>NC_140033.1:62892355-64097111 GCF_963513975.1 Fringilla coelebs | reverse complement strand
CAAGCATTCATCCTAATTTTTTTAACATGTGGACACATTTCTTAATACATATTTTCAAAAAGAAAAATGTTTCAATTACTTTAAAAGTTTAATAATCTTTTGTACAACTGAAAAATGCTAATTTTGTTTATACGCATAAGTTTTCTTACAAACATCTTGCAAAGTAAACCGAGAGATTGTAACATTTCAGGTCATGCCAAGTGTTCAATACTTTCTCAAAAATTCTTGATTGCCCAAAGTAATTCTATGCAATGAATGTGGCCCATGGCAGAGGGTTTGGAAAGAAATTATTTTTAAGGTCCCTTCCAACCCAAGCCATTTAATGATTCTATGATCCTAATGGGTACAAAACTACAAAACATTGGGACTCAACCTTCTGGTGCCATGAATTTATCTGCAGTGTTCCCAACAGGAATATTCCTTTGCTCATTGTGAAATGAAAATTTTGGTTCATGAAAGCCACCAACAGTAGTGGCCATCACAATTTGCCCACTGAAATCTCTCACCAGAAAGCCAACAAACCATTTTTTTAAGTTGCTTGTTTTGGTAAAAATAATTGCCAAGCATTTCAAGTACCACTGGCAGATCATGAGTAGAGGTTAATTTCTAATACTTTAATGGCATTTTTTGAGGATTAGATGCAAGAATCTTAGTTTACAGCATAGCAAATACTTTACTTTTTCTTTTGTAATTAAAATACTTCCTAAATGGTTAACAGAGTTTTATGTTGGATTTTTTTTTTAAAGTTGCAGTATCTTGATAGCGGCATCAACAGAAGATTTTCCTCTCTAAAAACAGGAAGAGTTGCTAGCACTTAGAACCTGCTTAGTAATTTCTGGGTTTGCCCAAATAACCTTTTTTAAAAAATAATCATTAGGAGTGTCTTTTTCATTCATTTTCCCTGTGTGATAATGTAATTTATGAGTATCAGAAGTCTCCAAAGCTACTTGTAATTCTTTGCATGACAGGAGGTTTCTCTGATACACTTGCACATTAGCCAGCATTTACCTATTTTCAATAAAAATATCTGGTCAAACTATCTTTTTATGGTCTTAATTAAACTTTTCCATAGCAGCTTAACTACTTGGAAGTGTTTCAAATAGGAAAACAAACTCTAGCATATGGATGAATAATCAGGATCAGAATACTAATCACCTATTTGCTTGACAGTTATTACTATGATATTTTCTCCCCAAAAAGGACCATGTGGTTAATCATTCTCCCTAAAATTTAGCGTGAAGAGATGGCAAAACATGTCTTCATTCAGGAAGGGAAGTGGAACAGGAACACGTGTTCCTTGTAGCTCTGTAATTTCAAGCTCGGTCTTTGACTATAAGTAGACATGGAGATGACATTCCTGGCGGTGCAATGGCCCAACACTGTTGGATTACTGCTGGAGAAAGGAATGGTCAGTCCCCTCTGACTGCCAGTGGAAGGAATGCCATTCCCTGGCTAAGAGCTGTCCAGCAGGGATGGCTGCAGCCACTGCCGCTGACAAAGTCCAGGACTCACAAAAAGGTGCACGCTTTTTACAACAAGAGCTAACTGATGGTTTTTTTCTTCCAGAACCTTTCTGGCTGTTTGCCTGAGTCTGTCTCAAACATAACAAATTCACAGGTGGTTATAAATAACCCCAGGATTGCATTCAGACGCTCAGTCTGAAGATTTTTAGGTCTTACCGCAAGCTATTTTTAACAGTGGATATTAAGACACTCACAAGGAATTGCATGCTAATATGCTGAACAATCTGAGGCAGTACCTGGTTCCAGCAAGTTTGGTCAGAGAGGATTCCAGGACTGAATAATGTGGCACTACATCTGGTTCAACTACTGCACTAGAGTCATGATTGCACAGTAGGACAGACAATTCCAAGCAGCTGTTCCAAAACAATAGTATTTGTCCTTCTTTGGGGCTCCAGCTCATCCTCTAAGTAACTGGAATAGTTGCTCATGCAAGTTCTCTGTAATATTTTACACCCACCTTTTTAACTGTTGGATCATTTACCTGACATTTCTGAGATTCTAGAAATTCTGAGATTTAGCTCTGGGTTTCCATAGCTTGGAGGAAACTGTGCCAGTTCCTGCTTAAGGGAAGTTCAGGATGGACTGCATGATTTCCTAAATTACCTAATGTCTGTTTCGAGTCATTACTACTAACAGCAAACTTATTATTATAAATTTTCTCAGTAATTTTAGCAAAATAATAATAAACAACCAAAATTCCTATGATAAAGCTCTATCTTTCAACTATAGGTACTCTGATTAGAGGTACTAAATGTAAGGAAGTGGCATGATTTAACTCTCTCGTTTCTTGAGATCTTCTCCACAAAACCACATTAATAGGATAAATCCAGAAGTGCTGCAAAGCCTGTCGTTTTCTTTTCAAGTATTTATTTAAAATTAAAATAAATGCAGAAGAACAACAACACAGCAAAAACTTAAAAAGAGGACCAAAAGCTTTACGAAAACTTTTGGTTCATTGAATTTCTCTGCTACTGGACATTAACCCACAACATATGCTTAGCTTCTTATATTTTGGCAATGGTGTGATGAAGATACAGATGATGTCATAAATAAAGTTGTGTTTCAATTCAATCCATAGAAGTCTTGAATACTGAAGCTCTAAGAAAGCCAAGTGCGAAAATAGAATTGTTTTCAAGTGGCAATACATTTGTCCTCCAAAACGATTTCTTCTGGGAGTTCTTACCCTAGGTGTTGAGAGAATTTATGGACCTTGGTTGTCCACTCTTTCAAACACCCTAAAAATATGTGTACATTAGCTGCCAGCAGAAGAATCCAGCCCTACTTCTTGTTGATGAGGTCTGGCTGGTTTTAAGCGCCCCAAGTATGTTCATAATGGCTTTAAAAAGAGCTGCTTGGACATTTCCTTCACAGCTAAACCATTCTCCCAGCACTTGTGCAGTTTTCTGTGGTTTTTAGGTGACCTCTTTGTGCCATATTGTTTACACTGGAATTTCTGTGAACTCAAATATTTATATATTTTGACATTAAATAAGGGAAGCTAAAATACTGTAAGAAATTACTACCTGAAGTAAAAGCACCATTCATAATTGCTCTTGCAGATGTAAGCAAAAGCTGATTTAAAAAGAATTGTGCTTGTGACCCAAAAATCTGTCTTAAACCTTTTAACATGATTTCAAAAAGATGTCTCCAGTGTAGCATTGCTGCTTATATAAATGCACTTAACATACAAATCAATAAAACCAGGAAAAAAAGGTAGCTGAAAAATAGATCACTGTTTACAAATTCAAAAGTACTTCCACGGGATTTAAAAAACAGCAGGATCCAATATTTAAAACAAAAACACTCAACACAGAAAAAGACCAAGCCACCTAGTACAGTGTTTATTTAGATGCACAAAAGCTGTGATAACTAGAGAAGGTTAGTTTGGCAGATAGTACTAATTGACTCCAAGGACAGGACTGCATGACTCAAGATGGCAGGTACAGTACAACATGTTACCAGAATGATTCTTGGTGAAGCTGCAGAAACCTTGGCTTTTCTGCCAATAAACAGATTCTATAAATGGTGAAAAAAAAAATCAAACCAAAACCCAACACTTTAGAATGTGGCCTCTGGGTTCTGCTACTGTCATCTAAGAAAAAAAATATTTTAATAAGTAGAGGAGAAATGTTACTCTATAGTGGTTTTTGTTTTACAGCAAGAGTTTTAACTGTCTACTTTTAGTAAATTTTCTTGAAAGGAAATGACAATGATTTCAATGATACTATGTTTTTTCCTATAAAGCCCTAAAAGGCAAACAAGTACAGTATGCTTCACTGTGGGTTTTTTAGAGGGTAGAAAAGGGTGGCAGAATTTTGCTAAGCTGGATTGTGGTCTAGCAACAAATATACTTCTTGCTTTATTGCCAGTTGTGAGGTCTGAAGTATGTGAGCACCTCAGTAGGGTAAAAATCAGAGATTTAACTTGAAAGAGACTAAATTATCCTACACATGATGGCTACTTTCACAGTTAATTTTCTTCTCCTGCCCTTTCAAGCTGACTGGACATTGCTCCTAATAGTGACCACAAGAATGAAAGAGGATGTTGGCTCTTGTTATGGAAATGATAGTCTTGCAACAAGATGAACTTGGTCCATTCTTCCCTGCTGATCACCAAAAAGTGGATCATAAAGACTTTAGATTCCCTAAGGCTAAGCTGTATTTGAAAAAAAAAAAAAGGTTACCTTTCATATAAAGAATCTCACTGTCCCACACCCCATTGTCTCCATCTGCTTCAGGGTAAGAAAAGTAAATACTTCATTTTGTTGTGTTCTATCACCAAGTTTCCCCAGTATGGAAGTCAGCCCTGTAGGTTAATGATGGCATTTAATAGTGGTAAATCAATCCATATCTACTTTAAAAATCATGCTTGTTTAGCAGTTTTGCTTATTTCTCTACTAGGATTTAAAAAAAGCCTCCAGTCCAACAGCATTACAAGCATTGTTTCCTTTGGAAGACCCACAAATATGACTGGCTTCATACCACACAAAAATGCTCAAATGAAGGGGGGTATCATCCACCTATTTATAACCATCCAGGGTTACCATGTAAGGCTGAATGAATTAAAAAAAAAAAAGTTCCAGAACTGACAGGAATCTCTATAAACTTTGCTCTCTAGGAGACAAAACAATAACATTCAGCCCAAATTAAGATGTTTTTTGGTCTTATATTGGTTCAAACTATTTTGGGTGCAATTATGTTGGACTTTCTGTTTTTCAGTATTATGAAAGGTCTTTTTCATATTTCATAAAGCTTTAGAGAGAAACATTGTTTAAAGCTGAGTACAGCTAAAAAAATATAAACAATCAACTTTTTGCTATTTACTACATGCAACCTTAAGCCAAAGTACAAGCCCTCCATCCAGCTTCTTCTTCCTGATTCCTTCTAAAAGCTGTAATCAGTGTATAATTTGCAATTTCTTTTCTCCTCTTGCTTTTTTCTCTACTTGCTGAACTTGCATTTAATAAATTGTCCACTTCAAGGAATGAGGCTGAGACAAATGGATTTTCTTGTTTCCGTTTTGCTTCTTTGCCCTTGGGTTTCCCAAAATACAGCGGCTGTTGAGAATCAATACTGCTTTGGAAAAAAATGCCAACAATTTATACTGTCAGTACTGACCAAACTGAGGTATTTAATGAAATGCAGTGCAGGACAGTAAGAAAAAATTCGGCTCTATCTCCTCAGGGTGTGCTTCAACAAGAAATACTCCTAAAATATAAGGGGCATTATCCAGGGAGATTCTCAAAGTGAGCTTATGGATGCCTTGAGACAGGTCAGAAGTAAAAATTGAAGTAGATTCACCAAGAGCAGTGTGGCAAATCAGTAGGGAAGATAGGAAGACGATTATCAAAACAAAACCACATCAGACCCCAAGGAAGCCAAAAAATACAGATATTTTTAAAATTATAGCATTAAAAAAACACAATAAACAAGTAAGCAAAAAATCCCAACCAGAGATAGAGGCCTGTGTTACAAAGATCTAAATTGTGTGGAAGAGATGTTGAAATGGATTTTTGGACAAGCTAAATATAATCATATACAAAAAACCTTAATATTTGAATTCTTTTTTGGAACAGTTCTAGTATACTAGGCACATTTTCCTCTTGTGCTCCTGGTATATAAATTAAGGATAGAAGATACAAAATTAATGCAGCCGCTACAGTGGAAAATCAAAACCTAAGTGTTTTCATTTTTCTCATCTACCAAATTCTGACATGGAGAAAAAAGTAAGAGAAATCTGATATTGGTCATAAAAAGATTAACTAAACTCAGGAGGAATAACAATAACAATAATAACAACAACAACAACAACAACAACAACAACAACAACAACAACAAAACAACAACAACAATAATAATAATAATAATAATAATAATAATAATAATAATAATAATAATAATAATTTAACAATACATTTACTTCTACTAAATTTCAAAATGGAGAAAATAAGCTAATTAGAGGAGTCTGCATTTTGAGGGGACATTTTTCTTCCTATAAGAAGAAAAGTGTAAAGTTATGTGCACTAGATACTACTTTTCACAACCCAAAAGACACAGCTGTGCTTTAAAGACAGAGTAAAATTGTAATTATCTAATTTGGCTTGGTAAGAGGTACTTTTTCTTGGGTTTTTGCCCAGAATACATTTATTCCTTATGCAAAAAACAGCATAGCAAATTCTAAAACAGAAAAGGAACATGCTACAGAGATGCAATACAAGAACACATTGATGATAAACGTAACATACTTGTGGATTACTGCCTTCAGTAATCCAAATTTACACTAATCTGTACAAAGAGAATAATATTTTGATAGTAAAAATAAGTGAAATCTTCAATTTATTGACAAAACAAGAGCAGGCACTCCAGGCCTCAGAGCAGGTTTGAACACCACCCTGGAAAGAACCTCCTGAAGTCCTGAGAATATAAATGTTCACTTTTAGCATTACAGGAACCAACCAAATAACTACTGACTAAAACTTTATAAAATGTATTGAATGTACCAACATTAATATAGAATATTGAGAAAGTGTTTTCAGGGAGATTTTTTTCCCCTTTACATCCAAGAAGAAATTCTACCATCTGACTGATATAATGGTCTTTAGCTGGAATAACACTGCAGTAGAAGATTAACTGATGCAGAAAACAAGCCCTTAATTGCTGCTTTTGTCCCCTGAGTATGAATGTTTCAGAAACTTCTATCAAACTGTCAAAATTTATAGTGCTCAGCACACAGGCACAAGCTTTTTTTTTATTTTCATGGTGTATCTTAAAAGAAGACTGATAAAGCTGTATGCTATTTACCCCTCAAAAAAATCATGTCCTATAGCTAATTTTCAGGAGCACTGCAGTCAGGTGTAATGGGACACAAAACCTACACCATAATATCTCTTCATTTTCAGTAATATTTTGGCGAGGCCCTGGCACAGGTTGCCCAGAGAAGCTGCGGCTGCCCCATCCCTGGAAATGTCCAAGGTCAAGTTGGACAGGGCTTGGAGCAGTTTGGGGTAGTGGAAAGGTGTCCCTGCCTGTTTGGAAACCAAACCAGTCTGTAATTCTGTGATCTTATGTTTCTTCATGTAGTATGGAATAGGAAACTGCTGCAAGGTACTGCTCCAGTGGCATAACGTTACATCTTTTTAATTTTATGACCCTTAATGCACTGTTCATTAAGTACCTTTCTACTTGATACTGACACAGTTCTGTTCACAAAAGAGGTTTGTAGTGAAATTAACCAGTTGTTTTTCCAGTTCATCACAATGTGTCATTCACAGCTCGGCTGCTTGCCCTACTTCAGCCTCTTTATGCCATGTCTTCTCCTAGAATGGCACAAAGGCTTATCTCCTCCTGCCCAGCCCCGGGCTGGTGTGATCCTCACTGTCCTGCCAGCTCCTGACTCATTTCCATGCTTCTCAGTACAAGAAAGAAAAGGGCCACAAAGGGGATGAGTGATGAGCAGGTCTCTGGTGAGGAGAGACTGCAGGAGCTGGGGCTGTTTATTCTGGAGAAGGGAGGACTGAGAGGGGACCTCATTAATGCAGATAAGTATCGCAAAGGAGTGCTAAGAGCAGGGACCAAACTCTTTCCAGTGGTACACACTGACAGTATGAGGAGCAAAGTCCATAAACTAAAACACGAGAAATTTCATTCTAACACGAGGAAGGACTTCTTCCCACTGAGGATGGCAGAGTGCTGGAAGAGCTGCCCAGGGAGAGTGTGGATACTCCCACTCTGGAGACATTCCAAACCCACCTCTGTGCCACCTGCTCTGCGTGACCCTGTCCTGGCAGAGAGGCTGGACTGGATGCTCTGCAGAGGTCCCTTCCAACCCTGAGGATCCCGTGATTCTGGGATGACACTGAAGAGACACCGCTGGCGCTCTGCCACGCACCGAGCCTACGGTCGGGCTGGGTGAGCAAACACGGACCGGGAACCCAAGGGCAAGGGGCAGAGGCTCCATCGAGGGCCGGGGATGATGCCGGAGGTGATGCCAGCCGTGATTCCAGCCAGCCCTGATTCCAGCCAGCCGTGATTCTAGAGCTGCCCGGCAGGATCAGCGAGCGGCGGGGGCGGCCCCGAGCCCGGCCGGGATGAGCAGCAGCGCCCGGAGCTGCGGGGGCTGTTCCCGACTTCAGGAGCTCCCTAAACACAAACAGAGAAGTCCAGAAAGTTTACAGAATGAATACTGTTTATTCTCTAAAGGGCGCACAGCGGGGGTTTCCACAAACCACGCTCAGGTGGTAAGAGCTCGCAATCTTTTGTAAAGCAAAACTCACATGGACCCGCCTATCTAATCCACGCTCTCCGCCTACCTAATGCATATTTATCCGGTGATGCAATCTTACGCAATGCTACAAACACAAGGTTGTTTCCTTCATTAAGCAACTCGTATTGTAGAAGTTATCTGACGCCATCAGTTGCGTTTACACAAGGTGAGACAACCCAGCCTGGGGACAGACAATTCCGCTCGGAGGCATCAAGGTGACCTCGGCCGCGGGGAGCGGGGGGGCGGCCGGATCCACATCCGGGTGAGGCCGCGCCGCCGGGAGCGGGGACGGGGCAGGCCGGCAGCAGCGGGGGCTGGTCCCGGCTGGGTCCGAGCCCTGCCAGCCTCGGGTCACAGCCCTGCCAGCCTCGGGTCACAGCCCTGCCAGCCCCGGCTCACAGCCAGGAGCTGCGCCGGCCGAGCGGGCGGCAGAGCCCGGCCGGAGCGTGGCTGCAGGGATGGGCCCTTCGCGGTCCCGCTCCACCTGCCGCCATTCTCCTGCCTCCAGCTGCTTGCAGCTTCACTGTTTCCTCCTGCCTCTACCTGCTTCCACCTGCCTTCACTTGCCCTCACCTGTCTCCTCCTGCCAGCACCTGCCCTCTCCTGCCTTTTCCTACTTGCACTTTCCTTCTCTTTCCTTCATCTGCCCTCTCACCTGCCTGCCCTGTCGAGCCCTCCCTGTGCCGCAGCACTGACAGCCGTGTGTGGCACTGGTGATGCCCTTAATGATGGGGCATGAGGGTCGCTACAAAAGGGGATTTTAGAGTTAGTTCAGAGGAGCAGCAGGGGCCTGCCTTCCTTCCCTGTGCTTTCCTTCTCTTTAACTTTCTAGAGAGTTGTAGCTGTAGTCACTGCACCAGAAAATTGGTGTTCCTGTCAACGGGAGAAGCCTTGGAATAGTTCTCTAGCCCAGAGGTTTGGAAATCCTGGCTATGAGTTCTTTGTACGTGGCCAAGTTTTCAAACATTGTCCAGAATCTTTCAGTTGTGAAATATCCTGCGTGATTTTTCAGAGGTGCGTGGGCGCCTAGTATTTGTTATTGTAAACAGAGTTAGGTGTTGAAGTATTCCTGAAAATCTCTCAGAATCTTCAGGCATCTAAACCACTTTCTGTAAATCTGGTCTTTAAATATTTTAGGAGTTTTGAGGCTTCTGATCTGTGTAACACGGTTGACTGTGTACTCTTGATACCTTGGTGCCCAGTCCCACCCTTCTGCTCTGGGATATTGTCATGATGAGTTCTGCCTGCAGCGTTGGTTCTTGTCAGTAGACTCTAGTTTATTTCATAAGAAGCTTTTCCTTTCTCTCTTAGCAATCCTTTTTGCCTATCAATTGCACACAGTGAACTCATCTTTTGCTGCCTCACTGCAGCAGTTTAATGGAACTACGGGTAGTGTTTGTCACAGTGCTTGGACTCCTGTTTCAGTACACCTGCTTCATAGTTTTTGTTCTCAGCACTTCCTGGCTGTTTGCCTTTCTGTTCTTCAGGTTTTGCTCTTCCACATATATTTTTTGAATATATGACCATGATCTGAGGGCCTCCACATCCGTGGCTTGACTGTCTAAAGTAAATGTTGATGCAAGTGTTGTAATTACTTCCTTGTTTTTCCTTCAGGGGCTATCAGTTTCTCCCTCCCTAATACTGGAAGCAGGCTGCTGACCATCCTCAAACACAGGCTGCAGGGCAGACAGTGTCTGTTGAGTGCAGTAGTGATCCTCAGGCTGGTAGGATCTAAAAGAAGAAAATCACAGTAGCGTTCAAACAGATGATGCTTGGAAGCTCAATGAAGGGTAGATAATCCCAGAGCCTTTTTCCAGGGCCTCTTAAGGAGATTCTTAATCATATTTTGAAAGGAAGACAATTAAATACGGGAGATAAGTTTATGTGCCCTGTGCCTCAGTGTGTCTCTGTGAATTGTTCCACCAGTAACACTTTCTGCTGTTAGTCTGGGACACTGAAGCTGAGATGATGTTTTACTGTAGCTCAGCTGAGGGGATGGGTGGGTCATGTGCATACCAGATTGAGACAATTGGCATTAAAATAGGGTCTGTTGCCTTTGGATTTGTTTTCATCCAGATCTTTCTCTGACCACTGTTATAATTAAGTTTAAGGCTTCCTACCAGTTTGATTCTACCTGTGGTTGAAAACTGAGCATACCAGATGACACATTTGCTTCCGTCGCATTCACACAGAAACCTGCATGAGGATTTGGAGGCACCGTGATCAGACCATGTCTCACTAGAACTCCCAGTGCAGTTTTAGTCCTTTTGCAATTGATTTGGAGCTCCTTGGCTGTTTTCTGCACCATGGGCTATTGGGCCAGCTCCTTCACATTTCTTTCCAAGTGACACAGCTGCTGCCAGAGCTTGGTGAAGAGTATCTGCTGTTTAGGTACTGTTAGCTGCTTCTGTGGTGTCAGGCTAATGACAACCACAAAAATTTAGAGATGCCAAAATGCAGTTATGCTATGAAGCATATTTCTGCTCCAGAGGAACAATTGGAATTGCAATCTTATGGACAATAACTCCCCAAATCTTTATGGAGCTGCTGAGACAGTTACCTAAGCGTGTCTCTCTGAGGGCTTGGCTGGATTGCTGCTGAAAACCCAGCTTCCAGGAA
This sequence comes from Fringilla coelebs, assembly GCF_963513975.1. NCBI lineage: Eukaryota > Metazoa > Chordata > Aves > Passeriformes > Fringillidae > Fringilla > Fringilla coelebs. The sequence continues at coordinate 64,086,207 of NC_140033.1, read as the reverse complement.
AGCTTGCAACACCAAGTGGGAAAAGGATGGAAACACGCTTTCTGTGGGTCCTTAAATGTACAGTTCACAGTGCCTTCCTGCCCATGTTCAGGTGCTCAAGGTGTGGTTTGTGTGTGCAGGGCCCCACATCCTCATGTGTGGTGTAATCTGCTGCTGTCCATCTGTGCAGTGCTTCATGTTCAAATGCCCTTACAGTCAAGTTCTTTCTGCTGAAAGAAAACTAATTTGGTTATAATAATGAAAGAGAAAAATTCTTGTCAAACCAGTCTTGATGCTCAGAACTTTTACAGCTGGGTTTGTTTGTTTGCTTGCTTGCTTGCTTTTTGTGTAGGGCTTTCCCATCAGTACACTCCAAGTCTCAGGCTACAGACTCTAAATTTTAAGTCATGTGGACTAAATCTACCTTTAAGTGTAGTGTAAGTGGCAGATCATCTGAAAAGTGTTTCAAGGTGACTTTCAGGCCCTGTATTTTAACATCTGTTATGTTTCGTTACTTCGTTACTTTGATATTTGTAAATGTAAGAATACATCAGAAGTTTAAAGTGCAGGACTTGTTTTTCTTTTTTCTACCTTATACTTCTAATGACTTAAGACTTATGTGGAAATAACCCCTGCTGGTGTTAGTTAAAATAAATACCTTAAATTTGAAAGTTGGATTTATCTTTTCTGATAAGGCCTCTTGCAGCCCAATTTTTCCCTTATTACTTTGCATCTTTTAAGCAAAGGTATCTGCTCTCTAGACCTGAATCTTCAGAAGTAGCACTATTTTACATATAAAAATCAAGTGCTTTGTAATTTTCTTAATGTAGAATTATATTATCTAAACTTTCTTGGTATACAGTAGGATATTACTTTATCCTGAAGAGTTGGGATTGACCAATGTGAAGAATTTTGCTTTTCTGACATAGCAGGCTATTTTTCCTTTTCATTGTTCAGTTGGCAGATTTATTTTAGGTGTGACTGAAATGAATTCTGGGGGTTCTGTTCACTCTTTCAATTAAACTATTAAAAATGTAAATTCCATTCTAGGGAGTGGTTGGAGAAAAAGAATTATGTACCCATAAATTTCTTTCTAAGTAATCACAGAGGACTTTCTGAATTAAGAAAAAAGTGAATTAAGTTTTTTTACTTACACTTACAAGTGGCAATGGATGTTCCTCAAGTGGTTTTCTGGGATGTAATTTTTATGGAGTTTTTCTGCAGTTTCCCATCAGATTTATGTGACATCTCTGTCTGCCTTAAGCGTTCATGAAGCTGAAATTTCCTGTGATTACCTTGTTACAGACACTGCCTAGTAAATGTTCCCATCCTTTGAATCACAGCTAGAGGAATAGGCATAATATTTATAAAGTTATTTTGGATCCTCAGAAGGAGAACTATTTATCATACCTATATAATGCTCATAAGAGAAAAGCAGGTTTTTGTATTTGTCTTTGGAATGATAAAAATTCATTCATTTGAATGTTTTTCAGAAAAGAATTTGGATTTAGCTTAATAATATGTCTTGTGTTATATATACAAAAGTTCTATGTTTTAGTTTTAAGAAAGCCTGTCTAAGCTAATTTAGTACCAAAAAAAACCCCAAAAAACAAAACAAAAAAAAATCCCTAAAATCTCAGGCAGTTTGTAGTACTCTGAGGTCTTTAAAAATCTTTCACTCAGTGAAAATGGTATAGGGCTAAATCCTGATTTTTAGGGCTCCCATGAACAACTGTGGTAAGTTTTAGAATGTAGAGTTTTCACCTATTCAGCATTTTTCTTGATTAAAGAACCAAATTTGAACCTCTTTATCTGATAACATATGGCATCATAATACTCTAATATTAAATAGTCAGGCAAGCCTTCACTTGCAGTGAAACATAAGTCAGGTGCAGACCCATTCTTCCAAAGACCAATTCAGACCCATTCTTCCATAGACTCCAGGAATATTCCTCTCATTTTACTGCAGTCCTGGAAAAGATTGCAAATTTTTGTGAATGCACATAAATTGATTTTAGGTGCTTGTGCAACAGGAATGGTCAGGGCTGTTTGTTTCCTTTCAGAAAAAAAAATTTAAATTTTTTAAGCTGATAGCAGAGGTGGTTCCAAATTGATGCTTTTGCTTCTCTTCATCTTTCCTCTGGATTATAAGGCTGTAGCAGATGAGTCAAAGTAATCTCTGCTGGAGGGTAGGTTGCTTGCAGGAATACAGTTGGAATCTGGCACTAGGGGCTGACAGTACTTAAAACTTGGTGTCTTTGGAAATGAAGCGTTTAGGGTGTGCAAGCACATTTTGAAGTGCAAAACTTCCAAACTCAAATTATTCCAGTGTGAAAATTAGTAATTTCAAGGCTGTAGCCTCCGATCTGTTACTAGAGCTGTTGCTTTTCCTTCAGCAAAGGACTGAAAAAGGGATTAAATGTGCTATGTTACTTACAGAACAGCAGTTCACAGGGACATTGCTGTCAGTGTTTGAGCGTGCTGGCTGATTGGGTTTCGTTTCTGTACATGCTGCAGAATTGCACTCTGGCTATGGACCATGGCATTCATGAGAACTCTCAGCACACCAAAGCACTGCGCCTTTTGATCTGAGTAGAAGATGAAAGATTCATAAATGGCAATCATTTTTTTCAAGTGATAACAAGTGTGTATGAAAATGGAGTGGAAATTCCATGCTTCAGTATGGATATGATAGAAGGCACGTCTTGTGAGGAGCAGCCAGACAAACTTTGGGTTTGTCCAGTTCGGAGGGAGGGAGGCTGAGGGGTGCCCTCCATGAGGGTGGCCAGGCAGGGCAGAGACTCCCAGGTCGGTACCCCAGGCGTGTCCATGTCTCGGAGGCACTTGGACAATGCCCTTCCTAATGTGCTCTGACCTTTGATGAGGGTTCAGGCTGTTGGACCAGATGATTGTTGTAGGTCTGTTGTAGCTGGAACTATTCTGTTCTGTGAATACTCTGGGGAGGGGATGCAGCTGTGGGAGAGGATATTGAATAAATACGAGCTGAAAGGGATGACAGATGCTTGCCCTAAGCTGTGGACATTTCAAGAAAATCACTGCTGTAGACATCCTTGCTGTTGCACTTGTGCCAGGCACATCAGCTGGAGGCAGAAGAAATCTGGAAGAAGGTGAACAGGTTTAGAGGTGCTTCATCAGTTAATAACCATGCTCTCAAAAAGAGAATATAATCTCCTGCAGCAAAATAGGAGCTAAGCTAGTGCTGGAAGTAGTTTAACGTCTAAAAACCCAGCTGAACAAACCCCCTTCGTCTGGGAAGTAGAAACTAACAATCCATTACATCAATTCATAAGCAATTTGATCTCAATATACAAGATTATGAAAGGATTCTTTGTAACAACCTTACAAGCCTTAAAATTAAAAGCTCATAAGTAATTTCTTTGTCTCTTTCCCAGGTGTTTATATTCAAGTTAAATGATTGCACATAAAATTTAAATATTCGAAATACAAAACTTCCAAAGGTTTAGAAATTATTTTGTTATCTAAACTTCCGTTGGATTGTAAATAAATAAATGTACTAAATATGATGAGTTCATGCTGTGTTTCCTTAATGTTTATTCTGTGTCTCCTTAAGGTTTCTGAATAAAGTGAATGCAGGTAAAAGCTATCCAGTATTCTGTGTATTGTTGTGAATACTTGGTCATGTAGTTTTTTATTCCTAAATACTTTGCCACAACCCACTGCTAGAATTTTTTTATCTTGAGGTGGGTTTACAGAAAGATGGAATTGCTTTACTTTGAATTTGTTTTAGTATCCTTTTATATTTAATACCTATGTTTTCATGTAAGTATCTTCTGTTTATTGCGGAACACAGTGATGTTTGGGATTTTTTAAAAATTTCTGAGGAGGAGAGACCTACAGTCAAGTTCTTTGTGCTAGGCTTGCTTTTTTCAAGATTTTAACAACACATTACTGTGTTACCGTTTTTGAGCTTAGTGTGTGTGTATAGAGAGAAATAAAGTGGAAATCCTGTCTCTGAGGATTGGAATTTAATGTAGATTTAGATGGAAACCAAAATATTTTAGCATGCATTTGCCAGTTAAGCTTTTAAAAGGACTTTCCATGGGGTGCAGCTTCTGAAATAGTGTAATAGTGAGTTTCTGAAAAGGTTTCCACGCGATGCACAAGCCACAGTCAGCTTGCTTTTAGTTCACAACTGCCACAGTGAAAAATCAGTATCTTGGCCTGATCCACTGCAGACTGAAGAAAAGTTGTATTTTGTTTGAAATCATGGAATTGTTAAGGTTGGAAAAGACCTTCAAGATGGTGAGGTCCAACCATTAACCTCACACTGCCAAGTTCACACTAACCCCTGTCCACATTTGGCACATCCCCATGTCTTTTCAATGCCTCCAGGGTTGGTGGCTCTACCACTGCCCTGCGCAGACTTTTCCAGTGCTTGACCACCCTTTGGTGGAAGATTTTTTTCCCCCAATATTCCATCTAAACATCTCCTGGCACAGCTTGAGGCTCTTTCCCCTTTTCCTGTCCCTTTTTACCTGGGAGCAGAGCCTGACTCCATCTGGATCCACTCTCCTGAGTTGTGAAGAGCCAGAAGGTCCCCCCAAGCATCCTTTTCTCCATATCAACATTCCCAGCTCCCTCAGCCACTCTGTTCACAATTCTCTGGGCCTGTTCACCCAGCCATTTATTTTACCCAGCAAAGAGTGCACAAGTTCAAGTCAGGAGCAGCCAGTTTCTCCTAGTGAAGATATTGGAAAAAGATAAGTTCTACTAAAGTCCAGGTAAAAAAATCCAAAGCCTTTCCCTTATCCAAAACATGGGTCACCTTGTCATGGGAGATCAGGTCAGATCCTCCTTCCCTCTCTGTTGTAGGTGGGAGGAATACTTCCTAACGTCCAGCCAACTGGGACCTGCCTAAATAGCCAGGACTGCTGATACATGGTTGGAAGTTGCTCTGTGGGCTCTCTCAGCGCTTACTCAGCACCCTCAGGTGGATCCCAGCCAGCCTTGTAGATCTGTGTGTGTCTGAGAGGCACAGCAGCATCATCTTCTGGAATGTGGGATTCATTCTGCTCCTTTCCCCTCTCTTCCAGCTCAGGGCTGGCTACCCTGGGGACACCTGGTCTTGCTACTAAAGACTGAGGCCAAGACAGCACTAAGCACCTCAGCCTTTTCCTCATTCTTTCTCACTTTTATTTTCCCCTGCATCCAGTGAGGATGGAGATTTAGCCCTCCTTTTCTTGTTGTTGTATTTATAAAATCATTTTTGTATTGTCTTTTATGGTGGTAGACAGGTTAAGTTTTAGTTGGGCTTGGACCCTCTTGAATTCTTCCCTACAGAACCTCATGCCCTCCTTGCAGTCCTGTTTCCCCTCTGCTGGGTTGGATTTCTAGCAGACACCCAGTAAAAGGGCCAGCAATTAATTGCGAGACTTCTCCAAGTCCTTTAGAGAATATTTCATCTGTCTCCATCCTGGTTGGGTGGGCTGTAACACACTCCCACTGGGATATCTGCCTTGTTCACCTTTCCTCTGATTTTAACCCAAAACACTTTCTGCCCCCTTCCCCCTTTTTTTTTTTTTTTTTTTTTTTTTTCCCCTCTGGACAAGTTCCTGCACATTTGTTTAGCACTGCTGGACAGTAGCATTGTAAACTGACTCTGGAAGGGGTCTCAGTTGTTTTGCACTGATGGACAATAGCATTGTAAACTGACTCTGGAGGGGGTCTCAGAAACTGAGAACTTCAAAACCACTTTTGTTTAATCCACTTAAATATTATTCTTGCAGAAATTTAAGGTTAATCACCGTGTGATGAATGATAAAATGAGATACTGATACTCTGAGACCAGATGAGATTGATTATTAGGAGCTAAAGAATAGGTTCTGCATTAGGACTTTCATAAGTACTTGTTAAATTAAAGAGTACTCAAAATTGTGTGACACAGCTATTTAACTTCCATCAATATGAAATGTACCTGGGATTTAGTAAAATTATCCTTGCAAACGAATTTATGAACTGCCTTTAATGTTTATAAAGAGGCCTAACTTGCCCTTTTGTTGGGGATGAAAGAACCATATTGGTGTAAGAATCCTTAAGTGGAACAGAGACAAGAACTAATATGCTTGAAAATTTCAAAAACTGAGTAAAATTATAATTATGTTTGGAAACTATTTCATTTAAATTGACTGTGTGCCCTGAAGATTTTGCTATACATAGATCCTTGTGTTTCACTATGTGAAAATGTGTTCTTTGTCTTTATATATTTATATACACCTATATCTAGGTACACACACCTGTATTGCCCCAGTGGTATTTTCGCAGTTGAGCAAAGCTAGTAGTTGTTTCTTGAGATTTTTTTTGGTGTTTGTTTTTTTCTTATAGCAAGCTGAAATAATGTAGTGTAAATCCCTAGTATTTTCAGAGCATACCTATAGAAGTTAACCACCTTTGTCATTCATTTATGAGGGACCAAAGTAATACTGTTAAAAAATGAACTTACCAGTAAAAGGTTTCAAAATGTTTTTACAAGATTCTGGCTTGCTAAATTGCCTTAATGTGTTCCAGAGTGTGTTAAGGAAAGATGAAAGGGGTTAATTTATTGAATTATTGTGATATGAACTGTATTGAAAACTTGTTTTTAGTAAAAGAGATGAATTCTGAGTAGCAAGAGTACTCAAAAATAGTTACAAAAATGTAAATCACTTTTTACAAGTTATGATCCAGATGTAGTATTTGTAATACACACTCGGAAATGAAGTAATTCTCCTTCTAACGTACTTGAATATTTTTTCTTTAAAAAAAAAAGGAAAAAAGTTAACAAAGTTGTTTCAAAATCAGAATACATTTTGATTTTAAATGGTTGTCTTCCAGTAGCATCTATGCTAAAATCTTTTCAATTTCCCCATGGTGTAAAATACACCATAATCTGATTAGAGTCTCTAGTTAATAAATGGGGGTTGTAACAGGGTTTTTTTAAAAAAGATTTTTTTTAAATGTTAAATTTTATGTCAACCTTCAATCCCATAGAAAAATTATTGTATTTAAAAACTTATGTGTATTTAACCTGGTTTAACTCCACATGACTGCAGAACATGTGAAGTTGCTAAAGCTAACAAAGGATGGAACACTGACAGTGTCTTTGGTACAGCAGGGGCTGATGATTAGTTTTTGCTTATAAATCCAGTCTAGGTTCCTCCACAAGGTTTGAATTATGAACCCACACACCAAATAAAAAAGTGAGGGAAAGTTGAAAGGAGACCAACAGTCTCAGAGTTGAGTTTAGTTCTAGTCTTAGGCAGACTAGAACAGGCAGGCTCCTGGTCAGAATTCTGGTGCCAGCCAGCCAGGCTCCCTCCTGAGCAGCTGCTCTCATGAAATGCGCTGGGTTTGAATTTCTTAAAATTATTTTAGCATTTAAAGGGTTTTCTCTTTATTCCTATTTAGTGAAATATTAATTTTACAATATTCATTTTTTTTACAATATTAATTTTCTGTGTAAGTTGGGCTGTGTGCAATATTTGTCCTGGGGAAAGTAGTCATTTGATGATAGGAATAGCCTATTAATTATGAGTGAAGGAAGATAGCTGTGAGTTTTTCAGTTGATTTTTTTTTTTAACAATCATATATTTTAGAAGATGGCTGGATTAGCTTGAGGTTGGCCATTCACATTCATTTCTTTGTCAAAGCCTCTACAGAAAATTATAGTTATCACCTGAAACTTTAAATTGCTAAATATGTTTTTTTTTTTTAATTACTATTGAGTGTAAGTGTAGGGCATTAATGGTTATTGTTGTAACATTCAAGTTTTTTCTTGCTGACTTTAGTCAAGCAGAACTTGTTTTCATTGGGAATTTTGCTGACTGAAGACTATGTAATTGCCCAGTAATTAACATAGTTAAAAGATATCACTCTACGTGTAGTTTGCACTTTGGAACCCAAACCTTCTGTCGGTTTTTGCAGCATTGCCAGAAGGGATACTTGTGCATAGTAATTTGAATAAATTTCGGTAGTTCTCTTTAAATAGTGCTGGTTTCAAAAGCCATTAGCCTCTGTGAATATATAAGGCCCTTGTTACCTTAAATAATTCCATGAATTCTCAAGTATATTATTTCTAATTTCACTGTGTGCTTGTATAAATAACTGTCCACTACAACCTGAAGTGATAAATTATTTTAAAGTACTGTGATCTGATTAAAAGAAAAGCATTTAGGTGTTGAACTCAAATCCTGTTTTCGCTCTGGCCTAATCTGGAATCTCAGTTTGCAGCTCTCTCAGCATATTACAAAGGCATTGATGGCAATCAGCCCTTTCTGTGAGAAATAAATATTTTATATTTTTGATTGCAACAGAGAACATACAATTATGATAATATCCATTTGGTCAAAGGTCATGTGATGAAAAGTGTTGTGTTGCATGCTTAGGAGCAGACCAAAAACAAAGATGAAAAAAAGAAAGATAATGTGCACAGACATTCTGGCAGCAGTGTTTTCTGTTGGAAAGCACATCAGCATTTTGATTTTACTTGTTTATGAGTTGGGAGTTGGACAATGTGAAACCTCTCCAGTTTGGTTTGTAACAGTCATATGAAAAGGAATTTTAAGTCACATAGTGAGTTGCTTCTTCATGAACTTCACCATCTCTTTGGAGAGCATGGAAAATCAAGTTAATCTGCTTAATATGTGAACACAAAAGCATCAAGTCTTCTTTTTCAGTATTAGTAAAGGGACCAAAAGATGCAATGATGATACATTTTTCTTTCTGTGTGGGAGGGAGAGTAATATTTCACCTTTTCTGCTTCTAACAGTATATCTAGAGCTTGCAAACAAATGATCAAAGGGTTTTTTAAATGACCAGTTTTGTTGTGTTTCAGTTTTTGCATTAAACTTCCATAAAATCTGAAATTCTAATAGGTGATTGGGGTGAAATGAATATTATTAGCGTTATCTAAGGTTTTCTTTTTCAAGACCAACAACTGAGTGATATAAAATCAGAAGGATTTGAAAATCTGAGACATAATGCCATGTCAGAGAAATAGATTAGTATCTTTTTTCTTGCCTGAAATGAGTACCTTTTTCTGTGAGAGGTGCTGTACTTTCAGGGTTTGGAGGAAGCTGAGGGAGTTGTTTTATCAATTGGAAAAGTGAGTCTTCCAGTCCATAGGAGGAATGAAAAAAGAATGCTGTGTCTTTTGTTTAGTACAATCCTATCTTAAATAATGTATTTATTTAGTATAATCCTATCTTACCATGTGCTGCTGAATTTGTGGGGTTCTTTGGGTTTATTGGGTTCTTTTGGTTTTGTTTTTTTTTTTTTTTAAGTATCCATAGTCAGATGTCAACGTTTCTGACAGAAGATTAGAATGATAGCCTGTACATGCTGACATTTCACAGTTTTTGTTAACTGTCTATATGTAAGTTAAAGAGTATCTTTTTCATAATATTTAACTATCAGGTGTATTGATTATCCTTTATATTTAGACTTTTACTATCTTATTTTGCTTTTAATTACGAGAAAAAAGCCTCATTTTTAAGTGCATAACAAGATGATCTCGAGAATTTTTAAAGGTTTTTTTTTTTTTCTGTTTTTACTTTACAGATTCTTCCCATGAAGGAGTGTTGGTTTTTAGAATAAGTGATTCACTCAGCACCAGATTTTCCTAGGCAGTGCATCGTGCCAAAACCTGGTATTACCCTGGGTTTGGTTTTGTTTAGTTGGGTTTTTTTACTTTTTGTTTTCCTGTAAAGCATATATTCCTTCTTAATGTGAAAGGTCTTGAGCACTCTTTTCATAACATTAATGACATTTATTAGTGCAAGTTACCACACATCCATATGAGCATGCATTCAAAGACCTAGATTTTTGTTTGACATGTTGTTATATTAAATTTTGTTGCTGTGATGCTCTTACTGTTACTAAGATTGTGTCAAACCATCTATTTTCACATACCTGTTCTGTGACAAAGTTCGCTTGAGGCAGAACTTGATGCCTTTTACTCTTGGAAAGCTTCTCCATTGTGCAGACACCTCTTTTTAAGTTCTGTTAAAGCACATTACTGTGATTTGCAGTAAGAAGAATTGGTTGCATTTGCTAATGCTGCTTATTAACGTGGAGAAGTAGGAGATTTTCAGTTGTCAGTCTGAGTTCTTGAAGCTCAATAATATTTTGAGTAAGAATGCATTTGAAGCATGAGACCCTTTCTATTGGCTTTTAAACCCTCCATTTCTTAAGTTTATCCGACATGAACTGTAGAAGAAAATCCACGGTTTGTTCTGGTATTCCCAGTCTGAGGAGGCGTTTCTGTACTCTCTATTTGCTTCTGAGTAAAAAGACTGTGTTCCTAAATCACAGTAGAAAAATCAAGCATATAGTGGGAGTGACTGGTTGCATGAAATTCTTGGAACTGATGTCAGCTCTCCTCTTGAGAGGGAACCCCTGAATTGCAAAGCGCTGTGTCTGTTCAAAGCTGAGAGGAAGATAAAAGCTGAGACTACTGAAACTGGCTCAAAGAGCCAATGATTCATTATGAAGCATTTGACTTTTCTTCTTGAGAAAAAGAGTTGCTATTTGTAATTGTCTTGCCATGTTCATGATCAAATAGTACCATTTAATGATTCTTAGGAAAGGTTTTGAATAAATTAATGAATTACCCAACAAAGTAATTTCTCGTTTCCAAAGAAGAAGCATCCCCATGCAGTTCTGCTTTCTTGTCGGGATATTTTTTCCTTAATGCCAAAAGTTCACCTCAGCGTTTTTCAAGAAACATTTCTGTTGGATACAAAGATTTATGTAGGACATTTTTTCTTTGAACTCATGATGAAAATATTTCTTAGAAACATAAAATCATTGAATGGTTTGGGTTGGAAGTCATGTCAAAGCTCATTCATCTCAAACCCCTGCCATGGGCAGGGACACCTCCCACTATCCCAGGATGCTTGGAGCCCAATCCAGCCTGGCCTTGGCCACTGCCAGGGATGGGGCAGCCACAGCTTCCCTGGGCACCCTGTGCCAGGGACTCAGCACCCTCACAGGGAAGAATTTCTTCCTGATATCCCATCTAAACCTTCTTTCTGTCAGTGTGAAGCCATTACCTCTAGGTCTGTCACTCCAGGCCCTTGTCAAGAGTCTGTCTCCATCTTTCCTGTGGGCTCCCTTCAGGCACATTTCATTAGGCTTTCACTCCTTTTATTCCTCCTGGAGCAATGAAGATTCTAGGGCTACTCTTTCCCTTTCATGCTCCACTCTTGAGGGTGGTTCTTCTGTCATCAGCAAACCCAGTCATAAATGATCTTGGACAGATGTTGGTAGTTATGAGTACAGTTCAGCTGAAGAACAATGTCAAAAGTGGATTCACTTTTTCTTTTAATGACACTGTTCTGGATCAAATGGAATACATTGAAACACAGACCATCCATGGAAGGTGCATTTGGAAGTTTTCTAATCCAAACCACTGTGTAAAGCAGATCTGGTTAGAACAGGTGGGTCAGGACCATGTCCAGTCAAATTCTTTGTGATTATCCCCAGGAATAATTCTTGTGGTTGGGTAATTCTTCAGGGTAATTCTTTGTGATTATCCTCACGTCCAACATGTTTATGGGCAGCCTGTTCCAATATCTGGTCACAATTTTCACTATTCCAACTTCTGTCCTAAGGGTTTTGTCCTAATCCCAGTGCAGCTCTGAGAAGAGCCTGGCTCTGTCTTTTAGAGGTCTGTGTTCAATTTATGGGTTCCAGTAAAATTAGAATACTTCAAGTATGAGAGTTTTTAGTCTACCATGGTCACTTTTTCTCAAGCATTTGTGGGATTACCTAATTAGCACATGACAAGTCAGGCTTTTCTCACCTCTCTATTTTTTTTTTTGGTTGTTGTTGTTGTTGTTGTTGTAGAATACCAACTAAGTTCCAGACCTTCTGATTATCATTAGTCTGAATCAGGTTTCAGAGATTGTTGTTCTGGATTTGATATTGATTAATTATACGCATTGCCTGGCTGGGGGGATTTCCTCCAAAGCACAGTATGTTTTAATTGTATTCACTTTGCCAGAATTCTCACAGAAGTTTATGTGCATTTTGTAAAAATGTGTGGCTTTTGAATTAAAAGGATATTTGTGATAGAGAAAGCTTATAGAAGCCAATAGGGAAATGTGAAAAATAGTTAACTGTGTGATTTCTTATTTTCTTATATATATAAAGCAAAAACTAGCCTTTCCATGTTCTGGTCCCAAGAAACCAATTATAGTGAAGGCTGAAGATCTAAGAAGGCGAAGACTGAAGCGCTAACCCTTGAGTTCCTGAAATTGTTAGAATTAAGTCTTGGGAAAGATAGGTTGTGTAGGTATTGAAATATGCTGAATTATACTGTATTTTAATATTTCTGCTGGAGTAGGTAATGTATTACTTGAAACCATCTTTAAATATCCAGAGAGAAGAAGCTGATATTTTTTAAGTAGATGATTGTCAAAGTTGGGGGAATTTCACAGAACATGGGTTTCCCAGTTTTCTCTGTTAGTTTCTTCTAGGATATGGTTGAGGAATTGACAGTTCTTGAATATGTTTTCCACACAAGGCTGTGGTGCTGTGGGTTGTTTTTTTCCCCCCCTCCTATGTCATAAGGGGATTTGAAAACCAGTACTTGCCCTGTCTGTAGGAGCTCTCAAAGCTCATTTTCCTCTTGTGGTTAAAGGTGGAACTCTTAATTTCTTTTTTTGTGGTTGTGTTTGTGTGGAACTGTGGAAGTTAAATGGACTTCAAATTTGTGCTTTATTGCTTTTTCCTGCTTTGCTCAGTGTTTAAAAAAGCCAAAAGATATATGCCAAAGAATAGTGCCCTCAAATTCTAAACCACAAATTTTTGTGGAATTGATTTTTTAGATTATCTTAATACCAGTTTTTGTGGAGTTTCTGAGGTTTTTTCTCATACAAATTCAGTACCTTGAAGATGAGAATATTATTTCTAGCGATTATTCAAGTTTCTTTAATAAAGGTTATATGAAGCTAAGGTGTTTATTTATACAATATGGTTCTTTTTCCTTCTAAAAAGGCTTTTAACATTGGGAAAGGCAGTTATGGAAGTCTTACAAATCGTGTAAGATGGTCTTGCTACATGAAGCTGATGCAAATGCCACAGCTTTTTCTGGAACTGTTTTGTTAGTTGCAGCATTGGCATGTGAAAGTAGAGTTATTTCAAAATTATTGGTGATGCTAGGTGTGGATCATCACATCATAGGATATGGAATCTTACATGCTTTTTGCAGGATCTGAATCTCTCACTTCAGGGGGTGTCCTGACAAATGGACTAAGTGGTAAAAAAAGTTCCTTCCTTCCTTCCTTCCTTCCTTCCGTCCGTCCGTCCGTCCGTCCGTCCTGGCAGGACACACAGCATGCAGAATTGTTAGGGTGGTTTTTCTTCTGTAGGAAATTCTACAAATACTCAAATGTATTTTAGTTTCCATCATGCTTTGCATTCATATTCTGTTCTTTCTTGAGCTAGGTATCTTTTGGGATATGTGTATTCTGTAATTAAATTTTTCCAATTAATGGCTTAGTAGCTATTATAAGTTTTTAGGATTCCAAGTACTTATCCTGCAGCTGTAATTGGTATAGATCAGGACAAAAACCTGTATCAGCTAGGTAAAAAGAAGGAAGTTTGTTCCTGAACTTTAACATTTGTAAGAGGTACTTGGAGTTTTGGTGAAAGCCATGGGGAAAAGTGCATGTGAGCTAGTTAGAACTTGGTGATACAGAAATTTTTAGTCTGTCCTGCTCTTATCACAAAGGTATTGCCACTGTACATGCTTTCTAAATTATGTCTTTTTAGTTTGGTGATTTTTTTTTTTTTTTTTTTTTTCCACATCTCATACTTATCCTGAGCAGACTTTTTGGAACCTGTTGGAACCTGCAGTTTTAGCCAAAGATTTATTCTTCAAGTGCTGTGGCCTATAATATGTCTAGTCAAGGGACAACTAATAAGCCTGTCCTGGACTGAACACATTGGATGAGGCATTGAGGCATTTAGGAAATATAGGAAATATGAAAATAAAAGTGAAATATGAAAATTATGAAAATAAAAGTGATAGGTTGTCATAGATAGAGAATTACCCTGGGGTTTGCCAGAAATACAGATGCAGCAGCCCCACCCTCAGGCAGCTCCACACACACCATACTGACAAAACAAAAAGCAGTATGTGCAGTCAGGTGTTCTATTAAAATGTACAAAATTCGGCCCCAAACTCAAACTTACAGGACAGGTTATACAGAAGTCACTTGATTGTACCTGGCAGAATCAGATCTCTATTACCTAGACAAATTTAGATTATCAAGACTTGATTAATTTGAATTCTCACTAACCAGAGGTGGATATGAATTCGTCCTAATTCACCATTTGGTCTTTCCACCACTTTTGCCTTTTGGATATGAAGAATACCAGGATTTCTGGTGGGATTACAACGTTCTTTCTCCCCCTAACTGTTGAAATGGGAACAAGGGGCTTTTTTTTTCCCCAGTTTACATTTTTCTGCCTTATTTCTTGGGAATGGCTCTTGATCTTCCTGTGTATAAAAACATGCTTTTGGTGTGTCTGTTAGGCAAGTGCATTTCACAAAGTTCTCATGACCTGGTTTAAGCTGCTGGCCAGGCTTTGGTGACTGGATTTGGCACAGTAAATCTTGTGAGTTTCTCAGGTATGCACATCAATCTGAATAAATCCATCATGCAGCCTTACCAGCCATGCAGGAGAAAGCCTTGAGCAACCTCATCTGAAATACAGTGTTGACCCTGCTTTGAGCAGGAGCTTGGGTTGGATGACCTGCTGGTCTGAATTTTGGCAGAATTTACTGTTCCATTTGGTGGATTCAAACTTGTTGATAAAACCTTCTCAAAATTCAGTGGCTTGCATTTTCCTTGTGCATGGAAAGTTTCCTTCCTTTCATGGCATGTGACTGGAGAGCTTCTCAAGCATTTTAGGACATGACTGTCTGAGAACTGCAATGTTTTGGAAATGACCTGGGCTGGATGACCTACTGTGTCTTTTCCAACCATAATTTCTATGACTCTGTAATTTTGAGGTTGACTTCTTGTTGCCCAATTTTACAGTTACTTAATTCCAGTATCGGGCATATTTCAAGAGACCACATTTAGTCATGGTAAGACTGTGGGTTGTTTTGTCTTTTTCTGTTATTTTTCAAATCCTGGAGATTGTCAGCACTTAATGTATTCTTTCCTATTCCGGTGCCACAAATAATGTTCCTACCCTGAGAGGAAAGAAAAATTCCCCATTTTGGAATAGATGGTTGATTAAAAGAGCTTGCTCCCAGATTTGTTGCATTTCTAAGGAGAGGTGTTAGGCTACTTCTGTTATTTATTTGCACCAGAAATGCATTTCCATCATGAGAATAAGGGATAAAATTGAGAAATTTTGTATTTGGTCAAATTTTCAGCATTGTTATCAGTTAAATTTATCATGAATTATTAATACATTTTTATAGGTAAATGCACATGCACTTTGAGGACTGTGAATGTCTCCTATTTCTTTTTCTAAACATTTCCTATGACATTGATGTGGCCCCTTTTCCTGCAGAAGGCTCCCTTTTTATGCAAGAAGAGATCATATTTTGGGAAATGCATCACCTAGTAAGAACTCTTGCACCACCCCTCTCTGAAGAGAAACTCAGCCTTTGAATTTTTGAAGTGCCTTATATCAGCATCCCTCAGGATTTATTCCATGCTTTCATTCCTAATCTGCTGCCTGCATATTTATGACATATGTTGAGTTTGCCAGTTTCTGGTATTTTTAGTTTGTTTTTTTTTTTTTTTTTTGTCCACAGCAATCAAAGCATGGAAACAAATCAGGATTTCCTTTTGAAACAGAGGTGCATATACATCATGTGATGACTATATATTATACACACCCAAAGAGCAAACAGACCTAGAATTCTCTCACCTGGGGGAGAATCACTTGGCCTGGAATTCCTGTGGGGTTTCTTAAGAACTGGAAATTGGAGGATTAGCATCTAGGTGTGAAAACACCATTGGTATTACAGAAACTTGCTGGGGGTCTGTTTATCTTTTATTCCATTGGAGTGATATGTGGAATAATTCATAAATTAATCATGCTGTTACAGCCACAAAATGTCTGTCTTTAAAATTTGTGGGGTAAAGGTAATCTTAGGTCAGAATAGTCCTGGGATTGTTACCAGGCTTAAAAAACTGTACATGAAATGCAGTAAAAAAGATGATGGATTCAATAACAGGTTGCTCTCCAGTTTTTCTTCTGCCCTACATTCTTTTTCTCTATCAAAAGTTCCCTTTTATTTATGCATAGTTTCTTATAAATGTTCTTGAAGGAGAAATGGAAATCCTCACATGTTTTCCTTACAGGGCCTTCTGTCTTTACTGCCTCAGGTCAGTGTTGTATTTGAAGAGAAATCAAAGTAGTTAATCACTTCTTAGAGCATGATTTTACATATTTTCTATTTTTGTTTGCCTTTTATTATTTTAGAGACTCTCCATTTTAGCATGCCTTTCCAAAATTGCTTTAATTCTTGTTGAACTCCTCTGAACTTGTTCCAGTTTGTGTTTTTAAAATACAGTGCTGAATGTAATTTCCCTGGTTGAGACAGAGCCAGTTCTGAGATGATGGGAGTAATGTCTCATGCACTTAGTGGAGAAAATCTGCTTTGAAGGACTTGGTGTAGAGCCTGTAAGGCCTGTTGATGTGATACAGAATGTATCACAGATAAAATAGATAGAATACCTGTTTGCCTTTCTAAAGGCTCACTTTGTCCAGCTGGCTGCTCTGCATGGTGCCTGGACGCTGCGTTGTGCAGTGATTGTGTCCATCACCAGTCTGGTTTGGGTGGTTTTTCCCAGAATGTGGCATGAATACAGTGACATTCTCAGTTTGTGCTGTCTCCATCTGCAGCCCTGTGCTGTCCACACAATCTCCATCCATCATTTGTGCACACACAGGCTGTGTGTTCAAGCTCTGAATGTTGATGACTGCATGAATGTTTGACCAATTAACCTTAACACTGATTGGAAAAATATCCAATTGCCTTCTTTCTCTCTTGGAAAATGAACCAGCCCAAAACCCAACCAACACAAAGCCAACAAAACACCTTGCATTCCCTAGAAAGTTCTTATACCACATGAGGCTATTGAACAATGCTTCAATTTAGACAGATATTTCTAGTTACACTGTGATAATGATGATTTATCATTGAATCACAGAGTGGTCTGGGTTGGAAGGGACCTTAAAGATCACCCAGTCCCATGGCAGGGCATCTTCCAGCAGAACAGGCTGCTTCAAACCCCATCCAATCTGTCCTTGGACACTTCCAGGGATGGGGCAGCCGCAGCTTCTGTGGGCAACCTATGCCAGGGCCTCCCCACCCTCGCAGGGAAGAATTTCTTCCTGGCATCCAATCTGAGCCTACTCTCTTGTAAACAGTCCCTTTCCATCTTTTCTGCAGTAATGAAAGTTTATCCAGCCTATAGACTGTTTTAACTGAAGTCAGTTAGCTTTATAAATATTTTAACATCCTATAAAGACCATGTAGGTTTTTTGGATCATCCTTCATTTACCTCTCAGAAGTACAGATATATATATTTTATTAATACATTATACCTTTCTTTCAACAGCTTTGTATATCTTGAGTTAGTTTCATTAGCTGAGTAACTTAGCCTGCTTTTTTTTTTAAAAGGAACTGCAATTTCACTATAAATATATCCAAATGCCACAGAATTCAGGGCTGCAAGTCAAAAATGCTGATCAGTTTGTAAAATCTTAATCAGTCCCTCCATGAAACCTAGGGACGGACCTCTGTGGTAGCAGAAAAATTTCCAGAAATTCACCACAGTCTTTTTCCAAGCTGCAGTTTGTTCTGATGTTGCCAGACAGCTAAGAAGATATGGGAAAAGCAGGAAATCTTCTTGGATTTAATCACAGTGCTGATTTGGAAAAGCAACTTAACAATGGAAAGTATTTTTTATGCGTTAAATTATAAACACAAAACTATACGAGGTCCATGGTAGATCACGACTGCATTTAGATAGATTGTTTTCCTTATGGGTGAAGATAACCCTTCATTTTGGAATCTGGTGGTCAGAAATCCTATTTCCTAGACATATTTATGTATTTATTTGTTAATTTTTATATATATATATATATCTCCAGACTAGATTATTTAATGGTTGTAGTACCATTTGTTGAGATACTGGGGACCCGTTTGCTATACCTGAAATATTTAGATATAACATTTTGGTAACATCTTCATATTTTCCTCTATGAAGAACCTTTTCCTGCATTTTTGCTTTCAAAAGATGTTGGACTATGTTGGTGGGCAGTGCTTATGTTTTCCCCTGAAGTTATTCAAGTTCTGTTGTAAAACACCCAATGTTTTGTATTTTAATCGATCAATAAAAAAAGCGCTTCTTAAGCGAGATCTTGCAGTTCTTGGCCTTGCATCCTCTGTGTGAAAAAGTTCTTATGTGGACCCCTTTATCTGTTTTAGGACTTTCAAATGATGGAAACTTCAGGTGGGCTGTGGAGATGAGACTGGAGGGAAGGACTGAATGCTCATTTCTGAGCGAGCAGGGGATGAGGTTATGAAAATGTTTTAAAATCAAGATTTCTTTTGTGTTCTAGTGCCTGCTGAAAGATGGATGATGATGACTTTGGAGGATTTGAGGTATGCTGTTTGGATAACTTTGCTTTGAAATGTAACAATTTTCAACTACTTTATGGACAATTATAGCATTTTGTAAAATATGTAACAGTTTCTTCTTGTTTCCAGGCAGCAGAGAGTTACGAGTTTGGAAATGGTGAAAAGCAGACCACGTCTCCTGCTATTGCTTGGGCAGCATTTCCTACAGGTATTGACAGAATCACTGAAAAAAATCTTAATATTCTATTCCTGTCCTTGTGTACTCACTGTAAAAATTAGGGCTTGGAAGGGTGTATACAATAAAATAATGGACAATAAAAGAATAGCCAGCAGTCAAAACTTGAGCATAAGAATGTTCCTGAGCAGTTATTTTGGGAAGCTGCACTTCTCAAAGTTAAACTTTATTGAGGAATGAAAGGGAAATTCAGTTTATACAGTAGAAAAGGAATGGAACTTCTTCATTCAAAGGATATTCTTTTCTACTGAGTGTGGAAGATGTATTGCAAATGGTAACAGAAAAAGTTAAAAATAGGATTGTGATGAAGTCTTTTACTTGCTTTGGGGAAGAGGGGAGGGATGAGAATGATTGTTTTTACTTAAGCCATTTATATAGTTGAAAAATATATTACATATTCTTTATCTCAAGCAGAAGAATAAACAATAGGGAACTGTTGTATTAATTTATACAAGTGCCTGGTGCCTGGCTGGATTTTAAGAAATTGATAAAAGTCTATTAATAAATGTATATTATCAGTAGAAAAAAAAATATTATGGAGGTGTTACTGATTTTGTTATGGTCTAGATTTCACTCTTTTCACAAAACAAAACAGCTCTTTTGCTGCACCAGGAAAAAATGGCCAACAACCCACATTGTATTGCTATGAAGAATAAATTACGCAAAATAAGGCAGGGATTTTTCTTAACATGAGCTCTCTATAAATCATTTTCTAAAATGTTTTTATTAATTTATTTCTGGCTTTTATCTCTTACAGAATAGTTTCTTTGTCATTGAAAAGGAGGAAAACAAATACTAAGGAAACAATATTTTTTCCAGATAACTTTATTCATCTTGTCATTTTGAGTGGTATTTAAAATTACTGCTGAAATTCAGTAGCATGTTTTAATGTGTTTAATAAATTAAATCCAATATAGCTGTGCAGTGTCTGTCACTGAAGTCAAGTTAAAATCCTGTAAAGTGTGTAGAATTGAAATTATTTGTACATAACACAGAGGTTTTTTTATGATTTTAAGTGACACAGAAGTCCTAGGATAAGTGATACCAAGGTATTTTAAGCATTTCAAAATTAAAAGAAAACTCCTGTATTCTGGATATTTTGTTACTGTAAAATCTTGACATGACTTTTTCATGCAAATATTGCAGTGAATAAATTAGTTTATTGCAATAGGCAAGGATTGGCCAAGTGCTTCTTGGGCATTGACTTGTAGATGGATGTTTTTTAACAGAAATGACTGAATTGTCTGCCCGGTGTTATCTGTATATAAAGATGTTCCTGTCTTACCCTGGAAATTTCTTAGTAAGGCTTGCTGAAAAATTCAAATGTGTTATGGTGCTATTGAGGTGATTTTGATAAATTTGGGGGATGAAAACATTGTATACAACCAAGATTTGATAAACTTTCAGTGTATGCAGTATAACTGAAAGTGTCCTTGAATTATAATATCAAGAAAGGGGAGTTGAGGAAGGAAATTTAATTTTATTTCTGTTTTTTTTTTATTATTATTTTTTATTTTTATTTTTAACAGCTGAAACCTACATGTAGGGGAACTGTGCTACAAGTAGTTTGCAACATTCTACAAAAATATGTCAAATGATTATTATATGGTCTTTTGCTCAGAGCCCTGCTGTCATATTACTTTTTAATTGCTAGATATAAGTAGCATCCAATTAGTAAATATTACCCATGTGGTACATTTGGTATTTGATATCTTCATGCTGAAACTCAGTACGAAGGATGAGACTCAATTGGAATGTTGATTTAACAGTTCATGTTCATCCATTTGGTTTTGTTTTCAGAATTTCTGATCCCCCAGGGAATTTTAATAATTGTTTAAGCTTCATTACCAGCATAAAGACGTGGAATTTTCCTTGCATTAGCAAGATTGCAGGCTGCCCCTGATCTCTGCTGCTGTTAACAAACTGCATGGTTCTGGCAGTTCTTGCATACAAATTTATGACAGAATATTCTTACTATTGGGAAGCCTGGTCTTCAGAAATTATTAGATACTTTTAAAGTACAATTCTGGCAATAACTTATATCTGCATCTTATTTCAGCCTTTTCAGGTGTATGATTTTTGATATGCCTGTAATTGTGTGAATGCTTCTTTTCTCTATAGTGCTGCAGCTCTGATCATGGAACAGTAAATTTATTTGACAATTCATCAGACTTAGCCTGTTGAAGTCAGGTCAGGTAGTTCCAACAGAAGCAAGTTTTTTGTTTCAGGGGTTGTGAAACTGTTCCATTATGGTAACTAAGGCATGGTAAGCAGGAATGATTTAGGAGTTCTCTTTATAAGCGAATTTTGAGCTGAATTAAATGCAATTTCACCAGTATATACACAAGAGGAATGAATTAAGAGAACTTGAATTACAGACATAGCACATGTAGTTCTAGGAATGTCTAATTTATGAATCTTTAGCATTGCTGAAAAATGAAAAGGTTTTGTAAAAACAAGACGTTTGAATGATACCTTGGAAAGTTGCCACTTTTTCTTGTCTTCTGCAAGGTCATGTGTTTAGTTGAAAATTTTAAACCTAAATGTTCAGAGGTGCTCACCAGTGATTGCTCCTCATTTCCTGGGTTTCATTTTGACCACTTAAGGAGTGGGGATTTTGTTTCTGGTTTGTTTTTTTCTCCTCTTCAAGATGCAAGGCATTCATTCCTACAATTAAACTACTGAAAGCTCCACCTGATTGTAGAAGATTCCACGTAAAACTCCACTATCTGAAAAATGGAGTTTTATCTCTAGGATTTGACACCCCAAAAGCTGTAACCTCAGTGAGTCTACATTTCTCACATGTGCCCAGTCTCCATGGCTGTTTTTACTTCTGTGATAAATCATTTATATGTGAACTATGCCTGTGCCATGGTAATCCTCACCAAAGGTTGAACACTCTCATCACAAGGATCATGGTCAGTTTTTCCATGTGAGCTGACAGTTTTAGTAAGAAAGCCACTTGCCTGCTTGGTCAGAAATTGCCTGGTACATTATTTTAGCTGTTTTTCCATCAGATTGAAATTGATTTAAAACGGAGACTCAGGGTATTAAGTGATAGCATAAAGCTGAGAGTTTGAGGTTTGTTTAGATACAAAAGGTCATCTTCTATGTCACTTCACTGTCACTTAAGTAACAGAGTAGGTAATTGCTATAGGAAGCTGCATTTGAAAGGAGTTCTATCTTAAGGTATTTATCTTAAGGTATTTAAAAGAAAGCCAAAGAAGTCCTGTTTCTAGTTCTGGAGAAGAGTTAACTATTAAAATGCAGTTACTTAAACTGGTTGCTATTGGGTTTGCTGAAATAATCTCCTCTAGGCTTTTTAGCCAAGTTTCCATCTTCTGCTGAACTGTGATTTTTTTTTTTCTATTTTTTTGGCCACATCCAGATCTACCATCATTGCAGTTACCCTACTGATACTTTTCTGCCTCATGGTCTATTTTCTTTCTTCCTTTCATTCAGTGTGGTTTGCGTGTTCCTCTGTGTTATACCTGACTCCTAGAGCTGGCAGCTGAAGGAGATGGGACAGACAGTGCCTGGATTCAAGGATTAGTGTGTCCTTTTGAATGCCTCCGGGCCATTTACACCCTCTGGTGTGTGCTGAGTACTTGTGCAGTGTGAAACAGGGATATCCAGAGGCTGAGCCTTGCTCCAGGCTAGTGGCATCTTTTACTTGTTGCCAGAGTTGTAATAATAGCGGGAGCTGCTTTTTCTGAAACAATTGGATGTGCTTTTTGGCCTATTGCAAAGACACACCTGGAGCTGACTGTGTCAAAGCTTGCAGGACTTTGCTGTTGAATTAACAATGTATGCAAAACTTTCTCTTTTTCTTTCTTTTTATTAGTTTGTTTAGTTTATGTCTTTTTTTAAAACCAAGATTTTTTTGTTGTGCTGGGTTGGTAATGCTGATCCACTGTTGAAGCTTTTTATGGTATAACTGTAATTTGGTATAGGAGAGCTCTCAGTCCAGAGTTGATTCCTCTTCAATTTAATTAGCTAGAGAGTTATTTACTTTGTTGTCTTTTTATCTCTTAAAAAATAAAAAGCTGTTTTATTGTGTCTCTTGGCAAGCTGTTTGTATGTGGCTTCTAAGACAGTTGTGGATTTTTTAAACTTAAAAATGTATAAAACTTGGGAAACTATGAGTATAGTTTTCCCATTGACTGAAACTGATTAAAGATCATGCTGAAGCTGTAAGGCTGTATGAATCAAAAGAGACAAAGTTAAAACTGATCCTTTTTGAGAGCTGTAAAACTTCTGTGTAAATTAAAAGTCTAAATTTACTGTGACTGTGATTTTGATTGTCCTTAAGTCAATACTACTGTAAAACACAGGCACTTTGAGTGGAATCACTTTTCAGTGCAATTGAATTATAAGAGGTAGATAAGCTTACAGTGGTATGACTAGACTTGTGATGGTTTTTTCTAGGCATGGACTCCAGAAACAAAACTGGTTTTTTGGGTATTTCTTCATATTGTGTGTGTTTTCTGTTTCCAGTACCCGAAGTCCATAGATCTTCTGATGTTCTTCTGGAGCACTCTGTGTCTTCATCCTGCCTGCTTCCTTCTGACCCTTTCATTTTATCAAGTGATAATGTGGCAACAGTTATTCAAACAGGCAAGAGTGTGATAAATCCAGCTGTTCCTGAAGAACAGGTAAATTTTTGATCTTCAGTGAGATCTCAATGTATTAAATATCAGTGCTGCATCTTTTCTGTGCACATTTATGTTGAAATGCTTTTTAAGGGCAAAAGGTCCTTGGATTTCTGTGATGCAGACTTTGAAGTAAAATGATTTTTAGATTGTTTATGAAACCTATAACTGATAAAAACCATACTACTTTGATCTGAACTGCAAGAGAGATAACTCTATTGGTGTTATTAAAAGTTAAAGGCACGCTGATGGTGATTTCCATGCTGATTTCTTTCCTTGCATGAAGGAAATATCAGCAGGAAAGTTCTCTCAAAAAAAAACTGGCTACTGTTAAAGCTTGTCACACTTGTATGTTTTCTCAACTAGGTTTTTAGGATTTTCAAGGATGGGGCTCTGAGCAACCTGGAGTAGTGAAAGGCATCCCATCCCTGCCCATGCCAGGGCATTGGAACAAGATGATCTTCAAGGTCCCTTCCAATCCAAACCATTCTATGATTAAAGAATTAACATTTAATCTTTACCTAATTATAATTAAATTAATTTTAGGGAGGGTTAAATTGTACTTTGCTTTACTTTGTTTTTCTCCCCATTACTTTTAAGTTGATTTTTTTTTTTTGGTGGTCTAGTTGTAGGTTTTTAATCTCAGGTGGCTGCAGTGCTGCTGAGAACTGAGCTTTGTTTCTTTCTGGGGTGTGAAAATGTTTAGTTTTTAACTAAACATCTAGGTGAGCATGGAAGGAAAAAGCCTTTCTGCTTAGATTATCATAAGAATTCTATCAGAATCACAAGAGCTGCTGCAGATGAGACTTAAATAGACTTACCCTTCTGAGTTTTTTTTACTGCCATTAATTGCAGTGACGTCCATTTGGACATGTTAATTCACTGTAAACTTCCTTATTTCAGGATGTGGGGTAGTACATCCATTAGAAAAAGCTCTTGCCTCACTGTGAAGCAGTCAGTGTTTTGGGCTATTTGTTAACCCTCCTGTTTTCAGCACTTCCTGGGTTTTTTCTTCTTCAGGTAGATTTATCAAGTCTTAAGGCTGCTCCTGGTGAAAGCTGAATTTCATGATTAAGTCAGATTTTCATTTTCTGATCAGTTAAATGCATGTCTTAAGAGCTATTTAAACAAAATTCACAAAATACAGGTTTTGGTTTAACTGAGCCTTATCTTTTTCCTTTGAGGGGCATCTGTAGGTTCACACTTCCAGAAAGAGTATGGCACAAATTGTGAATTAATTTATTTATAAGTTACCATTTTGTTTGTACCCAGGCTCATGTACTGTGGAAAGCCTATAAAAAGTGAAGAAGAGATGTGCCCAGATGCAAATGAGAACAAAGAAATGTATAAATCCAAAAGCTATGGTTTTTTTTTTCTTGAGAGGGAGGAGTGTTTGTTTTCTTTTTTGACTGATGCCAACCATAGTAATTTTCTGTGTTGAAGGCTCTTCATCTGGCTCTTTGACAAAGTTTTGATAAGTAAATTTCTTTTACTGGAAGCATGATCAAAAAGTGATTTTCTTCATCCACCACAGATCCTGCCTTTTTAAATTTTGGCTAACAGTGAATAACCTTCAACCTTTCTTGTTTGAGCTAGGCCAGCAATTTTAGCTTTTGTGTTCTCTGGAAAGAGCACTTGGGTTATTCCAGAACACTTAGGCTTAGGGGTATTTTTTAAAACTATAAAGTCATTTAGCTAGGTAATCTTACAGAAGAATCAAAAATACACTTTGTTACTTCAGACTAAGTGTGTGTGCAAATTCTAGTTGTTTCAGTTTTTCTCGTCTTGTTCTGTTCAGCTACTGAGAGACCCATCATTCTATAAATTCTCTGTAAAGCAGGAAATAGTTCAAATTGAAAAACTTAATTAACAAGTCCTGTTGAAGGGAGTTGAGAGCAGATCCTTTAACATTATTTTGAGATGAAGATGACTTTGCACTAAGGAGTAAAGAAAAGGAAAATGGTGGGCAGAAAACTAAAATAAAATATTCTCATACCTATTAGAGGGTGGTGTTAGTAGAAATGTATTTTATACTTCTATCTCCAGAGCCTCTTGAGGTTTCAGGTAAAAAAATCCTTCCCTACTACAGGTTCCATACTCACAGTTTTTGGTGATGCCAGACTCTCACCTTGAGTAGTACTCAGAAATGGAATTGGCACATATGACTTCTCTTTGCTTCTTACAGGAGAATTCAGAGCACAAACTGCAGTTTTCTCTCTGTGTTTTGTCTGCTGTATTTTATATATATTGTACATATATATACAGTCAAGATCTCAGCTGGTTTTGTTTGTTACTTTATTTGAATAATTTGAGAGATGTTTATGGGAAAGTCAGAGCATTATCTAAATGTATGTTTGGAATAAAAGGTGTTCGGGGGTGGATTAGGTCAGATCAGTCAAGCCTCTCTTTAATAAAGACACTGAGATGTTCCTTTCACCACCCAAATCTCAAAGCCACCTGCTTGGCTTTCAGGTTGTTGAAAAAGTGGCAGCTGAATTAATGTACCAGTTTTTTCCTTGGAGTTGTTTTGTGGTGAAAAGGACAAGTTTTTGCCCCTTCCTTTATTTATTTAAAAGGGGGAAAATAAAGCTTTGAATTTTGTTATCTATACCACAAAATGTTTAAAAGATCTTAAACAAAGGTTTTTGTGTTCTTTTCTGAAAGTGTGGGCTTACTATGAGTGTTTCACCTGTGTTCTGTACTTCCACAGTTTACTGAAATAGCAGTCCTTAAATGTTTAGAGATGTCTGGATTACTTTTATTCTGTTAGCCTAAGGATGAGAAATTTATTTTAGCACAAGCCCTTTGTATTCCCTCCCTGTTACCACTGATTGCAGTGTGCACTTGGTGAAAACATGGAATGACTAATCCAAGCAGAGTTTGTTTCCTTGAGGCATTGAGAGAGATGATTCAGCTCCACTTTTCTCCTATGAACCAGGCTCAAGCAGATATTCCAATTGCCTCTTCAAATGTAATTGAAGACAAGACTTTAGCTGATGTTGAGACAAAGAGAACAAACGAACCCAAGAGCTGCCTTCAACAAGCTGTTGCAAACCTCGAAATCAAGCTCTGCAGTGCTGAAGAAGAAAAACTAAAAATCAAAAAGGTATGAATAGTCATTTTGAAGGAAAACATTTGGCATTTATATAGGAATTAAATATAGGCGGAGCTGGCAGAGGTTTAAAATTAATTTGAATTTTTTTTTCATAGAAATTAGCCAAATTCCAGAGAAACTGGCCAAATTTAGAATCATAGACTTCCAAGACTACCAAGACTATCAAGTTCAACCTGTGCCAGATCCCTACCTTGTCACCAGCAGAGAGCACTGAGTGCCACATCCAGGCATTCCCTGGACACTTCCAGGGATGGGGACTCCACCATCTCCCCGGCCAGTGCCTGACTCCCGTTTCCATGGAGAAATTCCTCTTGATGTCCAACCTGAACCTCCCCTGGCACAGCTTGAGGCCATTTCCTCTTGTCCTGTCCCTTTGTCCTGGGACCAGAGCCTGACTCCCACCTGGCTGCAAGAGATAAAGTCCCTCTGAATCTTTGTTTTTCCTCAGCCTCTTCTCATCAGATTTGTGCTCCAAGCCCTTCCCCATCTCCATTGTCCTTTTCTGGATGCTCTCTAGAGACTGGCCAGAACTGGGCACACCACTCAATTTAGCTGAAAAACTTTTTTTTAGGTCTGGTGTCTATTTTAAGCTGAATTTTTGTAAACTGTCAGGAAAAAAAAAAAAAACAAAACCCCAGAACTTTTTTAGCCTGACTGATAAAAAAAAGGGACAAAAAAAAAAAAAAAAAAACACCAAAACAAGAAGATACAAGCTTTCTCAGCATGAGCTTTGTTTTGATTTTTTGGGGGTTCTAGTAGCTAAATTCTTCATATTCCTTCTGACCTGAACAGTATGGGCACCAAGCAGGGCTGTGCCTGCAGTTACACATTTGAGTTAGCAAAAGGTCACTGAGGCGTGGGAGAGTGAGTTTAACTTCTGTTTTTCTTAATACTGTTTCTTGGGAGGCCTCAAGCTGTGCTGGGGAAGGAGAAATCAGCTTTTTGGAAATGAAAATGAGGGTGAATAACTCGAGCCAAGGATGAGGGGGTCTGCAATGGGCTGGTTTGGCTACAGGTGTGAAGGAAAGGTTGA
This sequence comes from Fringilla coelebs, assembly GCF_963513975.1. Taxonomy (NCBI): domain Eukaryota; kingdom Metazoa; phylum Chordata; class Aves; order Passeriformes; family Fringillidae; genus Fringilla; species Fringilla coelebs. The sequence continues at coordinate 64,058,553 of NC_140033.1, read as the reverse complement.
AGGGAAGCAGGAATACAAGCTGGAAGAGGAGACAGGTTGAGAGAGAGGCTTTAGGTTGCTGTTCCACACTCTGTTTCTGTCTCATCAGTGAAGTCTCTCAAACTGTTTTGACTATTTTGTCCAAAAGCAGGGTTGAACTAAGAAGACCTACTCTTTCTGTCCTCCTCATGACCCTCTCAGTCTGCCTTTGTTTGAATAGCTGTGCAGTGACCTGGCAGGTCATTTGTTTCTATACTGGCTTCCTGCATGGCTTGGAGAAATAGTTGCTCTTGAGCAACTGAAAGGGTGCCAGCAGCTTATGTACAACAGCAATGGCTGCATTAAGGAAAAGTAAAAATCTTTAGCTCTTTGTGCAGCAAATAATTTTGAATTTTATTGTCAGTGGTGTTATTCTCCTTCCTCTCATGTTGAGCAGGCTTCCAGAGTGGCTCTCTGCAAGATCCCAGAATATTTTAAGATTTTATTCATTTTGGAGATGTAGATAGAGATCATTGCATACATGCATAAATGTCATAGGATTCCTGCCTTTTCAGTGAAAACATTTGCTGACAGTACATTTAATATGCTGCTTTTCAAGTACAGGAAGGCAGAGCAAGATACTAAAAATATAAAAATGATTGGAACAGAATAGAATAGTTCCAGTTGGGAGGGACCTGTAACAACAGGTCCAGCTGCCTGAGCCCTTCAGGGTTCAGAAGAAGTTAGAGATGTTATTAAGGGCACCTTGGCCATTTCACATAGGTCATTCCTTATACATGAGACATGCCTTGGGTTTGAAATACCTCACATGTGAGAATACTCTGCCAATTTAAAGACTGCAGTCAGACTTTATCTCTGCGATAGTTAATAGAGGAATCATCACATTTATCAGAAATTAAATTAGTTGGAATGGTTTAATGAATCTGTATTTTCACAATTTGCAAATGTAATTTCATGTGTTTGTTTTACAAACTTTATAGGAATTGGAATATTTGCTGGAAAAACATAGTATGCTAGAAATGGATTTCTTGAAGGAAAAAAAAGACAAAGTGCTTCCACATCAAGATCATTACAAGACACTCCAGGTAATTTCCTTCTTCTAGTATCTTTGTTTTTCAGGAGGGTTTTTTATGGAGTATATTTATGTCCCAACAAATATTCTTTCCAGCATCTGTGGGCCTGCTCCAAAGCATTTTGAATTTCAAGAATTTCTAAGGTTTTTAGATCAGAGCCTGATTTTTTACATTAGCAGGAATGTAAGTTTAATATCCCACTTGCCTAACTACATTTTTGTAACTCAGAACACTCTTCCTTGTTAGGACCTATTTCATTAAACAGATGAAAAGAAAACCCCTTTGCTCAGTGGTTGTGTTTAACAGCATGACTTAGCATGTTCTAGGGTGCTGTGGCCAACTCTTTGTGCTGTTTCACCTAACTTCAGTATGGAATAATTCATGCTGCACAACAAAAATCTGCTAGGTGTAATTAGATGATGGACAGTAGAATTAGAATTGTTTCCATTGTAAAAGATAACATCTTCCATTAAATACATGTGTAAAGTTTCACATTCCAGACAAAATTTTCATTGAAGTTTTCAGTCATCTTCCAGATGACTGAGCAAAGCAAACTATGTTTCAGCATTTCAGAAGCTTTTGTCTGTAACTCAGCTTCACTTAATTTTTTTGCTGTTGTGGATGATCTTTAATAGCTATTGCATTGTTTCTCATTTTTATTTAAGGGGTTGCTGTAGTAATTTGTTTTAAATTCCTGATAGCAGTGCATTCTGGAATTTACAGTAATCTAATAATCTAATAATGGTTTTTTCCCCTTTTTTATGGCAACACTTGACTCAATGAAATAAATGTTGCTTAACCATGACAGAAAAGGAATTTTAACTTAAAACCCTCATGATTTATGGAGTACCACAGTCGTTAAAGTTGTTGGTTATCCTAAACAATAGAATGGGTGGATTTCATGTTGCTAATACTTCTGCTTGGAGATCACTGTGAATCTGAATAGTGGAAATGCTGCTGAGGTTTGCAGCTATCAGCCTATATCATAGCTCTTTGAGTCAGGTACTGCAGTTTTCAAAAATGGCAATAAAAGGGTCATGACCTCTAACTTGGCAGAAATGCTCATGTGATTCCTCTTGATATCTTCTGGGTAAACCAGAATCAAACCAGAGGAGGAAAGTGAGTCATGCTTCTAAGAGCTGCCTGGTAAAGTTACTTCCATGAGACTTGAATTGTGGATGCCTTCTGTTACTGCAGCTTTTAGTTCCTTTTGTCTTTCTCCTCTGCAACACGGGGGTCACCACCTGTGGCCACACACGGAGCAGAGCTGGCAGCTCCTGAGGACAGATGTCTGTCCCTGGCTCTGCCTTTTCCACTGGTTATTAGTGCTGGCTATCAGTGCTGTTGACCTGAAAAGCTTTAAAGCAGACTGCAGTGGTGCCTCTGGCACAGCTTTGGGAACTCTCAGGATGAGATTTCCAATGGAACCCATGCCAGCATCCAAAGCTGTAGGTGTGCATTGGCTTAATTCCTTTTAAATGAAATTGCTGTGTTAATGTTTGAGTAAAAAGTATAAAACCAATGCCTCTGGAGACTTTTCTCACTGTCTTTTGCATGAACATGCACTTTTTCATGCACCTTTATATTTACTAATTAACTGGCTTCTGGGACTTGTGGCAGGGAATTCTCAAAAGCTGCTCTAGATATAACAAAGTCAGTCAGTTAATCTGTTAAAACCTTGTTTTTACAAAGTGGTGTTTCGATAAGACCCTTTTTTTGAAGAAGAAGAAGAAGTTACTGTGCTTAGTTCTGAGAGAAGATTTCAATGATCTTGGTCAACTGAGTCACTAATCTAATTTTTTTTACATATTTTCCTATTGGTTTCTGCCTCAGGCAAGGGTGACAGTTATGTTACCACAGTTTTGTTCTTAGAAAATTGCATCAATTAAATATGCTTTAGTTTTTTTGATATAGAAAAAAATAACTCTGAAAGACAAGGCAGGAACATAAAAGTATTTTCTCTAAGCTGGGTTACCATTCTAATGAAGCAAGTTTTGTTCTGGACTAGTCACAAACTTTCTTCATCATAGGTGTGCAAAAAAGCCCAAAACTGAATTTAGTAGTTCTGAAAAATTGAAGAATTGAAGGCTAGTGATAGTAACTGTTCCTAAGCATGGAGGCAGACATCCAAATCTATGTTATGTGTTAACATTTGACCAATGGATGACAATAGAGTTATCATACCACATCTATCATTGTGTAAAACCAAAAAGTAAAAAGTTCTGTGTTTCATCTAAATAAAATCAGCTTTAAAAGAAATCAAGATTGAACAGACCATGTAGTATATTCATATTCTTAACATTATTTCCATATGTAACTGCAACAACCAGAGACAGTAAAGGGGCAGCAGTGGGTTCATAAACAGAATAAACAAATTTCTATTAACTGGTATTATAGAGTTGCTTGGATATTCAATGCAATGGTCTCTTTGAGATCTTGAATTCATATAAGCTAATAAAATTAGAGTTATGACTCCCACATTCCTGCTTCAGTGTTTGTACTATTAAGAGGCAGAATAATATAGTATATTTCTAACTTCTTTACTTGCAAGTTTGAACTGAGTTAAAATTGCTGTGGGAAGTGTAATTTTAGGTGTTTTGACTTGTGTGCAGTGTTGCAACTATAAAGCTGCAATCTTCCCTTATAATTCCTTGCTTATTTTAGGCAGCAGAGAAACAGGTGCAAGTGTTTGTCTGTTTTTTATATTTTCTTGGTTGGTATGTCAGTTTTATATTTTTCACTTTTTTGATCAGAGTATATCTATTCATGTCAACTTTTAACTTCAGCTCTTCCTTAGGTGTTACTTGCTACATATTTTTAAGTCATTTGGGGCTAGTAAGTCATGCAAGGTTTTGGAAATAATGCAGATTTAGTGGTCACTTAATCCTAGAAATCTAAAATTTGGTTGTAGCCACATTACAAGAAGTTGTAGAGATAAGCAAAGGCTGCATTGTAAAACTACCAAACTCCAATCTGTAACACAGTGAAAACCACCAATAGCAAAATTAACATTCTTGTTCAGCAGGTGATGTTCTCATGCTCACAAATCACCGAGGGAACACTTCATTTGAGAAGGGAAAGTAGTGCCTGGTTTCCACTGCTCTGAACAGGAGCTTAATTCTTGGGACAGATTGTTTAACTGATAAGGGCCCTGATGTTTGGTCTGTCTACAGACAACTGGTTTTGATGATTCACTGAGAACTGGATCATTCTTTTCACTGCTATTTGTTTGATTTACCACACACTCCCATTTGAAGAAGTGCTGCATTGGCACTGGAAAATTCTCGTTGCGGTTATACACATTTTTTCCCATCATCATCCCTTTCTGGAAGTTAAGCAGGCTGTTTTTCTAAAGAACAATATAGTTGCTGTGGTGTGACCTTTCTTTTTGAAATAAACTTCTTTTTTATCTTTTAACAACAGACTTTCTGTTCTTCCAACTTCTCAAACCTGTAGTAGTTATGAAAACACCGACAGTTTTTTTTTTCTTTTGGAAACCATTGTTTCTGTTCCATCTTTCTTTAGGGAACATCTTAGGAACATCCCATTTTTATTTAAAAAGGGACTTAATTATGCTTATTTTATGTAGCAGTATTATATTACTCTTATTGCAAAGAATCATGATTGGAAATGAATTGGTTGCTAGTGTGACTTCACTTTATGTAACATTTTTGTGTGTAAGAAAGAAGGTCAGATAGACTCCTTGTTTGAGTGGTTTTTCAGAAGGGCAGGGGAGGAAGATTATCCTAAGGAAAACATTGACAGAACAGTACAGAATGATCCAAAGGAAGTTCACTAGGTCTTGCAGTAACACCTAGCTGGGATTAAAAGTAGCAATAACCTAAATTCAGTCATTTCAGGTGTTAGGCGTTTCATTTATTTCCATGGCTGTTGGTGTTTTGGGAGATTTTTCATTTGAGTACCTGTACAAATGTCACATTTAAATTATACAGCTTCAAATTATGAGGAATAGTCTTTAAATGCAGTTACATAAAGATAGAAAATGGTAAACCTGCAATTTTGGGCCAGTTTGTTCCCTCTTAACTCTGCAGGATGACTTTATTTTTATTTGGATTAATATCTCTTGTTATTTTGGAGGTTTTTATATATTGGACCCATATATCACACAAATTCACATGAACCAGGATGCATATTTGGTGGTGTCTGTCTCCTTATTTTAGAGGTTAGTACTTCCACTTCCCTTTTAATGTCAGAGTTTAGTGATGTTCATCCATGCACGCCTCCTGCTGCCTGTGCTTGACTTCCAGCTTGTCCCTATGGACCATTCTTGGGTTTGGAGGAGATAATCCCTGAGCAGGAACCAGCTCCTTTGGAGCTTTCTCTTTAGGCTGGTGTCCCATGTCCCAGGCAGATCCCAAAGAGGCCAAGGCTTTCTTCCCTCCAGCCCAGTGTTGTGATCCTTGGTTTTGTCCTTCTCCTGAACTCACCATCTCATAGTCACTGCAGTCAGGGCAGATCTTCACATCCTCAGAGAGTCCTCCTGTGTTTTTAAGGCTTGGCTCCAGCAGAGTGCCTTGTGGATTGTTCCTCAGCTGCCCTGTGTTCCAGGGCTTGTTATGTATGTGCCCCAGGAGCCCCCAGGATCGCTGCCTTGTCCCACTGGCACATTCTGGGGGTGTAAAAATGCAGGTGTTAGAATGGTAGGTGCTGCTGCCTATTTCTTGTCCCCAGCAAACCTCTCCTGGTGAAAAGCCAGCTGAAGCTGAGTGAACATTCAGGCAACGCAGTCAAAACTCAACACTCACTGCAACTGGCTCAGCAACAGAGGCAAGAAAGGCTCTTGTGCAAAGTTTTATTCCAGCAGGGTCTCATATAGCTGAAGGGGAACCCGGGGAAAAAGAGGAAGAACTGCATGGAGCAGGCAGTTTAAGAAGGGGAATGGGTGTGTATTTGTTTTGGTTTAGGGCAAATTTGGGAGACAACTGCCAGTGGCTTAGGATCACTGATTTAGCTACAACCTCAGCAGCTGGGGTGTTGGCTGCAGCCTGAGGGACTGGGGTAGCTGCTGATTTGTCCCCCTGCCCCCCTGCCTCTATATGCCACCCACAAGTCTTAAAGGTGCAATAAACAGAACGGATGACTGGGGATAAAAGCATCATAGAGTTGACTTAGGACAGGGTGGGAGGCAGAGCTAAGGGCTGGGCAGAGGGGACTGGCCTCCAGGGGAAAGGGGGCAGCCACCAGGGATGCTAAGCCAGTGAGGGGACGGGGAAAGGAGAAACTGGGGGAAGATGTGGCACAGAAGTCCATGGGGGAGTCTGTTTTTCTCCCCAGGAGGGCTGACTCTAGGGTAAGTAGTCACTGCTGTTTCCAGGGCTGAGGGCTTGGGAACTGGCTGAGGCAGCAGAGCTCATGGGATGCTACAGGGTTGGACGTGTTCCTTGTGAGGAATCGCAGGAGGCTCCCTCCTGTTGTCTGGAGAAGGTCCCACCTGCCCTCATCCATCTGGAGACTGGCTGGCACAGCAATTCCCACTTTGCTGCTAATCCTGACCCCCAAATCCTTCACTGATCCCCTACCCCAGGACAGAGCTCCACACATTCCAGCTCCTCCCTCGCGCACGAGGCGATGCCCTGTCATCGCCTTCCCGGCCTTTCCTTCCAGGAGAGTGCATTTATGATCCTGGAAAAGGTGTTCTGCAGGAGGCTGGAAACAGGTCTTGGAGGTAGGTGGTTTTTATGGCTGGAGTACTAGAAAATGTATGTTTTCTTACAAAACTAATATATGACTTACATCCTGTTAAACACTATCTTCTAAGAAAATATTTAGGTTGGTTTTAGGTGCAGACATAGAGGAGACAGAATGTTAATAACAAAAAAAAAAAAATAGGTGTGAAAAAAAAGTTTATGTACTGTACCTGCAAACAAATTTATAAATGAGATTCCAGGAAATTTCATGGGTCACAGCAGGGTTTAAAATTATGGAATATGGAAAAAAAGGGGGAATTTCAGAAAAGACACTTTAACAGATAGCAGTGCATCTTTTTGCTGGACTGCTAAAGGTATTTCTGGATATGGCAACAATCCCTTGCCCACCTCTTTTTCAAGTGAGTGCCAGATACCTCACGTTTATTTATTCACCTTTAATTTTTTTTAATGTTACTCTCTGTACTCTTCTTTCAGACATTCATTTTTATTCAAAGTCTTTATTTATTAATCATTTCAGAGCTGTTTACATTTTGGCCCATTTCCCCCCTGCCTTCACTTCCCCCCCAGTTTTGATGTCTTATTTCCTCTAAATTATTTTTCCATTCATGAGGAAAAATAACTTTTTATTTGTATTACAGAAAGATTCTGCTCTTTTGCTTTATGCTTTCCTTTTAGACTTCAATTCTTTTATTAATTGTTTTATTGTCTTTTTTCAGGGTTATGAATTAGAAGAGTGGATCTAAGACTAAGCATTCTAATTTTGTTTTAAAAATATACCTCTCTTATGCTGTTGTGCTGTTATTTAACTGCTTTGAGATGCCCAACTTGCCTTATAGTCTGATACTCAGTCATAGGGCATGACAAACATTTTTTTTTCACTTATGTGCCTCCTTTGCCTCCCCGATTTTAAAAGCATTCCAAAAATTGGGCTTAAATGATCATTTTCTTAGTGTGCAAGTAGGTGCTAGCAAAACAGGTTTTTTTTAAAACCAAGTGTTGTGTCCTGACTGCTTTGTAGGTGTCCTGATCTGCTTTTTGCCAACGCATCCTGGATTTGAGTTTACTGATTTATGTTCAGTGTGTTAAAATCTGTGACAGCTGCTGCACATCTTCATTTGCACATTCACAGTGAGTGCATTCAGAGGGATTCATCTTTTACTTTTTCTCCTACTTGATATGGAAATTCTACTTAAGAAGGTTGTGAAATGCCCAGATATATTTAGCGCTGGTTGGTTGGAGTTCTTTACCACCAGTCTTGTCTCACCAAGATTTTCACATCAAGATTTTTCTTTTTTAGGTAGGAGTAGTATCTTGTTGGATTTTTGAGGGAATAATGAAAATGTGCAAAATTTGTCTAAAAAGAATAGAAAGGAACTTGGGTAGCTGTATTGCTAAGACAATACTTAAGGCCAGTTATTTGTTACATGAATAAAATTTAATAGAGATGGAAAAAGTTTGAAGGTGTAGCAGGTTAATGAACTATAAAATTTTCAGCAATCTGCAGCTGCTCATAGTTTATTAACAAACTGTGAACCAGACAAGGTGATTTAGCAGTTAAAGGGAAATGTTGCAATGCTTGCAGGACAGTTGCCTGTTACTTGGCATGCACCTCCTTAAAAAATGTGGGGAATGGTGCCAAAGCATCTCCATGTCCCTGGGTCCACTCTTGTCCTGTTTGTGTTCAGTGTGAGGCATCTGAGACGGGGCAATTATTGTACCTGAGCATTATTCACCCTCAAAATAGTAAATCCTAGCCAATATTAGCCAAAATTAGTCAATATTTTTTAAAAAATTTGTACTTCCTGTTTATACATTGGAGGCATAAAATGCACAGCAAATACCAGGATGATGTTTTGGGGAGAAATTAGAAGGATTGTCCCTTCATTGTCTTCACCTGTTAAATCATCTTATTTGGTTTATAATTCATTAATAAACTATGAATGACTGCAGAATGCAGCTTAATACATTACTGAAACTTTTATTGCTAAATTAACCTGCTACACCTTTAAATTTACTTTTTCAGTCTGTATTGAATGTTATTCATCTACAGTATACACATGGTGTTGAAACACAGTTTACCTGTGTTTCTAAACCCAGCTGAAATGTGTAATTTGCCAAGCATTAAGCAAATTTATTTGTTTACATGTATTCTAATCTAACTAATTCACACACTGGAAGTTATAGCCAAGAAACTCAAGTGATTTACATATCAAAGTTGAATTTATTCATCCCTTCTAAGTTCCCTTGGAAACTTCCTTATGAATTATGGCTATACATTTTTTTATTTGAGTGAACTGCCAAAATGTTAATATGTAAGCAAAGTCTCAACAAATAACTAATATTTTAAACTACTAAAGGTGTGTAACAGGTCACTTCTATATAACTCCTGATATTAAGAAAGCAGTTCTAGAGACAAAGTATTGGTTACTTTATTGTTGCTGCCCTTATATAAATAAATAACATTTTGCTGCTGAGACTTGAGGATAAGGTTTTTTCCTCACTAAAGGTTTAAAAGGTCCAGAAGGGCATGTGACATTTAAAATAATCATGTACTTAAACTACTGAGAACTTTTTTACTATTCTTGGCAAAACTTTTATCACTGAAAGAAAGCTGATATTAATGAGAACCAGAACATCTGTTCTTAAACCTGGAGGATATTGAGATAAAACAGATTTTCCCAGTTCTATGCAATTCCTTAAAAATAAACCTACCTTACTTGAAGGTATTTTTAAACACAATGCAGTGTTTTGGTTTTGGATATGTATTACAAATTAAACCATTCTCAGGCAAATAATTAGTTAGGGTGATCAACATTAATTTCCAGAAGTGAGTACCATAATGATAAAATGAAATTATGAAAATGAAGGTCTGAATAATGCTTAAAAAACAATCTAAGGCATGGCGATGAAGGACTGAGAGAAATTCTGAATTTCTTCAGTTATAATTTTTAAAATCTATTCTAAGAATAATTTCAGCCAGTAAATCTGTGCTTAATGTGCTTCCTGTTTATGTAGGGAGAACGTAAAGTTTCCGTGCTAGGTTTTCACAGGGCTGAGTTTGTCTGCCTTTTGAGATAAGTGAGAAGTGAGTGTGTCATGGACAAGCAAATTTCCATAGACTTGCTAGGCAGAGAATTTGCAGTAAGTCTTGATAACTTCAGGGAAGCTCAGAAGGAAAACACCTACTGAGCTCATAAGCAACGAGGAATGTAAAATGTCCTGCTCCCTTTTATTCAAACTTTATAACTGGAAAGGTAATTTTTCTGCTTGAAGAGCCTTCTTAGCGATAAGCAGAAGAGGAGATCCATTTTCATCTTTTTGAGCTAAAACCTAATTCCACACAGTGTGTGATGCCTCCTTTTGAGAAAATACTTTGTGAAATACTTTTGTGAAGTAATTTGTTTAAAACAGTAAATAAAGGAAAAAAAAAGCAAACTGAGAAGGGTCAGTAGAGGGAACAATTCTGGGGTTTCATATGGAGTGTGATTCCATCTGCCCCCTGGGGGTTCTGTTACCTGCACAGAATTCCCAGTGGGAAACAGCTGCATTCAGCTGGGCTGTTGGGGAGTTCCCCAGTCCCTGGGACTTGGACTCACTGCTTATAAAGACACTTTTCAGCTCTGTGTCTCTCTAACACGTTCAGTGGTGCTTTAAGATAGATTAGTCTTAGATGTCCTATGCTGTTATTTTCTATAAATGTGGTCACAGTTGTCAGCTGAGGAAAAGGATTCAGGGCTTTATGGAATTCAGCCAGAAATGCAGTGGACATCTCCCATGCCAGAAGAAAGGGGATATTGTAGCTAACAAAGACTACAGGAATAGTTTAAAAAGGTCTCATATTTCTCATAATATTTTTATTAGAGCGTTCTCTCATGAATGGGGGTCTAGTGGCACTTGCCATCCTGTTTACATCAGATTTGTCTGTCTTTACTTTCACATTTTTTTGCGAAATGATTATTTGTTAAATAAAAATAGCAGCTCTTTGAAGCGTGTTGCAACTCTTGTGACAATATTTTATCAACTTTCAGCACAGTCCCATTCTGTCACCACCAATTAAATTATCTTCTCCTGGACCAATCACTGACATGGCTGATGAATCTTCCATTGCACAACAGAAACACAGTAGCATTTTTTAAGGAAGAATGAAATTTTTATTCATTTTTACCATATTTTGTATTTTTAACTGGTGCTGCACTACTTTACATTTTTAAATGTGGCCTCCAGTCCTTTAAATACCTTTACACATGCTTAATAAATCTGCATATACCCAGTTGAGAAGGCTATATTACAGCAGGATTTGCTTTCCCTTTTTGCAAATGCTTTTAGCCAAGAGCCTTACTGTAAGCAATGTTTGTGCCCCTCTGAAGAGGGGAGCTGCTCAGAACAAGAACGTGTCTTAATCATGATTTTTCTCATCTGGGTAAGCCAATTTGTGGGAGGTCTGACGTAGTGTAAAATACCAAGAAGTTTCAAACCAAGCTAAAACACAGCTCAAGATTTCTATCAAATTCAGTCCTAATGCTACAGCTTTTTAAAAATGTATTTACATTTTAATTTCTCATGTGCAACAAAGGAAGAGTGAGCTTGTTTTTGCCTCTTTGCCAGTTGGCTTGGAGAAAGGAACTGAGGGACTTTGAAAGGGGCAGCGTTTTTATGGTCTGGGTTTGTAGAGTTAGAGGTAACAATATTTGTGTCCAAATTAGAATCCCTCTGCTTCTCCCTCTCATTCTTTCAGTAACAACAGGGTTCTTACTGGGGAGGGAAGGTTTTGGCTGCTGTGGGATATTTGGTGGGGTTTTTTGGTTTGGGGTTTTTTTTAGGGGGGAAAGGGGGAGATTGCTTTTTTGTTCTTAACTGCAGCATATTGAATAGATAAAGAGGGAGTTGTGGAATTTCTGTAATTCAAAATAAAAAATTAAAATATGAGAATTGTGGTTTTAACATCGTTGGAGGGAAAGACAGAGTGAGGGGTGGAAGAAAATGAAGGGTGTTCTAGAAACAGGGAAAAGGCAAGAAGGAAAAGATCTGGAGGGTGAATGACTGTCAGATGCAGTAATGGGAAAGTCAGTCCCTTCCTCATATTTATGCACTTGTCAAAGAATATTTCTTTCAATTTTGTTTAACTGTTGTTAATATCATCAAGATGAAGAAGTAAATGGAGTGTATAAAAAGATCAGGAATCTTGAGTTATATTATTCTTAGACTAAATTTTGAAAAGCACAGGTATATGTCTATTTTTGTTAATTTCACTGTACCTTTAGAATTCTGAATATTTTTCTGTATGTATCCAGTTGCTTTTTGTGGTCAATAGTAATACATATTAAAAAAAGATTAGTTGACGTAGCTTAATGATATGTCATTTTTAAAAATTAATAGCTCTGTGTTTTTTTTTAAATCACAGTTTAATTTAAAAAAAAATCCAAAACACCAAAAACCAATTAAAACCCAACATAGCTTTTAGTTACCTCTAAGAAACTGAATGTGGCATCAGTCATTGCCGACTCTTTCCGAATGTTCCATCTGATGTTTTCTGGCTTAATTTAGAAAATAAAAATTGATTTTGACTTTGGTTTAGTGATTTTAGTGAGACTACTTTGCTTTGAGGAAGAGCTTAGGTTTAATTTATCTTTTTTTAAGAGGTTGATTAGATTTACTACTTACCCCACATCCTCAAACATAACTTTTCTCCTCTGAAGTAATTAGTTTTGCAGTTAGTTCAGTACCATTAGTGTTTCACAGTAATTAAAATAGAGACAGCAATAATTGCATCTTATAGTTTTCACCTGGGGTTGCTTTTTTAGATGCCCAGGTTTATACCTAGGCTCCAAAGTATAAGAGAATTTTGTGGGAGAGGTCAGGGTGCTGTTTGTTTGTTTGTTACAAATACTGTAGAATTGGAACTTCACTGATGTCAGGCAATTTGATGATGTCAGGATGTTGTTATCATCTTTGCTAATCAAGCCCAAGTTCTTTAACACATTCTTGAGAATTAAATACTGTCATCTTGATTTGTCCATCTCATGTGTTTGCTTGTAAAAGAGCAAAGCAAGGCTTTCTTTCTCCTCCCACGTGTGAATTTGACATCTGTTTGTACGTGGGGGTTTAGTCACCTCGGAGGTGGGAGGTGGTGAAAGAAATAACCCAAAACAGGCTCTCATGCTTCAACCAGCACAACAAGTGACTGGATTCTGGGGACCCATGCCAAACATACACACACAAATGCACGGTGTCTGGGCAGCAAGCAGAACCTGAGCCTCACCAGCTCAGCAAAAAGGAATGGGAGAGAAGAGGTGTCGTTTGCAAAAACGAGCAGCTTCAGCCCACAGAGCTCAGGAGTGATGAGAGAGTTGGCTGTCACTGTGAGAGAGTTCTGCATCCACTCACAGGCTGGGGGAAGCTGCTGGTTGTTGGAAAGAGACAGGAAGGATGATGGATGGATGGATGGATGGATGGATGGATGGATGGATGGATGGATCCAGGCACACCAGCCTCTTGGTCTTTTGGAATATCAAGGTGTAGGTGCTCTTGGCAGCCATTTCCAGGCACAGGGTGATTTGCAAACAGCCAACATGGATTTACCAAAAGACAAATTATGCTTGACCAAGGTGATTGCCCTCTGTGATGAAACTCCTAGATTTTGGATGAGAGGATTGAGGTCTACACTGACTCAGTCTGGAGAAGAGAAGGCTTAGAGGAAACCCAATAGCAGGCTCTCGATACCTACAAAATTGTCAGAAAAATGGAGCCAGGCACGTTCTGCAGAGGTGTGTAGCAGGAAATTGTGATAGATTGAAGCATGGGAAGTTGCAACTTGTTATAAGGAAAAAAGTGTTTTGTGATGAAGATAAGTGTTAGGATGTCTTAGCCAGTGGTGTTGTGAAATCCCCATCTTCAGAGTTTTTCAAGATCGCACTGGACAAGGATCTGAACAATCTGGTTTGAATTCAGTGTTGATCTTGCTTTCAGCAGGAGGTTAAGCTCGATGACCTCCAGAGGTTCCTTCCAACCTGAATGATTGTGTGATTTTGTGATTTAATACTTTGGTCACAAACTGAGAAAAATAAATAGCCTACTCCCAGTCACTAAAGTTATAATTCTAGTCCAGGGGATATTCCCCAGGCTGAATTATTTGGAATATTTTACTCCAATCTGGCCTACCTCATTGCCAATTAAGGGCAGGGTCAGGAATGCCTGAACCAAAAATCTGATTAATGCAGTATTTGAAATGGTAAACTAGTCAAAGTATCAGTTACTGTAAACTTAAATAATTGTTCTATGGAATATAACGTTTTTGGTGGTTTTCAGTGTATCTGCCATGTAAGAATAGGAGCTTGTACTATGAAACCTATCCATGTTCAGTGTGAGGTTTTACAGGAAGCAAAATAGAGTCGTTCAGCTGCATTACAAGTTCCCTAAGATACAATGGAAGTGTAATGGACTTCTTATAAAATCTGTGTATCTGTGATTTGGATACCATTTTCTAGACTGTGGGAGATGCTTCCTTCCAGCTGGAATATTTCTGAGGTTAGGCAAACATCCCTTTCTTGCAGGACTCATAGCAGTATCTTAAAATAAGTGAGTGGTAGTTAGTTTTTCTTTTTTCTTTATGTACTTCTTTGTTTTCTCTGGTAAAGGTGTAACTTCTATCTCTTTGGATTTTTTTTCCCCCCTTCATGCTTATACTGTTAATGACTTTTTCAGGAAGTAAAACAAATAACCAACAAGTTAATCTTGAAGTTTTCAGCTTGATAGTTCTCTGATGGAAGAAAATTTCGGGAGTTCAGTTGCAGATGATGTTTGTGTTCTGGTTTGTACAATATGGTCTAACTGATGAGCATCTGATTTTATTTCATATCCCTCTTTTCTCTGAAACAGGGTCAGGAGAAGCTTTTCATGCAGATCTTCAGCTAAAAAAGAATTTAAAAGGCTGTATTGTCATCTTCAGTGCCTGTATTTCTTGCTTTATCCCACACTCTTTGATTTGATGCCCAATTTCCCAAGCTGATGGTTATTTTATCTTCGATCTAAATTCTTGTCAATTTTCTTTTGAAACAAATACAGCAAGTTGATGCAAAGATAGATACTTGTGTCTCTGGTTTTCTGGAGAATTCTCTGAGTTTTGTTCAACTTGTACATCATCATTGTCTTCTGGAAACCAACAAACAATATGTTTGTAGCCCGGAATGAGCATGGTAACAATTTGTGTTGAGGCTGCTTTGCTTGTTCTTTGATGGGAAAATAACTGGTGATTGGCTTTCATATAGTATGTCTGCTTTGGAATGCTTTTAGTGCTCCAAAATGTCTTTACAAATCAGAAAAAGAGTTAAGATTGAAAGAAGAGATAAGTGCATCACTATTGTTTGCTCCCAGGGTTTTAATTAAAAGACAGACAAAGGAAATGCATACTGAAATGTATTCCACATACTGTAACTGAAAAGGAGATTCAAATGTAAAGATGTAACTTATCTTTCTGCTGATTTTCTGCTAGGTGTGATTGTTTATGTTATAATGAAACTTATTTTCTATGCTTCAAAAACAAGGAAGAAAACAATTAGGTTTTTTATTGCATTGGAAAAATTTCAAAGATATGGTAGTCTTACAGCTCGACATAAAATTATTAGAGTATTTACATATAATGATTCTATGAGTTCTTCTTTTATATCTTCTGGAAGTAAATCTTGGAGAGTTTTTATTAATGCTTAAGTGAAATTTATTCCAGTCAAGTAGCTTTTGAAGCTACTTGACTGAGTGTCAAGTTTCTTTGTAGTCGTCTTGGGTTTTTAAACATCCATGAAAAGACTGAAGGTATCCTCTAGGAATGTGCTGTGAACATCATTATGTGTTACAAATAGTACAGCTCTTTGAAAATTCAATATACATTCTTTCAATTAGTTATATTTTTAAAGCATGTGTTAGTTACTTCTTAAAGGTTAACAGAGCTGTAGATGGAACTGTTACCAATTTTTGGTGCATAACTGTTACCAATTTTTGGTGCAACTTAAAATTTTTTTGATATAAATTGTGGGTTTGATTACTATTAGTTTTGACATTTGACATTTCATATGTTTGAAACTGGTAATAAAAGATTGTATCCAGAATGAATATTGGAAAACAACATTTGTACTGTAGTGAGCTGTATGCAGTGGGTCCTTTGGAGGGGCTCACCTGTGATAAATATGCAGCACTCCATTCTTGTTTGCTTTGTAAGATCTTTTTTAGTGCTTTCTGTGGAAAAGTTTTGAGAAAAACCTCAGAATTCATACCTAGTGTATTAGGACTTGGTGAAAACAGAGTCAGCTAAATTGGCAAAGACCTTGGAGATAGTCAAGTCCAGCCTAACCACCTTATCAATTAAACTGAGTGCCACATGCAGTCTTCCTTCAAACACCCACAGGGACAGAGATTCCACCACCTCCCTGGGCAGCCCATTCCAGAGCCTGACTCTGCTCTATCATCCCTTCAGGTATTTATGTACATTGATAAGGTCCCCCTGAGCCTTCTCCAGACTTAACAGTCTGAACTCTCTCAGTCTCTCTTCATGTGAAGGAGGATCCAGGCCCATCATCATCTTTGTGTCCCTTTGCTGGTCTCTCTACTGTGTGCCCATATGGTTTTTTTTTTAGTGGGGAGCCCAGAGCTGGACAGAGGAATGGCCCTAACAGTGCTGAGTGTTGGGGTGGGATCACCTCTTGTGACCTGGGGGCATTGTTTAGCCTAGTGCAGTCCAGGATTGATGGCCTGATGTTCAGCTTCTTTTTGGATGTGGCAGTTCAGCCAGATTTCAGTCCACCTCTCTTGCAGCTTCTCCTGACCACACTTATTTTTCATGAGGATTTTAGGGAAGTGTCGAAAGCCAGCAGAAACTGAAATACCCATGAGTTATGGATACTTTTTCCAGCACAAATCCAAAGCATAGCCTCCTATTTGAAAAACTCCCCTCTGTCACAGGAAAAACTGGCACAGTTACCTTCCCAGGTCCTGAGTTGGGACTGTCTAGCCTGTAGCTCCTTGTGGTTTTTTGTCATTTCTTGAAGACAGGGATGACATTTACTACCTCCAGTTTTCAGACACTTCTCCAGTCATTGTGATCAGCCCACAGGTATTGAGTGTAGCCTCACAATTACATTTTCTAGCTCCCTCAGCACTTGGGGGGTCATCCTAGACTTAATTAGGTCCTGCTTGCTGAAATATTTCCTATCATGATCCTCTTCCCTTAAGCTGCCCTTTTTCCAGACCCTTGCAATGTGTCAGTCTCCTGTCTATAGAAAGAAGGAAAACTCTCCTAGTGTAGTTTTTTCATACATATCTGTATGTGTCATGAAGTGTACTACAGTAAAGAATTACATAAATACTGATATATTTTTAAATACATGCACAATGTAAAGTTGTGTTGGGTGTTACAACTGGCTTCAGTATCAGTAGCCATTGATAACAGCTGGCAGCCCTTTCCAAATTAATATTTTGTTCTTTACAGACAATGGTGGAATTTAATTTGATCTGAAGACTGATGCTTTTGAGATAAGAGGCATAAAAATATCCTAATGAAGCTCAGACTTCCTTTTCTGCTTACTGTGTTGTTTAATGGAAATGCTCTCTTCTTGTCAGCTTCCCTGGCACTGTTCTCCTGTTCACTCCTCCTTCCTTGCTTCCTCTTGCTATCCTGTCCCACCACTTAGATTATGTGGGGGAAGTAGGAAAATATCCAGGACAAAAGTTGCCCTGGCACATTTGTAGCTTCCTCCCAAAGAACTATCTGTGTAATATTTTAAAAACCTCCAGGCAGCCAGAGAGGGCTTCCTGAGCCAAGCGTAGGTGCTATTTACCATATCACACAGTTTTGGTAGTAAAATGTGCTTTCATACTAACAACACTTTAGCATTAGCACTTCTTTTTATTGTTTAATGTCCTCTTCAGTGGAGGGTCTCTGTATGCACATCCTGTAGGGAAGAAGAAAGAGCAGATATAAACTGTAATTGTTCGTCACAAAATATTAATGTCTTAAATGTGACAGGGTAGAGATCCTTGTTATACCCCTCAAATACTCAGAGTGTGGTGTGGGAACTATAATTATGTTTCAGTGTGGGGCGTGTGCAGGCTCTTCCATACTATTTCCTTTGCATAGTTTTTCACATTTAATCAGTCATAATATTCCCAGCAGGCTGCTCTGTTCACACTCACTCAACTCTGGCTCAACTCATTTCTAACTCAGCAGGAAATGTCCTCACCACCACCATGTTAGGCAGTTGCTTGTGAAAGTTTATTTGCTACCTCACTTCATTTTTCACCTCAGAGTCTTCCATTGTTATGCTTCAGATACAAATTATGTTTACTTGTATGAAATAAATCAGTGTCTCCTTGCTTCCTGTGGTGAGCTTCAGGTTGTGTATAATGTGGGGGTTTTGGTTATCTTGGGGTATCTGAAATCTTTCTCTCCTCCATGAATTTTTTTCCTTATCTTTAGGTTCTTAGCTGTATCTTTCACTAGGATGTTGATGATAGGACCAAAGTGAAAATACTTGCTTTGCTAGAGACCTGGAGATGCTCCCGTGTCTTAGTTTTTAGAGCTCACATTCTTATTTCACATGAACAGAAATAGTGACCAATCTCTATTTTATACACAATAGCACACTCTAGTGTGTATGTTAATTAGCCATTGTGGACTGATTCTCATCATGTTTACCTCAATTTCTCCTTTGCATTTTGCATTCAGTATTTTTTCACTGTACTTGGGTGAATTGAAGGAAATATTTATATCTTCAAATAAGAACGTACCTGATTCTTAACAGAATCATTATGATGCTAAATGTTATTTGTATTTTTTTTAAATGGTGGTCTTAAGAGTTGATTTTATGGAGACAAAAATCTCAGTGCACTGGACTCCACTATGAGGACTTTAAATGATGTAATTGCGTAAAGCAAAGCTGCATAAGATGGACTTGAAATTTATCTTCCACTTCAGTTCCCTGCAGGGAGCTCCAGTTTGCCTCCTTGTGTGAGAACAGAAATGAAGAGGGAAGAGAGTGCCTTACTGTCTGAGATACTGGCTCAGACTGGCAGCCCCCTCTGAGGGTACCACAGCCTGACAGAAGACAGGAGCCAGCAGCAGCTCAGGTTCCTGCCCTGAGCATTCCCTCCAGGAGCAGGAGGAGGTGTACAGGTGTCACAGGGATGCCTTGGTGTCGGCACTTCTACTTGTGTTACCAGCTCACCTTTAGGACATGGCCTTGAACGAGCCACTGGTTCTGAAAACTTGAGGAATTGATTGTAAAGGGACAAATGGCATGTTTTGCTCTGTGTTTTTCCTGGTATTGTGAGTGAGAGGCACTGTGCTTTCTACCAGAATGGGATGTCTTACTTCCTCAGTCCAAACAATTGGGGCTTTTTAACCTGTATACTATCAGAGTTTGAACGATTTGTGTTGGCAGTGATACATTATTGCATCACAGTAGGATTGAAATGAAGTAGCCACAGGTTGTGTGTTGTTGGCTGATGTAGTTTTTAATGTGCACAGCAAAATATTTCCATCTTTGATTCTTCTTCTGCTTAGCAGTTGTTCTTGCTGGGCTTCACAAAAATCCACAGTTTTATTAAAGAAAGTCCAAATGTCTCATTAGATTTGGGTCAGAGGTAGATTGTGCAGCTATAGTTTCCTAGTTTTTACTAAGAATGGCTCTTTCAGGAGAAAGGAATTGAGTGACAGAGCAGAAATCTTTAGTTAAATACAGTTACAGTCTGATTAATTAATTTTTAAAGGTCTTACATGCTTTGTTAGACACTAGGTTTTTCTTATTCCAAACACACAGGTCTTAGGAAACATAGAGTTGTATTAATTAATTTCAACTTTAATATGACCCAAAAAGCAAAAAAAAAAAATAAATTATTTTTTATATTATGTATTTATATATGTGAGATGTGTATGGTTTTGTCCTATGATCACTGCAAAGTAAGATTTGGGATTAATGTGTTTCTGCTTTCTGCCCCAAGAAAATCCAATTATTTAAATCTTGAATGACTTAAAGCAACTGCATCCTGCTATATGAGCTGATACAAGAACAGACCCTGAAGCAAAGAACAAGGAGGGAGGGAATGTTTTTCATCTTCTTACTAATTGGTGATTGGAAAAAGTGGTGCTGCTCCTTGATAAGGGGGAAATGCTGGTGAAAATCCAATGAGGTGTTCACATTGCAGCCTTAGCAAACTATTAGGTAAAGGAAAAAATGCTAGAATGTTTCTGTCCAGGTTCCTTTCACATAACTGTGCAGAAAATAAAATGTGAACAATTCAGCTTCTTTTGAAAAATCTATTCAGGTTTTCTTTTGCAAGAAGATTTTCCCTGGAATCTTAAGAATAAAACAAATTATAAAAGAGGAGCCACATAATAAGTAGTAGAAAATGTGCATTTCTGAGGAAACTCAATCTGATACTACTTTATCTTAACATTTTTATTGGTAGAGGCAGTAAATAACATTTACTAAGAAGGTGATTTGGGAGTCCTGCCATTCACAGGTATACCAAAAACAAAAAAAATTTCTGAAAAAAAGTATAGAAGAACCATTTAGAACCATCTGGGGTCTATAAAGTAAAATTTAGAAATAAAAATAAGTTTAATAAGAAATAAAAATAAGTTTAATAAGTTTAATTCAGTACCTACTTGAATTTAGCATACATATATATATATGCATATATATTCACATACATTTTATATATATATAAAATATCTAAAGGATCCAGCTGTGTGCATTTCTTCATGAAAGATACCAAAACAGGAAAATAATTGGTATTTATTTGTTTATTTATTTATTTATTCTCCTGATTTAAAATTATTATGTCATGTGCCTAATGTTTTCTGTATTTTGTACAGGAAAAGCATAAGCAGGAATTAGAAGACATGAGAAAAGCTGGACATGAAGCCTTAACTATTATTGTTGAAGAATTCAAGGTAAATGAGTTGCCAAGCTAACACAATTTCCAAATGGTGTTGTTGTAGTAGTGAACAGGACGACTGCCTGCAGTGCACAATTATTAGTATTTCTTGTGCTGATTGCTCAACCTCTCTCACTGTCTTTTCTGTTGCTTTCAATTTAGATTGTTTGGTCTGAAATTTTGCATGACATGTTTTCCCAGTCTGCACTTTGGAAAACTGCAGATAGAGTTGGTTAGCCATTTTCAGTAAGGAAACTTAAAACCAGAACAAACCCAAAATTCTCAGTCAGTTGTGGTAAACTTTGGGTTGGATTGTTTATCACAAATCCACATTTTGGACCTCTTCAGTCTCCAGAGCTGCACTTGCAGGAAAGCAGCATCATGGAGCAGTTCAGCAGGTTTTTATCCCCACAGCACTAAGGGAGGGAGTTATGGATGAAATAAAGCTGAATCTGTAGTTCTTCATTCATGCTGTTTTAGTTCCTGTCAGCTTGAGAAATGGAAGAGCTAGACGTTACCATGGAGCATAAATCTGTGTCTTTTGTTTTGTTATGGAAACTATTGGGTAGGAAACTCACAAAGGACAAAAACTGAATCAAGTTAGGAGGAGAAGGTAAAGCTAAGAATTCTAATTAGACTCAAAACTCATAATAGGAAATGGAAATTAAGGCTGGTTTTGAAAATGAAAAGGGAAAATTAAGACCTGGTAGGCAACTGTGAACTAGGAATGTAGTTAGTGGAGGGTAATTTCAGATTTTAACTGTTTGGTAGCAGTAATTTGTAACCAAAGAATGATCTGGCATGGAGGGCAGGAAGATATAGTGGTGGGCTTGGCAGTGCTGGGTTAGAGGTTGGACTCATGGATTTTAGCAATGATTTCCAATATTAATGATTTTATGATAATAAGAAAGCCTTTTAATAATATTGCTAGTAACTGTTGGTAGTGTTCTAACTAATATTGAAATTGGCTCTCTGTAGAAATATGTCTGTCTCCATCAATATACTAATTTCATTCTGAACCTCTCCAGGAAAATATTTCAAAAGTTTCCATTCCTGAGAACACTTAAACATGGCCATTGGTGGTGTCCCACTTCTCCATGCCTCCCTCATTTCACTTCTGGGGGAGAATTTTGCTCCTCTTCCCTTAACTCTTTGAGGACCCCTTTGCCTGAGAAGTTCTCAAAAGGGAATTTTATTTGGAGTGTGCAGCTTTGGATGTGCCACTGAACATCTTCAGTGGCAGCATTTTTAGTTTCTGTTTTGTTCTAGATATGTGTAAAATGTCTGTTCCTGTGTGGACTTACGCTTGAAAAAGCTTTTGGTAATTGCTGCACTTACATTTCCTTCTTAGCTCTGAAAATATAAGCAAATTGTGAAATCCAACAATTTTATGGTATTGAATGAAAGTTTTGAATGTTTTTGACGTGTAATTTTTCACCATTTTAATGGATTTGTGTGAACTAAAGGAGAGCTCTGCATGGGTTATATTGGTCCTTTAAAGGAATAATTTCTTCCTGTGTAGTTGGGTAAAGGGATACATTTATGTGCCATAAGAATTTTTGAAAGCTGTTTTACCAGTCAGCAGCAGCTGGGTAGATCTGACATGCCTTCTGGAAAATAAGATTTATGTTTATCATTTTCCGTGATTTGGCACAAAAGATTAGGGAGTTAATTGAACCCTGTGTTTCTAAACCATGTTTATATTTAGTGTATTATTTCTCATAGAATGTTTATATTCAAGTTACATAAAGTCACTTTTTAATACCATGGAACCATGACATGAATATACCTCATAGAAGCCTTCCCGTTGCCTCGTGTGGTTAGTTGAACACTCTGATGAGAAATAATATCAGATCTGCTAAGCTCTGAGTAAATTACTGCAATCAGTCCTGTCTGCAAACATGAGGTTACTTATTCATCAGGGTTTTTAAAAAAACCCAAGCATTTTTTGGTTAGTTGTTTAATACCTTTCTTGTATTCCTTTGCCATGTACTTTAAATGAAAGAGTAACACTATATCATCAGTGGAGACAAAATCAGTTCTGTAGTTTTGTTTGAGAAAATTATCTTATGGATTCTTTTAAAATGTTATTTCATTGTTAATATTTCAATATGAAAAAGGGCTAAGATTTATTTTTTCTTAAGTAAGCATTTCAAATGTGGTTTTGTAACTATAAAAGTAGTGTCTTGCATTCTTGGGGCTTTTTAACTGCTCAGATCCTTAGCAGTTTATTCTATTTTTCAGATATGGTGGCAATTAGATAACCAAACAAGGGTTCCTAATGTAGCATTTGTTTAGGAATGTAGAGTAAATATGATTAGTCCCTTTAGTAAAAGACAGAATCGTGAGATTCATTAACTCTTTTAATTTGCTCATGATTCGCCAGAGTTAATATTGTGCTGAAATATGTCTTCTTTGGAATTTAGACTGTGTTACTCTAATACATATGGTTTATATGCAGAAGTAACTTCCATTTTCAGTAGGTTTCTTGTAAATAATACCTAATTAATCCCCGAGTTACCTTGGGTGTGGAAATTCACCTAAACAACTCTATGGGTCATTTAAAAAGGCACGAGAAGGAAAACCTTGTTTGTGATGAAAACAGGCCCATTTTGCATTCCTGGGGATTTAATAAAGTGAACTGAAGAGGGTTATTCCAATCAGAGGATTGCTCAGGCCCTAATTAGGTTGTGTAGCAGTCAGGAGTGTTGGAATTCTGACTAATCCTCTCTGAAACCAGTCAGTTACAATCCTGTGGTGCTGCTCCAAGCAGAGCCACAGCACAACTTACAATGCCCAACGTGGGTTGTTTAAGGATAGCTTGTGAAAGTATGAGCAGTTCATCCTCAGCCCCAGGAAACAACCCCCAGAATGCCTCCAACCCCAAATCCTGCAACTTGGTTATTGAAACCTTGAGTGGAACAACAGTGGAAGAACGTTGACTGACTTGTCTTTTCTGTATTCCTGGCATAGGTATGTGTTATTGTTGGTGGATTTGTGGATGTGCCTTCCTTTTGGTTTACAAAGGAAAAGAGAGTTGCCATTTTGTAACTTCTGTGTCCAAGGCTGCCAAGCTGGTCACCAGAAAGCCAGAGTTTTCTTTCATTCAGTCCTTAAGTCCACTCCTTCCAGATGTACAGCTGCAGACCTCTGTTGTTGTTGATGTTTCTTCCTGTACTTCCAAATGGCTTGCACTTCCTTCTAGTCCCTTTCCTGCATTTTGGGCACTTATTTGTTGTGAAAGGGACAGTATTTCTCCACATGCATCTTTCACTAATGTGGTATCCTTGGGCACACCAGGTACTCAAGTTTGAGGACAAACCCCCTCAATTCCTGCTCCTGACTGGTCCTTAATATGGCAGCAGTGCTGAAAATGCAGCTTACACAAGAAGTCAAATATTGAATGACCTATTTTCAAGGACCTGGATATTACAAAGCCCTTAGAATTAAATTCAGTTATCTTTGGAATGTTCACTTGTTGAATGTGTTTGGGAATCCATTAATAGAGACCATTAGATGCTTTGTATCACAAACCCTCAAAAGCCTTGGCCATTGTTAAGCATCTCACATTCTAATCTTCCTTACAACAAATAAACCATCCACAACACAGTCACGAAATTTGTATTAAAAACCACAGGAAAACAAATTAAAAATTAACTCAGTGTTCTGGGTAGGCCAAGTTTCCCCTTCTCATGTTTACCTAATTTTATTTAATTTCTGTCTTTCATGTCATTGTTATTTTAAACTTTTATCCCTGGTAATTAACCACGGTAAAGAAAAGTAAATGTAGATCTTGGAAGTTTTGCTTGTGGGATCACATCACATCTTAAGATATTTACCACAAGCAACATAAGAATTTCTCCTGTGCTTGTTTAGTCAAGCTTTTGTTCTGAAATTGTCACAGTTCTGTAAATAGATGAGTTAATAGTTTTAATCTGTTTTATTTCTCATCCTGTGAACTATCCTCTAATGTAAGCTTTAAAGAATATGAGGTTACAGGCAGGTGTATTTATTTGATGGGTTTTATTTCCTTTGATTATTTTATGCAATTAATAGTGTTCTAAAAGACAACCTGCATGAATCAGAAGTGTGTTCCCTTTATAGAAATGAACTTCAAGGTGCAAAGTTCTTCCCAGCCCTTGCTGCAGTAAGAGTTTTGTCCACCAGTTTTCAGTGTAAGGTGGTGGTTTTTTTTCAGATTTTCAGAAAGTAAGAGCAGACAGATTTTAAAAGCATGGAATATGTGGGGGCCATAAGATTTTCTTTCAAAAATATTTGTGCCAATAATACACCTCTGAACTGAAAGGTTACCCTCTAATAAACGAAGGAAATTTTAAAGGATTTCATTACAAAAGAAGTTAATCTAGAATCAGGATATCTTTTTTTAGACATAGTTAATCCCTAGTGAGGGAAAGCTCTGAAATGTGGCCAGTTCTCAGCTCTTTTAAACATCAGCTTAGCTTATTAAGTTTCCAAGTTGACATCCTGGCTCAGAAAGGCCTGACACACGAATAAAAGGACAAATCCAAAATTGTTGCAAGGGCTTGTGTTTCACTTCCAACTTCTGTGCTTTTTTATGTGCAAGTCGCACTAGAATTCAAGTGAGCCTAGAACATAAAACAACATTGTTTTTTCTCATGGAGAGCTGGTGGCTGGAAAAGGAGAGATTCCTTGGCATTTTACATTATAAGAGTACTTCTGTATAACAGTGATGCTACCATGGAAGTCTCTCTACAGAATTCTAATAAAAGCCAGGTGCAATCAAGTCTCATGATTTCAGAGATCTGAATATCAAAAATATTTTATCATTGATTAAATGACCTTTTGAAAGCAATTATGAAAATTGCAAGGAATCTCTTCCACTCCTTCTAGTAAGGATGAATTTTGTATGTGCTTCTGACTATCAAATAATAAAGAGAGTGTTAAATATTATAAAAATTGGAAGGTTAATGGAAGATTAGGAGTGAGTTTGCAGTTTGTTTCTGGCAGGAGTCTGTGAGAACATTGTTTTGTGGGAAATAAATCCTTTGCCCTTGCATACCAGTAAAACTGAGCTATCTAGATAAACCCAGCATGGTATTCAAACTGTAAGTTGTTGATCCTTACTGGTATGGATCAACAGTTTCAACCACAAGCAGTTGAATAAGCTTGTGGATATTCAACAAATATCCACAAATATTTGACATACAAAAAATTCAATTTTTTTATATCACTGCAAAAACTACATTACTTCTTTTTTTTTTTTTTTTTTAATTTAACCTCCCTTATTCCACAGCATCTAAATGGACATGTTTCATTTTGATTAAAAAGACAGACTCACCAGGAAATAGCCCAGTCATGAAAATCTGCCCAAATCAGTATTTTGGGCCGAAGTAGATAAGTTGAATTCTTTTGAAAAAGACATTTTCAGAAATCTTCTAAATAGTTTTATTTGTATCCTCTTTGTCTTAGCTAATTAAAAACAAATTAGAATTAAAACCCATCTAGTCGTATACTGCATTTTTTTGAGTTAATGCATCTTTTCCATGGGTCAAGAAAGAATTTGCATTGTGTCCTCTGCTCTATCATTCAGCAATTGCTTAATTGCATTTCACCCTTAAATTAAGTAGCAGTAAGTTATTAAATGGTGGAGACAGGATGCTGAATTAGATGAATCATTGTCTAATGCTATAAAGCATGAAAATTCCAAAGTACTATTGCTGTATTTAATGCAGTTCGCATGTTTGAAGCAGTGTGGTAACTTCCCATTAGGAACTTTTTTTTTAAAGATGACTTGTTTTGGTCATCCTGACTCAGCAATTTTGAGGTAAAGAAGTGGTTTGATGTCCTGCCTTCCATTTAGCTACTTAAACAAGCCAGTGATGCTTGAGCAGGATATTCTTTTGGGTGGACTATGGCTTTTGATACAGTGCTTTCAAGAAACATTCTAAAACATAACCCAGCAATGTGTACCCCATGATTTGTATTTCATACTGATGTTACATATGAGTAGGTTTGACATTTTCACACAATGCTGTGTGTCTGGGAAGCCTGTGTTTTGCATGTGTCAGAATTGCTTTTAATTTTATTTTCTTCAGAAGAGATAGGAGAGGATAATGACCTCTGCTTTGTTTTTCCTGTTGCCTTTATTCTTTCTAGCTTTTTCCTATAATAAAAAGAAGGAGTTGAAAGAAAGGGGTTTGGTAATTTGTTACTTTTAGGGAATTTGGGAAGAATTGGGATAATGGTTTTATTTTGGCTATTTAATTCAAGAGGGTTTCTCATAAATTCTAGCTTCTGGCCTTACAATAAATTCTGTCTGGGCAAGTAGCTGTGGTTTCTATTGCCAGTAGAATGAACACATTATTCACCAGGGCTGTGCAAGTATTAAAAATTGTATTAAAAATAGGCAGGGGTGTCCGCTTTTGGCAAAACTGTAGTTGCTGCACTTTTGCCTTTTTAAGTATGAGGAGAAACTTTAGCCACAATCTGGTACTCAGTACATAACACATTGTAGAAATACAGGATGAAGTGTTGTGATCATTTGTGATTTTAAGCTTTTCTTCTCCTATTGGGCACAGTGCAGTTTTTCAGTCCCTGGTGTGTGTGCAGGAATGCCATTCTCCAGGATTCCCACCACACAGGTAGTGTGCTGTCAGTTCCAGGACTAAATACTCTGACCAGTGCTGAGACATCAAATAGATGTGTATTCCCTTAAGAACCTCCCAGGGTGATCATGGATCTTATTATGATATTTGAATTTACTTTCAGCTCAAGGTCTTCTAAAATTGTTTCAATGTATGAAACTTAAAGCTAAGGTTAGTTCTTTATCTGAGCTCAAACAAGGGGTTCAGACTAATTTACTTAGTTTCCCTAATTTAATTTAAGAATGTTATTTTCAGTCATTTAGATGTGTGAAGATTTTTATGATGGTTTGAGGAAATAATGTTTTTTCTGTGATTTTGATAATGCTTCGTGTATCAAACTAAAATGAAGACTCTATAGAGAACTTAAGGGGTTTCACTCTATTTGTTATGTCAGAAGCCACCATTGACTTTTGATTATTGAAGGAAAACAGCATCAATTCTCTGCCAGTTTTTTGGGGTTAGTAAAGAGATCAGCAAGTGGGGAAGAAGCCAAGGTTGGATGGGGCTCTGGGCCACCTGGTCTGGTGGAAGGTGTCTCTGCCTGTAGCAAGGAGATGGAGCTACATCATCTTTAAAATCCCTTCCAACCCTTAAAATCCTATGACCCTGTGATTCTGTGATGATCCTTCCCAACCAGTGTCAAGGAAATTCATTTCACAATATATAGAAGGAAAAATTAATTAACAAGAGCACTCATATTGAAGTCCTACCCTTGACTTCATGTCAGGTGCCATAGGCTACATCCTGCTGTAACTTTGCTTGAAATGATTCCATTAAAAGGAGAGTGTTTCAAGAATGCCAGCTTGGTGTTGGGTCACTGGCCGTAGATTTATGGAATGTCAGCCCAGCAGCATAATTAATAACTCCTCCTGAATTAATTAAGGGTGTTTCAGCAGTGATAAGAGTATTTGCCCAATTAATCAAAAGACTTTTAGTGTCGCTGTCATTGTCACTCTAAGATTAGAGATGCTGATCATCAAGTAGCCAAATGTGTGTTTCAGTTTAGCAAATGAGCTAATTGGTAATTTTTTTTTAATTTAAATTATTAAATTTGAGTAGTTTATTATCTTGAAATTTGCCAGAGATTTGGATGGGTATCACATCTGTGCTGTATTTCCCATTGAGAAACCTGTAGTACTGTGCTACGTAAGGAGATTTTTCTCTCTTTCTCATCAGTTGGCCAACTAGTGGAACAGTCAGATACAGCATCAACCCTGTGGTACTATTTAAACTGTATTAAGAGTGAGTACAACATAAAAGGAAGGCTTTTGTTTATAAATGTGGAATTTTATTCATTTTCCAAAGAAAAATAGTAATAATAGGTTAATTTAAAAAATTTAACAGCCTCTACATGCCATCCAATGAATAATATTTATTTCATTGAACACTGAAAGCTCTTTATACCATTTAATAGGATTTTAGCAGTTGCCAGTGAAGTCTGCACAGCAAAGTGCATAAGGTGACCCAACCCTTGGCATGAGCAAGAAACTGTCTGAGAAATGCCATGGCAGCCTAATGACCCTTCTGGTGCTGTGTTCCCTAAGAACAGATTTTGTTTTCTTTTGTACTGGTTGCATGAAGCATTCCTTGCTACAATAATTTAGGCCAAAGAAAGAACCCAAACCCCAAGGTCCAGGCTTAATTTTTGCCAGTGTTATGTGGCTGTTCTAATTTAGGCAGAGTATAAAGATTCATGTACAGAGGCTACACTTCTCTGAGAGTTCAGTATTTCTGAGTGCTCAAATTTCTATGAATGAAAGAATTTAATTTCGTAAGAAAGAAATTGGCTTTTTTGAAAGTAAACTTTCAAAACTTTCAAGAACTGCTAAGATGGTGCAGCATTACTGAAGAACAGTGATTTTGGCATAAGAGGATAGTTAGTGAAAAATTTGGAAAGGTAATTGAAAAATTGTCAGAAGATTTTATCTTTTTTATACATTCTTGGGCTTTTTTTTTTTGAAGTATTCAAAATTTTATTTGATGTGTGTGTTATGTTCCATGAAGTAAATGTATCTCTAAAATAAAAACTGTTTGAAAGATGGGGATTTTTTTTTCTTTGTCTGCATTTGGGCCAAAGGTCTGTTTTCTGTAAAAGTCATGTCTGTTTTAACTTACCCAGTCATTTTGACTACTTCAGTATATTGATTACTAGTTAAGAATAGTTTGGTACACTGTGTATAAATAACCCAATGAATATTTGAAAAGTGGCAAAAAGACTTTATACTATCAGGGAAAAAGGCTTAAATCACATGATTCAGGTAAATGTTTAGCTACCATCATTGTTTAGGGAAGCCTGAGCGTAATTCTCCAAATGATAATTTGTTTCTTCATGTATCTTCGAGTTTTTTGTTTCTGTTTCTGCATTCAGATGCTGGAGGTTTTGCAGGGCTCAGCCAAGCGTGTGTGAGTTCAGGCATGTGCACAAACACATGCTCACACACTCACAGCTCCTGCTCCCATCAGCTGTTTGTTACTGCCTTGGTACTTTGACTTTCCACACTTCGACTTCCACTGCTTCACATTCAAGTGTGAACATCCTGGGGGGCATTCTTTCATGTTTTATGTTACTCAGAATTTCCATCTGCTTTTACTTGACTTGTGGTTGTGAAGATCATGCTTGGCCCATGGGATCTTACACAGTGCCGAGAGGATGTGGAGTTTTGTCAGCCAGGGAAATATGTCTGGCTTTTTCTTTTTTTTTTTTTTTTTCTTCTCTTCAGCAGCTTTCATATGCTCCTCTTCTTGTGTGGTCCCACTAAACTGAGTATATTTAACAGAAATACTCTCCCTCTCTATCTTCTGTGCGCTGCTGTCTTTTAGGCAGACTGTATAAGAAATCTGAGATACAAAAAATGTTAGTCATGACTGAAAACAAGGTAGTGTTACATAGAAAGGTACTTTAATCATTGCACATTCCAAATTTATAACAGCATTCCACATTCTGGTTTTAGATGAGTCTTAGTGGATCTGCAGTTACCAATGAACATCCCAGTTATATCTTTGTTGAGTATTTTGTGCCTTTTTTTTTTGCAGGCACTGCTACAATCTACAGTTCAGCAGCAAGAAGCAGCTATTGAAAAGCAGTATATATTAACCATTGAAAAGCATTCTCACAAATGTCAAGAGCTCCTTGATGCTCAGGTATGGATGTGCACGTGCAAGAATTTACATTATTTTCTTTTAGTGTCAATTCTTTCCTGTTTGAAAAAAATATTAACGCGTAAAAATATAAACACCCCAAAGAAAATGATCCATCTCTCACCTTGTCTCCTCAGAATGCCACTAAACATAAGTATTTAAAAATGCTATATAAATAGAAACTCTTCATCTGTTGGGATCAAAAATGTTCTATAACACTGGAGCCTGCTTGGAACAGATTCAAGGAGAGTGTAGCACTGAGAAAAAGTCTCAGAGCAACTTAATACTTCTTAACAGCTGCCATTTTCTGTGGTCTTGGAAAAACCATTGAATTATTTTTCATTTATGTAGAGTAATGGAGGATTTGATTGTGTGGGATTTCTATGAATTTTTGGTCCAAATTTTGAGATGGTTTTTTGATGGTAGATGAAAACATGTGTTGTCCACACCTATTTTTATTTCATAGAAATCTTACCTAAAAATAAGAAGCTATGAGGAGTTATATAATATCCAGAAATATATACATACATTAGTGCCTAAAATTGGCTCATTTAGCATGACTGGAGTCAAAGCACACTGCACAGCAAGTATTTGAGGTCAGAGCAATTAGAGATGAGTCTCTCAACAGTGTCAACCTGGTTTGTTATCAATAAGATCACTGAAGTGCAGCACTTGAATCAAACTATTCATGACCATGTGGAAGTTTAAAAACCAAGAAGTTAATTTGTTTGTAGCCCCCTGGAGTAATTTATATTACAACTAAGTTACCTTTTAAGTACTGTTAGCAACAATTCTGCAAAAAAATACCAAGGATAATTTTTTCAAATTTCCTTGGAGTATCTTAGTCCTGAATACTTACAAAAGTCCCCTTGAAGGACTCCACTATTTCCAGAAGTGTTTTATGACCATTTGACTGTGCTAACCATATCAATTAACATCTAGTGCAAATGTGTGTTAAAAACAAAAGCATCTGTGTAAACAGTAAGAAGGAAAGATGTCATAATGTGGTGAAATTGATTGTATCATGGGTGAGGTTATTGCACAGAATTGCAATTATTTAATGCTTGCTATAAAGCTCTGTCTAAGAGCAAGTAAAAATGATTTCTTTTAAAAAAATGTTTTGTGTTTTTGAAATGAACACATCGTTTGCTAACTTGATATCACTTTCTAAATGTTAAAAAGGAACGAGCCTCATGAAATACAGAAATTTCACAGGAAGATGTTTTGAGATTGTTCTTACAGACTGAGCAATAACTTGCACCTGTGATCAGTCAGATTTGCATCAAAACCCCAAAAATGGGGCAGAAGTGTGGAAACATGCTGAAGAGGTTCAGATTTACTTGGGGAGAACCCAACAAAGTAAAAAACTGTTCTTGGTCATAGGACAGGGAGTGGTTATGACAAAACACATTGCTCAGTTCACATCATATCTGCATTTAACACCCCTTTGGATCCCAGAAAAAGTGTAAATTTTGTTCACTAACTTCCAAGACATTTCTCATTCAATACAATTGAGGTTTTTCACCTCTCATTGTAATGTAACACTGGGATTTTGAAGCCTAATCAAATAGACAAGTGTGGGTGCTTGTGGTTGAGCTATCAGGTTTAATTAAATGTGATTTATACTGGCAGATTTTATTCACTCATAAAACTTTGTTGAAAGAGCTGAGAAATAGGAGGTATATTTTTTTTTTCTTTTTGAACACATCTATTCTTAAATGTATATTTTCCTGCTTATTTTCACACTTATTTTTCTTCAAATGAATTTGTTATGTGCTAACATAACAAAAGTTGAGTTTGATAAAATTACTGCTGATATTTATACACAGATTTCATTGTTGTTTTATGTTAGGGGATTCTTCATTCATAGCCACCTTTACATGGTGATCTGTGAGTGTTTGTATCACTGTAAAGAACTTCTTTGCTGCAGCAGTAATCCCACAGTGCAGGTATTCACTCAACATAAAAAACGCTTCCTTTTTTTGTTCTCTTCTAATATTCGTGCCTTACAAGCAGTATTTTGCCTTCAAAGTTTTAAGCCTGTGTGAAACTGTCAAACCACATAGTTTTTTGGGCTCATTTGCCATTCCTTTTAAATTTTCTGCTGTTTTATTTCTAGTTCCACACAAACAAGAGTATCTCATGATAATGCCTTTGTCATGCCTTCGACTTACTCTCGTTTCCCCCCTAAATTCCTGTGCCCCTCTCTCACAAAAGTCTCTTTGAGATAGAAGAAAGGCTGTTTTTCTCTGTTTGTCTTTAACCTTTTGTTAGAGTTTATTGAAGTTTCTGATTTTGAGGCTTACTTATATCAGGTGGAGGTGCAGGTTAAAATCCTGCCCAGAGAGGAACTATCCTGCTGATAATGTTCAATGTACGAGGTTGTGTTTGCCAGGATGGGGAAAGAAGTGAATGACCTCATTGCATGGTCCTATCCCAATTTTCCAGCTGGAAAAATACCTGCAGTTGTTATTTGATCATTATGTGCCAGGCTTGTCAGCAAACTGGCTCTCTGTAGGTGGCATCCTGGGTGGTGATCACTGGAATGGTTCCTTCCCAGGTGCCGGCCTCTAGAGCTGCTGGTTTTCCCAAGGAATTCACCTTCACATAATTCATCCCCATATCCAGAGTGGTGTGGGGAGCAGGGGAGGGGGGATTCTGCCCCTCTCTGCTCTGTAGAGCTGCCCCCAGCCCTGGGATCCCAGCAGGAAGGACAGGGAGCTGCTGGAGCCAGGCCAGAGCAGGGACACCCAGGGGATCAGAGGGATGGAGCAGCTCTGCTGGGAGGAAAGGCTGAGGGAATTGGGATTGTTCAGCCTGGAGAAGAGAATCTTTGGGGTGACCCAACTGTGGCCTTGCAGTGCCTGAAGGGAGCCCACAGGAAAGATGGGGAGAGACTCTTGACACTACTGGGATGTTGTACAGGACCAGGGGGAATGGCTTCACACTGACAGAGAGCAGGTTTAGGGTGGATATCAGGAAGAAATGTTTCCCTGTGAGGGTGCTGAGTCCCTGGCACAGGGTGCCCAGAGCAGCTGTGGCTGCCCCATCCCTGGCAGTGCCCAGGGCCAGGCTGGATGGGGCTGGGAGCAGCCTGGGATAGTGGAAGGTGTCCCTGCCAGTGGCATGGAGCCCAGTGACATCCAAGGTCCCTTCCAGCCCAGGCCATTCTGTGATTCCATCATGCCAACATTTCACAAAGCAAATCAGGCACATTCTTGGGGCACATTCAAGGACACCAGTGTCATGGTGTCCTCCATCAATGAACAGGGCAAAGAGAATTCTTTTTATCTGTGCCAGAAATCAGTCATGTCATATACTGAATATTTAGGAAAGCTGTGCTTGTCAGTTTTACTTTTCTAGAGTTTGATGATATCAGAAAATGCCAGTAGAAAACATATCAGTTCTTTACAAGTTGGAAAATCACAAATTTCATCCTCAGCTTTTTCTGAGACACAAACCTTTGATGCCTTCTGAAAATGAACATCAGCTGTGATCTTGTGGTTTTACTCATGTGCTGTGTAAAAATACACGGTGAAAAACATAATCAACAAATTTCTGAATAGTTTTTTTTTTTAATACTCAGAAATTTTTCATACTATTCAATCAAAGCAGATGGTGTTAAAATGTGTCTATAGCAAGGTACATTTTTTTATTCTTCTTAAAACAGTCAATGATCTGTGTATCAAATTTAATCTTAAATACCCACAGCAGTTATTTTTCATTATGTTTTTTTGTGTCTGAAACATCTCACATTTGTAAATGCAGCAGCATTTAAGACAACTAGAATTACTCCCATGTCTTTAATGCTTTTTCCACTCCACCATGATGTTGGCTGTCATTTGTATGATAAATAGAAGTTCAAAATCTCTGCATGAAATCTTTTGTCTCTTTGAGACTCACTCAGAGAAGTACTGGTTTATCTTCAATATGAAAACAATTGCTGAAGGGTCAGTCAGAATAAAAATTCCACTGGCTGGAGCTCTTCTTTTAAAGTTTATGATGCTTTTAGGAACAGCCTGTGGACCATCAGGAGGCTGGTGTGACAATAGTCATGAACTGCTGGAAGGTGATAGGTATCTTATTTTGTTTAGTATTTGGATGATTCATTTTGGTGTGTTTTGCATAACTTTTTGTGAAAAGTACCAGTATGTCTCCCAACAACTCCTAGAATGGAGAATGTAGGAATTACTATTCTTTTACAGCAATTGTTTGTATGCCAGGGAAAATGTTTACTTCCATTGGAAACTTAGTTTCACAGGAGATATAATTTTCTTTCATTCCACATAATTGCTTTTATAACTACTCAAAATGTGCCTCATGTTTCCCTAATAATGCTTATTTTATGAACTTTGATTATGTTTTTCTTCTCTTGAAAGAGGCTCTGTGTTTTTTCCATCTGATGGTAGTAATAGTGAATTTTTTTTAATGCCTGATCTTGAAGGGGCCGTATGCAAACTAGATTCTGAGAGTCTTGTAAATATATTTGCATTTTTAGGAGACATTGGCCAAATTTTTGCAGTGAGAGTAGTAATGCTAAAGACTTACAGACTGAAAATACTAACACTGCGGTGGGCATAACCTTTCTAGTTCAATAATTCCAACTATGATAGGTTTGGAAATTATTTAGAGTATTTGCCATGTCCCCTTCTTTGAGCATTTCCTCTCGATTCCCAGAAATCTTGTCATTTGCTGCCATAGAAATATTTGTTTATTCATTCCCTTCAAAACCAAGTACTTCCAATCAGTCCTTCCTGTTACATTTTCATGTAATTCACCTTCACATAATTCATCTAGTTGTGTGTTTTCAGGTTTGCTGCTCTTTTGCCAAGAGTGAAGTTACACTTTCTCAGAACTTAAAGGAGCAAAAAACAAGGATGGATTAAAATCCTGTGGCAAATTTGAGAAATGTATTCCTGAATTCCTGATGCCTCCTTGATTTCCATGTATATAGGGAGAATCAAAATGAAAAGGGCAAGAATAATATTTTCCTGTGCTGGGATGACTTTTTGTTTGTTTGCTTGCTTGCTTGTTTTTTCCAAATTCTGAAATTTTTTCAGGATTTATCCTGCTTGAGCAGGGAAGTGGGACCAGATGACCCACTGTGATCCCTTCCAGCTTGACCAATTCTGAGATTCTGTCCTGAAAAAACCTGGTAACAGGCAGAACTGTTTAGTAGCTTTTTTTTAAACATCAACCCTTACCAGAGTTTACTAACCCAATTTCAGTACACCCACTCTCACATGCTAGCTGGAAGTTGATTTTGCAGTCCCTGTGCACTGTTAATTCAGCCAGGACACTTTTAGAGTCCCCACCAAAAATCTTATCTGAAAATTACATTTGCTTCCTTGAATTTATCAAGTGGCACTTGAAAGTAGCTCTTTAGGGTGATTTTTTTTTCTTTCTCTCCTTGGCTTATATAACTTGTTACCTTCAAGCATTCATTATTTGTTAGGAATTTGCACCCTCAATTCTTGTGTATACTCTGAACAGCTAAGCAATACAGAATGATTTTTCTCCTCAGTTATTTTTCTGTCAGCTGTAGTTGAAAAAAAAAATGGGGTTTGTTCTTTTTTGCTGTCTTTCATTATTGAATATTTTGCTGTTTACATTGGTCATGTTTTTGGAGTTCATTTCCTTTATTTCTTCCTGATAAATTGAGCAATTTGTGGAGAACTCATTTGGGAAATGAATTAGATCACAAAATAGAAGAAGTCATTGATACTTTTTCATTATTGTCACATTTTTATGAAGTTGCTTATCTCTGTATCCCCAGGAGCTTGAAGTGTGTTGAGTTTTTAATGATCTCTATTACTATGTATGCTTTCCAAGAAAAGTATTTTCATTATTAGATGTCTTTATATATCTTCCTACGTTATTTATAAAAACAATGAAGTACTTGTGCAGCAAAATGTTTCAAACCCAATTTCATCCTCTGAGGTGGCTCAAATGATACAGTTTGTGCACTCACTGTATGCTGCTGAGTGGAACCCTGAGTAGAAGCCTATCTTAGTTATTTTATTACCTCTATTACACTTTTCCTTTATATTTACATTGTTTTAGCTTTTCTCACGTAATAACATTTTGCTGCTTCCTGAGCTGTCTCTTGGAAAAGCTCTGCTGCTTTGTTAGACACTGGGACCTCAAACTGGCAAAAAGATACAGTTCAACCATGCAGTAATAAGTTATAATTTGAGGAAGTGGAAATATGTACCAGATGTTGGAATTCTCCAGACAGATTTTCCACCTTGCACTGCCAAACACTTGAGATGCCACAGATAGTGAGGACAGTGTAAGAAACCAGTTACAATTACCAGTCCTTGTCATTTGACTTAGGCAGAGCTTAGCAGTGCTGAAGAAAAGGTGCAGTATAAAAGAAAATGTTGTTAAATGTAGACAGCCTTGTTTAAAGGAGCAGAAAACCATTACTAGTGTTTTAATCCTTTTTCCTCAGGATAACATTTTGAATAGGGTGTAGAAATGGGAATATTTTGATAACATTACAAAATCATGATGTGTTTTCATTACATCACCTTCCTCTCACACAGATAATAATGTTTCCCATGACCTGTGTTATTTCTTCCTACTGTTAGATCCCTTCATGAGAGACAGAAATAAAAGCAGAACTTAGTGAGTTAAGGTTTCTTTTAAAATAGGTGAACGGATTTGAAGTGTTGAATTCTTAAAAAGCCTCACCCAGTGTTTTATTTTCCATGCTGGTGAAAGAGGTGCTGAAACATTTACTAAATATTCCTGAAGATAATTTTCCCCAAGTCTTGAAGGAGGAGGATGGTTCTATGTCCATATATTATGAAGGTACAAAAAAGCCCCAGTATTGCAGATGACATTCTTTTGTTTTTCTCTATTAAACAATTAACTGCAATGCAGTCTCATTAGATTAAAAAATTCAGTAGATACTTGTTAAAAGGAAAACTGGACTTTCCCTGAGGGTGAATTAGACATATGAATGTCTCAATATACTGGTGTTGGTAATGATGGCATTCAAAGAAGTTTCAAAAAGTGTCATTTCTTCAGTGTATGACAGTTGTTTCCTCAGATGAAAGATCTGTGGAAGAAGGAAACAGGAATAACTGTATTGATGAACCAATTAATGCAAGGACTCTTTTTCCTGTTAAGTTTTAGGATAGTCATATTGACTTTGGTTGTTCTGTGATGTTCTTTGCTGCTTTAGTTTTGGATTATTATCTAACTGACTACCTTTCCATAAGCTATGAATAGCAGCTGACAAAATTAATTAATCCCTACCGAGTTTGGTGATCCTTGCATGATGACTTAGTCAATATTGAGAAGGAACCAGTCTGCAGAAACATAATTTGGATGTCTGTTACTATAGCAAAAAAAGTACATTTTTATTTATGGATGAAATCCTGAATAGATTTCATTTTAAATGAAACAGTACAGGACTCAGAAAGAAACTATTTTTTTAAAAAAGCATTCCAGTTCATGCAAGAAACCCAATTATTTTTTTTTTTACTTCAAATTTGGAGCTTAGGAATAATAGGAATATGCAAGGAATTATAACTGCATATCTAACTAAGTTAGAATTAGTTATTGATAGCTTTAATGCATCTTTTTAGCTGTAAAGGAGCTCATCTCATGCATTATTTCATTCACCCCATAAATTAGTGAAATATCTTCTATGTAATCCTTCAAATTATGCTCATCTGAAAGAAAAATTTCACGATTCTTCAGAAATACATTTAATATATAAAAATAACAAAAAAGACTGACTAGTTGCTATTGTGATTAAATCTGTTTACAATGTCTTCTCTGACTCACATTCCAGGAAAAAAAAGAAATATTTTTTTGATTTCTTTTTTACAGGAATCAAGAAAAACCACAGGACCTCTGTATTTATAGTTGAATCTACATCAAACGATTTTCATTTGGAACCATTGCCTAGAGAAGTTCTTGCAGGGAGGAAAACATTATAACCTATTTTTGAATGCCTTTTGTTTTAAGCTGATTTTCACAAGACTCTTCTTGACCCTCTCATGCTACTTTCCAGAGGGTAGGGTAGAAGTACAAGTATTTCTCTCCACTGTGGAATACCAAGTCTTAGAAAAGTTTGGGGTTTTCTTCTATTTTTTTTGGAAATCTCTTTCCTATGTTTTACTGGGCCATCATGTCATGAGACAATTTGCTCTTCAGAATTTTTGCAACTCAGAATTTTGCACTCTTAACCCTATACTCCCTATCTAAGGAATAAAAGAAGGTAAATTATAGCTTTGTTGGAAAGAAGTGAGTGCTGGGCTATGGAAACCAGATAAAGTGATGGATTGAAGAGCTGTAGTATTTGTTGTACCTAAGCTAAAGGTTCTTTAGATCTCTCTGCCTTATCAATAACACACACAGTGTGAATGTGCAGCCTAGGAAACTTACACTGGGGGAAAACTGGGTGAAAAGTTCCCTGGTGCTCCAAAGTGCAGCTTTCACTGCCATTTATTTTTGTCCCTCACCATATTTCCAGTTCTGTAGCCATCACTTTTTATCAGTTTCCATCTTTGCTCTTCATTCCAGAAAGTCAGTAAGGTATTTTTGTTTATTAACAGTTGAATAATTGGATTCAAAGTTCCAACATATTTAGATTGGTTTTTTACCTTTTTTCTGCTTCTTAGGTTGCTGGTTATTAAAAGAAACCATCACCTCAACTTCTGTTTAAAAACTTCATGGACCTTTGCAGGGGTTAATTGCTTTTTTCCAAATTTAAGGCTTCCTTTGTAAATCACCATCCTAACTTCCACAGGAAACCTGGAAGACACTTGGTTACTTTTCACAGGACTATTAGGTCTGATGAACTCATTATCCTACTTACAGGAGACAGATCACTCTGCCTTGGAAGCTTTTATTAGGTTTACTGTTTGAAACATGGGCACTGTGCTCTTGACAGGTACAATTACCAGGAGCAAGTGGCCTCTCCATTCTTGGGAATTAGAGTTCAGGGTGTATATAGCTCAGAGTGGTACCTGAAGTCTCAAAACTCTTCCTTTATTCCTTTAATACTGTCTGAGAGAGGAAGGAATGTTCATAATTCTTACCTGTGGAAACTGCAGATGCTGAATGTGATTGATTCAACTCCCACCCTTTGTCTGGCTTTAATTCCTGGTGAGAAAGGGAGGGTTTGTGACATAAAGCTGCTTAGCTGTAGCCATATAACTCAAGAGAAAAGATCTTTACTTCTGCAGTGGTCTATTGTTCAGAGACCTTTACTATAGCAGAACAAAAATCTTCAAGCCAAGTAAATGAACCTAAAACTTGTAATCTCCTGTGAGCTGAAATTTCAAGGACACTTGAAAGCTCTCAAATGTGGAAGTGCTGAAGTGAAACTTTTACCTTCTGTTTGTTTTTAACCTTCAACCCTCTTTAATAAATTTGTCTGAAAGACCAGCTGAGGAAGCACTGATTGTATGTAAAGTTCACTGTGAGCATTTAGTACCAGACTCCAAAGTCATTCTGCATGTCTAGAAATTCAGTGTACCAAACGCTTCTCTATAATAATTTCTGCTTAAGAGGGTGTATGGATTGTTTTAAAATCTGAAATACAAACCTAGCTGCCCAAACTAAAGAATAGTTCCAAAAGGCTTAGAATAGCTTGTGATGCAGATCTGTTGAAACTAACAGCTTGGAATTCTGTTGATACAATTGTTAATAACTTCCTTTGCATTACTGCCTTTTTTTTTTTTTTTGTCCAAAGTCTGTCTGAACACTGTTATTACACAGAAAGAGCTAAAACTTCTTTCTTGACAGAAGCCTTTACTATCCATAACTTCCAAGATTTCCTACTCAAGTGATATGCATAACCAAGATCCCTGAATATGCCTTTGAAAGATCTGTGCTTCTGAAATGAGGAATTCAGAATTTGGGTACAGTCTTGTCTAGAAAATGGATTAATAATTCCACCAAGATCACTCCACATCATTTTAATAAGCCCAGTTTTCTGGGACATTCTGTGTCTCTCTATGAGGACTAACACTGCTGTGGGGCACAGTACTGTGGAGAAAACCAAGACATTCTTTATTAGTAAAAAAATTGCATATTAATTACATGCAGAATGGAAGCTTTCATGTTGTATCCATACTAATTATGTCATATGGCTTTTCTGGACTTAAGATCTGTGTGAGGGAGAAGCAATTAACATAATATTTTATTCTGTTTTTTCCATTTCCATTCACTTTTTTTTCCATATAATTTATGTAATGCAATAGCTTAAGGTATGTTTCTCTCTGAAAAACAAGAGGTGACCCAATATAGATTCTGAAGCCAAATAAACAGTTCTCCAAGGTATTTCTCTGGGACTAATACAAGAGAATTTGCTTTACTGGGTTGTATGGACAGCTGTTGCAACATTTGTGATGATAAATGATCTTTTGGAAGTTCAGATATGAAGGTAATCATCTATGGAAGGATTATTCCACATGAATAAGCATTTATATTACAACAGGAAAGGACCTACCAAACTATTCACAAGAGACTTAGAGTATTGAAATTATAAATTCTGTATTTCCATGAGAAGTAGTGATACTATTTAATGTAAAAAAGGTTGTATTGAATTATGACAGAAGTTATTAGCTTTTATTTTGAAAGCTAATAGGGTTTGTATTTAGGGTTTTTATTTGTAAGGACATTTAGAAAGCATTCTAAATGCCCTTACAAATACTTGCCTCTGGTATCTTGAAAAATATGAACTAACATGTTTTTATGAATAGATGCAATTCTTCTTGGAGTTCTTGCTGAATTTCTGTGAATTCCATAAAACTCCAAATGCAATACCATATAGATTTTCTAGTCTACCAAGGAAACAGGAGAGCCTAGCTTAATCAAAGTAATCACTTCAGTCACAGCAGCCTTCAGGTTTTTGGAATTGTTCACTTACTAGGAACTACTTTTTGTAGTTAGAGTTTTGGTTGTGATATCTGTATTTTCAGGATTGCAGGTTCCTGACAGGTTAATGAGAAGTTACCTCTGCATGGAGGTTTAGATTATGTGAAGGACTCTGGTCATCAAACTGTTTCATCATCAGGGGGACTGACACTGATTTTCTCCACAATTTCTATATTGTATTTTTGCATATATCTGCATTCCTGGACTTCCAGGATGGGTTTGAATGCTTTTTTATATGTAGATAGAAAATAAAATTTTAAAATTCTTCTGGAGTTTAGATGCTGAAAATTTTTGGTCCCATTGAGAATGGTGTGAAATACATCTGATAGCTGGCCTGTTGTGGCAACTTGAAATGTGGATACAGGTAACCCCGAAATCTGATGGAGAGTCTTCATGTAAAACCTGGAAATCAGATGGTCAGAGTCAAGCTGGAATTCACTGCCTGCCAGGTGTAAACTGGAAAGTCTCATCTCACTGAACAAGCTGGCTTCCATTTTATTGCAGGTGTTTTATAGATAGAGGTGGTTTTCTCTTAGGAACTCTCCTTAGGGTCTCCTGTGCCGATTCTCAACAAGCAAAATAAAGATTCAGTATTTTGCTTGGCATGAGTAGTGAGCTTGGATTTGTGGCATATGTCTGTGAAAATATTTGCATGTTTTTGTTTTATATTGTGTCAGTGTGAAATAACATATTAGTAACCTGTGCAGTTAGTCAAGTGAGGAGTCATGGAGAGCATTTAACTAATAAAACCCATTTATTGTTTCATCTTTGAGTTACGGGGAAAATGTAATTTCTGTGAGTGTCCTGATAGTTAAAGCTGATGTCTGAAAACACAAGAAAAGTGAGTTGCACATCATTAAGTATAAACATGATGTGAATTTTGCTACTCCTTCCACAGGTGTTTTCCATTAGAATATGTCTGCCACATTCAGACCTATTTTAAGTAAATTCACAAGGAAATGCCTCTTTACGTGTTTATCCTGGAAGGGCAGATAGGCGTTTTACTTTATAAAACAGTCTAAAATTTTCTATTCTTCAAATGAAAAAATATTTTTCAGAACATAGTATTGCAGTTTGGTAATGTATTTCTAGCTGCCATTAGAGACTCTTGAAATTAAAACATAATTAAATTTGTGAAATGACTGTTTCTTAGATATGCTGGTGAAAGGGGGATTTGCCTGCTTAACTGTATGTGTAAAAAATTTATGTTTGTTATATACATTTAAACTAAAATAAAACTCTACTGTAACTTTCCTCTTGGTGATCTTGTAAAATGTTATTGCATTGATACTGTACTTTCAGGTTATAATAGATCATCTTTTATATAATCATCTATCATATCAAATAACTTGTAAAAGAATGTAATGACTTGCTAGCTATTATATGACAAATTTGTAGCATCAATAATTTCCAGCAATAATTTTTGGTTTTGGGGAACAGCTTAGCTCTTAGAGAGAAAACCCACATCCTGCAAATTCTTTACTTGATACAGAATAAAAAAAAATGTGATTATAAACAGTTCTATATCTGCATATAGAATATGTGGTCACTTCAGAGTTCATTTTCTCCTTTAAAAATGTTTGGGATGACAAGAAATTGACAAAAAAAGCAGAATTCTCATTTGTTCACATTTCCTGGTTCTTCAGGGTCATGATATCACAAATGGTTGAAAGAAATATGTTTGACTTCTATTCTCTGTACATACAACTGAGGTAGTGCAAGACTAATTTAAATTCTGCAGCTGTTTAAATTAAATAAAATGTGGTGCTGCTTAGACCATCTTTATCAATTGTGTGAGTGTTGCTTTTACATAGTGATTCATTTTTCAACTTCTTTCACAATACTTTTTAGACTGAAAGGAAATATTAATTATTCAGGAAACAAAATATTTCTTACTATTGGAATTTTTCCGTGACATGAAATCACTTAAAGGAGTGCTGTGAATGTAATTTAACCGAATCTACATTTGAAGTAATTTTGTGAGTAACTGACAAGTCTAAGTGTCTTGGATGAATTCTTTTTGTCTGTTTTACTCACTGGCCATGGTTAGCAAAATATTAATGTTTTCTCCCAATAGCATCAACGACTTCTTGACATTTTGGAAGCAGAAAAGGAAGTGTTATCACAAAAGATAGAAGAAGCTATGATGCAGCAGTCGCAGAAGCACAAGGTACTGCTTTTGTTTATCAAAAAAATGAGACACCAGCATCATGGAGTTTATTGGGAATGGTCCTGTCACAGTTACTGACAGGAAGAGGAAGCTTTCTTAAACACTTTGGCTGTTTGAAATTAGTTTTAGCCACTCTTTTATTGTCTATTGCAGTTTAATTTTTCATAACATTTGCAGGAAGTACTGGACAAGTGTTTGGATGAAGAAAGGCAGAGAAGCAAGGAGGCTCTGGCAGCTGCTGCAAAGGTATCTCTCATCAATTAGTGGACATGCCATGTGGATTCCATGTGTGTCATTAGAAATGCCAAGCTCAGACACTCACTTTTGTTTCATAAATGTATTTATCAAGCTCTGCATTCTCATCTGTGCTTAGAAGAAGCTGGTTCTACTGAAGATGAACCTGTCTGCTATACCCCATGCCTTGATGCAGAGATGTATCTGCCTTCTCTTGGACAATAGCCTCTGAATTGTTTATAACAA
This sequence comes from Fringilla coelebs, assembly GCF_963513975.1. NCBI lineage: Eukaryota > Metazoa > Chordata > Aves > Passeriformes > Fringillidae > Fringilla > Fringilla coelebs. Next base: position 64,014,593 of record NC_140033.1, on the reverse strand, counting down.
GAAGTCACAAAATTGCACTTCAGTTGCTGCTGTTACCTAAATATTTATTTTTGTGGTCCTTTGACATCAGTGCATCTTGATTTGAAGAGCTAGGTCTCAGGTCAACTGATGATCTTAATAAAACAATCATGTCCTATTCAACTTTAATTGAATATGGTCATCTTCAATGAGGAGAGAACTAACATTAAAATAATATACAAACAGGGGCAGTTTAACAGGCTTTGAATTATTTTATATAAGCTGATGTTTGGCTAAAAGTGACTATTCAGTTTTTAAATATGATTTCTCCTGTCTATTTCATTATTAAGTGCATTTGTGTTTGGACAATAATTTTGTAAATTTTAAGCTGGAATTAATTTCTAATACTGGTGTAGAATGCAGTACAAAAGGTCAGTTTCATGTAATGATCTGGGGAAGCTAGTAGTGTGTATTCCCTGGAATCAGGCTATATTATAATTTTCTGTATGTCTTTCTTGTGTAGTATATGAACACTGGCTGAACACCTCACTGAATAGCATTCAGTAGTACCACAAACATTTCTTACATGGTTGATATCTACAGGAAAATGTGTGTATAATAAAGCATCCTAATTTAATTATTGTATTTTTAATATCTAAGTAGAAAAATCAAGTCCTAGTGAATTGAAAGAAACAGCTTTAGTTGGAACTGTAGGTATCTGATGAATACAGTGTTTTTAAGCTGCAGGATTTGTGATTAAGTTTTGTTAGTCCATGTTTGCTTATTTTGAACTTCAGTTTGACAGTTTTTATTTGTAGATATTATGCAGTGGTTGTCTTGCTGATAAATGTATTAATGTGACTACTCATGAATGGAGCTGCTGGCTTCAAATTCTCAGTGATTTCAGATAATGGTTGAATATAATGATTGGGAAGAAAACAGTATAAAATAGTAAAAAATAAAATAATGAAATAACCAATACTAAATAATAAATAATAAGAATAAAACAGTACTTCTTGTAGCATGGCTAAGGAGCTTTGGGAGGGAAGACACATTTGTTTTAACAAATGTATATTGGCTGATTTTCTACAGAAAAGACTCGGAGAGTTTTTGCACTTCAGATATTTGTAGATAAGAGCAGGAATATCTCTGACATGGGGATATCAAGGGAAGCCCATGATGTGCGTACTCTTGCACAGGTTTTGCTGCTCTTTTATTTTTTTGTTTGTTTGGTTTTTTTAACTAAGCAAAGTAGTTATGAATGCCTGTCTTTTCAGCAGGGGGAATTTAAGAGCCTTCCTGTAACTTCCTTTTGCTTTCTGTAACTACACAAGTCATTGCCCAGAGGTAATGCCAGCTTGGTATTACACTGCAATATAAATCAAGCGCTGTAAGATAGTTCAGAAGTGAAAATATTCACATCCCATATCTTGTGACCATGATATATATGAGTCATTCAGGTTAGGTGTGTTGCTCATCTAATTGTGCCTGGTCTGTTTCAAAGGCTGAACAAGAAGTAGTGCAGGAAGCTGTTCTGAAAGCAGTAGAGGAGGAGAGGAGAAATATGGAGAAGATTCATGCAGAAGAAAGAAAACTGTGGGAAGCAGAACGTGATAGTCACAGAGAGAAGATAGCCCAGGCTGTTTCAGAAGCCATGCAAGAGCAAAGAAAGCAGAATCAGGTTAGTGTGTTTTGCCCTTCCATGCACCTGCTTTGTGTGTTTTTTGTTTTACTTTTGTATGTCCTCTGTTGTCGTGGTAGATTTTCCTGTGTCATCTGTCACTTAGTTGATATTTGCAATGCACAGCAAGCGGTTTATCTTCACCTAGACTGTGTGTATGGAGAGAGGCTGGCACATACAGAACAAAATTCCTGTGACCTTTAAAGCTACATATATTGAAATGATGTAAGTCAGGCCTGGTTTTGTCCTCTGACTTCAAAAGGAGCCCAGGATGAGCAGCTCAGGGAGTGGTATTTATGCTGTAAACAGTTCAGATGACTTCCATACCTGTGGGAGACTAAAGATGTCACATTTGTTCCTTACAGAACAGGTACAAAATAGAGAGAGGGTTATAAAAACTGGAAACCTAAACCAGTAATGAACCAGAAATGTTTCTAATGGTTGGAGAGGTGCTTCTATAACAATAAATCGATGCCCCTTAACACAAATTGAGAGGGGCATTCCCAATAGTGCTTTTAGCATTTCTGCAAATTCCAAATTAAGTATGTTAAAATTGCAAGTAAATTATTCTTCCAAAAGTTGCATTTTGTGGTCTGTGATGCTGGAAATATTTGGAGGGGCAGCCTGTGAATTCACTGATACTTTAGTGGCATATTTGAATGTTATAGTCTTCAGAAATTTAAGCAATATATATTTCATTGCTGTGTTGTAATTTGATATTGCAGGATTTTTTTATGTGCCGCATAAGAAAATAAAACCCAAAATGTAAGAATTTGAAGTAAAATAAAAGTACTCTTTTGAAACAGATGCCATTTTCCTTTCCAGTGTTAAACAGCGGTAATAACCTCAAATACCTAATCAGCTACAAAAAAAAAGTTTTGATGCTATGCCATTATCATACTCTGTATTGCCTAAATTCTTAATGTAAATAGAATGATTTTATTTTTTATATCTTCTTCACTTCTTCCAAATGTAAAGTATCAAATGCTGAAATGTCACTTTTCAAGACTTTCAGCGAGCCTTCAGACAGTCAAACTCCTCAGGACAGGATTAACAGCTGAGTTCAAAGCTGAATTCAAGCTGAGAACAATTCCTTGGGCTTTAATTAGATATAAATAATTCAGACTGTCCAGAAGGAGAATTGGTGCCAGTGGTGTAGAGAATCTCTTCCTGGAAGGGAGAGTGGTTAAGTGTTCATTAACTGGAATAAAGAAATGGAATTAATGGTAGCTTGTGGAACATGAAGAGATGGGGAGGAGGAAGACTATGGTAATGAAGTTTGAGAAGGGTTTAGATGGCTGCTGAAGATTTTGGGGGGAAGATTCCCATGTCTGGGTGCTGGAGTTCAGCCAGGCTTCTGTATCCATGGATTTGGGGGCACTGGGTGTCCTGGCTGTGGGAGAGATGTGGGCTGAGCTGGGCCAGCGACTTGAGGCAGGTTTGCCTTCACTCTGCAGGGTGCTGCAGACTCTCTCATGGTTGATGTGGCCCTTGAAGTTGTCACAAGACAGGATGGCATTAGAAGTAGTTTAATATGGATGGATATATTCTTTGATAAATCCTAAATCTGCTGCTATGTCTGTGTTTCCCTAAGGAAGTGATTCAGTTCTCTCCAAGGGCCAGGTTTTTCCACTCAAACTTCTTTCAGATCAGGTAGTTCCTAGTGTGGAAGTACCTGGTGATGTACTTGTTGGGATGGTGAGCAGCACAGAGGTGTTGGAGGCTCTTGAGATTAATTCTGTTGTAAATACCCTTTAGTAGTGTCATTGGTTAATTCCATTTCTTTTCATACCAAACAGCTCTGACAGCTTTAATTGTAACAGGAATAATTTCTCTGATTTGGTTATAACATGATTATTTCTCCTTCATGTCTGGTTCATTTTTCAAACACCTGATCTATTTTTAATTAAGGAAAAATGCAGATTTTTCTTGAGATTTCAAAAATTCTATCAAATATATCTATGGTATATATGAAGTTACACTCTCTATTCTCTAATTAATGAGTAAAAATTCCTTGGGGAGGATGGACTTTCACAGAGAAATTGGTTTCTTGGAGAAATTTTCCCTTCTTCCTATGCCAAGAACTTGCATATTTCCTTTAGGCCGTTGCAATTATAAGCATACACAAAGCATAAAAATTTTCTGTCAATGAAAGAAGTCCTGCAGAGCTGATGTGCCAAATGATAACTTATATGTGGTGTGAGCTACAGCTTTTGTTTAACAATGAAAAACACTTGGGCCTACAAGGCACTTAGTGTGTGGGCAGTAATTTTTTCTGCGTAGAGCCTTCCACACAGAGTTGTTTTTTATTTATGTTTTATTTTCTGTAAGATTTGTCTTACAAAAGCTACAACTGCAGTCTTGACTCTCTTCTAGTTATTGTTTAGGCAATATATTAAGTCAGCTCTGTAAAGGCCAAAATGGAAACACAGAGTCTAACATTTTAGACAATGAAATATAAAAAATCCTCGAATAAAATTTTATTTTGCTGTAAATTATTTAAAGAGATTTGCTTTATTGATTTGAACTGAAAAAGAAATTCAGCACAGTATTAAAGGGAAGGAGTTTTCCTTCACTGGTGCAGTAAATCTGTGAAATTGGAAGATCACAAAGGGTCAGTCTGGTCTTCTGCAAATAGGTGAGGCAGAATGGCTTACAGTCAAAGTGCTCACAAATAACTCTAGGAATAATTAATGGAAGAATTCAAAAACATTGAAAATTTTATTTTTTTCTTCAAGATGCAAACCCATAGAGAAAAAGGCGTTTTCATCTGCAGGGTGCAAGAGTTTATAAAAGATGTATTTTAAAAACTGTAGCATCACTGTGTATCTGTAAAACATTTAGGTTATGAAAATGAGGGAAAATTAATTTCCGTGTAAAAGTGGAATGAATTTGTTGGCTTCTCCTTTACCCTCTAGACCAGAGAAACATGATTAGGAGTTTTGATTCGTTGGTTTAAAAGACTAATTTGCCACCCATTAATTTTCTTTATTAGAATAAAATATGTTGGTTTTTTCCACCAGTTTTTAAACACATGCTCTAGAAGTTATGTGACTATATACGAGAAAGCAAATGGAAAAAGACCCATTAATGTTGTTTGCACTTCATTGGTTAGGCAGTTTTAGCAGAAGAACAATAAAGGTTTGAGGATCACACTTGTGCTGAATCAGGCGGTGAAATTTTCCTTCATCACCTAAATAATTTGTTTAGAAGAAGAAAAGATGCAGGGATGATACAGGTATGGTTTTAGTTGTTTCAGACTTTTTTGGTGGTGTTGTTGCAGAGTGGCCAGGAAGGAGAACCAGAGGGGATCCAAATCTGGAAGGTTTATGTAGATGCCTTCTATTTGTGAGAAATCCATGCTTGACAAAACTTTGTCCTAAAAAAAATGTTTGTCCTCCGTCAAATTGTTGTCAAGTCTGCAGATAAAGAAATACTACTTCCATTTAAAATTTATTGTACTAATTTAACATTGCCAGAGAAAAATTGGGAGACTTAGAGTCAGTTTAATAAATAAATCATATTTAATATCAAATATTTTGTTACCAAATATGAAACAGCCAAGTAAAGATAAACTTCCAGTGAAAGTAGGAACTAAAACATACTGAGTTAATATTTCAACTTGATGGAGCAACTTGACATGCCACCTTCTTTGCTTTTTCTTTAAGAAATTAAGGGATTACAGTAATATGAATATTGTTTTGTGAAAAAATTTTTATTAAAAACTTTTTATGAAAACTTTGACTGTTCCAATGACTTGGGGTCTTTTTTTGGAGACATAGTATTTGTACATAAAGTAAAGCTATTACTTTTTGAAACCTTCTAAGTCTAAAGGGATAAATGAGATATTTTACATCACTAAGGAAATGGAAAAATGTTTTTTAGAGCATGCTCTTGAGGTTGTGAAGTAGTAAAAGTCCAGATGACTTCCATTTTGGTTGAGACTGGCAGCATCTTCAGATTTTATAATTGTGTTTTTCAGGTGCTTCATGCTTTTATAATAGTTTTTTGTGGGTTTTTGGTTGTTTCTTATTTTTTTTTTTTACTTCTGAAGAGCATTCTTAGTTTGGGGAAAGAGCAGGCTTGCATTTTAAATCAGGAAGAACAAGCTCTCCTTGAAAAGAGCTAGTAGTCTTTTGATTAAAGATAGTATTCATTTGCACAGGAACCTCGTGATCCTCTTTCAACACATTGAAAAGTCATCATAGATTAGAACTCATCTATTTAACAGGCTAGATGTAGCTTGGCATGTCTCCAGTATTTTCTTTTCTATTTTTTCTGGTGTTTTTTCAGTGGCATCTTCCCCAGAAGAAGAGTTTAATGTCTGGTTGTTGTCAGTGTTGAGAGTGGTGAAATTCCTCCACTAGAATTTTTTTTTCTAGAGCACCTATTTAAATAAAAAGTGGGCATCCTCTAGATAAGGAGAAAGTGTAAGAGGTAGTTTGGCTGAGGCAGAAGCTTTTTACCCCAGAATCCAAAATTGCAGTGAAACTCCTGGGGTACAACTCTAAAACTGAAAAAACAATGGACAGTTCTCTCTATCTTTCTTTACATTTATTTTTACTCACTGAAAAAACTGAAGGCCAAAAGTTCTTTGGGGATATAGGATGATGATATCCATACAATTCTGAATGAAGGCTGCTGTATTAAATTAATCAGTAGTGGGGAATGAAGAGTAGCTCCCATAGCTGTAATGCACAGAGCTCTCTGCATGGCAGTTATCATTTTACAGAGCCAAATAATCAGCTACACAAAGGAGGTGAAATCCACGGGGGTGTGGAAGTGAATTAGCAAAAGAGACTGAAGAGAATTTATGCACCACTATTTTTGTTTTAAAAATAAATTTATTAAAAGTAAAAGGAAAGCTAGCAGCTGCAGGGTGAGCCCTGGAAATTTAAGTTCATCTCATAGCTTGAAATAAATAATTCTGTGAAGGCATTTGAAGCAAAGAATCACCTTTGTCATTTCCTGAAGGCTTAAATTTAAAACGCTGTATATATTCTAGTGTAGTTTACCCTAATTCTCCAGGGAAAAAGAGCCCGAGTTCATCTCTGCCATAATCCACACAGCAGATCCATTAGAGACTCAAGTGCTCAAGTGTTCTGAAAGCTGAAAATATTTAGGAAATAAAAGAAAAAAAAAACCCCTTTAATTTATTAAAAGAACTAACATAAACTCTGCTTCCTCTTGGACACGAGGAAAAGCAGTAAGGCAAAATTATCTTACCAACGGGAAAGTATTTCAGGAAAACCGAGGCTGTGGTGTCTCATTCAGCCAAGCCACAACTGAGATATACTGAGATATACAAAGAAAAAATATTTTTGCAAGAGAAGCTAGCTGAAACACTTATTAAAAAAAAAAAAAAAAGAAAAAAAAGGAACTTTTCAGTGGTCTTTGCTGAGTAAATCTTTAGGAATTAAAGGCGATTGAATATGTTCACATTTCTGAAGGTTCATATTGTGGTGTTCTTTGCAGAGCAATAAATTTGTAATCTATGGTCTTAGAAAGCATTAATACAATCTTACTGGAAAACATCTGAATAGTTGAAAAATAATTTGTTATTTAAATGGTGTTTAATGAATTTCCATGGATTTATGGATATCAGCATATGCCATTGCTTAGAAGGTATAATAAAAATGTATAGAATACATAAATCCTAAAATAAAAATGTATAGATCACCTAACACCTAAAGAATGAGTGGCTTCTTACCTGCTACATTATCAAAACTTTTTTGGTTCTCATCTACTTGAGGGAGTGCTTTTGCTGGTAGTTTGGCAATCCTGAAGGAATTGAAGGTATTGAAATTCTCAAGGATTTCCATGCCCAGTGATGTGTAAGGGAATAAAAGATATGTAAATAAAAACATGGAGCTGTTGCCTTTGTTCCTAAGGATCTGGCTTTTGTTTCTTTTCTACAAGTGTTAAAACTAGCTGTTAAATTCTTGTTGAAAATTACTGTTTGTCTAAATATTTTTCCCCACTGCCCTGCATTTGAGAATGTTGTAAGGACTAAGAAGGCAAAAAGGTTTTCTTAAAAGTTATTTCCCACTCTAGCTTTCAGTCAGATTTATTAGCTTTTAAATGGCCCTTTCTTAGCCCTGTAATCTGTAAAAAACCAATTCACTTTTTCTCATGCATCAAATGAGTAGGTATTGAAGGAATTTTTTGGTGGACATTATGAGGGGAAAAGAGGAAATATATGGGGATTATACATCTGCCTTGTTATTTCATTGTCCAGTAAATTTGTTCTGTGCAAGGTTGCCTCTTGGTTCATATCAAATTTGGAAGCCTAACTCACTTTTTCCTCCATGGCCCTTTTGTGAGCTATTTCTGTATACAATGAATACCCTGATAAATCTCTGTGATGTCTCTTTATAAATGTACCACTATCACTCAAAGGTTTCTTAGTCTTTCTTTTTTCCTTTCCCACTTCCCAAGTACTTTTTGCATCCTCAAGACCAACCCTGTTGCTTGTTGCTCTGAACTAAATCATAGTTTTGTGTCAGATCTAATAGTAAATATAATTTTTTGTTTACAGCATGCAGTTGGCATCATATCTGTAGGAGATAAAATATCATATCTAAAAAGAAAGGTACACTCTTCAAACAAGGTTCAATCTTCAAAGCTCCTACTTTTCCTGTATTTTTATTAATGCATTTTTTCTCTCCTTTGTAAATACTGCTGTAATTACTGTTGCAGCTTCCCAGCCCTTTACTCCCTTAAATAGGCTATAAACTGCTTTTTGCCTCTGTTTCAGGGTTTGTTGTTGTCTCTTTTTCCTCATTAATCATTCTGTTTATAGTATTTGTTACTAGAAGATCAACTTTTACCTGTATTGGCATAGCTTGCCCTTTTCTATGATTTTTTTTTTTTTTTACCAGGGAGGATTTTAACAGGATGCAATAATAATTTAACTTCCATGAAATTTAATTTCTTTATCCTCAAAACGCTTTGTGTTTATGATATATAGAGCTTTGAGGACATTGCCAGTTAAGGGAATACAAACTGTATTGTTTATCAATATCTCTTTGTCCACTTGTTATTTTTTTCATCATTTGCAAGGGTTGCAGAGTCCTGTAGAGTCAGAATTTGAAATATTCCCTCTATTCTGTTTCTGGAGTACTTAGCAAAGTGGCATATTTTTTAATGTAATTTCAGGAATAACTTTTTATGATCCCATAGGTTTTTGATTGGGTGGGTCAGTGCAAATCTTTGGAAGATAAAATAGTTTTTCAGTAGCAGGCCTGGACTGTGGTAACATTGCTCTTCATGTTCAGCATTTTGTGGACTCATACAAGAAGTTGTTGGGGTTTTTTCCTCTATTTCCCAATTCCTAGCTAAATAGTCTGTTGATAACCTGGTATCACACAATGTGCAGGAGAAGAACTTGCTCTTCAAAGGACCTCTTTTCTTCTTCCTCTTGCCTTTATTGCTCAGCTTCCAGTGGGAGTGTGTGCTTACATTTCTCTCAGGAAGGTAGCAAACCATTATTTTTAGTTTTACTTTCTTCTTGTTTTTCCACCATCTTGCAGGATGGTGTGGCCAGTGTTTGTAGAGACACGTTAGAAGAAAATTCCATGTAATCTTGAATGTGTGAGGAGGGACACAACTCAGTAGGGCTGGGTGGAAAGAGATCCCTGCCATTAGATGAGTTTATTTTTAATATGCTTGCAAAGTCTGGAAAAGGAATAGTTCACAGCTTACAGACCTTAACCATGTCTGAGTTCAGAAGCAGATTGTAGTAGTTTGTAACCACAGACATTATAATTTGAGGGTTACTGTTTTCTGAAAAACCACTAACATTGCAGTCTGTGGTTGCATTTCCTAGATAAAGTTTAGTGCTGCCACCTGATCCTTGTGGGGAAACAAAAGAATTTTCCTATAAAATTGCAAAGCAACATATGGCTTGTTTTATTTTTTAAATACTGTCTGGAGTTCTCTGGTGTATCAAGTACACTGCTTTTTCTTTCTGTCTTCATACAAATTTATATGTTGTGATTGTGTGGTTGTCATTTCTGATACATGGTTGACTGTGATTTGTCAATTGAGTATTTGAATATCTGTATTTTATTTTTGATTGGGTATTTTAATCTTCAAACTGCTGTCATGTCAAGCACATGTATAGAGAGTCATGTAATGAAGCTGACTTTGTGACTATAATTTGGTACTCCAGCCACTGATCAAACATGTAAAAAAAAATAAAGGGAGGAGAGAGAAGAATTGCACCTCAAATGCCATTTTGTGGAGTGTTCTTCCTTACCTTCTTACAGGAAACTGGGTTTTTCCATTTTCTTGAGTCTATTAAAATAGCACTAGGAGGCTCAAATAACCCTCTACCCTTTCTAGTTAAAGATGAAATAAGGGCAAATTTTTACCTTTGCAACCAAACTCTAAGTTAGGATAGACTCTAAAGGTAGATATAGCATGAGAGGAAAGAGCAAAGAGATGAAGGAAAAATAGACACATTCTGAGAGAATGTACCTGCAGGTTCAACAGTAATAGGTAATATCTGAATTTAAATTCCTTTATATTAGTTACTAATTTACTCTAATGACAGAAATAGAGCAAAGACAGAGTGACCTAGTACCTAGAGGAGAACACTTAGTGGAAGGTTGTATAAAAGAAGTGAGGATTCTTGTCACAGAAGGAAAAACTAATATTGATGATTAAGATCAAAAGGATATGGCTGAGTTGACTAGGGAGCTATTGTGCAGTGTTTGTTCTTTGAAGACTTCTGAACTGGGTGAAAGGGATAAAAGAGTTTTCTTTCCATTTATTGATATCACAGCAGACCTGTCTTTTGATAGTCTGGAGTGTCATTGTTTCACAGGACTCTGCCCATTTTGAACTGCAGGCATGGGACAGTGCAAACCAGATCAGCCAGCTCAGGAGCATTGTAGGGTTATGTTTTTAAAGACATAACCTGTGAAGAAAGCTGTGTGTTTTATGGAACTATGTTTTTAAAGACATAACCTGTGAAGAAAGCTGTGTGTTTTATGGAACTATGTTTTTAAAGACATAACCTGTGAAGAAAGCTGTGTGTTTTATGGAACTATGTTTTTAAAGACATAACCTGTGAAGAAAGCTGTGTGTTTTATGGAACTATTTCATTTCTCCTGAATCCAGTCAGCAGGGTAACATTTCAGCTCAGATGAGAAACAGATACTGGGATCTCAGAGAAACAGATCTGTATGATTCATCCTGTGAATAATCACAGAAAAACCTCAACAAATCAAAAGTGCTGTGGACAGCTGCCAGCAGTCTGGTAAATCCAAAGGCTGGGATGAAGCCCACTGAAGCAGGAGTCTTTTTGTGCAGTCACATGAGATGGTCCAGTCTGGTGGCCACAGGATCTGTCTGGTGACAGTAAGTGTTGAGATGATTTTCAGGTGGTAACAGGAGGTGATCAGAGTCTGAAACAGAGAATTGTTTATAAATTGGGAAGATACACCAGTGCTTAATTTGGTTAACTAGAATGTGGTAGATGAATCATAGAATCACTTAGGTTGGAAAAGACTCTTAAGATCATTTGAGTCCCTCTGTTAACCTCACACTGCCAAGGCCACCACCAGCTCATGTCCCCAAGTGCCACAAATTTAAAATTTTTAAAGCCTACACATTTTTAAAATTCTTCCAGGGATGGTGATTTAACCACAGCCCTGGGGACTTGTTCCAATACCAGCAGAAATGAAAAAGAATTCTTACCAATTTTACTTTTTCTGTTTTAATGTCAGTGTAATAAACTAGTGTTCCATATTGCTAGTGGTTTCTGTTTTCTTGCATTTTATTATTAGACTTGTAGAATTTAATTGTGTTTTTATCTGGACTGTGTAGTGTTTCAAGTATCGTATCAAGGATACTTAACATACTTCAATTGGTTGTAAGCATTTTGTGGGTGTAAAACTTTCCAGATATTAAGATATAGCAGTTTATCAGTTCTGTAATTTGCTTGAAGAGTTTAATGGGATAGATTCCGAGGTTTTTTTCCATTCTAACACAAGGCAGTGTTTTGGGACCTTTTGACAAATTAAACTGGCATGAGAATATAATTATAAGAACAGCATATTTCTGTAATATGTAATTTTCTGCTACTTTTTCTGTTAGTCTTGCCAGAGTTCTGTAGTGAAAGAAACCTTTTTCTCAGGATTTTTCTTTGGTAAACTGAATTAAAATAGAAAAAAATCATAATTACTTTTCACAACTGATTTTCATGTGTACTGCATTCCAGAACACTAGGGACTACATAGTTACACATTTTAAATTTGGGATTTTAGACTTTTTCTGCTATAAAAATAGCAAAAGTGTAGTTGTGCAGAAACTATTCCATTTTGGCTGAAATAGAGCAAACAACTAAAGGTAAGAAATAGAGCTTTCTTTTTCAGATGAATAACTTCCACTGAAGGGGCATTTTTTTTTTTTTCAAAAATTAGTTTGATCCAATTTGGTGGATTATTCATTTTGTACACTAATAGCTTATTGTAAAACGCAACCCTTAAATATACAGATGAATTATGCAACTTCATAAATATCTTGTATTTCCAAAACCTTGGAACTCCACCTGTCCTCCAGCCAACCTTCCCCACTCCTCCAAATCCAAGTTGTAAATATGTATCATAAAATGTCTGTATTGCTCTGCAGTCAAGCAAACCTGTAAACAAATCTGTGGGTAGTGCAGTGTTATTTCTAACCAGTGAAGAGTAATAAGGAATCCATTTATATTTACCTTTGATTTTCTAAAAGTTTTGATTTAAAAATTAAAAAAAATCATAAATCATGTACGTGAATAAATAACTAGAAGTCATGTTGTGTTCCTGTTTGAACCACTGAGGTTTTTTCCGTTTCCTGCTTAATTCTTCAGGTGCACCACTAGTGCTTCTGTTTCTTCCAATTTGCAATGTCTTGAACAAAGGCATAGGAATTGCCAATTTCTCTCTGATTTCTGAGGCACTCTCCATCTTCCTCTTGATCTCCCTGAAAAATCATTTAAGGTCATGTGATTACTTTTACTGGGTGTTTTGTTTTTTTTTTTTTGCTTTCTGAAAATGTTACTTTTGCAGGATTTATAGGAATCTGAGTCTTGTCATTTCATTCTCCTGAATCTTGGAAACAGAGCACATGGATTAAGAATGTCATTACTTATTCCATGAGTGGCTTTGGGAAGCTGGGACTTCATTTTTGGGCAGTTTTGTGACTTTAGCTCAGCAATTTGTTTCCCTAACCAAGTGCTGCAGGTGACAGGGATGTTTCAAGAAGTGGCTCCTGGCTTTCTCTGCTGTAATGCATTTGATGCAGGGTAATGCTGATTTAGGGGGTGGGGGGGTTTGGGTATCTTTTGCTGCCTTTTACTCCTGTGCACAGATTGTCCCTGGCAATTCCCAAAGTTTGGAAGTAAATGAAGATTTTGATAAGCTTTCGTATAAGTTTAGACAAAGCTTTGATAATTTGTATCACAGGTTAGAAACTGACTTTGGTGTTGTGGCAGTGGCTCCAAACTGCACCAGGGGAGGCTCAGACTGGACATTGTGAAGCTCTTCTTTAGAACAGGGTGGTCAGATGCTGGCAGAGGCTTCCAGGAAGCTGGTCATGCCCTAAGGCTGTCAGTGTTTCAGAGCCTTTTGCAGAATCCCTTAATAACTGAATTCTTGGGCAGCCCTGAAGGGCTCAGGTGGCTGGAGCAGATGATCTTGTAGGTCTCTTCCAGCTGAAGTTGTCTGGCCTGATAACAGCAGCTGGTAAATCCCTGCCACCCCTGCTCCTGATGGAAGGTAAAACCTGAATTGCTTTATTGTTTTCTGCTCACAGGGAACATCGTATTTCTATTAATATAGCTTTAAAGTAATTATCTCTCTCTTTTTTTCTCTGTCTTATTTACCCTTTAGTAATGAACTTACTGATTTTTATAAAGATACTGCATACATTTAGGATAACTATAGCTGGGAAAAGAGCATGGGGCAATAAAATTAGCAGGAGGAAAAGGGACGAAGTTTTATCACATTTGTGACTTTTTTTTTCATATACATTTACTTGCTTTTCTTTTGGAAAGGAAATTGTCAAGGAAGCATTAATGGAGGAGCAGAAACGAAGTGAAAAGGCAATTGAAGAAGCAGTAAAAAGGACAACAGAGGAACTGATGGAATATATGAAAGAGCAGAAGAGGGTGAGTTACCAGTGGACAATGGGTTTTATCCTGAACTGAGAAATTGATAAAGTTTGCTAAATCTCAGACCTCTCTTAAAACTCACAGGAAAACAGAATCAGGAGTTAGGCCTTCAGATCTTTCACTCATTTTTTCAAACAATTTGTTATTATGATACCTTTCTTCAGATATATTTGTAGACTTTTAAGTCCATCACAAGCTGAAAAGCAGACATTAATAGTTCAGTTAAAATTTATAGCATTTCTTATTACATAAAGTAGCATAAAGATGTGGCATAGATGCTATCAGATTTAAATTGTGATCTGAGCTCAGATCATAGAAAACATTTCAGTACAAATAACAGGTGCTATTTTATGTTCACAAATGAACTTTACTGTGCAGTTTTTATGCACACAAAGGCCATTAATTTTTTCCTCTCAACCCATATTATTTGAGAACCTGAAAATATACTGGTATTCTATTAAATGTGATTTATAGCCAGTGCATTGGCCTTGTTATGAAATGTTGCAATGTTCTGAAAGTTGTTTTCAGATGTTCTATTCATGCTATATCCTGGCAGTTTCATGCTTGTGTATAAACAGTAAAATGTAGCTCAAGGGACTTTGATTTGCTTTCAGTAGGAGGAGAAAAAAATAACACACTTCTCCCCTTTGAAGCTCTTTATACAAACATAAGCAAAAAATAATTTTTAAAAACCTCTTTCATATGGCAGTAGCAGCCTGAGATCAAATTTCAGTAATCTCAATAAATAAAATAGCTCAGCTTGAATCTAATGGGGAATGTTGTCCTGAGAAGGAGGTGGAAATAATGAGTTTGGCCTCTGCTTCTATATTACCTGCTTTTATAGGTTAAATAGTACTATGGGAAATAGGATTTACCTTCAGAAGTTTCACTCTGCTGTTAGTTTAGATTGCAGTTGGGTGAGTTCCTTCCATTATGCTGTGTGTGGAGACATTTCCTTTTAGCAGGATTTGTTTGATTTGGAAAGACAATTTAAACAGAATCCAGTGCAAAACATGATCCATAAGGATGTTTGAGCATATCTGAAGTCAGTTTATGAAGGATAAGCTGTGGGGAAGGTGAAAGTAGGTCTACTATTAAAATAACTTATCATAACTTATCATAAATGTCATAAATAAATGGGTCAGTAAGGCCTCCCGTGCAGGTCTGTATGAAAATATCACCTCCAAAGAAACAAAATCTTTGGTCTATCTGGTAGGAGCATCAATTCCTTTCATTTTATAGAGCATATTCAAAATTTTCAGCCTTTTTCTTTTTTTGATCAGTTGACACATATCCATTAATTTTTTAAAAAACCATACATAAGAAGAACTAGATTTTTCTGGCATAAGATTTATAAAGTCTGCCTGTGTTCAGGTTGGAAGTGAAAGACTTTTTTAACTCCAAATCATGTAGCATAATAGCTTTTATGTAATTACATAAGAGGCAGAGGAAATGGTCAAAACTCATACACCTATAAATATACTTTATGGACTGTGCTAAGAAGTAGCAGCTTATTTAAGGAATTCCTAGAAAGAACTCAGGGAAAATGCCTTGTCTAGGATTTGGAGTGTTTTTTTGAATTTTTGATTGACAGGGGCGTCCCAGGTACCAACTTGCAAAGATAGTGGGCACTCTGTGTCATGACTGTTTTGAAAATCTGTTTGTAGAACCCTTCAAACCATGGGCACAGCAGTATTTGTACTTGGTTAGCAGGGGATTAGTTGAATTAGCAGAAAGTGGCCTAACAAAAGGCAACAATAGCAACATGCTAAAATGCTGACAAGAATAAATGTAACTTCCTCTGTATTGAAGTCAAAAAAAGTCACCTCAGCTCGGGAAAATTTTGTTGGCCTTTTTTTTCACCTTCAGAAAAAGAACACTGAAGCTAAAAAAAAGAAAAAAAAAACCTGATTGAAGCAGGTATTTTCATACAAAAAAGGAAGATGTGGCATGTATTGTAATTATGCCATATGAACCCAGGTTTTTACAGATATATAGCACTGTGTTGTCAGCTGTTCTAATTACATACTGCAGCCTTAGTTTTCTTTTCTCTGTTCTATAATAAATGAAGATTTTTATAGTAAAAATGTGGGGTTTTTTTAATGCTGCCACAGCTAACACCTTAAGAATGTGGATATCTAAGATGTGAAGGAAATTTCAATCAGGAATTTAACTCTTTGTTATGTCATGTTTATCTCATAGCCACCACCATTCCAAAGCAGGCACATTAAAATGAACTGGAGTCAGGCTGTCCTGTCTGTTCAAAGACATTTTTCATAGCTACCCAACTTGTAGAGATTTATTTCAACATTTGTAACACCTTGAAGAATCCGTCTGAGTCAAATTCAAATGCACATGTTAGCCAGAATTGTTTTCCCCAGCAAAGGTCCATCCACACTATGTCCAGAAAGTTATCTTTATTAATTGCCTGAAGGTGTATTTGGCTGTGTAGCCTTGCTTTGCCTTAATCTGCAATAAATACCAGGAGAGCAAAACAATGCTTCAACTTATTGCTGGTGGGGTGGACAGTGAGGGGACAGAGGTGAAGGGTAGCACACAGATAAAAAGGCACTTGGCTTGGTTTGGAAAGACAGGTGTCTGCTAAGGAAGGCAGGAGCCTCCCCTGAAATGAAAAATGTAAACCCTCTCCCTCCAAATTGTTATAAATCTGAAATTAAGGGGCTCTCAGGCAAAAATATGGGAGCAGGAATAACAGTTCTTTATTAGGGAAGAAAATAAAAGGATAAAATAAACAATGCAGTAAACCAAAACAACACTGACAGAGTCAGAACAGAACCTGGCACCCTGTGGGTCAGGGTGTTGGTGGCAGTCCAATTGGAATGGTGGCTGCAGCCCTCCTGGAGTGTCAGGGGTGGTTCTCTGGGAATCCAGTGCAGAAACTGTGCTGGTGTCCCAGAATCTCCAGATTATATTCAGGTAGGAATGCTTAGCTCCTCCCTCTGGGCAGAGCATCTCACAGTGGGATGCTGTAGTTCTTATCAGCCATGCAGTGACATTCAATAGCCCCTAATCAGCAGATGACTCCCCAGAGGGAGGAGTGGGTGTGGAAGAGATAAGGAAACCTGCCCAATTAACAGAAGACAGCTGCCATACAGATGGCAAATAGAATACAATTCACTTGGCAATCCAGGACAGCACTGAAGTAGGGATAAGTGGAAAGCCGCTGCTTTCACTTCTGTTGTACAAACAAATGTTATTTTTGGTTTGGATTCAATGCATATCATGTGCCATAGAGCTCTGTCTGAGCCACAGATGCAGAGTGAAGCAAAATCTTTCAATTTGGTTAGAATTGAGTAAAGAAGCTCTTGTCCTTGAGTATCCAAAGTCCAGCTGTTTTGGTGCAAGCTCAAGATTCACAGACCTATTTATCAGTATTGTCTTTTGTTGCCTGATGTTCACCATGCTGTAACCTCTGGCTCTGCATTGTGGTTTCTGATCACCTGAGTGCTCTGGAAGCACCCAGCCCTGTGAGGAGCCCAGCACATTAATTGCCCCAAGATGCACTAATTGACACATTCCAGCCCCTCAGGCTGTGCCTGCCTTAGTGAGTGCAGGAAGTGTTTGCCAGCTTTTTGCATTAATTGTTAGCTATTAATCCTTAAAAAAAACCCCAGAGCTGTACTACCTCATACAAGGAAATACCTCCATAAGCATTCAGCATAAAATAAACACTAGAATTTTTAAAGGATTAATAGTTTTATTTTGCTCAAACATCTTGCCGATGTGGTGGAATATATGTACATGTCTGTACATAGGCTCTCACATGTAGGTGTGTGCATCCATGTTTGTGTTTGTTACCTGGGCATCAGAGCAAGGAGTAGAGCCTAATGTCCTGTAAATCCTGTTTTAGGATTAGAGCTCCCAAACCCTGATCCCTGGACTACACAACAGAAGCATGGCAGTGCCCTTCCCTGACCTGTACAACTGCATTGCTTCTGCAATATTTTTGGGTAAAATCTGATTAATGGGTACACGCTGCTCTGTTAGGAGTAAAAAGACAGGCTGGGCCCATCCCTGCTCCACTTTTTATGGACTTCACATGGGGCTTTGGCCCATTTACTGAACAGTTTGCTTGAGCAGGCTGATGCTGAGGTAAGTGGATATAAACAAAGCTTTTTCCCAAAGTGCAGTTTGTAAGAGCTCCAAGGAGCTTTCCCATTTGCTGTTTGCTCCCAAACGCGATGCAGTTCCAAGGTCGACTGAAATTTTGGAGGTGTGTTGCGAGCATTCCAGATATGTGAGCAAAAGAGAAGTGTGATAATGCCCTGTGCAAAGTGGGGTCCAGATCACAGCTTTTCCCTCATCCCCTGCTTGCACTTTGTGTCCTCTCCCTGGTCCAGGGTGTGAAGGAGGTGCTGCCTGCACCCCATGGCCCAGGGAGATGAAGAGTGGAAGACAAGAATTGTTTAAGGTAGCAAGGTGAATTCTCAGAATCCACTGGTCTGAGAGAAGCCAAGCCAGCTGACTTCAGAGAGCAATGTTTCCTCTCTGAACTGAAAATAAGCTTGAAATAGCAAAGTAGCAGATAAGCAATATCTGAATAGAATAATATAATCAGTATTTCAGTATATTAATCTCCTTGTTTCTTAATCTTATTTTGAGGCTGTGTGTTGGCCTTTTCTTTGCATTCATACTTTGAACATACAGGTGTTGTGCAGTTTTCTGTAACTCCTGCTATTCTATGAAGACAATTCCTGAAATATATTTATATTTTATATGACTGGCTGAGACTATTTTTAAAATTAATTGACAGATATGAAGTAAAAGACACAAACAAACTTGATACTTTTTTTTTAATAACTGAATGAAAATATTGAAAGCTATGTAATACTGACTTAAGCAAGTATTTCTGTTTGTCAGGGGACACCTATACAGACCAGAATGTCACCCAGAAAATTCTGGTGGAGCTTCATATTTCCAGGTGTCTCATAAAAATTCTGATGATCAAGGCAATTGATTGATCACTACTGTACTTCAAACCAAGATCTGTATCCAATTATTTGTTTTTAGAAAAGTCAGGAAATTCTGTGCTCTGCTTCTTATTTTTTCATACTTGGACAGTATTCTGCCTTCTAGAACATAATCTGCAAATGTTAAAAACTTTCAATAAAACCTTTTGTTAAAATTAAGCCTTAGTTAATTCTAAAATCACATAAATCTTAGGAAGTCTTGTAGAAGAGAGGTTTACAAAAGTATTCTGTTGTAATATTCAGGTATTTGGCCTGTGGTGCAGATTGCAAATTGTTTATAAATGTCATAGTTCAGTAATTTACTGCCTATTCACTCCAATTGAATGCTTAAAAATATTAATTCAATATGTTTTATTTATTTATTATGTATTTATAACAGTCAAAAAAAAGCGATCTAGTACTATTGTGCCTAATTATTTTTTGTGACCATTAGCTATATAGAGATAAAAAATAGTTCTTGAAGTTGGTATACAAAGGAGAGAGTAAGTTACAAGAGGAAAAGTTTTCAACCAAATAAATCTTGTGCTGAATAAGTTATTTAAAGAACTTCTCTAAATCACAAAGATTCACTTCATGAGGTGAGTAGCTAGCCAACAAGCAAATTTTAATTTTTCCTATTTACGTTTACATTCATCTCCCCTCAGGAAAATCTGCTGCTTGTTTTCTGACAGCAAAGCTGAGGACATTAATCAGTCACCTTTTGTCTGCTAATTGTACACAGCTCTTGTTGGCTTAGAGATCATATTTTGGCCTGTCAGGAAAAAACTACGTGTTAGGGCTTGAGTAATCACTGGAATGGCAGATCTGTTTTTAATGCAGCCCCTGTTTCCCTGAAGGTCAGACACTTGCCATAAATGCACTCCCATCCTGATTTAAGGGTCGGATTCTGAGAGCAGAGATGTCACCATTATAACAAAACTCCCTGTACTACTGTGTGCTCCCATATGATTTGTGCAGCTGTGCCTCATAACCTTTAGAAGAAAACAGAACTAAACATTTCTCTGACTAATGTTTACCAAAATACTGCAGAATTGAGCATAGCCAGAGAGATACTTCTGGGGTTTTTGTGTTTAATAGGTAATTTTTTTTTTGATACTACAGAAAATAAGGGCCTATTTCAACCACAATATTTGTATTTAAGAATCTCCAGCAAGCTGATGTAAGCCATGTCTGTCTCACAGTAAAGCAAAAAAAAAAAAAGCCAGCAAGTTTCTCTTCTCATTTTGCATAGAGGAATTACCCCTTTAGTTTGCTAACAATGCAGGTGCTTTTGGAAAACAGAATTCCAGGCTCATCCCAAGGATGAGTGGGATGTGCCAGGACAGGCAGCTTGGCTCTTTGCCACATAACCAGAAGAACCAGAGTTATTCTTGCTCTTTTCTGAAAAAGACTCGGAATATTTGGAAAATACTGTTTTGCCCTGATAAAACACCTTTATAGAATGTCAGTTTATTCCAGGCAAGAGCAAGTCATACCTTTTCCCACTTTCAGTGGGATTATTCTGCAGTGCAACAAGTATTTACCACTTGAAAGGGGAATTGTGCATTTCATTCTGTGCAGAGATGCAGTGTAGTCACAATGCTTTTGAAGGGAAGAAAAATAGTGATGCAGTTATATCCAAGAAAGCAGGACACATCTGACATAATCTGACAGTAAATCAGATTAAAACTGCTGATTTGCTCCATGGTTATCCTTGTTTTTCAGGGTTATTTATAATAGCATACTGTGTTTATGGAGTGTATTTTGTATGCTTATTTTGTCTGAAGGAAACAAGTAAACCTTTGTTTCCACCTTTTGAGTAGGCTTCTAACTGATACACTGACTTTTGGGGTTGGTTATGGTACAAAATCCCATTTCAGGTTTTTTTTAAGTGGCATGAGCTATGTTTCATAATTAAATGGATTTATACAGATCTGATTTATCATGAATGCACTTTTAGAACTTCTTGAGGGTTTTATGTTTGATTTTGTCGTTTAGCAGCAAAGGCTACATAAATCTGTTGTGAAAGCGCCTTTACCAGTACAGATTGTGGCAGGTGATCTATTTTATAATTAATATAAATACTTCTTTTTCCCTAAAATGTGAAGTACTTTCTGTGCAGTTTCCTCATCCTTTAATATTTTAGGAGAAGATTTTATGGTGAAAACTAATGTCTTACATTTAGTTATTTAAGGTAAAGACTGAAAAAGAATGCGTGAAGCTCAAGTTTAATTAGATTTATCCACCTTGTGGAGGAGAGGCTGCTGCAAATTCATTTGGGTTTTCAAATTGTCTGAGGTATTGTCTGTAATTTGCTCCTGAAATCTGACATTATGAGAAGATATGTGCACCTCTGCATAGTTACTCTGTTATTCATCCATCAGAACTGTCACAGAAAATGGTCAATTTTCTTAAATTTTTCTTAAACAAACCTGACTAAATGTTCTCCCCTTACATTTCAAGTGCTGCCATTGAAAAAAACATTTTAGCACTTCACAATATTGGTATAAATGCCTTAGTTATCATATAGGGCATATAGTCATTATAAAGACCTTATAATTTATAAACCTTTTAGTAGTAAGAATTAGATCAAACTAAAGAGGAAGGTCAGTACAGCGGAAGAGAAATCAGATGTCTGTCTGGTGGCTGAAACTTGCTGTGATTGTAAAAAAAGATTTGAAAACAATATTACTACCAGAAAACACCTTCAAACATCAATTTAATTGGAAATAACTGTGGCTTCTTGGCCCCTCTTATCAGACAGAAAAAAAAAACAACCTGTTTTTTCTTGCAATTGATTTTTAATTTCCTACTTTCAAAGGTGACTTTATCGTTGTAGAAAAATCTCTATATGTAATTGGTGTTTCTGCCCCTGAGGAAGTGTCAGGAGGCTGGGCCCATTTTCATTTTCCCATACACCAGTCCTCATGCTTATTGTCCTAACTGCAATCATAGGAAATTTTTTAAATTAAAAAGCAGTTTTAAAAGCAGTTTGGCTTTCTGTCCAACTAAGAATTGACATAGGGTTCAACTACTGGTTATCTCTATTTTGTCTTTCCTGAAATTATTGAATTGGATGCTTTCTAGACTTTCATTATATGGGTAACATCTCTATTTAGATGAGAAGTCCTTCACCTTCTGTTGTTGACTGCACCTTTGCTTTCCTCTCTGTGCTTCCATGCATGGTGGTGACTCCTTTTGTGATACATCTACTGGCAGTAACCATTGCAACTCCACAAAACCTCCTCCTGAAACGTGAATCCTAATGTAGCTTTAGACCCAAGAGCTCAGATTCTTCGAGTGCTAATTTCATTTGGATTAGAAATTACTGCTTTGGCTTTACTTAAATTGCCCAATTTTTTTCAACTGTGCACATCCAGTATTTATTTTCTTTTAAGTAAGTTTGCTCAATTATTTTATTTCTAATAAAGTAGATAGTTACACAACTGATATGATGATGAATGGAAAAAAAATAAGAAACCTCTATACCTGCCTTTCAGAAAAGTATTCCATGTGAATGTGAAACTATTGCTCTGAAAGGCTTCTAAATTACCTACAAATGTCTTGAACAGGAAAGAACTGTTCCCATATAGTACTACATTAACTTTAGTAACTAGACTGGTATTGTAGTTACTGCAGGTTATTACATCTAATATTCAGATTTTTAAAATTTATGGTTGACTTTATGGTTCCAGCAGGGGTGCTGATGTGATTCCTGTTGAGGACTGATGTGCTTGTGTGGTTAAAATGTGTCTGCTGCAACCATTTTTGGCTCTAGCTTAGAACAATAATACACATCCAGCACTCTACCCTCTTTGTAATTCCTTACTCCAGGGGAGGCACGACAAACACACAAATCTGCTGCTTTCAGAGCTGGATCATGGAATCACAATGGTGTGGTTTGGAAGGCACCTGGAAGGTGATGCTGGGTTCCAACCCCCCCACCATGGTCAGGGACATCTCTCACTAGATGACCCAGGGAACCATCCAACCCTGCCTTGAACACTTCCAGGCATGGAGCATCCAGAGATTTTCTGGGCAACGTGCTCCAGTGTCTCACCACCCTCTGGTTAAAGGAATGCATTCAGTCTGCAAATACCAGTGCTGTGGGTTGGCCATGAATTGACACCTGCTTGGTCTCACTTTGGTATTCACATTGAGGGGCTGATTTTAAAGATGAAGCTTGGAATTCGCTCCATTTATTGGGTAGCAGGCTAGAGTATGTTGTATCTTATATTATTCAAGTTAACATTGTGTGTTAGTGGTGGAACAAATCCCTGTACCGATTCTTGGTGCACCCTTTCCTCTGTCTCCTTGGTAAATTGGCAGCTTCTTCAAATTGCCTACCCATGACAGGTAAATTTTTGTTAATCCCTGGTTTGAGTCATGGGTACAGTCTGCTCTCTCAGTCAGATCAGTTTTCAACCCAGATTCACATCAGGGACTGAGTGCCTTAGAGCTGTGTTTTTATCAGAAGCTCCATACATCCCATGTAGATCCAGACTGCAATTTTCCCACATAGGGGATAGTTCCTGTGCATCATGAGACATCACAGAAGCTGGGACTAGGATGGGCAGGGCTGACTATTCCCTTCTGGGACGAGAGATCCCAATCCTGTATCTTACATTGCATCCCTTTCTCGAGATCTGTCTACATGGAGAGATTACAGAAGGGAGAGAGAGAGAGGGAAAAACTAATAGCTGGAGCAACACACTTACCTTGAACACAGTGTTTAGGAGAAGAATGTGGGAATACAAGGGATAGCTTAAAGAGATGCTGGTAGGAGGTGTTCCAGTAACAGAGTTCTGATATTAGTGTGTCATATCTCTGTGAATAGGAAGGATCCCACCTGAGAAACTTATGTTACACATTAGTGACTTCCATTTATTGATCCATTCCTGTCAAGTCACTTGCAAAATCGTGTATGAAAACCAGGGAATTTAGTTTTGAGCTCTGGTAGGTAAAGCTAATGCCCTTAGGCAGTTATTATCAGAACTTTGATATGTGTTACTGTTTTGCAAATGTGCTTGATTTCAAGAGTCAAGCACAGCTTTCTTCTGAAGGTTTATTATTTGAAGACAAGTGCTAGTGAGAGAGGTTACGAAAATCAGTTTCTTTTATGTTATTAATCTCAAATGAGTGATTTTTTTGCCTTTTTTTTTTTTATAATACTTGCTATATTTTAATGTGCCTTAGAACAAAATAGGGTGTCATTACCATTCTTGTTGCTGAATGTTTGGCTTGGCATTTGATGCAAGGCCTCAATTGCAGGCTGACGTGCCAGCAGCTGAAGCTGAAAACAAGACTGCGGTGGGCAAACTCAAGATTTAATTTCAGAAAGAGTGTTTATATTTTCCCTGGGGCCCCATTAATGGGAGTCCAAACCCTAAACGTTACCACCAACACATTTTAACAGACCAGTTTCCCAGTTTTTAAAGTGTGGTGTCACCTTGAGTACTTTTCTTTCAACTTTTCCCCCTTCTTCTGACTTTTAAAGAAAATCAATGAAGTCGTATCATTCTGGGCTGAATTCAGTGTTGTGTTTGGAGAACATAAATTTCTGTGTAATGCAACAAAGGGGCACTCAAAAATATTTAGTCCTATCTTCTGTTTCTGCATCAGCTCTTTAAATAACTCAGCTGCTGCGAGTTACCAGTGCAAAATTTGGTGTTACTCCAGACCTCCATCCAGTGTGTCCTGGGGGTCCCCACGGTGATGTCCTGAACCCACCTGATGTCAGGACATCTGTGCCATGCCCAGGCTGAGCTTGTGACCACGAGAGACTCCAGTGGTAGGGTCACTGAGAGTTCCTTAGCTCAGTTTCCTGCTCCTTCAGCTGGGCCTGTTTTGTGGCTTTGATAGGATTAAGGAAACATTTACATTGATGTTTTAGGAGCATTTTCACACTGCTCCTTTACCCAGCTCAAAGAGCAGCATAAATCCAGAGGATTAAGCCAGGGATTTATGGGAAGTTGTAGTGTAAGATGAGTTTGGTGCACCTGGCTCTCCTTTTCTCCTCTGTGGATAAGGATCCTGAAGCGGTGTGATACAGGGGATACAGAAGTGAGCCTGGCATTCCTTCCTGAACTTTTAGGTCTCTAGAAGCTTTGAAATTATTGTTTCCAAATATTAAAAGGAAATTATAGTCTCCTGTGGAGGAATGTAGTATTTCTGTCAATTGATCCTATCAGGTATTTTTCTTCAGAGGACATTTTGGCATTTTTCTGCCACTTTTCAATAGCAAAACGACACGCATTCAAGAAAATTTTTATTTTCCTGGAAATTATAGTGCTCTGTTTTTAACAAATGGAAAGGGGAAAATACAATTCTCTGCCACTTAGTTTCATTGAAAAATAAAGAAAATTGTTAAATAACCAAAATTATAATTTCCAAACTCTTTGAGTGATCATTTATGCTGATGAAAGCGATTTAGTTGGAACTACATACATAGCCTATTGTAGGGTTTTCTGCAATTACTTCAGTGTAAAATTGCCAGAGTTTGAAATTCTTTACTTAAGTTAAAACTGTTTCATATATCCTTTTGTGCCACAGTGTATTAATCTACAAAGGCTGAGATTATGCCTGTACTCTTTTGTCAGGCGAGATTCCAGCTGAAACTGAAATCAAGCGGTATTATTACTGAGAAAATATTGTGCTATCAAAGCCAAAAAGGGAAAAAAATAGCAGGAGGAATTACAATGTTCAGCAATGAGATGACTGGATACTCCACTATTCCAAAGCTACTCTTGTGATTGAGATGTATTGTGTTTTTAATCCAATGTGTATCATTTTAATTACTGTAAGAGTAACTTTGGATTTGCTCTGCCAACACATAATTATTCAGCTGGCTCTGTGGATACAGAGTGTTCACAGGAATAAAGACTTGCAGTGTGCACTGGACTGATGTCACCCAGATCTCTCTGTCAGGGGAGAGTGGTGTGGTTTTCTCATCATCAGGTGATTGGGCACCACCTGGGAAAGGCAGGATCTGTCATCCAGGGTTCCTCCATTCTGCAGGTATTTGATGAGAAGGCAGAGGAGGCTCCCAGATGTCTCTGTTGTCCATCAGGAGGGCTGTGTGTGACAGGAGGAAGCGAGGCATCCTTACACACCTCTGGCTCCTGCAAGGGAGGCTCTCCTGTCTTACTCCTGATACATCCCTCAGTGTCAGGATTTCGTGGTGTACTTCTGGAAGTGTGAGAATTGTAACCAGATCATCTGCTTGGAGATTGGTTGTTTTGTGTTCTGTATTACTTTCTCAAAATATGTTTTGCTATTGAGTAGAGAAAAAAAAAATCAGAGTTCTTGATTAGGTGCGTGTGGGATTAACCATTTTTAATACAACTTGTGACTCTCATCCAGGGGCATTTTCAAGAGACATTTTGATTAACCAAGAGTAGGTAATTTAAAGTATTAAAAAAAAGAACAAGAACAACAAACCCCCAAAAAATCTATGCATCCATGTGTGCAAATGAGCATTAATATCTTGCCATACTAGTGAGAAAGTTAGGTCAGCTGAATTTTGAAGTTTAAACATTTAATATTCTATTAGACTGAGTAATTGAATGTTTGGAAGATGGGGGAGGAGGACTTTTGGGATTTTTTTGTCATTCCTATTAAAATAAAACCTTAATTATTTGCTGTTTTTTTCTTTGAAATTCATCTATATGCTTGTAACTATATTTGTTTTTCACTGTCATTTCTTGGTTCAGAATTTATGAGAATGTACAACTAGGTATTTTTGTAACATAACAGCAGTCATAAATTTGATCTTTAAGTTGGTGTAATCCACATTGCTTTGTACTAGATGGAAAGTTTAATCATTTCAATATGATCACTTGGATTAATTAAAGCTAAGAATATCATCTGCAGTTTTATTTTCTTAGTCATAGGTCAACTTCTTGGCTTTTTCCAAGTCCCTGCTGTACCATTCTTGTAGCACCAAGGGGATCCTAAAGAGTCTTAGAGAGTTAATGACGGCTGTGCTCAGCAAAGGCTTTTTGGCATGCACCTGCAAGGCTGCCACAGTGCAGAAGAGAAGAGGCAATTGTTCCACTCTGATTGATTTTGTTATGAGTTCCCAGTGCAGAGATCAGAAGTTGGGTCACTGTCTCTTTCATCCCTAGATTCTTGTGATACCATTTTAATTACGCTGGAATTGAGGCCCAGAGAGACAAAGGCAGAGCACAGAAGCCCCTTTTCTCCATTGTTTCCATGACAAGCAGGGGCAGTTTTGTGGTCTCTGTGTTTGTGTTGCAAAGATCCAGGAATCACAGTCATTTTAATGAGGTGCTCTGTAGAATTTCTCTGTCCTTGTACCAGGATGGGATAAGCCCAGAGTTCTTGCAGAACCACCACAAAGTCACATTACTTGGCAGATTGTCTTGGCTGTATTATTTTTTTCTCTTGTTCACTGCACAAGTAAAATGAGCAGATAACTTTGTGTATAAGGATGGTTTATTCTGTTCTGAGCTGTGTTTTCCTACAGCTGAGGAATATTCCTAGTTCAGGGTTTGTTTGGGGTTTTTGTGCTGCTTCTCATTAACACCCAAGTCTTTTATGTGGAGGTACTTGAACCTCAGTAGTTTTATCTGCTTATTCTTTTAGCTGGGGAATTATTTTGAGACTTTTTGTAGTTGGTCATATGCAGGAAAATTCAGAGTATTTTTACCCCAAATTTTGCAGCTTCTTTGCTCTTTTCTTTTCAGGTATGTTTTTTGCTGTTTTTATCCTGTTTTTATCAGGTATGCTTTTTGCTGAACTCAGATCTTTTAAAAGTAAATGGGAAAGTTTGCCTTACCATATGTGTTTTGATGAATCTTTCCTACAATTATTTCCTGCAATTGGATTCCTGCAGCAAAGCCAGTCAGATCAAAATTTGAGACTTAATCAAGTTGTCTGTGAAGCAAGAGAAACGTGTAAAGAAATAAATTTTCTTACCTACAGCAGTAGCAAGATTAGATAGATGAAGCAATGGGATGTGGTTTCCTGTTTAATTTTTACATTCAAATATTTAGCTGTGTGTTAGAAGTTCAGCAAGATGCTTCAATGACTTATAGTTAATAAGTATATATGTTATTTTTCTGCTTTGGCTGCAGGCTACTGACTCATATAATTTGGTCAAGTATATTTTTCTCTCCCTTGCCCTTTCCCTCCACCACACCCTGCTAAGCAACAGTTTCTTGTGGTTTGTTTTTTTGGTTTTTTTTAATTAATATGAAACAAGGTATTGCTAATGTGAAAAACTGCTGTTCTCTTTGTGGTTGTATGTCAAAGAGTTTTACAGCAACTTCTGTGAGCCAGAGACAAGTTTGATAAGAGGATCCACATTTACACCTGAAAGAATTTTCTACCAAGGTCATTGACTTAGAAACAAAGAAAGAAAGAAGGATAAATAAGAGAAACCTGCAGCTGTCTATTCCAATAAACACTCTGTTTGTCCTTCCTGGCCAATGAGTAAACTCCAAACTCAGGAGTTTTGTAGGAATGTATAAAAAGCATGCATGCTATAATAAAACAGGGTTTGAAGCCTTCTGAAAGTGGAGCATTGCTTTGTATTGTCACCATCTCAACTAGTAAATTGTTTGTTCTGGGTGTAATTTCTCACCAAAGCCTTGACACAGATTTGCATCTGGAAAAGCAGAAGAATAGCCAGGCAGGTACCCAAAGGAAGCCTTGCTTTGGGGAATGCACTCTATCCCTGCTGTTGAGGAGTCTCCACTGGCTGGCAGTGGCAGGAAGGATTTGGAGTAGCATGGAGCAGAAAACCTGCAGATTATTGTGTCCTGCTGGTTATTTCTCCCTCCTCCTTTAGAATCTTCCTGCCTGTGGTGTTGTAAGTGATGACATGCTGAGAGCTGTGGGCACTCAATCTGTGTGTGTTTTGAAACAAGGAGGTCTTGCCTTTGATGACAGTGTTGCAGCTGCAGCTTTATGAACTGTTTTACCAGCAGCTGCCCTGAATTTTGCTGTGGTAGCTTGGCTTCAAACACCAAACTTGAGGTTTTTCAGTAAAATGTTACTGCCAGAAAAGACATTGAGTTCAATCTTGTCAATACTGAAGAAGTCCAGTAGTAAATGTGGGCTCAAAATTTTCTGTCTGAATAGTAGGACGTTAATTTTGTATTCCCTGAACCTTAATGTATAAATGCTTATCCTAATGCATATATATTGCCACAGATTTAATGCTAAATTTATCACAGATTTGCTGCAGGCTGGTTTTCCTCATTTAATTTCTTTGTGTGAATCCATCAACTGTAACTTACAATGGTAATTTTAGAAAGATACCTGTATTTCATGTATTATCACCTCTGCCCATGACTTCTAGAATGTCCTTTTTCATCCTGTCACATCTTAAAGTTTCCTTGAAATGAAAACCTGGCTGTTGAATCAAGTGTTCCTCAAAACCAAGAGGTGGGATTTTTCTCCTGCTGCTTCTATTTACCAAATTCCAGTGTGTTGTTAGGGGACACTTGGCTTTAGAGGTTGTGACAGTGTCAAAATTTCACAGGAACCTCTAGATAATCATGGTGCAACTGCAGTCTCCTTGATATCTAGGTAGATTAATTACAGTCTGACTCATTATGTTATTTGTAGCTTCAGCTTTCCATAGAACACAGTTTTTTCACCTCCCAGCCTAAAGCAGTGATTCTCTGCCATGTGTTATCAACCAGCTGTTACCTTTCTTAGAGGGAAGGCAGCTGTGCACCTGCTGAGCCTTCTGTTTGAAGGATGATATTAGATATAGATGTTCAGAAAGCACCCATGGCAATGGAGCAGCAGTCATACAACTGTGGTTTCACAGTCATGCACATTATAAGGGTATTTTTTTTTCCAATTTGTATGCACTGCAAACACTTATGATGCAATTATTATTTCTGTTTTACATACTTATTCACAGATAATGCAAAATACATATTCACAGTAATAAAAAAATATTGTTCTGATTAATGTCTGTGTTTGCTGTTTGCTTTTCAGTTAGGCTTAATGAATCCAGTTCTGTAGATATCATCTGGGCACTGTAAGGCAATTCTGTGAGCATGACTCAACATGAGCCCATCAGATAACATTATTTTTATTTGGCTGGATAACAATAGCAATTTTTATGTGTAGGAAGGTTGTTGCTGCTTTTAACCAAGCGTGGTTACTGTGGATTAATTTGGAACATGTTTGCATACTGACAAATGAAACAGATCTGTGATACCAGATCTGTCACCCAGCCCTGCACTCAGGGCTTTTCAGGAAGCATAGTCTGATAGTCTTCAGGCATTTTCCTGGAAAGGTGGCAATTTGGGCTTATGAAGCTCCACAGAAGCCCTGTGTAATCTCTGCCAAGTCATTTGTAGCTGTATTAAATCAGGATGTGATAGTGCCCAAGACTGATTTGGTTACTTAAAGCAGTTGGAGATTAGGAGAAAGCTATTAAGGACTTCTACACTCTGTGAGCATTCAGGCTCTGACAAGCCTGGATAGAAATCAGTCTGAGCCACTTATAAATCCTTTGTTTAGGTGCTGTTGTAAAGTTCTAGTTCTCTTTTTTCATATCAGAGGAAGTGATCTGATGAATTTGACCACATTGTGGTTATTCTGCTTGTGCCTGCCTTGTGGAAACTGTAATCCATTGTGTTTCAGAAGCTGTTTAGGCATTTGCCAGGGCCAAATATAAACTGTTTGTCAGTCAGAGATTTTGAAGACACTGTTTGCATGTGTTTCTGTATGTTTGTTTTAAGAAGCTTGATCCCGTGACTTAAAACCACAACAATCAGATTGCTGGACCAATCAGCAATTACAGCTGCAATTATGGAAACTCCTATTTTTAGTGTATGGCTATAGTCTATAAATAATTTTAAAAAAAGAAGAAGCCCCAGGTTTGTAACCTGTTAAGTAGGTAGGTCGCTGCAGAGATTTCTCATGTGCTAATGCATATAAATACTCATTATTCTTTCTGTGGGCTTAGAAAATTCCTATTTTCCACCTTCTGCAGTAGTCTGAGCAGATGCTGCAACGGATTTTAGTTCTTTTTGCACTTGATCTAATTTCCTTGATTGAAAGCAAATTTCTTTCTTGTTATTATATAAAGAAAAGTTAGTGTTTTCTTACATTCCTGGGTCCAGCTGGGAGACAGTGGAGATTCTGAGAGGTTTGACAGGCTGTTTTCCCACCACCTTCAGCAAACCAGGCAAATCTGTTTTAAAGATGTGTCCAACATATGGTATTATTTTAATGATCAAATTCTGAGCATAAAATCCTTAAGGTTTAGAAGTTGCAGCATTATTTATTTAAAGGGGGAAAAAACCCAAACATTTTCACATGGCAATATAATTTATTAAACATCACTCTTTCCTAGAGGTTGTCTTCAACACTGATGACTTTCTAATGTGTAGGAGATACTGTATAAATTACAGCCATGAAGAACCTTGTTTTTATATACTTAGTAAGTGTTATCAATAGCAGAAATTCACAGGTGGACAGACAAAAATGTCCTGTCCTGGGATTAACTCTAAAATAAGCTCTGCTGCACATATGTACCATATGGATCTGTTTTCCTTCTCATCCATTATAGATATGAGAGGAAGTAGTTCATTGTTTCTTCATCCAACTCTCAGATTTGCAGGTTCCTCAAGGTAATAATTTTTCTATATGGCTTGTTTAATGTGCTAGGGAATTTTTTAATGCCTTCTGTTGAATCTGTGGGAAGTAGTTCATGTTAGTGCACCAAGAAAGAGTTCTGAACCCATAGTTTTACTAGAAAATATTAGGATGTGGCTGAATTTCTGCAGCTACAGAACCTTTCAGGATCGTGTCAGGCTCATTCACTGGAGTGGGTTAGTTGTGGGGGGACAAAAACCCAAACAAAACCTGTCTATATATCATAGAAATTGTACAAAGCAAAGCCCTTGTCTTTGAATTTTCCTCAAAGAGGAACATTGGCCAATCAAGCCCTGAAAAGAGATTGATGAGTGTTTAATTACACTGCAAGGGTCTGTTGGGCTGTGTTTGTTGGATGATATCCAGTACAGTGGAATCTTTGCACTAAGGTGCAATAGTGCTTTTCACCATCAATTGGGCCAGCAGGAGCCTGCAAAAGTTAAGGTTTTGATCATACATTAAAAGCCATTATTTTTCCAAAACACTTTGCCTCCAAAAATATTTAGAAAGTATCATGTATTTAAAATGCAAAACAATTTATTCACTTAGAATTGAAGTTCAGACCATTGCTCAGAAAGACCATAGCTGTAATTTATAGCTCAGACTGATGCCAAAATCATTTAAAAATAATTACCTATTGTTAGGTAATTATTGTTAGGTACAGATGTACAGGTAATTGGGAGAAACAGAAATACCTAAAGGCAAATTCAGTTGCAACATCAATGGCTGACTCTAAGCAAGAAGATGTGTTATATCTGGATTCCCTGCTCCAGGAGCAACCCAGTGTGTTTTTAACATGTTGTTGTTTTCAGACAAGTCCCTGCACAGAGGAGGAAGTGCCACTGACAAAATTTTTTAGCAAATTATTTATATACATGAACAAATCGAGCATCACTCTAATTTCTGCCTTACACTTAAGTAATGTATATTCCTGATTCCACTGATTTCAAAGGGACTTAAATTTGCTCCTCTAGTCCCTAATAAGTAAGTATAGAAGTATTTAGAAAAGCTATCTGTCATCATCAGTGTTTTTACTGGTGTGCTGCTCTCCATGGACACATCCATCTAAGTGTTGATCAAACAGTGCTAAGTCAGAGCTATAGAATAAAATGAAAAATTATTCCAGTCTTTTCAAGTAGAAATAGGAATTTTCAGTTTAGTCTTATATTCATTTACTTCCAAAAAGATGTTTAACTAAATTATAAAAAAATGTAGCCTGAAGTAGGCCTGTCATCATTCTTCAATTTCTATTTTCTTTCTCAGAAAGAGAAAGGTTTTTTAGTTAGTAAATTTATATAATACAAAACCATTCAGACAAATAGAAAATGGAAATCAGTTTGTTTGCAAACAGCAAACCGACAAAGCTTTAGTATATTTATCAGCAATTAAAATACAAAGAGCAATTAAGACTAAATTAACTAGGGCAAACTACTTTACCAGTTATTAAAACAAAGCTTCAATTGTTTTACCTCTGGTGTCAAAATGTCCCCTTTCTATTGAACATTCATCAGAGAGGGGACAGGAAATGTATAAAAATGCTTATACTGCAAGTCCTTTGAAAAATATGAAATTATGCCAGATGGATGTCTGTGAATAATTACCTGTGGCTAATAAATATTTAACTTCAAAGAAATGCCTTGGTGATGAATCCTATTCAAGAGCCAACCAGCAGCTACTTGTAAACACTAAATAAATGGAAATCCTTATAATCAGTCCCTTAAATCCACCTTCAGAACCCATTCTCTTCACACACCCATCTCTGTGTTTTCAGTTCTCCAAAACATTCATTTTGCATTTGAAATTTTCCTGTCTTTGCATTAACATGGTTTTCTTTGAGTAACAAGGATCCTTTTGAGGATTTTAAGTCTTCTCCCACTGCCCCTTCCTCCTGTATGGATGAACTTAAGTGTAAATATCACAGCTGGGATAGTTCCTATATGAACTTCTTTGCATTTTTCCTGAAAACATAACAGGACTCAAACCCTTATTTTTGATTTTATGATGTTAGGGAAATTGCTCTGCTTCACATATGTGGCATTATTTTTTATTTCTTTTATGTGTGATCAACTACAAAAACACCAGTAATAAAAGTCCAATTAAAAGCTTTCTTCCTCAACATCTTTGCTCTTTTTCTTTTTTTTTATCTCTGGTCATTGTATTTGTTGGATTTCATAATAAAAAGATTGCAGTTTTTACTCATGTTAGTATCACAGAGCCAGTGTAATGAGCTGAACTGCTACTAAATACATTAATCCTCCAATTATCATTCAAAGTACAGGTAAATTTTTCAATATGTGTTTGAATAAATGTAGCTATTATTCCTACAGCTGAAAATACATTAGGTATTGGGAAGTTGTGTTATCTGAGAGATAATTTTGAAAAATACACTTTTAAACAGTCATATTTATACAGATGGGAAAACTGAACAGCCATATTTAACATGAATTTTGTTTTCTTCACTTTCCTGGGTGAACTTCAGGCCATAGTGAGATTAATAAGAAAATACACCTTTGGTGTATCTGAATTTTAGGTTAAGCACTGAAACATACGAGATGAAATCCTGATCTCACCATAAATCTATGGTGAGATCAGGATTTCATCTCATATGTTTCAGTGCTCAACCTAAAATTATATTTTCCATGTGCTATTTTGTTAGTTACTAGAAAGGGAGAGTATAATTCTGACATACAACAATTATTTATAGAGTTCTGGCTGGGTTTCTCCTCTAGTAATTTAAGTATTTAAATAAGCTGGTGAGTATTTATTAGAGGAAGATGAGTATGAATGCCATGTAAACAAACCTATTTGCAAGTAGATATTGCAAGGGGAAGGTATGAAAGATGTGCATGCTGAGTTGTTTGTGTAAGAAACTAATTTCTACTTCAGGCATCACTCATGTAGACTTTCTCCCCATTTCACAGAGAATTTGAAAGGTAAGATAAATCTAGGACAACGTAGAGCTAAGAATGGTGGTTAACTTTGGTTTGGTTTGAGCTGTGGGTGGCTGAAGTGATGCAGGGGGGAACTTAAAGTGATGGTTTGACTTAAAGTGAAATAGAGCAGGCTGGGGTAGAAACATTCTCCTGGTGGTAATACAGTGCCTTTTATTTTCCTTTTTTTTCCATTTCCCAAGTCAAATTCTTGCATCTGCTCAGCAGTTCTGCTGGGGTTTGTGCCTTCAGGTCATGCCTTGCATCCTGGCTGGCCTGTGGGTGTGACTGAGGTGAGACCCCACTTCTGAGGGTGTGTCATCCAGGCATCTTTGGCCAGGAACAGTGTGGAAATGCACTTAGAGCTGAAAAGTGGACTGAGGCTTTAAAGAGAGGAGAACAAACAGCACTGAGTGTGTTGGACGGTCCTGCAAGACTCTGGTCATTTTTGGTGAATGAAATGTCTGAAGGATAGTGGGAATTTAAGGAGTGGAATTCAAGAAGTGTTTTTTTCAAATCTCATATATCCACTTTCTCAGCAGGATGCATACAAATGCATAGAGGAACAACCTCTGGTTCTTAAGGAAAAAAATAAAATCTGTACAGAGTAAAAATATGCTGTTGGGTAACTTAAAATGATGAAGTTCTGGAACATTAAAGCTTTGATAAAATTAAAGCTCCACCAACTAGACACAGTTTAAAGAATTTGGGAACTTTGAACTAATAGATTTCATGAAATGAGAGAGAAATGTTGATGACTAGCAATCACACCAGTGACAGTAGGGTGTAGGAAAATGCCCTTGGCAGATCTGAACCAACTTGATGCATTTTTCAGCATCTATAGAATAAGAGCAGTTGGGTTGGGTTGGTTGTGTGAATGCTCCAGCCCAAATATGTGATTCATACCAATTACATTTGCATGAAAGTCACATTTAAATTTGCCAAATGTCTGTTTATGTTTGTTTAAATCATGAGGTCATTCCATGAAATTAACAGGACCTAGAAATATAGAGAGAAGGCTGTTTGGAAAAGTGAGATTTAAAATATCTTATAAATTTTCCTATTTTGTTGTATATTATGCAAGCAGGAGCACAGCAATGTGGAGGCACTCTTCAAGAAAGCTCTGTCTATTGCTAACAGTTTATTAAGCAATATATTATATAACAAAGCTTCATTTGTTTCTATTTCCCAGCCAAGCCAATTTTCCCATTAACAAGCATGTTCTCCTTCTGAATACATTCAAAAGTACCATTTTCAAAGACAGCATCATTGCTTCTCTTTTTGTATTATATGAAGATCCCAAGTCTTTCTGGTTTGTCATCTTTTTGTCATTTACTGCAGCATTGAAGATTTTTAGAATGTCCTGCTCAAGGCAATGCATATTCATAAACTGAGCAAACAAGGGGGAACTGAATTCTCAAGTTTTATGTTATTGTATTTACATAAATGTTTAACAAGCAATAAACTTTACTTATGCACAAATGGAGACTACCAACTAACCACTTGAGTTCAACAAAGACTCCTCAAATGTGTACTTAATTCATTTGAGACTTTTAAAATCTTGCTCAAGCCTGAAGAAATTCTGGGTTTTTTGTGCTGCAGCCAATCACTACACACATTAAACATTTACTTTAGTACTTGGTGAAATAAATTTAATCCTATACAATTTGAGATTGCAGCCTTGGTAAAGAAATTGAGCAGCAGCACATCAGAGCACACATCTGGTGAGCTACCCTGGTGCCTTTAAAGCATAATTTGCAAGGAAAGGCTGCATGAAAAGAAAATGGAGAGTTTAGCCAAAGCTTATGGTCAAAGCTCAATACAGAATTGTCTAGGAGTATAATGATATAACATGCAATAAAAGGAAATCACCAAAATTCACTTTCATGCTGAGCTTCTCCAATTACTATACCTACTAGAAGCATAATGACATAATGTGAGAATTATATTAATTAGAGAAAGAGGTATCTCATGTTCTTTCTTAGCATGCAACAGATGATATTATGTGAACTGTGCTCTGTCTGGCCATTCATTCCCCAAAGAAATATGGATCACAAGCAAAAAAAAAAAAAAAAAAAAAAGCAAGCTTTCCCAAGCAAAATGTTTTGGCCCAGAAGATAACAAAGGAGGCAAGATACTTTTCAAATCAGAGAAAATGCATCAGCACAACAAAGTAGGGGTTTTTTTGTTACATTGTTCCACACTCTTCCAGAAACAACTTCTTTAGAGATTAGTTTGCTGTTCCTTCCATTTTCTTGTCAGTAGCAGCTGTTACTTGAATATATGAAGAACAGACTTTTCTGACATTTATTTGAACTAGATCTGCTTTAAAATCTGTTGTAAATCAGTGGGCCAGGTTCTCATCAGGCCGTGTATGGAGCCCTAATGCCTGCTTTTGCAGAGAGATGCAACATTTTGAACAGCTGAAGGTTTGCAGAAGTAGAAAGAGAGGCAGACTGGGTGGGATGGGGCTCTGAGCAACCTGGTCCAGTGGGAGATGCCCCTGCCCATGGCAGGGGATTGCAACTGGATGATCTTTAAAGTCCCTTCCAAACCAAACCATCCTGTGATTCTGTGCTTCTATTATTAAAGGAGAGTTTTATGATTGTGGGTGTTTAGAAAATACGTGTGTTTTCTGCTGGTGGCTAGATTTGATACATTCATCTCTGTTGAAACAAATTGCCAAAATATTCTAACTACCCAGTTTTGCATAAATTAGAGGAACTTATGGAACAGAAAAGCACAGGGTGATAAAAATGTTTTCATTTGTGTATTAAATCACAGCGCTGCAAGTTTTTCCTGAGTGCATTTTCAAAGTGAAGTGGGAAGCTGTCGCTATCCTTGCCTTGCATTCTGTGTTGATATTTTTTTAAAAAGGCTATCTGTTATGAAACAAAATGGGCATTCAAGTGTCTGTTAGAGCAATTAACTGGACTGCTGATTGATAAGCAGATCAGTTTTAGTTGAAAGCTGTAATTAAAGCTGTGAGTTCGAAATATATGAGTCAGGATACATTTTTTGAAAAACCTTCCATTTTCCATTGCATATGAATCTGTGCACAAGAATCTGGCTGAAGTGCTGACTTCTTCAAAATTCCATTACTTCCTTTCCCTTGAGGGGCATAATTTTTGTGCCATATTAGCCTTGTACCACTACTTTTCAGTCTCACCCTGTGTCCTCAATAGATTTAGTTGAATTTGGGCTGATTAAAGGATAGTCAGATTGAAAAACATCTCTCGGTTGTGATAATATTTGTTTGACATCTGAACTTCAATATTCAAATGGAAGGAATTTTGCAGTGCATTTTATTTATTAATTAATGTTTAAAAAATTCAAATGCTTTTCAGTAAACCATATTTTTGTCATTTATATTATCAACCCTGCCAAATCTTATCTTTTTTGGTGGGGAAGATTATCTATACAGCAATGATATATCTATCTATCTATCTATCTATCTATCTATCTATCTATCTAGTTCACATTGTTTGGCATTAGGGGATAAAATGTAGGAACAAGCAAAGAAAATAGCAAGTATGTAGAATTTTTTCTCTGGGAACTACTATAATATGCTCCCCTTTAATTTACAAGTAGGCTTTGAAATTTTGAATATGCTGTCATATGTATGGTCACTTTAAACCTGAAGCAGTGTTTTTATAAAAGCAACAGCTGTAATTTCCATGGGGATTTACCCAGCATGGCAGTTAGACTGTTTAGCATTCTCAAATAGATTGTATAGAATTTGACAGCTTTAAAGTTATCTTTAGCCTTCTGTACATTTTATTTTGGAGAAAGTCAAATACTCCATTGAGAAGTTGTTATTAAATAATACACATTGAAATTACTTAGGTTTTTTAGTTATTGAGGTTTTTTTGTTTAATATGGTTGTATTTTTGCTGACAAACCCTGGCATTTGTTTTCAAGTTTTCTTGAAGTTGATTGATTTTTTGTTTTCATCTTTTATTTCAACAGCTTGATGAAGTTGTCCGTCAGAGAAATCTGCATAGTTTGGAACTCTTCCTTTCATGTGCACAGAAACAATTAAATGTTTTATTAAAGGAAGAGCCAGCCCCAGCAGAAGACAGAGATTGACATTCTTAGTGCTGGTGATACAATGTGATTTATGAGGCTGCAAATCTCCATCTAGCAAATGAGGAATATATTCCAATCTTTTTGGATCGTATCATTGAGTCAAGATTGATCTGAAATTCTTGATAGAAATGTTTGTGGATCATGTTCTTCTATTTATTTATTTATTTTACTACTATTACCAGATAGCAAATATGAGAGGGAAAAATCCTTGGAAAAAAATATTTGTTTGTTTAGGATTTGTTTTATTTAGGATTTTGCTTCCATTATATTTTCCAGTAGCCCATGTCAAAAGTTTCCACGTTATGTCTGAAATTATAACATTTCCCTGTTATGTCTGTTTTAAATTTGGCACCATGTGTTAATGTGATTCACCATTATTTTTGATATTTTAAAAAATGGAGACAAACATTTAGTTGATTATAGGTACAAATCCATCTCTATTTCCAAAATATCTACCCAAGTCCATTGCCTCAGGTGAACCTGAGTAGCTTATTATTTCTAACTGCTTTTGATGTAGAACAGAAGAATCAGTACTGAAACATAAGAGTGTTGTCAGGCCTTTCTTAAGTCATTTATAAACAAATCCAGCTCTAGGAACAGAAAAATTTAAAAACTAAACGGTACATCTGTTTAGGGTAGCGTAAAACATCGCCATGACCAATGTATAGTATGTATTTTATTTCTGTTTCACAGAGCTAGTTCAATCCAAAAGTCATTTTCTCATGGAATTACGATTAATGTGACTGACCTCAGTTTCAGGAAGAAGATGTATGTAATTATGTGGAGACTGATACTGCACTGCCTCAGTGGAATTTCTGACAGAACAAGGAGTGCAGCCTGCTGACCTCACATGCCCTTTCTAAGTGCATCGAAGGAAGTAGAAAAACTCCCCACTGACATTACTGGGCTGTGGATCACTCATAGCCCTTTCTAGTCTTGCTAACAGCAGATGGAATGGAATTTCTGTGCCTACACTCTATTGATTGTAGAACTGGGGCCTTAGCTGTAAAAGAACTCTGAATGAAATAAGGGAAAATTAGTGTTCATGCTTAGGTACGTAAATAAACTAAGAATGATCTCTCTTACTTATGGACGTTTTTTAAGTGTGGCTCTTCTTATTTGGAGATGTTTTGGGTTTTTTTGTTAAGCTGATTTTTTTTTCATCAGCACTTTTCATAAATCGCTATCTTGTAGTAAGTAATAAGGAACACCAAATGGTTGCACATGTATTGGCAGTATAAAATATGTATTGCAGAAAGGTAAGGTTGTTATTTAAATCTTTTTTTGTGCTTCATTTTTCTAATCAAACACAATGGTTTTGTCTTTTGTATACACAAAGGTTCACTGAAGAAGTAAACAGTGCTGGTTTTACTAGATTATGACCTTACCCTGCCAATGGATTAAAATCCAGTCTTCTATTTGATACTTGATTGACTGATCACGTTCCATTTTTTCTGGCTGACAAGAAAATCTTGTAGTGTTAACAAGTTTTCTACTCATTTTCTGTTCCTAAGCCTGTTTGTATCTCTGTCTCTGTAACTGCACCAAAGATGACATAGATGTCCCCATGGGATTTTTTGAATGTTGAGGTACTGTAAAAGGAAATTGATTGACTGGTGCTTTCTCCAAATGTGTGTTTAGTTGTGGAAATGTGATATGAGCAGGTTCCTAAATGAATTTCTTGGTTTTGTTCTAGGCCTGCACAGGAAACAATATTCCTTTTTTACTGAACACATCCAAGTGTTCCCCTTCAAAGCCAGAGCCTGTTTATCAGCCTTTTCCTAACTAGGAGAGATTTGTATTCTGACTTGCAACACTATGTAAAAGCACTTTTTGAAGAAGCTTATGATTGGAGTCAGTAAGATTTCATGGGGAACTGTGGTGTATCTTTCCCATTAGAT
The DNA here is from genome assembly GCF_963513975.1 of Fringilla coelebs. Taxonomy (NCBI): domain Eukaryota; kingdom Metazoa; phylum Chordata; class Aves; order Passeriformes; family Fringillidae; genus Fringilla; species Fringilla coelebs. Next base: position 63,974,256 of record NC_140033.1, on the reverse strand, counting down.
CACGAGTTATTGAATTTCAGCTCATGAATATTGTGATGGTCACAAAGAACTGCACGTATTTTTTCCTTACCTCTGACAGTTTTAGTCCTTTTATCTTGCTCTCTATCCTGCAAGCAAAATTACAGACTGGACCACAGACATGCAAGACCAGATTGGGAGCTGGGGTTACATTCAAAACTCTAAGAGAGGAGATTTACTTGTACAGCAAAACCAGACCTATTCAGTAGGTGAGCTTTGCAGCATCCAATAACTTCCACCTTCTCTGTACCTCATCTAAAGCTTTAAAGCTTAGGGATATTTTTCAGCACTTCTATCTAACCATAGGAGAGTGCAGTGTGTGGAAATTTGGGAGAGGGGAATCAGAATCACAGAATGGCCTGGATTGGAAGAGGCCTTAAAGATCGTCGAATTCCACCCCCCTGCCATGGGCAGGGACACCTTCCTCTATCCCAGATTGCTCCAAGCTGTGTTCAACCTGGCCTTGGACACTTCCAGGGATGGGGCAGCCACAGCTTCTCTGTGCAACCTGTGCCAGGGCTTCACCACCCTCTCAGGAAGGAATTCTTTCCTAATATCCAATCTGAACCCCTTCACTTTCAGTTTAAAGCCAGGGACAAGTTTGCAAAATTCAATCTTTTTTTTAAAATTCTTCTTTTATTCCTACATACGGACTGGAGAATGACAAAAAAGGAAAAATACATGTTGTGTGTCTGTGGGGTAGAACTTTATCCACCTCCGAGTCCTGGCTGGTAGTATTAAATATTGGCAAGACTGTACTGGAAGGAAACCCTGGAACTAATCCTCAGAATCAAAAGGCAAGAACCAGAACATCAACAAAGCTCATATAATAAACATTTTATCTCTATGGTCATATACTTCATATTAGAAATAAACCATAAATCTTGGTTTATTGAGATAAAGCACCATAATAAACCATAAAGACATGGGTTGGACAGGGTGTATTAGAAGTGACTCAAAAAGCAGGGCAGCAGTAGATGTAGTGTTTAGGATGCTGTCTTTCCTTGGTGTTAGCAGGGTCACTCTGTTTTAACACTTTTACTCCACGGTCTGGAACTGAGCAGTTCTGGACCTTGTGATTTGTGTGATTTGTAGCCAATAGATGACACAGAGTTAATACTGAACATTGTGGCATCATACAGTCCAACACATTTGTGTTGTATTTCTGTAGATTTCTGTTGGATTCTTATCTGCTTCCACTGCAGGATTCCAGACTGGCTCTGAGACCACGTGTGTGCAAGTCAGGGAACAATGGGCAACGTTTTCTGTGTACTGTCAATACAGGAATATTTCAATTTTTGCCTTGCTCAAAGAATCTCATTAACAAATTACCCTTGAATTCCTTGAAGCATTGAATTCCCTCACTGCCATCATTAGGTGGCAGAACAAGGAAGAAGCAGTAGTCATTCCAGAGGCTGAGATCACTTTAGTATTTTGAATTTTTTGTGCATCTTTACATTGGCTTCTGATCAGAAGTGTGTCATGTCCTGCCAGCTCAGTAAATGGTGAGGTTAATTCCTGACTGTCTGGAATCATCCATGCAGACATGACTTTAGAGAGCCTAATTTCTTTTCAAACCAAAACTCCCATACAGCACTAGAGACTCTGCTCTTCCTCTGCTTCCTGTGCCCACGTTTGAGCTTAGAGATTTTTCTCACCCCTTTGATGAAGGGAATATGAGTGAGATTTTGTCTTTTTTCCTGGAAGGACTCAGCCACCAATATAAATTGCTTATCAGGGGAACTCATATAATTTATGCTCATTTTCAGATCACATACAGTGTCATTGCAGTTATCAAATGGAATTAGTTTAGGTACTGGAAGCTCCATTGCAGGAGTGACGTAATGTGTGGATGAGATTGTCTTAAATTTTTTTTACATGGACATCCTGAACACTGTATAGAAAGATTTTATAACATCTGTGGCATTCTTTTTTTGTCAATGGTCCATAAATGTGCCAAAGAAACACTGGAAAACACTTTTTACATGGGTACAATTCATGCCTTGCATTCAATTTAATGTTCTTGTGGGAATTGACAAAAAAAAATGTTTTCTTTTCTGTGCTCTGTCCAAGAATATTGTTCTTTTGAGGCTTCAAGAAGATTCATCTGCTACCATTGTTTTCATTGTTTATTAATTTTAAAGCCCACATAAAGCTAATAGTCCTACTGCTGAATTAGAGTCATATTTGAACAGTAGAACCTCACAGAAAAACCACCCAAGTTGCACTATCAAGTTTTGTGTTTGCTGAGTTGCTCAGGTCTTATATTTGTTTCACCATTCAGTGATACATCATTCTTGTGATAATAATTATAATTATAGTTATTATCCAATTATACTAGCAATAATAGCAACAATATTTTTCTGTAGTAGATGTGGTATTGATGTTTTATCCATGTCTTAAATGCTGTGTAGTTGTAACCAATTTAATATACATCAAAGATACACATTTGCTTATATTGCCTGTAATCCCTCACATTTCAGACTTACACAACCAGCATTTTTTAGATGCTTTCCATTGTCTGGAATGAATAACACAATGCCCAAACTATCACTGAATAAACACTCAAACTATTCTTTTTTTTTCAGATGACAATTTTAAACAGTGCAGCAGTGTACACTAGTAAAACAATGAGATGTTTATAAATACACATATCCTAAAAATATTATTTCCAACAAAATGCTAGAAATTTATCTTTTTTTTTTTTTCAAATTTGATCTTGAATCTGTAGTAATAGGTATAGAACACTATCAGAAGTCAAATAATTGGCATTTGGTCTCTTTCTTCATGTTAAAATATTTTGTCTTCTCTCAAAAGCCAAAGCAAATGGCATTCTGTTTTCAACAGTGGTCCATTGGTGGTCATCAAATGCCTCTCTGCATTTAAAATGAAACTTGTCCTAACTGGCCCCTTTACACAATGCTGTAGGAGGCTCTTTAACCCAGGGAGAAACAGAGCTGTTTTTGCTCAATGAACTTTGAAAGATATTCCAGTTCTTGTACTACTACCAAATTAGGGCACTGGTTAAGTGTTCACGTCAATGTTGCTGCATAAATTTTCCAGAAGATGGCTGGTCATGGTGATACATGGTCAGTCTCTATTTTTGTGGCAATAATTTTAAATATTCCATTACTTGAACATCTCAGTCCTTTATTATGATCATAGATTGCATATTTAGAGCATGATTGGGAAGCACTGGCTCCCAGGAAGTCAGCAGGAATTCTGCTGGTGGTTATTTACAGCTCAAAAAGTCTTCCACGTTTCTTGCAATTGTGACCTTGATTGATATAATGCATACAGTTCTGTCTTTGTATGGTTCTAGAAATATACCAAGAAATTAAGGGCAGATTTTGTGATCAGTTCTTTGAAGAAAATGTCAGCACTTTTTCTGATGGTGGTGTTGGCTGGAGATGTTGGTGAGGGAAAAACTTGTGTGTCATTATTACTACACTACTGCTCATAAAATAATATGACATGAGAATATGTACTTCAAAATTATATCCAAAACCCCCAAATAAAATAAAATAATTTGAATTAAATTAAATCAATTATAAAAATGAAAGTATGCTTTTTAAAACTTGGAAGCATTGCAAAGTTGATGCTCAAATACATCAATGTGACAAATATTAATGTTTCCTGAGCATCCTGAGCAGAACAATTTAGAATCAGGATGATGAATAATCTTGCTTGATTGCTACAATAGTATTGAAAACAAAGTTATATACACAATGGAGAAGTCTTTATGTGTCTGCCAAATAAAATGGAAGAGGATCCAGATGTTGTGTCATAAGATAATGTATTGTCTAATCATCTTCTTGGGAATTAGAAATGGGTTTGCTTCTCAGATTAAATAATTTTTCAATTGCACAGATTGGAACAAAAATTCCTGTAAGCTCCAGGCAGCAAGTGCAGAAGGTCTACAAAGGACTGATGGTTGCACAGGAATGACAAGACTACTCAGAAGAATAGAGATTATCACAAGCAAGGTGAGCATCAAGTTGCACTCAATTTGGCTGTACCAATCTGTAATATAAATGTCATAGCCACAATGTGTGTGCACATTTTCAACATGATTTTTCTTCAACAAACTTTACAAAGACCAGGTGAGTTGAAGGCATGGGTGACACAGTCATTCTCCACAACAGTTAAGAAATATTCAAAAGGATGATTGATTGATTGATTGATTGATTGATTGATTGATTGTTGGGACCAAATGTTAATATTTATTTTGAATTACAAGCATCCAGAATTTTGTCTTGTTTTTTACAGAGGAATCATATAACTCAGTTGTCTGTAGCAATTACATGTTTTGATCAAATTTTTCCTCTTGGTTAAACTGCTAAGTGGATTAAAGTCTTTTTTATCCCTTGTATACTCTTGGTATTATGCAAAATTTACTCACGACCATCTCCTGGACAAAGCTTAGAAATGTCAGTTAACAACTTCCAAAAAGGTTTTCTTTGTTATAGCAAGAGTTGATCCACACTTTCTGTTATTGAGCTCCATGAAATGAACATATTTTTCCTTTAGAGAAGGCAAAACTGAAGCGCCAACTGGTTTGGTTTTATTAATCAAGAAAGCCTGTTGGTCAGTTGTGTTTCTCACAGTGCTCTGAAAAGAATACATACTGTTATGAAAGCATCCAGAAATCAGCCAGAACAGATGTGTATGCTGACTCTGCAAGTCAAAGTTTGCTAGTGGATTTTACTCCTGCTGTTAAATACCAAGGCCAGGATTTTGCTCATTGTTTCTAGCTAATGTTTGGCCTTCTTCACAATGGAGCTTTGAGGGAAAGTCAGCTATACCACCCTCAGAAAGGACTCTCTGATGAAGAAAGACACTGAAAAGTATTGGAGCCTAGAGTCCAGCTGGGAACATGGTGCTTCCATCTCCAAAGACACAATTCTGTCAACTTCTCTCGCCAAATCTGTCATTGTACTCCAAATTTGCAGGGGGAACTCCCCCACTTTGCATAGGTTATGGTGTTCTGAGTCTCAGAGGGAATTGTTTTAGCACAATTGCACAGTGAGGATACATCTGGTACTCAGCAGTGCCTCCTGAGATGCTGTGCTACTGTCTTGGCCTTTTAATGTTGAATTTTCTGTAGCTGCCTCTTGTGCATTGTGTTAAACTCACTTCAGATACTATACTGAAAAAAAAGCTTGGAAAGATCACGAATTTTCTGTTCTTTTTTATTAGTAAAAATTTCTGATATGTCTTTGCACAGAGAAGGTGGGGCTTGTCAGTACTGCAAGACTTTTGGCATTCTTGTAGTGACAGGTATGGTGTGGATCTTACTGCACATCTTCAAACACAAGTCCTTTGTCCTTAGTGCTTAAAATTGGCTGATGGGACAGAGTGCTTCCTCCTCAATTTAGGAATTTGTGATTTTTTGCAGAAATGGTATCACATATCATTCAACTTTAGGTTCAGATTCGGTAGCAATGTTGTATATTAGTGGAGTTCTTTTGACAGATTTGAGGAATTGCTCACTTTCTACCCTTGTGTTTTTCTCTCATTAAACAGCCTGTAAACTCGTGCCCCAATATATACTTACTTGAAAATGCTAGAAAATCCTAGTCAAACATTATCATCAAATATGCCAAGATCTTAATGTATTTTTTAAAAGTCACAGAGTGGCATTAGTCATTTAAATAATTAAATAATCTTGCTTTTTTATTGTGCTTTGTGGTTTTAAACTCCTTAAGATTCAAGCTTTCCACTGGAAATGCAAGTGCTGTAAAGTCTTTTTCCCTCTTAATGGGATCTGAGACGTCCAGGATTGCAAGAGATATGGTGTTAAAGAAAACATCACATATTATAAATTCTGTGATAAAATCACCAGGTGAGTAGCCATGGCTGGAATGTGGCTCTCCTGAAGGAAGCTGTCACACTTCTGCTTCTCCTGTCTTTTATTTATGTGGTCATAACTTCACTTCCCCCTCAGGCTGAGGGCTTGGGGCTAATTTGCACAGTGGCTTTCCACTAACAACATCTTCTTTTCAGATCCGGCAGTCTTCTGGTACTGATGAGACAACATAAGCAATGTGACACTCTGTCAAGTTGTCCTACATCAAACAACCTCAAAACTCTGGGAAAACATTTTTTTTACTAAGATTATGCAGAAGAAAATGTCACAAATGTCACTGCTGTAGGATACACTAGAAAACAGAGGGACTTTGTGTAAAAAATTGTCCAACTACCTCTGCTGCAGCTCCCAGAGCAGCAGCCTGTGTGTTTGGAGTGTGGAGTCCTCACTAGTACCAGTTGATGGTTGGCCACAAATGTGAATAAAATCATGCAGACCCTGAATTAATCACTCCCATATTGTTTAGCTCATTCCATACAAAGCTGACAGGCTGCTAGGCAGCTTGGATGCAGATAAAGCAAAAATGTGGGAACTGTCATGTGCTCCATGTGTCAGATTTCTGTCAATGGTCCTGCTTAAGGGAAGGTTTCCACACATTAAAAATTCCAAGTCTTACCTCATTGCAGTACACAATAAAACAAGATAAAATGTGCAGAGATAGAGTGGTCAAAACATATATTTGCAGGATCTATGACTTAAATCTCAGCAGTTGTGTTTCAAATATGATTGGCAATGAATAGAAGGAAAGCTTGGTACTGCTGAGGAAAAGCAGTAATCCTTTTCCCTGTTGGTTACCCTATGGATATCTAAACTAAAGTTAAAAACAAAGAACATAAATAAAAGTGGCTAATCACAGGTTCTCAGCAGACTTAGACAGAAATTTTCAAGCTTACTGTGTCCTCCTAAAGTTCCTTAAGGCAAAGACAATGCAATGGACTTTGGCTCATTAGAGCACACAGAGCATTCAATTCACACCCTGAATTGACTGGAAAAGTAGTAGAAAATTACAATTTAAACAATTAGACGGTACATTGTACAAATCAATACCAAAAGGCAGCTTGTGTCTTTCAATGGAAAAAAGGGAAGAATTGTGGAAAAATAATGATCCATCAGCAGTGTAAGAAGATTTAATTTAGTACTGGAAGTAAATAATGGTTTAATACTGGACTAAGACCGAGTTAATTATGTGAAATATGAACATTCTTTTTTCCAATGCTGCAATATTTGACATGTAAGATAATGGAAAACATGAATAAATGGTCATGCTGGAAAGTCATTCTTCTTGTCCTTTGAAGTTGGTCTGCTGCTATGCATTTCCCAAGGACAGCAACACAGCAGGGAGCAAAAGGAAGGTGGAGCAAATGGCTCATCATCATTAGCTTAGAGGAAAATTAAAAAACAACTAGGTAAACTTGCTCAGGGTAGGTTTTTAGTGTTCCCTGGGAAAGGTGATTTCACCACTTCCAGATCTGACCATGGATTGCTGTGGATAATTCTGAGCCATGTGGATTCTACTCGTGTATGAGGTTTGCTCTTCTCATTGGAGAGATAACCTCATACACGTGAATTCTGTATCTGAGAGTTACCTGTCAGGCACAGGGGAAAAAAAGCAATTATTGCAAAAAGAGATTTTGAGTTATCAGCATACAGGGGTTATCAACTTTCAGGGCTAGTTTAAACTGTTTATTTCCCTAAAGAAAGTAGTATCAAACACTAAAGAGAAATGAAGAGCATCTGAGAAAAATTTGCCTAAACATAAAGACCGTCCAAGGCCAAAAAATGTCGCAGGCAAAAACTGCACTGAGCATGAAATTAAACTAACAAGGCTACACATTTATAACCAAAATAGGAAACATGCTGCTAGTCTTTGAAAAGGAACAAATTTACTAATTTGCAGTTATACAAGTTCTCCTCAATCTTTTCAACAACATGCAGAGGCATAGATCAGTGGATCCACCTGCAGAAGTTAGAGCTGATTCAGAGCAAAAGGTGAACTTCTGGATGCTGGAACCTGGACCTTTATAATAACAAAATAATAAAATAGTAAAATACATATTGTACTGGGTGTTGGTGTCAAGATTTTGGTGAAGGGGAGGTGCTGAGGCTGCCTTGTGCCAGACACAGCCTGCCTGTCTCCACAGGGGAATTTGAACCCGGGGGAAAAAACTGGGCAAGGAAGAGAAGATTTTAAAACTTGTTTCTCATCATCCAACTCGATTTTAGTTGACATTAAATTAAATACATTTTCCACAAGAGGAATCTGATTTGTTGACAGTAAGATGAGTTCCCTGTACCCCAACCCATGATCTTTTTCTTCTTGTTTTTCTCCCTCTGTTCTATTGAGGAAGGACAGTGGGCAAGCAGCTGGGTGGGCATCCAGAGCCAGCCAAGGACAACCCACCAGCCATTCATTGATGCTGGAACCTCAGTGACAGCTCCTTTTAGTGGATCCCCACTACAGTGGTGTCAACAGGGCTGGAAAACCAATGTGAGTCTCCCACAACTCTTTTATCATCTACACTGTTGTTCTATTGCCATCAGAAGCTGGGAGAATGAGAACAGGGGAAGCAGGGAGGAAGGGGCATAGGGAAAATAAGAAAGCAAAGAGGAAGGGGTTGGCATGCAGTGCCAGTGCCAGAGGAAAGACTGCTCCTTCTTCCCAAGTCCTTCCTTCCTAGGCACACATTTCCTGATGAGGGTCCCAGCAGCACAGGAGAACGGCAAACAGAAAGTTGGGTGAACTCAGCCAGCATTGAGATATTCCATCCTGAAGGTCAGAACATGGGGTGAGAGAGGACAAAATAAGGGAGCAGCAAAGCAGCTCCTAAGAAAGGAGCACGCAGCACTGGGGGCTGGCACCAGAGAAATCAGCCAAGCTGGGAGTGGAACGAAGACAAGAGTGCAAGGGTGAGACACTGAAGATCACAGAAACCTTGGAGTGAGCACTACCGAAGAGAATGAAAATGGTGGCTGCTGAGAGAAAGTCTTGACAAGGCTAATCAGAAGGAAGAAACAAATAGTGGCCATTGAAATGCAGAACTCGGGTTGGGGTGGGGACAGAGAGGAGGAGACCGGGATGAACTTCTGTGCGATGTTTGCTTCCACTCACGCACTATTGCAGTTGGAGAGTGGTGCTGAAAGGGATTTAAATAGAGTTGATTTCCTGAGCTTGTAATGAGTCCATGCACTTTGGGTTTGGCTGAATTATTTTCCATTTTTGTTCCTTTTTTTTTTTCCACAGGAAGAAGTAATAATATTTTCAAACCAACTGTAGTTCTGGTCCAAATCAGTTTTAAGATTCTAGTTTGGGAATGACAGGATCAAATTCTCACAAGCCTTCTCAGGAGATTATGGCCCAGAAAAGATTAAGATATTTCTGCTGTCTTGATCTGGATCCAGAAATTCTTTCCACTTCTGAGTCTGCTTTCCACTGAGTGCTGCTAAGGTGTATTTGAATCAGAAAAGTCAACTCTGAGCAGTTGTTTTTCTCTCTCCTTTGTCCTTTTCTCTCCTCCCATGTCCTAACCCCCAACACTCATGAAAATTTCACTCCCTTCTGTTTCTGCCGAGCTGCCAAAAAAAAAAAGCAGAACAAAAACTCACAGCTCACCCTTCTGTTTTTTAACAAGATCAGATCTCGAGGCTTTGGTTTTGTCTCGTGTCTATATGAGGTAAAAACCACTTAGCTTTTTTGTTTTTTCTCCAGCCTTAAAACCTGATGTTGCTTTGGTTTGTGGTTAAAAGGAGATTAATGTCCTTGTGTATTCTCAAAAAATATTCTCTTTTCTTTTGCATTCAGTTTTTTTGCATTCATTCTGTGGAATCACATGACCTACTGGGCTGGATTGATACCCAGTCTTAAGCCAATATGTTTTTTTCCTATGCTGTCAAGTGTCCCTGCTGACTTCTGTTTTCTGATGTGTTTTTGGCCTGCCATGGTATGATGCTGTCAAGATAAATAGACTTGTTTCTTTGATTTTTTTTTTAAATACTGTCAAAATACTGCGCAAGGTGGTCCTCAACTTTCCAGGCAGGAAGCACCAATATCCACACACACACAGAGATCCACACTTACCCATCACAGATGTTGTCACAGTGAGCTAATCATGCAGGCTTGTTTAAGAAGCTGTAGTTGAAGGCAGAGGAGGAGCTCTGCAAATCAAAGCTTGACTGCAGAGTTGCTTGAACAGTGACTCACTATAAATAAATTAATTTGTACCTCAGTTTACTGCACTGTAAAAACTAAGTGTCATTAAAGTATCTAGAGGCTGAAATGCTATTCTGAGAACATGCTCAGGTACTTTCTAATTCAGGTGACCATTGGTAATTGATGTCCTGACTGTATCTCCCCTGAGGAATAAACAAATGTGTACTTGGAAAGCTGCCAGTCCCAACAGCCATGTACTCAGAACATTCCTCCTTCTCCACCTTCTCACTTTGTTTGTAAGGGACTCTTCAGTTGTTTTCTTTACACTGGAAAATGTGAAATGCAAAATAAGCATGGAACAAAAAAATTGCTAATGAGTGCTAAGGAAGGTAAAACTTTTGGGATTTTTTTTTTAGGAACTATTTGCTCCATAAAAAAAAATCTGTGCTTTCTTTTTATGGGAGGAGGTAAAAAGCAAGGAGCTGGGAGTGAGGGTGGGGGGAAGGTTGCATGTGGCTCTCATGATTAAATGTCAGTTTTGTGCCTATTTTTTTTGCCTGCTAGGAGCTGTGTACCATGGTAATACATAAACAAGAAGTGACCAATTATTCATGTGAGAAGAGGCTTCATGAATCACGGGGAAACAGTAAATTATGTGGAAAAGCACATTTGACACTCCTTTCAGGATCTAATTGTGACAACATGGAATCGGTACAATAGCCATGCACATTCCTTTTAGTAAGACATGGGGGTGGGTAGGAAAAGGGGTTCTGATAGTACTGGAATGATTTGCAACAAACCCTTTCTTCTCTTTCTGGGGAGAAAAAAAGCCTGTTTTAGCTGCCTGCTCCAGTGTGGCTCACTGGAGTTGGTGCCAGGTGCATAAACGAAGCCCTGGCAGAGCTGGCCAGCCTGGAGAAGGTCAGCCCTGAGGAGTGTGTTGTTTGTTAGCAGAACACCAAGGGGAAGGTGTGTGCAGTGCCACCAGTGAGCTGGAGATGAAATAACTATTTTAACAACGCAGCATCTCTGTCCACTGGCCGGCAGTTTTGCTTCTTTGGTGGCGCACAGAAAGGGAGGAGTTTTTCCAAACACTCTTCTCCTGTAGTCAACTTGCACTGCATGGGTTGTTCCTTGCTCAAGGGACTGGAGTTCCAGCCTCCCACACCGAGATTCCAGTGGCACAAAAACCCTCCCACACTGGCAGCCTGAGCTTGCAATCAGCTCTACCTGAGAGGCGCAGGGTCGAGTCCCTTTGGCTTCACTCGGTCTCTGGGATGGCACTTTTACCCACTGGCCCCAGACCAGGCCGTGCAGCAGGGGACCTAATGCTGGAAAATAGCTTTTAGGTAGCAAGTAACTGCTTTTCCTTCTGTCTCTAATGAAATCACAGCGAGCAAAGTCCATCCCTGCCTTCACTGCCCGGCGCTGCTTGGCTTCACGACCAGCTCCAGAAATCCATCGCCTGTTCCACTCCGTGTATGCACCTGGCTGCTTACAGCAGGCAGCCTCACCAACCACACCACATCTCCAGCAGGGTCAGAGCCTCCCCAAACAGCACCACATCTCCAGCAGGGTCAGAGCTGTTTGGTTCTCAGGCTCTTTGCAGACACAGAGATTGCCATGCCTGCACAAAACCCTTCGTCAGGGAAAGTAATCGGAGCCTTCTCCAGCCAGGTCTCATAAGCTCTTGGAGGTCTATTTCTCAACCAAGACAGCTCAGCTACCTTTGGAGGTGTAAAATCAGCAAGATGGCTTCTGTTGCAGTGTTGGAAACAAAAAGGTTTTAATCAAGGCAAAATAACAAACTCCTTACACAGAAAAACTGATTTAGGTGCGAGAGGTTCTTGCTCCTGGTAAAACACCTTACAAAAGCGATTCGTTTCTTTGTTCTCTTCTTTTTCTAGTAAATTGCCCAAGCAGGACTTTTTGGCTCCTGTCCAATTAGCTCTCCTTAATTTCAGGTGAAGTCCCCTAGGCCTATGAGGTGGCTTTTCACCTAATTGAGGAGAGAAGCTTCTGGGCTTCTTTCCTTTTTAAGGGACAAAAGACAGTTTTGTCACTCTGTCAACAAGGGGCACATTCCTATAATGGAATGCAGTGTCTGAGGAGCATCTGCCACTTGGAAAAGCAGGCAGCAAATCTAACAGGACAGAGTTTGTGGTTCTGAAAGGTCACTCCACTGACTTGTTGAGAGAAAACAGATACCCCTTAGCAAGGGCCTTAATAGTACCTTTCCATTAGCACCTAGAATCCAGAGAATGAGGTCAGAATGGACATGGAGTATGTAGCACTTGAACCCCCTAACGTGACTTACACTGGGAAAGAAAAAAATTTAAAGGTTAAAATCAAAGGGCATTCACTGAGAGTTCACACTGATTTCTTTTTTTTTTTTTTTTTTTTTTTGCCTGGGATGAAATGATTGCACAGGGGGACAGTGACAGCCCCAGACAATCAGTCCTGTGACGTCCTTTGAGCTTGGAGTGGCTGATGAGAAGGAATGAGGGGAGGGGCTGATTTATGCTGCAGGGAAGAGTTCTCCTCACATCAGAGGTGTGGGCCAGTGTGTCATGCCACAAATGGGGTAAAAAAAAAACCAAGGTGCCCACAGTCCCTACTTTACTTTTTGTTCTTTATCACCATTCATCAGGTGCTATGTCACATTTAATATTTTCCATTTGCTTTTGGCCAGTATGGTCTGGTACTGCTAAACAGCAGAAACCTGTTGATTCTGGACTGCTAACTACTACTGGCTGGCACACTAAACTGTAGGGTGACTGAACTGTGGTGGAAGACAGACAGAATTGTTTCCAATGTACACCTAAGGAGGCCCTCAGTAAAGCAAACATTGATTTTGGAGAAGGAAATTTTTTTTTTTTTTAACCTATCTGCTGCCAGCAGGCTGTAAATAGGATCCCTATATTTTTCCCTGTTGATACTAACCCACACAGGAGCTCATCAGCAGCCTGCAAGGCAGTGGAAGTTGCTGAGCACTGCTAGAAGCCACACACACCTGGGAGCAGATGAGGTCTGTCACAGGCTGGGTACAAGGAGTGCAGGCAGCCCTGCAGCCCACGGGTGGCCTGTGTCTGCTGGTTCATTGGGTTCATCCTGCCTGCACGGCCCAGCTCCTGCTGTTATAAATCATATAGGTACGAGTTTGTTCCTGGAGCAACTTGTTTGCTGTATTTATTTGGAAAATTTCAGTCACTGCGCTCACCACAGCCTCTCTTTCTGCTGCTGGGTTTGCCATAACTGGGGCTCACTCAAGAATGCTCCATCTTAACAGTCTGTGATTTCCCCTCATGACTTCTGAACCACATTCTGAATAGATGTGCTGGTAAAGTGAGGTAAATACATTTCCAGATAAAGTGATAGTATCTCAGAAATGACCCACTTCTCCAGAGACAGAATGCCAGGGATTTGAGGCACCCTCAGACTAAAAAAGAGTTGGACATCCTGTCCTGTTTCCCTCCTCCCCCAGTTTTGAGATCAGTGAAACATTTAGAACAGAAACCAATTTATTTTTAGTACAATCACATAGTCACTTCTGGTTTTATTTATATTTAAATTAAAACCAGGTTTTAGTTCTTCAGCTAACCCAGCATGCTAATGTTATTTAAGAAAGGGGGGGGAAAAAGAAAAGAAACAAAATAAGAAAAAGTTTAAAATAGCTAAATAATTCGTTTTGACCTGGCATCCCACACTGAGAGGAAACAACAGCACCCTGTGATGGCTACAGGCTTAGAAAGTTGGTGGGAAAACTAGTCAGATGTGCTGTGCCTGTGTAGAAGGGCGGGGGTTACAGGAGACACATGCATGCTGTGTGGCAGAGAAATAGTTAAAACACTGCTTGGGCTGAGTCAAATGCCCAGTGGTGCCTGTTTGGAACATTTTCCTTTGAGTCATTTTGTTTGAAATGTAATAAATGGCTGGTCAATCTGTTGTTAGAGCCTCTGTAGTTGTTGCCTGGAATATTATTCCAAAATGTTTACTCCACAGAGGTGTCTCATGAGCGGTACCTCTTACTCACATCTGTCACTTTTTTTGGGAGGGGTAACTTGAACTCTTTTTCTTTTCGCTCCCATCCCGCAGATGTTCAGACCAGCACGGCTGTTTCCTTCAGTCACCCTGTCGCTGCACATGCACTTCCAAGGGGAATTCGGGGACAGATTTAAAAGTGATTGGAATAAGCAGAAAGACAACTTTAAGTCAAGTATATTCGTAATTAAAAAATATTTCCAGTACAACTAAAGTGCTTGGGGAAAAGTGAAAAGATTAATTTCTGGTTATGGGGAGGTTTCGGTGAGAGAACCAGATCCTGAGATGTTGTGGGAGTCAGTGAGTGAAGAGCATTAACATAATAATCCCCACTACTCCTAAAATCATGAATTCATGATGTGTGAGTGTGTTTTAGTGGATTTTTTGAAAAGCCTGGTATGTGTGTGAGACAAAGGAAGCTCTATGTGGTTTATCTTTATGCAGCTATCCACTGTGGTCCACAAACAACTGATGTACTCCTGTCACAAACTCCACACAGCCTGGAACCAAAGGGGAGCTGCAAGGAATGTGGGAAGCGTGTGTTTGACCTAAAACTTTGGGGTGTGCACTCTGCCAAATCCTTTTGGTGGGGAACTGTGAGCTGGGGCTTGTGCTGGTGCACAGTGCTGGTTGGAACAAAGAGCTTCAGCAGCATGGCAGGCACCAAACCATGGGATGTGCTTTGGCATACACAGAGCTGGGTGTTGTAGTGAGTTCACAGAATCAGAATGTAGAATACCCTGTGTTGGAAGGCACAGACAAGCATCATCCAGTCCAGCCTCTGGCCCTGCACAGACACCCCAGCAATGCCTGCACAGACACCCCGGCAATGCCTGCACAGACACCCCAGCAATGCCCGCACAGACACCCCAGCAATCCCTGCACAGACACCCCAGCAATGCCTGCACAGACACCCCAGCAATGCCCGCTCAGACACCCCAGCAATCCCTGCACAGACACCCCAGCAATGCCCGCACAGACACCCCAGCAATGCCTGCACAGACACCCCAGCAATGCCCGCACAGACACCCCGGCAATCCCCGCACAGACACCCCAGCAATCCCCGCACAGACACCCCAGCAATGCCCGCACAGACACTCCGGCAATCCCTGCACAGACACCCCAGCAATCCCTGCACAGACACCCCAGCAATCCCTGCACAGACACCCCGGCAATCCCTGCACAGACACCCCAGCAATGCCTGCACAGACACCCCAGCAATGCCTGCACAGACACCCCAGCAATCCCCGCACAGACACCCCGGCAATCCCTGCACAGACACCCCAGCAATGCCCGCACAGACACCCCAGCAATGCCCGCACAGACACCCCAGCAATCCCCGCACAGACACCCCAGCAATCCCTGCACAGACACCCCAGCAATCCCACCCTGTGCATCCCTGAGAGCGGTGTCAAACGCTCCCGCAGCTCTGGCAGCCTTGGGGCCGTGCCCATTCCCTGGGGAGCCTGGGCAGTGCCCGACACCCTCTGGGGGAAGAACCTTTCCCTGCTATCCAGTCTGACCCTCCCCTGACCCAGCTCCAGCCGTTCCCTGGGCTCCTGTCCCCTGGTCCCAGAGCAGAGCTCAATGCCTGCCCCTCCTCTTCCCCTTATGAGGAAGCTGCAGAACAGTTGTGAGCTCTGATCTCAGTCTCATCCATCTGAACAAACCAAGTCACCTCAGATACTCCTCATACTGCTTCTCCTCTAGCCCTTCACCATCTTCATAAGCCTCCTTTGGATGCTGGAATCAGCTGGCAGCTTCTGAGAATCTGACTCCACCTGTGAGGATTAGCATACACTCCTCACAGCTGCTGCAATCCCTCCGGATCTCCCTCCTCTCTGTCCTCCGTGAGGTTGGATTCATCATGTCCTCTTCAATTCATGGACTTGGGTATGATAGCTGTTTTGGGAAAAAGGTGAATTGTCTGCAAAGGTGTGCATGGGACTCTGAAGGAAAGTACTGCATTGCCATCTCTCATGGCATAAATAGCACTTTATTCTTTTGGTTTCTTGAAAGCTCCTCAGCTTCATTCTTGCAGAGACCGCTGTTGTGGCAGGAGTGAAGAACAATGCCATCTAAGCCCTCCTGCTCAGAGACACATGCTGAGCAATGAGAGTTTTTTTCAAGATCACATACTCTCCAAAGAGACTAAATAGAAAACCCTCTGTCTTCACTACAGCATCCCACAAAATCTCATCTGGATGAGTTGATTGCAATCAGGTGGTCACCCGACTAGTTTGTACTACATCCATTCACTTGCTGTCTTCAGTCATTTTCATTGAGAATTTGTTTTGTATATGGAATCAATCTGGTAAATGTTGCTTCAGAGAAGCTTTGATTTGTGCTTTATACCAGGAGCTGTGTTTGATTAACTGGTTTTTTCAGATGGTAAAGTACTGGGGAAAAACTTTCCCTTTCCCAGTGAATAGAATGTAATTCACCGAAGAATTAATTTTTCTTGTGTTTTTCTAAAATGCTTTTTTTTTTCATGCTGTCAGCTAGGGTCTCATCTTGATGTCTCAGACATTTTAAAGCACTGTGTCAGCCTGTGCAGATGTAGTGGATGCCAATATCACACCTAGCCTGGTCTGTCAGAGTCCTAGAGCGGGTGTGACAGGGGATATCCTCTGGTTCAGCTGGCAGATGTTCCCACAGCCTTCCCTTCCATGAGGCCTGGGAGAGTTATGGGCTGCCTGTACCTCAGGGGATCAAGAGTTAGGGTTAGTTTACACAGGGACCCTGGGGATGAAACAGAAGGTCCTCAGATGAACAGCCCATGGAAGGTATGAGTGGGAAAATGCTGGGATGTATCCTGACAGCCACCTTGAGAGCAATGGGGTGCTACAGTCTTGCTGGGATGGGGAGAAGTGAGTTCCTTGGAAGTATCCCAGGGTCACGTCATCAGGCCGTACTTGCAGCACAGGACTGTGAACTTTCTCTGGTACTTTGCCTCTGGACAAAAATTGGGCATTATAGAGAAGGCTTATTCTGGGTGAGGAGCTTGGGTGAGGTAAGAAGGTTGTGCTGTGGCAAGCAGTGATAAAGCACCCTGACATCCTGAAAGATGCACACTTGGAGTGAGACAGCTGTCTGCTTGGAACCTGGAGTGGCTGAAATCAGGAAAAAGGAAATCCATGATGAGGGGAGAGAAGGTGATGCATTTGACTCTATTTTATCAAAAGGTTTATCAATTACTTTATTTTACTATAAGATTCTATACTATATTACACTACATTTAAACTTAACTGCTCAGAATTTCGTGACTGTCAGCAGACAGTCCTGACACACACACATGGGTTCTATTGGTCAGCGAATCAAAACACTTTCACTAGAATCTAATTACTAATTCCCTTCAGGTAAACAATTTTCTGCAATGCATTCTACTTGTGAACAACACAGGCGCAGTAAATGAGATAAGAATTGTTTTTCCTTTCTCTGAGGTTCAGAGAATGTGAATCCCAGAGATATCCTTGGGAAGTTGTGCCTTGTTTTTCTCTGTGAGGAGAAATGCAGCTACATTCCTGGGCTGCAAGGACTGCTGAGAGGATGAATATTTCCCAACCTCTTAACCAGTGTGCCATGGCTTCTCATCTCCCCAAACCCTTCCTTTTACCTAAAGCAATCAAGCAAACAACAGAAAGCGGGTCTGCCGTCAGTTCTGAGTTTTAGGAAAATGTCTAACAACTGACAGGAAGCAGTTTGTGACCTCATCTGGCAACAAATAAAAGCCAGTTCTAAAAACAGCATTTAAAACAGTGATGTTTAATTGATATCTGCCAGAGAAGGACACACACAAACTTTGTGTAAGTATAACTTGATTGTCAGCATGAAGGAATTTGGAGATGTTTTGACATATTTGACATTATGTAATGAAAGTGTTGAATGTGAAGTGAGAAGACACATTTTTTTGGAAGAAAACCCCCTATTTTTTGTTTAAATAACCAGACAAAATTTAACACTAGAGTAATGTCCTCCTCCTCTTTTCCTTTCCATAGTTTTGTTCCACGCCTCTGTTTACATTCCTGTCAATTTGAGCGAGCTTATGGCTGACGTCATTACCTGAGTGTCCTTTTCTTGTGCAAGAAGGAGCAATGTAATTGTCAGTTATGGATTTTTTTAATGAAACATCTGGAACTTCCATGAGTCATTAGGAGGCAGGATGGACAGATGTGTATCCTTGGGGGAAAAAGTCAGAAAACGTGGCCAGCATCATTTAAAGCATAAATGTGACATTCTGGAAGAATATTCAGTGGGGAAAAATGCTTAGGGGTTGGCTGAGCTTTCCTCAATGCTGGACTTGGGTTGATAGAGTGGGAAGAAGATGGTTTTCTGTCATCATTATGTTCCTCTGGCTTTAACTGGTGCTTACTTGGAGGTAGGAATGAGTTTGGGTGACATTTGTGCAGCTTAAATAAGTGCTTTGTTAAATTATTTTGGCCCAAATTTCCTTTTTAACTGCAGTCTTCTCTGAGGCTAACCAGAGGGCAAAGCATTTTAAACACTCTTGTCTTTCTAGTCCCATCTACTGCTGTCTCCACATGGCTCCAGTCAGGCAGCAGGTTCTGTGTTTGGGAAGGTCTTAGAACAGCCACTGTCTATCCTGTCCCTCAATGAAGAATAGTGCAAAGGGACTATTCATGTCATTTAGAGAATGCCTCAGGGTCTGATATGCTGAGTTCTCAGGGTAAAGAGTAATAGTAAAAGCTCACTCAGTTTTCCTATTCAGTTGTATCTCACAATATCTCATAACTCATCATGATTCTACAAGGGGCTGTTTTGAGGGCCTGATGAAAATCAGGGCATCCAGCATCCCTCTCCTTCCCATTGTCCACAATGTTAGGCCCTGTTGTAGAAAGCAATCAAGCTGGGCAGGCAACACATTCCCTTGGTAAACACATTCTGGCTCCCTCTAGGTACTTTCTCATCCTTCATGGGTTTAAAAAGTAGCTTCTCAGAGCATTTGCTCCCCAGTTTTCCCAAGGATACAAGTTATGATGGCCAACTACAAACACCCTGGATCATTCTTACCCTTTTTTGGGGTCAGTGCAACACCTGCCTTTTGCCAGACATTAAGAATTTTCCCTCATTGACAGAACCTGTCAAAGGGGATAGAAATTAGCTCCTCAGTGACATCAGCCAGCTCCTTTAGCAGCCTGGGACGACCCTGATGTGCTGTCCCCCTGATGGACCTGCACGCCTCTGTTGGGTGAGAGGATCTCCAGCTCTTTTTCCTGTTGGTACTGGCAGACTGTAATAGGAGGCTCAGAAATTCAGGAGGCCTGAGGACAAGTCTCACACATGAAATGTGAGCTGTGAATTACATTTTTTTCCCTGTAGTTTGTCACTAGGACCCCGAACCCACTGAGCAATGGATTCACGCCGTCTTTGCCCTTTCTTCCACCAATGTACACACAAAACCTTCCAATTCTTACCTTCCTTGATAGTTTCAACTCCATCTGAGCTTTGGCTTTGCCCTGGCTGCATTCCTCCTTGTGCAATTCACACATGAGTAATCCTACCATTTTGCCATTCCCCTTTTACAGTTTTTACTGTTTACATTGCCAGTCCTATCAAGCCGTACCAAGTTTACAGAAATAGAACAGAAAAATCCTATGTGACTCATTTAATTCAGGGATGATTAAATGGCAGCCCATATAAAACTGCAAATGAGTTTTATTTGGTTTAGCCTTGTCTCCTCCACCTCCAAGAAATGAATCTATTCGAGTTCAAACCACACAGAGGGGTTTTCTCTGTATGACTGATGGTGAAGAATAATGTACAGATCCCAGCTAGTCCTGCAGAAGTGCTGTAATTTACATGAGACACTGTGAAAATCCACTGCTGGGGCTTTACTATGCTGGCCCCTGAGTCACCCAGGTAAACTTGAAGCGCAGCTGAGCATCCAGAAGCTGATTGTCTTTATCAAAATCCATCTCTCAGCCTGCATAGGACACCCGGTGTTCTTTGGAGTCTGGTTCAGAGGCAGTCAAACAAAGAGCTTTCCCCTGTTGTGATGGAAATCCTGCTTTGAAACAGCTCAGGAAGGTCTAAGAAAGAGAGAGGGACTGATGTGGTCTCTCTTGGAGAGAGTGAGCTGCTCGACAGAACCAGGGACTGGCTTGGAATAGCAGATGAAAGGATGTTATGATGTGTCAAGTAAGGCAAAGGAGACCCCAGGCAGATCTGATTTAGGCTCAGCTGTTAATCAAAAATTCTGGGGAAAATCCAAGCCTCTGGAGCTTGAACAGAAATAGAAAGGGCTGTTTCCTATTACACAAGCACATAAAGCTGTGCTGAAGGGGAAATCCAACCGGAAAAGGGCTTTTCTCCCTATCCAGCTCGTAGATGGTGCTGGAGCACTGAGACACAGAGTGCTGGGCCCTCTTCTGGAGCAGTGTAACCCATGGCATGAGTTTAGAGACAGAAATACTCCATGGGTGTTCTGCTTGGAAATCCCTTTCCATGATGCTTTCTAAAGAGTTTTTATCAGTCCTGCTCAGGCCAGCTGTCGCTTTAGACCCCTTCACATGCATAGACTTCATCCAGAACCTGTCAAGATAAAGATGCTTGCTGACTTTAATGGGCTTTGAATCAAGCCTATAAAACAACCTGACATCTGCAGTAAATGCTGAGGCCTTAATGACTATTTTTCCCTGGGGTTTTGGAACATCATTCCAACATCTGGGAACCTTGCCTTTCCCAGTGTTTCCCGTTTGGTAGAGAATTTTTAGCAGATTAAAAAGCATAAGCTGTAGGCCGATTGGTTCCTCACTTTCTGGGTTAGTTCAGGTTGTGCTGCAAATCAGAATGTCAAATAATCCTTTCCAGATCATGCTCTTGTGCTGAGAACCTGGGTTGGTCTAAGCAAGCAGTATTGGATATTCCAGAGAATACAGAAAGCAAGGAAGAAAACATTGTCACCTGTCAAATTGTAATTGCAGCTTCTCTCTTTGAGCAAATAATAAAATTCTGTGGCTGAGTCGGTGGACCTGACACCGACCAAAGGGCTGAGATACTTTGGATGGCATAAACACTGCATGTCCTTTTTGGCTCTCATCCTTTTAATTCTGCACTCTAGCAAGTCTGGGAATAGGAAACCACCACTTTTGTCCACAAAAGCCTGACCACACATACTCACAGCAGGAATTTTACCAGGTTTGTCTTTCACTGCTTCTTTATGTAACAGCAGTGGTGAAAGGGGAAAGAAAGGCGTCTAAACCACTTGGGCAAGCCTGGACAGAATCTCACAGACTGAAAGTGACCACTAAAACATAAAATGTCCCCTGGGAGAAGAAGCTGGGAGGCTGAGGGCATTTCCAACAGCAGCAGAGTAGGGAGATGCAAAAAGGAGACTTTCCCCAGCCCAAACTCTGGGGCAGTTAAGGCTGAGGAGAATTGAAAGATAATTACAAGAAAATTCTAGAACTTGGGAAGAGGAGAATACCTATGCAAACCTTTTCTTTATTAATACTGTGGCCTGTGTGCTACAAGCATTTTGGTGAAGTGAGACTGGCTTGTTTTTTTGATTCAGGGGTGCTCACAAGATTTAAAAGCGAAATGGCTTACAGGTTGGAAAATGGGATCACTATCTTGAAATCATGACCAGCCCCAAAATATTTGGTCCTTAAGTTTCCATTCATGGTCTCTAAGACAGCACTCAGGCCACAGCAAAAAAAAAAGATCTGAGCTGTGGCTTACCACAAACACTCCTTGAAATCCCAGCTAGCAGTCTGGCACTTTCTCTAGCCCGCTTCTCACGTCTCCAAGCCACTCATCTATCTGCTGATCATGTTAGACATGAACAGCAGCCAGCACTCTCTCCATCTGGATTCTTGCATATGATTTTTAGAAAGGCTCCAACACAGACTCTGTTTCTTTTCTTTGTTTTTGTTTCTGCTTTGTTATTTTTTCCATGTCCAGATTCAGAGCTTGAGTGTTGCTGTGGTTGCCTTTCTCACAATTAATTGCTACACTTTAGAAGCATCAGTGCTTGGTTTAGGGTAAATTAAGACCTCAGATTTAGAACATTTATATGCAAAACTGTGCATGAAGTTTAAAGAGGCAGCAGAGTAGAAATCCCTGGCCTAAACTTCTCTTTATGCAGGGATTTGTACAGAGTGCCAAACCAGAATCAAATTAGTTTCTTTAAGACTTAGATTTTCCCATGTTTTCTGTTACTCAAAGGTCATGATGTTTTTTAAATGTCTCTGCTGTTCCTGGGTTAGTTTCCTCTTCTGCAGCAACCTGTAGGGAAGTCATAATGTAGTGTTTATGATGACATCCCTTTCGTGCTGTGGAAAGAATTTTAATGTCATGAATTCCACCTTATGACTGGAGAGATGGGCTTGAACTGGAATCTCACAATCACACAATCCGAAACTCAGTGGAATTTGAATCCCCAGCTGACCTTACATTTTAGGAGCCAAAACTCTGTTTTCATCCCTCATCTTCCAGCCTTTGAAACAGTTTAGATCTGTGATTCTCTGGCTCAAATGGTGGCTTCAGTGCCAGAAAAAAAAATGAGAAAGAGAAAACGGGAAACGTGGAGATAAATAGAATGCTCAAGTGGAGAAAAACCAATTAAAAACTTTATAAAATAACAATCAGTATTGAGAACCTAGTTTTCTATCTGTCCAGCTCATCCAAGCACCTCCCTCTACAAAGTTCACTAGTGAAGATTTTGGCTTTTTATGCAGACCGTCATTTTACCGACCCGCTTGTGTCTTTTGCAGTGGCACAGCTTTCAGCACCTCACCCCACACCAACTTTTAGCCTCAAATGAAATGACTGTGAGTTAAGGAAGGGCAGTTACATCTCACTTTTACAAATGAGAGAACCACAGTGGGAAGAATTTAAACAGCAGATCTAAGCTCACGCTTGAAGACTGCGGCAGGGGAGGGACTCACTCTCCCACCCTCTGTTCAAATGTCTATAGGATGACACCAACATTTATTGCTAACTGCTCTCCATATGATGTGCCAAGTGACCCAGAATCACTGGGTTGTTTGGTTTTTTGGGGATGATTAAAAAATATATATACTTAGAGAGACACAGAAAATCGTTGAATAATGTACCTACAGTCACACTCACTCTTCTGGGTATTATGTCTCTTCAGCTGAAGTTCTTTATTCAATCATTACTCCAAAAAACGAAATTCTGCAATTATTTGAATTAAATTTTAACACTGCTGGAAGAAAGATGTTGAAAGAAAATCTACTTTCCTCACAGGGAAAGCAGATTTTGCTTCTCATCATCAGAAGCACCGAGCAGTGCCTCTGACCCGGGCCAGTGCTGTCCTCTCCGTGGTTGCCACTCAGATCTCCAAACACAGGGAAGCCCTCAGGAGCGATGTGTGTACTGGGAAGGCAGGACAGACTGGGATGGCCAGGCAGAGGGCACAGCTGGAAAAGGATATGGGCAAGAAACCATATACATCAGCCCCTTTTGTCCACTTCCTCCCTAATTCCCACACTTCCTCCTTCCCAAACCACCTCCATTTCTCCTTTTCCCAGCTTTTGTTTCCTTCACAGAGCACCCCATAAGTTTGGTACAGACCCGAGATGCCCTTCCCCTGCATCCTGTGAAGCATCCCCTTCCCCCAGGCTGTGACCCCCCTGTTTGTGAGGTGTCCTGGGGAGATGCTCTGGGTGATTTTACCTCTCCTGGTGTCCCGGGAGGGTGCTGGGGCTGGCAGTCCCCTGTGGCAGCCCTTGCAGGGCTCAGCCTGAGGCTTCATTTCTCTGAGGAGGTTGGTGAGGTTCTCTGTTCCTCCCTGTGTGTGGAGGTGAGGCTCTGAGGGGTTGATGTCTCCTGGGATAGTATCCATGTCAGGGCTTTTCCAGGGCTCCCCTCCTTGCCTTTTCCTCCTGGTGCACCTCTATCTGTGTGGAGATGAACTTTGATCACATTTAAACGTATCAATATATTTTTATGGGTGCCACCAATCGTTTTAATGGAGCTAATTGTCAGTGACCCGCCCAGATTCCTGTTCTAACAGTACTGAGTGTCTCTCTCATGCTTTAATGTACATTCTTCTTTTATTCCAGCTAATTTTTTTGCATTGCCAGAATGGGGCAGTGGACACCCATCCTTCACTTCAAATTTTGCTCTTCTGCTGCTGTAATGTAGTTTTCTAATTCCTGGATACTAAAGATTGTTAAAAGAGGGGTTAATTTTCCACCATGTTCACATTGCAATGACTTTCATGTTGCTTTAACTTTAAAATTTTCCCTTCCCTGTTATGTTTTTCTAAAAGATGTAATTCATATAGAACTCAAGTGACCCTTTTTTTTTTTGTTGTTTTTCTGTAAAATATCACACACATTTCTGGTTTACTCAACTGTTTTTAGAAAAGTGATATATTCTGGTGTCCCTGGCATGTTACATAAGTTTCAGATCTGAGCACAAAGACTCCATTTTGCAAAAATAAACGCATTCTCTTTCAACCCACGTCCGTAGGGTATCCCAAATGTACAGCCCCTTGTTTACTGTGCCCTGATCAATATGTAGCTGTGCAGCCCATGAACATGGTAGTTAAATGATTAACACACGTCCTTGGTGCATCAATTAACTTCATTAGGCTTGGCCCCTCGGATGATTGTGAGTGCTTGCTTGTACAGAATGTTCCTTGCCTGCCTTCAGAGAGGGAGGCCAGCCAGAGGAACTGCCTGTTTATTTTTGAACCCATGTAAAAGTAGACCAGGAGCAGACACTTCCTGCTGCAGGCTAGACCTGACAAAGAGGTCATCTTTGTTGCACATGGCTGAGGAATCACACCCCCTGCTGAAGATCAGGGCTATTTTTAGGAACGGGATAGAACTCCTCATTCTTGAAATTGTTTTAATTTCCATCCCAAGAGTCAGACTGCATGGCTAGGGAAAAAAAAAAAAAATTCTAGTAGGTTGCAGGGCCAGTGCAAGCTGCAAGCCTGTGAAAAAAGAAACCTGATGAAATTACTTCTTGTGGTGCTGACAGAATTTTGTCCTGGCAGCACCAATGTGCTAATCACTATAGGCTGACAAAGAGCCATTGCCCAAGAGCAGCCCATAATGGTCATGTAAATTTTACTTAAGTACATACAATTACAAGAAATTGCCCAGAATTTTAACACACATTGTGCTGCCCTGTTTATAGAACAGTATAGATTTACTGGCTCCATTTTTCTACTGTAAATCAAAAGCCTTAGGGCTTAGGAGGAGGGAAAGGGGGAGGAAAGGAAATGTTTTGGCTTCACAGTATATAACTGCCTACGGAATCATTTTAATGTATATTAAAACCTCATTCAGGTCTGCCACAGATGCAGTGAGTTTCAACAATCCAGTGGGGCACATTCCACATAAAATTCCTGCCCTTCTCTGGCTCTGCAGAGTGCACTTCAGTGGATGGCCACTTATCTTCTGAAGAGACAAGAATTCGGGTCCTGTTTTCCACAACAAATAAACAGCGTTTCTCAGAGTTCTCAAATGCTGCACAGGAAAATTATAGATTATACTGACTATTACATGGTACAGGCTACAGCATCCCTCCCAAAAATTTCTGCTTCAAGCCCAGAGTTCAGGCTGAGGCCAAGTGTCCAGGCCTGGGCTGTATTTCAAGCTCTCAGCTGAGAGACAAGCGCCATAATCCCAATGGCTGAGTTGTCACCCTGTTAAAAAGGCAAATTTCTAGTCTGGATTATGTCTAACTGCAGCTTCCAGTCACTGAATCTTGTTTAAGTCCTGTCCTGGATTAGAAAGCTATCTATTATATGAAATTGCTTTCAGGCTGTGGCATTTCTAAAGCAGTTTTGTAATCTCAGGTCATTGTCACAGCTCTTTCTAAACACTTCCCAGTTTTATGTTCTTTTGCCAGGGTAGACATCCAACCAGATGGATGACTCTCAAAAAGCTCTCCCTGGTGCCAGATGGAAGAGAAATATTCCATTTATTTTTGTACTCAGTTGTCTGCTCCTTTTGTAACCAAAATTTATATCAGCAAAGGCAGTCTCAGCACATCACTAGAACTCACAAATAACCATTTTTTAGAATCCTTGTGTTTTTCAGAGCTACTGATTTGGGTGTTCCAAAGGCATGATCACCTCTCTTTGTTCACAGGGTTTAGAATGCACCTGTTTTAGTAAGATCACTCTACTCTGTGATCTCTGTTTATTTGTACCCAGGTTAATATGGCATCACTTGCAGTTCCAACACCCGTTAATGTACATATTTTTTATTTTGCCTGTAGCCTTTGAGAACTCTGATAAAAACACTGAGTAGCAGTCAGCCAGGAAAAGGAGCCCATGGGATACCAGCATTAGCAGCAGTGGATGGTGATCCTATTTTCATACAAAACTGCTGTAATCTGTTAACTTTTTCTATGTTTGCATGAGCTACATTGATGTTCACTTTTGCTAGCATTGTTAATTGTGCTAATTGATTTTCAGATATAAAAACAGGTCACACAGGATTACATTTTTTGGGGAGTACTAAAAGAATTATGTCTACACAATTATCTCTAACCATCCACCCTGTAGTCTTGAAAAGAAAGGAAATAATCAGAAAACAATCAGAAGCTTTTTATGGCAGCATAATTTTCATCTTAATGTTACAATTTCCTCATTTCTCTTGGATAGTGTCGCATAGCAGCCTCTCTGTGACTTTGGTAACATCAGTGTCAGGCTCATCTTGTCCTGTCCCACCTGAATTTTAAACTGTTAACATTTTCTTATCAAACCTCTAGAGTTTCTTGGTGTCCCACTTTCTCTTAAAAACAATATTGATTAGGCTTCTGAGATATCCTTGGACAATTATTTCAATACTCTTTAGTGCAAATTATCTATTCCTGCAAGTAAAAACTATGATTTCCTTCAATCACCACAGTTTAATATCTGTTGTCTGAAGAATGGATACCTACTTTATTTTCATTGAAAAAGAGCATAAGCCTTTCCTAATGAAGAGAACCCAGGTGCACTGTGAGTGCTGTACACATCTGCTTTTCCTTCTCCAGGCTGGATAATTTCCCATTGAGGATTAGAATGTTTCGGTTTCATCTCCAAGCAACCCACAGTGCTGCGGACAAAATCACTGGGAATTATTTATTCCCAAGTGGGATGGGAAGTGCCTTCCTGCTGTTGTGTCAGAGTGCTATGAAGAATTAGCAGGAGGGAGAAGAGGGGATTTGGGAGACAGACAGGACAGGAAGAGCAGGCAGAAGGGGTGAGCTGGGGCTGAGGCACCCTGCAAAGGTTATAGCAGGTATGGTCAAAGGTACAGAGAGATATTAAGAGAAAGAATGGAAGGTCAGGCTTGGAAGGAGCTCTGGGCTGGGTTACCCTGGCACAGCCTGGCAGGAGATGGTCCTCACCAGCAAGCCCAGATCACTTTGTGACTTTAAATGGAGATCTCAGTCATCACTTCCACTGGCACACGGTTGGACCAGTTAAAAATAAAACACAGACAATCTGTATGGCATCATCTGCTAATTTAAGCTGGGTTCTTGTTTTGTCTTTGCCCAACAATGTGAGCTCAGGTCCTGTGCTGCCAGAAGGGAATCCTGAGGCCAGAGGATGTTCTGGAGTCAACAGCTTGACTGGTGAGCTCATCAGAGGCAGCGTGGGTGGTTCCCAGTGCTGCTCAGGTGCAAGAACCTGCACCAGCAGAACAGCTAGGAAAGGAAGCACAAAAATGTAAACAATGCAAAATAAAAGGGCAGAAAGAGCTCCCTAGGAAAACAGGGTAATTAAACAACAGTTAGCAAAGAACTATGTGATTGTTCTGCAGTTGCACAATCATTACAGAAAAAGTATTATTTTTTTCCCCATTTTGTCCCTAGAATTTAAAGGGAAAGAATCACATTTGCCCTTAGTGCATTTCTGCAGAAGTTTTCTCAAAGGTTCATGTTATGTTAAATCCCTACAGAAACCTACAGACTTTCAAAGCAGGAAGGAGACTCCTAACATCATGGGACTGAAACTGGGTTCTGGTGTTGCACTGGGCTTTTGCATTGTGGGTTGGATTTTTCATTTACTTTAAGTCTGTATTTTATTAAAATATTCATTATGAGCATATTTATTAATAGTAACATTTATATTTGTTAAATCCATTCCAGTATATTATTTTATATTTGTAATAATTATTCATAAATGTGTAGCAATATCAAAGTGCTGTTGTGCTAGATGTTAGGCAGTATAAATGGTAAGATATTTCTCCTCAAATCAAATGGTTGAAGAAAGATTCTAAACTGAAAAATGCCCTAAATGGATACCTTAAAAAAGATAATGTTGGGTGAAGGCTAGCCTGGAAAGTGAAAGGAAATTAGAGGAAGCTACTTCTTTTCATTTCCCTAAAAGAACTTATTTACCTTAGGCAGAAGAAGCAGTTGGTCACTGATGTCCTCGTAAAAGGATGCAACAGCTCATCTGTCCATGAGTTTTGATGTTCTTTCTCTGTATGGGCAAGTGACAAACAGGATTTCCTGGAGAAATAAAAGATTCTACAGCACAGTGTCATTTCATTCTGCTTTGACTGAAGAGGAAATACAACTAAGTGATTAAACAGATTTTGCTCTCACGAGGAATTTTAAGTGCACGTCAGTCTGGAAGTGATATTTAAGTACAAGAAAATGTCTTCTGCATAATTTAAAGATTTTGGACATTTTTCATTCACCGTGTTTTGTTTTGGTTTTTTTTTCCTCTTAGGCAATGTCTACAGATGAACTTGTGACTGGAGCAAATCAGAGTGAAAAATACAAAGACGCCTTAATCGCTTTACCTACAACTTAGGACAAGCTTTGCAACTGGCACCTACATGACAGAAATAATGTCTGGCTTTTCTCTTGTGTCCAAGTCATGGACACAAGCACTGTAAGGTGCTCTGCAGTCAGTGAAGGGAGACGGGAGCTGCTAGAAAATGATTCATCTCACTTATTTTAGAAACCTGTCTCAGGAGGACTGAATCTGTATCAGGAAGGGTCCAGTCCTCCTCTTGGATTAGAGTGATCACAAGAGACAAAATGACTCATCTATGTACACCCAACAGATGATGTCTTGCCAAAAGTGAGTTATTTGTAGCGATTAAACCTGCTTGTTTTGGTTTTTCTCTTTCCTTTTCATTAATTTTATATCTCTTCCCTTCCATTGGCCAAGACCATTACAGGCACACAAGACACTGACTGTTGCAGTTGGCTCCTTGTGTGTTGTTTTGGAAGGTGCAACAATTATATTCCTAAAATAAAAGAGGCAGGATTTATAAGCCAGAACACACAAGGGAAATCCACTTTCCTTGAAAGGCTTGGCTGCTGTCTAAGTTGCCTCTGACACAGTTACATAAAAGACCTACTTTATTTTTCCACTTTCTGAGTCAGAAGAGCTTTGGATAAAATTTACAGTGACCCTACTAAATGTATGGAGCCAGGCTCCCAACGAGACTTGAGGTACACCCAGAAATTTAAATTCTAACATAAAATTTGTTTTGCAGGGAAGAAAAGAAGTGGCTAAGATAGGAGCCAAGGATTCAGGAGATGTGGATTCATTTCCTTGCTCTGCCACAGACTTCTTACATGACTTTGGGAGAGTCATTTAATCTCTGCATATCACTTTTCTGTGGTAAAACTTTCTGGATTTCTCTGAAGATAAACATATTAAGACGGATGCTCTGAAACCAGAGCTCTTATGTCTGCTGAAGAAAAGAAGGCAGTTTCTAAAATAATTCTATTTCCATATAGGAATATTTGATTTATAGCAAATCAGCTGAAAAGGACGTCTCTCCCAAACTATCAATTTCATGTCAAAGATTAAAGATTAAAGTCTTATTTCTGCACACCAATAATTCCAGCTGCCAAGCGATTTGAGACCAAAACAGAGCATTTAGAAACTGTCCCTCTCCCACACCTTTTCCCCAACAAAGACCCACTTATCTCACCTGCATCCTGTGAGCAATATCCCATCACCCTGAAGTCTTTCTTAAAAGACAGTTGTTGCAATAAATCCAGGAGACAGACGAATACTGAGTTGTTTAATCAAAAGGACCAAAAATTTCCCAAGGAAAACTGTCATTGCGTAACTGTACCACCACTTCCCTTTATTCTGGGCCAATGAATCTCACAGCCAGGA
Source organism: Fringilla coelebs (assembly GCF_963513975.1). Taxonomy (NCBI): domain Eukaryota; kingdom Metazoa; phylum Chordata; class Aves; order Passeriformes; family Fringillidae; genus Fringilla; species Fringilla coelebs. The sequence continues at coordinate 63,944,091 of NC_140033.1, read as the reverse complement.
TTTTAACAGCTGATTTTAACAGCTTGGGGGTGTAAGAGGAAGATGCTGTCTCTCCTATGGGGAAGAACAGGGCTGAGCAGGATCCCTTTAGCTCATTTTGCTGAGCAGAAACCTTTGGATACAGCCCAAATTCTGGTCTACCGAAATGCTCCTTTAGTTGTCACTCTCTTTCAACTCATATATGAGGTGGACTTCCAGTATTTTAACAACTGTTTGATTATTTCACATGAGTTAGCTCTCCCTAACATAAGATGCAATATCCTTTTATTTTTTCTTAGAAGAGGAAAAACTTTCTCTGTCACTTACTTTTCAAAATACTACTAAAGCATAACCCTCTATGGAATGGAATTGGTGATGATGCTTGAAGGTGAAACCAATTGTTCTTTGCTGGACTTCCAGATTACATACTTGTGGAAATAAATATGCATCTAAATCAGATCTATGCTTTCCACACCCAAAATTCACCTCTCTAAAATTATTTCCCTCCACACAAAAACAGATATCTTGCTTATTTGAGTGACTGATTTTATTGAAACAAGGTAGAACCATACCATGGGGTCAAGGGGTACCGATGAAGAGACAATTTAGAAATCCATTTTAAAAAGGTCTTTTAATTCAGACAGAAAACTCAAGCTTCCCAAATGACCTGGATTATGCAACTGAAGTTTTCACACTTCTTATTTCAAGTTTCCGTTAAACTTTAAGGTTAAGCTACCTTTATTTCTCTCTTTCTACTGTGAGTTTGTTTTCATAGTCAGTAAAAGGCAGAGGTGGGAATCATAAAGGGAAGACACAGAATGATCCGTGCCCTGGTGGAAAAGCTGCTCTGTGGCAATCTTTGAAAAAAGAAAAAAAAAGGAAAAAAACCAAACAAACAAACAAAATGAAGAAACAAAAATAAACATAAAAACCCAAAACAAACAAAAACAAACAAAAAACAAACAAAAACAAACAAACAAACAAAACCCCCAAAAACACAGCACCAAGGGTAAAGAAAATATTCTCTCAAGAGAAAATTGAAGGGTAAACTCCCAAGGCAAGAGCATCTGATTAGATGATGATGAGAGGGGGCCAGGGTTGATGATTTCCAAATCAGATGTGATTTTGAACAACTGTTTGGACCAAGCTGGATCTTCCAACAGCACATGGATAAACTTGGAGTTAAAGTATTTGTTCAAAAACTGAGCAACTGACTTCTGTTGCCTGGTTTGTCTCAGCTTCTGTGTGTAGTCTATTGAACATCATATTTTATGCATTTTTTAAAAACGAAAAGTTCATCTACTATACAGAGATGTAACAAGCTAAATCCATAAAACCCAAAGGAATTCAGAGTAACTAGATTAAAACACAATATAATTAACCAATATTGCTAAGTACCAGAGGGGAAAAAAGCATTGAGGCACTACAAAATTAATTATGATATGGACTCCCAAGAGAAAAAAATAAGGATTCTCTTAATTAGGGTGTTAAACATTTGTCTCAGCTGGTCTAGAGCCTACAGGGTGGCTGAAAAATGCTCAGCTTGCAAACTGAGAGACATAAGACATTTTAGCATTTCTTTACATATTGATCTGGGTTGACCCAATCCTGTAATTTATTAGGCATGGGGGAATGGATCCGGATACAATAAGGACTGACCTTCCCACAATTTCCAGTGTATCCAAAGCCTTTTCACAGAATTTTGGTTAACTGTTTCCCTTCTTGCTTTAATTTCCCACGCCTCTTGACTTCCAGGCTGCGTCTGTGACCGGAAGCCAAAATGCCATGAGAAAAAGCTCTTCCTGTGGTAATCCTAACACTGCCAAGCATAAGGCCTACAAACCACATGGGAAAACTCATTCACATACAATCCACTCCCCATGAATATCCAAAAGGTTTGGGATAAGAATTCAACCTTTAAACATTAATACAAACCAAACTTCTCAAATATTTCAGAGTCAGCCCTTTTAGTAGTTCTTATCCAAAAGTAGAAAGCACTTCCATTGAGCATTTTAAATGTTCCTTTCAGATGCCAAAACCAAGAATTAAATAATTTATTAACGGTATCCATCTGCTCAGTGTAGTTCAGAACATGAAGTGTTTAATCAGCATATTTTTTACCTGTTTTGCACAGGGCTGTAGAAAACTGGCGAAGTTCCTTGGTGCCAGTCAGATTCTGCATTGAGGACTATTCCTGCATGAATTCTGTTCAGTCTCAAGCCAAATCCCATGTGCACAAGCATTGTCTACACAGGTTACATGTAAGTCATGCTGCATCTATCTCTCTTTCCAGGGAATCCAGGTGGCTGCTCACGAATGGCTGCACTAAGGATCATCTGAAACCATCCAGCAAGGGAGTAGTCTCCAGCAGTGGCCATAAACAGATGCTCAACGAGCAAAGCCAAGATCAAATTGTACTGTACTTTCTCCAAATGCTTTCTCCCAGTCTTAAGGTAACTTCTGAGTCTGATGCACTTTGTCCAGTTAATTACAGAGCTCTTCTCCTCAGTACATTTGTCCAGTCTTCTTTTGAAGCAAGGAGCTTCAAGTTTGCTAGAGCCCTTTGCAACAGGGACTCCCATGTGTCTGTCACACCCAGTATGAGGACAGCAGTGCTGACTCAGCAGCCACTGGAGGCATTTTCATGTATTTATATATTTATCTATTTACAGAGTATCTCAATGTAAATGACATATTTCCAGTCATATTCAAAGATGGGAGCACCTAAGGGACCACTTAACAGCATTCACTTCAAAGCATGGGTATAGCTGCTCTTTAATTACCTGAGTGACCATGTGTGCTGCTCTACCAGGGCACCTGCAATGCCCAGGATGCAGCACAGGCTGTGAAAAAGTTTGAAAGGCAAACAAAACCATTTTGCAATCTGCTGAAAGGTCATCAGGGCTCTGGTATGCCAGAACGAGATCATGAACTGTTCTCAAGCTGAGTAGTCACAACTACCTTACAACCTCACCAGAAGCAGATCTGCTCAGCAATTCTGCTCAGAAATAGCTGCTTTGAGCAAATGACTGAGTTTCCTTGGGACCTGTCCCAAGCCAGTGAATTAATCATCCCATGCACCAAAAATGATGATTAGCTTCATTGCGTCCTACTCCTGGTTCAAAGTTCCCTGCTTTCATCTTTCTTCCCTAACAGCATTTGTGTATTGAAAATAAAAGGATAGAAAAGTCTGTAAGTTATTTCAGCTTTGTCTGCTCCTTCCTTGATGGAGGAGCAGTGGGCAACCTTGCACAGGGTAAATGGGGTGCCCAAGGTGGTGGACATGGCACTCAGTGCTCTGGACTCATTGATGAGGTGGTGATCAGTCCAAGGTTGGACATGATGATCTTGGAGGTCTTTTCCAACCTTAATGATCCTATGATTCTATAATATGAATTGATCTTCTTTTTAAGAAACCTGCAAAATGTACCATCAGTCTCAAGTTTTTCTACTCTCAAATTCCTTCTTTGGTTCCAAATAAATAAATACCAAAGCTTCTATTCCAAACAATTCCCCTGGATATCTGTGCAGATGATGTGCTTTGTTGTGTCACAGTTTTAGACAGCTTGTAGCTGTTCCAAGGTGCTAACTAGCTTGGGAGAGCTTCTAAAAGGATTGAGGAGATACTCCCCTCCTTCTGCAGGGTGTGGCATGTCCTTTCAACCCTCTCCCTCTTCTTCCCTCCATGCTCTTTTACCAAAGGGATTCCAGCTTTAGGATCATGAAGTTCTTATTCCAGTTGCAACTCTAAGGATTTAAATTTCATTTTCTAGTTCTCTGCAATCATGCTTCTCATCCTGTGCCAAAGTCACTCCTTGGGAATGCCCAGAACATCAACTCCCACACTAATTCTTCATCAATGCTATTTTTTTCTGGTTCAAACTTTTCAAGCTTTTCACATAAATTTAAAAGTTGTATATCACATTCATATTGCTGGGCTCTTAATTTCCAGTCTGCTGGGAGCTTTCCACACAGAAAACACATAAAATATTTGATCTCTACAATACTTCTAAATGCTTTCACCATCCTCTTTCCCTTCTCTCCACTACCACCTTGTGTCAGGTTTTGGTGTGTGTGTGTGGCAGCAATCATCCCTATATAAAGAAGAATGTGTGTAAAAAAAAAAATAATTATACCCTGTATTAGTGAAATCACTGGCCATACACTAGGACAGGTGTCTAAAGATAGGAAGAGTGAGCTGCATTTATTCCCCAAAGGCAACAGAACCAAAAATGTTTGTATTTCTAAAGAGTGTACCCTCAAGGTTTCATATTTGCAGTTTGAAAAGGAAAGGAACAAAAAGTATTTGGCACAATGAAATGAAATAATAAAAGGTCTGGACTGGCTTTTGTCAGTTCAATACTTGAAGGAAAAGCAGGCAATGCTCCTGGGAGCCTGTGGTGGTGAGCAGCCTCTTCAGTCTGGCCCTTGGGTTCTTGAATGAGAGGAGCAATCTGATTAGGCATTGCAAATTTGTCTTGTGAGTGAGATTAGAAGGCAGATCCCAGCTTGCTGATAGGCATGATCCCTGTGTGCCTTTGAGACATCTGACCCCACCGTGCCCACGAGAGCTTGGGACTGGATGAGGAGGGGACAGAATCACCTGTGGCACGGCTAACCCTGCCCTGGCCTCGCCTGCTCCCTGCAGGGCAAGTGCCAGCCTGCTCCAGCTGCTGAAGAGCTCTTTACAGATCCCTGTGCCACACCAAGTGCTTGAAACATGATTCCTGATGGCTCCACTCCTTAGGGAACAGGGAGGGGAAACAGGCGGTCACCAGCCATCTGACCCATCTGTTCAAACAGAGCCACCAAATTTTCCTCTTTCTGCTCTTTCTGGAGCTGTCACTGCTGGTGGTCTGGGAGTGCTGCTTGGTTTGGGTGCATTTCTGGTTTTGCAATAATGAAAGTTTGTGTCCCAGTTAGGGAACAAGATCTGAGGCTCTCAAGGGCTGGCCTGAAGTGCCAGCTACTGTCTTGCTCTCCTAACACCTCCACGTCAACTCCCAGCTTCCTTCTGGAAAGAAGCCAGCTCAATAAGCAATGTCTTCACCAAAAATTAAATTTAAGCTTGCCTGGCCCTGCTCCTCATCACAACATACACACACACATATATAAATATATATAAAAAATTTAGTTTTCCTGCTTCTTGGACTTATAGTCATTAGGGGCTTAGGATTGAGGGATAAGGTAGAAGAGTTAATTGCTGCAGCACTGACAGGTCTTTCCTGGGTTTTTGTTTGGTTTTGTTTAATTTTACCTTTTTTTTTTTTTTAACACTGCTTGGGGCTTTCTTTTTTAATCTACTTTCTGAAATGTCTAGTGCTGAGAGATGTATTTATCCATAATGATGAACACATGGTTTGTGCTGCCTAGGTATTATATATCCATGTATTTCACAGGGGCATATTGTTTTAGGTAAGTGATGCAGCTTTTTTTTTTTTTTTTCCCCTCCAGTTTGGGGTTGTTTCCTGAACCAAATACTCCTGCCCCTAAGGGTTTCTGCTCGTGGCCACATGCACTAAAAGAAGACCACATACCTAAAAGCGTTCCTGGCTACTTGCCCTCTAACGGGATCGCTGTGAGGGCTCCATTTGAAGTTACATGTTTTATTAATATTTATTGATAGTGAGCCACCCTCTGTGACAGCCTTCATTCTGAACACATGCCAGGTTTTTCCTGCTCTACCCATAGACCACTTCTCCGGGTTGCAAAAGCCACCGACCAGCATCCCACCTTATTTTTTTCTTTAATTACTCTTTTTTTTTAATTACTCCAGATTGATGCAATAAAAATGAGGGGTAACCCAGATAGGAAGGTCAATTAAACTAATCAGGTGATTTTGTGGTTCCTGCACTGTAAGTATAAAAGTGGTGCAATCAGGCTCTAGAAAGCAAGACTTTAGTTTGATCAGTTCAGTACCTTGCATGTTTTTTGCAGAACCCATCAAGCATTTCAAGGGGACATTCTCTGAAGGAAAATATATCCTTTAAAACACTCCCCAATGTGTTCAGTTCTCACCAGCCAAACTGTGGATTTTCATGGTGACAAGTGGAGAAAAACTATAATGATTTGTAAATAGCAGTGTACATTTTAGCCTAGAGAAAGATGAAGCCCCTTCACCCAACTAATAATCAGAAAAAGAGTGCTTCAATGAAATAGACAGCCTTGATAAATTCAGTATGTACCAAATGGTTAAAAGTGGGGAAATTTTACTCTTCAGGGTTGTCAGGCCTGTTTTGAGAAGGTGTTAAGAAGGTATCATTCTAAATTACTTGGCAGCTGTCAAAAAGTATTCTTGAATAATTTGGACTGGTGTCTAAAAAGGAGTGTTTCATTCTGTGTAGGTAAGCGTGGAAAAATAAATGAAAAGCTTAACAGTGATCCCGCAGAGTATATCTCCAAGCCCACATCAGAGGAGAGAAAGAACTGCTAAGGTGGGAAAAAAATCCACTATGGATGTTGCTGACTGTGATTTTTGTCACATGTTCGAATGGCTTAGAGCTGTAGAACAAGGCTGCAGTTGTCAGAATATGAGGTCTTGCTGCTTCAAAGGTGTCAAATTCTTGCTCCTCAGCTGGAAGAAGCAGGGCCACAGTGCCAGGAGCCTGTAGACTTTGGCCCGTGTCTTATCCACTGCTGGCACGTGTGCTTTGTTGTTCTTAAAATAAAACAAAAACAAAAATAAAAGCTTTAATTCCAGTTTAAAGAGGAGAGGTTGTTGTTAATGCTTCTAATATCAAAGGGGTGAAAGCTGAGTGGGATCACACAAGTTGTGAGACTGGCCATGAGGTAAGGAGCTGTTCACCTCTAATCTGGTTCAGGCAGTTCAAGTGAGGAAGCTGCTTGAACATGGGTGGGGTTAAACCTAGCATCTTTAAAATGTCTTCATTCAGGTCATCAGCAAAATGTACTGAAAGAAGAGATGAATTCCATGAGTGTTACCCTGCTTTTCCAGCTCTGTAAGTAAAAGGGTGCCTTGGCTGTCCAGTTCAACAAGATGTGTACTCAAATGGAGGAGCTCAGCACTGGAAATGTCACTGTTGAATTTCAAGCTTGTGATGAGAGGAAGAATTTTGAACTGAATATTATCATTCATCAGCCCCTGAGGTCATCAAGGTGCATAGCAGTAGCATCCATCCATGGAAATCATTCCTAAACATCCTCAAAATTCCAGAGACACGTAAATTTCTGGTGAAATTACTCCAGGTACTTTTAAAGCACTTCTCATCTTATGGTATGTGAAATTTTGCTCATCACCGAACCCTACCTTAAATCAACAAAAAGCCCAGATAAACAAGGTTTTACACACTCAATTCATGCAATGTCATTAAAAACAAGGTTTTAGGAACTTCTTTGTTTTGGGGCATATTGACCTCAGCTGGCAGTTTAAGCCCCCACCCTGTCTCTCTCACTCGTCCAAAGCAGAATGGAGGAAAGAATCAGAAAGAGAAAAGGGACAAACTTGTGGGTCAAGGGAAGAGCAGTTTTTCTTAATAAAGGTGGGGGGGAAAGGTGAGCAAAGAAACAAGAGGTGCAAAAGCAGTCACCACCAACAGACACACCCAGAAAGCCTTGGAGCAGCAGGTGCTCTGGAAAAAATGCCCCCCAGTTTTATTGCTGAGCATTATGTTGTGTAGTATTGTCACTGACATATTTTATGAAAATCCTTTCACTAGGATTTTTCTCCTGAGAAGCTGAGAAGCCTCATAAAAGAAATGTAAGCAATAACTGTCTGATGGCTGTGCAATGTGGTCTGCAGATGGTTTACCAACAGGTGCATCTTTGATTGGTTGCATGTGAATTGTTTTTAATTAATGCCCAATCACAGGTCCAGCTGTGTTGGACTCTGAGTCTGTCACGAGATTTTTTTATCATACTTCGCTAGCTTTCTGATGTCTCTTTTCTCTATTCTTTAGTGTAGTTTTAGTATATAATTATGATATGATATGATATGATATGATATGATATGATGATATGATATGATATGATATGATATGATATGATATGATATGATATGATATCAGCCTTCTGAAACATGGAGTCAAGATTCTCATCTCTTCCCTCATCCTGGGGACCCTCAAACACCACCACATGGTGTATGGACAATTCCTTCAGCCACTCTGTGTGCCCTGTTTGTCTGTGTGCCCTCAGCCTCCTCACTGGAGATGGAGAGCGAGGACAGACTGTGCTTTGAGGCTGGGAAAGGGCTGGCCAGCAAGAACCAAAGCACTGATGTGTTATCAACGCCGTGCAAGTGTCCCAAATTAACCCCATCCCATCCCAGCCCAACTCTCTGCACACTTCATGCCCAGGTATCACTCAAGAGCCCCCTGACTGAGTGGCAGACACAGGGTATTGCTCCCTCTCACCAGGCTTTCAGCTGGAGCAGCTTTCCAAGGAAGGGCATTGCCTGGGAGTTTCACACCTTGGCTTCTCACTTCGACTTGGAAACTCAGAGATGGGACAAGGGACCTGAAGTCTGACTCTCAGGCCTGAGCCTCAGCCTGAGAGTCACATATCCCAACTGATGCACTCACTCTCAGCTGCATGGGATAAACCATGATGTCTTTCTGTTAACAAAACCCAAGGCTTGCTGGGCTGCTGACTCCATGCAGCCTCTGCCATCCAGGCCATTATGGTGCCTTCCCCATTTTTAAAATTTGCTTTGTCACACCAGCTGCAGGAAGTACAGGGATTTATCCACTGCAACGCATTGGTTTTGCTGTAGGGAAGGCAAATTAATTTAAAATTCCTCTGAGGTCGGGCTGGTAAAGTCATTAAGTTTATATCCTTTCATAATAATGGAATTTTTGAGGCTTTTGCCTAAGCTTTACTCAGCATGCCCTGTTCCAGCTCTTACAGTCCTAGAATTGTCCAAGAGGGGCAATATTCCAGAAGTGAAGGTAAGGGGATTTTTTTATGGTTGACCTCCTCTAAGCCAACGTTTTACTTTGATAATTTTCCCATCCTGGACTTGTCTTTGAAAATGTCTCCATGAAGGGGAATTTCTTCCCATTTATTTCATTGCTTCCCTCCAGCTTCCATTCTTAATGAGATTTGGGCTTGAAAACAGGTGTTTAGGTCATACTTCCAATTTCCAAATTTAGACTCCCTGTTTCTGACAGCTATGAATTCATTCCTCCTCACTAAGGAAATTCCTTGCTGCCTCCATTCATCTGTGCCTGTCTGAAAACTGGCCAGAGGCACCCCAATTGTTCTCATTGTTAGCATTCCACAGACAGAAGATAGACAAGTCCATTATATTTTTCACATCCTGTCCTTTTCTTACGTGCTGCCTGTGCCAGCACCATTTCATGCTCAGAATAAGCCATAAATCCGGAGCAGAAGGCTTTTTTAGATGATAACCAACTGTGTTTTGTATTTTCTCGAAAATACTTTCTAATTTTAAAAAAATGGTTTAAGAAATGTTGATAGTGGAGGCAATGTTTCTCTTGAATTTAGACAGAGCACAGCTTCTACAGATCCAAGTGATAGACTTATGGCTGCTAAAGTAACCTTAATAAATAAAAAAAACCAGACAGGGTGAGGCTTATTAAAAATTACATCTTCCACTGTCTAAACATGAGTTTAATATGAGTCAATGGTGTTTTCACAGCTTGGTTCATAGCTTTACCATGGTGGTGGTCCATTAAGGAAAGGTATAAATAATTAACATGTCCCTCTAGGTTGCAAAAAAGAAGGTCTGCTTTGTGTCATTCCAGAGCTCTGTGGCCAAGGAAAGAGACCTGTTACAGTGTGTTCTGTGAGCAGGAACATTCAGCTGTGCAGCCCTGAGTGCCTGCAAGGATGACTCTTTTGTCTCTACAAATATGAGTACGTTAGAAAAAACCTCTAAAGAAATTATTCAATGGGCTCATAGCCAAGATTTTTATATATATATATATATATAAAAACAACTAAAAAATCACTTTTGAAAAAAATACTTCTGAGCTCATTTTTCATACTCGAACAATTCCAACTTGAAGTACGGATCTTGCTGCCAGACTGCATTGGCTGGTAGTTGAGCAAAGAATTGGGTAATTTGAAAAATTATTCTGTTCCTCAAGAGCAATTATACCAAAAGTCTAATTGAGGATGAGAAGGAGAGTTCCAGGAATAACCTGCATCTTTCCAAAGGTAAAAGTAAAATTTGGAGGCTTCCTACTGATGGTTGTAGAATGAGAGTCGGTTTCCTAGGAGATCACATAAGATATCCCAAACAGAACACTTAAAGGGTTGACTTCAGTTCTCTCAGTATCCACTTCAAAATAAATTGTTGCTTGGAAGAAACAGGTGCCAATCCTACCAGGGCTGTCCCAAACTTCAATCTTTTATAGAGTGAAAGTGCAAGATACAAAGTAATCCATTCAGTTGGCCATCTCGTCTGAGTAATTTTTTTGCTGAAGTACAGAGAGCAAGTATCCAATAGAAATCTATACAAGAATTAAGGGGCTTGGTACACCAGCAATTTGGCCACAGTATCTGTGTCAGAAAACTTGCCAGCTAATAGAGGCAATCTCTCACCTCTTTGGTTACTCATTTGTTGCTCTCCTCCTCCAGAAGCTGTTCCATTTTAGTTGACAACAATTATTGCATTGCTGCTAGTTGGCATAAGGGAACTTTTTGCCTGGGAACTTCATGGCTCCTGTACCAAGGGCATCATTCCTATGCATGAGTACCCAAGCTACTCCATCCACGTGTGATGTGACTCACGGTACCTGGAGCCTGCTGGGAGTGCTCCATAGCAGTGCAAACTCGATATTTAGAGCTACTTAAGTCATGACAGAGGTGACTTCAGAGAGGGTGTGTGCTGTGTGACATCACTGCCCAGAGAGGATGCTGGCTTGCATGAAGAGACAGAGGTAGGGGGCTATTAATATATATATATATATATATAAAAAATTATATATGTTACATATATATAATTAATATATGTAGCCAAATACAGAGGCTCATTTCATTAAAGTGCTGTTCCTGTTGACTAATTCATTACTACAGCTGCCAACCTATACTTCCAAGAAAGAGCTAAAAAATTGTGCTTGAACCACTGTTCATGGTCTGTTGGGGAGGCACAGTGCTGGTTGCCCGACCCCAAACTATCAGGACAAAGAAGTGGTAGTTCTGCTAAATTCCAGATATCTCCCACTTTCAGAAGAAAACTATTTTCTCCTCCTCAGAGACATGAAATGTGAACAGCCCTGACCCAAGCTAGCCCACATGTACTTAGGAGTGCAATCAGGCACCTGGCTTCATGTCAGGCCAAGTAAAAACAAGATGCTTTAAAAAAAATCCATGCAAATGCTCTCCCTTCTTTGTTCTTTTTTTTTTTTTTGCTGTTACAAAAGCTGGAATTTTATCTTCTACAAAATGCAAATGAGTAAGAGGCATTATAAATATAATTCATCAGAGCTTGGTTTGAGCAGAAGATGGCTGGAGTGAGGTCCATGTGTTGCTGTGGCTCAACTCATGCCTTCTTTCATGTTCAAAGCCCCTCAGGAGAACAAAAAAGGACTTCTGTTTATCACAATAACTACTGAAATTAGCCAACATGACCATCTAAAAGCCAGCTCACTTTTTTTTAATTAATTGAGGTTTTTCTTCTTTTTTGAATCTGAAAAATTTGAGTGGAAAAAAAATTGACACAATTAGTTTTGGACTAGTTTGAAGTGATTTTACTTTGATTTCTCACAGGTCTAAATTTCAGATATTGGGAAGCAATTCATTTTTTTAAGCAGTTTTTTGAACAAAATTGAAATCATGTATGTACTCTGTTGGGTTTTTTTTTTTTTGAAAAAAGAAAATATTGCTTTTAAAACTTCAGGGTTTGGTAATATTTTGAGCCTGACAGTTTCCAGTTTTTCCAGCTAGTCCTATTGCCATCTTTTGTCAGTACACAATGAAATCTGAATGAATGGACAATAAATTGGTTCAAACAAAATTGATCATTTACTTAATAGCTGTATTGATAGTCCTTGATATGATTTCACTCTTCGGCCCACAAAAAGGCTTTAAGAAAGTGTTGGGTCTTAAATACTCTTATGAATACTGAATGGTGGAGCTGCACCAGAAATTCACAGGGGATGAGCTGCCTCCTTTGGAAAGGAGCTTCTTCAGTAACCATGACTTGCCAGACCATCAGACCAGCCCACAGTTCACATCAGGAGTCCAGACCCAGCACAGCTCCAATTCTGGAATTCCCAGCCTCCTGCATCTCAGGGCACTGGCACTTTGGCTACCCAGACATAAACCTCCACAGGTGGAAGAAGCAGAACTCAAGCTGCTTATCAGATGTTTTTGATCAGCATTTTGCCCTCTATAACTCAGTGGGATACAGCACCAAACTCCACAGTCAGAAGGGATAGGATAGAGCACCTGGAGGAACCACACAGGAGGACACCGAGTCCAGTGTTCCACAGCTGCAAGCCACTGGATAACAGGGAGAAACTCTTCCTCTCCCTCCAGATTGTAAGGTCTTTTCACATTTATTTAGTCAGTTGCCTCTACTGTTCCTCCAGGCACATTTTTAGGAGAAATTGTGTGCCCAATGGATTTGACTTTCCTACTCTAAGCACCTACTTGCTTCAGCATGCACCATTATAATTACACAGACACACATGCTCACTCTCTTTCCCATAATTAACTAGCTCTAGGCACTTACCAAGGGGTACAGATTCCCTTCTGGCATCTGTGGCATTTTAGCACCATAAGTTCCAGCCTGCAGAAAGATGCAGTGTCCCATCCCAGCATGTTATTTCTCATAGCTACATACAGACACTCATTCTTGGAACAGGCTGAATCAAAATGCCTGAGAGTTCAGAAGTCCATCCTCCCAGAATCACAGGACAGACTTACAAATTGTGAGATTGGAAAAATGTTTTAGCATTCTTTTACTTGCCTTTTAGCTCTTTGACCTTACATATTGATACCTTCAAATAGGGGAGGGGAACAGGAGTAGGAATGCAATAATAAAAAAAAGAAATCTCCCATGGCTGCAGGACCTAAAGTGCATCATAAAATCTGGCACCATGGTGTGCTCATCACCTTCAGCCACCCATGAAAAATTTGAACTCTAAGGATTTGTCCTCACATCTCTGATGCAATATTACCGTGCAAACCTAGCAAGACAATCACTTCATTTCTATGCTTAAAATCTATTTTAACACTCTGTCAACTTAATGCTGAGAAAACATGCAGAATCTGGGCTCAGAATTTGGTGGGCTCAGAATTACACTGCTTTGGAAATCCATGCCTTCATCTGCAGAGCCAGCACCTTGCACTCAGCAGTGTGTTTTCAGAAGAAGCTGAGCATGAAAATAATTTTTGTTGAGCGGTGTAAGTAGCAGGAGGCCATATGCCATTGTGTCCTCCCCTGCTTGTAACATCCTGGCTACCTCCTTTTTATATCCCATAATCAAAATGTGAGCACTGCTTGTACTACTATTACCACTCATGAACACAATAAAGTATTATGTCATGAACTGCTTCACCTAGCTGTTCAATTCCAGCCTTTTCAATATTAACTTTAGTACTTTAGGTTTCTTTTATGTTGTATTTTTTTTTTTTTGCTTGTTTGTTTATTTAAAGAAACTGAAATTCTGGCCAGCAATTTGTTAGACTCCAGCACTAAACTGTAAATTTTTAGTAAACTTGGTCTTTCAGTCCTTTCTGTTTTATTTCTCTACCCTGTCAAATGGAGGGATTGGAGAAGTGATGGAAACCACAAATCAAATGCATGAGATTCCAAGTAAATAACAGCAGTGCTCCAGTTTCATAGGCATTGGCATTAGAGCATTGAAGGCTTCTCATATCTGAGGAACAAAGATGTGAACTTTGTAATGAAGTCTATGGATCATGCTTTTTGCTCTGGAGTTTGCTTATCTGTCAATCAGCCTTCTGTGAAATGTCTAAACAGCAAAGCAAACTCAAACAGTTGCAAGGTTTGCATCTACCTTGCATCTAATGTTACATTTACTATTACCCCCTATTTTAAAGAATATATTGGGTGTTTCCTTATTTTTCTCATCTTTATGTCCTTATTTCCAAGATACCTAAATGATAGTCACACAAATCAGAGGGAAGAAAAACAAAAATAGCTTTATAGCAAACCTTACAATCCTGTTCACAATCAGAATGTTTACGTGCCTAAAGCAGGACTATGAGTAGAAAATTACACGAAGTTGAAATTATTTAACCCTCGAAAGAGACTGTATCTGTTTCCTTGAGCCTTCTTTTCATAAAATTACTTACTGTTACATTTTAAATAAGCAGGCAACAGTTATTGCACAGAACATATTGCACAGAACATATTCAGTGTACTCAACCAACAGTTATGATTTATAGCAGTGACTAAGAATATTAAGTTTCTCTGAAAGTTGTGGGATTTAAATCACCAAGAATAAAGAGACTAAAATAGAAACTAGAATTATATCTAAATAAATTACTTGGGTTTATATTTAGGAAATGGGAGCAAAAGAGGATAAAATAGTCAGTATGTGATAATTTTCAGGAGTATATGCTGAATAAATAAAACTCACAAATTCCAAAAACAAAGGTTGAAGCTTTTGGAATCTAAACCCTGTAGAAAACTGAAAATATTCAGGCAGAATATCAAGAAAATGTCAATTACTATAGGAAATAAATGTCTGGTTAATGCTCACTTCCCTGTGCTCATTGGCTGCAAATTCCTGCTTGCCATCACTTTTGTTAAGATCTGTCCAAGCTGCACTAAAGCCATGGGTGTGGAGTTTTTAACACAGCCAATGGGACTGTAACACAATGAAAACACTTTTTTGACCTCTCTCAGTTTTCACCTTTGAAGTCACACTAAGGATATAAAACATCTTTCAGTGCAGTGCAGAATTTTATCTAGGCTTTTTCCTATAGAATGATCTGCCGTGCTGAAAAAGATGAGGAAAATTAGAGTGACTTGAGATGCAGAGAGCACAGCAAGTAGAGAAGGGAATCACCTCGTAATTAGAGATGTGTACTGCACAGATACACTGATTATTCTGCTTCTATCTGGTAGATGGTGCCTGTCTAGGCACAATTCTTTTCAGTACTCTGAAAAAAGTGGTTTTCAGAGCAATCTGTATTCTATACTAAATAATAAGAAAACTTTAGCAAGGTCCCATTCCTTTGAAGTGACCTGAATTGGAAGGAAGGTTGTCTGTATGGTCCCAAACTCCCCCCTCCTTGTCTGTGTTTTATCATCTTTGATTTTCCAGCCTTGTAAACATCTCTTCACAAGGCTCTTGTTTCTGAAAGTGCAGCAAGGTGCACATTAACCTGCCTGTCTCATTAACTGTAGCTGTTAAGCCATCTGCAATCAATGATGCTGATAATCAGATATTTTTCTTTTGGTGCCAGGTATTAAAATGCAGGGTTGCCATCAACTTCCAGTCACTCACCACAGACTTCTCCACAGCAACAATCTCTTTATTTATTTCATATGGACACTGGAACTCTTTACATGGATAGTGGAAAGTACGTAAAGAACCTGGAATTGCTGAGTGCCTTCAAATGACAGCTACACTTTATAAGTTCAGATATTTGAGATATCCATCATTGCTTCAAAGGGGGGCTTGAAATCCCATACAAATGTCTTACAATACTCACTACCAAAGCTAAGCAAAGTATTTTGCTTATAGGCAGAATATTTGAGGATAGGAAAGGGTTAATAGGCTCTGACAGGACATAATTTTAAAACAGGACATAATCTTACCCACAATTTTTTGTGCTTTTATTGGTTCTGGTAAGCACTGTCATACTCTGATTTCTTGAGTTTAAAGTGGAGGTGAAAATAATCCTTCCTGATTCTACAGTGTTACACCCACTGGTATCAGTGGGGTTCTCGTAATAATCATAAATAAATTAATTTCTCTCTCTCTTCCACTTTTGACCAGTGTTCCCTTGGCATTGCAGCTTTCCAGGTCTAGCTGGAAAATGACTGGAAAAAGACTTAAATACAAAGAGGGTAAAAGAGGAGGTTATGGTTTTAACTTTACTGCTGCAGACTGGGAAAGTCTTGGAGGGGGCCCAGAGGTGTCTCTGTGAACTGGAAGAGTCATCCTGAAAATGTATAAAAGTAGGTGAATGGTCTGCAATTCACAGTGCACTATTAACATTCCTCTGAAGGGAGGAGACCTGCACTCAGTACCCCAGAACCAGCTAAAACTTTTTTTTGCTTCATTGGGAACTTTACTATGTACTGTAGTAAAGCCTTTCTATTCCTGAGTGCAGCATATGAGATCCAAGAACTGTTCCCATGTGGATTTTTGGATATACTTACTTTTTCTGACTGATAAAAAAAAAAGGCCCTCCTATTTTTTCTCTGTTTGCAATGACAGTGGTACAAAAATATTCCCTATAGGCTGGGGATTGGGGTTGATCAGGGATTGTGATTCCTTAGTACAGGCAAGACAGCAAAAAAGCAAAAGAGCCCTCACACCCAGCTGAGATGAAATTCTCCTTTCCCAAGTGGCTGCTTGTCCTATGGCAGATAATTGTCAGCATCTTCATGTGACTCTCTTGCTCTGTTTTCAATCCAGTTCCCTTTTTTTTTTCCCTTAAACATGATACAGTCCGGTTCCAGCAACACTGCGCTCTTTAAAAGTAAATACGAATGCAAATTTAAAGCTTAAATAAATAAAATTTCTCATTAAGAACAAGAATCTCATTGTCTAGGTTGGGAAATGTACCCGAAGCTGAGTTTTTGATCCTTAATTGAAAAACAGAGCATCCAGTGGCCCCAACTTACACTGAAATGTGAAAGACGTTGGGGCATTGGCATCTTCAGGGACCAGGCAGTGGTTATTCTAGCCATGGGGATTTTCTTTTGCTGAAAGGCTGCTTTTGATTTATTTCCATAATAAAGAGTGAATAGCTGTAGCATCCTAATGATTTGAGATTTGTTTCTAGCTAACAGGCCTCTGGTGGCCTTATAAATTTGTTATGGAAGGACGTATTAAGGAAAATGGAATGTGTCCAGCAGGATACCCGGCGTGACTCCTGTAGGTGGTAGAAAACATGCTTCTAATCACCTCCATGAGCAACACTGCTCCAGAGCTGTAACCCTGCCACCATTCCATCATGTCTGCTCGTCTCCACACCTACAGGAAAGCCTGTCAGGAATTCTGTGAGTTTCCATGCGGTAACACCCAGGCAGGGCATCCTGTCTGTTTGGAGACAACTCTATGGGAGGCTGAGAGGAAGAGAGGTAAAGGAAGGGATTAACTGCCCTCCCAAGAAGCAACCAACCTAATGAATAACTATGAAAAGCTCTCCAGCCTGGAACAGTTATGCTTAGAAATACCCAATAGAAATCACACAGTCTCTCCAAAGAGCAGTAATATCTCATTCCCAGGCTTGTGGTGATGCCAGCTCAGAGTTCAGATCCATAAATTTATCATTTGAAATAAACATTTTTTAAATACCTTTTTTTTCCTCAGCTCTTTCTTAGAATGAATTATCCTTCTCATGAAAAAATTTACTAACATGTGGGGAGTTCATGGATGATTGTGTCAGCAGAAACAAGAACCATGTCAAGAAAATCACAGAATATCCTGACTTGTAAGGGACCCATCAGGATCATCAAGTCCAGCAGGACATCCCAAGAATCCCTGAGAGCAGCTGGAGTCTGCCTGGGCCCACAGCATCCCTGGGAGGAATGACATTTAAACCAGGTTTTTCCTGTGCTGTGCACAGTTCAGCGGTGCATCTGGACCAACCCCACAGAAGCATGTGCATATTTTTATCCAGTGGTTTCCCAGAGAAGCTGGGGCTGCACCATCCCTGGAAGGGTTCAAGGCCAGGCTGGATGTGGCTCTGAAGTCACCTGGTCTAGTGGAAGGTGTCCCTGCCCACGGCAGGTGGGTTTGAATGAAATGACCTTTAAGGCTCCTTCAAACCCAGCCCATTCTGTGATTCCCTGATTACTGGTGCTCTTTTAATCCAGAGAAGAATCCATGAGCTGAGCACGGATGTGCAGCCACAGTCTTGCCCATAGGAACTTTGCACCAAGTTTTCTGACAATGGTTAGAAGGAATCTTTCTGAGGGAAAGGGTGGGTTATGAGCCCTTCCCTCTTTAAACACCAAGGAATTCAACTATGAGACACAAGGCTGCTGGAAGCCAGGCTTTCTTTGCATCACTCTACATAATTCTACCTTTTTCTCAGCCTCCAATTCCCCTATTTGTCTGAATCAATGCCTTGCTGTCAAGTATTATATTATTCCTTTGTGAACAACCACTATTCACCCATTTACTCTCTCTTACATTTTGTGGCACATCCATGAGGAACTTTCAATGTTCTTCCATTCATCTTTTGCTTGGTTGTGCTGTAAACCACATCTATAAATGTCTTAGATAGCCACTCCCTGTTAAAAATTGAAATATAATCTTTGTTCTCCAATTTCAGTTGGATGCATGAATCACATGGCATTGTTTGTTTGGTCTCAAGTAGATCTGTGCTGAAAGAGTATTCTGAATTAATTCTGAATTCATTCAATCTGTCAGAATTAGGAGCTTGGTTCTTATGAATGCTCTCTTAGTGTTCCTCAAAATTTATTGAGAGTATTCATGGTAGTAAATTGTGTTCATATGATCCACTCATGGGAAAGAAACAAAAATGGGCAGTGCATACCCAACAAAAATTTTATCTGCACACTACTTAATTCAGGTTTCAATTGTCACACTGTTTTATGATAATCCAAAAGCTGCAATTCCCTTCTAATGTACAATATTAACACACAGGTTTTTGTCCCAAAGATGCTGCACACTCTGACATGTATCAAAAACCATTTCTGAGCCATTCTGGCCTAGGGGACTTAAATAATGATTCCATTTTGAAGGTCTTTCAGTTATTCAGGAATGCACGTCTTTCATTTCAAAGTGACATCTACTTTAAGATATCCTGGCATTATATAATAATTTATGTCACAAGAGGAGACATCTTTGCTGATGTCAGAACTCAGCCTTGAGGGTTTACAATTCCTTTTTTCCTCTTTCTGTGTATAAAATGAAGTTGTAGATGACCACTAGAAATACACCTTGAAAAGCCATGCTGGGATTGATGGGAACCAGGAGAAAGAAGACCTGAATAAGAGTCAAATTCAACAGCCAGTTCTTCCTACTCTAAGTCCATTTGTTTCTCTGGAAGTAATATGCAAGCAATGGATGAAATACTTGATGCAGCCACAGGAGGGGTTGGCTACAACACTGTGCATGACCTTCCCATGGAAGCATCAAAAACCAAAACAAAAAAGGCACGAGGACTGCTGTAGCATGTCATTTCTTGCAGACATTTCACAGAATCACAAAATCCTGAGGCTGGAAGGGACCTCTGGAGCTCATCCAGTCCAACCCAGGCAGGGTCACCCAGGGTAGGTGACACAGGAGCACATCCAGGTGGGTTTGGAATGTCTCCAGAGGGGGAACTGCACAGCCTCCCTGGGCAGCTGTTCCAGTGCTCTGCCACCCATCAGAGGAAAAAGTTCTTCCTCACGTTGAGCTGGAAATTTCTGTGTTTGTATTTATGGTCACTATTCCTTATCCAGTCACTGGTTTGGTTTTTTGGGATTTGTTGTTTTGTTTTGTTAGTTTGATTGTTTGCTTGTTTGTTGTGGTGTTGTTTAGTTTTTTTGTTAGGGTGGATTTTTTTCACCATTATTTAGCATTCAACCTTCCAAATTTTGTTTCTGTTAGAAAATAACGTCACAATCAACACTGAAGATAATTTCTCTGCAGGCCAAGGGGGAGGCAAGCTATTTGCAATATTCATCCCAGAACAAGGTTGCAAATATGTTTTATTCTCAGCACTTGGATCTAAACAGCAGCCTGCTATCTGTGTTCATTTTGATGCCAACAGTGAGTGGCAAACAACTTCTTGTCTAGACAAAGCTTTTACTAGAATCTTTCTAATATTCTTCTCTGATTCAGTTTCAGAACTTGAAACCTTTAACTAGGGTTTACCATACTGTCATAAACCAAATAGCATATTAATAATGCAGGTTTTAAAAGTCCTGAGTTAATCCATTTCTGAGACTTACATATTCATACAAATTCATGAGAATTATCTAAGGAAGGAGCTGAAACACATGGAAAGATTGATAGGAACTCTAAAACAGGGCTGATCCTCCTCTTGCTATGATTATAGTTGTATATCAGTGTTTTGGTGTTTTGGGGGCCTGAGTTTTACAGTTGTGTTGTGGCCACGAGAAGGAATGATTCATCTTGGCACCCACCAGGAGGGGCTCAGAACTGCGTATTTTGAAAGAAAAGACAAAAAATTTTATTAAAAGCACTCAGGTGGAGAGGTAAGTATGGCCTGGGGTGCAATATCCTCAGCTCAAATTACAGAATGTAACCTCAGTTGCTGCTGGGAACATTTTAGAAAGCAGAGGAAAACATAAACAGAGACCAAGCACCTAAAATACCCCACAAGCAACAGTAGATGCTCCATTTTTTATCTTAAGCCAGTCTCAGGAATGTGACCTGAACCCTAAACTCTTTCTATTACTGGATTCCACTCATCACAAGAAGAAAGAAATTAAGCACTAAAATTGTATTTCTAACCTTAATCTGCCAAACCACTTTATTTCACATAAAAGTTGTATCTGCACTAGCCATAAAAATTTGGGGTTTAGACTGACACACCAGCCTTTCAAATGGAGTCTCATAAAAGGAGGAAAAAGGAGAAAAAATTAGATCTTCAGAATGGCAGTAGGAAAGCTCTTGGTCTTAGCTGGGAGCAGTGTGACTTCTGCTGTTCCTGTGTCACTATCCCAGTATTCTTTAAACGCAAAATTGATTTTTTTCATATTGAAGTAAAATACAGGGTTGATTTCCAAGCTTTTCATGTTGGTATTTGGAACTTGAAAAACTTGTTTTCCTCCTCATTCTGCCAGGCTAGTAAAGAAGAAGAATTAGGTGATGCACAGTGTATATTTGTTGGCAAAAAACCTCGAGAGTAATAAATGAAGCTGCCACTTTTTTTTTTTTTTTCCCTGAATAATTTGCCTCAACATGTAGAGCCCAGTGTGTTCAGACACAGAGATGCTGGAAGATGGACTGTTGGCCTGAGCATGGCTGCTAAAATGCTGTCATGCTGCACAATCAAATTTCTGTGTCAGGTCTGCTAGTGAAATGTGTCTAGCTACCAAACCACACAGCCCAAAGTGAGCACAATTGTCCAACCTATGCACTGCAAGCATCACAGGGAGGCAAATATTTTTGGTAACAGTACGTCAGAGTAATTAAGGTTAATTATCTGCAACTACAGAGGTCTGCTATTGGAACAACAATCTGTTTCCATGACAACCTGAAATTCCTTTGATCTTTCTGTGTTTTGAAAGCGTGGGTAATTTAGGTTTTCTCATGCCCAGGGCCAGTGGAGTAAAAGGTTTTACAGTTTTTAATTAAATTAAAGCTGTGAATACCTGGTGGACTTACATCAGAAATCCTGCCTTTGGAGGGCTGTGGCTCAAAAAACTTCTGCAGATGGTAAAATTATTATGATTTCTTATTGTAAGAAATTCTGTGGGTTTCCTGTTATTCTGCAGGACTAGTAATTAACTCTATTCCACTCAGGGGAGGGATAACAGCCACAGCCAGCCTTTGGACTCTAGGCCAGGCATTCAGTAGAGGTACAAAATTCAACCAGCTGCAGCAACTGGGAACCAAAGAGGGCAAAGAAATCTCTGTCATTGTGTCTGGCAAGGCCACATCAATACTTGAAGCAAAGCATGACAGTTCCAAAGTAAGATGGGGGAAAAATCTCACTGGGGGTAAACGTGAAGTTGGGTGGAAGTGGCTTTCCTTATACTGGCAAAATGCTTGACATTCCCAAAACATTCCTAAGAGACAAAATCAACTTGTTCTCATCAGATTTTGTGGCAGCACAAAAGCACAGTGATCAAGGGAAGTAGAGAAATTCACCAGCAGGAAGAGGAATAAGAGGAATTCAGATCCAATACCAATTCCACTCTTGAGTGTGGCAGGCACCTTGACTAACACAGTCTCAT
Source organism: Fringilla coelebs (assembly GCF_963513975.1). Classification (NCBI taxonomy): domain Eukaryota; kingdom Metazoa; phylum Chordata; class Aves; order Passeriformes; family Fringillidae; genus Fringilla; species Fringilla coelebs. Next base: position 63,922,094 of record NC_140033.1, on the reverse strand, counting down.
ATGTAGTGGGTGGAGAGCAACACAATGTGTTTATAATATTTCAAATGTATTCTGGTCCTGTCAAAGGAGTCAATATTACATCAATGAACAAGCAGGAGTCACACAGATACCTGGCTGATGTGCTAACCTGATGTAACCCATGAATCACCAATTCTACCATGCTTTTTTTGCTGTGATTTTTTTGCTGTGAAGAAAGTATAAAACCCCATATTGTTATGGATTTTATTCTTTTCCCATAAATAGTTGGTATATTGGCTTTTTGAATGAAGATGGAATTTGTTTGGGCAGAACTATTCCAAAGGAGAGGGGAAGACTTCCAGATTTTGTATGTTTGAAGGAAATGCACCCATCTCACCTGAGGGGAAAAAGAATAGTTAAAGCCACAGCTTGATAATGGCTTACAAATAGCACAAAAATTCTGTCAGAGGTTCTTCTGAAAACAGCCACAAGTGGACTTGTGGGCACTCCTAGAGACACACTAGTGCTGGATGCCTACAGGGCAGGAGAGGTCATCTTAATGTCTTCTACAGAACAGTTTCTACACCTGATTTACTCTGTCTCCACAACAATAATCATGCTGAGTATCAGACTTTGTTTGAAATTACACCAGCTCAGCAGAAAAATTTTGAATTTGTTAATTCATTAATTAATTCCTTAATATAAAGAAAAGCAGCAGTGACCTTTGCCCCCCACACACTACATCAATAGCAGAAGAGATATTCCAAAATACTTGAGAGGTTTACTTCAGACAGTATACATAATTTAATTTAGCTCTTCTGAGGGATGCTTTCAATAATTTTATATCAATATTGTACAGAAACGCTAGCTAAGAGATTCTTCTTCTCCCCCTCCTTGTTCCTTTGATTTTGATGTCTTTGTTTGAAAGTACTGCATCAACAACACAGGTGAGAGTTCCCATTTGCTTGAAATACATGTTGTGAAAACTTTGTCTTTCCAGGATGATACGGAGGAGAGTCTTTCTCATTCAGAACCAAGTGACTCTTAGACAGTCAGAATCTGTACCATGAGAAAGAACTGGAGTTTTATTTAATAATAAATTAACTCCTCTTCCATCTAAAGGTAATGATGCTGAAGCTGCAGGCCATTGTTCTGTCATATGAAGAAGCTGTAATGTCTGTTCAGGAGCACAAGGCACGTCCTTTTAGATCTAAATAGTAGAAATGGTAGTCAAGTTTCATGAAGTGACTATTTCATTAGGCTGTACTTGTGAAAGTATGAAACACTGGAAGGTCAGACTAATGTGAGCAGTCCTTGTCCACTGTTCCATGCCATTTTTGTGCTGATGACTTGGCAGTGTGGTACATACCCTGAAACTGATGTGGTTTTAGCTCTGTGTGCAATATTTAAATTAGCCATTTTCCTTGAAGTTATTTTAAACTATGAATCTGTCATCAAACCTGGGAGCAGAACATCTTGCCCTTTTTAGAGAGACAAATTTTTAGCAGTGTATTTTTGCCAGCTTGCTTAAGGTTTCTATCACAATTTCACATAAAGATTTGTCTTCTGTTGTAACCCAAGTATCCATGCCCTGAAAGCACCAAAATCTTCTGCTTATCTTCCTCCTGGCCATTTCCCCAGCAGCTCCACTTAAAATTCTAGTCCCATCACGTGTCCAGTTCCTGCTTGCTCACAGGACTTGGCTGCAGGACTCTACATGAATGCTGTAGGAGGCTTCTTCTCCCCTCCTGCTGCTGGCCTTGTCTTGCTAATTTTGCCTGGGGTTGGATCACAGAATCATGGAATCTCAAAATGGTCTGGTTTGGAAGGGATCTTAAAAATCATCCAGGGACACCTTCCACTATCCCAGGTTGTTCCAAACCTCATCCTGCCTGGCCTTGGGTGCTTCCAGGGATGGGGCAGCCACAGCTTCTCTGGGCACCCTGTGCCAGGGACTCACCACCCTCACAGGGAATTATTTCTTCCTGATATCCCATCTAAACCTGCTCTCTGTCAGTGTGAAGCCCTTTTCCCTTGTCCTGTCACTCCAGGCCCTTGTCAAGAGTCTCTCTGCAGAGAGTCAGACTTACTGGGGCTGTGCCAACCTGTGTCATTCTTGAATAAGACCCAATGTGAGGACAAATTCCTTTCATGGCAGCTCCATCTGTGAAGGATTCTTACCAAGAGACCATCACCAGATCCTGAAGAACAAACTGGAAGGTTACCAGGTTGCCACATGACAGGCTCTGAGTTTCTTTGTCCTGTAGTTCTTGTAATAATGTCTACTCAATGCAGGACAAAGGTAAAGCAAATGACACATGAGAATGTTTGTGTTCAAAGTTCCCTTTCCAACATAACAAGAGAATGTGTCAGAGGGAGAGCAACTGAAGCTCATTAAATCAGTGTTAGTATGATGCAAAAGGTTAGACAGCAAGCAAGCATGCTCTGCTTTTGCAAATGATTCATCTGTTTGTTAGAAATGAGTGATATAGGTCAGGAAAGTGTTTGTAAGCAGCTGAAGCTCCCACCCTTTTTTGAACAGACTACATGCTGCAGGTTGAGGCAATCCCCCTCACTTCTGTCATTTCAACAGACACAGTAAGGACAGAGCCCAGCTATTCTTTTCAAGCTTAACTGCTCTTGCATCTTTCTCTGGAGGATTCCTCTGCTGCAGCCAGCACACTCCAAACCCTCTTGTATCATGCTTGGAATAAATAAGGTTTGTCTGCCAGCGTGAGTCAGCAGTAAACACCATCCCTGGACAATTACACCAGCAACTGGGCAGAGCACAGCCTGCCACAAGCCCTCTATCTGTGCCTAGGGTCCCTGAAGCTGCCCTGTTCTTGGTAGCTTGGTTAATTCCCAACAGTATCTGCAGTTTGTTATTGCTGGTTTTCAGTTGCTCCGCGCTTCTGGGTTGAGAAACTGCCAAAACACTCTAAGCAGCAATTCTTGTAGCCCTTTTCTCATGAGATTTCCTCTTTTCTTCCCTGATCTCATGCAATTCCCCACCCAGCTTTTCCATGTCCAAATGACCTGGATAAATGGATAAGAACTGACAGTTCTGAGTGCTTATCTGGAACAACAACACAATGTTTCTCCTATTCATCCATTATTACAATATCATGTATGTTTATAGACTTGAATGAATAAAACAAAACTTTTTCTGTCATAAAGCTATCTGTTCAACTTCAAAAGTGCATTTCATGCCCCTCATTGTACACTTTTACTGAATGGTTGAGCTTGCTTGGCACAAGTCTCATGGGAAACATGCTCTTTTTACTGTAGTTTGAATTCTGAGCTGTCCACAGTAACGTCTCACTGCATAGCCAAAAGCAACGTGACTTTTCAATTTTCCATTCAACCATGCAGCCAGTAGTGCCTAATGTTGTAAGTGTACATGGAATTTATCTATATTGCATGCAGTATTCCACAACAGTACCAGTCTGCTGAGGATATTGACAAATGTTTCGAATTAAAGCAGAGATGAGAATTTTGTAAGTTGTCCTCAGGCATCTTTTGATGATCCCTGTGGGTCCTCTCCAATTCAGGATGTTCTGTGATTCTGTGATATTCTATCATGAAAAAATGGAAAGAGGGAAAATGACTGTTTAAATGGTTTATTTTGATTCGCATACTGAGCTCAAATATATACTTTTACTTCTGTGACAAATGAGTAATGCTTCTGATCTCCTGGACCTGTGGCTTTATCTTGAAAGTGGTGCCCAAAGTTGCAAGCTTTGAAGTCATTGATGCTTACACTGTGTCACATCACAGTTCCAGAGACACTTTTCTCACTGAGAAAATCAGTTGAAGCCGTTCCATTCCCTTCCTTCCAACACCAGCTGCTCATTTCCATTCCCTGACTGCCCTGTCTATTGTTCTGGCAACAATTACTTGTGAACTTCCTTGATTTTTCCTTTTCAGTCAACTCTTATGTTCCCTGATGGGTAATTTTCCAATTCACAGCTTCTTCTTCATTGAGCTCCTCGGTTTCCTTATCACCCTGCAGGAGTGGGACAGTGGGTTTGAGGTGGCAACCCCAAGATGTGACCATGGTTTAAGGCACTAAAACTGATCTTTGGTTATCTGTAGACCTGTTGTGGGAAGAGTGTCTGCAATGTTAAGATTCATCTATCTGAGATCACCGCAAAATTTATATTTTAAGTTTGGACACCACTTCCTAAGATAGAGAGAGCAGTGAAAAGCAGAAAAGCAGTAGTGCCTGGAGTGGACTTTTTTTTGTAGAAGAAGCTAACCTCCAGCATGAATGCTTTGGATCTAACTCCAGCAGAGCCTGCTCCTGACGTGCAGGAAGTCTAATTCATTCTGCATTCATTCTGCAAATGGCTCCCCATACTCAAACCATATCCTGCATATCCCCATATCCCCATACTCCAACCATATCCAATCCTGCAGTTAGTATCAAAATTTTAAATGACTGCAAGGATAAATTAAGAACTGCTGATGAGAGCATGTTTCTACATTCAAGAGTTCTTAGTCAAGTCTATGGCAAAATTCCTTTTGGCTTTGATATTAAAGGAAGTAGAATTAGTGCTTTTTGTTGCTTTCTGCTGTGTTTTGGTGGGGTTTCTTTACAGCTTTTTTCTTCATTGGCTGCAATCTTTCAGCTTTCCCTCATCCAACCCAGCCTTTAGAACCTTGAACTATCTGCACAGAACAGAAGAATCTTCTACAGAGCTCCAGAGGACAAGTGAAATATTTTGTTTGCCTTGTGGAAGAATGGTGTGGGTAGGAATATTTCCTTTGGGATGACAATATCTATCTAATGCATCTGCCTAGTGGTTTGCTGGGTTGTGTGTCTTTCCTGATGACAGGTTAGGATTCCTATTGCATCAGTAGCATTCATTTATTAAAAGTTACAAAATCCTATATCTGTTCATAGCTCAAACTGCTCAAAAAGTACAAAGAGACAAGATGGGTGTGAGACCAAAATAGAAAGTTGAATCTGTGGGATTAGGGCCAAAATTTGGAAGGTGTTAGAATTTAGCTGGGCAGTGATGTACCAGCAACATAACTCAGGTGAGCGTCAAGGGGATGAGCATAAAAGTGGTTTCCAAGAAAAGGAAGCCCCACACAGTCAGACAGCTTTTGCTCCAGAGCTGCTCTTTCACAACCATCTCAACCAGGGGATTTTGAGGATGTGCCATATTCCAGATGGCTCTGGGCCCAGGCAGCAAAACTTTTCAAGAGGGAGAGGTTGTGCTCACAGATCTGATGCATAGTCTGCTGGGAGCTGTGGCTTCTCTTATAAAACCAAGGGATGATCCAGAGAGGGAAAGGCTCTCAGGTTCCTCACCTCCTCTGTCCAGGCAATGCACCTCATGATGTCTCCTCATTTCACATGTGAATCAGGATGACAAAGCAAAATGTTTTCCACTGTCACAGAAGTGAGAGCTGGCACATTTAGAACTGGAAAACCCCACCATGGATGTTATGACAGTTTTTGAATAGCACTTCAACTCCTCAAGGATGGATGATACTATTCCAGCATAAGGGTTTCATGATACTATGAACATAAGATATTATGAAGTCCTACAGAATTTTACATTGGAGCCTGTATTTTGATCAAGAACGAAGAGATTGCTAATCCTCTAGAAGCTTTTACATGTGAAAAGAATACAGAAAATCATTCACCTCTCCCTTTCTCAATTAAAGGGTGTAATCAATGGGGTACATGCCAGCTGTCTAGTTGAAAGATATAACATTTGTGTTTATGATGGCAGGAGAGACATAAAAATCTTCACAGTCCTTGGCATAACTTCCTTGTGGGTCTTGGCACACAGGGCAATGCCATTCCACCCAGAAAACTGCTGTCTCTTTCAGTGTGGTAACCATGCACACTAGCCAGGGATAATTTTGGAATAAATCCTTACCTCTTTCTCTTAAAAAAAAAGAAAAAAAAAGAAATTAAAAAGAGGGATTTTTGTTGTGGTCAAATTTAAAAACTGGAGGATATATAGTTAATCAGTGTGAATTCTTTGAGGAGCACAGAGTTCTAATTGTTGAAGTGGAAAAATCAACTATTTAAGAAATGTGAAAACCCACTTTTTATTTCAGGTTTGAAACATAGTGGCTCTCTGAGCCAGGACACACAAATTTTAGCTTTACCTTCTAGGGTTTGGCTTCTCCTGTATCCTGGCAATTAGTTTGGCCTCTACAGTAAAACTCTGGGCCTGAGCTTGATTAAGAGAACATTTATGAATAACATCCTCAGAAAAATTGAGGCCATGGCCAGGCCCAGGCCACAGTGGCAGTGAAGTAGGTCCTGTGCTATGGCTAAGCTATTCCATAAAACAGAAGAACCAGGCAGCTCATAACTCATAACATTGATAGCAGTCATCACTCTTCTTTCAGAGCTTTCAAGCCCAATTGGAAATTCCTGAAATTTTAATTTCATTTCTTTCTAAGTACACTCGCCAAACTCAGTGGAAAACACCAGCCATGGTGGTATATTTATTATTAAGATGCTCTTGACATGATGGATGAATCATGGGTTTACAAAGGGAGAGAAAGACCAACGTCTTCAATCCCCAAAGAAAATGCTGGGAATTAAAAAGGCTATGGCCCACTCAGGGACAGATTCTGCAGCCCTGCTACTACTGACACGACTGAGAATTAAAAAACCCACCAGTCCTGTAAGTATTTGGGTATTTTCAAATTTTGATAGCTGTTTATTGCAAATGGTGTTTTTTTTTCCATCTCTTTTTAAATCTCCACCAGTCTGCCCACAGGGCTATTGATGAGGTTTTACAAACTTACCCCTACCTAAAGCTTATCTGCCAGAACCTTTTCCCCTCTTCAAACACGCCCTTTTAGGCTTCAAAGGATGGCTCTCCCAATACCAGGGTCAAATTCTAGTTACTTCTCTCACTGTCCTGCCACCACCTGCTGGAAGAGTGAGAAGTCACCCTGCCCCAAGGGGCACTTGCACCTCTCTGCACTTGTCAACAAGGCAAAACTTACTGGAAGCATCTGGAGTTTGGAGCTTTTTTGGGCTTCCCAGATGCAGCTCAATCCCTGGTTATGACTCTCAACTCTCTAGTGACTAGCAAAGCAAAGCAGGTGAGGAGACTTTTTTGTTTCAGATGAAGGAGGCAGCAAAGCCAGGGCAGGCAGGACAGGTGGAGTGTGTCAGAAATAAAGGACATTTCCAAGCAGTCTAGGAAGACAGTCTTGCTAAGGGGCCCTATCCACAGCTCATTACTGGGCTGCCCAATAGCACTCCAAGGAGAATAACACAGCACAAAACTGGTTTGGCAGGGCTAGGGAAAGCTCATTCCAGAGTGTCATTAAGTCATAATGCACATCAAGGGATAAATGGGCAAATCTTGCTGTAAATCTTCTACTGAATACAATGGGGTACCAATATCCCTTCCCACAGTGTGACATAGCTCTAAGCTTCTCATTAGGAATGTCCCAAACACAGAGAAAATTTTTGTGGTGGCTTGACCCTGTCTGCATGCCAGGTATCCACCAAAGCTGGTCCATAATTTCCCCCTCCTCAGCTAGGCAGAGGAGAGCAAACAATTAAGGGCTCATGGGCAGGGAAAGAGCACTCACAAATTAACATCACGAGCAAAACAGACTGGACCTGGAGAAAGAAAATATTTCAATTTACTACCAATGGAATCAGAGTTGCACAATAAGCAATAAACCTGAACCTTATAAGCATCTTTCTTTCATCCATCCCTTCTTCCCAGGCCCAACTTCACTCCCAATTTTCTCTACTTTCTCCTGTACAGTGGTGCAGGAGGAGAGGGAGAGAGGGTTGTGGTCAGTCCATCACACATTATTTCTGCCATTCCTCTCTCCTCAGTGGAAGGACTCCTCACACTCTTCCTCTGCTCCAGTGCAGGGTCCCTCTCAAGAGAGACAGTCCTCCAGGAACTTCCCCAGTGTGAGTCCTTCCCAGTGGCTGCAATTCTACACAAACTGTTCCAGATGGGTCCCTTCCACAGGGCCAGTCCTTCAGGAACAGGCTGCTCCAGAGTTGATCCCTCACAGGGTCATAATCTTCAACAAGCCTGCCCCAGTGTGAGCTTCTCACAGGTCACAGCATCCTTTGGGCATGCCCCTGCTCTGGTGTGGGCTCCTCCATGGGCTGCAGGCAGATCTGTGCATCCCTTTGCCCTCCCTCCATGGGCTGCAGGCAGATCTGTGCATCCCTGTGCCCTCCCTCCATGGGCTGCAGGTGGATCTGTGCATCCCTGTGCCCTCCATGGCTGCAGGCAGATCTGTGCATCCCTGTGCCCTCCCTCCATGGGCTGCAGGTGGATCTGTGCATCCCTGTGCCCTCCCTCCATGGGCTGCAGGTGGATCTGTGCATCCCTGTGCCCTCCCTCCATTGGCTGCAGGTGGATCTGTGCATCCCTGTACCCTCCATGGCTGCAGGTGGATCTGTACATCCCTGTGCCCTCCTTCCATGGCTGCAGGTGGATCTGTGCATCCCTGTGCCCTCCATGGCTGCAGGTGGATCTGTGCATCCCTGTGCCCTCCCTCCATGGGCTGCAGGTGGATCTGTGCATCCCTGTGCCCTCCATGGCTGCAGGTGGATCTGTGCACCCCTGTACCCTCCATGGCTGCAGGTGGATCTGTGCACCCCTGTGCCCTCCCTCCATGGGCTGCAGGTGGATCTGTGCATCCCTGTGCCCTCCATGGCTGCAGGTGGATCTGTGCATCCCTCTGCCCTCCCTCCATGGCTGCAGGTGGATCTGTGCACCCCTGTACCCTCCATGGCTGCAAGGGAGCCCCAGCTGCAGGAGCACCTCCTGTCCCTCCTTCTGCCCTGACCTGGGTGTCTGCAGGTCTGTTCCTCTCACATGTTCTCACTCCTCTCTCCAGGTGCAAAATGGGCTGTTTTATCTCCTGTCCTCCTGCAATATGTTATCTCAGAGGCAGAGGCATAACTACCATTCCTGCTGGGTTCAGCCTTGGCCAGAGGTGGGTCCCTCCTGGAGCCAGCTGGAATTTGCTCTGTCAGACAGAGGGGAAGCTTCCAACAGCCTCCCAGAGAAGCCACCCCTATACTCCCCCCACCACCAAACCTTTCTCTGTAAGTCCAATACAGTGGTTCACTTGTGAAAACCACTTCTCCATGCATGAAACCAACAGTTTTTACTCTTACCTGAACCAATACAGTGGTTCACTTGTGAAAACCACTTCTCCATGCATGAAACCAAGAGTTTTCACTCTTACCTGCTAATAAATTTTGGCTTTCACCTGATTAATCTCATTGTCAGCTGGGAAAATATGCTAGGAGACAACTGGCCTGGGTGGTGCAGTTAAAAGCAAGCTGTGCTCCTCAGAAGGGACATATACTGCACAGTCATCCTGCAAATCCTATGGTTTCATTATTTTCACTTTCCTGTTTCTAAAACTTGTCTACAAGTCCTTCAACAAACACCCACAAGTATTTGCTTTCACTTCAGATGTGATTTTCTAATGGATCAGAGGATATACTAATTATGTAGCACTTTTCAATAAGTATTCTTGTAATCTCTTTCTCCTTACAACCCCAAGGCCATAGCTCTCCACACTGGTATGACTTTCAATATTCCATACCAAACAATGGGAAAAAGACCTGGAGTTCAAAGTCTGAACGCATTTTTCAAATAAATTTGGTGCATTTTCTTGACAGATTTCTTCCAGTTAATTAATCTAATACAATGAAATTAATTCTAGTTCTATGAAGTATGCAAACCCCATACTGTGTTTACATACACATGTACGTGCAGAGAAAATTAATTTGAGAGGATTTTGACAGAAAGTTCTTTTCTTATAAAGAACTTCTAGCTTCTTCAGAGCAGAAGTTTGAGATCAAAGGTATTACATAAATCTATTGTTGCCTCCTACAAAAACTAAGATTTTAATACAACTCTGGTGTTATAAAAGTGGAGAATTTCACCTCCTAACTGGCGAGACCAATTGCTGAAGTTGTCTCACATACAAGCTGTGTTTTCCAACATTTCTTTTAAGCAAGTGCTGTTTATGACTGTTCATCAAAATACAAGTTGCTGATAAACTGAGCATTCAAAACACAACAAAAGTGTGATATAGTTAATTAAAAAAAGATAATTTTCTCGAATGTGCAAGGTACATCAAGGTCCTAGTGGAAACTGTCTCTGCCCGTGGCAGGGGGGTTTGAACAATGTGATCTTCAAGGTCCCAAACTATTCCATGGTTTTATGATTGACTGACAACTGGTTTCAATATCAAATAACAAGTACTTTCAATAAGTAGTATTTTAAGTAGTGCAAAATTAATTTCAAGGGGGGGTACTGTGGCAAATAATGTATTTCCCTTGCTTGTTTGATGTAGTCCTTGATGGATGGAAAGGGCTTTGGTCTCTGAAAGTGCAGTGTCAGGCACTCAGAAAGTAGTTCCTGTTTTAGAGGAATTAGGCAAGAATATTGCTTCCAACATCATCTGTTCTGTTGTTGGCTTTTGTTGTTGTTACATGTTGCTATAAACATGAGTAGGTATTCAATGTCCCTCATTAAAAAAAAAAAAAAAATACTTGAAAAAATTACTTCAAAAGGCTCAGACAGAAAAAGCAGTAATGCTGATACACAAATACAGTGTTAAAAGAACTTTTAGGAGAAAATTGTTTTTCAGCCAGGCTTGGGATTATGGAATCTGGTTTAATAAACTTTGGTTTCTACAACAGTGGCATGGCACATTTATTTATACATTCATCTGCATCATAGCAAGCACACTGGAGTGCTTCCTCCTCTCTATATAAATACCCTGGGTTAGTGGTGATTTCTTTCCTCTTTTCCCAGTTTACTTAATGACAGAGTTAAAAATATCAGCTGAAGCTACAGAACATACACAAAAAGTGGGGCAGGATGTAGGGAAAAAGCAGAATCTTAGGCAAGCTTTATGTGAAGCTTTGTTTCTCATCCTTCAGAAGATCTGGGTATGGTACACAAAAAACCAACATCAAACCCCTGCATGACCTGCTTTTCCTGAGAACTCTCCTTGGATCCTAGTAAGCACTGAGGTTTTGGCAAATAATGTATTTCTGGTACATGTCTTTTCCCAGTCCCCTTCACAAGAACGTTTTTAAGGGCAAACACTCAAAAAGATTGCACCCTATTACATTAAATTTGTGGTTTGGCACTTCAGCCACACCTTTATGACAGTTTCACTCCTCCCCTCCTTGTCTTTGCAAGGGCCTTCCTCAGGCACTGGCAGCAATTCAGTCTCTCCTGCTCTCCCCTCACCATGCTCAGAACCCTCTCCTGGGACCAGAAATTCTGCAGCTCAAGTGTCTGTGTTCATTGTGAAGGGGTGGGGGTGACAATAAGTGACACTGTGCAGGAGTGATGTTTAAATTTTCCAAACATGTGAAAAACTAATCATGTTTATCCAGCTCTCCAATCCCAACAATTATACTGTTAAGCCTTTTATCCATAAATGACAATGAGAGGGCTATTATTCATGTATATATATAATATGTGTAACCTTTTTTCATCAGGCTAAATTCTTTGTTTCAAGCACATAGTTACACGTTCTGCCAAATTGTGTTTATTTTCACTATATTTAAGTGACTTGCCCTTTGACTTTCCTGAAAGTGACTGTTCTCACTTTTTGAAACTGCTGTGACATTGCACAGTCTCTAGTCCTTGCTATTTACTTCTTCCCTAAAACGAAGAAATCCTTTCTTTTTCACTAGTTTTTCCAACCTGGAAACTGCCTCTTTTTTTGAGGCAGAGCTGATTACAGATAAGACCACATGTGATATAAGGAGCTTTATACCAATTTCTGTATTATTTATTCCATGTGTCCTTAGGTTTCCCAGCTCTGTTGTCTAAGAGCTAAACAATACCGTCTCTTGCTCTGATGGGAAAAAAAAAGAAACCACAAAAACCCTCAAGTATTTTTCATGTACTCATTTAAAAACAGAGAAAAACAGAAATATTTGAGCAGCACTAACCATTATGCTTCAGTGTCAGAACATTTGGGTTGTCTTTCATGGGGTGCACCCATGGTTTTAATGACTCAAACTGTGGGCCTGCAGGCTCATGCCAACCCATAAAGCAAGTGAAATATTGCTTTTTAAATTTAATTTATGAATTTTTGTTTGCAGGGAGACTTTTGTTCCCGCAGCTTCAAGCAGAGTTTGAAGTTTCTTCCATCTGTACAGCATGTTGCCTCTCCTTCAGAAGATAGCATCATAGGAAAAATTGTGTTCGAATGATGTTAATCTGGGGGGTTTATGGAGGCTTATAATCTGATTTTCATTAGACCAAAGTAACTTTTAAATAGTGGGAGGGGTTGAGAAGGCAGAAAGAGATTTTGTCTTCTCCAAGGCCTCTTTACTTCATCTTATTCAAGAACTCTCCAATTTATTCCGGTGATTTAAAATGTCCTCAGAATACAGCTGAGTCTAGACTAAATGTACCAAAGAACTGGAAAAGTGTACAAGTAAAACTGGAATCTCTCTTCATCTCCTCTTCCTATATATTTTGGTTGGGGTTTTTCTTTTCACCCTTAGCTAATTGCTTTGTCATTCATTAAAGGATGGATGGATGGAAGAGAATGGAACTAGGGCATTCATCTGGAGCTGGATGAATCTGGAACTACATCCAACTCCTTTCTTTTCTATTAGTTTCTTCTTAGTCCTTGATTGAGGCCCATAGTGCTAAGTTCTCAGATGTATATCAATAATGTTCCTGAAAGCCAAAGAAACTGGTTACTTTATTAGGATCCTGATCTTCCACTGTTTTCAGCTCTTCAGCTGACAAACAGAAATAAAAGTACTTTGAAACCTTAGAGAAGAGAAAATATAGTTTGTAAAAAAACCCTATAAAACATGCTGAAGAGCTTGCAACCTGTAATTATGAAGAAATAAGGAAGGCCCTACATGTGCACGTACATGATTCATACATGTGTAAAAATACATTAATGTAGTTTTAGATGGAAAGCAGAAAGGAATCTAATTCCTCCTCCACTGGTCACCCTAGAAGCCATCTCAGAACACTCAGAGACACTTTGAGGAGGCTTACACAGGTGAATAGCTTTAGCTACATCAGTCCTAGATGAAAACAAAACATCCTGTGTCTGCAGTGGCATCTGTGCATAACTCTACAGTTTTGGTTCATTTAATACTGGTCTTAAAGGCTTCTGTGATGGGGCTATTTTTAGGTTGGCTTCCTATAGAAATGGGTTTCTGTGAGCGTACAGTGTGTTCATCCACCCCTCATGACAACTTCTGAAGTCACTACTCATTTCAGCTCAGTTTGGCAGAGGCATGAAAGTGAAGATGGACAAATGTTAATTTTCATGAGAAGGGGTAGCAGGATGGAGAAAGAAGATTCAGAATCGTTCTTTTACTGAGGAAATGGTAATTTTAGCTTAGTTCCTTGTGCATCTAAAAAATCAGCAGCCAGCTGAGCAGGCAGCACCTGCACTGCCCTAAAATAGCTGGGACCACTGCCCCAGCCTATCGCTAAGATATACAGAGTGCCACCACCGAGAGAGGAAGCAGGAATGATGCTGTGGATGGGATAAAGGTGGTGGGAATGGGGCATTTGGGAACTGGGGAAGAATCCACAGGAAACCAGGAATCCAAAGATCTTGTCCTTGCGCTTTTTTTGGTGTTGTTTTCTTTGGAGTTGGTGCTATCAAAACCCTTTTTGGCAAGGGCGGGGAGTGAAAAAAGCATAGCAGGTGCTAACTGGAAACTTACAAAACAGGGAAGCAGAGCCAGGACTGATGCCTGTGACAACGAAGTCCTGGGCAGAGAGAAAGCAGCTGCCCTGCATGCCTGTGAGTTAGAGTCTGGTTGTTTGGGAATGGGGGGAGGACATGGTGGCAAGCCTCCTATTTCTTTTGTGGGAATTTGCTATATGTTTAGGGCCCATCAGGAAGCAGCCAGTATTATCTCTGCTCTCTACTCTTTTCCTCAGGGGTGAAGTGAGGACAAGCTTTCAGTCAGACCTCACCATGTTTCCCAGCTTTTGCGGGTTTCAGTTGTAGTTTAGTGGAAGAGAATTTGTTTTGCTGTGGTTTGAATACTCAAGGAATATACTCTAACATACCATTGTAATTTCAATTGGTTTGTATGTTAGCCTGATTATATAAACCTCTTGGTTTTGCCTTCCAAATGCAAGGAAGTCAGTTGGACAGCATGTAAGATTCACCCCCCCCCATCCTCATCTCCTCTGTAGCCGTAGGGAGGGTGGGGTAAAAAAAGCTATTGAGCTATTGTGCAAAGAAATAAGAGATTCTCAGTGATGCATGTCACATTGTTGGAGGGAAGCAATGGGACCCCTGCTCTGAAGCACATGGAAATCCTTGGATACACTCACAGGCACCCTTTGTTTACGCAGGAGCCTGCAGTGACAGCCTCAGCTCCGCAGGCTCCCACCTTCGCGGGGTGGCTCGGATGGGATATTTTGGAATTCCCAGGGCTTCAGGCCAGCTGTTCCTCTAACTGTGTGGATAGCATCAGTCAGGCCCCAGCCAGGGCTCACTCCTCTCTGGTGTTAGCACACTGCTGCACTGCACAATGCAATTGTGTACATGCAGTTGGGCCATTACTGTGGAGGTTGCCCACTGGCCTGATAGGGCAAATATTTTTGGGGCAGGATGTACCCTTTGTGTTGGTTTTGGCTGGGACAGACTCAATTTTCTTTGTAGTAGCTGGTGTGGGGCTGTGTTTTGGATGTGGGCTGTTAACTCAGAGAGGTTTGCATTATTAGTGAGCAGGGCTTGTCCAATGTCAAAGCTTTTCCTGCATCTCATTCCATGCCACCAGGGAGGAGGCTGAGGCTGCACGAGGAGCTGGGAGGGAACACAGTGGAACAGCTTATCCCAATGGTCCAGAAGGACATTCCAGACCACTGGGATGGCATTGTGCTCAGCCTATAGAGCCGGGAGAAGAAGCAGGTACGGGGGTACACATGGTGGTGATGGAATTTGTCTTCTTCCCAAGTCACCACTGGGAGTGCTGGAGCCCTGCTTTCCTGGGGATGGCTGAACATCTGCCTGCCCAGGGCAAGTGGGAAATGAATTCCTTGGTTTGCTTTGCTCATGGGTGCAGCTTTTGCTTTATCTATTAAACTGTCTTTAGCTCAGTGCAGGAGTTCTCTCACTTTTGCTCTCGTGAGTGTGTCCCCCACCCCAGGGGAGCAGAAGGGAGTGGGCAGCTCCGTGGGACTGAGATGCCAGCTGGGATTACCCCACATCACCTGGTAGCACCAGGACTGCTGAGAAGGGTGTGGAGCCCCAGATTCCTCCCCAGCTTTGTGCAGATATACACCAGTGAAGTACCTAGCCCAGAAACAGCACCTTTCCTACACCTTTCCCAACCTATGGTGGCATAAAATACCTTTTTTCCCCCAAATTTTAGGAAGAAACACTTCTCAGAATCCTCTTTCATTACAAAATAAAGCAGTCATTTTTCCATTAATCTGATGTATTTCTCAGTGAGAACTGCAAGGGAAAGAGCTAAGCCAAATATATTCTGCTTTTTCTTCTTTTTTAAACATATGTTGTCTTGAATCAGTGAGAGGTCTCCTATGCCCAAATATGATTAAACCCCATATAAGTTAAGTCTTTTTGAGCTGAGTGCATGTTATAAAAGCTGCTGTGAGTCAACAGTAATTTTACAGTCTTAGTTTTGTGTGGTCCTTGTTTGGAGAGTATTAGGCATAAAGTTGTCATACTGGAGCTCTAATGGGTGCACTCAGTAGGTGTGATTTATGGGACTTGTTGCCCTGTGAGAATGAAGTCATGTAGTGTATCAGGGTTGCCCTGCAAATGAAGCAATTACATTTTGTCATCTTTCTTACCAAGGTGTCCTGACTGGGGGTAAGAACAAGCATGGGGGAAGGTAAAATGGGGAGGGGAGACAGGGGGAGGGGAAGCTGAGGGAGATGGGTGATTAGACTCCATGTGTGGATGAACATTTACAGCACTTTTTCTAAAGTCTTCAGTTGAATTTCATTTGCTGAAGTCTAGTGCCATGTCTGGAGGCAAACAGCACATCTTTTACTTGCCAGTTCTATTTATATGTCTGTGAAGTAGATCATTGTAATGAATACAGATGGGCAATAACTACAAAGTTATTGCATAATTTTTCAAAATTTTATGATTGCCTTTCCTGCTTCCTCTTAAAATAATGGCTCCACTGTACAGCCTGCAGACCATTCAGTATATCTTTCATGTATTTTACCATTTCAGCAGGATTTAATTTATTGGAGACACACTAGAAGTGGTAGGTAAACAATCTACAGAAAGAATCCGATTTATAAGACAAGGAAGACTTGAACCAGTATTAAGTTGCTTTGGAGATCACTTGGTGAATGCAAGTATAAATGATTTTTCGTCTTTCTGACTTGGCAGCAAAGCATGTGGGGAGGAAGTCAACAGAAAGCCACCCACCGCCAGCTTTACAGAATATAGAACAGGTCTGTAATAGGATGTCTTGTTGGATGGAAAGTGCTTCTGCACAACTTGCAGGTTTAAACCTGCCTTAGGGAAAGTTTCAGGCCTGCTGTGAGAAATCCAATTCTCTTTCGTGGGGATGAAGCAGGTTTGGGTTTGCCACCCTGGGAGTAACTGGAGTAGTCTGGACCTGTGAGTATCATGCTGCTCTCTCCCCCATTTCCAGTCTAATCCACTCTACTTCCACTTTTGAATTAATGAAGTGGCACACTTTTTCCTGAGCTGCCATTGTGAGTTTACTGCCTTCTGAGACTGAGATCCATCTCCCATTTAAGTCAATGGAAGTCTTTGAGTTGATAAAATGAGTATTGGATGTATCCCTAAAATAACTAGGTTTGAATCCTGGCCACACTGAAGCTGATGGCAGAGGGAAATTGGAATTTCAGCTCGATGTCTACGCATCATCTGCTGCATTGGCAAAGACTATTGCAAAGTCTGCTTCCCGTTGAAGGCAGAGTTAAGTGCTTTGGAACCACAAGCAGCTTTTCTTAGTCTCACTTCTGAAACCACTCCCAACTCAAGCCTGCAACCCTCAGGACCACCAACAATTAACTGTATAAATGCCAGCTGATCCAGTCTTGAACCCTGTTTTGGACTGGCTTATGATTACATAATTGGTTCTCAAAACCAAAGTCCTTTCCTTTGACCCGAATATTCAGAAATACTTTGCCTTTTGGGTGCCCAGCTGGAAATCCGTTAGAAACACTTGATTTTTAGAAGGGTCCCTACTTCTAAAAATCTTGACTTCTCAAATTGCTTCATGGCACTTAATAAAAGTTTGGTTACCTCAGGCACTTTTGGTAATTGAAATAGCCTTTCTTTTTACAAATTTTGATGGCACACAACACCAGTGAATGCTTATATGGTAGAAGTATGATTTCGGTTTGAATTTCCAATCATGTTTCATTGGTTGGCCTTTCTAAATAAAACTAGCAGAACTGGTAACCTATTATGGTGGCAAAAGGGTTTCTGAAGCTTGTCTTGCCTGGACAGAGAATATTAAATTCCTGCCCAATAACAAAGTATTTTTATACTGTTTTCTGCTTTTTATTCAAACATCAGATTTAAACAAACAAACAAACAAACAAACAAGCCATTGCTCCTTAGTGTGGGGGGTTTTTTTCATAGTTTTTGCTATTTCAAATCCTATCCACTATCATAATAAATTTTGCCCTTGCTGCTCTCTCAGTTGAGGGCATCTATTACGTTTTGTTTGCCTTTCCCTGAAGCATAAGGACTGCTCTGCTAGAAGAATTTTCTCAAGAAACTACAAACATGCACTAAATACCATGCCAGCAACTTTATAATACTATTGTGAACAGAGCTAATTTTTTTGGGGCAGTTTTTGTTGGTTGTTTTTTATTGAGTTTTGTTGTTTGGGGGTTTTTTTGTTTGCTTGGGTTTTGTTGTTGTTGCGGTTGTTGCTGTGGTTTTTTTGTTGTTGTTGTTGTTTTTTTTGGTTATTTTATTCTGATCAATAGATTAAAATTTGAAGAACTGAAGCTGGTAGTTTCACGGTGTCTCAGCGGCCTCTGACTGGAATCTTTCAGCCTTCAGCCTGAACCATGCCTAGAGCAGAGAAAGGTAAATCTGTTTAACATTCACCCCTCTCCAAACACTGAAATTTATACTATCAACATTTCAAATCATAAATTTCCCTTTCAGGCCCAGACAACTGTTTTCTTCCTAGGAGGCCACAAGCATCTTAAATTCCTGATCTCCTAGAAAGATTTTACTCTTGCTTTTCCCTCTTTCTATATATTTTTTAATACTTTGGCATAGTCTCTTCTTTCACCATATGGAATCACTTCTGCCTCCTTATCCCCTGAACACACTTTCCCACTCAACATGATGACATGTGACCATTCAACTCATAAACAGAAGTTAGGGAAACAGAGGTTAAACCACGGGCACCAAAAGTGGTCTTGAGAATGCAAATGTGGAAAAAGTGGGATAATCCACAAGCATGTGGTTTGTTACCATCTGCCTCATGCTCTGAATGTATAAGCACATTCACCCAGAGTTTACAATTGAAGGGATACAGTGTTTTGGGGTTTTTTTGCCTGGTGAAATACTGTGCATTTTGGCTTGGAAGGCACACTTCCTTCCCTTCCCGTGGTGAGAGCACAGGTGCTGCATGCTGCCATTATGGCTGATCTTTTCCAATAATGATCCCACACAAACCAGGATACTGAACACACAGCTCAGTTGGATCCTGATGGATTGTCTAGGATCCCACAGCGGTCTTTTTCCTCCTGGAGCCCCGTAGTGGCTCCCCACCTCTGTCCATCTGACCTATTGCCCAAATATCCATTTAGCCCAGAATGGTACAAACCAACAGAAGAAAGGAGGGATGGCTGAATGCACAAATAGCTCTGCAGCCTTTGCACCAGGACTTGTCTTTTCTGTAAACATCCCTCTGACAAATAAATACTCAAAGCTGAATGTCCTTAACTTTTCCTGTTCTTTTTTCCCTTTCATTCAGAGTTTCCACTGAGAGCAGGCTTCAGGTGATTGAACTAAGGAGAAGGCTGGCTAAGATGGGGGGAGAAAACAGAAACTAATGCAGCATCTGATGGGAAGTGTGTCAAAGGAAGGACTCAAAACCATCATTGCCTGCAAGATAACCACATCTTTTCACAGTTACAAAGGTCTATTGGAGCAGGGAGCTGGTGGAACAAAATCAGTAGGTTTGGGGCTCAGGTCTTCTGCTAACAGACCTCATCCAGGTCATTTCACCCTCTGTGTCATAGCATCCCACCTGCAGAAAACAGTGTTGATAATATTTAACTACCACATGGCACTAAATTGCAGCTTAATTAATGGTTTGCAAAGCACTTTGAAATGCTCAGTTGAAACAGGCAAAGGATAATTAACATCATGTATTTATTTGGTGAGCTTTCCTTGCCAGGCACAATCTTCCTGAAATTCCCCTTGCAATAACTGTTTGCACTGCTCTAGGAAAAACAGAGTGGTTCGGCCAGCATGTTTTCTATGGGGAGAGTTTTTGCTGCATGAATCAGATGGCTGAAACTTGAAGAGAGTGGCTGCCAAGATGAGGGACAGGCAGGTTTCTGAATGGGGAGGAGGTGGGGGGATGAACAGATGCACAAGTGTTCGTGCTCCCTCAGAGCTGCATGCATTGTAGCAGGCACCTCTAGAGACACAGCTACAAGGCTGTTGTTCACTCCTGTGCCTGGACAAAACAGGCCCCCCCATTCCCTTGCAGGACTCACGCCTCACTTCTGTAGCACTTCTGTTATGTGGGTCAATACAGGCCTCAGTTAGACAGCAACATCTTCAGAGCTGACCTATTATGTCTGGGGGAGGTTTGCTACCTTTCCTTCACTGTGCTTCACATTTTTTTCTAAATATGGAATCATGGCTTCAAGGTCAGGACAGGAAAAATCTTGAGTCTGAATGGCCATTGCCATAGTGAAGCTGGGACCCCTGTGTTCCAGACTGCAAGGCAAGATGTATTCTATTGCCATCTGTATGGCAGCTGTCTGGCGTCAAGTGGGCACTGCTCCTTATCTCTCTTCCTGAGTGATCATAATCAAGGTCCCTCAGCAGGGGACATCTGCTGATAAGGGAATGTCACCCCATGACTGATAAGAACTATAACATCCCATTGTGAGATGCTCCGCCCAGAGGGAGGAGCCAAGCATTCCTACCCAGATATAATCTGGAGATTTTGACACACCACACAGCTCTTCTCCACTGGGCTCCCCAGAGGAACAGCAGCTGCTTCTACTTCCATGGATCTGTGGAGGAAGAATACACCCCTTTCCTACAGGACTCCCCTGCTCCAACAGAACCACGCCTGACACTCCAGGAGGACTGCAGCTCCTTTTCCAACTGGACTGCTACCAACACCCTGACCCACAGGGTGTCAGGTTGTGTTCTGACTCTGTCAGTGTTGTTCCAGTGTATTGCATTGTTTTATTTTATCCTTTTATTTTTTCCCTTCCCTATTAAAGAACTGTTATTTCCTGCTCCCATATTTTTTGCCTGAGAGCCCCTTATTTAAAATTCAAAGCAATTTGGAGGGGTGGGGAGGGTTTGCATTCTCCATTTCAGGGGAGGCTCCTGTCTCCTTTAGCAGGCACCTGTCTTTCCAAACCAAGACACCCTGCCCAGGAAATGTCACAGGTTCAGAAAGCTGCTCCCCCACCCCAAGCTGCTCTCACTGCTTATGTGGTGGAGGCAGCACAAGTGGTGCCAGGTGGGATGCAGCCCCCCCACAGCAAAGGAGGCAGACCACAAGGAAATACATCCTGCTGGGAATCTGTGTGGGCTCCTGGTCTGAGGGACTTGGTGCACATGGAGATAGAGTAACTGAGAGCAGTCCTAAGCTAGAAGAGGAGAGATTCAGATGGAATATTAGGATGAAATTGTTCCTTGTGAGGGTGGTAAGGCCCTGGCACAGGGTGCCCAGAGAAGCTGTGGCTGCCCCATCCCTGGAAGTGTCCAAGGTCAGGTTGGACAGGGCTTGGAGCAACCTGGGATAGTGGAAGGTGTCCCTGCCCAGAGCAAGAGGTGCAGATACATGGTCCCTAAGGTTCCTTCCAATCCAGGCCACTGGATTCCATCATTTCTGTGTGTAGCTGCAGTGTTAAGAGAGAAGGCTGAGTGTTAAGAAAGGCTTGAGTAATAAGCAAATGCTGGTAAGAAATTGCTTATTCTGGGAATTGTGGGTCTAAATTTGGAGCTCACCATGAAGAAAGCAGAGTCATTCACTCCAGAAAAGAATGACTGCTGTTTTCACAAAGGCCCATCAATGTTCCTTCTTTGTTCTCTTCCTCACTTCTGCCGGGAGATTGGCAGGAAATATTCAAACAGTTCCTACAACATTTCCCTGGCATAGAGTGAGAAAAGGGAGGTTCAGAGCAAATGGGATTTTGATGCCTGAACCGAGACTTTGCCCTGTTAGTCTGTACAATAATAGACACCGAAGTTTGCTCTTCAGGCATATTGTGAAATCCAGCCTTGCAATGGGGAGAGAGATTCTGAGTAAATCACAACTGCATTTCCCCAGCAGTTTGGGTTCAGGAGCTCAGTTCTGTAGGTCAGGCCTTGAAGAATGGTAAATAAACTCAAGAACTGGAAAATTAACTCAATGAGCCCTTTGTACAACTCTTTCAAAGTGATGACATCATTGAAGAAAAGCATATATTGCAAAGGCTGCTTACAGGCTTTCAGATAAATTAGAGCTATTTAATTATATTGATTATTATTTTTTTTATTTTTCCAGCATTGCTAACCTGACACTTTCATAAAATGTGAGCACCCTCAAAATAAGAAAATTGGCTTAAAAGTAGTGGAATTTAAAAAAATTTAAAAACATAAGTTTGTCACTGTCATATTTTCTGAAAAATCTCTTTGCCCAGGATTTTTCTACTGGGAAGCTGAGAAGTCTCAGAGAAAAATGAAAACAATAATGATCTGATTTGCTTCTCCTGTGTTTTGCTGGTTTGGAATGTGTTTGGGGATTGTTTACCAACAGGTGGCTGTTTCATTGGTGGATTGGTTTTGACTTATTGGTCAATCACAGTCAGGCTGTGTCAGGACTCTGGAAGGAGTCACGAGTTTTTCTTTAGTATCTTTCTAGCCTTCTCTCTGTATCCTTTCTCTGTTATTTAGTATAGTTTATATAGTATTCTTTTATATAATATAGTATCTTAAAATAATAAATTAGCCTTCTAAGAACATGGAGTCAGATGCATCATTCCTTCCTGCCATGGGGCACCCCACAAATAAAACATAAGCTGAGTTCTCACTCTCCCTTCCAGTGACCTTCTGACTTCAAGGTTTTTAGATCTCCTCTCCAGGTTTTCTTCTGTAATCATCCAGATTGAAAATATGGTTTTGATGGAATTTTGGTGGGTTTTTTATCAGTTCAGGCAGACATTATAACTTAATCCCCTGCCTTTATCAAAGGAAGCTGTAAGAGCACCAGATGCTGAAAGACAGCAAAGCAGCAAAGCCCTGGGTGAGATCTCTCCAGTGCAGGGGCACAGGGATGGGAGGCAGGATGGGAGCCCATGTCCCAGCCTCACCTCCTGGACCACTGACCTGCTGCTCAAACCCCAGGTCGTGCCTTGCTTCAGGATCAGCTTTGAAAGGATCAAAGAGGCTGCCTGCAGAGCAAGTTGTTCACCCCAGTAAGGCTGGAACACATCTCAGCTTGCCTCTGAATTCAGAGGTTTCAGCAAGGAAGGTCTGGCTTGTCCCTTTCTTTGGCTGAAACCTCACACAATGCAGAAGTGCCCTCAAATGTTGTTCATGAATCAGAAGGTCTGCATGTTCAAGCAAAGCTCCTGATAGCTGCAGGTGTATTTTTCTTGGGAAGCTAAATTGCTAGAGAAACAAAAGTTTGGTTAGTTTAATTTGGCAGGACAAAAATGCCATCCTAGGGGAAGACTTTATTTAGAAACTTTATTTTTCCTCTGTTAATTTAGATAATTTTTGTTGGAAAAAAAAAAGTTTAAAGGTTCAAAAGTTTACAAGAGATTCCTTTTCTGTTGTATTTTAAAGATATATATTTATATATAATTCCCCAGTTGGGCAGGACTGTTGTTACAGAGCTGTTGAACCCCAAAGTGACATTTCATTATTTTTTGTGCTATAGTTTGAATTTTTTCTGTAAAACTTGCTTGCCTGATATTCTTTAGTCCCAGAGCAAAAGGAAAAGGAAACTGCTTTCTTCTAACAAAAATCCTGGCTTCCATCCTCAGTAGAATTAGGTCTAATGATTTTAATTGCCAAAATTTCCTTATTCTACTTTAGAAATACTCTTCACCATTGCAAGCCTGATCATATAATGAATTATTCTTTTCCATATAAAGCCAAGAATGCTCGCCAATCCCAGGCTCAGATACTAGGTGACAACTGGCACTTGGAATCAGAAAAAAAAGGGGTATACAGACTCCAAGTGTGCCCAATGGGCAATGTGTCTGCAGGCTGCTTTAGGTGTGGGAAATATTTCACTATGGAGTGAAATCTGAATCTGCCTTTTTTTTCTGCTCAGGCTGAGTTCACAGAAGCAAAACAACGGCTGCATGCAGAGCCCTTTAATATTAAAAACAAGATTCCTCTACCAAATACAGCGTCTCTCACTCTGGCCTTAGGAATAGTACAACACAGGCTCTGGTAACAGGGAGATGGCCCAGAAATTACAAAAACAAGGTTCAATAATAGCCTTAGAAAAAGAAAGAAGTCATAGAGGAGTCATCATCATCTTACTACATATAACAGAGATCTGAAAACAAACAAGGAATGAGAGCCTAGAGGGAAGATGTAAGAGCATAAAGAGGATAATTAACAGAAAACTCCAAACAACACGCACCACTTGGGACTCCATAAATATTGCCCTCTGTGCCTGAAAGAACCAATGAAAAAACATATTTGGGCTTGCTTCTTCTGGCCTCCAGATGGTCAGCATGGAGAAGGGCAAGAGAATCCATCAGAGCATCAAAAAAGACACCTGGGTATAAAAAAAAAAAAAAAAAAAGAGTACTTTGAAGGGCAGTTTTGGGGAGTCCAGGATAAGGCTCCTGGCTCATTACATGAATTCCAGGACACATCTGTTCCACCTTCTCGGATCCAACCAGGCAAACACCAGCAGAAGGTGTGGCTGTCATTGGGGACACGGGAGGCAGCTCTCTTGTGACTTGGGGGAGCCTGGAGCAGCCCCACAGGGAGCCTTGACCTTCAGAGGGCAGCTGGGGAGTCTTACTGTGGGTGGTTTCTTAGTTTATATTTCCTCAGAGAACCCTCAGACACTTCAAGCAGCTACAGCCAGATTGGATGACTGAAGAGCCTTTTCAATTCCCACTGTATAGCAGGTGAAACAATAAAAAAATTTATTGAGTAAGGAACATTAATCTGTATTCAGAGTCTTTTAATAGATGATAAACAAATATATCTGCTCTGTTCCTTTGAATCCTACCCGCTTGTGTTTAGCTATGTGTTTTTAGTGGCAGCACAGTCTCCGTGAGCTGTAGGCCCAACAAAATCATGAGCTGTTTGAAAAAAAATAAAAATAATCTGAGCAGGGATTTAAAATAGGGTGTGGTGGAACGGCGAGGGTGAAAAGTTTGACAGTGCATCAATAGGCTGCTGGGACCTCCTGGCAAGCCCCTCCTTTCCCCTTCTGTGAGCACAGGATTTTCCCAGAGACGTGTTTTTGCTGCCACACTTTTGCAGCTTCCCATTTCAACCCCTGTCCGTGCATTCCCCAGCAAGAAATCAAAAGCTATCCCAATGCTACCTCTCATCCTCTGAACAAACTTTTTCACACAGGAACTTTGGCCAAAGTAGACAGGGGGTCACAGAATTTTAAATTTCAAAAAATTTTAGATTTCCCTTTAGTGTTGTGTTTAACGCCATGTGGGAGAGGGATAGAAGGATATTTTCAAAGTAGTTTCTGGTCTGTGTGAAGCACAAGCTGGAAGAGACACCATCAGGAAGAGGAGAATGGCAGAGGAGATGGAAAATTATAGAAATTAAATAAAGTGAAAGAAAGCTTGAGGCAGGCATGATGGGCTAGTTCAGGAAATAGAGGATGGAGTATCCAGCTGTCCATCTGATGGGGAAGAGGGAATAAGAATCACCAAACAAACCCTGAAAAAAGCAGCCTCAAAGCATATGTTCCTCCCAGCTCAGCACAATCTGTGACTCTGCAATAGATGCTGCCTTTCACTCCTTACTTTCACAGAACTCCTTGGGATAAGGAGGGGATGGAAGCTGTTGGAGCTGCAGAGGACAACACGGGTTCAGCAAACCAGAGCCACCATTCCCTGCTTTGCCTGTGGTGGTTTGCAAAGAGGTTTCACCACCAACACTCTGGCACTGTCTTCTCGAGCACTGTGTCGATGTCCAGAACCTTTTACAAGTAAGCACATTCAGTAAAAATGCAGGGTTTGGTACTTGGTTTTCTTGCAGTCCATCTTCCCTCTCCTTGTGCTTACCCATTTTTTAGTACCAGCTTTTCTTGGAGCTTTTTTAAGGATGTGGCCTCATATCTAGTACACAACAGAGGCAGGAAGAGTGATTCATAGAAAGATGACATTTTATGAGTGAGAAAGAATTAAATGTTCATTTATATTTTGTTGTTGCTGTGGGGACATATTTTTATTTCTGAAGGATTTTCTAATAAATGCAGTATTTTTGTGTTGGCTAGTGCTGGAATCAGAGAAATCCCCTGCCGTTGATTAAAATACTTCCATTATCATGCTTGGGTTTTTTGTGAATTGGGCATCATTATAGTTTTAGGAAAAAAGCTGCAGTGGTTCCAGGCAGCTATTTTTCCTGAATTCCCTGTAGTGGATTCTTTTTCTCTAGGCAGGAAACTCTAACAACTCTAGGTGAATGGGCCAAAGGAAAGCAGTGGTTTTGTACACTTCCCTAACATTCATGTGGCTTGGGCTGTTCCAGAGGCTTGGAAGTCTTGCTTGGGGACTCTGAAACTTTCAGAGCATTTTCAGAGTACTCAACAGACATTTTGGATAGATGACAACTGCCTCTTTCCCCTGAAGTCCTTCATTATAACTTTTCCATTAATATTTACTTTTTCCAGTCACCACATCTCACTGAAGGGTTGGGAATTTTCATTCACTGCTAAACTGTCAGTCAAAATTGCTGGTTTTCTGGGCTGGTTGTTTTTTGTTGGATTTTTTTTTTCTCAATACACAGAATTAAAGAATTAAACTTTGTGACAAAGTTTACATCATTCAAAAACTTTTTTTTTTAATTGATTGTCTTTCTTCTGTGCAGTTTCTCCAGTATTGACATGTCCCCTTGAGGCAGTCAGATCTTTTTTACCTCACCTTCATATTTTTTCACTTTTTCTTGCCTTCCACATCAAATTAGAGAGCATTGTCTTCATTTTCATACCCCTATGCTTAAACCTGGGATGAAGCACCAAACACCAGCAGCATTTTGGAAAGGAAGATCCTGGAGTAGTGGGGCAGAACAAAATGAACAAGAAGTCTTGGAAACTCTTATTCAATACATCTGAATGCTATTCCAGCACTGCCTCTCCTAATATAAAATGTAATACATTTTTTTCTCAGGTTCTGTCTTCATGCTGCTGTCCTGCAAGCAACATTTATTCCTGAAGAAACTGGTGATTTAAAGAAAATATATTCTGAGGGCTAATTTTTTAAGGTTGCAAGCCAATTAAGGATGCTTTCAGGCTTTCTCTATTTTTTATTTATTGAGCTGTGGTGGCCTGAAGAGTATTGCTCAGTTCAATTTAAGATCATAATGAGAAAAAGAACACTGAGGACTGGGCCTTCAAATAAACAGAAACTTTTTCTTTGCAAAAACTAAGAGCAATTTAGAAGTCTCAATTCATGAAGCCCTTCAAAAAATGTGACTAACACACCAAAATTATTAGCCTTAGTTTTGTCACGTTGCTTCCCTCAACTGCACTTGTGTATGTCAGCTGGCTCAGTGTAACCTGTCTGGATCATGACCAGAAATCATTTGGGCACAACAGCCAAGTCTGTCTGGGAGGTGACCCCACCTTTGTTGAATGTGCTAATCCCTGAAAGGCCAGAGGATTGTGTAAAAGGCTGGAAAATCAAGGATCATCATAAGACCAGTTCACAAAAGTTACATTTTCATTGTCCAAGAAAGGACTTATCTTCTCTCTGAACGTTATTCCACTGCAGATGTGTGGGAATACTTAAGCCACATGTAGCATCTGGTGAAAATAAAGATTTATTTTGGCTGAACTGGCTGTAGTAGCAGATAGGGATCCGGCTTTGAACTAGATCTTAGTTCATAGCCTGCTGCTGCCTTGGGATTAATTTCAGAATTTCTGTTTGTTTTTATTATGGAGAAATTACTTGCAGCTGATTTTTTAATATCTTTGCATTCTTCAAATGGGCAAGCTACTGAAAAGAGATGGGAAAGTCAGAAAAGACTGGAAGTGGCAGTAACATCAGATGTTAGCCCATCTCATGGAGACCAGGGATGAGTGGTGTCCTGCAGGGGTTGGTGCTGGGGCTGATTCTGCTCCACAGCTCTGTCAGTGACATGGACAATGGGTCCCCCAGCACGTTCTCTGGTGACACTGAGCTGTGCAGTGCAGTTGGCACGTTGGAGGGAAGGGATGGATCCAGAGGGACCTGGACAGGCAGATGTGGGTCTATGTGAACCTCCTGTAGTTCAACAAAGTGAAATTCAAGGTCCTAGACCCGGGTCAGGACAATCCCCAAGACACGGACAGGCTGGGCAGAGGAGTGATGGAGAGCAGCCCTGGAGAAGGACTTGGGGGTGATGGTTGGTGGAAAGCTCACCATGAGCTGGCCAGAAATCAACTGTGTCCTGGGCTGAGCCCCCAGCATGGGCAGCAGGGGAGGGGAGGGGGGGATTCTGCCCCTCTGCCCCGCTCAGGCGAGACCACCCCTCACCCTGCAGAGCTGTCTCCAGCCCTGGGATCCCAGCACAGGAAGGATGTGGAGCTGCTGGAGCCAGGCCAGAGCAGGGACACCAAGAGGGATGTTCAGGGGGATGGAGCAGCTCTGCTGGGAGGAAAGGCTGAGAGAATTGGGACTGGAGAAGAGAAGTCTCCAGGGGGACTTATAGCAGCCTTGCAGTATCTGAAGGGGACCTGTAGGGAAGCTGAAGAGGGACTCTTCATCAGGAACTGCAGGGGTAGAAGAAGGAGTAATGGGTGCAAGTTGAAAGGGGGGAAATTTAGGTTGGGTATTAGAAGAAAGTTCTTTGCTGTGAGGTTGGTGAGGCACTGGAAAAGGCTACCCAGGGAGGCTGTGGATACCCTGGTAGCTTCAAAGTCAGGTTGGCTAAAGCCTTGAGCAACCTGGTTTAGTGGGAAGTGTCCTTGCCCATGGCAGAGAGGGCTGGGACTAGACGGTCTTTAAGGCTCCTTCCATTTGTTAACATTCTGTGACACCATCTACAACATTTTTGTGTCAGTTTAAGGAAGGGAATGTAATCCTTATCTTGCAGAAGAGCTTGTCTTGACTGGAGTTGGAGTTCTGTGTATTTATTCTCACCATGCCATGCCTTCACCAGAGAATGTGCTCTTGATTTGAGGACATGTTTGCACTGCACCACTGCCCTCTGCTCAGCAGTGTCACTGACAGTGCACAAACACATTTTCAGTCTGTGTCTCACTGTCTTTTGCTGTGACTCTCCTTTCCCAGGACAATCTTTGGACTTCTGGACCTTTTTTGCCTGACTTTGGGATGCAAAGTGAACACTTACAGAGGCAGAGAGATGGACAGTGAGATATCTAGCATTGCCATTGATTGCTACTGTTTTATTTCTGTTTTGAGGGTGTTTTGCTTTCAGTAGTGACATGGAAAGCACAGTGGGTGGTGGGGGTTAGCAGGGGGAATTTGCATATAGAGGAGGGAAGCAGAGCAGAACTCCTTTGTTGGCACAATTCAGACTGGACAAATTTCAGTGGTGGAGAGTGAGACTTAAAATAGACTCTGGTTCTCATACAAATAGGGCTGTACTTGCCCAAGAGCCTCTGTAGCACCTAGAATCATAGAACAGAATATCCTGAGTTAGAAGGGACCCACAAGGATCATTGCAGTCCAGCTCCTGGCCCTGCACAGTACAGACCCAAGAATCCCACCCACTTCTCACTCTCTGATATAGCTGGTTGTCTCCTCTGTGACTTTCCTGTGCCTTATACACAGGGTTACAAAGGAAGAATCCAATCTCCAAATGCAACCCAGCAATGTTCCCTGTCCCTGTGTGAAATCTCCCTACTCCCAAACAACCCAATGCACATTTAAGTTATTGAAAAGCTGTGAGAATGCCTTTGCATCTTGGACACAGACAGTCACAGCTTCTGCTCCTCAAGGCTACTGTCTTCCCAACACATCTGCTGTCATGCAAGGAAAACAAGACTGACTACTGGCACAGAAAAAAAGGAAATAAGTTTGCCTTTTCTCCACCAGAAGAAGGAGCTTGTGGGTGGACAAATGAGGTGGGAAATCAAAGTTATTTCTATGTCTTCACTCCATGTATAATATTCACACTGCAGTTGTTTTTGTTCTGTGACTCAGGTCAAAGATTTCAAAGCAGTTTATTATGCATCCATTTCACAGCAGAATCTCTTCAGATCTCACAAACCAAGTGTTTGTCACCTTTTGACCTTTTAAGTAAACTACAGCATCCTGCAGAGAGGTGGTACTCATCACTACCATTAATGCCCAGGGATGTTATTAAGACAACAAAGCTTCCTGTTGGTTCCTCCTCTTGATTAAAATGCAATTCAAGTACTGACCACAATTTACAGCATCTTCTAATCAAAGATTCTGGGATGTTACCATTCTGATTGTAATTTGTCTCCCTAGAGCTCACCCAAGGTGTCAATTGAACTAGGTTTGGTTTGAATTTTCAGATAAAGTTTTCTGTAGTGCATGTAGTCCCACTGAGCCCACTTCTCCACTGGAAAAAAAAAAAAAAAAAAAAAGGGATCCTTTAAGATTTCTCTGCCTTTATGCCATAAAAAGTCGTAAAACAGTAAAATTTGACCTATACATGAAAAGTTTGCTTCTCCAGTCCATCTCAGAAGCACCCCTCTGAAGGAAAGGCAACATGGGAAAGGCAATGCAACCCACAACTGCTTTTTTTTTAAACCATTTTACATACTCCTTTTAGTTCCACAGCCAAAGGTAAGTGAATCTGCAGAGACATCAGTCAATTGAACACTTCAAGAAGTAAGTGAATTCTTATCCTTCTGAAAAACATATAACTATCATCTTTTAGACCTGAAGCCACCCCAGCACAGATTCATGTCTCTTCTTACACTCTTCTAAGGACTTATGAACCTGGTTTCTACTCTGTATTAGCTTCAGATAATTAAGAAAAGTCATTTTCTTGCCCCAGCTGAACTCTCAGCCCTGTGATTTTACCAGTCCATGCAGCCTCAGCCCCCTGCAGCATACTTCACTTTTGAGATGCATGCAGCCAGGTTGTGACTTGGGGGCTGCACACAGGTGTGACAAAGTTGTCTGATCCTTTTCAGGGCATATGTTCTGAGGGGACAGAAAGGGTAAATGGATCTATGTGGAAAAGTGTGAGATAAGGGGAATATATTCAGGCCATCATTTTAGACAATCATCTTGAAATGAAAAAACTAGACTTTGTCTTGTTAGAGAACTGACCTGCCTGATCATCACACCTGACTTGGCATCTTTCATCAATAACATATTTGTAGCACACTAAAATTAAAAATGCTTTAAAGAAAGAAACTGGAAACTAAAGGGAAACAAGTTTTTCTGCTATTTACATGGCACTGTAGAGACAGACAAGGTGAAGAACTTTGGGGGAGGTCAGCTTTTAGAAGGTGTGGGAAGCATGGATTCTGTTTTGACACTTTAGATTGTTGGCTGCTTTGCTGCCTAAAAAATACATCTAGATGGAGAGCAGCTTAAATTCAGAAAGGCAGCAAGGTGCCTTATGTTATTTAAATCTAAGTATGCAAAATAAGACATCTACCATGTTCTTTTTCCTACTGAAAGAAATCTCACCAACAGTTATTCAAAGCAATCAAACATACAAAATAGTCTCTTCTCAGACTTAAAATCACAGTAGTTCATCATTTTTAAAACCAAGTTAAAAAAACAGCTAAGGGACTTGACAATTTACTTTTCTATTCTCACTCTTAAAATGCTGAATCCATTTCAATCCCAGCTGGGGACAAGGACAGCCAACAACAACACATCACTCCTAGCAGGATACCTTTTTAGGTCCTCTTCTGGGATGCATCAAATGTTGATGACCAAATTATGACCCTTTCCACCTCCCTTACTGAAAGCACAGTATTTTTGCCAACAGTCATCAGCCAACGTTTTGAAAAATATGAGGCACAGGACTATGCCTAAATTACCAAAGCAGCTTCCCCACTATCAGGCAGGTAGGTTCTTAAGCAGTTCTATGTGACCTCAAAGCTGTCAGGTACCTGTCATCTTAAAAACAAGATATGACTTAGGTATTGGTACAGGTTGAGCACCTTGGTGTCACCATCCTTCTCTCTGACAACTTCAGGCTGGTGGCCTTAGCTCTGACACCCTTGGCTTCCCTTACCGAGAGGGAGGGGCTTTTTAAAATAAGTGCCCCCTGTTTTCAGCAGTGCTTTATCTGTGCAGTGTAAAATTTTAATGTTGTTATGGTACAGAGAGAATCTGGAGCAACCCTGTCTACTTTCCAAAATCATGGTGTGTGCTCGTGGCTTATCCAGTGATACACTTGATATTCCCTGAAGGAAAATGAGACAGTGTATGTCACTAAGGCTCACATAATTTCTACTGAGCCACTGGGATCTATTTCATTCTATTCTCCTAAGTGGGCAAAAGTGATAATGAATGACCTGACAAAGATTCATAGGTAGAGCTTAAGAACCAATGAAACATTTGTTTCAACAATTTTACAGTTTATTCAAGGCTTTCAGCCTTTCTTGTTCTGCAGAACTGAGTGGGATAGTTTATGGGAGTTAACTTCCTCGTGAGGTTAGGATCAAATTCTGCAGCAGCTGCTCCAGAAAAATCATCAAACTTTCCTTGTCCCTCCACTTTCAAAAATAGGCTGGACTAAGGAGCAGGACAGAGGTGGAAGGATGCAACACAAACTTTCCTGAAAAGAAAGGCACATTAGGGGTTTTTTTTCAACAGTCTTTGTTCTCCCACTTGTTCTGCTCCAGTCAGTTGTGAGAACATCTGTAAATCTAGTTTTGGCTTCTCAAAAAGTAGATTAAGAAGTTGTATTGGGAACCTGATATGTGATCACTGAAAGAGATCTTTGAAGCACCTCAGTGGAGTGTAATAGACTTTGTGGGGCAAAACCTGGAGTCCAGTAAAGTCAGCAGCCTCTTGACAATTATCATTCATACAATTTCACACTCTGACACCTTGATACACTTTCCCTTTACTTCAGACTTTCCCAGAATAAAACACAGAAGAAAAGCACTCCCCACCCCATGGACCTTTTGCAACAGCTGCATAGGAAGAAAATTAAACAAATGAATTTTTAGTTTCTGGGTAGTGCAAACACTCTTTTTAAACAAGATGTTACTGTAGGCTGCTTTTTTCACTTTTGACCACTTCTGCATCTGAGCAAAACCAGTAATGATGACAGCAAAATTCTATCAGCCACCATCATGAGGGGAATTTCCATGAATGACATGGATTCTTTGGCTACCAAAAAGTTACTGATTAAAATGACTCATTAATGAGGCACAGAATCATCCAAAGGATTTTGGAGTTATTCTTGATTAAATTGTTAATGATATTTTTTCACTCTCAGCTGCTCTATAATAGCCTTGGGAATCCTGAAACTGAAAAATCTGTGTCTTATTTATAAATATCTTTTTATTTCAGTGGGTCATATGCACTGCTCCAGAAATAGTGAGTTGTTCCCAGCTGCTGTGCTGTTCCAGGGCTGTTGCAACACTGTTCATGTGTGCTGCAGTAGATCAGTTTGCTTCAGGGACTGGTTACATGTGCTGAGGCACATGACACATTGGCTGGCACTGGTTTTGATTTTAAAATCATAACAGAGAAACCACTAACAACCTTTAGCAATGTCTCAACTATTAAAGCTGCATAATAAGGAATTACAGAAAATTTGTAAACTACACAAAACCCCAGTAAAATGTCAAAATTTATTACAGCTGTGGGACAAGGAGCCAACTAGTTGAACTGAAACGACTTAAATTAACATCTTTTAATTAAGTTCAGATAAACTAATGACTTAAAAGCAGAAATCTATCTGAAATAAAGGTTGGCACAACCATCTTAAAGATCTTTCTTTTCCTTAGCATTCATATCATTAGCATAAACTATTGTGTTAAGAAATCTGAAGAGAAAGTGCAAGAATTAATGGATAAC
The DNA here is from genome assembly GCF_963513975.1 of Fringilla coelebs. Classification (NCBI taxonomy): domain Eukaryota; kingdom Metazoa; phylum Chordata; class Aves; order Passeriformes; family Fringillidae; genus Fringilla; species Fringilla coelebs. The sequence goes on along the minus strand of NC_140033.1, from coordinate 63,888,777 downwards.
GTCTTAGCTACAGTCTTTCCATTGGAGGAAGACTCACAGTTCACAGGGGAAACAAATTACCCAACAGCATCCCTCATGATGCAGTTGAAAAATTAATGCCTGATTGATTTCCCTGTCAATCAGATGTCCATCACTGGGTCATCAAACCAGCTTCTTTACCAGGCACTAAACTGCTTTCTTCAAATAGATTTATTTAAAATAGTTTGACACATTCTGTCCCTGTGGTGTGCCCTCCTTTTGAGCGTGGTGTGAGGTTCTTTGCTTTGCATGGTCAGACAAAATTGCTCCTTTAGTACATCCAGAGATGGCAGATTGAGATTGATCTTGTTTTACTTCAGTACACTGAAGAGGATTAAAAAGAGTGAAAAAACTGGACTGAGCTACCTTCATCTTTGGTTCTGCTGCAGAGAAATATAATATCAAATCCTTTTATGAGAATGTATGTCAGATTCAAGAAACTCAACAGACAGGCTATGACCTAAAACTAGTGTAGTCTGCTGTAACCAGGAGATAAACACAGCATGCAGCAGTGGATCAATCCTGTTTTTGGAGGATTTTATGGAAAACTATGGCACATTCCATTCCTTTCTGTAGGAGTTCACACAGACATAAGTGGTGATTATCTTCTGGGAAATTTTTGGACAGCTGAGCTACTTGACTCATGAAGTAAAAATTTCTGTGGCCCCCCTCCCACTCTCGTCTCATCCTCTCTTCTACTCCTCTTCCCCATTTTCAAAATGGCATGTTGAACCACCTTCTGAAATGAAAGGTACCTCTTAGTGAAGAACAGCAAAAGCAGGAGAGGGCCCCACAGAATCAGGCATACAGTAAAGTCTTCCAGGCTGCTGCTGCCCAGTTCATTTTGTTTGCTTAGAAGGTGGTGAAAACACTTGTAAGCTTTTCCTCAGGTGCAATCAGAAGGAAAATAACTATTCACTAAAAATCTGATTAAGGATATAAAGTCATCCAGTCATCCCACGCTAGACTGACTCAGCCTGGTCTGTAAAATCCATGTATGAGCTTAAGGAAGCCACAGACTTACTAACACCCTAGTCTAACAGCTTTATCTAAAGAGAATGTTGTTTGGGTTTTCCAAAGCTGTTTCATCTTTTTTTCCTATTCCCTGTGAAGTATGAGTTTCAGAGGAGAAGGCATTTCAGGGTAAGTGCTTGATCTAAAGGCCAGATCTAAAAGGCATTTAGCCCCCTAACATGATCTTGAGTAGTTTGAGTCCACTGGGAAATTACTGTTCTACATGCTCTGAGTGGCATGCCAGTAAGAATACCAGTAGGAGAATTTCAAGTGACTTTTGTATGCACAGTCAGAACCTTGTATTGTTGTTTGTGGTTTTTGTTTTTTTGGTTTTTTGCTAAGGCAGTCTTCAGTAGTCAGTTTCCTTTTCTCCTAATCTGCAGCTGCTTCACTGACTATCCATCATCTTTATTACAGTGTCATTTCTATACGTCATTCTCTTACACTAATCAGAAGCAGACCAAGTGGGAAAGAAATTACTCCACAGGGATGAGGTCTGGTGCTGTAAACGATATGTTGAACAAGAGTGGAATTCCATGCAAGAGACACCAGGCTTGTTTACACATGTTGAACTGATATCTTTTATCTGTGGGACACAGCTCAGCTCTTTGTTGTGGTCAGTTGTGGCCATCCTCCAGCACCGCTCTGCAGCAAGCCTGTGAGCAGTGAACAGCCCCACTGCTGCCACTATTGTCATTAAGTAGCATAAAACAAATCACCCAGCATGGCATGGTGATGAACTGGAGCCCTGCAGCCTGGAAACAGAAGCTGGTCTATGAGCAGTAGGACTAATGAAGCCTAAAGATTCTTATTAATACATACCCAGTATGCCCTACATACTCACAGAGTAAGAACCTTCCCACTGCCTGGAAGAACTTTCCCAAAAGTGACAGTAACTCGTTCCACCTTTCCCAAGCCACCCAATTCAGTGTCACCTTCATCCCTTTTCACCTCCTGCATGCTTTTGGGAGCCTTGCTACCTCAGCAGGAGATGGGCAGTACAGTGAGAGTGCCGTACTGTGGCCTTCCTTGTCAATTGACTGACTGCTATTTCTTATTTGTGACATTTAGCAGAGGCAGTGAGTGAAGGTTGAGTCCTCCCTTTAGGGTTCTGACAGGGTGTCTTCCTTCCTCCTGTTCCCAAAAGATCAACTTTTTTCCCAAGTAATAACAGCTTACTGTTCCATTATCTCTACGATGAGAGCATTGTCACTCTGTCAGGTTTACTTGATGGATTCAACCCTGGGTTCAAAGGTTGTCAGAAAGATGCAGATGGTCCCACAGGTATGATGGGTGAAGAAGTCTGTTTCCTTAGAAAACCAGGCTAGTTTATATTCTTGAGGTAAGACAGTCTTCACTGTAGTTGCTCCACCACTTTTGCCTTCAGAGCAAACTTTGTCACCTTATCAAATGCCTATTTTGCAAGACAGGTGTTATTAATTAATAAATTATGAAATACATCACCCCTCTGAGCAGCAATACTTGGAATCAGGAGAATTTTAAGAACACCATTTCTTCACTTTTAAGCCATGGTGTCAGTAAAAGCAAGATTAGCATGACCAGATAGGAAATTACTAAGGAACAAAAAGAAAAACCAATAAGGTTAAGGAAGTCAACTAAAAAGAAATTATAACAAATATAAACAGAATGACCTTGAAAAAAAGAAAAGAATTCTTTACATTGTGGTTTCTCCTTGAGCCATTAGCAGTCATCTGTCAGGTTTTAAGAATTAATTAGAATATTAAAAATAAGTAGAAGGTTAATATATATAAACACCAAAAATACTCTTTGTGGTTTGAATGAAACTGCACACCAACTAAAATAGCAATGTTTTCAGTAGGTCCCTCCAGTGTCTAAACAGAAGTCACTCTGTATAAACATCCAGACACTATTGGAATTTTTATATCCTTATCAACGAGTGGGTGACTTCAAAAGTGCAGCAGTGGTTATTCAGAACTCCCAGTCAAAAAATGTAAACAAAGGTATGTAATTATACTTAATTATGCAAGTCTAATTTATATAGTTATAAATACACATATAAACACAGATAAAATACATAATCAAACATAATATGTAACGCTGCTGAAAGGCATGCTGTGATCTATGAATTAATTATGTGTGTTTTGCCACCCAGTACAGATGTCAAACCTTCGAAGTCTTTTCACATACTAAGGCTTTAATTTTTCAGTAACTACCCCGCTGTTAAATGCTGATTTTGCATTCATAAAGTCCACTGGAAATTTGGATTGTTGATGCAGTTCAGATGTTTAGTCCTGAAAAGCTGGATGCATTGGCAGTGATATCACCAAGATGTTCTCACTTAGTCGCAAGGCTCTGATTTTGTCAATCAGTTGCCTAGGATAACTCCTCATAAATAGGAAGACATTAGGGGGAGAAAAGAACTCAGAAACAAAAAGTACACTGCTTTTCAGGTTGCCTGAAGTCACAGCTTTTTCCTAGGGTACGAGTCCCATTCAAGATCATGTTGGGCACTTTGCCCCAGCTATAAGGAAAGATATAGTTTGCCATTCTTTTGCAGGAGCAAAAGTAGAGAAGGAAGGTACCAGTAAAGAGAAACTCATAACACATGTGCTGAGGGAAGGAGGCTGAGCAGCACCATGCCCTGACCCTGGGAGGCAAGACATTAGGCTTCTCATGGTGAAGAGAAAGAAGGTACTATTAAAGAGAAACTCCTAACACATCTGCTGAGGGAAGGAGGCTGAGCAGCCTGAAGCCTGGGAGGCAGGACATTAGGCTTCTCATGGTGAAGAGAGAGGGAAATTACAGGTGTGAAGCTCAATAAAGAAAACCAAGAGGAAAATAAGGGAGGATTTGCTTTCCTGCCATTTAGGTGATTTTGTCTTATTTGCATTAGAATCTCAGTAGGTTTCTAGACATCTCCAAACCCATTTTATTCCTAAATTCTGCCATCCTAGAGCATCGTTTTTTAGTATTGATCCTAATACATATTGTTCTGAACTATCAAAAATATATTGAAAAACTTTTCTTTCATAATGGAGCTGAACAAAATCCCCATGATACCAGAAGCCAGTGTAGTGTTGCTTGGCACTTTTGTCCCTAGTACAATAGTGCTCACTCCAAATTTCACGAGTCCAAAGGACCAGGCCACCTCCATGGTTCCCCTTTTCCTAGCAAAACCAGGCTGTTGTCTATGGAGCCCACGTGTTTTCTTAATAGTGACTGACCAGCAGCACTACAAACTTGCCCTCTTCTCCTCCCCACTTCCATTCCTGAATTCCTAGCGGGTGACTCGCCTGAAGCGCCGAGAGTGCGCGTCAGTCCTCGTGCTGTAGCTGCCAAGAAGCCTGTGAATGATGCCTGTGGTTTCTGTAACGTGGACACCTGCCCCATAAAGTCTGGCCTGAGACCACCAGCTAATCCTGTGCTGGCCACCTGACAGAAACACACAGCCATTCCCCCTCTTTTCAGAGTGTGTGCATGTGTGTGTGTCTGTGTGTGCACGTGAAAGGCTGTATTTCTTCTCTTTTATTGGTCTTTTTTGCACCTGCTGCCAGATAAACAGCATGGGTTAATAGCCTGCTTCATGCCTGACATAATTTTGGGTTTATTAACTTGCCATTCTTTTTACTCTTGATAGAACCTGACAGGCAAGCAGACAAATACCTAAATTAACTTAGCTCCCAACTGGCACCTAGACAGGCCAAGAATAACACAGAGATAAAATGGAGAGGTTGAGGATGTCTATGGAGTCAAAAAGGAGAGAGGGGGGAGAGCATGAGAGAAGGGGAAAAAATGAACTTTGGACCAGAGAAGTTTTAAAAAAAATAATTATTCAAAGCATAACAACATGACAGAAGGCTGCCAGAAAAACCTCATCTGTGTGAGGAGGGCAGTGCATACGCAGTGGGAAAAATTCAGACACACATTTGCCTCTGGGACAACATAGATTTAATCGCAAGACAACTTCGTAAATGGAAATGAATGCAATGACCTCAGCTCAGGTCGCAAGAGAGTAGAAGCCCACCAGGTTATGAAACTCCTGCAGAAATTAGCCATGCTTGGCAGCATGAGCTTTTGGGAGAGGACCAAGGATGAGCAAGTTCTGAGGATTTCATTTCATTTCAAAGGAGGGTGGTCTTTCCATTTCAGGGTCAGCAGCAGGACAGTGCAGTGGGTGTAGAGGTGGAAAGGGAAGCACAGAATTTGGCTGACTGTCACGACCTCTGGATAATTGAAGATTTAACTTTCCATGTCTCAACACTCCCAGAATCTTCCCACATAGGCCAAATCACCAAAATAATAGATGGAGGAAAATCTTTCAAGGTGGAGGAAGGTACATAATAGGCATGTTATGACATTATTCCTTGTCACATGCCCTGTCACAACAGACACCAGCTATTAAAGTCTGTAGTACAAGGTGGGAGACTTGTTCACAACGGAAGCTGTATAGAGATAACATGTCAGACTGAAAGTACTTGGAGTGTGTGGGAAGAGGGTGCAGTGAGATTTGGTTAGGCTTGTAAAGAACAGCAAGTTATGTCTGGAGCAAAGGGGTGTGTGCACATGCACACGTACTTGGAGCCACAAGTTGTGTTTCAAGTGCATCACAACCCCTTTGCAGCAATCCTTATGACTCCATCCCACGACCTTTCATGATAAGGCAAGGCAAAAGCAGTGAGGGAAAGCAAAATCAAGTGCACAGCCACCATTACAGGGTATGTGTGCCTACATCTAAAGTAAAGAGAAGGAAAAGCTTGTCATGCTGAGCAGAAGCAAAACTCCCCCAAAAGCTCACAGAGGTTTGTCAAACAGATTCAAGACTGGGACAAAAAGAAGGCTTCAGAACTGCTCTCTTTTGCTTCACAAAAATTGTAATTTGGTAAGGTGGCTAGTGAGAAGCAATAAACTTTAAAAAGGCAGATATATATTAAATTTATATCTGGAATATATATCTGGTGGAATTCTACTTCTATGAAGAATAAGAGAAAAATGTGCTGGCCCCGCTTGCGAGTTTGCATTTGCAGGAATTGTATAAAGTACTGCCACTTTAAATGTTTTCTCAGGAGAAGTAAATATTTAATGTTATACTTAAATATCCTAAGTAATTACCCCTGTTCCTCTCAAAAAGTGCCCCACAGGGTGTCTCAAGACTGTTTCTTTCTGATAGACAGTAGCTCTGCAGAGAGGCAGCTCATGCTGACATCCTGTTTCAGGATCTGCCAGTGAGCTGAAGGGTGGAGCATGATTGCTACAGCAACAGCACGTCCAGCTGCAAATGTACGTGCTGCCATGAGTTTAAGCAGAGGACACATAGGTAGGCAAAAATACCTGTGGTGATAAATTACGCATGAAAAAATAAGTGGCCTCCTTCCTGCGGATGCTATCAAACCTGCTTTGCCTGTGCCAGGGGCATATCGGGTATTTTAACATGCACAGAAGCATAAAATTACCAGTTGGATGCATGGTGCTTGGCCTTGGTTACTTGCTGAAGTGTGGAACCAGTCTTAAAAGACTTCATTGTGCTCTGTCAATGTTTCATGTCCCTCGAACTGAAGAAGAGGTATCACTGTTAAGGTAGAGTTTATAAGCAAGTTATTTCCCAAAAGTACAAATCTGTTTTGCACTGACTGCATTTTTGGGCTGGTTTTTTGCCCCATCTTTTCCCTGCTTCTTTCCCTACCAATGAAATAAAAAGAAAAATAAATTTCTAGCTCTACTCTTTGCAAACTGGTTCAGAGTACTGAAGTACAAGAAAACCACCAATGTTAGATGTCGTCATGGCTGGAATGATAGAATGGAATCCATATTTTAGAGTATTTGCTTGCTTGCCTTCTGTCTCCCCGTTCCCAGGACTCGGCCGTGCCTCAGAAACAGGCTGCCCATGGGGTTACTTCCTATTCTAAGCACAGTGCTCACAGTATATCCCCTTCTAATTCCTCAGTGACTTCCAAAGAGACAAACAAATGATTGCCCCTCAAGACAATTCCTCTCAAGTTTTCTACCAATTAAGCTCAAAGCTTGCTTGGGCAGGTCTTTGAGAGTTTAATTGTTGCAGTGTACGAAATGATGCAGTGCAAACAGAATCGTTTAATGGTTATGATGAAACACCCACTACTCTATATCTTTGTTTTGATTTAAAGAGCTCTAAATAATCAAGGATATAAATGTGTACAATGCAGGGGGGTTAGGATTTCACTTCATTCTTAGTAGCAAAATTTCTTCCTTATCCCCCTGGATATGAAGGAGGCATCAATAAATTATTTGTTTTTCATTAGGTTCACCATCATATATAGAAGATTAGGGGGGGAAAAAGCTGATAATATTTTTACTATTATATCAAAGGCTTTAAAACTGTTGCCTTTTTATTGTTTATATCTGGATAAATAATTCTTTGGAAAGAAAACACATTTCATAGCAGCGATACATCCAGCTCCTAAAACAAGAGGAGTAGATAGATAATTAATGCAGCTTTAGGTTTTAACTTCTGATCTAGACAAGAGATAAGGAAATCACACTGTTTCATCATGATGTTCCCTAATTCCTTCACTTTTCTTTCAGAGGAGGAATCAAAGAAAATGGTGTTTTAGGGAATGAGGCTTAGTGGGCCTGATACAGCCCTTATTGTGTCATGACATTTGTTCCTGATTTTAAAGACCATGAAAATTCACTTAGAGTGATCACTGACTGGTAATGAGCTTGGCTTGGCTAAGAAATAGAATCCAGCTGGTCAACCAGATGAAGTTTGGCCATTCAGGCATTGTCATCCTAGGGTGTTGGATCAAGGTGAGCCGTGCAGCAAAGCTTTGTGTGTACCCAGGTTCCTACAACAGCTTGTTGGGACACCTAAGGTCCTGTTTGTATTGCTTTGCTTATTGGGCAGTAGAAGCCAAAGTGTTCTTGGCACTGTGAAATAAGGAGACATTCATCCCCCTTGCCCTCCCCAAATCCACCATTTGGGTCTGGTGTAAAGTTCCTAGGAAATTACCCCAGTATGACTGGAGACTGAATGTGCCCTCCCTAAAAAAGCCAGCAGACACAGAAATGAGCAATAAGGTTTGGCTTTTTCTTTTTCTTATTTCTGCAACTGATATATTTTTCTGCTGCTCACCTTGCTAAATCTTTTGCCCACACTTAACAGCCACCTCAGCCATGCCCTGAAAACTACTTACTTCCAAATCAGGACAAATCTGTCTGCGTTTTGGCTTGATCTCAAGGATTCTCAGTTTCAAATTGGGGCAGTAGTTTTGCCATCAAGCATATCTGTAGGAGCATATCTAGTTTTCTTCCTCAACAACATTTACCTTCACACTTGATTAAAATCATTATGTTTTAATCAGTGAAACATTTAGTAGAGCCTCTTCTGCATTTTATGGTTGGCTGAGCTTACAAGTTCCGGGCACAGTCTACTAACATAACAATATAAATCTGTGTTAGAAGGACACTGGCATAATTTCTCAGTTATTTCCATTAATTTACAAGAGTTTAACTTCAGATGTTGACTTGCTCTGTTTCAATATAGACACATAACAAGTGAAACCTGGAACATTAAACAGCTTTCTTCCCATACCTGCTGAGTTAGAGTTTAGTCCCGGACCATTCAGGCAGCCAGGGTATCACCCAGATTTGAAATTTTCCCTGATTGTTCCATCTGGAGACAAGATGGAAACTTCTGTAATTGAAGGAGATGAACCTATGCAATGTTCCACTTTGTAATTCTATTGACTGATCCTTGCCTTTGGTCTAGTTTTCATTGTTTTATTTGAAAAAGACAATAAAAACTTCTTTCTGTTCTGTGACATTGTAAAATAGAGGAAAAACATGACACAGATAAAGCACAGTTTAGGCAGGAAGAGTAAAGCATAACTTCTATATATTTAAAATATATGTGTGAGCTCTTATGTGTGAAGGTGCAGAAAAGGCAGCATAACATCCAGAATGGCTAGAGAAAGCATCAATTACTGTATGTATAAATATGCAAAAAATTTTAAACATCTCATGGTAGAACAAAGAGATGCAAATAGGCTCAACCATTTTTCACGTTTTTCCCCCCCCATCATCTACCTCCCCAACTTTTATGTATTTTGCATGCTGTAGGTAAAGACATCTTTTTTTCTGTTCCTTCCTTCAGTCAGTGCTCACTTCCATCAGGGTGCCTGTGGTGCATCACTGTCGCTTCTGCTGGCAGTCTCTGCAGGACAAGCTGAGAGCTCCTGCATTCCCCACTGCCTCTGGCTCAGGAAACCTCTGCGCCACAAACTGCTGGAGATGTGGGAGAGTATTCTGAGGAAGTGTCACTGCTTTGAGCTGCTTTACTTTTTCTTTTTAGCATCCAGTGTGACTGCTGGCTGAGACAAAGATAGGGAGCCAGCTGGCTGAGCTGCTGTGCCTGCTCTATTGTTCATCAAATTTCACAGAAACTCTTGGTTTATTTGATATTGCATCGGGTAATGAACAAAGGGGTAGACCACCCTGGCCATCAACATATCCAGGGGTATGTATTCATGAAAAAGGACAGACATGCTTTCTGCTTTTTCCCTGAAACCATTACTGTAGAGGGACTAATAAAGGGACATCAGCAGCCATAACAGCACAGCTGCCCAGCTGAAAAGGGGCTGTGGCACGGATAGATGGATTGCAAAACCCTGGGGCAAGCAGAAGAGCAATCATGCAAGGCACTGACTCCATGTCTTATGCATGTTTGAAACCATTTAGATCACAGAGCCTTTTTTGTGTGAGGTAAGAGATGGATGCTGGCCAGTGTTTTTCCATAGATGGATTGACAGGCAAATATGCCATGTGTAAAGGCTGGATGATGAAGCAAACCTGGATGATGTAGCAATTGCACAACTCCAGGACAGTAGTCTGACTGTGAGAAAGAAAGAGGCCTTGAATCTCTTCATTTCAATGTGTGTCTCCGTAATTATAATAAAGGCTGCATAAGAAAATCAGGCAATCTATTTAAGCTGCCTTCATTCTGTACATTTAATAATGCTTTTATCCAGAGCAGTTTGTAAATGTCATTTTAGTGGCAGCAATATTTTCCTTATTTCTCATCAGTCTTTGCCAGCTGAATTTAATCTTATTACTCTACAATGTAAATCCTTTAAGTAATTTCTTTTCCTTCTAGTGTTCATATTTTTCAAGTTCTATAGGGTCTTACCGTTTCTCCCCCCTGAACCTCCTCCCTCCTCTGACTTACTTATTATCAAGCCAGGTTGCAAACAACTAGTTGGTTGAATCCCTAAAGCAAGTTATGACAGACATGCATGAAACAAACAGATATACACACACCCTGAACTGCCCAGAGCATAGACAGGATGCAGCCAAGGCTCAGCAATCACTGCTTCTCACTGCTCCAAACTTTGACAAATAAGATTCTGTGACCTAGCTGGGAGTGTCTTGCTAATCCCAGAAACGTTTTAGTGTTTAAATTGCAAAAATGCAAGAAGCTGCCACATCTCCAGGCTGTATTAAAATCTGGAGGAAACTAACTAACTAACTAACTAACTAACTAACTAACTAACTAACTAACTAACTAACTAACTAAAACTAACTAACTAACTAACTAAAAAAACAAACCACCCAAAAAAACAAAACAAAAAAAAAAAATCCCACCACACACCAAAACAGAAATCAACCCAAAAATACTCTTAAAGCTATTTAAAAATACACGTTTTGAATCTCACTGGGTCGGATTATTTCTTTGAGCAACCAGTCAGATCTATAAAGTATGGCAGAGATGTTTTTGACTTAGTGTTTTCTAAAGAGATTTTTATAAATCAGTAGGGCTGACACTGACAAATGGAGGCACACAGATACACATACACAAAGGTTTTTAAATGTTCTGCTTCTTTGACAAATACAATGTCAGGAAAGAACTGGTTGTGGACATGGGAGACTGTTTTCTTTGCCTTGTTCTGCTTAATATTCTCTTCATAATGGTAGTCAATTCATTTCAAGCCAAATTGGGGGGGTTTATCATACAGAGTCACATAACTGCGCACAGATGGCTCAGAAACATTTTCAAAGATGCCCATCTATCTAAATTTAAAAGCTGAGCACTTTTTAAAGATCCTGTGCAAAATCTGGTCTGAATGGCTTTTGGGGGAATTCTCCTTTCTCCCAACTAGAAAATAGGAATCATAAATTCTTTCTTTAGAGTGTGGGAGAGTGATGCAGAAATTAAATGAGAAATGTCACTGAGACTGGAATCAAAAAAGAACAGCTTCTAATAATGAACTGTTATGGAGAGATCTTTATCAAAATTATTCTCTGTCATATTGGGATATCACAGAGTGCTCTTAATATTTTCTCTTTTAATCTCAATACAGTTATGACAATGTGTTCATCTTTTTAACTAAAAACTCTCTCACTTCTTCAGCTGCAAGAAGAAATGACGTGACAGCAAAGGCCACCAGTGAAATATGTGTTCAGGGATGTACATGATGTGATGCTTTGCTGAGTCAGAAGTCCATGGGGAAGTGGTTCTGGGGCCATGGAATAACAAGGCATTTCTACCCACAACCATCCTTTCTTTATGATCTGGAATTCATAGAATCCTCAAAGAACCACAGAATGGGTTGGGTTGGAAGGGACCTTCAAGATCATCCAGTCTCACCCCTGCCATGGGCAGGGACACCTTCCACTATCCAGGTTGCTCCAAGCCGCTTCCAACCTGGCCTTGGGCACTTCCAGGGATGGGCCAGTCACAGCTTCTCTGTGCCAGGGCCACATCACCCTCACAGGGAAGAATTTCTTCCTGATATCCAACCTAAACCTAATAACTGTTGGGGTGAAGCCATTTTCCCTTGTCCTATCTCTGTATTGAACATCCCTGTGTGATATTTTTTCTATTCATGACACAATTTTCCTTCCTCTTTTCTGAGTTCATCAAAGTAGCTGTCCCTGTTCATATACAAAATCAGTTTCACCTCAAACCTTTCATATGGTCCCTGTAAGAATTAAACTATCTTAAAATTGCTGGATTGTTAAATTTCCCTGTTTGGGCCTGACTGGCTGAGTACTGTCCTCAGGACTATCACCAGCAATAACAGAAAACAAAACTTTGCACTAGTAGCAAGACCTTTTAATAAATAGTATTTAGCTTCTAGGTTAAAAGGAGGTTCTAGATTTCAAATTCTCACATCAAACAGGTAAAGCATGGCAGCCTCGACACAGCTGGACCATGATTGGTGATTGTGAATTAAAACAATTCACATGGAACCAACCAAACATTCACCTGTTGGTAAACAACGTCCAAACCACATTCCAAAGCAGCAAACACAGGAGCAGCAATCAGATAATTATTGTTTTCATTCCTCTCTGAGGCTTCTCAGCTTCCCGGGAGAAAATCCTGGTCAAAGAGGATTTTTCAGAAAATATCATGGTGACAAAACTTTAAAAATTACCATTTGGGTACTTCTTGCTCAGAACTTGTTCTTGAACCATAATGCTTGCTCTGCAGCATGACCCAATGCTTTATGCATTCTCAGGGCCCTCTGATGTGAATGTGTGTCTTGCCCAAGGCTAAATCTGCCCGTGCCTGCCCAAATGTACATGTTGGAGATGTACACAATTGTATCTGCATGTATGCTCAAAGCCTCTTGCTAGAGATAAACCTCTCTTGTGAAAAGTGGGGATAAAAGAGAATATATTTTTGTTGTTTTCTCAGAAAAATTTAAGGTGTTTTTGGCAAACATCCCAGAAGCTTTTGTTGAGTTACATTTTTTTAAGAAATATATTAAAAAATAGTATTGTGACATTATGATGAACACTTTTATTTCATTGACATAACGTTTTCCTTAAAATGGCTTGGGTGGAAAATATGCGATTTGTTCCACTCACTGGAGGTAAAGTCCTGTGAAAATACTGACTGATCATCTGCTCTCCCCATCACCAGACAAAAAAAAAAGTCCTGTGATCAGAATTCTCCTTTTTTCTCCCTCTATGCATTCTTTCCAATACTCTATCAAGACCTAGAAAAGAGCTGACGAAAATATAACACTTATTTAGACCGACAGAAAGTGGGGTTTTGTTTAAAAAAAAAGTGAAAAAAGATCAGTCTTAGCTCCTCCAGAACTAAAAACTATGACTTACATAGTCTTTTACAGGTATATAATTGGCCTGCACAATATTTCAAAATTACCAAGTCAAACTGGGGCAAAATTCACATTGAAAATCTGAGATCTGAGCATAGCTGTTGACAAGAAAGGCTGAAGTCATAACAGCATCTAAGGTAATGGGAATTCTGCCACTAACTTCCTAAAGTTCGAATTTCAGCTTTCCGCCCAACAGCACTACCTCTTTTTGCAGACTCCATGGGACTTTTTGACTGGCACCCACAAATCTGGTGCTCTGTACTTTTCCTTTTCTCCTACATCTGCAATGTCACTGAATAATCTCTAAAGAGAAGCAGGAGGTAAACACAATTTTTAAAATTTAATTTTATTTTGTTAAATATAACAGGGGAAGAGAACATCTGCTCCGGTCAAGTTCAAACTCATTCTTTTATTATTTTTCAGATGCTCATACATTTATTTTGTGAAACTGAAATTTCCAAAACTTTTACTCATGCCATAAAAAAATGTGTTTCCATTCCCTCATTCTTGAGCTCTCATATACACACACATGCACAAAGGATAAAAAAGAGATTGTCCTTTTCTCTGTGAAGAAGTTTGAGAATGGTCAGAGCAAAAATCTTCAAAGTATGTTACTTTCTAAAGTGTCAAGTTTTATAAATAATTCCAAGTTTGAAATAATAGTTCAGTTACTATTAAATTAAGAGAGTTAACTACCTACATGCATAGAGTAAGACATTTCTGTTCTTTATCCTTGATGCACTTTTTAGTATTTTAATTAAAGGGTACAAGCATTGAAGATTTGTTGATTTTGTTTCTTCACATAACTGTGCAGTAATTAAGACTACTCTTTCCAGACAATCTGATTTTTAAATCTCACTAACACTGGTGAGCCAGATAGGTCTTCAAGTTGTTCAGTTCAGTTGTTTTTGAGTTTTACCTTTCTAAATGAGCCCATAACAGCCACAGCAAAGGAACCCACCAAAAGGATCCATGGATACCTGCAAAGCAAACACAGACTGGGAGTCTCACTCGGTGTCTGAGCTGAAGTTGTTCTTGTGTGCTAGAGCCTCCCACAGCTGCTTCCAAAAATTTCACACAGATGCTTTGTGGCAGTGGAGTGTCCTCACATGCTCCTTTCCAGGGAAGATGCCACAAAAGCAATAATTAACAATCAGATTGAACATTTAATGATTTTCCAGATTTTTTTTGCCAGTCATGTCAATAACCAAGGAGCACTGTTATAGTAATTCCTGCAGTCTCATCCCTGGGTATGCCTTCAGGTCTCCCTTAGGCATGGGTATCACCTTTGTCCAACAGAAGCTGTTATTACATTTATGAATTCTATTTGTGCTGTACAGCTCGGGGAATATACCCAGATAGTTTGGCTTTTGTGCTTTACTGCCACAGCGCCTCAGGAGTGCTGTCCAAAAGTGGAACTTATTGTGCACACAGGTGGATGCTTTGTTTTTCAGAGGACAATCACAGGCATATAAAGGCACAGAAGACAGGAAAATATTTGGCATGAGGCTCATCTCCAAATACGTGGAGAGGACTGTATTCTTGGGCTATTTGTGTCTTCTCTACCAGTTTGTGTATCTGTTCTATAAATACTTCCATCGTTTGCCTAATCCCCAGACAATGACTTTGCCTGCAACATTACCTTTCTTATATCTCCTTTACACTCACAAGGGCATAGCATGAGACATCTGAGTTCTCTCTTCTCCACACTTTTCGAAGAAAACCTTCCCTGTCCTGCTTCAGTAAATTCACCCTCATTAAAAAAAATTATGATTTTTTTTTGTAATTTATCATTCATTTTTTAACCCAAGAGATATCAGAAATGGTCTTTTTTTTCCATGATGGTACTTGATTTTAGTTTATAATCTTAACTGTAAGCTATCTATAATTTCTAAATATGTCTATAGTTTCACATATGTAATTTCTATTACCTTGTTCTATTTTATTACAAAGATAAAACATGTATGAACCATTAAAAAAAATCATTTGCAGACTCCTGGTCAGTTCTGGCTGTGAACAATTTGTCTGATGAATGTGAATCTTTGAGAGTCAAATCTCTCTGAGTTCTATTGTCTTTCTCCAAATACTGATCATTGCCTTGGAGTATTATGTGTGTCACAGATCTGTTTACTGATTTTTGTGACTTCTGACAAGCTCTGCAAGATGTTCTGACATAAATCCCTGTTTCAACACTCCCCCAGGCCCATTTTTTATAGTTTTGGAGCTTTTCTTAGAGGAGTGAAACAACAAGTTTTATAGCTTTGTTTTTAAACCTTTTTGATTGTCCTACCCTTTCTCATGTTTTAATACTGTTCTGTAACAAAATAGCCAGAAACTACTGAAATCAGCAAGTACATGAAAACGATCACTTTAAAAAATCAGATTATCATCTGGGGGTGTCTCTGAGGTTGATGTCTTTTGTTCACATATACAGACTAATGTCGTATTCCAAATATTATCTGTTGCTCTCCATACACCTATGGGAGTTTGATTTGACCAGAGTTGCTCTGCTTTTCAATTACTCTGATAATTTTACTGGTGATATTATAAATTTTACACGGCAGTGAGATGTGTTTCAAGTGCTATCTTACTGGCAGCACAAAATATAACTAAAAAATTCTGAAAAAATGTATATTCCTGTGGCTGTTTGCTTGAATGGTCAATGTTGAAGGTTATAGCAGCAACCTTGAGAAACTGTAAGAAGAGAATGGAGAGACGTCTTAAAAAAAGTAGAATTACATTCCATGGTATCTGAGATGCCTGTAGCAGAATTAAAACTAGGGAGATTTCCAAAAGGTTTGGGTAGATTTTTCAAGACATGGAATTGACACAACTGAAACAGGGAAACAGATTTTAGCCTTTGCAGTGTCCATTCCATGTCATCCTTCATTGCTTCAGCTGCCAGGAAAAAGGACAGGTAGGGATGAGTCACTGTCACTCTCCAGCAGAGCACTTGCCATCCCAATTCTGACTTTCCAGAGCTCACTTTGGAGGCCAAAGGAACAGACAAAGAGCTCTCCTGCCTCTTCTCTCCTCTCACTTCAGACAAACCACCATGAAATCAATAAATGAAAACAGTTCAGTGACTTCCACACTAAACTGCTTTAGGAGAATAAGCAGTTCTGTTACGCCTTTAGAGCAGCTTGAAGTGGTGCATTAAAGACGTTGCTCTTGGGTGATTTCACCCCCTTGGGTGAATGTATCATGGCATGAGAAGCTCCCATATTCTGTAAAGAAAATAATGAAAATAATGAAACAAGCCTTAATCGCACTGTCTGGATCTATGCAGGACAGAAGTTCAGGCTTCATGCAAGCTTTAAAAATGTTCTAGGAATAATTTATTTTACCATTTGGGGAGAGAGGGAGGTGAAGAAAGATGAGTTTAAATATATAATTTAAACAGCTTACAAGAAGAAATGGAGCCTTTCAGTGATGTTTGAGATGGAACTGCTTTTTTAATGCTATACTGGCATAGCAGTAATGGAAAATATGCCTCAGTGGGAAAAAAAAAAAAAAAAGGAGGTTTCATCATTAAAGGTGTGGCAAAAGGTTTTGTAAATTAAATCATAAATCAGTCAACTTTTAGTTCAATTAGCCCAGCCAAAAATACTCCTATTAAAAAAAGTCACTTCAGAGTTTAAGGAAAGCCATAAATCATTGCCTAATCACAGTTTTTAGTACCTTAGAATAAAGTACCCTCCCAGTACTGCCCACCATGCTGGCTTGTGAGTGGAGTTAATAGGGAACTTGCCAAAAGTTTTGAAGTGAAAACCATAGGGGTTTTACTCTTTCATTCAAAAAGCACATTAGAGACCTCGGCTATAAATCTTAGCATGACCTGTGGCACTGTTTAATCAATTTACTTCATGCCCTCAAGGGAGATGGTGTATGTCTTTGCCTGTGGTCCCTTTCTGAACATACACAGCAGACCCCACCACCTACCCGACAAATCCAACTGCTAATTATTGAACAAATTCACTCTAGTGTTTTAATTAAAGCAGTATTTCTTATTCTAATTTGTGACACTGTGTCAGGTTACTCAGGGCTCTGTTTATAGTGTAGGGAACATGTGGAACAAGTCAAGATGTCATGGCAGGCAGCGAGCTCTAAAAAATAAAAGTTGGCTTCCCATCCAGTTTGCAGTAATGTTGTGTACTATGGACACCAGCCTTGTGCATCTCATTCAGGATAAAGCTTACTTGCCATTTCTCAGAGAAAATCATCCACCTGAGGTGGAGTCTGGGAAGAGAACAATGGATGCATGCCAGATAACATAAAACATCCTTTTCATGAATCCACCTGATCCAGAGAGCAGGAAGTCATAGAAACACTGCAGAAAAAGTGTCTCTGCTGTATCCTGGACCTCTGATTAGTGATTCTCTCTGATTAGAGAGAAGCATTTTGAGCCTCTTCTAGCACTGGGTGTCAGCTTCTCATGCAGGGAAGGAAGCCTGACACAGCTAGAGCTTCTCCTCATCCTCCACAGCACCCAACAAATACCTGCTGCTTGTTATCACCCAGTGCTAAACTGCTGCTGTGCAACCACTGCACAGCTGAACCATGGCCATGTCCACTCCAGCCTAGCACAGATGAAGGATGAGCAAGAACTGGAGTCACGTCATAGTGTCTACACAGCTGAGAATTTCCTCAGCATTTCATACAGGGTTTATCCCAGCCTTCTCCAGCTGAATAGATTTTTAATCAGGCTGATTTAAAGGGTTTTTTTTAATGAGTTGTTTCTGTTTTTTCTCAGAATTGTAATGAGCAAACTTGCTTTTTCTCCCAAGCCTTTGGGAACTGAAAGCATGCATGTAAGCCCATCACCCTGTTCTAAAGTTAGAGGATATCTTAATGGCAGCAGTAATGCAAAGACCCACTGTTCCTTAGTATTTTCACAGCAATGATCCACCATTCCCTACTACTTTCACAGCAAACATAGATAATTATCTACCTCTAAGCAATCAAGAGATTTAGCTGATATCCATCTGAGCTCAGCAATTTTATAGGTTGAATTTGTTTAGGGGGAAAAGAAGCTCTTCAAAAAACTGTCTCAAATTTGGTCTCAAAATATTATGACTGATTGCAACTTTGATTTTCTTCTGAAAGCCAAATATTTCTGACACCTCTACCCCCCCCCCCCAAAAAAAAAAAATAAAACAAAACAACATAACATCTTTTCCATTTGCAACTGGGGAAAAATACCTAAGGCCAGCCTAATGCATTCAGGATTAGTCATTATGATTCACTTCATAAATGGCAATTCTGATTATTGTAAATTTCCTATATCTAGCTATCTAATTTCCTTCAGGAAACCTATAGTTAGTTGAAAACAGAACAAATCTAAGGCCTCAATCTTTATATTTTAAGCTTCATATTGAGTGACATTTTGCGGCCTCTTGCTGGCTGAAGATCCATGACTTATTAACTGTGGAAAGTCCAACAAGCTCCTTCTGACTTTAACAACCACTAATCTTCTAAGCCCTCCATTGTTCTGCATTCCCACAGGGCACAGAGCACTGTGGTCAGGACAAGCTCTGCGCTAGCGGAGAAGACTGCAAAGTTATTGTTTGGTTTAGGTTTAATTCCTCTTCTAACTTGTACGGTTTTCAGCATGCAGCCTCCTTTTTTTCAGCTCTAGGGCTGGGTTTTCTTTTAGTCATTAATAACTTATCTTAGTTTTCTCCATTTTTCTTATACTTTTCCCTCTTTATGATACCATTGCCTACTTCAAAGGGAATTTAATTTCTCTCACGGCATGTTTTTACTGCTGGATTTCTTTCATAGTATATTTTTTTAAAATTTATCATCTCTGACTTTTTATTCTTTATAGTGGTTTTAAAAAATGTATTTGCTACTCATGAAATGTACCAGACCATGACAGCACCAGAGACAGACATTTTCTTTTTCTGCTACCCTTAAGGTACCTATTTGAACTCTACAGCACAAGGCACTTCTAGAAACTTTTCCATCTTCACAAGTATCTCAAATAACATATAATCTTCCATGTGAGAAAAAAAATAATAATGTATTTTACCTTCATGAACAGAGTGTCTTGATTAAAGACAAAGAAACATTCGAAGCCTGTGTATGATCATTAAAGTTTTGCTAATGCTCTCTCAGGAGAGGCAATGAAGCAGAAAGGAAAAAAATTTAAATGGGAGAGGCCATATCCAAGCACTTTTCTGGCAGCAAAGGGGGAACCATTGCTGTAGCCACAATGTGCAGTCAAAAGGGTTGGTCTTGTCTTCTCAGGTAGGCATAGAGGACAGGACTAGATATGTTTTGCCTAGTAAACAGCTCTTCTCATTTTTCCACACATGACTTGGAAGAGCTTGCTCCAGTAAGTACTTAAAGCTGTGATTACAGATCTGAGGGACCAGGCTGAGAGAACTCAAGGAGAAAACAGAACAAAGAGCCATGAGCAGTGGAACACAGCATGCTTGTGTTTGGAGACCCTGTGTCATTTTTCTGGCCAACACATGCTCCCTGTACCTGGTGTGTCATTGCTCAGCAGAAAGTTTTCCTTTCAGGGGGGCTGAGACCACCCAGATGTTTAGGAAAGTACTTTGGGATACATGGCCACCTAAGGCTGAACAGGAGATTCCCTACTGCTGCTGAGAATTGAGTTCATACTCATAAAAGGGTTTCCAGGCAGCCAAGATGGGGAGACAGCCCCAAGATGGAAAGCCAGGACTCTCTTGTATAATTCCAGGTTCTGCTTATATACCACTGATGGTTAAAGAGCAGCTGTTATTTTTTTCCTCCAGAATGTGACCAATAAAAACTCCTGATTTGCCTTGAAGCCCCTCAAACTGACTCCCCAACACTGTCAGTGAATCCCAGATAAACCTGCACTCTGCTTGCTTGAAAGTCAGCAGCAGCTTCAAGCATTGCAGGGCTTTCCAAGTCTGTGCGGTCACCCCATTCATTACTCATGAAAGAGACAGTGAAAGACCCAAATCTCAGTGGACTCTCTCATCTTTACTTTGTTTGTTTGCTTTGCCACAACACAAGCAGTAGCCCAGGCAGTCTCAGAGGAGCCCATGGCTCTTAAGACCAGGTTTTCTAGAAAGAGCATTCAGCTTCTGGGTTTCCATGAGCCTTGTTTTTGAATTAGTTCAGCCAAGATTTTTATCCCCTCCACCACCCCTTCTTAGCATGAAATGTAGTGGAGGCAAAGTAAAAGTGTCTCCATTTATTTGTTTAATACATAAAAATAACAATCAATCTATACATAAATGAAAATGAAAGGTACTTCCTGTAAGTTTCTGAAGGCTCCCAAAATTAGTCTTAGGACTCAGACAAAATTAATATTGTTATATAGCCAGAGTTTCCATGAAAGTATCTGTACCTGGGTGTCTGTACAAGTAAAATTGTGCAAATAACTACAGGCTCTTTTCTAGCCAAGATCCTTTAACATCTCAACAAATGTGAACTCCATTTCTTACTGGAAACACGGCAATAACCTTCTCTGTTTTTTCCCAAAAAGCTCTTCAAAGCAGTGCTGATGTAGAGGGAAGTGTGATGTTTCATTAGAGCTCTGTGACTGTCATGGTGTCTTTGGTGCAGCAGCCAGCTGCCTCTGCTCAGTTATCCCAG
The DNA here is from genome assembly GCF_963513975.1 of Fringilla coelebs. Classification (NCBI taxonomy): domain Eukaryota; kingdom Metazoa; phylum Chordata; class Aves; order Passeriformes; family Fringillidae; genus Fringilla; species Fringilla coelebs. The sequence goes on along the minus strand of NC_140033.1, from coordinate 63,868,066 downwards.
GCACAGACTCACGTGCATCGTGGCTTTCCCAGGCCAGGGCCATCTGGCAGGGTTGGTTGCCAAGCAGAGGGAGTGGTGGGACAGGACAAATGTCTTTGGCACAGACTATTTGTTGCAGGGTCCAATTAATTCAAGCTTTCCTTCTCCTGGGTGCAATAGATTATTGGTGGAGATGTTGCAAAGCAACTTGCAGCTCGTTGTTTTATCTCTGCCACAGAGCAGCAATGCTCTGTGTTGGGATGGGTCATCCATGGGAGAAGTAATATCTCAATTTGCCAGAGCTTATGCCCAGGAGAATTTTCTGTCAGTGTCCAGAGACAGATGGGATAGTAAATTATTACAGCACAACATGAACTGCTCGACATTCACAAACGGAGCCTGTGGCTCCCAGAATACTGAAAAAGCAGCAGTACAACAGTGTAACTGGTGATGTGCTGCTCTAGAATGTGCTTTCTAGTGAAAGTCCTGACAGGTTCTTGTTCTGCAGCCACTAACCCCTGAAACTCCTGTCCCTCATCTGAACTACCATGGTCCCTCACCATCAAATGACTTGACATCAGATAGAGCCTGTGAAAGCTCATCAGCTTTCCAGGGTGCTTTCCTCTGCTCAGAGAGGTACTGTGTATTCCTGCTCCAGTCTTCCCCAGGATCCTACTAATGAGCATCCTGGAAGCCTGATTAAGCTTAGCTTTTGTCTTGGAGAAAAAAAATATTATGACCTCAGGGCAAAAGAAGCAAAAAGGGCAGTTTGTAAAGGTAACTCACCAGAAACAAATAATGGTGGGATATGTTTTGTAGGGAAGTTTTGGAGTTGTCACAGATCTTTGAAAGGCTCTTTTGGTAACTTTTGTCACCAGAAGAGTGGCATTTCTTCACTTCTTTTGAGCTTAATTTTATAGATATGAGGAAATAAATAAATAAGTCTCTCCAGCCAAATAGAAGCTCTTCCTCTCAACTGCTTTCATAAAAAGTTAAGTAAACAGATGGGCCTCCTAGCATGTCTGAAGGGGATGCTGGATCATATTGCAGGCCATGGCTCTCTCTATCATCCAGCCAGGATTCACAGCTTTGATGTACGGAAGACAGCACTTAAGCTAAATCTCTGGGTAGCCCTGAAATTACACACAGTTGGCTCAAAAATAGAGGCTGGGCTAACTACTTCCTCTTACACTGTACTGGCAGGTTTAGATCCAGGAGCCCCTCCTCAGTTCCCTATACATCGTCCAGGTCAAGCACATCTGGCAGCATTCACTCCCCAGGAATCAGGAGCCCCAGCCCTGATGTTCAAAGACAATTACTGCTCCTTTCCAGCTGAGAGATCAACAGATTCTTGTGCAACGATATCTCTCCCTTTACCACACAAGAAGAAAAAACCTCAGACATCCTAAAAATATCTTTGAAAATCTTTTGGGAAGATCAGGACTCTTGAGATTCACCTTTGAAGGTGCTCTCAGGCAGGCTTCAGGGCAGAGGTGCAGGAATGAAGGTGCCACAGCTTGTCACTGCAATTTTCCATCTAACACTGGAGACAACACAGACACTGGCATAATTTTCTCACTTGAAGAACTTTCCAATATATAACACAGTTACCAGGCAGTTATCCTGCAAAGACATTTAGAGCAGGATACATAAGTTGAAAGCTAAAGGAAGCAAGAGGGGACACCACGCTGTGTTCTCTATAGAATGTGTTATTTTAAAAGAACAAAACATAAGCTTTTTTTTTCTGTCTTGCAACAGGAAGTTTCTGGTTTTGTCTGTTGGCAACTTATTATTTCAAAGTACAAGACAGTCTTCCTTGGGGTATATCTTTTAGAAGGAGCGGTTGGGCAATAGAAAGGAGAACTGCCTCTTTTCCTTGCCCTGACTGCTGGACAAGAGGGAAAATGGGAATGTTGCTCCTTCCCTGGGAGAATCTGAATAGAGAAATCCTGGGGTAGGGGGACAGTAAGCATCTACTCTGAGTCAGGAAGAAAATCATGGGCTGCTGAGGAGAGCAGGCAGCAGGCACAGAGCCAGGACTCCCAGCAGATGGGAAGAGAGGAGCTGTTCCCAGGGACCCAGAGAAGCCTGTACAGAGCTGCTGTGTTCCAGGAAGCAGATGGTGCACATCAAAATCCTGACATGCTATGAGCTAACCTGAGCAAAATTATCACCTCCTCCAATGGGCAGGGAGAATTCCTGTATTTTCATATTTGTTAACCTGAACACCTATGTTCTCTATATTGTAAAAAGATCCCTGCTTTAATTTAGGTTCTCATAAACCCTAGCTCTGGAGTTTTGGAATTCCTTTTGGTGTTCTAGGGGAATTCTTGCTTTAAGGAAAATATACAAGCAAGTCTCCCTCAAACTTCTGTCTGCTTCAAGGTCCTGTAATAACCATTTTAATCCCAACATTGGTCAGGTCTAAGTCTAAAGTAAAAGATTGTGGTATTTCCTACTAAAAGAGTGGTAAGAAATTGCTGTCTTCCAAAATCAGCGAAAATATATGACACTTTATATCTTAGCTTCAATTCCTTCTCCTTTTATGAAAGCTGTCCTGAAAATTCACTTCTCTACTTTCAACTGTTCAAGTCTCCTGTGTAGACCATTCCTGAAGGTGGTAATCATTGCTCTACAAAGATATAGAAAGTAGCTATCTCTTTTATTTTTAATGTAAATTTGCAAAATTTGAAAATGGTGAGAATGAAATATATGTCAAATAACTGAAACAAAAAGCAAGTGATAGAAAAATATTTTGCTGCTGACTGAAAAACAAACAGCCTGCAACCCAGCTCTCAAAAACCTGAAGATATAAAACCAAAACCCAAAATGAAACAACACACACAGAGACACACACAATGATTTTGTAGCTTTGGAAATAAGAAAATGAGGCTGGCAAAAAAGGTTCCTCAGGCTCCACATCTTGTCTCTGGCAGTGGAAATTATTATCTACTTACAAAAAAAAAAAAAAAGTATAAAAAACAGGTGCCTATTTCTTTCATGTGTGATTTTTCCCCTGGTATGCAGTCTCATGCTCTGGAAGCCAATGGTTTGGAGAGTTCCTGATCAGAGCACAAATTGTTGGATAAATATCAGATTCATACCCTGGCTTTCTCCCAGAGTTTTTCTGTTGATATTTTATATACTGTGATGCCATAATTTGTGAATAGGTGCTACCAAGCACTGCTGTCTGTTCAGCCATTCAGATACTGGATCAATTTAGAAGGAAATTACTGTATCATTAAAAAAAAAAAAAAAAAGGTGTGAGAAAGCTGTCATTCAGCTTTGACCTCCAGAAATTATTTTGCCTGATAGATGTGACTGCAACCTCCCTTCCCATTGGTTTTGTTATTGTTCTAATCTCAGGTTGCAAATAGGTTCCTGAAATGCATCAACTTGAAGAGTCAGTGAAAGATAACCCTCTGCTGAGAGGAAATACTTCTCTGGCAGGTAAGCCAGTGAAAACTGGAAACTATTTCTGGAATATAATAGATTTGTTCCCCAAATTCCTTGGGAACTTGTAAATATGCTTTGAACACAGGAACCACAGCTATTGGGCAAGAGTATTTCACTTAACAGCAATCAGTGGTTGTGCCTCAGAGAATACAGAACATTCCCATGATGAATCTGTGGAGTGGGAAATAAGCAACTTATTTAGTTTCCTTCTTTTACCACACATGGCCTGAGTTTGTTCTGGGAGGGAAAATGGGACATTCTGTGTACTTAGCTTAAAAAATAAATACAGTCAATTTTTCTAGCATTTGTCATAAGAATTCTTAAACACATAATTGAACTACTTTTTCCTTTACTATATCTTATTGAACCCAAAGACCACCCCAAATTTTGTAGGAATAGCAGAAAACAGATTGCATCTTTCAGTTGCTTTCTGGGCCTGAAGCTAAAAAGGGAGATATAGGTTTTTGTTAAACATATGTTTGTTAATTACTTTCTCGTTGCTATACTTGAGACAAGGATGAAGACGAGAAAGGGGGAGATGTGTCAGATGGACTCAAGCAAGGAATTGTCGAGTGAAGAAGTGGACACCCACAGTTGCAAGCCAAAAAGAGATTTGGTTCTTTTCCCGATTCTCTGAGTTTCAGTAGTAGTGTGAGGTCCTGGATAGACAAGCCCAGAGACTTGGGTCTCCTGTTTAGCCACAGAAACATTAGACTGTGGGTTAACTTTCTGGGGTATTTAAAAATAAAAAAACAAACAAAAAGCCAAAAACAAAACAGCCACAACACTAGAAAGACTTGAAAAGACTGAGCAGGGGGGAAGGGGGTGAAAGGAGGGATAAAGAAGGAGTTGTGTACCAAAAGATTAAATAGACAGCATGAAGCAATGGAAACCAAAGGAGGCAAGAACAATCTCATGCAGGATTCCCAGCCACAGGATGAGAAAGGGGAGCAGTTGGAGTGTGCTCACCAAGGTGTTGAGCCGGCAGAGGCACAGCCCAGGCTGCAGGGAGGGAGGGTGTGCTGCAGGAAAGGTGAGGGTCTCTGCCAGCATTCCCTCCAGTGCTGGGTGAGACAGGTAGGAGAGAGGCAGGGGGCCTTTTCAGGAGAGTGATTTCACCTGGGGTTTTGTGGGAGAGGGAGGGAGAGCCTGGTTTCTCCTTGCCCTCGGTGGTACTGCACTTTCTCAGCCCAGCTGACAGAAAGGAGCAGTTTCACAGGAGACAGGCTGGTCCTTGGAGCAGAGCTACAAGTGATTAATTGTATCAAGAAAAAGAAACAGTGTCTCCTTGCTGAGCTTTGTAACGGGCTTCATATAAATTTGCGTGAAATATTATGTGGGATTACTGCAGCCAGCCAGGAGTTTGGCTGCAGGAGCCAAGAGGAGGATGGGAGCCCGGCCAACAGGAGAAGCAGGAGATGAAGTGGATCGTGTTTGCCAAGGCCAGGAGGACCGCCAAACCAGAGCTACAGTAGCATAGAAATGAGAAATGGGAATTGCATGCAGCATCGGTTCTTCTTCTTCTTATGATTGTTAATGCTCTGCATCTAATTCTCCTGCCCTCCTCCCCAGCTTTGCTGCAGACCACAGCAGAATGTGGGACAACAATAGAAGGTAGAGAAAACAGCACAGAGGGTTTTAAACATAATTCTGTTGGAGCCCACAGCTAGAGCTACATGAAACCATTTACCCCACCCATAGTGCAGACCAGACGCTGTAACAGATGCTCCCTTCTTGAGCAGCAGAAAGGTGAGCAGGACAGAGGTGACACAAAATGCCATTTTCCAGGTATTTGATTCACAGCAGCGTGTTAAAGACGACTAGGGAGAATGGGGACTTCAGGGTGACATTTGTTTGTTTCTCCTGCTTTCTCCCACTCCTGCACAGTTTGTGCTCACTTTGGTTCCCATGTGGGTTCCCAATCCTCTCCAAAGCAGATCCTGTCCTTCAAAGCTGGAGTGGGCTGCAAGGCCAGCTGGACCTCTGCCTCTTGTCCTATGCCTGCACCTGGGGAGGCTCTGGTTGATTTAAGCGGAGATGTCTCACCTGGAGCTTCACATTTATGAACACATAAGGTGTGGTAAAATTTGAACTGCATATCTCACCCTTATGTCCTTTTGGGAAGAGATTGCACTCTTACACGTGAGCTTTTCTCAAGAAATCTGGTTTTAGATCCAGACTTGGCATCCTCCATCTATAACAGCCTGCACTCAGCCTCTTCCCCCAGAAATAGCTCAGATTTTGAACAACTTTGTGCTTTGGGACTCTTTCTAGGATTCCTGATTCTGCACAAAAATACCTTGGCCTTCATGAAACCAATAACCGGCAACGAAAGCCCCAAGTACACTTTCCCAACATGCATATTCTCACAGCTGAGCTACGCACTGAAGGTGCTCTGCAGGCAGCAGCCCCTCCTGGCAAGCCAAAGGGGAACATTGTCATCAGCTGTGCCAAATGGAGTGGCACGAAGCCTGTCTCAGCCACACCTCATGCTCTGCCCTCCTCCAAGGCCTTCACACCTGAGAATGTGCTGCCTTCCCTTGGGATCAAGACCTTCTTGGCAGGGCTGGGAAGTGGGGCACACTCAAACCATTGTGGAATAACCTACAATCCCAGTTTGTGTGTGCAGACAACCTCCAGCCTGGCTAAGGAAAGGGTGTGTTTTTTTCTCTATTTCCCTCCAGCTGGAATCAAATGTAAAATCTCATAAATGCAAACTGAGAGATTCTTGTTTTCTCGAAGGACACAGGTCAAAGACTTGAATTTCTTCTCTCAGCCAACACTGAGGGAGTTCCCCTCCTGGAGGGAGGGCGCCTGCCAGCCTCGTGGGGCGTCAAAGTGCCTGGAATAGGGCAGTGCTGACCAAGAGCACCATGTGCCTCCGACTCGGGATTCATCCCTTTGCTCTCCAGCAGACATCACTGCTGCTGCTGCTCCCCATTGTGTCACCTGGACAGTGTGGCTTCTCACCAGCCCTTATTTGTGAGGAAAGGGATGTCTTGTGTGTTGGTGCTAGCTCCAGGTTTTATTTGAGATTGCCACTGTCCAGAGAAGTTTTGGAAAAGGTCATCATCCACAGCTTCCATTAAATGGTTCAGGAAATATTATGTTACCATGTGCATAGAAATATATATTAAAAATCACACATGTAGTCTCACTGTGAGACATAAACTAAATACTGTATGTTTAGAAGAAAAACCCACCACTAAAGTAGCTCCTCTTCAAAAAAAAATTTGAAAATGAACTGTTTTGAGGTTAAGGAAAAAGGTTTCCTGTAGAAGTAGACATCCTGAAAGAGTAGAATGTACACAGCTAGGATATCTCTCTTGTTTTGTTTTCATTTCCTTTTGCAGTCTTTTTGTATTTTAACAAGTTCATTTGGGCACTGCGAGCCAATGTTGGCTGTGCACCTATGTTCACTAGACTGCCTGGGGCTCTTCCCTTGCAGAAGTCAGGTCAGGACCAAGCTCTGTGCAGAACTACCCACAACCCCAGAGTGGTAGTTTTGCTTTGTTTTGTTCCTCATGCACTGTCCCTGTCACAGAAAACCATTTCTTAACTCTGTCTGAACTGAGACAGAGGGAAAAGTAAATTGTTTGTTCTTTCCCTTGAGGCTGAGCCCAGAGTTTTGTTTTCTTAAAGTGTTCAAATCAGCTTCAGGTTTTGTGTTGTGGCCAAATACCATGATCTGTATTTCTCTTTTTCAACAAAAGCAAATTTTTATTCACTCCTCATACCTCTTACTTCTGTTCAAGATAAATAGATGTATTTCTGTCTGTCAGCTGATGAACTTTGTTTTCATTTCCCTGAGCACTTCTGAGCAGCCATCCAGCCTTCCTCTCTTTTGTCATTGTATTTTGCAATCACATATGTAGAGTGTCAGGCAGAAGCCAGCACCTCTAAGCTACCCAGGTCTTCTATTTCATGGCTGGAATACAAGTAGCAAAGATCAACACCCATGTGCATGGTATCCTCTCACTCTCCTAGCTTTCTCCAAGAAGCAAAACTCTTCCAATTGCACCCATCAAGGTACCTTTGCATTTGCCTACCAAAAAAAAAAAATTTGATTAAGTGATCCTGTTTAGTTGGTTTTGCTGCCTTTTTTCACTCTGCATAGGGTGCCCTGATAAATAAACAGACATGTACAGACTCCACACCCTGGCAGGGAGGAGAGTCTTTACTCCTGGCAGGCAGCAGCCTGATACAAGGTGAGATTAAGCAGCAGCAGGAACATAGCAGAGATGTGGTCTGAGCTAGAGAGAATTGGAGTTGAAAGCTGAGAAATAAACCAGTTTATCTGGGCTCCTCCATAAAAGAGCTGCTGCTGTGACAGATACACAGACTAATGGCACTTGAAGGGGTTAATACACCTGGAAAGTGAGTTTTCAAATGAACTCCTTTTCCTCTTGGCCTCAGCATAAGGCAGTGCTGTATTAGATTTGACCTTTCCTAATGTGAATTAGCAGCTCAGTGGAACAGGATCCAGAAGCCAGAGTCCCTTCCCTCTTCACATCCATGCATTAATGTAACAAAAGCAAAAAGGTGTCAGGAAGACTAAGAATAACTGAACAGATCTTGTGCCAATTTGGAATAAAATATAGGACCCTCCAGAAGTGGAAGTAACTTGGTTGCTTCTGAACTCTAGGTGAGGCAGGCATTTTAACTCACCCACCTCCAAACCGCAAAAGAAAATGAAACATGGGCAAATTCAGGCACTGAATTTAAAATAAAAAATAAATAAAATAAAATGAAACTAGTCAGTTCATCATTTTGGTAGGACAAACAAGAGGAAATGCCAAATTATGTCTCTAGAATATAAATTACCTTTTCTCTCCTGAAACAGATTTGCTCAATGCCCTTAAATAAAAGTACTCCCTTGCCCCATTTCCACTGATTTCCTGGGAGGGTCTCCTCACCCATTCCCCTCATTCAAAATGTTTCATCAATCTTGTCACCTTGGTTCTACCCCGTCTCATGAGGAAATGGATGGAGCCCAGCTAGACACGAAGATGTGCCATCCAGGAAACCAGACCAAAACTGGTATGTTTAAAAACGTGTTTGAAGAGAGCACACGATGACGGGGGGGAAGGGAGCAGGGGATGTTTTTCAGCCAATGCTTTACTTTCCCCCTTCTTCTCACAGACACTTGCTGTTGTCCAGCAGCCCAGAGAAAAAAAATACATTTTTTTCTTTCCTTTTTTTTTTTTGGTGGGGGTAGGAACAAGCAATGATAACCAGATCCTCATGGCACATCTGTCTTTAGGGCCCTATGGGAGCCACAGCTGTGCAAAGAGGGGAGCGTGAGGCAAAAAAAGTAGAAGGGGGTGGTGTCCAACTTCAACTTTCTAGAGATGGAGTTATTTTAAGCAATATCTTTGAAACAAAAACCCATGTGTTCTCCGCTCTGCAACACGCTGGGCAAGGCTCAAGCACCGGGCTGGGTTGCCCGGGGTCGCGGGCCCCGCCAAAGAAAACAGAGCTCTGAGGTGGGTCTGAGGCAAAGCTGGTCACCGGCGAGGAGCGGTGGCGCGGCCAAGCCCAGGGAGCGTGCCCTGCTTGGTAAACAGGGCCCGCAGCACTGCCGGCCCCGGCGGCATTGCCCTTCCCTTCCCTTCCCTTCCCTTCCCTTCCCTTCCCTTCCCTTCCCTTCCCTTCCCTTCCCGCACATTCGGCATGCGCTGCTCCCCGCAAACACTTCGTGAGGGGTGGGTGAGGCATGGGGGCACATGAGCTCCATGTGCCTTTCAGCCTGGGCCCGGTTTTGGTTTGTTTTTCAGGTTTCGATCCACCTGGGCCTGGCCTCCTCCTGGATCCACCCGCTCCACTGCGCCATGAGGGGAGCGGGAGGGGATCCACCCGCCCCACTGTGCTGTGAGGGGAGCCGGAGGGGATCCACCTGCTCCGCTGAGCCGTGAGGTGTGGGTGAGGCATGGGGGCACATGAGCTTCTTGTGCCTTTCAGCCTGGGCCCGGTTTTGCTTTGTTTTTCAGGTTTCGATCCACCTGGGCCTGGCCTCCTCCTGGATCCACCCGCTCCGTAGTGCCGTGACGGGTGCCAGAGGGGATCCACCCGCTCCGCTGTGCCATGAGGCATGGGTGAGGCATGGGGGCACACGACCTTCCTGTGCCTTTCAGCCCGGACTGGGCTTTGGTTTGTTTTTAATGTTTCGATCCACCAGGGCCTGGCCTCCTCCTGGATCCACCCGCTCCGCTGTGCCGTGAGGGGTGCCGGAGGGGATCCACCTGCTCCGCTGAGCCGTGAGGTGTGGGTGAGGCATGGGGGCACACAAGCTTCTTGTGCCTTTCAGCCCAGACTGGGCTTTGGTTTGTTTTTAATGTTTCGATCCACCAGGGCCTTGCCTCCTCCTGGATCCACCCGCCCCACTGTGCCGTGAGGGGAGCGGGAGGGGATCCACCCGCTCCGCTGAGCCGTGAGGCGTGGGTGAGGCATGGGGGCACACGACCTTCCTGTGCCTTTCAGCCCGGGCTGGCTTTGGTTTGTTTTTAATGTTTTGATCCACCAGGGCCTGGCCTCCTCCTGGATCCACCCGCTCCGCTGTGCCGTGAGGGGAGCGCCATGCCGGCCCTCAGGCCCGGGGAGGCCTCGTCCATTCACACACAACTTCCCCAGCAGCAGCTCCCACCCTCACACCTCAGCCCCCTGCACCTGTGAAATCCCACATGCACTCAAAGGAAAGATTTTATTCACTCTTCCGCACCAAGGTTAGGTACGGGTGTAAACTTCCTCAAAGGTGACATGTTTCCCCCGTTCCCCAAATAGGGAAGTATCAGTTCAAACACATGCTCAAAAGACAGGTGTTGCTGTTAATTGAATTTTAAAAGCTGTCTCAGATCTGAAAGGCATTAAACTCCTTTTTTGGGTAGAAATAAACAAGCTGTTTTTCCAAGAAACTCCAAGCTGTCACATTGGTTTTGACCAAGTGGAAAATCACTTTCTTCTCCTCACATATTATGAAGGAAAATGGGTGCAAGGCAGAAGGATTCCAATCTGCCTTTGGGTTTTGGGGTGTGCTTACAGGCTGCTGAAGTTTTGGGATGCATATGAGGGAGAAGGGGAGACCACAGGCCATCTTAGAGACTGGAGAAAATAATGGGAAATCATCACCCTATTTTCTTTCCTGGTTGCCTTCTTGGGAGCCAGACAATGACATTTTCATTGGGTTGGGGGAGCAATCAGAGAGGGAGAAAAGACACAATCTGTACTTTAAAAATACTTTTAAGTATTTTTTAAGATCAGATCTCCAAGCATGCAGATGCTACAGCAGTTAAGGTTTGTGGAATTTCTTATGGTTAAGGGCTTTTGTGTTTGTGAAAATGCACAAGTTGAGGAATAAAGCCTAATTCAAATGCCCTTTGTTCACTAAATTATTATTTTCCATCTGAATTTGCTGAATGCCAACAACTCATAGTCAGTGGGGAGCAGAGGGTACTCGGCATTCCGGAGAACTAGCCCCAGGATGTATAAGTATTGCATTAAGTCTCCTTAACATTTCACAGATTTGGCTGATTTTCAAGATCTTTAAAGCATGACACCATACATTTGTCCCGTTTTTTTCTCCCTTTGGTGTGGGTGTGTGCCCATGGTGGGAGTGCTGGTATAGGAATTTATCTCAAAAAGCAATCTTTAAATCCAGCCTCTTGTTTTCCCAGGGGTATTTGTTTACATAAAAGGCTTTGTTGTGGCAGCAAGCACTAATGTGTTTGAAAATCTGTCAAGAGCAATTAATTTATCCTCCTAGCACCAAGCTGTTGGATAAGTTACCATTATCCCCATACTGTAGCAAGAGAAGCGAGAAACAGAAATTAACCCATGAGGGGCCTAAAGAGGCTGTCAGAGAGCCAGAAAAGGAACACAAATCTCAAGAATTAATAGGCTAATGCCTTAACCACATGAATATCCTTTCTAAGGTTTGATTTGTTGCCATATCCTTTTTCTGCTTGATCACTTAGGACAAAATGACCTGTCCCCAGATAACATTTTATATGTTGGAACTAAAAATAGGAATTCTCATCTCCTACTCTTAAATTGTAGCATTGTAAGTGTACAGCATGGGAACTTGTGGTAAAAGAAAACTAAGGTTCAAGAGGAAAAACAGATAAAGACCAAGTGTGGGAGAAGAACACTACGGAGGGAAAGAACCTTTGGTAGAATGTGCAAGGGATCCATCTCCAAATACTTCTCACAATTTAAGGATTTTCTTGCTGCCTCCCTCCATGCCCTTCGGAGAAATAAACATGGGATTGAAGAGCATTTGTTTTAATCCTCACAGGTGCTGTGCATGTATGTGCAAAGGTTTGCCATGCTACTCCTTTGATAGGAATTCAGCCACCTAGTTGGAGAGGCACAGACCAAAAGGTGCAGGAAAACAATCAAATATCCCCCATTCACTTCCTTAGGTTTTTGCCCTTACCTTGAAACACAGCTTTGCATGAGTTTACAAGTGACCATAGAGCTGAAGAAAGCCTTAGGCTGGTGATTTTTCTGTGGTCTTTTTAATACAAAAAATACAAGATTATTTAAACACAACACTGTCACCTCAAGTTAGTTTTCCAACAGCTTTGCAGCGTCAGTTCCAGACCTGCCAAGTCTCACAATCTCTGGTTAAAGATTCCCTCAGCTGTCTCCTGTCTCACAGTCCTTCAGTGCACTTCACTTAGCATCACATCACAGCTTCTCTCTGGCTCTGGGACCACCTTGTTCTGCATGGCACCAGGGTTTCCAGATAAGAGGTGATTCCTCTACTATTCCCACTGAGTCTACCATCCTATTTTCTTCTGAGGAATCTGCATAGGGAAAAACCCTTTCTGTGCAGGATGTCTTTAGCCATGGCAAGAAAATCCTCTCCTACATCTCTCTTTCTGTTGTGCTTTCACATTGTGGGAGCCTGGGTAGTATTTAGCACTGTTTTATTAAGCATTGCTTACTGCCAGTGCCTGCTTTTGTTTAATTAGAGCTCCACAGAAGATTATATTCAAGCTAGAGTTATGTTCCTTAGAAAAAAATGTTACCCCAAGTTACCTTTGGGTCTTAAGGGAAAAGCTACAACATGCTTAGGGTAAGGGTTCCCAAAAGCACTTGGCTCTGATAGAAGAACAGGCAGCAGCTGTCACTCATATGCACAAGACAGAGGACTCCTTTAGCTGCTCACAGGGTAAGAACATGCCACAGCTTTGGAAAGCTCAGCTCCAGAGCAAACTCCCTGCCATGTACCACACACTTCCTCCTTCCTACCAGCATGGCTCTGGTGTAAGGTCTTTACAGAGCAGCCCCAGAGAAGCTGGAGACATTATGCAGCAGTGTAACTTGGGTAGAAATTTCTGACTGGTCATGCAACCAAAAAAAGCCAGGTGTTACCTCGATAAGGTCCTGTCTATGCAGCCACAGAATCACAGAATCATTTAAGTTTGAAAAGGTTGAGTTCAACCTTTGACCAAACACTACCACATCAACTACACCAAAGCACTGAGTCCAGCTGTTTCTTGAGCACCTCCACGGGTGGGTTCTCTACCACCTCCCTGGGCAGCCTGTTCCAATGTTTGACAACTCTTTTCAAGAAAAAATATCCCCTGATGTCCAACCTGAACCTCCCCTGGTGCAGCTTGATGCCATTTCCCTGTGTCCTGATGCTGGTGGTCTGGGAGGAGACCAACCTGACCTGGCTGCACCCTCCTGTCAGGAGAGTGAGAAGGTTCCTCCTGAACCTCCTTTTCTCCAGGCTGAGCCCTCCCAACTCCCTCAGCCACTCCTCAACAGGCTTGCACTCCAAATCATTCCTCAGCTCCATTCCCTTCTCTGGACATGCTTCAGACCTCAGAGTGCATCTTGCAGTGACAGGCCCAGAACTGGACACAGGATTTGAGGTGTGGCCTCACCAGTGCCCAGCACAGGGGGACAATCACTGTCCTAGTCCTGCTGGCCACACCATTGCTGATCTAAGCCAGGTGCCATTCACCTTCTTTGCCATCTGACCACACCTGGCTCATCTTCAGCCACTGTTAACCAGCGCTTCCAGGGCCTTTCCCACCAGGCACTTTCCAACACTCTGCCCCCAGCCTGGAGCTGCAGGGGGTTGTTGTGACCAGGGTAGGCAGAAAGACTTGGTGCCTTCAGATGGCAGCACCCTGGTTTCAGCATATTGATGATTGGCAGGGAGCACACCCAGGGTGGCACCTGTGCCCTGCAGTGTAATTGAGTGCCAAAACTCCTCCTAATATCTGACCATGAGGTACAATTGCTACTTTTGATCAAGAAAAAACACTGTCTGTGGTTCTTGGAGGTGATTGCTGTGCTAACAGCTGTGCTGTCATGGTTCAGGGTAGCTACAACACATTTCCTCTTGAAGCTAAAGTGCTAATAAAAGTCTAAGCAGAATTAAAATAAAACTTAATTATAGGGTCCACCTAAGCCTTTAATAGGGATGTCTACATTAATAATTAAATTCAAGATAGACCTTTCTCTACCATGCAGAGGGAAAATTGTAGAAAAATGGCTAAATAAATCATGGAAGGCATTTAGTGTTCTTTGTTAGCACAGGATTTGTTATATTCAGAAATGTGGAAAATGCCTCACTTGGGCTATCAGATTCTAGTTGAACTCTTTAGGCTATGGGCAACAAGTCACTTGATTGTTATGTGTGTATATCCCAAGAAATTGCCAAGATGGGCAGGCCTTGGGATCATGCTGTACCTGAACACTTTAAAGAGGAAGTGGGAGTCCATACATGTAGGTCCATGGTCATTTGGGAGAAGCCCAGCCAAGAATCTTCTGTGTCATTAAAAACAAACCCCCATGAGCTGCAAGCAATCTGAAGGAAGCAGGTAATGCTGTCCTTCAGCAGGAACATAGTTAGCAAGATTGGAAAAATAGTGCATAATGAGTTTTTTGTGTCTGGGTGGATAATGAATGCTTTTTTAATGTCTACAGGGCTTTTACAGGTGAAATTTGAGCCAGCATTATGCCAAACCCAGATCAGCTACCCTCTAAAATTGGCTGCAAGGCACAATCATATTCTCTGTTCCTTCTCTCCCCTTTATCTCTTAAAAGGATAATTCCTGACAATTTACATTAACAGGCAGATGTGGGTAGGGGGGCTTGCTTGCTTACTTTCTGGAAAGTGCTTAAGGTGAGGTCTTCTGTCTCCTCTAAGGAGACATTTACTTGCACAAAGGGAGGTGTGATACAAAAGATCCTAATATTCCATACTCTTTAATCTTCCTAAACAGGCTTAGTGCAGAGCTCAGCCCTTGCTGTGAGAGGCAGAGCTCTGTTTTGCAGACTCACTGCTGAGCAGATGACACCATGGGCAGAGCCAGGGGTGGAAGTGGTGATGTGGAGAAAGAGGTCCAGTGCTTTCCAGTGTCCCATTTCCAGCCAGGGACATTGTCAGTGCTCCTGGCTGATGTCACACCCCTGTTGGACATGCAGCCAGGAGAAGTTCCTCCCTGGGACAATCTCAGAAGAGGCTGCAGGCACAGTCTAGGTGTAAGGACTGAACACCCATGAATTAATGCATCCTGTAGGATATGTATGGCATTCTAGGCAGTACTCCTGGTGCTCCCAGGGACTTGCAGCCCTTTAAAGAACAGATTTGGCAAGTACATGTCTGGAGAAGGCACTGCTCTGTTCTTGGTTCCTCTGGGAGAGCATGTGTGAGGGTGTGAAGGAGGTATTTTCTCTTTGCCAGTGAGCAAAGAAGCCTCCTAGAAAACGACCCACTCACTGCCAGTGTTTCACAGTGAATGTAACCCACATTACACCTGGCACAGAGGCACAGCCAGCTTGGAAACAGACATTATGAAAGAAAAATAATGGCTCAGCATTTCAGTCCCGGTGGTACAATGGGTTTATTTTCACCGCGCCATGGAATAAGCAGCACAGCTGAGGCTGCTGAGCTGTGCTTCTGGACCTGACCTAGTATCACAGACAGGCTTTGTGCCATGTGGTTATGCCAGCTTCACTGGAGCAACTTGGAACCTTCTGCCCTCTGCTGCTTTACCTGCTGCTGACATTAGCATTCACATTCAGTTTTACTCAGTCTCCTCTATACCCCTGCGCTTCCACTGTTTCCTCAGAGCAGTAGCCTTCCCTGGCATAACAGCAGATAAAAAAGGGGTGTGTAAGTCTGGATTCTTTCTTTTCTACCAGTAGTTTTTACTTTTGGAAGTCTCTGTCCCAAAATTCCACCTCAATTCCTGTTTCATCTTTTACCAGAGGGTTTAAGCACCTCAAAGACACATTTTATGAGATGGGTGGGTTCTTTTGTCTTTTTCTGGTTTGGGAATATCATTATAAATGGGACACAGAAAATGGCTGCTTTGAGACTGTTTCATTAGCAGGAAAAAGAGCTGAACTTCTACCTCACATCAAAAGTGAATATAACTAAGTTACTTTCCTCTTAGCTCCTTGTAGGTTTTTGTTTGTCAAAGAAATCAAACAGTTGGTAACCTCTGTGTAGGAAAGCTTCAGGCTTCAAAAACCAGGAGTTTTCTTATGCATTGGCAATGCTGAGTGCATCTCCTCACACAAACTATCCCAGGATTTTAACTAACTGTTACTCCAACCACTAATCCTTCACTTTCCTGTCCTAACTAATAAAAATCAGGCAATCCTCATGCATGTCCACCTCTGGGAAGGATGCTGCCTTTGTAGTCCGAGGGCCAGTCAATTTTCTGTCAATATGGAAGGCATTTTACATGGATGAAAACTCTATTTCTGATTTCATGTGCCTGGTTCAGGAAGATTTTTGAACCAGGTCCCCCAGACAACTTGAAGCACAGCTCAGAATTAATTACCTTCTGAAGTGTGTTCTAAGAAATTTTTATTTAACCTCATTTGTCTTGGATCTCTGTCTCTCCCCACTTGCATAATGTTTTGGGTTTTCTTTTATTCCCAGGGTAACCAGGAGATACCGAGCAAGTAAAGGAGCCAGCAAAACAGACAAACAGAAGTATCTGCTAACCTGTTGAATCACCATTTCCTGAATCCTATGGTGACTTTAGAAACCAGAGATGGAAAAGCTCCATCACATTATCTTATCTGTCCCACTGCCAAAGAAGGTTCAAGCATGGGATGTTATTTGCCAAGCTACTTTTCAGTTTCCACTTCTAAGTGAGTTGACCATATCTACATCAGATGGTCTAATGTTGCAAAAGTTAATGCATTTACTTGCTTCTGCAGAGCATTGTTTACTAAGTTCTGGGCAGAACTGAGCAGATGGCTGTGAATGATGAGCATTGCTCTTGTAAATAGGTGGTGCCCTGGACAGTGATCATAAAATCATAGAATGGTTTGGATCAGATGGAACATTTAAAGGTCAGCTACTCCTCCCTTCCCTGCAATGAGCAGGGACATCTTCAATCACATCAGGTTGCTTAGAGCTCCCTCCAACCTGACCTTGAATTTTTCCAGGGATGAGACATGGTCAACTTATTCCAGTGTTACCACTGTCATTCTCAAATCTAATCTAAATTGACCTTCCTTCAGTTTAAAAACATCCTCCATTGTCCTGTCACAAAACACCTTGATAAAATCTTTGCCTCTATCTTTGTTAAAAGGCCTCTTTAAGTACTGAAAGGTGCTCTGGAGCCTTTCCTTCTCCAGGCACAACAATGCCAATTCTCCTAGCCTTTCCTGACAGCAGAGCTGCTCCATCCCTCTGATCATCTTGGCGTCCCTCCTCTGACTTGCTCCACATCCTTCTTGTGCTGGGCCCTGGGGCTGGAGGCAGCTCTGTAGGGTGAGGGGTTGTCTCACCTGAACAGGGCAGAGAGGCAGAATCCCCCCCTCCCTTCCCCTCCCGTGCTGCCCACGCTGGGCGCTGCCCAGCACAGGGGAACTCTGGCTCATAGTGCATGTGGCCAGGGCAGGGCCATCTCTCAGCTAGCAGCACCACCAGGTCCTTCTCCCTGGGCTGCTCCATCTGCTCATACCCAGCCTGGATTGATCCCAGGGGTTGTCCTCACCCGGGTGCAGCACCTGCCCTGGTCCTTGTTAAACCTCATGGGATTCCCATGGGCCACTTCTCGAGCTTGTCCAGGTCCCTCTGGATGTCCTTCAGGTGTGCCACTGCCCCCTCATCTTGGTGTCATCTGCAAACCTGCTGGAGGTGCACTTGATCCCTTTGTCCATGCCATTAAGGAAGACATCGAACTGGTCCCAGTGTGACAGCTGCTACTGGTAAGTTTTACAGCTAGCTGGCTGAGTATGAAAGCTGGAAATATTTTGAGAGAAGAAGTGAATAAGACACAAATACAATTTGATGACTGAGCAGAAGCCAAATATGATGCTATGAGGCTGTGTTTATTTTTCACCAGCTAACCTTTGGGTTAAACCTGTCAGCAATACCATTCCCAGAAGCTTCAAAGCAGGGAAGATCACTGGGAAAATAATTCTGGCTCCAGGGTCTAGAGATATTCAATGTAGCAGCTTTGTCCACATCATTCTCATCAGTTTTGTTCCGCTCCTGGTGTTTGCCAGCAGGATCCAGTCTTTTCTGCTTGACACCATTTTATTTCACATGAATTTAGAGCTGTTGAAAGGTGCAGGCCTTTCTGTCTTAGATGCTGGCTTCTCTGTATACCTGTGAACTAGGCAGCAGCTTGGCAAGCTTTCCCTGGTTGTCCTGCCAGGACCT
This sequence comes from Fringilla coelebs, assembly GCF_963513975.1. NCBI lineage: Eukaryota > Metazoa > Chordata > Aves > Passeriformes > Fringillidae > Fringilla > Fringilla coelebs. The sequence goes on along the minus strand of NC_140033.1, from coordinate 63,849,978 downwards.
CCTAGTCCTGAGGACAGAATTCATTGCCCGTCTCATTCATACTCAAGCTTCCAAGATATCATTTCACAAATCCTAGATGTAAGGCCCTGAAACAGTCATCTGAACACTCATTCTTGTCACTTTCCATGCAGTATTGTAGTGAAATTATAAATGGGATGTGACAACTTCTACACAGCTAGGTAGGCAGGGTTTTTCTACCCCTTCCTCAACTCTCCATTCCAGGCAGCAACAACAACAATTACAGTATAGTGCAGTGGTATAATAAAAACACTACTGAGAAACTGGATATAAAATTTATTGGTCATTAAAGGAGATCACCACCAACTGCAGCCCAGTTTCATTCCAAGAGTGACAGTAAGGCCATTATCAGGTGCACCAGGGATGGAGACCTGACCAGGTTTTAGTCCACATAACACCTCCAGGAAGAGGAAAGCCTGTTGGGCATAGTCTGACAGAAAATGTACAGAGAATGTGTGAGAAGCCTTTGCAAGACCTGGTGCCTTTGCAATTCAGAGGCACTTCAGGGACGTGGGACGGGGATGTAAGTGGCTCTCATGCACTGTTTCCAATTTTGCACCAAAGTGAGAAGCTATTTTCACTTTGTTTCTGAGCCTGGTCCTGGACAACAAACTCTGTATGATTTAGGCTTTTGTGTGATGTACTGTACACTTTGATTATGGCAAATTGCAGAGGACATCAGTCCCCCAATAGAAGCAGGTATATTAAGTCTTCTAAGCATCCCTGGGACAGAGTGTAGAAAGCTCTGGGTGGCCTTTTAAACTCAGATAGGGAGAGCAATTAAGATAAGAAGGTCCCTTGGCAAAAAATACAACCTTTAACCATCATGGGAATACCAGAAGGGTTGCTACATAATTAGTTGCTTATCTGCCTGTATAGAGGTGCATGGAATGTCCTGTGTTTCTTTCAAGACTTGTGTGATTTGCCATTCTAGCTTTTCTTACAGGCTGCACATGTAACTCTACTGACTTCAACAAAAAATTATTCCAAAACATTTCGATGTAGACATTAGAGCATCCCAAGTCAGAAGCAGGCCTGGTTCTGATGGACACCCAGATTAGGCTGTTGCACAGAGTGTGAAATGAAATGAAAAAAGTAGTCTTAATTCTAAGTGGCAAGGCAAAAAAACCCAAAATATTATGAATTGACTCTGTAAGTCTCAAAGACTTGTCTTCTTGTTTATGGCAAGAAAAACTTATATCACCTACATTGTTTCTTTGCCACTCATCTCAGTTTTCTTTTCACCCCTAGCCAGATATTATTTACATTTTCTTCTTCCTGTGGTTGCATTTTGTCTTCTAGCAAGAAATAGTTGCCACCTGAAAATATAACAATTCTTAAAATAAATGTGCACTTAAATGAACAAACTACTTACAAAATATGTTGTGTTCACTAACTGTTGTCACAATCCAGGAACAAGAGAGTATCTGGGATGTAAGTGGCTCTCATGCACTGTTTCCAATTTTGCACCAAAGTGAGAAGCTATTTTCACTTTGTTTCTGAGCCTGGTCCTGGGCAACAAACTCTGTATGATTTAGGCTTTTGTGTGATGTACTGTACACTTTGATTATGGCAAATTGCAGAGCACATCAGTCCCCCAATAGAAGCAGCTATATTAAACCCTGATAAAGGATCTCCTAGTGAGCAAAGCATCTCCTGCATAGAATTGCAGACTGATACTCTGCTGAGTGGATTTTATTATTAAAAATACATGGTAAATCATAAGCCACATATGCTCCTGATTTCACTGATTTTAAAAATAGAACGTGAAAGCTCCCAGCTGGGGACACAGCTGCTGCTGAACACTGGTAGAAATCATAGCCAGGAGTGTCACTTGCAAATGCAGCAGCCTGAAACTGAAGCAGTGGGAGAGTTTGGTTTCTCCTCAGCCTGCAGCTGAATCTTGGGGGTGGGGTGGGCTTCCACAATGCTTGAAGGGTCAACTGTCTCTTCTCTAAGGCAGATGCAGACAAATTTAGCTGTAAGATTCCCAAACAGTGACAGTGCTTAGCCAACACTGTACTTCCAAGAACCTGATGTCATTGTTACGATCAGTTTTTAAAATCATTCAAGTTTCAGCACTTAAAAAAAATGCATCCATATGGATTGTCAGGATAGAGCTGGGATACAGGCTTCATGACACCAAGTACTGGTGAGGAAGAAGGAGGATGCCTATTGAGGACAATTGATGGCAATTTTCATCATCTACAGAAACACTGAAGGGAAGAACAGAAGGGAAGAGAGGAACAGAAAGTGGCTGTGTTGTGCCTTTTGTGCCAGCACCTCCCTCAAGTAATATCCTGCTGCCTTTTAGATGGGAGGGTCTGCAGGAAGGAGGATATCATGTGCAGGTTATTGAGCTGGACAGCTGCAGAGATCAAGCATCTCCTCTTCCAGCACTGAGTCATTGCTGCCCACGTGACAGTAGAAAAACCTATCCAGTGCTTGATTGTACTTTATTTGGTTTGTTTAAAATGCATCTAGTTGTAAAGTCTTATAAATATCAGATGCAGCTTCTTTCCCATATTCAGTACAATGTGGAAGGTTTTTGTATAAATGGACTTTAAAATGCAAATGTAAACAGTTCTTTTGGCTTCTTCCCGTTTAAAAGAAAGAAAGAATGAAACAGTGAAAAGTGGTTTTAGCCTGTTAGTGAGGCTCTGTGCAGGGTCTGTGTAATGAGAGACTTAAAGGAGAGCAGCTGCTGCCTCCTGATCTTTAATGTCTGCAGTGCTTTTGACTCGTATAGCAGGGGAAATAAGTAATGCTATCTTGTTTAATCATGCTGTCTTCTACCTTGCTTAGCATTTACTAACTGGACTGGACCACCTAACTTGAAGACCTGCTTTAAAGGCAACGCTTTGATGGAAGAAACCCCAGACTGAAAATTTTTGAAACAAGGGCACCCTCTAATGGAAATGGGAATGACAAAGCAACACAAGCTTTAGGGTAGGGAGCATACATTTTCTCTTCTCTGGGTATTTATGCTAAACTTATGCAAGAATTGCTCCCTCTCTTACTCTCAGAGGAATGGCTATATATTCTGCCTTTTAAACGTAAAATGAGAAAGTTTTTGGTTTTTTTCATTGCAGATCAAAGCTTACAAAAAAAATAACCACCTTTTGCACAGAACCCAAAACCTCCTCACCAACTTGAAGACTAGAAAGCATCTTGGCAACTGGTGGTCCAAGCTGTAAATTAACACAGGAGCTCTTCTGGCCACTGAGGCCAAAGACCACTTTGTTTAGTTTGCTTCTGTTTGAGTGAACTATTTTTCCTGCTTCAAACTGCATCAGCAGCAAATGGGTTTTCCCTGAGCTGCTGCTGATATTATGAGAGAGCAATAATTGTTCCACAGCATGGAAAGACACAGTAACTGCTATTCTGTGAGCACTTGTGTCCTGGGGTGACTTTATGATGCCTGTGTCCCCATTTGTTTGTTTAGCCCAGTAATAAGTTTTGCACCTTTTAGACTGGTTTGAGAGGGAAGTGGGGAGAAGTGCACAGTTTGTTTTCAGGAACAGCACTTGTTCCCCTGCATCCTTCTCCTGGACTGTGTGGTCTGCAGCATGGACAGACAGCAGGACAAGGGTCTCCTTCGCTTTTAGTTAGTTTTTAGCTAGCTGAGGCAGAGAAGTTCCCTGGACTGTGGTTTTTCTTTTTGTTGGACCTGTTTAACCCTGCTCTGGATGGAGCACCCAGCAGAGCACCGGCAGCTCCACCTGTGGCCACCGGGCCGGGCCGGGGCTGGGCATTTCCAGCACGGAGGGACTGATCAGGGACTGGGTGAGCTGAGCTACAGCCACCAAGGGACTGTCTGAGTTTGTCATCTCTTTGGAGCAGCAAGAGCTTTTATTGTTTAATATTGTTCAATTTTTTTGTGCTGGTGAATGATTTACCTGTTAAATAAACAGGTTTTTTCCACTTTTCTCCAAGTAAATCTTTTCCTGAACCAGTTGGGAAGGGACCACTTGAATCTGCTTTCTAGAGGAACTCCTTTGGAGGTTTCCTCCCAAATTTGCCCTAAATCAGGACAACTTGTCCTAGCACAATTAGGCTTCAGCGTTCTTCCATATGAAGCAGTGTGAGCTGCAATCCGATGGTGAGGGCTGTGTTAGCAAACCCTCTCTTACCTATCAACAGAATTTTTTCACAGAGGGTGAAAAGCAAAATGGGATGGCTACATCACACATTCAGGATAATTCCAAATGATTTTGCTGCCTGCCCCTACAAGCAAGTTCTCTCCTGATTCCCATACAGAAGATGAATGACAGTGTCCCTGGAGAGGATTAAATTCCATGAGTCCTTACCAAGTTTCTTGCCTTAGATTTGCTCCTTCTCATCCTCTGCACCATCATGTAGTTTCGGGGAGTGAACTGAGAGATGAGTTTGTCACAAAGGCTCTGATTTGTATGTTCCAATAGTATCAAAGGATTTCTGGAGGGTGCCACTGTATTTGCTTGCCATTTAATCATCAGCCAATTTCATTTTGCCCTGAGCACCCATGAGCCTGTGTGATACAAAGGATGTGCAAGCCCTAGGAACCACATCAAACAGGAGAGAGGTGCTCTGTCCAGGCTTGCCAGCTGTACCTACTGAATGAAACACACTCAAGCATTTCCTGAGAAAGTCTGGTGAGTCAAATCAGGCCAGCAGCACAACCCAGCTGTGTGCATCTTCTGTTTTTCTTGTGTTACTGGTCCATAAAATAACTAACACTGATTGCCTCAGCTTTAAAACCTGTGTGTGTAAATCAGTGCTATGTCTGTACCATAGCACCCACATGGCTGTTGACGTAGTATTGTACTTAAGGCTTCAAAACAGTTTTTATTCCAAGTCCAGTGTTTTCCCTTGCTCCTGAGTTTCTGAAAAGTTCTACTTTCTAGGCTGAAATTTTCCATCACTATGTTCAGCCAATGGCTTCTAGGAGAAAGTCTGAGGAAAATCCATTTGACCATTCTGTGAAGCTGGAAAACAAAACAAAACTTCTCTGGAAAATGATTTAGGAATATATTAACTTGAACATCCAGTGAGAAAAACATGAGCAGAAAACACAGCTGGGCTTTGACGAGGAAGCTGATTAGAATTTTTTAAAGTTGTGATTCCCTGAAGATTTACTCTGCTGCATCTCTCCTGATTTCACCCTTTGCTTGTACTGAGTTAGGTGACAATGGAGTTAGATAGGATTTTACCACAGCACTAGAGTTATCTCTTGGAACGTGCTGGGAGTGCGAGTGTGTTGTTACTCAGAGGAATGTGAGTGTCACCATTGCGTAAGCAACACGTACAGTCCCTGCCCTGTGGCCTGTGCCATGAGGGGCAGGAGCTGCCCTATGTCAGGACAGACACCACAGCTCTGCTGTACAAACTGTCTTCTTGCAAATGGCATTGAGAACTTGGAAATCCAGATCCAAGGGGAAAGAAAAAAATTAATTCATCTTGGGTGAATTATATTCACTGCAGCGTTCTCACATGTGATTAAGTAAATATCATTTGGTATGTACTCCCTCTGTTGACATTTTTTGTATGTGCTTTTATTATGTATTTATGGGGACATAAAAGGCAAAGAGATATTCCTACAGGATAATACTATTATCAACACATTTCTACAAATCTCAATAACAGGCATACACACATATCCCCTCCTTTTTATCTGTATCTGACTCCAAGCAATAATTTAATCTTCACATGACCCTAAGCATGCAGAATGAGTTTCTCCCCCTTTTGTTTTGCACACAGTGCCTCTCTGGTTACCCACAAAACAAGGCCAGCAAGTGGCCATGGATCAGGTCCTCAGTGAAACTTGTCAGGGTAATGCTGATGAATTGCATCAGCTGGAAGTCTGGCTTGCTGGTGTTTGGGAACTGTGGTGAGGGAGGTGACTAATGTGCTGCAGTGTTTCTTAAGCTTTGAGGCTGAACATCCTGAGGAAACTCTGATCTCAGAGCAAACCTTAAGGAAGTGCCTTGTGTATGTTGTGGGAGAGGAAGGCTAGGAGGATGGATGAGAAGGAAAGGATTTTTAGGGGATTTCTAATGCTCAAGACTTGGCAAAACCAGACTGTGGGACAAGCTCACAGTAATAAATGGAGTTTGTTTTGCTGTGTCTAGAGAAAAACTGACTTAGTGAGAAAGAAATGGAAAAGATCTTGTGTTAGAAGTTTTAAGATGTGCTAGAAAATTTCATACAGAAAAAGAAGGAAAAAGAAAAGGTAGAAGTTCACATTTCCACATCTCTTTTTTTCTGCTCTTTATCTTCTAACCTTTTCCAAAGAAGATATTTAGTGTTTGCATCTTTGGACAGGAAATTGTTTCATTAAACCAGTCTGAGGAGCTAAACCTTTCTGTGAGGATCCTGGGTCAGACCCTTTGTCACAGCTGAGCTCTCCTACCCCATGGGCAAACTGAACAGACCAGTGGGTTGTAGCATTCCTGGAACTCCTTCCTGATTCATTCAGCTGCTTCGGAGAGATCCAGATAGGTTAGTCCTATCTGATAAGAAGACCAGGAAGATAAAGCAATTGCATTTGGTTAAGCCGGAGCAAAGAAATTACTTCAGCCAGTGAAAGCAAATTAGCCAAATTCATTTTACAGGCCTCCATCATGTGGTTCTTTAAGAATATCATCCAATTTACCGCTCCAGGAGTTTAAGTTTGGAAATATTGGGAAATTATGAAGGCCAGGGGAACAGTGATATAATGGGACAGATATCGAGGGTGACCTTCAGTGTAACATAACCTAGTCATAGCAGCCACTGTGAGTGGCTCACAGTACAACTGTTTGTTCCCTGGTATGTGTGAGCCAGACCTCCCTAGTGCTGAAAGGAGGAGTAAAGGGAAATAAAGCCCTTTGCATGCACTGCCAGTGTGCTCCTCTCTGGAAACTTTAAACACGGGAGCCCTCCTATGGCAGCTCTTCAGAAGTGTGGTTTTTGTCAGAATCAAAGTGTCACCAGAAAAGTTTTGAAGTACAAGCAGAGAGAAACACTGCCAGAAGAGAAACCTGTACCCATGCATGGTGGCTGTGACTGTGGGTGTACACAGCTACTAAATGTTAGTGGGCAAGCCGACCACATGCTGCTTGTGTTGGGCAGATCACAAAACTTAACCTGACCAGCCCAATGACAGCCCAGCAAATTAAACCTAGCCTTGAACACTGAAACTGCACCTGTGAGAGCCTGACAGGCTGCCTGCAAGCACAGAGCCCCTGCTCCTGTTTATTTGGGAGCTTTGATGGTAAGGGGTATCCTCTGTGCACCCGGAGTGCAAAGGTGAGCCAGCCTGCAGAAGAAGGGTGAATGCTTTACACAAAATTCCCTTCTCACAGCAGTGTGGCCTGGAGGTGATGGGTGACTTACAGGACTTATTTAAAGCCTCTAAGAGATACAGATGGCCTGGCTGGGCCTGAAGCCATCCCACACTGATGAAGATGAGGCTGTGCACCCACAGCAAGATCCACCAGCAGTGCTCATCTGTCCAGCAGGTCCCTTCCACGGGGTGTCCATGAAGGGAGGCTCATGTGGTAACACATGACAAAGGCCAGCAGAAGTCTCTCTGGGGTTCAGGGATCATCGCCCACCCACACCCTGTTCACTCAGCACCCACCAGATTTACAGCTAGGATAAGCACCCACAAGGGATCCGGAAGGTGCTCATGGGTGTTTCATTCTCTGCTGACCCCACAGTGCCTGTTCCTGTCACAGCCCCTGGTGTTCTGAGCTGCCTTGGGGACTCACAGGCCAGTCCCAGCAGATCACATTTGTCCACAGAGGATGAGGAAAGAAATGCCAAAATAAGGACTCTTTTCTCAGTATTTGTGAGTAGAGGGAGGGCAGGGCTAGCCCTTTTTGGAGCATCACGCCCTTAAAACCACATCAGCTGGTCATAAATTCTCTCTTAAAGGGTGGTGGTTTCATGCCTGCCTTGGTATGCACTAATTGTTATAGTGGCTGTACCCTGTTAACAGAAATGCCCAAACTGAAAAAGACATTTATTAATTATTGGCACTTCACTAAGAGGAAGACTTCACAAGCATTTCCCTGATGTCAGAAGACAGTAAATTTGCATAATTTTGTTCAAAAGTAAAGAACTATTGTGCCTTAATTGACAAACAAAAAGCCTTTTGAACAGAAGTAACACATGTTGCCACATACTGCAAATTGTACTCTCTGGCTAACCAGCACCTACTCTTATGAAGTTTCCAAACCAAGTTCTGAACCTCACTTGGTTAAACTAGTGCTTAAACAAACTTCAGTTTGCTTATTCAGAGCAGCAGCATCCAAAGACTAAACCTCAGTGTAATTATTGTGTAAGAGGCGGTGTCCAGGAATTTTAATGCAAAGCACCTGCTTTTATCTTATGTGCTAGAATGTAATGATGGTGTGTAGCACTAAAAGGTAATTAGGTTGAACAATTTCTCTTATCTCAGGGGCCATTTTAAAGACTATAAATTTTAATTCAGCCATAAAGAAACGTTTTTAGAATATGTATTAATCTCTCTGGATTAATGAATTTTCATATTTGGTAATTGTGAAAGTCAGTGAAGTTAAGAAGGTAAGCTGTTGTTGGGGTTAAACACATGCACAAATATGCTTGTACAGATAAATAAATAAAAATCTCTCTAATGCTGTTTCCTTTTAATTATATTTTAATTTCATTTCTTTACATGTCTCTTTGCCGTTGTGCTAACCTGCCTGGAAAGAAGAACACATGGAAAAGGCCCAGGGATCGCTGATGTCAGAGGCTCAGTGAGACCTAACTAATGCTTGAGTGCCCACTGCTGGGGAATGACTGACCCATAGTGAACTAACATGGTAACTTTTGGTATTTTGAGACTGGCAAGTTAACAGTCACCTACTGTGCAAGCCCAGGACTTTTTTTTCCCCAAGCAAAGTTTCACAGGGCTTCCTATTCTGAATTCACACATGCTAATAATGCAATCGCACGTCTTGTTTGTTGCTCCTGCCTAATTATAAAATATATTTTTTCCTCTCCTAACAGAAGAGGAAGTATAAATATTTTTATAAACATAAATCTTAATTATGAAGGTGGATATTTATAAAACTAAAGCTCACGCTGCCCTTGTGGAAGGACAATTTTCCATCACAAAACAAGCAGCAAACTAAAGTGGAAGATTGGGATGTGCTTTAACATAATAAAAGTTAAGGAAATCCTTTGAGGACACCACTGATTCTGAATGGGTTTGGCACAAGTCTAACTAGGAGTGGTCCTGATTCCCTGGTCCAGACAATCTTTTTTTTCTGGAAAGGATTTTTGCTGCACATGCTGGTTTTAAAATTCTTCTTAAACTGATCTTGGGTTTGGGGGGTTTTGTTGGTGGTTTTGGTCAAGTTTTTTTGGTCAAGTTTTTTTGGTTTCAAAATTAAATCAAATTTAAAAATGAAAAGCACAAGTATTTAAAAAGAGTCTAAGCCAGTTTTCCCTTTCACACACTATATTGAAGTAATTGACATTTGACAAATGCACTTTCGTTGATGTTTATACAACATCACCTTCTTCATTCTGTTCATGGATAATTGTAAAATGAAGCCTTGCCTTATAATTTCATCAGGGAATAATTACTTAATTGCTCTACCGTAACCAGACATGATCTTGTCAACTGCAGAATAAAACCAGAAAAAGTAATCTGGCTTCCAGGAGAAGAAGTTGTGTCACTCATGCATGTATATTTAATAATATTTACTCAGAAATGTACATACTGGCAAAGAAAAATGTAAAATGTTTTCTTTTCTGCATGTTTGTCCCAGCACGAAAATCCCTCTTTAATTACTTGCTACAGCTGCCAGTAAATGGTGGGGAGGGCAGGGGAGCAGGCATACAGGGAAGAGCTATTTTAAGAAGCAAGGAAAGGTGTTCAAGGCTCTTTTCTTATTATTGTTCTGTTATGATTTTGCTCCTTGAGAGATTTTTAGGTTGGGTGGGCTTTTTGCTGTTCTGTGTGAGTTGGGTTTGTGCAGCAAGGAAGAGTCTCAGCCCAGCTTTAGCCTTCTGTTGCCTCCTCTTTCCTTGCTCCTGGAGACTTCAGAAGCCTCTCTAGATCTTGCCAGGTCTTTCTCCTACAGCCTGTGCTAAATTACCAAGGCTGGGCAGATCCTGCAAAGGCCCTCAGTGCCACCAAAATTGCAGGATTGTGGGGCTCCTCGGATCTTTCAGAGTTTCAGTAACACTCTGTTCCCTTTAACGTGCCTTTGACAGGCTGTCACTTCTTTTTGCACAACCTGTACTTTTAGAAGTAGTTAGGTATTTGTGGGTGTCTGGTGAAGGGATCTCAAAATTCCAGCCAGAATGTAAACAAAATACAGCTCTTCCATAAAATTCAATAAATATTGGCCAAAATAAGCCTGAAAAAAAAATCAGACTGTGCCACGCAACATTAAACCTTGTGAGCTGCTGAAATCCCTCATCTTGAGCCTTTTTTCAAAAGCACCAGAAAAATTACAGTCTAATGTACATAAATACACAGGGACCATGTTAGGATGGTATGTAGAGGCCCGTTTGTCTATTTACTCCATATTTTAGGAAGCAGCTTTTGAATGTCTCAGTGCATTCAGAAGATCCAGTCTGTAAACTCCAATTCTATTGTCAACAGTATTTTCTTTGGAAAATAAACTGCCTTGGCTAAATTTGGACCTGCTCCCAAATCCAGCTTAGTGCTCACTTCCTGATAAATGGCAGTAGAAAATTTAGACCCGCTAACATAAGCATTAGCATCTGTGCCCATAGAGAGGAGGTATGTATAATAATAGTGGGTGGGTGGACATCACTCAGTAATTCTGTAGGCTACTTAAATACTAGAATCCACTGTTCTTTATTTATACAGCTCTGAAAGATGGCTCAGATGAAAAATCCAGCTAGGCTATAGAGCTGTGCTGCTCCAGTGGTACTTGCCTAATTCCAGACCAAAAGTATATTTTTCCCCATTGAGGCCTTATAAATGTGGTGCATCCAAAATTCCTGTGGGAAGGCCTGCACTTCTGGTGATTTTTTTTCTTTTTTCTTTTTTTTTTTTTTTTTTTTTTAAAGGAGCAGCTTATGGTGCATAGGTGGGGTCCCAAGCTGGGGGGAAGGTACAAAAGGTACAAAGATTCAGATAGAGGCACCAAGAAAGCTTTAACAGCAGCTACTGGATACTGAAAGGATTACCCACCAAATAGTGCTCCCTCCTCTGATGCTGAGAAGTTTGCTAGAGTGAAATGCAGGCCAGAAAATCAGAGCTGGAGGTCAAGTCCCCAAAACAAATATAGCCAGTTAATTCACACTGACTTCAAAATGGAATAATGAGGTGACTAAGTACCATAGACCCATATCTGGGCTCTAATGTTCATTATTTGCATTTCCTTAACCGTTGTATCTTTTTTATACAATGGAATTCTAAGAGAATGAAAAGAAAAAAGCAATTTATTCTCTATTTCTTTTTCTTTTATCATTCCCTGTTTATAACTAAGCAGACATTTTGTCTGTTTCATTTTTTTAAGGAAGGGTCCACACATAAAAATTTCTTGGGCAGATATTCTTTTATATGTCTCTGCAGACAGATTTTTCTTCCATTTCCCACATCCTCCTCTGCATTTAAAACAACAGCTGTGATACAATGCAGGGCTCTGCTAAACAAAGGTGAAGATAAAACACACTGGTGTCTCTGCTCACTGTTTTCATTCACTTAATGGTGTTTGGATGTGCAAATCAAAGATGGCTTCAAGCAAGTGTCTTGGAAATGGCTTAATTCCCTTGAAGTTTTATCATGGCCAACAGGAATTGGGTAAGTTGTGACATTTCCACACATCCTAGAAGTCAGTCAAAATTGTTCTAGACAAACTAACAACCATCAGGCATGTCCCATATGTCAGGCAGATCATGCGCACACAGAATTGGGATCACCCTCACCAAAACCAACTGTGATACACCTTTTAATTTCCAGGGCACAAATGCCTTGAATGCCTTTTAGTGCCTCCAGAATGGAATAAAGGGGAAGGGGCCAGAGGAACCCCTTGGGTGGACTCCCCGTGTGAACGATCAGCTGGCTCCAATCTGAGGCAGCAAGTGAAATCAGGAGTCATCCATCACACCTTATCCCCAGTCAGACAAATTTCCCCACACTGCACACTTGTGGGATTCATTGAGCCTGCTGGCTGTTGTTGCCAGAGTTATAATTTCTGGGGGAGAGGGTGCTATGTTCATTGTCCGGTTGATGTCTCTCTTTAGGACAGCAACCCTTTCCAAAGCCATTTTCCATGCAGTGCACAAACCACTGCTTCATGTTCTGAAAGGCCTTTAGAGATATATGAAGCAAGTATCAGATGTCAAAGTTTAGCTCTTCCTGCTTTGCAGTCCAAAAGCTCCAGGGATTTTACAAGTGAACAAGAATAAATGCAGTCTGGGAAAGGATTAAATGAGACTGAAACAAGCCTAAGGCTATTTCAGAGATCAAGGAAAATACTATACTGAAAAATTCCTGACCCTTCTTAACACAGCAAACACCAGCTTTCACAAGTTGTGATGGGGGGTCCAAAGCATTACAGATGGATAATGAGATGATTGGCTCTCACAATTAAAAGATCACTATTGTGTGAATATTAAGAAAAGCTTTAGTGATGTACAGTTATGTTATTGTGGTTTAGATGTCCTCTGCTCTCCCCACAGTTCCCTTTCCCCCCTGTGTTGTTGCCATCAGACAGCCTGGGCTGTCCAGGACAGGTAAAAGAAGGCTGCACATGTGTCCCTTACCTGGGGCAGCTGGGGATGGAAAAGCTCAGGGGTGCTTAGGGGGTGCAGCATGGCAACACCTGACCTCCAATCCAGTTACAAGCAAGCAGTCTCCAGTGAGAAATGGCAAAAAAGAGCTGACTGACAGACTTTGGGAGGGGTCAGGGCTGATGCAGCCCCCAGGGGTAGAAAAGACTAAGCATCCATCTTAAAGAGGAACTAGCCATGTGGTATCCATGAGGGCAGTTCCCAGCACTGCAAATTATTCCTTACATAGTCCTTTTGTTGTATTTTTGTTAAGGCTTAATAAACCTTTTTAAATTTTTCAAGTGAGCAGTTGTTTCTCACAAAAGCCACAGGCTGGATGTATCCTTTGGTGAGGTGGGTCTGAGCTTTTGTGTGGAATTGACGGAGGTGCAGCTGATCCCTGGCCCACCACTGAATGTATCAAGGAAATCAACTGAAGTGACAAAGTAAGTTTCAGCAATACCTCACTAGCCAACATGCCAGGGATGAAAATTTTCAACCACAGAGCTCATCCCTCATCAATCTAAACTGCTGTTCTGTATTTTCCCCTTAAGCTGCTCTGCACTGACATGACTGTGAGATGACTTAAGCTTTTTCTTTCACACGGAATAAAAAAAATATTCCTTGAACAAACCCTGCTCATGAAATGGCCACAGATATTGGTTTTATGATCTGTCAGGAGTTTTTCCAAAACTAATGGGTCTGGAAGGCTGAGGAAGTTACAGAGTTACAGACTTGGGGCAAACCAGTCAGGACTAAATGTATCATTTTTGAGTAAGCTTCCTCATCTGTGGTAAAGGAAGCAGCAAGAGCAGTGGCTGAAGAAAACAAGGAAAATTGTTTAACCTTCCCATGAGTAAGAAGAGCTGTGAGTGATCTAGTGTGTGGTGGTTCTCTGCTGAGGAGCAGAAACTCACTAAAAATATTTTGTAAAGAAGAAGGAAAGCTAACTCCTCTTTCTGGAGAAAATTGCAGTTTGGACAGGGGTTGCAATCCAGGTGGAATTGCAGTTGGCAAAGGTCTTTCCTGTGTGGGCATCTTGTGGTAACTAACTGAGCCTCAGAAACTTATGGCAATGGTCTTTAAAGAAGTTTTGGTGGTTTTGGTTTAAAGGACCCTTTCAAACCAAACCATTCAAAGGTTCCTTGCTTCTAAGATTACTGCTATCGTGGAAGGGGCTTGGCAGCCAGCTGCCCACATGGATTTGCTCCCAAGAAATTAGGGAAGGCCTTAAATAAGGCCCTGCTCAGAGAGATGTATTTATTTATTATTTTTGTCACCTAGTTCTGGTTTTATCTGCTTTGCTTCCATGGGTGTTGTTGGGTTTTTTTTTAATTCTTTGTTTCAAAGTGAAGACAGATGAGCTGCTGAGTTTCAGCAAATTTACTAAAATGTTGAGTGGAGCTGAGAAGCTGTTTGGTGATGATTGCTACAATGAGCTCTTGATGGTACCACATCAGAATGGCTATAAATAAACTCCACACTTGTTTATCTCTTACATAAACTTTGCCTACTAGCAAGTAAACCTAAATAACATAATGAGAGAACTACTAAGGCTGAGTACCTCTGGAGACTGCTTAGTCCAAAGCCTTGCACAAAGCAGGGTCAGCCAGGCCATGTTGCCAAGAAGATGCTGAATCCTGTTGCAAATATCCCCAAGGAAAGAGACTCCATGACCTCTCTGGGAAATGTGTGCCTGTGCTCAATCATTGTTGGAGTAAAAGCACTGTTGTATTCTGTTGAAATACATTTTCTTTTTTTCTTTTTTCTTGCAATTTGTGCTGTCTTCTGCCCATGACTGGACAGCCGTGAGAAGAGCCTGGTTCTCAGCTGCCTCACCCTGCCAGCAAAACTCCTCCTAAGGCAGCCCAGGGAACCTTTGCCCTGCGTGGCTGCAAGTGCCCATTTCTCTCATGCTGATCTTGTTAAGCGTGACCGTCAATGGTTTTCTGCAAAGCTGCTGTTCCTGCGAGCAGCCCACAGCCCCAAGTGGTGCCTGGGGGGAAGGCAGAGGGTGGGCACAGAAGCTTCTCTGTCCTCCTCTCCCCTTTGGGGTGGCTGGGGAATTTCCGTGCTTTTCCCTTTTGGGGGTGCCCAGGAGTGTCTGTTCTCCTCTCCCCAACGAGGGAGGCCTGATTGGTCTCCATCCTCATCTGTCCTATGGGGGACAGGGGGACCTTCATCCACTCTCCTGTTTCGGGGGGCTTAGGGGTCCCCATACTCCTCCCCTTTTGGGGGAGAGCCGGAGGCCATCTGCATTTGCCCTTAACTTTGGCCGGCCGGAGGGTGTGGGGGGGTCGGGAGGTTCTCAGTCCTCCTCTCTTTTGGGGGAACCAGGGGCTTCCCTATCTTCACCTCGCGGCTGCCAGGAGGTCTCATCCTCCTCTCGCCTAGGGGGAGGGCTCAGGGGTCTCCCCGCTCCTTTCCCCTCTGGGGTACCCGGGCATCTCTGTCCACCACTCCTCTGTGTGCTGGCTGGGGCTGTCTCCGCCCTCCGCTCCCACGGGGAGAGCCGGGGCTTTGCGATTTGTTCGCATTTTCATCACAAATGACTCGTTGGGAGAGCAAATATCAGTCAAAGCAATTGATGTGTTGTAAAGTTCCATTTCTGCCAATTTTATTTTATCTGGTCCCCGGGGGATGCTCGGGAGTTTCTCCATCCTCCTTACCTCTGCCGCGCTGGGTCCCCCTCCACTTTCGGGGGCCCTCTGTGTCTGTCCCCCTCCGATACGGGAGGAGCCGGCGGTGTGTCTGTGCCCGTGTGATTTAGGGGCACACGGAGTAGTCTCTGCCCCCCTTCTGCTTTGGTGGGGGGCTGGCGCGGGCTCTCAGTCCCTCTCCAGTTAGGGGAGCCAGGGGTAGTCTCTGCCCCCTACCGATTTTGAGGGGCCGGCGTGGGCTTTGTTCCTCTCTGATTTTGGGGGACCGGCCCCGTAGATTTTGGGGGGTGGCGCCTCTTTGTCCCGCTCCGATTTGCGGGGAGCCGGTGCTGTCGCCGTCCTCGCAGCCCCCGGCCATTCTCCGTCCTACTTACCTTTGCCGGGCCGGGAGTAGGCTCTGCCCCCCACCGATTTGGGGGCACCGGCCCGGGCTGCATTCCCTTCGGGTTTGGGGCAGCCGGCTCTGTCTCCTTTCCCCTGCGATTTGGGGGGCGGGCTCAGGTGCCCGGTAGCAGCGGTGGCACGGAAGGGCGCACCCGCGGCTCCAGCGGCGCCGCTCCCACCTCGCTCCCAGGCAGCCTCGCACACTCCCCTGGCCCGGGGCCGCAGGCTCGCAGCGACGGGGCCGGGGGCGCGGGGCTCCGCTGCACCGTGCCCGCGCCGAGCCTGCACTGAGTCAAGGCCCCCGGCAGCAGCTGGGCAGGAGCCTTCTGCCACTGACCGGCGCTCTCTGGCTTCTCTCCCGGAGTGCCAATGTCTGATCCGCTGGTGTGTGTCCAAGCACCCCGCGGACAGGCTAGCGCTGGAGGAGATCTTGTGCCACCTGTAAGAAACAACTGCTCACTTTGAAAATTTAAAAAGGTTTATTAAAGCTTAACAAAAATACAACAAAAGGACTACATAAGGAAAAAGCTGCAGCGCTGGGAAGTGCCCCTCATGCATACACATGGCCGGTTCATCTTCAAGATGGATGCTCAGTCTTTTATACCCCTGGGGGCTGCATCAGCCCTGACCAGTCCCAAAGTCTGTCAGTCAGCTCTTTTTTGCCGTTTCTCAGGGGGGGGAGACTGCTTGCTTGTAACTGGATTGGAGGTCAGGAGTTGCTATGCTACACCCCCTAAGCACCCCCTGAGCTTTTCCATCCCCAGCTGCCCCAGGTAAGGGACACATGTGCAGCCTTCTTTTACCTGTCCTGGACAGCCCAGGCTGTCTGATGGCAACAACACAGGGGGGAAAGGGAACTGTGGGGAGAGCAGAGGACATCTAAACCACAATAACATAACTGTACATCACTAAAGCTTTTCTTAATATTCACACAATAGTGATCTTTTAATTGTGAGAGCCAATCATCTCATTATCCATCTGTAACACACCTTTGGGTGCAGGGCAAGCGTATTTGATGCCTGCCAGGGCCTCTGCAGCACTCAGTTACTGAACAGGACTGAGGACCCAAAAAATAAAACAACAAAAAACCTCTTCCAGGGTTTCATGACTGGTCCTTGTTAGCAACCTCAACTAAAGAAAACTGGTGGGAAAAGGGGCAATCAAGAGTGTTCCCTTCAGGCTTTGTCAAGCGTTCGATGCCTTTCCTCCAGGATGATGGTTTTGTGTCTTCAAGCACAGGCTGTAGTACAGCTAGGAGGGGCTTTAACAAGCCAAGAACTGACGCAGTGAAACGGCAGCTGCCCTTTCACACTGACCCGGCCACTTGGGGTCACCTGAAGTGACACACGGGCCAGTGTGTGCATTCCAAGGGTGAGTGGGTGACAGGGACAGAGATGTTGTTCTGCTGCCAAAGCTGTAAGGAGAACCAGAAGCATCAAAACACCATTTCAAGTCAAGCCCTGATGAACTCTTCCTCTTTCTTTGCCTCAAATCAGCAGCAGGCAAATGCAGCCCGGTCTGTGTTGAGTCAGGGGACAGCAGCATCCAAAGGAGCTGTGCAGGGATGCACAGGTGCCAAAAGGGACTCTAGGAAGGATGGACAGAAAGGAAAACCAGAAAGGCAGGAAAGATAAGAATAGATAGCAGGCATATATCTACCGAGTCCTGGGTACCAGTGATGTAAAACTCCAAATTGAAGGTAGGGCTAAAGGACCATGTGCTTCCCTCATGGTGACCCTTCTTCCTTGTGGTGACCCCTAACATTTTCACCCCATCCTGGGCCTTCCTTCCAGGAGGGACTTCTGGTCTCTTCTGGCCACTTGGAGACAGGGTTAGGCAAAACTGGGGCTGCCTCCACTGTGCCATGACTGACAGACATTGTGGGGCAGAGCACTACCTACCCAGACCAAGGTCTGATCTATCCCTTGCACACATTCCAAGCCCCTCAGCATATCTCAAAAAAGATTACCTTTTCCAGTCTCTGACAGGCAGGACCCATCCCCTACAAAGGCTCGGGCAGAGCATGCACCTTTTGCATTATGTGCAGCTGCCTGGGCAGCCTTTAAACCATGTGCCCTGAAGCAAAACCCTCCATCCTCAAGGTTTCCCAGCTGCTAAATCCTAAAGACACACTTTATGGCACAAAGGATTATGGGATAGATAATTTATCATTAGGAATTTCCCCCAAGCCAGTATCCTTCCAGGGAGTTGTAGAGAGAGAGAAGGTCCTCCCCGAGCCTCCTTTCCTACAGGCTGGGCCTCCATCTCCCTCAGCTGCTTCTCATCTGACTTGTGCTCCAGAGCCTACCCCAGCTCAGTTCCTATCTCTGGACACACTCCAGCACCTCAAAGTCTTTCTTGTAGTGAGGAACCCAAAACTGACTCCAGGATTCAAGGTGGGGCCTCAGCGGTGCCCAGAACAGGGGGCTGCTCACTGCCCTGGCTGTGCTAGCCACACTATTGCTGATGCAGGCCAGGATGCCATTGGCCTTCCGGGGCTCATGTTTGGCAGCTCTTGGCCAGCACCCCTAGGTCTTTTTTAGTAGGGCCATTGGAAATTGCAAAGAATGGTCAGAAGAATGTGCAGAGTTTAGTAACAGCCCCAGGGGGCCCAGTCTGACTGTGGGACTCTTTGGCCGCTTTGGTAACAAAACAAGTTGGCCCAGTTTCCGACTTGCCTGGAACAGCAGTTGAAGCCTTTGATCAGGACTGCCTGCATCCTCAGATCAGTGGGCATCTATAAGGTAGGAAGGAGTCCGAGTCCCCAATCCAGCAACTGCTCATTCTCAAGCACAGTCATCAGCCCATGCTCCTGCTTCTTGAAAATGTAACCCGCAGCCGTGGGAGCTCATCTCTAAGCGTGGGCATAAGCACTTTCTTAAACATTCATTGTGGCAGGTTCCTGCAGAACGCAAAGTGTTCTTTCTCCAAACAGCTTTGGAAGAACACTCTGCTGCCTGGCACTCCCCTTCTCAGCAAGAGGCGCCATCCCATTTTTCACTCTCACAACTCTCCTGACATCTTTCAGCAGCTGCTCCCATAGCAATAGGCTGTAGAAGTAAAAACCAGCCATGGGCTGCACCTTTCCCCTTGTGCCACGTAAACCACATCAAACTCACCGGTGCTCTCTCTCCCACCCTTCTCTTCTGCAGCAGCCATCGAGTTCTCTGGACCTCGGAGCCTCAAGGGAAGCACAAGAATTTCCACGGAGCGCTGGAGGAGGACTAGATAGAAGCACAGGAAAGGTGTCCATGAACTCCTTCCACACGAATGCCAACGTGAATTCCACAGGCAGGCGAGTGGCAGCCACCCTCCCCTGGCAGTCTGAGCGCTGCACACACCGCCCGGTGTTTTGCAGCTTCGTTCTGCGCCCCTCGGGAGCTGCCGCGCTCTCTCCCGGAGGGGAAGAAGCGGCTCCTTCTCCGCAGATCTCTGCGGGGCAGCGCTGGGCTCCGGGGCGCTGCGTCTGCCCAAAGGCGCTCGGGACCGGCACTCACCTCCGGAGCGCTCCGCAGCCCCGCATTCTGCGTCTCTTGTTGCCTGAATCCTACCGAAAAGCTTTCTGACTACCTCTCACAAGGAGAAACTGTGCCAGAACGGCACACTTGCCCGGAGCTTGCCCCTGAAACCTATATTTGCTGCGCATTCAAGGGGCACTCTTTCCTAGGCAGCCTGCAAACTGCTGTCAGATCGCCGTGCTCTTTGCTAGCTCCCCCCAGCTCGAACACCAGCGGGCACATTCCAGCCTCGCAAAGACAAGACATCCCGAGAGTTATCACAGATGCCCAGCGTAGCACAGCTGCTGAAAAGCAGCAAAGACAAATGCCTTCGCTGAGCTTCAGTTCGGGGCACATCTCAGTCATCTGTGGTGTGCACTACTTCAAACTTCCTTGGTGAGGGACGACTTTAGGGACACCTTGTGTTCAGCAGAAATCTGCATCACTGAAGCTGTAATAAAAAGCTTCTCTCCATGTTTTGTGATGATGTTCCACAGCTGCAAGCATATTCCCAGCTGACTCTGCTTGTGAATGAGCTGTTGCTGGACTTCTGCAATTGGGTTCACTGCTCACACAAGCCCTGTGCTCTCCTGCTCTGTTCTTCCCCTTCTGTGATCCAGACAGCTGTGATGCCCAGTGAAAGCATTCAGATTTGCTGCTTTTTAGTGCCTATACTGCGTGCTGTGCAAGGTTTTTTCTCCTCTCAAAGTACAGTTGAGCCTTTTTCATTTTCCAGAGTCGAAACTGTCCATGTAGCTCTGTTGTAGGGAAAGAAGCCAGAAGAGAAGGACTTTTGCTGGATTAGTCATTCTCTCTTCAAGAGAGATAGAGCACAACACTGCACCACAAGCTGGGTGATGAGCAGGGGGACATTTAGAACATCTTTGGTATTGATGTGTATTTTCACTTATCTATGGCTGCACAGCCTTTGCAGCAGTGAAGGTATAAGAAAGTGCTTATGCCCATGTTTTGTGATGAAGTTCCATGGCTACAAGCATATTCTCACCTGACTCTGTGAATGAGCTCTTTCTCGACTTCTGCAATGAAGTACACTGTGCACAACATCCCAGTCATCTGCCACTTCATTCTGTGATCTGCACAGAACTGAAGCTCAGCAAAGGCATTCAGCTTTGCCACTTTTCAGCGTCTGTGCTGCACGAATGCACTGTGACATCTCTCTGGATCTTTTGTCCTTGCGAGGCTGTAATGTGCTCATCGCTACTTCAAGGTAAGAAGGAGCGGGCAGAGAGCACTGCGATCTGACAGCGGTTTGCAGGTTGTACAGGAAATAGGACTGCCACTTGAATGTGGTGCAAATACAAATTTCCACCAGTTTCAGGGGTACGCTCCAGCCAAGTTTGTTGTCCTGGCACATTTTCTCTCTGTGAAATGCTTCCCAGTATGATTTGGATGACAAGAGATGCAGAATACGGGGCTACGTAGTGCTGAGAATGTAAGTGCCTGGCCCGAGCGTCTGTTGGCAGGAGCAGTGAGCTAGAGGCCTTCACTGCTGCCACAATGATCTGTGCGAGGAGCAGATGCCTATTCCCCTCCGAGAGAGTAAAAGCAAGACTGGTTACAAGCGTCGAAGAAGGAACCCACAGAGCACCAGAGCACCGGGCTGCTGGCTGCAGCATACCGGCTGTACAAGGAGCGTCGCTGTTACTGGCCTACCAACCGAACTCACAGTGGCAGTGGTAAGGATTAAAGTTCAGTGAGAGCTACTTGTGCTGCTACCTATGCCTCTTCCAACCCCTCCGTGGAAACAACTGTGCTTCCTTTTAAGTTCTGAGATCCAGAGAACACAATGGTAGATGCAGTGGAGAAGGGAAGGACAGAGTGCACTGGTGAGTTTGTGGGGCACAGGGAAGGTGCAGCCCAAGGCTCGCTTTTATTTCTAGAGCCTTTTTCTATGCAAACAGCTGCTGGACGCTTGCAACAAAGATAGGAGAGTGAAAAAAGTGATGGCAGGTCTATCTGGGAAAGAAGATACAGAGCATTGTGTGCAGTTTAAAAGCTGTTTAGAAAAGGAGGTACTTTGAGAACATCTTCTGTCTTGACACTTCCATCTGCGTGACCTCTAGCTGCTTGGACACAGCCACAATGAAAGAATGTGAAATGATCTGCACTGCCAATGTCAGTTTGCACAGGAAAGAAGGTAGGTTGGCAAATGCCTTCTGTCCTGGCACATCTGTCAGTCAGAACTCCAGCTGAAAACATTTAGCTGTAACAATAGTCTCTGCCACTTTGAGAGAATGTGCTGATGCCATATATATGTAGTTGAGAAGGAACATGCAAATCATGGGGTTTCATTTAGTTGACAGACTGCAAAGGGACTGTTATGGCCAGCACAGCCTTTTTGTTGTAGCACTTTTTCTTTGAGAGCAGCTGCTGGACATTTTGAAGCAGTTTGGGGTCTTCAAGAGTTAGAGTGCAAGATGGTACATAGACCTTGAGGGAAAGTGCATATCTCCAGGGAGCTGGATGCGAGTTACATATTGAGCAGCTGATGGCACAGAAAATGTTCTAAAAGGAAGAGGCCGTGATGCAATTGCTTTTTATTTTGAAGCTTATAAACCGCACAGACAACTATTAAATTATTCCTCTTCCTTCTCTTCTACATTCAGGATCACATTCTGTCAGTGCCCAAGAGTCAGGATCCACAGCGGAGCTCTTGCCCCCACACTGCTCCCACCCACACGAAAGGAGCTGGGCTAGAAAAGCGCTTTTCTTTTTTCTGGGCACTGCCAGCACTCACTGAAATAACCACACCATGGCGCTCTCGACTCACAAAACAAAGACAGGCACCGAGTCCGGCTCGAAACCACCCCCAGGACACAGCCAAGTCAGAAATGTCCCTGCTCTCCTATCACCTGTTTCAGGACAAAAAGATTTCGCCCATCCAAGTGGGTGCTCTTCTTTGCACCACACTCAAAGGTCAACACGAACTCCTCCGCCCTAACAAACTTTTTCACTCTCGTAGAGTCTGGTAACAAACCTGAAAACATCGGCCAAAATCAGAGCTCGCAAAACTGTTGGTGGAGAAAGCTCTTTGCTGCCTACGATTTCAATTGCACCCATCAAACTACAAACACACACCCTGCTGTCACCACTTGCCTTCTCAGCTCTAGGTACCACCGTGAGCCTTCAGTCTCACAGAGTCAGGATCCAAATGGGATGGCACCAGGGACTGCTCACACACTAAAGCTACGAGGGACAAAAACCTGTCCTGCAGAGGCCTGGCCTCTGCATTCCCACTGACAGTTCAACAACTCTAACCCAGAGAACTGCCTATTGGGAAAAGCCTTTAAATTCACTGACACCACCCAAAGTGCCCATCCAAACTTGCTTTCTTTGCCAAAGAGAGGAACTAGATGCCCATGTGAAAAGAATTGGCATCCTCTCCTCCAAAATCCAAACCATCCAGGGACTGATCCTATACCAAAGTGTCAGAACACTGGTACCGGGCATTACCTGCACGGGGCACTAGATCTACTGCACACCAAGACCCAGAACAGCTGCTTGTCCAAAAGAAGTGTGCTGGCAGAATTTCAAGAAGGCTGCCTCAAGGAAGTGGAAAACACATGCCAAATAGATTCACTCAGGCGGGTGACCACCTTTAAAAGATGGATACTGACTCCATGATTGTACAAACTGAGTCAGTCCTTCCAAACCAAATTTGCCAGGATAGAAGGTTGCTGCCACCCTTAAGATGTGCAACACAGCTTCTTATCTGCACCTCCAACACTGGGGCTGAGTTCTTTCCTTCCCATGAGAAAGCATTGCTGTTCTCCTTCAGGAACTTACCAAGCAAAAGTTGCATACCACATCCGGTACTGGCTATGTCCAACAATGGCTCCTAAAGAGATACTAAAAGAAAAGAAGGCCTCCAAAGAAATAATAAAAGATTGTTGATTAGGAAAAAAAAATTCTAATTAATTTTGTGAAACCATTTATATATGAATGAAAAACTTGAATGCTTGTTGTATATCCAAATTTACTTAAAAAGAAGGACAAATCCTATTTTGGGATTGTGAAATGAATATTAAGGATAACACCACCATTTTTTTCCTTAGTAGGCTAGTCTATATTGACCAGGTGCAGATGAGTCTAGCCAGGATGTCACCTTGACCAAGCCAGGTATACCTAGAGCAGAGCCTAGAAGGAAACTTAGGCCCTGCAGCTGTTCTCACAGGACCCTGCTCCAGGTTACACAGTGGTGCTGCACCAGAGCACGGCTTGAGCACTGGCAGCCGAGGCCTCAGAAGAAGGAGGGTGGATGATGACAATTACAAAGGTTTTGTAGGGAAAAAAGGTTGCAGGCTCCCCAAAGTAGTTATAGCCTTTTTGTGGGCCTGGGATTTTGGTTCTGAAATATTTCCTTTGTTAAGTTAGGGGATAGTGAGGTACACTGGCTGAGATGCTCCAGCTATGCAGACAAGTATGAAATCTCTCTTCTTACTGCTACTATGGGGTGAGTTCAGAAAACTCCAGTGACTCCATGTAGTTTTATCACTGTAAAAGCACCAGGCAGCATAAGCAGCTTGGTAAGTGAGATACTGGTTAATATATTGAAAAAGAAATTAAGTATTTTTTGATCAGGACAAAATTATTTTTTCTCTAGGATGTGTTACTCTTTTCCACTGGACTTGGTTTCCTGGTTTTAGAGTACACTAGTTGCAAAACCCCTTTTCAGATCTTCTCTGTGTCATTAGACCATCCTTTCTGTTCCTGGACCAAATGATTTAACTATTTCATATGAAGTGGAGCAGCTTTAACAGGGATGAGTGACAATATCTGTTTTAGAATACTCAGGACTTCCTGTCCAGCTACTTTTCTCATGTGCTTTTAGCTTGGCATTTCTTAGTCATTGTAAGAGCTGATTGATTTGACTCTGTTCTGCCTCTTGGTGTACAAGTGTTTGATCCATAGCTGCTTTGCTACCCTCTTGTATTGGGTGTTTTCTCATCTACGTTATGTATTCTGAATTATAATATGGATTTGGAGGGATGAATATAGAGAAGTAGTTTTGAGAATTTTTTTGAGAATTCATTCTGTTTGTAGCCAAAAGGTATGAAAATGCCTCTAGGAATGATTATATAAAAAAAGCAGCCAATAATAAAATTTAAGATAGAGAAATAGACTTTGGATCTGTCAAGATGCTGTGTCAGATAAAATGCTGTCATGCCTGGCTCATTAAATCTACAGGGAAAGGAAGGGGAGTGAATCTTCTGCATTCTCCCAGAAGACAGAAACAAGCAAAAGAGACAGGCTGAAATCTGCTGTAATAATTTTGTAACAAGTGATTCACAAGTTCTCCAGCAACAAGACCTAGACACTTTTAAGGAAATGCTTCTTGCTGTGAGTTTTTATTAATAATATGCTAATGTACATTCTTTTAAAGAAGCAGCAGAATGCAGCTTTATGGTACTCAGTTCTTTAAGATATTGATACTTCTTGGATAGGTATCTGCTGCTTAAAATATCAAAAATAAAGGACAAAAGCAAACATGTATTTAATTTTATATCAAAATGCAGAGAACATGAAAACCACTATAAGTTAACTGTCTATTTATTCTATATGAAATTAAATAGTCTGAGCTTTTCTTCTGATAAAACTAATTACAGGGTTCAGAAATTACTCAAGACTGCAGACTGAAGCTGTACCAATTTTATCTGAGACATCACTGTAATTGCAGCAGTGAAGTGCCTGCAAATTCGTGTTGCTTAGTAACATTATGGACAAAGTTATGGGGATGGAGTCATCCTTTTACCGGCTTCTCTGTTGGACTGTCTTTCACAAATCACATATCACTATTTTAGCATTATGCACTGGCAAGACACAGTTTGTGAGTCCTGTGTTCTTGGAGCTTGTGCCTATGAAGACCCCCATCAGGGAATGACTTTGTGCACTGAGGAGTTAAAACTTCAAAAAGATTCCTAAGTCAAGTGTATCCATAAATATTTGCAGACTCCAGACATGGTGTAATTATGCTAAACTTAGTTACAACCATGGTGCAATGGAATGGAATGGATTTTTAGTAATTTTCTAGTAATTAATTTCTTGCCATATTTGTATTTTATTAATTACCTCCTTTTATCTTCAGATTTTGAGTGAAGGATATTCCCCTTTATGCTTCTGTGCAAGCTACATTTTGCATAGCAGGATGAATCCTTTATTTGGAGGTCAAGTACAGCTGGCAGAGTTTTCAAGTCATCTCAAGAAAAGTCAGAGCTATATATAAAGTGTTGAGTAATAAGTGACATATTATATGATCAGGTCACATAAATTTGTCTGTAAAGAAAATGATGGGTTTTGATACATTTGAAACCTTGATCTGTGACCTGGTGTAAGTGCTGAATTCCATTTTTTTTTCCATTCTGCCATGTTGGGGATGAATTGTTGGACACATACTGAATCTGGGGATAGAAAACCCTCTGTTCTGGTGTAAGGCATGATGAAATTGTGTCCTGACTCCTATGAATGTGATACCTACATTGTGAGACTGCCTTGACCAAGTCAGGGGTATATCTACATTTTTTTGGCCTGGTGCTTGATGTGTTAACACAAAATTTGAAATACATGTAGTTAACAGTGCCTGGTGGACTTGGTTTAGTCCAGGATATGTTTATGAGGGTTCAACAAGCTTGTCCAAGAGCTAATGGGAGGGGCTGAGGATGGTCACAGGTGTTTAGCATGCGCTCCATCTTCCAGACAGTGTGATGGTCTCTGTAGTGTGCTTTGCATTTCCTGTCCACTGAATTTAAGTAAAGACATACTTGGCTGTGCCTGCTTTGTCAGCATTTTTGTTTTGAGATTTGGTACAAAATAATTCAGAGTTGTTTTTTTTTTACCTTGCAGACTCAGACTCTCCTTTGGACCAGATGTTCAAAGTGTTCACCTGTCACATAACAGGTAGCCTGTGCTGTAACTCTCTGTATTAACAGAGAATAATGATGGGCTTCTAACGCCTTTGCTAAGTTTGCTTCTGAGTGAATCCATAGTTTAAAGCATATCTCATGTGAAAAGAAAGGTGGTGTGTTGCTTTGTTGTTTTGTTTTTTCAGTTGCCATTTAATCTTCTCAATACACTCTTAGGCTGCAAAGCTGGGAAGTTGGGCAAAAGCAGTTACAAAACTTGCATCCCTATTCAGGATTGCTTGATATTGGTCCCTGGATTGGCTGGATTTGCTGATACTTTTTAGTACCTTTCAATTCAGATTATTCTGTGTTTTTACTGGATCTGTCTGTTGGTTGTGGTTTATCTTTTGGGTTTTTTTTTAAAGTCTGTACAAACTGTGTGCAATTTGAAATTGTATTAAAACATATTGAGAGTTTTGGCAAGTTTTTAGGATGTGTGATGTAGTGGATGGAATAATGTATAAGAATTTACACTCCAGTGTGCCTGGGTAGTAAAATTGTGCCACTTCAGTTACCAGGAAATCTCATAGCTTGTTTGGATTATACATTTTCTTCTGGGAGAAGGGGGACAGCTGACAAATGCTCACTAGGAAGAACTAAATAGTCATAATCTTCTCTATCCAGCTGTGTTGTGGAAGTGTAACACTGAAAGTATTCAAAGATGCTTTATATTGAAATTTGTAAGGACAAGTGCAGGCAGTAATATTTCTGATTTCAGTTGCTTTATTTCTCTGCTCTCATTTTAACCATGTATTAATATGCTTGGCTGGTGTGCACTTACAGTCTCTCTTTTCCACATCAGATGTGGAAAATTAATTTCAAATGATGTCTTATTATTATTGGAGTAGAAACAAAGAAAACAAGTAGCTCAGGCAAAAAAGAGTTAGATACTTTTACCAAATAGGTGCACATGAACACAATTCCACTTATTTTTAAGCATCAATACCAAAATGAAAAGCATATCAGGATAAAAACAGAGGCAAAAATTTTTATATGAAAACATTTGTTAGTGGGAGAGGTACTCTGGCTAAAGGGACTATAAAAGGGTATGGTTTCCAAGAAGACTTGGGTCAATAGTGTCTGATGGTTCTGTAAAATAATTTTTGGAAACACATTTAGGAAAGTTTGCATTAGCAGAAAATATAATAAAGATAAGGAAAATAACCTTCCTCAGATTCTTTTAAGGTGGTAAGAGACTGTTCTTTCTTTCTTTATTCTTTCACAGGAGGTTATTTCTGTGCTGCCTTTGCCCATTCTCTGTCAGTCCAAGGTCATTCACCTCTGTGATAAGCAACTGTCTGACAGAATCTGTCAAATGGTTTGATTGCTTACAAAGCTGTTCTGTTTGGAACGCTGCACACAAAAGCTGCTGTAAGACATTGTCAGCTTTCCTAGCACTGCATTTTAATTTCATTTAATGGTGCTTTAATGAATTGCAGTATCTCTTAGCCTAGTCAGAGGCTTTAGCTGAAGGCTGTACAAGCTGATAAGAAATACATCCCTCAGTGACTTAAGTGCAGGAGTGTCTTTATTGGCCAAGTGGTTTGAAGTGTTGAGTGCTCTCAGCGATCTCAGATGCGGGAAGGAGATGGCAGGACTGAGCAGGCTGCAGGGAGGTTTGTGTGTTTTACCTGTGTCAACAAAACTTTCAAACACAAGAAATTAGATGTGGTGTCTGAGCTGTCATCCGTAATGCACATGAAACACTTAACAGGTTCTCAGAGGTGTTTTATGTATACATGTGCAGAGATCACATGACATCTGTGCCCTGAGCCTTCAGAAGTGCTACAAGAGCTGGTGTTTGTGAATGAAGATACTGCATAGTCTCTCTCTGAATTACTCCTGGCCACAAAATTCAGTTAAACAGTTCATAAGTGTTCTCTTTTGCTTGAAAGAAATCACGTTCATTATCCTCACTGAAGTCCTAGTTAATTCTACAGGTCATGAATAGTAGTTGGATGCCAGATTTAAATCAGCTTACATGGTATGTACATAACAAAACATGCCATTTTCACTTTAGGCCTATGCTCTTTCTTGTTCTGTAAGACAGCCCTCTGAGGTTCTTCTTTGAAGGGTAATTCTTCTGTGAAACTCTTTCTGCTGGGTATGGGGGTTTCTTTATTTCTTTTCATTTTTTTAATTGTCAGACATACCTAAATGCCTTTCAGTTCACAGGAGTGGTCAACGTTCGCAATAAAATGAAGGAAAGTCTGGGTTCTCTTGTGTCATCACAGTCATCTCTAGGATCACTCAGACCGATCTGATTCAGAGGTATTTAATCTAATATTAGCCTGCAGGACTGTTACGTGCCATTTCAGAAAAACTTCTTGAAGTTGACATCCTTTATTTCTGCATGTTCTCTACCGGTTAAATAAAAGCTGATTTAAGTATTGGAAGAAGTGATGTGGACCCCAAATAAAGACAAATTAATTTCCACGTGTGCTCCTTCATACCAGTTTACATTATCACATATTTTCCAGTATTTGAGTCATTACTTGGAGACCAGCAGACACAGGAAAGAACAGAGTTGTCTGAAGTTGAGTTGTTTAACAACTTATTTTTAAACACCATTACCTCATGTTTTAGTTCTGTCTCTAGTCTCACTGCTAACACGTAGGGATTAGTTTGATTTGTGAGAATAACTTGCTGGCAAAACACCCCATGGAAGTTGTCTTTGCTAACAGAATCACATATAGAAAACAACTTTTCTTTCTATTTGTATTGCATACATCAAGCCTTAGAAAATACAGCTTGTCTGATATGTGGGAAAATGATTTTTTAATTGGTTAGTCCTGGTTATCTGGGGACCTAAACTGCCTGCAGCAAAGATGGGATTTCTACCACCAAGAATAGTTTCCACATCTTGTCTTGCACGTGCTTGCAGATGAAACAGAAGTATTAACATTCTAGTCTGATTAATTTAAAAAAGAAATGAATGTGAAGATTTAAAGCCTTGAGGTTTTGAGGCATGACTCAGTGCTACAGAGCACTATATTGTCTTTTTCCAGATTTCTATTAGACTTTTAACATCTTGATGCTGGTATCACAGTGAGGGAACATAAATCCCTGTCTCTGCAGTATCCTCTTACTGCTAATGGCAGCAACAACAAGCAAACACCTGTGTGAACACATTGACTGCTGGAACTATTGTCTTCATTACTACTCCTTCTTGTATTATTCAGAGGAGTTCTTGTAATTCTTCCTTGAGAATGCCTCACCTACCAAAGTGGTTATTGTTCACAGTATTTATAGTCTTGGGACTTGGAGACCAGGCTAAGCTGTGCTCAGGAGAAGAACAATGAGACTTTTTCCATTAATTTCAACTGAATTGTATGTGGGATTAATTAACACATAGGCTGGATTTAAAAAGCTGTCCAGTTATTATACATTTTTGTTTTGTGGAAGGTGATGAAGAGTCAGGCTGACAAGAATACCTACAATACTCTAGAACTATGCCATAAATTCAAAATTACTTTTACCAAGTCTTGTAATTTCATAGACGACTCAATTTTTTTGTAGTTGTACATGGATAATCTGATGCTGAAAGTTAAATGGAGTTTTCTTTTTGTCTGCTGCAAAAATATTCTCACGCTAGGAACACCAAGGAAGGCAAATACTAGGTTAGTAATTCTCTAGGAGGCTGTTTTTCATCTCACCTTCTCTGTTTTCTAAATATTAATGATCTTGTTCTCTCCATGTTCCCAGAATTTATTGTGATGGATTTCTAGTGATGCTTACCAGAATCACATATTGAAATGACAATGCAATTAACATAAAGGATAATGGAGGAACTTTGAAAGCTGTGTTTGGTCTCCACCTATAACCAAGCCTGGGAAGTCCTAAGGATATCAGACTTTTGGAAATCTCAGTTGTAATAATTGTACTATCAGTCAAGAATTCAGCCTTGGTTGGAAGTACAGAGCACATAGCTACTGACAGAATTTGAAATCCAAAGTTGATTATTTTTCTTTCAGTTGGTTGTGGTTTTGCCTGTAAAAACAAGGTGAGAGTCATTCTTTGTGAAAAAAAAAAAAAGTAGCATTTTGTCTGAAATCCTTCAGTTTTGTATAGGATTGCTTTTTTTTTTTTTTTCTTTTTATGGATGGTGATAAACGGCTGAGTAACTTCCAGACATAAGTGACAATGGGTTATGTAGATCTCCTTGAAATAAGAACAAATTGTATTCAATGTTTACTGTACTGGAAAAAGAATATGTTCCTTTGGTTGTAAAAAGTTTCTGAACACACCAGGAATTCTTCATGTGGAGTTGTAACCAGTTCACTGCAGCAGTGGTCTGGTCTGGCTCTTCTTCATCCATGCATCATCTAATTTTTATTTTTTCTCCAAGATATGGCTCAAATTCTTAAGACTGCCAGGGTCTACAGCTATCAGTGGTCAGTGCTTCACAGGGACATGAGGGCCTCAAAACAGCAACAGAACGTCTGTGCATTTTACTTGCAGCTTGTGTTACGAGCTTGTTTTGTTACAGATGTAAGCAGGTGTACATAGTACTTGGGAAGTGCGAGCGGGTTGGAGAAGGAAACGCTTGCTGTTGATGCGGTGTTTGTGGTGAAAGAACCCCAGGCGGCTCCGAGCACAGCAGAGCCCTGAAGGGCAGCAGCGCCACGAGGTCGGGGTTTGCTCCCAAGGCAGCTGCCCCTGGCCTGGCTCAGCAGCGCAGATTAAACGCTGCCCATGCCGGTGGGTGGGGGGACGTTGCTTTCCCTCCTCGGGACGGCAGATGGGACACGCGGGGCCCGGCCACCCCGGCTGAGCCCGCGGGCCCGCACCGGCTGCGCTCCGCTCCTCAGGCAACGCTCCTGGGCGCCGGGGCCTGGCCAAGCCCGGCCTCCCGCCGCTACCTGCGGGGCCGGGCCCGCCTCCAGCCCGAGGCGGGGCCCAAGGAAGTGACTTCAGCCGGCGGCGGCGGCGGAGCGGCTCGGCGGGGCTGAGCGCGGAGCATGGCAGCGGCAGCGGTGGCGGCGCGGGCGCTGCTGGCGGCGGGCAGGGCGGGCGCGGGCGGGCGGCGGGGCCGCGTCCTGCCCGCCGCGGGCGCCGCTCCCCTCTGCACCGTGGCCCCGCAGCAGCAGCAGCAGCAGCCGTCGCCCGACATGAAGAGCTACCTGTGGTCGCGCTACAAGGAGGCCAAGAGGGTCACCAAGGGTGAGCGGCGCCCGCGGGCGGCAGCGGCGCGGCTCCCCCTCAGCGGGCCGGAGCGGAGCCGTGGTGGCGGCTGGGAGTGGAGCAAGGGCGAAGCCTGTGCGGGAGCGGGAAGGGTCCGGGGGCCGGGGCGCGGGTCCGTCCTGCACCGGCTCCGGCTGCCGTGATGTGCCCAGGGCCGGAGCGGCAGCGCGGGGAGAGCTTCAGCCGGTGGGTGCTGGGGCCGGCCAGCCGGGCATGGGCTGTGGAGGCGGCAGCCCCTTCGCCCTCCCCTCGGAGGAGCGCTGAGCCCCTCACGCCATCGCCCGTGCGGGGCCGCGGCTCTCGGAGCGCCTTTGGGGCAGCGCGGTTTGGGCCGGGCAAAGTGGCAGGTTTTGGAGGTGTGTTGAGTGTAGGACAGCAAACGTAGAAAGAAAATCGAGAAGTTGGTCATCTCATTGATTGGTATATATATACACAACGCAACCCTTCTGAAATAGACTGCTTTTCCAAAAAGTTGAAATGCTGTGAAGTTTTGGATGAGTCTTAATTTTGCGTATGGTTCCATCATAACGCTATGTGAGGCATTATGAAATGCTCACGGTACATACATGACTTTGGGAAGCCCTGGTCTTCAGCCCATCCAGGCAAGAAGCTGAGGGAAAAAGCAAGCAAAATGCTTGCTTCTGCCCTTGCTCCGATGGGAAGAGAATTACCAAGATAATACTTGCTTGAAAGCGTGGTCTTTTCAGAGAGCTGAAAGAAAAAGAGGCAGTGTCTTCTGTAATGCCATGGGTGAGAGCATGTCCCGTACTGGCAATGGATAGTGCTTTAGCTTGCTTCTTTTGCCTATAAAGAAAGAAATTATTGTGTTTTCTTGCACTTAGGAGTCTTGAATGTGAACTGGGACTTCACAGCACTGTGTGCAAGCAAAGTGTTTGTGAATGTAGAATAGCGTCAGCATTTCAGAAATGAAATTAAAAGCTATGTTAGCGATCTCAAGAGAGGTCTGTGGGCTTTGGAGGGTGAGATAAGGGATAGGAAGAAGGGAAGTGCATTTTATTTTGAATCTATTTTTTCTTTTCCTGTTTTTGGAATTAACTTTTTCTTGTTCTAAACCACACCCAAATAATTCTTAGGAGCTGGGGTAGGGTAATGTGAGAAAATAAGTTGGTCAGTGGGTGTGAGCTGGCAACTGCTTCTAGAATATTTCAGGCTATTATATTACAAGCAAGTCACCCAATGGCTTCAAGTATATGATATTTCAGTTAGGATGTTGAGATGACAAGGCTAGAAGGCTCTTCTGTTTTCTGACCCAAGGTTTATAGCACTTGTGATGCTGTCTACTGGCCAGAATGTCTAATAGCTGCCAACTGTTCATATTGTCTGTTTTCAGACAGCCACCAGTCAAGCTGGTTTTCAGCTGTAGTATCTTTTTATCTATATATAGCTACATAAATATCTTTATTTTTTAAACAAGTGTTGACTCACCAAGCTGCACAATTGGCATTTGAAAAACTACTTTCTAATATAGAAGCGAGTGTTATAATGTGATTTTGGAAGTTGATTAAAAACTGTGCTTGTGATTTCAAGTTAATTGAATGCTCCATGGCCTTTTCTGCAGAGGAATAGGAATATAGTAGGAATATTTGCCTTAACTGTAGCATGTCAAATTGTATTTGATTTGATTGCTGGGCTTTATTTGAAGTTTGGAATTAAACCTAGTGAATTTGTTTTTTTCCCTCTTAAAAATTAAAAGACTTGGGTGTCTGGATCTGAAGCCCCCACATCTACCTGCCTTGTTGAGATGTTTTCAATGGTGTAGTGTGTAGGGATCTTGCCTCAGAGCTGAGAGTTTTGAGAGAAGCTTGGTCAATTCCTTTTAAACTTATATGGAAAGTAACCAAACAAAGCATATTTCCTTTAAAACTCTCCTTTCTAAGCACAGGTTTAAGATTAATGTTCCCCTTTTTTACCACTGGTAGGGAAGTCTGGAGTATAAAGACAGTATATGGAAAGGAAGGAAGGAAAGCACGCTCATGTTTTAATGCTGCCAGGAGAGTAGAGTTTAACCTCCTAATGTTGCTCTTTCAAGTTTTGTAAACAAGAAATATAAACACTCTCAGTGTTTAGTACTGACATTGGTGTTGGTCCTTAAGTTACTTACTATATCACAGTTTTAATTTCTCAGTCAGTATACTTTTTAAGTCAAATATCAACAGAAACATACTCTTAAAAATGGAAGTGCTTTGCACACTCTGTGTGTTTGTGTAGAAAATAAGCAGAATATTTTTGGTTTTCTGATTCTCTGGGAGGTTAATAAGCATAACAATGTGTATGTAATAGTTATGTACACAGTCACGTATCGTTCATTTATGTGAGCTAAAATTTATTAATGTGATAACCTTGAAATGGTGAAGCAAAAATTAAAGCAATACCAAATTAGAACGATATCAGTTCTGCTTCAGGGGCAGGAGCTGGACCAAGTAATGGGAGCAGAAAACAAGGCTCTTAGACTAGTAGTAGTAATAGTATAATAATATTCTTCAACTCCAAATTCATGTTCAAAAACAATAATAAATGTGTTAATGGAGCTAGCAAAAAATTATGTCTGGTGTTCTCTGATAAGCAACATGCCAAAATGCATCTTCTCTTCAAACTTGGACTGCAGAGAAAAGCTTACTTGGAATAAAACTTATGGATCACCAAGACAAGTTAGGGACAGTATGTTCAATAGCATCATATTGTTAACAACTAGGTGGTTAGTGTGAATTAGTTTGATAGCTTCCGTCATCATATATTGAGTTGGCAATTGCTAATGGATTTCTATGTCTTTATTTAAATAAAGGTACAAGACTGCTATAATTTTTTTTCCTCTCCCCTGTTCACAGAGTTGGTTCCTTCAATTATGAGTAACATGCTGAATCCAGATGCTATTTTTTCAAACAATGAAATGAGCCTGTCAGACATTGAAATTTATGGCTTTGATTACGACTACACCCTGGTCTTTTATTCTAAACATCTGCACACTCTCATATTCAATGCTGCTCGAGATCTTCTTATTAATGAGCATCGGGTAAGTAAAATTAATGGAATAACAATGCACTTAGGAATAAAGGGTATAAGAAATGATTTTTGACTGAGAGGCATGAATCATCTTTTCATGTGTTCCCTTATAGCACATTTTGTACAACAGCTAGATATTCACAACAGAAGCCCTGTTTTATTCTCAGCTGCAGTTTTGAGCAGAGAACAGTCTGTTAAGGATATTTGTCTCGTCTTTTAATGTGGGTGTGCAGTTTGTTTTTCATTCCTGATTGTCATTTATTGGAGTCACATTAATAAATAAGAAGCTTAAAAGTCACCATTATTGTGTTTCATCCCTTGCTTGAGTGCAGTGATTAATTTCCCTATGAAATATTTTTAGCCGGACTTCACAGCAGGGCTTTAATTGCACTGAGGGCTTGTGATGTGCTCTGTGTATACCTGGCACTTTGGCTGCCTTGGCTGAAGGGGCAGTGTGTACAGTGATCAGAGCCTGGATACAGGGAAGTGTTCAGGTCAGAGCACTGCCCTCCTGCCTCTCCAAGCACTGTTCTTGCATTGGTGACAACTTGACATCCAGGCAGTTTGGAGCTGCTTCTTGTCTGGTTTGGGGATGGGAAAAGCTCCCGTGTGTTGGGAAGTGGAGGGGGAGATGGGTGGCTGAGGAAACTGAAGGTGTTTCTGGGATAAAGACTGAAAATAATCTGTGGACTAAAAGAAGCAAAATTAATTAAACTGTAGGACTTGCGGGAAAGGAAAAGACAGAAAGTCCATGGAGTATGTTAATAAAGCTGCTTGTGTATTTTTATACAACCTAAATCTGAATGCGTGGTGTTATTCTACTTTCGTATTTGAATCTAAAGGTTAGGAGCTATTTATAAACACCTATAAATATCCTTGGGAGAGCAATCAAAACCTCATGGGTGCTACAAGCATACACAGCTTTATCCCCCTGCAATTTTGGCATGTCTTGATAGCAGTTTCTGTGGGATGTGTAAATATACATTTTTAAAGCTACATGGTTCATGGGAAAAACCCATGTTACTGTAGGAGTCAAGATTAATTCTTGTAGACAAAAATTCTAATGGTGTTCTGCTTTACTATTTGAATGGATTTGGGGGGCATTAGCTTTCCAGTTTGTCTTGATCAAAATCTCCTGAGTTCTACTAAACAAAGCTGTAATTACTTTTTGAGACAGCTTATTGAAATTATCTCCTTTTGGAATTTATCTGTTTGTACTGTTGATATATTTTTTGCCTTTACTATTAGAAAAAGACCCTCTAGACAATGGTCATTATGACTGCCACAGTAAACCCAAAAGATGGCAAATTTTGCTCATGGCAGTGGGAGGTAATACAGGAAAAAATTGCAAAATGCAGTGTAGGAAGCAAGGAATTGTCCAAGAGAATAAACATCAATTTAGTGCTAATCACAAAGGTGGCAGCAAGTGTTCTGTGTAAGCTCTTGTTCCTGGGTTCATTTCTTTCCTGATGCGCAGGCCTTGTGCCTTTTTATCAGGACTGCTGTTTTAGTCCAGTTATATTTGTCCCTACCAAAACTGGGGTAAGCAAACAGTACCATTTCTATCATTTTTTTGTTTGGTTTGCAAGGAAGCTTTGATTTATATGCCAGGGTAAGTTGGTATGTACTGGCATGTGTCTGAAAAGACAGCTTCCCAGTAGAATAAATGAAAGTAGCAAGTCAAGTATGTGGAAATCTGATAAAGTCAGAAATAAATTTTATTGTACATTCTTGATGTGGTTGCTTTGGGGCACGTGCAGTGCCATGATAGTTTTTAGTTGATCACATTCTGTATCATTCCCTGAGGATTTCCCTTGTGTCTCTGCTTCGTGTTCCCTGACCAAACCTGTGCCTCTTCCAAGCTGTCTGTAGGCTTTTGATGCTGTTCTTCATTCATATCCGTAGCCTGCCTCACGTTTTCTGGAAGTGCTAGTGTAGGGGTGATAGGACTGTATTCAGTACAAATGCAATCTACAACAGTTGCTGAGAAAGTCCTCTTCAGCAAGATAAGAACTTTGGGGTGAAATTACAGTTTATTTCTTAATAAAGTAGCTAGAGGCTCTCTTGAAGCTGCCTAATGCACTTATCCCCCTGAAGGCTTGTAAATTAGCCTTATATGTATGGAGACTCTTGTAGAGAGGGTGAAAAACAATGTCTGGTTCTAAGGTTGCTGTAACTTGTGGGAGGAGAATGAAGGACTGCCTTTCAGTGTCTTAATCAAAGAAATTATAATTTTCTCAGGCCTTGTTGAAACCACTGAAGTATTTCACCCTTTAAAAACAAGTGAACAAAGCCCTTAGCCTAAGACATGCACCTGACGTTTCTTTTCCTGGCAACCTGTGTTTACAGCAGAACAAAATTACAGTTGTCTGATAATGGGCTTGTACTGAAAAATGTTAAGAGTACAGCTCACACCATATAATGGAGTGAGCTAACTAACTATATGTAAAGAACCTGAGGGAAGAGTACATGACAGACATTCAGTTCATGCACATCTCTAAATAAATTTTTTAATGTATGAAGAATGTATTAAGAATATATTAAATTAACTTTTTTGAACAAGAGGCTAATGTTCAAAGGTAATCACTAGACTATCTGGATGTCCAACTTCAGATGCCAGGATGGCCTTAGATTTAAAACAATGACTTTGGATTTTGGAAAAATGTTTGACTTGTCTTGCAGGCATATGTTTCTGCAAATCTCACCAGCCTATGAAAAATTCTCCTAAATGATTACAGCAAATGAGAAGCATAGAAAACTTAGACTTTTAAAATTCTGCAGAAGCAATTTTTACTGTTTTGAATATGGTTTTAAAATCAAATCATTGCTCTTTTTTCTTAGTATCCTGCAGAAATAAGAAAATATGATTATGATCCCAATTTTGCCATCAGAGGGCTTCATTATGATGTGCATCGGGTATGTATAAATAACTTTTTGATGAGTTATGTAGTGCTGAGAACATAGCCAAAAAAATAAAGAGAGCTTTTAAGCCTTTTAACTTTTTACTCTGCATTGATGTGTAAGGATTTTGTTTCATATTTTTCTCTTTATTAGCAATCTTTATTATTATTGTTATTATTATTACTGTTATTATTATTATTATTAACATCATCAATAAGAATAATAATTTTTTTTTAAATGGCCCTTAAGTAGATCATATTTTGGGCATTTTGTCCTTATGGTGGGTGGGGAAAAGACTACTTAGGGTGTAACAGGATAAAACTAGGTAAAAGTCATTGATAAAAGTATTTTAGAAGCTGTGAAGGATCTTGCAAGGAGAGTGCTCAGTTATTCTTGAGGCAGAAAGGTTGTAGATAAAGTTGCTTTGACTTTTGTAATTTCATGTCTAATAGTTGAAGTGATAAAAATTTTCTTTTTGTTTCTACTTGCAAGGCATTATTAATGAAGATCGATGCTTTTCATTATATTCAGCTAGGAACGGTTTACAGGTGCGTAAAGTTATTTTTTCTTTATAATAACAATGTGTGCTTTTACTTTTTGTTTCTTTTAACTGCATTTATTAGTGTACAGCTTGGATTCTTACCAGGACCTGGGCCCTGATGACCACAGACATGAATGAGCCTCGTGGCCTTGCTGGAAGGGGTTTTCTTTGCATCTCTGTGTGTACACACAGATGTGTACACATCCACTGCCTGATCCAGCCCAGCTGATTCCCCAGATCAGCCCTGGCAGAATTGGCAGGCTGGTTGGTCACATAGTGCTGACTCACTTTGTTTCCGGCTGTGAAATTGTGCTGAAAGACATCTAAAAATACCCTGATGACTTCTCTGCTGTTGCTTTCTATGTAAATAATTGTCACAGGGTACCTGATAGCATGACTTTGGTGTGGGTGTGGAGACACTTGAGAGGTGCTGCTGTGTTTGCATAGAGCTTTTAAGTCTGGACACATCAACTTGCACCACACTTGACATCAGACTTTAAATTAGACAAGAAGCCAGGTCACCTTTCTTAAAGTCATTGGGCAAAAAGACTTTTACCCAGGTTTATTCTGTTGCACTCTTAGTTGTGTTCCCCCACCCACCATGGGGACAGAACACCCAAATTTGGGTTCAGAAGGGGATGTGACCTGGAAATGATGGTTTGCATCAGACCTTCATGCTGTTTCCTCAAACACCTGTGCTGCAGGTGGAGGAAAAAAGAGGCTGAGGGCCATGAGAGCTGATGTCAAGATGATGTGTGGTTATACAGCTGCACTGTGAACTGTGCCAGGACTGTGAGACTGTGATAAACGTAATCTACAGCTTTGCCTAGGCAGTCATCTCCCCACTGTGCCTTTGACATTGTCCTCTCTTAATTGTGCTTAAGGAGCTGCTGATGCACAAGTGCTTTCTCTAGCAGTATTCAAATAGCTGGCATAGCTGTCTGCAAACCAGAAGGTACCTCTTCTGTTCAGGTGGTGTTACTTGGTATCTGGTTTATATTTTGGTTGCATTTCTTTGTGCTTGCTGTGGAGGGGGTGATGCTGAACTGTGTGTGTTACAAACCCCAAGTATTATCTGCTCTGTTGGTGCACAAGACTGACTTGAATGCTGGAGTTCTGCCAGCCACAGCTCAGAGTTGTGTCCCAATTGGTGTGTGGAGACAGAAGTGCAGTAAAAGAGCTGGTTAATGTAGGATTCTGCCCCCACAGGAACCCTGAGGAAGTTCATGTATCGTCCTTTCCACTGCAAAGCTGGTGTGGACTCTAAGCACTGAAAGCACTAGGCTTGTGAATTAATTTATTTTTATTTTAATGCTGGCAGCTCTTCTTGGTCAGACCAAGAAAGGGAGGCACAGAAATAATTGTCTGTTTTACAAGGCTGCAAAACATTATTAAGTAGGTTTGGAAAAAGGAGACCAGCTGAATCTGGTTTGCATTTGTGGTTTTTTTAATCCTTAGTAAAATATCAGCACTTCTGTGGCCTCTGGTGAGGATTTTTTCATGCCTGCAGTCTTTTAGATGCTGTAGTGCAAGATGATTGATGCTGTAAACATTCAAAATCAAACTAAAGCCTGTACTCTCTTAATAGTTGATAAATGCTAAGGAAATGTTATCTCCTTCTTCCCCATTTGTTGTTTTATTTGAATGTTTTAATTATCAACCATCCTTCAAATAGTTTTAAATTTTGGGAAACTGAAGTGTTCATACATTTAAAAAGAAATTAGTTGAAGGTTGTGTATATTTTTCACTCCCTTAAATCTTCAAGGTCATGCTGCAGAATAATCTGGTTTAAGCACTATCATATCATCAGTGCTGTGTAAAAGAAAAGGCAGCATGAGGAATTAGTTTGTGTTAAGAAACTGGAAGTTCTAACCACTTCTTAAAAACCCCCTTGAGGCATTGCTTTAATGGGCACTAATAAGCTCTTTTCCCATAAGAAAGTAGAAAGGACTTAAAATTGGAATGTGTTTTGTGTGCATGAGTCTGTTAAAAAGTTACTTGTTTGGTAAGGAAAGGTGCTGTTTTAAGTTAAAAACACAAATGTTCATGTGATATTATTAGGGTTTTAATAAGACCCAGATCTAAGTGGTAATCTGTCAGGGTTTGGTGATTACTTGAAAATTTTAATCTGACTTTTCAACTAAAGCTAATGTTTTTTTCCAGAGGCCTCAGTGTTGTTCCAGATGAAGAAGTCATTGCAATGTAT
Source organism: Fringilla coelebs (assembly GCF_963513975.1). Lineage (NCBI taxonomy): Eukaryota > Metazoa > Chordata > Aves > Passeriformes > Fringillidae > Fringilla > Fringilla coelebs. Next base: position 63,809,899 of record NC_140033.1, on the reverse strand, counting down.
GATGGTTCCCATGTCCCTTTAGAGCAAATGAGTGACTTTTATGGAAAGGTAAAACCACAAAAGGGTCTTAAAATTGGGTGAGGTTTTTTTTAGCATGAGGGTGGTGGTGTTTAAATTTTGTTCTCATTATATAAGTAGCAGTTATATTTTCTCAATATCTGATTGACTTTAATGCTATATGGGAAATTTGCCATCAAAAGTGACAAATTGCTTTTCTCTCTCTTCCTTGCTGTAGTTTTTTCTCTTGACTGTTCCCTTATCAAGTCATACAGACAGAGTGGTAGAACACAGAAAATCAAGTGACTTGCTCAGTGTTGCACACAGATTCTGATAAAGGCTGGCAAATGAACCATATCTGGTTCATGTACTTTACTTTTTCCTGGTGGTCTGATGGCTTAGCTGGTATAGCAGCAAGTAAATGTATGGAGGCAACTCCTGCATGCAACCTGGCAGAGTCAAAGAGGATTTGACAAAAGATGAGTGATAAAAGATGAAACTTCTATGTTAAATCCTAAACTTTGCCAATAAAGTTGATTGTTTTCCTCTGGTGGGTTGCTTCCTCTTTCCCAAATGAAGGGTGAAGCTGACTTTTTTGCTAAAAAGCCAAGTTTATTTCACCCCTTTTAATGTCCAGATGTTAATTTCATGTTGACATGAAAAGCCCTTCTTTGTGATGTGGAACATTTTATTGTTTAAGGAGCTGAATTTAGAATTCCTGGATCTAGTCTCTGCATCAGTTGTGACTATCACTCTGGCATTCCCAGTGGGATGCCTTGGTCTGTTTAGATCTATACTTCTTGATCTTAGAAAGGACAGCAGCAGGACGAGAGGCAAGGGACACAATTTGAAACACAGGAGGTTTCCTCTGACCATTAGGAAATGCTTCCTTTGCTGTCAGGCTGACCTAGCAGTGGCCCAGGCTGCTTGCCCAGGGGGCTGTGGAGTCCCTGTTGTTGGTACTCAGGAGCCATCTGGACAAGGTCCTGGGCACTTGGCTCCAGGTGGCCCTGCTTGAGCAGGAGGCTTGGACAAGATGAATTCCAGAAGCCCCTTGCAGCCTCTGCTCTTTGTTACTCTGATCCTGAGCTTCTTGCTTCTCCCTTTTTACTGGGAGGTGTTTGGGCTGTGTTTGCTGTTATATAATGAGATTTTCTACTTCTGTGAAACATAACTATTGTTATTACAACAGCTTTTGCAGACTAGAAATCTCTTCCTCTGTTACTGTGCTAGTTATTGTAGATCCTTACATCTTTTTATTCTCATTTTGAGGAGGTAAATTGGTTTGCAATCCTAATTAGTATTCCACATACTACAAAACCCATCAAACTCATCCATCACTGCCTCTTATTTGCAGAATTGCAGACTTCAAGTGAAGGCTTTTAGCTGAGCACTGTCTTGTTTTTATGAATTAAAATACCATTCTTAAGGGTAATGATTTGGATTTATTTGAGGAATTAATCACAACACTTTTGTTGGAGATAACTTTATTAAAGGTCTTAGTTGAAAAACAATCTTTAGCCCTGTGAAGAGGGATGGCAAAAGCTGAGTATCTGCAATGAAGCTGAAGTGTTTATACTGAACAAATGAAAGTGTTCTAATCTGGGAAATACCTGATTTTGTTTTTTCTTTCCTTTTCTTCCCACTGTAGAGCTCACAAGGAAATACAATGAAGCAATTCATGGATATATTTTCCTTGCCAGAAATGACACTCCTTTCTTGTGTGAATGAATATTTTCTGAAAAACAACATAGACTATGAACCTGTTCATCTGTACAAAGATGTCAAGGTAGATGTTAAGCTTTGAAGGTTTGGATAAACTTGTACATTTGTGTGTCTTTTCTGTGAGCACTTCAGGAAGCTTTCACCTGTTGTGCTTCCCTCAGTGAAATCCCTCACTTGAGGTTTAGTACAGAGTAATTATGGGTATGCAACCATAAAAATATAAGTAAAATTAAGGTAGCGTTTGGAAAAGAATGAACTGTAATTGATTTGAAAGCTGACATTCTAGGAATTTTGCTCTTTTTGTGGGTTTGAGGGGTGAATAGGGGAAAGTGAAGAAGATCTTGTAAGGTGATAAAAGTTCTTTTGATTGTTGTTCAACATATCTTTTTTCTCACTATTAGGGATTTACTAGGTTATAGGGAATATAAGAGGCTATAGGGAATTCCAGTTTGGAGCTTTCATTTTGGCTAGTGTACAATCATTTGCTATCTCATACTACTGAACTGTCTCTTTTCCCTGTTCATCTCTCTTCCTCCTCCAGATAAGCTCTAGTACTAGTCTAGAGTAATTTGACCCTCTTGATTCCTCAGCATGTCCTGCCGGGGAGATAATCTTATGTCATGGTTAGGTAACCAGAGAAGGCCAGTGCTTGTGGTTTCTCTGAAGCATGTAGAGAAATTTCTGTACTATTCAGCATTACAAGCATTTTGGAAACCCTATAGTGGTATTTTTTGAGGGTTTTGAGGACATACCCTGAGTAAGCAGCAAAATGGCACTACCACTGTTTTAAACAAAGCTGTCTGGTGCAGAGCTGGCTCAGGAGAGCTGTTAAATACCTCCAGAGTGCCTTATAAGTACTTTGTTCAGACATTTAACTTCTTTCATCTGTTCATAAATTTCTTATGTAAATAATCAGGGTGTTTGTGAGTTATTATCATTTAAGATCTGTAATATATACAGTTTTTTTTTTTTGGAAGGGGAAAGTAATGTGTTCTACTCAAAAGGTCGCTAGAAATCTGTGATGACTCTGCTTCTGCAGAGGGCTTTCACTTCACCCTCCTGAGCAACCTTTGACAGTTATGTAAAAGTGCCCCTCTGCTATATAGTTTACTTCCCAAAATTATAAAGTTAATTTCTCAGAAGAGAAGCTTAGTCTTAGTCTAGTGGTGACATCATAGATATGGATATACACACATACTTATATATAATTATATTGAGCCTTACATGGCATTTCTGTAAAATTGGAAGTGTTGGGAAATGAGTTGTTTTAAAAACAAATTACTGTTGCTGTTTGGTGAACACTAGAAAATTTGAAGTTCTTTACTGCTCATTGCTTTCCTCACAGGATTCAATCAGGGATGTTCATATCAAAGGAATAATGTACAGAGCAATTGAAGCAGATATTGGTAAGTACTAATGGTATAATCTATCAAAGCTTTTCTTACTGATAGTATATGATTTTTCTGGCTTCCATATTTAAAGATTACAAATTTTAAATTTCTAAAATTTGATCAACTTGTTCCCACTTGTCAAAGGTGTATTTAAGCATAACCTCGTGTTCTGAGCTCTTGGTTGAATGCATACAAAGTTTTTCTCAAGAGTTTTCTCAATTAATGCTGTGTTTTCCCCAATCCTCACAGAGAAATACATCTGCTATGCTGAACAAACTCGTGCAGTGTTAGCAAAGCTGGCTGATCATGGCAAGAAGATGTTTCTCATCACAAACAGTCCCAGCAGCTTTGTGTACGTGAGCAGTTGTTTGCTCTTTAACTATGCGTTTGTAAAGAATGGGGAAGATGAGGTTCTCTAGTATAATTCATTTTATTGCACAGACAACTGCACCTTGCTACAGTTAATTGTTAATATTTCTCTGTCCTTTTTAGGGACAAAGGCATGAAATTCATTGTTGGCAAGGACTGGAGGGATCTCTTTGATGTGGTCATTGTCCAGGCTGAAAAACCAAACTTTTTCAATGATAAGCGAAGGTGGGTGTTTAGTCAGTAAAGAATGATTCAAGCAGCTCTTCTATATAAGGCTGCGAAGTGTGTTAGGAAATATTTTCCTTTGTCTGCAATGTAAAAAGAAGTCATATTTTATGAAATCCTGGGTAAAGTCATTACAAAATGGAGCAACACCCAATGCTGAAGTCTAAATATTTACCCTTTTTTGCCTAAGAAAGTTCTAGGAGCTGTCATAGGTGCACTGGAGTGACTTAGGGCCACGGAAGCCATTTTTAACTTCTTATTTGCATGCTGGTGAGGTGTGCTTCTTTCCTAATAAACCTGAGAAGTCTTGATCCCTTTCAAATCAGACCCTTATCTGGAAATGTCTTCCATTGCTTCTGGGTTTGTTTTTTTTTTTTTTTTTTTTTCATCACACATGATATTTAAAAGACATCTGGCTGGCTGACAGACTGAAATATTTGGACTAGTTGTGATTAAGTAAACACATCTCTAGTGTGTATGCCCTACTTTTACCCTTGAAAAAAACCTGTTCCTTTATGTGTGCTTATGATTTGAAAGTAAGATAGAGGGAGATGGCATTATTTTCCCTTTACTTTTTGCATTTGATTTTAAAAAGATCTTTGCTATATGTCTTGGCCCCAGTCCTGTGCTCTCTCATCTTCACTTGTCCAGGTGTGCAAACTGAGGGATTGGGCAAGAGTCTTACACATCTATTTTTTTGTGCTCTCTCCTCCTTAGTGGCAGACAACTCGTGCTGTTTCTTCCCTTCTGCCTGGGGTCCCTGCCTTACTTCTCAGCAGTTGTTCTCAAACTATGTTTATAATGTCATAGGCATACTGGAAAGCAATGGCTTTTCACTGGTTAAAGTAGAAGTTTTGGAGCTTTGCTTTTTCTCTTACAAAATTCAGATGCTAGAGATTTTTTTTTCCTTTTGAGAGATGAATAATTTTAATGCTACTTTAATTTCCTAATAAGAAGTTTCAGGATTCCTACAGCAGCATAACAATTGCATGTCTATTTTAGACCATTTCGGAAGGTGACTGAAAGGGGAGTCTTGCTCTGGGACAAGATTCATAAGCTGCAGAAAGGCCAGATATACAAACAGGTATGCTTTCAATAGATTCTTTATGTTGAAATTTCATACCTATTTCCTGGAATCCCAAGCTTCTTTGGATATAAAGGTTTCTAAAATACAGATGCATTCTTTAAGAGAGTTATATTAACGTCTGAAATTGTACAAATTCATTGTTGGTATTGTATGTCAATGTCTCTTGAAGTGCTCCTATCACTGAAATCACCTGGAAAATTTGGGATTCATAGTGTATAAACTGAGGACAAGATTTTTGCTATGAAATATTATTAGTGGTGTACTAAGTTCCTTTTTCATGCCTGTGAAGGTGCAAGTCACATGCTGCTACAATGACTGTGTCATTATTTCTGCAGGGTAACTTGTATGAATTTTTGAAGCTTACTGGCTGGCGGGGCTCTAAGGTTCTCTACTTTGGTGACCACATATACAGTGACTTGGCAGTAAGTAGTTTGCTTTTCCAAAATCAGAGAAAAGATGAGGCTTTCTGTTAGTTTTCCTCTCTTCCTCTGCAGTTACTCAATGTAACATGCTTTCATGTGATATTTTAAAATACAAAAAAAATTGGTTGTTAAGCCATATTGCTTTTTTTTTTTTTTTTTTTCAGCAAGGAACCTTGGTGCTGTAAAATGCCAACCATATTTTCCACCTGACTTGTAACATTTAAGTTGTTTACTAACTGTGGTCAGGAATGTGTGAGGTTGTATTCCTGATCCTGATACTGATTATGTCAGATGTACTAGAGAGTAAACACAGATATCCAAATGTACAGGATATGCCTGACTTGGATGACAAGCTGAATGAACTTCTGTTTTGAATGTAGGAGTCAATCTTCCTCTCACTAATTGTGAATGTTTTTCCCAAGATCTTGCTCTGATTTGTATCCCCACTCTCCAGGCTTTTTTTTTTTTTGCCACCTTATGAACAAATGCTCTGTTAATTGTTACTTTAGGGTAAGTGAGCACCACTTGGCTCTTTTGTAATTGATTCCTTTTAAATGCCTGAACGTGACTTTTCCACTCCAAGCTTTTGTAAGGTGTTTCAGCAGCAGCAGCAGATGATAACCTTTTTCCCTCAGTCTGCTTTTAAAAAGAACAGTAACATTGGGTGCTTCAGAAGGGCACCCAATGAGGGCCAAGAAGGAGGATGCAGCCCTGTTCTACTCTGGCCCAGTGGAGAGGAGAGCACAGGTGGCAGCTGCCCTGTGTTGTACCTGTCAGGAGCAGCCTGAGTAGCTCCTGGTTGTAGCCTTCTGTCAGCTGGGTGTGTGGGTAACCAGCACAAACCCAGCATACAGTTCCTCCAGGTACTGCTGGCAGCAGCAGAGCTCTCTACAGAGGCATTTCCTGCTGTTTGTTTTAAACCTAATGAATAAGTGTTTATTTGCAAGTGCTTATGTGTTCTTCATCTCTCTCTCTTCAAAAATGTAGGATTTGATGCTTAATCTGAAATTAAATTCTATTGTCCATTGGCATAGTTAAGTCCCACTGTTTCAAACTTCTGTTTGTACATAAAAACCAGTTAAATTAGTGCTGCTTTGGGATAAACAATAGTCAGATTCTTTTCTTTTAAGTAGTTCTTTTTAAGACTAATATCTGTATTTTGTAATTCTTGGTAAATAGGACTTGACCCTGAAGCATGGCTGGCGCACTGGTGCGATTATTCCAGAGTTACGATCGGAGATTAAAATCATGAACACAGAGAAGTACATTCAAACCATGACCTGGCTGCAAACCTTGACAGGATTATTGGAACACATGCAGGTTTGTGCTCTGTGTGTGTGTAATCAGCTCTGGAGAGCCAGAGGGATCCAGCCAAGTTTCTAAATGCTGGACATTGATCTTTGCAAGTGCTTTCAGTCTCGCTGAAGAGTTGGACTGTAGATAAATGCAGTTATTTGTGTGGTTAGTTAATAGGACTTGTCTCAACATCTTGTCCCCTTTCTCCACTGGTCAGCCTGGATCAGTTCCTGCTTTTGGTTGTTTAAAATGCACATGGATAAATTCTGTATACTTATCTCTGAATTATTGCTCATATCTTGTTAGCTGATAAGGATTTATTAAGAGAAAGGTTTATTTACAGAGTTATCTTTAGTTACAGGTTATCCATACTTTCATTTCAGGTTCACCGTGATCCTGATTCCCAAATGATCTTAGAAGAATGGAAGAAGGAAAGAAAGGAAATGAGGTAAGACACAGGGGATGAAGAATTTGCAGTATGCTTTGGTGGCCAAGGGCTCTGTGCAGTATCTTCCACAGGTTTCTTTGCAATTTCTTTCCATCCCTGGTTTATATTCCCTGGTAGTTACAGATATTATAAAATATTTTTGAAGCAATATTCTACCTGTCATTTGGGCAGCTCTTCTCCCCTCTGACACTTTGTACATGTGGACCCTTTTTCCCTGTCTTTAGAAGAGATGTAACTTTTCTGTGTGTAAAGGTAACATCTCATCAAATCCCTTTCCCTCTGACTTTGATTTTTCTGTCCCTCTGTGTTCAGGTGTCACTGTTGATTACACAGCTTCTGCATGAATAAAAACTGTACTTCTTTGTCAAGGCTTAGGTCACTTTACCAGGTTTTTTACATGATTTCTGCAGATTGCTTGTAACACATCTTAGAATACATAGAAGCTGAGCTCTGCTCTAAGTTGGATTTAGCATGGATTTATCATAAAGTTAGGTAATAGGGCTAGAAGTCCTAATAATCTACTATCATGAAGGAGAAATCCCTAAATGCAGGGGGTGTGAAGTGCACAGTTTTCAAGGCCAGCTGTACCACCAGCAGCCTTCTCCAGAAATGTGGGAATAAATGAAATGGGAATGATACTTGGCAGTGACTAATGCCCAGAACTTAATTCCAAGATGTGTTTAAGCTTTTTGTGTGCATTAAGTCAAATCTTTGCCTTTTCTTAAGAAGTCTTTTATCTTTGGAACATTGAATGTCATTAATATTTAGATAAAGACAAAAATCTTCTTTCACAATTCCTAGAAAAGAAGGCTTGAGATGTCATGTTTCTGATGTCAGAAGCAACTTATCTCTAGTGGGAGATCTGTGAAGCTCTTCATAGCTGTGTTTTCTAGACCTGGGTTGTATATGTGTAAGGGGTGAAAAACTTCTGTGGCACATTTTAGTGTTTTGAAGAACAATGGCAAGAGACTAATGCATAGAACAGGTTTTAGGATCTGTTTGCTTCAGGTTATGGATGCCAGCTGGTGCAGGTCTGTTCACTTCTCTGTCTTTTTCTCTTTCTGGGGGACAGGGAGATGAACAGGAACTTCTTCAATGCACACTTTGGAAGCATATTCAGAACTGATGAGAATCCAACTTACTTCCTGAGACGTCTCTCTAGGTTTGCAGATATCTACATGGCATCACTGAGCTGTCTCTTGAACTATGAACCTGATTACACCTTTTATCCAAGAAGGACTCCTTTGCAGCATGAACTTCCTGGCTGGTCAGACCAGCTGTGCACTGGTACATTCAGAATACCTTTTCCTACAAGAGACAGTTCAGATCAAATAAACTCTTGGTAGATGTTCTCTAAAGTGGACAAATATCTGTTGGTTTTCTTGAATGTACGTGCATTTTATTTAAGTCACTTATGTCTGTTACTTTGGTTTATATGTATTTCATACTTATTCTCATAAGCTTTGTACCTGGTTCTCTCCTGCTCAGACATGTGAAAACTCCTGTTACACACAGAAGAGATGATGGACTGCCAAGCTAGTAGTGGGCCATTGGAGGGAGAGGACTGCTGCTGTTCTGGGGTGGTTGTTTTAGCTTGTTCATTGAAAACTTTGATCTGCAGCCTTGTGGTTTACAAAGAAATGCCAGGACTCTCTCTTCTGCCCCTTTTCAGCACTCCAGCTGGAGCCTGCAATGGATTGTGGCGTGGAGGAGCTTAAATGCAGTATTAGTAATTCAGTGGTACAAGTTAGTAACCAGCTTAGGGTGAGATGAGAAGGATGGTCACACTTTTTACCTTTCCTTGCTGCTACAGACGGAGCCTTACCTTTGAGGGGTCGAGGGCTGGAGTGTCCTGTCCTGGCTCTGCTGCACTGGGCTCAGGCTCCTGGGCTCTTTCTCCTGTCTGTGCAGTTTCTGTTCTTGCCATGTCTGTGCTTGGCTGCAGGTGGACCTGAGCCTAAAATAGAAACTTGCAGTAGCTTGGGCTGCTTCAGCTTCCTTCTCTTAACTTTTAGGTACCTTTTTTTTTTTTGAGTTTCAGAACACTTCAAGTATCCACTCTCCAATAATAGTAGTTTCAAGAGATTTTGCATTTCAAAGTGCCGACAGATCTCTATCAAGCTTCAGTTTGATCCTAAATGCTGCTTTTAAAGATTTTAAACAGTGTCTTATTCCAGTGGTATGCAACGTGGCAGTGCTGTTCCCTAGGAGAGAATGTATTTCATATAGCCTTCAGTAATGGACTTCTAGAGTCAAAAGTAAACACGCACAATGGGAAAAGGACTTAGAGGAAGAATTAAGAAATGAGAAACCCTTAAGATATGAGAAACCCAGGGTTTTCTGATGACATGTTTTTAGCTCAAGCCCTGAAAGCTAAATTAGGAGCGGTACACATTTTGAATAAAGAAAAATAGTTTTGGTATAGATTAGAAGTTTTATTGAAGGTAATGCATGAACACAGACTCTGGGTAGCATATGTGTTTCAAAGATTTGAGCTGAAAAATGTCTATTTTGCACAAGGAAAACATCTGTTGATGTATTTCCTCAAAGAGGCACTTTATAGAATTGCTATATAGTTGTTTTTAGATAAGAATTTTTTCCTTTCTCTGAATCCAAAGGAAATGTTTGTTTTTTAAAGTGGTGCTTCCCACCCCAGCCACTTTAGAAGGCATAATAGAATTAATAATTTCAAATTTTAGTTATAAAAGGCTTGGTTTTTAAAAGCATGTGATTAACAAAACATATAGCATTTGGTATTCATTTTGGGATATCACTTGCTTTCTATCATGATTGGAGGCAAACAAACTTTTGTTGACCAAAAGTTTTCTGGTTTGGTTTGTTTGTTTGTTTTTTAACCTGTCTATATGTGCAAGTACCTGGATTGAATTTCATATACAGTATATTTCATGTTTTTAAAAGCATGTTTGCAAAGTAAAGAATGTACTGTAATTTAGCCTGCACAATTTTGTAAGTAGTTTTCCTGTATGCTTGAAATCAGTACGAAGTTCTCAGAGGTGGTTTAGATTTTATGATTTTCCTATACTCCTATTTCAAACTTGACTGAAGTGTGTGATTTAAACACCCCTGTGTTTAAACAGATGAATATACTTGAAATGAGTAAGTTCATCTGACTGTCCTGATGTTTTGCTGGAATAAAAAAAATAATGTGTTACAGGAAGTTAGTTTGACTGCATCAGGCATTGACTTGGTGGGGCTGTGCAAGAAATATATAGCATAACTTGATAATGAAATATGAAGATGGAAATATCCTGATTTGCCTTCAGTTCTTTATCCTAATGCTCAGCTTCAACTGAACTTGGTGTTATGTGTGTGGAGCACCTCTCATGCTCCAGAGATTTCAATGCACTGTTTAAAAAAAAAGACCCACCCAAACCACTGTACATTCATCCTGTGTTAAGCAGGAACAGTTTAATTGGCTTGGATGGTTATATTATGCACATAATGCATGTTTTGTTTTAAGATTTTCTTCTCTCACCCTTCCTTTCTCTTCAGTTAGAAATCAAACTTCTCTACCAAGCTATGTTGCAACAGCCAGCTGAAGTAAAATATTGTTTATATTGCATGACTTGTTGAAATAGACAATGTTGCATGAAAAAAAGTTATTGAAGGGTTATGTTTCTTTAAAACAACCCAACTATCTATAATATAAATTTAAGTGAGAATATTCAAATGTATTATTTATTTTTCAGTGCTAAAGTGCTGCTTTGTAACTTTTAAAAATGCCTTGCATTTTTTTAATGATTTCACCTTGACACTTTCTGCATTGCTCAATTTAACTTTATGCTACTGATTTCAAAGAGATTTTTAGGCATGTTTAATGGGCAGTATCTCTGTACTAATTTTGGAGTATGGTTCATTTGAACACCAAAGCAAGAAAAAGTTTTTGTTCTGGTCTATAGAAAACACAGAGCTGAATAGCCTGTCAGTAAAAAAAGAGATTAATGAATTGTGGAGCTTTTTTTTTTTTTTTTTTTGGTGATAAAAATATTTAATGATTATTACAAAAAATAAATGCTTGGACTTTATCTTCTGGTCTCTGTGAGCCTTAATATTTTGATTGACTGGGGAGAAGGAAAGAACATGAATTGTATCAATTGCAAAATTCTGTGGGGAAAGCTCTCCTAGATGTGTGTGTTTAAGTTTGTGTTCTCAGTTTTCTAAAGTCTTGAAAACTAGCAGGCTTGTGTACGGGGACAGGGGAGGGAGTTGAGGAAATTGACTGTATGTTTGTTTCATCCAGCTGAATGTGTATTTACGTGTTATATTTCCTTCCTTGTGCTTAATAGCTGCATCAGCAACACTGGATTTGCCCCCTGCCTTGTTCTGAGGGAATGTCTGCTGGGATAGTTCCCAGAGATAACTAAAGCTTTCCTGGGCTTCCCTCCTGCCCCTGTAGACTGGGGGGATGTTACTGCTGCCAGAAAGAAAACCTTTCTTTTCTTGCTGTTTTGTGTTTTTTTTTTCCTGTTCTCATTATGATATTTAATATTTTGATGCAAGGAGGTGACACTGAATCAAACTCAAGTTTTGGTCCATCTCTGATGATGTGTGGTGACAGTGGCAGCTGTTACTGCTGTGCTTGGTAAAAACAGTGTGTGAAGAACCTTGGGGCCTGAAGAACTGAATGTAGACATTGCATGGCAAAGGGATGTTCATCTTCACAGTCCACTTTTCACAAAAATGGCTCATTTGGACATATTCACTGTCATCCAGTGTCATTGGAAGTCCAGTTTAATTCAGCTCTCTTTGAAGATGGCCTTGAGATGCAGCTTTTAACCACAGCTTCAATTTTCCTACAGGTGAGGCAACCCACTTTCAAGTAGGGGGGAGACAGGAAAGCCAGAAAGTCAAATGCTGGTTTCTTCAATTTATTTTTCTGTTCCAGCTAGACATCACCTGCATTTCTTACTAAAGCTGCCTCAATCACTGCTTCCCTTTGGACAGTGAGGTGAGATGTAAAGCAAGCACCAAGCCAAGGTCAAGGAAAGATAGAGAAGCTGGAGGAGGCAAGGAGGGCAGTCAGGATGGCTGTGTTTCCTGCTGCTATCTCACAGGAAAGTATACCAGCCAAAAAATCCCCTCCTTTAAAAATAGAAGTTTACCACATGTTCTGTTTCACACTTGCCTGTTCTAATTGTAACTGAGCCAAAATGAAAGCACAGGCCTGGAGTACTAGAAAACTTAGGATATTTGCCAAGTTAGCAGCCCTGTGTGCTTGTGGCCATTTTAAAGTCTGTAAAGAAAAAGAAAAGCAGTTAAATAGCAGGTGAGTGAAAATCAGCTGCTTTTCCCAGAGGGGTGTCTGCTTTTGGGTAGGTTAGTTGAGACTCAGTTTTGCTTTTAGCACTTATAGTTGGCACTGCTCAGATTCAGCCAACGCTTCTGAAGTTGGTATTTCTGTAAGCTATATAGAAGGCATCTTAAACAAACTGCTCTTTTGATTTTTAGTTTGTAAAAAGATTTTATTCCCTGTAGGTGCTCTTTTTTTTGACAGTAAGTGTAAATAATATGTTTATTAGATGACTAATGCCAAATTCAGTTTCTAATTCTGATCATAAGGACCACTCATCACAAGCTGTTGGTCATCTGAATCCTATAAAATAGAATAAAAAGAAAATCAGACTTGAACACTGCATTAAGAAACAAGAGTAACATTTTGGCAAATTTGTCCATACATATGGCAGAGTTGGCACCTGACATTTCTTACCAGCCAAGTCCTTTTACTGGATGCAAAATGGTGCATTTTGATTTTACCCTCTGCCTGTACATGAGGGTGCAATCCTTCTTTCCCTGAATTCCCAGCCCCTTCCCTGCTGGGTTTCACATTCTTTGGAGTGCTAGTGTGGCTCTCAGCTGCATTTGTAGCAAGCAGATATGAAGACTAAATTAGAATGCTTTTTAAGTTTTTATGGATGTGTCACTGTCATCCACTCTCATTTGAAGTCCAGTTTAATTCAGCTCTCTTTGAAGATGGCCTTGAGATGCAGCTTTTGACCACAGCTTCAACTTTCCTACAGGTGAGGCAACCCAGTTTCAAGTAAAGGGGAGACAGGAAAGCCAGAAACTCAAATGCTGGTTTCTGTTCCAACTAGACATTTTTCTTTTATAAAGTCATTCCCTCTTACCATTATATTAGTAGTGTCTCAATCTCAAATCAAAATGAATACTTACTGAGAAAAGATCATAAGTAGGTTCTGGTGAAGTCAGTGTTGAAGAACTTTCATATGAGGGGTTGGTGATATTTGAAGGCTGTGCCTTGTCCAATGGTGTTGTGTCAGTGTCATCTTTGGACTACACAAAAGCACACAAACTTGCTTAAATTTCATCCTCTTCCCCCAGTGCATTAAGTAGGGCACTTGAGCCTCTCTACCAGCTGGTGCACTGTTGTGATTCAACTGGCTTTATTGTCTAAATCTGTCTCTGGGCATGAACTGTGGGTTTGGTTGTTGTTTTATCTCAGGTCACTTAACACTGATACCTCTTTTCCTCTCCCTTCTTATTTTTAAGCCTCAGCAAAAAATGAGAGAGGAAGTGTGGCCCTGAAATGGTGCTTGGGGTAGAAAGTACTTGGTTAGTCCTGAGGGTTCTCTTTGAAACTATTTAAAAATCTAAGTGTTTCCTCTGGCTCTTGGCTACTGGATTTTGTTTCTACAAGATGATTCACGTTACATGCAGAGACTAGAACAGGGAAGGGACTTTGTTCACTTCTAGGTAGACTGACTTTCAGGTTATGTTCTTGAATATTTTGTAACATTTTTTTCCTCATCTCTGTAGCTTAGTTGTTGCTGACTGGTTTTTCATCTATCTGTTGCTATCAAAATTAGGTAAGAGAAATCAAATATGAAAGTGCATCATTATAAAAACCTGCACTTTTCAATCCTACAGGCATTTCAGTTTGTCTGTTGGATCTGGCCTTTTTCCTATGAAATGTTTCAACCTCCAGAGCAACAAAATTGGTAGTAATGGAGAACAGGTGCCCTTCAATGGTTGTAATTCCTCACTTCCCTAAGGCTGAGCTTTGTGGGGAGGCAAGGGCTTCTGCACTGCTGTGGTGCAGTTAAATCAGCTTTGGGCCAGGCCTTGGTGTTGGAAGTGTCTGTGTGAGCAGAGGTTTGGGTGGAGGGGTCTGGGGCAAATGTGAACCCGTGTCCAAGGCAAAGCATGTGAACCCTCCCCCATTTCTCTGTGTCTCAGTCGGAGCAGCTCAACTGTCTAGCTTAACCAAATGTATGGAAAAACTGAAAGTTAGGAATTTGAGAAGTGCAGTTGTCCCCCCCCACCTTCATGCTCCCACCTTCCACCTACCTTGAAGTGCTGGAAGCTGATGTTTTTCTTCCTGAACCTGAGGTAAGAATATCCAATCAGAGCCACAATTCCAGTCACTAGACAGATGCCAAAGAATATTCCTGTCCCAGTAGTGGCATGGAGAGGAGCCTGGAAGCAAGGGAAGAGGGTGAGTGAGCTCTGGGGGGGCACTGGTCAGCTTACAGCACCCAAGCACATGCAGTCCTTTTCAGATATGCTCTGGTCCTGAGCTGTTCTTGTGCTTGGGTTTCCTGGTAGGTGTTCCCTAGAGACATTTGAATGTGGCCCTTTGATAGAATCACAGAAAAGTCTATGTGGAAATGTTTTGAAAATAGATATCTTTTGCCTGCATGAATTCCTGCAAGTTCTCCCAGTTACCCAGCTCTCTCCTTGGTCCACAAGGTGTAGTGATTGGCTTGGCAGTGCTGGGGGAAATAGTTGGATTCCATAATCTATTTTCAAAACATTGTTTTGGATAGGAGTGAATGTCAAGGCAAGAGTAAACAAGGTTGCCTTAAAAGCTTGAAAGCGGAAGAACTAAAATGGAGCTTTTAAAATCTCAGTTACGTATATGGGCTCCATTATTTTACATACAAATTTATAATTGTGGGAAGAAATTGTTCAGACAAATTTTTGTTATCACTGGTACTTTGTTTTTAACTTCTAATTCTCTTTGAAAGTAACCTTTTAAGATGAAAGCTGCATATATGTCAGGGAAACTGGGAATATATGAATGTCAGCAATGAGTTTAGGGTAAAATAAGACAGTTGCTTCTCACCACCCCAAAAACCTGAATCACTTACTCACTGATGCACTTACAGGTTCTGATGGAGCCTTTAAAGGCTCTGAAATAATGTGGATTATCCCGTTGGAAGCAATTATATCCCACTCAATAATAGCACTTCTGTCCACGTACCGGATCTTGCTCTGCCAGAAAAGAAGCAATGAAAGCTGAGCTTTGACCCTTCTCTCTTTGGTACTGAAATTGGCATTAAGATGGTTTTCCCACCTCAGCTGCTGAGAGCTCAGTTCACCAGAGAGAAACAACGTGTGGAAAAAAAAACATGGAAAGTTACTCTGCTGCCTCCCTGGACATCAGCCTGGGATGGGTCCTGGCTGGTCACAGTTCTCCTGTGCATGGAGTAGCCATCATCATCATCACCTGCATGTTGCCTTCATGTTGCTCTGTCCTTTTTTTTTTTCTTTCTAACTGAAGGTTTTTGTGATCTTTGTGAAGTTACAAAGCTCTGCCTGGAAGTGCAGTCATTCCTGAGTGCCAGGCAGCCACTTGCACTGCAGAGGAAGCCACTTGCCACTCGAGTTTGCTGGCTGTGAGCAAGGCTCTGTTGATGTCTCCTGCCTCTCCCAGAAAGTTACCAAGAAACTTTACAAATGCCAACATCTTTTTTTAATGATAAGCTGCTGCTTTCATCTCTTTACCTATTACACAACCATCTCCCATAATCCTACCAAGCTGAGAGGAGAGCAAAATGAAGCCCATATCCCCATTTTTCCATTCCTGAAAGCCACTTCAACAGCTTCCTTTGAGGTTTCCAGGTAAGAAGATGTCCATTTGCAAGCTGGAAAATTTGCAGTTTGCCAGCTGCTATCCTGCAGTCTCTGGAGAGGAAAGAGTCTTCTGAACTCAGTCTCATTGCTGCCCACTCTAACCTTATCAAAACGCCCTCCAGATCAGTGTGTCTCACCTGATTACAGGGTATAAGAGGAGGAAGAGCATGAAGATGGGAAATGTATTACAGAGGTACCTGGTCAGCTGTGGGCACTTGATGTTCCTGGCCCCCCGTGCTTGTAACGAGGAGTTTTTTCCCTAGACGAGTGAGAAGGGTGGTTCCATTGGTCAAGTCCTCATAAAACATGATATTGGCAGTAGATAAATGATACTCAATGTCTCTCCCAGAAAGGGTCTGCAAATGAGGGCAAAATACAAGGAGTGTTAATGGATCTTACTAATCCTTTGTATTTTCTAATAAGCTGTGTGCCTGTGACCTTTTCCCCCTCTGGTATTAATGCTGCAGCAAGTGCAGCAGCATGAGAGGTTATCGGGAAATCTGCATGGGAACAGTGGGACATTCTGTCCCTGCTGGCCTCTGATGGCAGGACCTTAATTCCAGCAGGACAAAGGATTTTACTCCTCTGTAGGATGACCTGAAGTGATGAGACTCAGAGATATTCCAAACAGCTTGAAGATGTGAACCAATGAATAAACCCTTATGAATTGTTTGAAACAGTGTTTGATTGAAAGAAGGAAAGAAAGGATAAAAAGGGGAAAGCATAGAAATGAAGTCAGGAATGGATGTCTTTAATGTATTTGTAGGAAATACCAAAGCTGTATGCTGCTTTCTTCAAATAACTGTGCTCCATGCTAATGAGCCAGAACAGACTTCATCTCAGGCAGACTCCTTTGTACCAGGGTAACTAAAATCCCTGATGGAAAAGTCTCTGTAGTGACTTGAACACTCAATAACCTCCCCTAACCATGGAAGGCAAATGGAAACTATAAATTCATGTCTTTTGCAAGCACAGTTTAAATTCTCTAGGGTTAAGCAGAAGTCACATCATACTGAGATTCTTTTTCTAAGCTTAAATTTCAATGGGATGCAGAAACCCATGATAGCTGTTTAAGAAGTGTTATTAGAACAAGGAAGGAAAAAAAGAGAAAAACCCTGACCTCATTTTCCTTTAACCCACTGTCGTTGGGAGCAAAGAGGGTGGCCTGCACTGACAGGTCTGTGAGGTACTGCAGGAACTCTCTCCCCTTCCTGGAGGTGTTGGAGTAAGCCATGATGTCCTAAGTAGAAAGAAAATCCAGCTTTAGGAGACAGCAATTGTGCACTCCTGTGTGGAGAGCAGAAAAGATGACACTGTACAAATGACAACAAAGGAACTCTGTTATTAGCTGTGAAGCAGCTCTGGAGTGACTTTCCAAAGGAAGTTTGTATTCAAAACCCAGCTTCAGCTGCTAATTTGATGAGTACATGAGTTGCAGGTGTTGGGCCTCTGTGGTCTTTGAGCCTGCTGATAAATACAGTGCCTTTCTGAGTAGCGACGAGACAAGAACTCTTAACATTTTGTCTTTTCCCAGTAGCAATTCAATGAAATTCCAAAGCACAGTGCCACTTGTGATGCTTAAAAAGTTGTGCAGAGAGTCTCCTTTAA
This sequence comes from Fringilla coelebs, assembly GCF_963513975.1. Taxonomy (NCBI): domain Eukaryota; kingdom Metazoa; phylum Chordata; class Aves; order Passeriformes; family Fringillidae; genus Fringilla; species Fringilla coelebs. The sequence continues at coordinate 63,792,436 of NC_140033.1, read as the reverse complement.
GCTAAAGCTGCACCAGGCTTTTAATTCCAACTGAATTGTAGAACCCAGAAACCACTTTGCAGCAAGTAGTTAAAAAAGTAATAACTAAATTCTGGTTTGGATTTAGACCAGATAGGTGCAGATTTAGACCCCTCTGCCTTACTTCACTGCTGTGTTTGGTGGGTGGGGGATTCACATTCTCTGAACCTGAGAGAAGCAGAGAAGAGAATGATCAAAACAATTCTTATCTCATTTGCTGCTCCTGTTGTTTTGTGAATAAGTGGAATGTGTTGAAAGATTATTTACCTGAATGAATTTGGTAATTGGATTCTGGCATGAGTGTTTTGTTTTCTTCACCAATCTCTGCAAGCTGTGTCCTGATGGTTGGTCAGGAGACAGGTGCAAGATTTTGTTGAGCTCTTGTTCAGTTTCAATTTAGATATAGTGTAATATACTATAATAAAGTAATTAATTAGCCTTCTAAATCAATGGACTCAGATGCATCATTCTTCCCAGACAATGGGGTTGCCTGATTTACTATGGGTGGGCTAGCAAAGGATACAACACTCAGGGCCTGCTTTGCTCCACTCCTGCCCCAGCCTTTGTTCCTACCGAGAGGAAGTTTGTCAGCCTTGGGAATGACATCAGCACTTGCAGCAAGTTCCCACTACAGGAGATGCCATCCCCCACGTAGCCTGGCTTGCAGGTGCAGTTCACTTCTGAAAGATGCAAGCAGAGAGAGCTGCATGGGCAAACATCCTTTCCAAGAAAGCTTTAGGCTGCCCTGTGCCTGAAAAACTACTTGTAAGCAGCAGGTTAGGTTTTCTTAAAGTTAAAAAAGAGGCAGAGTCTTGCAGTGTTATCCACCAGCCTGTGGCTGATGGAAGGAGCCAAAATCTGGGCTGCTGCTCTCATTTTCACAGAGGGATGAGGCAAAGGCCCCTCTTACCTTTCTCCCTGTAGCAGAAAACATCCCAGGTTTCGCTCAGGTTGACTCTTCTCCCATAGTCCACGATGCCGACGTACCCGGAGCCGCAGTTTGGGGAGGAGAAGGCGGTGGGGTAGCCCACCCTCTCACCATCCAGCCAGCCAGCAGAGCACAGGTGGTACCTCGCCTGCAGTCAGCACAGCCAGAAGGGAAAACTCAGGGGAAAAGCTGGGTGGTGAGGCTGGGGAACTGCACTTGGAATGAGCTGAGCCCCCGGGGCACTCAGGCAGCACCTGCCCTGCCAGAACTGGTCCAGCCTCACATTTTGCTAAAGGTGCCTCTAAACAGTCAGTGTCTTTCCTCCTTCCAGAGTTGGAAGGAGCCAGAAAGAGACAGTCAGTCTGACCCACTCTTCTAAAGCTAGTTTTGCAAATGCAGGTTGGGATGCTCATCACACTGACATCAGCCATGTGTTGTGTCTAACGTGCTCAAGGGAGGCAATATGGAAATGGGACTGTTAACAGCATTTGAGAAAAATGGAGACTTACTTTAAAGACTTAAATTAAGCATAAATCTGAAGTGCACATTTCTTTAAGAAGTGTTATTAATTAAAATCCCCTTGAAAATACTCTGAAAGTCTGACTGCCCCTCACCCCAGCATCACTAGAAACAAGAACCTGGCAAATGATTTCAGTGCTGTGCGAGCATGCATGAAACCAATAAAAAGTCTGAAAATTGCTCCCAGCCAAACATACCCTGGGGCATGGGCAAAGGAAAGGAGGGAAAATGCTGCTTATTAGCACAGAGCAGCCCCCTTGCTCCTCCCTCTCCATTGACTCTGTGTCTCTGTACTGTTTGGGGATGTCCTCCCTGTAAGAGGCCTCCTCACCTTCTGTGCATACAGCAGCTGCTCGTAGGTGGCCATGGTGGCTGACTCATTGGCACAGGCCTCCCTGGCCTGCTGGTAGGTCATTCTGTACTGCCCCAGGGGGGCCCGCAGGTGGAACACCCCCACCGTGGTGTCTGCAAAGAGAGACAAGGACCAGCTCCTCCTGAAGGGCCTGCCATGGTGCTCAGGCAGCTGTGCCGTACAAACACCCCTGGATTTTGTGAATTGTCATTACAGCAGATTGATCCCTCAGGGGTAGTGTTCCTACCTGGGCTGCTCTCACACATGGCTTCATGATAAATTCATGTTCACATGTAATTGTTATAAACATAATTCTTATAACCATTTATTGCTGGCTTGGGGCTATATACAAATTACGAACGGGATGGGACTGCTAGGAACAAGTTTTGAGCTGTTTTATTTTTTAGCATCAGTCTCATTAGATGGTTATGACAATGGGAAGATTACATCAGCTCACATCTCAGGCAGCAGGCTAAGAATTTAATGTTACAACTTATTTTAAAAGTTTTTTGACCAATCACAAAAGCACATTGGCAGTAGTTCCATCCAACCACTATAAGCACATGTACCTTTGGTTAAAGCAATGCTTGCTTATTTCAAATACAATCCCTACTTGTAAACACAATGTAAACACTCCTATAAACACAATGCACAGAGCTCCATTATTAAGCTTACAACTTCCTAATATCTCGCTAGATAAACTTTTCTGCAGCTTAGAGAGGTATTCTAGACAAGCATTAGTACACAGACCATTGTTCTATTTGTCCTTACTTTTCTACTTCTTACATAATTTTTCTGCTGACCAATCTTAGGGCTACTGCTTAGCTCTAATCACAGCTCTGCTGTCTCTGAGGACTGCCTTTTGCAGATTTCCCAAAACCCTCTGATTTTAAGGATTCCCACGATGTTGCAACTGTAATCTCACTGTTTCGTGGGGACATTAAGTAGAGGCCTGAGTGAGCTTGCAGCTCCTGGTCACTGGCCTCAGGGCACAGGGCTGGTGGTGTGCAGGGGGTGTCCTCCTTGTCAGAGACATATTTCCTGAAAAATACCTTTGCTAGGATATTTCTCCTGAGAAGCTGAGAGGCCTCAGAAATGAAATGTAAACAATAATTATCTGCTGCTGTGGAACGTGGCAGGTGCATCTCTGATTGGTCTCATGTGGTTGTTTTTACTTGATGACCAATCACAGATCCAACTGTGTCAGGACTCTGGTCAGTCACAAGGTTTTATTATCATTCTTTGCTAACTTTCTGATGTCTCCTTTCTCTTTCTTTAGTAAAGCTTTAGTGTATCATTTTTAAAAAATATAATATAACATAATAAATTAATAAATCAGCCTTCTGAAACATGGAGTCAAGATTCTCACGTCTTCCCTCCTCCTGGGGACCCTCAAACACCCCACAGGTGCTCACCTTGGAAGTGCAGGTCGGCGCAGGCGGCATCGGGGTGGCACTGCCCGTTGTCCTGCAGGCAGCGGTCCAGGGGCAGCTGCATCACGGAGCAGTTCAGCCCATCGCCAATGAAGCTGGGTTTGCACTCACACTTACGTCTGCCCTGCTCAGGGAGAGAAGGAAAAAGGCTGAGACAAGCATTTGACTGACGTCACACTGGTGTTGCAGGCAGCATTCTGAACTGCTGGGGAAATTTCACTTGATATAAGCAGGAATGGACAAACAGAAAAGTTGCTACTAGGAAGTAAGCCAAATATTTACACATGTACTTGGGTGCTTTGTTGAATTAACACCAAAGCATAGTTTCGTCCACAAAGTTAATAACATGCACTGGAGGGCTATATTACACGTGATTTACAAAAACTGATGGCAAACATATCAAAATTATCTTTAAATGTCTGGGCATGGAAGCAAGCATGGAATTTAACAGCCCACTGGTAGTAATAAATTAGAGCTATAAACCAAGCAGGAATTGGTGACATCCAGGGGTTGCCATGGTTGACAGCTGGAATGGATTATCAGCAAGACTTGTCTAGATCAGGAAGGCAGCTCAGGCAAGACACCAAAATAGAATGGAGAAGTGATCCTACAAGCACCAGGACAAATGCTGGATCAAATCACCTGCATGGGTTTTCCCTAACCACACTGACTACGTGGATCATGGAATTTGGATAATGCAGCTGCAGAGCTTTTCAAGTCAAGTTCAAGCCATCAACAAGTGACACTATTCTCCCAGCTGTCCCTTTGTTTGGCTTCCAAAATGTATTTAATTTTAATCCAAGAAATTTGTGTTGCAAAGAAGGATAGACAGTTAGGGAGGGCTAAGATTGGGACAGAAAGACTACATATGCAAAACATCCCAGCTTCTGTGTTACCCCATTCCCCAGAGCAAAGATGTTAAAATGTTTCTCAGCCTTCAGCTGAGGCATACCAAACCGATGTGGAAAGTAGGTTGGAGCTAAGTAAAGGTTGTTTTGGAAAACAGAGATTTAGAGAGGTACAGGGTGTGATCCAGCCAGAGGAGACTTCTGCTGGCGCCAGGGAGAAACTCCTCAGACTTCCCTGCTGGGAATCTGGAATTCAACTTACAGGTCCTGTGACAATGCAGATGGCATGCTCGTGGCAGCCTCCGTTGAACCCATCAGCACAAGGGTTTATTGGAAGGCAGGTAAAGCCATCTCCCTTGTAGCCCTTCTGGCAGCTACAGAAGACTTTCACCCCGTGCTGCATGCATTCGGCCGCCTTGTGACACCCACCATTGTTCTGTTTGCAAAGTTCTGCAGCTGCAGGGGAAAAAAAAACCACATGAGTAAAGTCTGCTTTTAAAGAGGATGTTCTTCATAAAGAACCATCACTAGTCCTTTCACGCTAAAAATACTAGAATGCTTGTTAGGAAAAAACCCCACAACTTTTTCCATTTCCTGAGGCATTACTGAATTTCTGTAAGTCTATCCCTTAGGGCTCTGACAGCCTTTTCAGGATGTTCTTGATTCAGGAGACTTGGTACCAACCCTCAGATTTCTGGCCAGATTGACTTTGGAAGATGTAAGACACCTGTCTGACAAAGAAGAACTGTTTCTGTAGCAGTGCTACCAGGGAACTGCCTTGCCTCTGGGCATAAAAAATAAATCATAGGATCATTTTTGTTGGAAAAGCCCTTTGATATCTTTGTGTCCCGCTGTAAGTCCTCTGAGGGAAACCCTGCTGTCTTCAAAACTTGACTGAAGTGCACTTGCTGCTCATACTCCTGCTTGGTAAAGTCTGGAGACGTGATTTAGAAAAACCTGAACTCCCTATATCCTAAATTTGTTTCACCCACTGCTAAGTGCAAGTTTTTAGGGTGGGCAGTAGCTGCATTGCTGTGTGTGTGCAAGAGGGAAGAACCTGCCCTGTGGCCCTGAGTGGGGGTGGGAGCTCACCTGTGCACGTGATCCCGTCCCCGTCGTACAGGGGCTTGCACTGGCACGTGTTGTTCTCCGTGCAGATGGCGTTGGCCGAGCAGCTCGGGGAGCACACTGGTGGCAGAGCTGCAGGGAAGGCAGGGCAGCTGGAATCAAACAGCTCTGGCAACACAACGCCCTCCTTTCATGCAGAAGGAGAACCCTTAGTACCAGTCTGGCTAACTGGAAAATTTGTAAGAATTTTATTTTTTGACTGCCACAGCCCAAAGCCTCTCCACAGGGGAGGTAGGAACTCATATTGCCATATCACAAAAGAGGAGAAAGTAGGGTGAAGGGATTTTTCCTCAGTCCAGAGCAGAGTCCCTAAGTGCTCCTGACATTTATTAACCCTTTCTGTCTTATCTATAGAAACCTTCTGTTAAACTGCAAGTAGTTTCAACCCACAGCTCCATGGACAGACTGGTGAGAGCAGGCAGAGACCTAGCTTGGTTTCACACAGCCGGCCAGTCCATCCTGTTTCACAGAAACATCGTCCTGTCCCTGAGTATCCTTCATCGCACTGCCCGTTGTTCTTGCATTCACAAGCTGGAAAAGAAACACAGAGATCACGTGCAGAGAGGGAAAGTCTTTCTCTAGAGAAACATCATCATGTCAGTTTAGATACAGTACTGCCTAGAAATAATTTAGATGAATCTACCTTCATGGTATTTCACCATGAAGCCAGTCAAGCAGAGGACTAGACTTTCCAGAGTGGTTGAGCAATTGTCATCCTTGGAGGTTTTCAAGTCCTGACAGGAAAAGTCCTGAACAACATGAGCTCAGAACTGACCCTGTTTTGAGAAGGAGTTGGGCTAGAGACCTTCTGAAACCCCTTCCAATCAGAGTTAACCTGTAGTCCTGTGATTATATAATTGCTATTTGTTCAATGTGCCTCTGAAAATGAAAACTAGTATATTGCAGTGGAGTAGAAAACTGCATGGAGAACTGTGGCAGGAAAAAGTTAACAGCTGAACTAGAGACCCAGACAAATCAGTCCTAATGAACAGCAGCTGTTAATTGTGGGGAGGCCAGAGAAAAACAAGGTGTGTTGAAGGACAGTGCTTTGCTGCTCTGTGGGAGGTCCAGCCGAGTAAGGAAGCCAGATATGAGGTTAGTAAGCTTTTCTATAAAACGGAGACAAGTTACCTGGAATTTCTTTTTTAGGATTTCAGGTATTTTCATGGCTAAAAGCTTTTGGTTTCCTTCAGTTCCTTTTACAGGTGAGGCTTTGCTGCTTCTGCCCTCTGACCTGAGGTGTGATAGTTTGTTTAATCTATAGGTGATGTTTTTTCCTCTCCTCTTTGGGCCCTGCAATAACTTATGTGCTGAATCCTTCCTAAAGAATGATTCATGGCTCTCTGTTTTACAATGTTATGCTGCAGCATAATATTGACCATCCTTTATGGTATTATCCTTCTTCTTGAAACATTGTTGTTGTTTAGAGAAGAAAATTACGTGGGATTTGGGGAACTGATTTTTTGCATACCTGCTCTGCTGAAAAGGAGTTTCACTTGCTGGCTTTTTTCAGTTCATTTAATCAGTTAATTTTTGTCTGATTTAAATCTAGATCAACAGCAAGGGCCTTTTTTCTCTTTAATTTCATAATCTGATTTCAAGGTAATGGCTCATACGTTTATGCTATGGTGTGCTATGAAGTGGATGAATTGTAGGTAGTTATAATACTGAGAATCTGTGTCCAAGCCTGTTGCCTTGCCTATAACCTCCCATTTTATGTGCCTCAGGTGCATCACAGGCACACAGGGTTAGGATGGAAGCATTACTGTTGTAGCTTCTTTTATGAAAGGCTTTATGTCAGGAAAACATTTAAGTTTAAAGGGAGAAATTGCTTGTGCTCCCAGTTAGTTTACATTTGAAGCCACAGAGAGGTGGATTTTGTGAGCAGTTGCTTGCCTGTCCCTCTTCACAAACAGCCCTCACTTTGGTTACCTTTTTCCTCTCTGTGGAAGCAGCACCTGGCCTCAGCCTCCTGCATTCCTTGAGGAGCCACGTTACCAAAATCCTCTCTTGAGCTTTATGGGGACAGAGGAGAAAGCTGTGCTCTAGCTAAAACCAGTTGTTGCTGGAGGCCCTGCTTCTGTTCTCTCACTGATGCACTGTGTAAGAGTAGGAGGACCTGTGCAGACACAGCCCTGCACCTCTGCATGCCCTCTTCTCCTCCTCCCTTCCGAGACCTTGTGCCGTGCCCTGATGCGAGGAGGCACTCAGGAAAAATATGGGTGTTAAGAGGGAAGCTTTCCTTGGCTTACTCAAACTCCTGGCTGACAGAACAGTTTAGGCTTGGTGTGGGGGGGGAGCTCAGACATACGCCTGCAGGTGAAGCCGTATCTGCCCGGCAGGCACAGCTCGCACGCGGTCCCGTTGAAGCCGCCGCTGCAGCGGCACTCTCCTGTCCCCGTGTAGCCGTCATCACAGGAGCCGTGGCCATTGCATGGGGTCTCTGGGCCCCCTGGGCAAGCTGAAAGGTTGGAAAGGAAAAGCGGTTCTTTAGCTCAGGCGTGTGTTTGTTCGTTGTCGCTGTCGGTTCTCTAGCATTCTGTAAAAATCATCGAGCGGGGAGTGCCTGTGAATGCGTCTTTCCTGAGGTGTGTAAAAGGGGCTGTGGCACTTAGGACTACTGTGAGCCCTGTTCTCTAAATTCCCTGATACACTTCCACAGCTCCTATCAGAAAGGTGCTGAGGATCCTTCCAGCCCTGACTTGTGGATGCTGTTATCTGGCTGCTTGCTCGTTCAGACCCATCTGTGAGTGGCACTTCCCAAATCGAGCCTTTCTTGAGTGTCTCTGTGGGTCTCTGTGCTGTCAGGGTGACCCCAAAAGCCCCACATGCATGTCCCTCTGTGAAACTGGGACAGAGCAAGCTGGCAGGGCTGTGTGTGGCTGGACCTCTCTGCCAGCAGAGGTCCTGACCTGGATTGTGACCCCGTGCGCCGTGGTGGGAGCCCCAGCTACAGGGCTGGCAGGTGAAGGAGAACAGTCTGGAAGTGTCTGCTAACAAACTGCTGGGATGGAGCCTCCCAAATCATCTCCACCTGTTCAGAACTAGGACTTCTGAGCTTACTCTGCCAATGAGTGCACTTGCCTGTGGCTGAGCAATTATGCACTGGTTCTCAGGTGTGTGCTGCTGTTGCTGTGGGAACCTGAGCCTCTGTTTAAAGACTTTACTCTCTGTAGCCCTCACCTGCTATCACTGTGGAGTTTAAAACTTGCTCTAAATGTGAGGAGATAACCTGAACTGAAGAAGTACTTAACACCTTGTGCTCTTCAGCTCTTGCAGCCAAATTCCCTTATTTTGCAGCTGCTCTCTCCTCGTGCCCCTTATCCCAATTCTCCCGGTTCTGCCTGCTGGGTGCTACACAGCTCTCCTGGGGAAGGGGAGGGCACAGGATGGCCGGGTGGGTGGGAATCCTACCTTGGCAGTCTGGCCCGAAGTAGCCCTTGCAGCACTTGGCTATGTGGATGACCATGGAGCAGTTCCTGCGGCACCCATCCCTCCGCAGCCCGTAGGACTCGTAGGTGCACCACTGGATTCCTTCCTGCAGGTCACGAGTGGCAGCACAGGGAGAGGAGGGGAACAGCAGAATGAGTGCTGCTGCGTGGAGTTTGGCTTTTTCCTCTTTAAATTGGAATTTCTGATGTAACACTGAATCAAAATGTGATGTGTGAAGAGACCCCCACGCTCTCTGATTCCTGACATGCTAAGCAGCATTCCTGAGAGTGCAGGGGCTGCTCTGGAGTCAGCTGAAGCACTTTTACACCAGGTAGTGTGAGACCAAAAAGCATCCCCCACCAGCACCCACGTGTTTGAGCAGGGACAGCTTTGTCACTTGTTACAGATGGATAATGAGATGACTGGCTCTCACAATTAAAAGATAACTATTGTGTGAACATTAAGAAAAGCTTTAGTGATGTATAGTTATGTTATTGTGGTTTAGAGGTCCTCTGTTCTTCCCACAGTTCCCTTTCCCCCTGTATTGTTGCCATCAGACAGCCAGGGCTGTCCAGGACAGGCTGCACATGTGTCCCTTACCTGGGGCAGCTGGGGATGGAAAAGCTCAGGGGTGCTCAGGGGGTGCAGCATGGCAACCCCTGACCTCCAATCCAGTTACAAGCAAGCAGTCTCCAGTGAGAAATGGCAGAGAAGAGCTGACTGATGACTTTGGGAGGGGTCAGGGCTGGCTGATGCAGCCCCAGGGGTAGAAAAGACTGAGCATCCATCTTAAAGAGGAGCTAGCCATGTGGTATCCATGAGGGCAGTTCCCAGCACTGCAAATTATTCCTTATATAGCCCTTTTGTTGTATTTTTAGCAAGATTTAATAAACATTTTTAAATTTTCAGCGAGCAGTTGTTTCTCACAACTTACTAGTGTGGTAGCGCTCTTTTAATTTATTCTAAGAAACTTTTTCTGGTTTGCTGTTGTGAAGTATAGAGAAAAGCATGTTATTTTGCTTATATGTGAGATTTGAATGTTTTACCTTTGGTTTTGTCCCTGGAGGGCATTTAGAGTTACTGAAACAGCTAACACAATGCCCCTGGAAAAGAGAAAAACAAAGTATATTAAAATAATGGCTGCAAAAGGCTATTTGACTCAGACAAAGGTCTGTTTTATGAGAGCAGAAAAGGTAAAGCTTATTGCACTTAAAAAAATAATAGAAAACTGTGGAGGAGCAAGAGAGGAGAGTGACAACAAAATAGTTGCAATAGTTTAATGCCACAAAAATGCACGAAAATAGTTTTGATACTGGAATATAAGTTCAGGAAGAGAAAACTGGTCTGGGTTTAAAGAAGAAGGGAAGAGATGATGAATATTCTTCAAACAAGTATTGATGTTATCTGTGTTAGACCTGGATGTCTAATTTAGACTACAGAAGAATGTTTGCTTCTCAGGAACTGCTTATGAAATTGAAGGAAATGGTATCTGTTTAATTTCATTTAATGACATCATAAACAAAAGGCAACTTGAGCAGATGGGATATACAGGGTTGTTGGTTTCATAATTAAAATACATGTTCTGAGAAGCTTCTTTAAAGACTGACTACCTATTTTTTCATACTTTCAAATTAAACTGAAGTAAACTTGGTCTTGAAACTGTTTGAAGGTGACTTTCAAAATTTCCTATTTGTGGGACCCATCAAAACTTCCTCCACACTAACAGTGCCTGTTCAGGTGTGTTAAAAACAAGAAATGTCAGAGACAGAGTAGGCAGTTCTCTACCTTGTGTCCTTCATGCCCTGTGCTGCTGGAGTAGCAATGCTGTTCTTTTTCAATAGGGAACTTTGTAAATGACGTCTCTACAGACAAATCTATAGTGTGAACTAGATGCTAATTTAAGAGCACGACAGAAAGATTTGTCCTGTCTCGAGTTTTTGCTTGCAAGTTTTTTATGGTCTTCAGTGGAACCACTTGTCCTGTGTGCTGCTGTGAGTGGATACAGGATTTGTGTTGTGCTCCTGTGAGGCACTGTGCTGCACTTCTGAATCCCTGCCTGCAGCAGGGGGGCTTTCCTGCCAGGAGTGCCGGAGCTGCAGGGATGTTACCCCAGTGAAGGAGCACACTGGAGCCTGGGCTGTGTGTCTGTCAGGCTGGGGGACCCAGGGGGGCACTGACCATGATCTCCGTGGTGAGGAAGCTGTCGCAGCGGCCCCCCAGGCTGGGCTCTGCCAGCAGGCAGTTGATCCCGTAGGCGATGCCCCCGTCGAACTCCAGCTGCCGCTGCACCACCTTACACTGCCCGTCGTTCAGGAAGAGGGAGCCCTGGAGAAGGAGTGGGGAGAGAGGGACAGGGCGAGTCATGAGCTGCTCCTCCTCCTCCTCCTCCTTGGGGTCCTGCTCTCTGTAGGAATGCTCTCAGGGCAGGGTGGAATGTCAAACTACCCTGTCAGTAAAATTGATGGCTATAGGGGCTCAAACCCGGTGTTTGAGCAGATGTGTGTCTGGAGTACTGTGTCCAGCTCTGGAGTTCCCAGCATAGGAAGGATGTGGACCTGTTGGAGTAAGTCCAGAGGAGGGTCGTGACGATAACTCAGAGGGCTGGAGCACCCCTCCTATGAAGATGGGCTGAGAGAGTTGGGTCTGTTCAGCTGGGAGAAGAGAAGGATTCAGGGAGACCTTTCCAGTCCCTAAGTGGGGATATGTGAGAATTGGAAAATTATTTTTAGCAGGGGCATGTAATGATAAGACAGTGGATAATGGCTTTAAACTGAAAGAAGGTGGGTTTAGACTAGATTTGGGGAGGAAATTCTTTACTGTGAGGTTGGTGGGGCACTGGAAGAAGTTGCCCAGAGAGCTGTGGATGCCCCATCCCTGGCAGTGTTCATGGCCAGATTGAATGGGACTTGGAGCAACCTGGTGTAGTGTAAGGTGTCACTGTTCATAACGGGGGGGGGGGGGGGGGGGGGTTGGAACAAGATAACCTTCAAGGTTCCTTCCAACCCAAATCGTTCTATGATATCTTTCTTTTCTGAAGAGGATACAATGTACCAGTCCTATGTTCGCAGGTTTGTCTTATGTGTATTTGGACTTAGATACTGGTCAGGTGTGATCTGATACATTTGCAAAGAAAAGTGTGACATTGTTCTGGTTTGTCAGGCTATGTGTGTGCCTGCAGCCTTAGCTTGGAAGTGCTTACACACCAGAGTTTGCATGCAGATGCTGCATTCATGGGGTTCAAAACCAGGCTGATCTTAGTGATTTTGCACTAAGAAAACTTCTACTATTGTAGAAGTCAAAGTGTGCTGGTATTTCAGTTTCAAGGTGACTGAGAGCTGTTTTGAACAAATAGCATTTTACAACAGAGCAAACGGCAGCTCCAGAAAGTCCTGCAAACCAGACAATTTGCAGAATCTGTTGCTGTGGTTCTTGGCATGTAGCAGTGATGACCAATGAAGTTTTGGTGCCACTGACCCTGCCTGGGGGCTGTGCAGAGGCAGAGTTTGGGCTGCAGGAGCTGATCCTGCAGCAGGAGGGAGGAATAAACGCGCCAGCTGAGCGAGCACTTACGATCTCCCCGTTATCCCCACAGCTCACGCTGAGGTTGGAGCCCTGCAGGGTCTTCAGGGAGGTGGAGGTGGGGAGCTGGTAGGCCAGCACCTGAGGAAGAAAAAGGGAGCTGCATATGTCTGGGCTTGCAGTGTGTTTTGCCTGTGGCAACACTCCCAAAAGGCAAGGGCTTACTGCAGCGTCACGGACAATGTGGAATTTGAGGTACTGCACCAGCTTGTTGGTGTTGGACTTCTTGAAGAGGAAGTCCTGCTGCTCCTGGGGCAGCCCACGGATGGCTGTGTCAGTGGGCCAGAAGAGTGTGACTGGTTTGTGAATGGGATCATTGATCAGCCCGAGCAGGTTGTTTTTCTGCAACACAGCAACAATTGGAGCAGACGATTAATGCTCTGTCCAAAGTGACACTGACCCTGTGGGGTGAATGTCAGGTGGAACTGGGGTGTGGTGCTCTGGGGGCTGCCTGGTCACCAGCCTGCAAACACCTTGATTTTAAAAAGCAGATGTGTGAGTTGAACTTGATATACAGTAGGACAGAGCTGAGTGAGGAAGGGAAAGGTGGCTGTGGGTCTGCTTCACATCCCCAGGCTCTGAGGGAGTGTGACTGGTGGTGGGCAGGGTTGTTGTGTGCTGCATGGTGAGCCCTTTGGCTCTCCTGAACAAAGTCCTGCCAGTGATGACATGTTCTCTTGTGGAAGGATAGAAGGTAAGAAAATAGTGCAGAAGGCAATCTCACCCCTGAGGAGCTGCAGCTGTACCAATCACCAAAGATTAGGAACAGTCCTGCCCTTAACAAGCCACAGCTGTGGCCAATTAGAAGAGTGCTATAAAAGAGTGGCTTGGCTGGGTGAGGAGAGAGTTGGAGTTGTTGGTTGTGAAGGAGTCAGTGCTGTGAGGAGCTGCCCATGACAAATCACCGAGAAGGTATGGGAGCTTTGAAATAAGATGATAACATTTGCTCTGTGTGTTTTTGTCTTTAAAAAATAATTTACAGCCTTTCCCCAATGGCTCCTGTCTCTTGCGTCCTTACCTCTAGCAAAGTGTTGAACAAAATGTACCCATGCTTGGCTGCAACCATTTTAAGACTTTCCTACAAAGAAAGAAAAGTGAGTAATTTACCTAAGAAATACATTATTTGGATATTAAAAAATCAGGTAAGAGCTTGCTTTTCCCTGTAAGTCACTTTTTGTTATAAAATCAAAGCTGCTGTAAAAACCCTCTGCAGAAATCCTCTTATACTGTCTTTACTTGATCTGTAATTCTGGTGAATTTGAAATATAATGTTTAATTTATTTGTTTGTATAAGTTCTTTTTAGTGTCACTTTTTTTTTGTTGACTTCTATGATTTATATATCTGACAGTAACTGTGGAAAAGCCCCTGGGTTGGCAGTGGTGATACATACCTTCTTGAGGGGGAAATCCTGCATCTGTGAAGGGACCAGGATTTGGTTTATGACATGGATCACACCATTTGTGCCAACAGTATCACTGTGTACAATTTCAGCTTTGTTGTTCAAAACCAGCGAGTTCTGGAAAGGCAACAAAAACATTTTTTTCTGTGAAACCTTGTGGGAAGGTGAGGCTGATGCCGAATTGCTTTGATATCATGAGCCCAGACCACCTTTTCTTTGCAGCAAACAGTACTTTCAGCTTTATTAAATTGCCCTTTGCATTTTCAAACTCTCCTCATGCTCGTAAAGCCAGAGTCTGAGGATAAAATAGCTTGTGTCAAAGTAGAACTCGACTCTTGGAATACCAAACAAGTGCTGAACAGGCAATCTTAACTGAAAGTAATTTATTCATTTCTGTGCATCAGAGGAGGAAAGGGAACCACTGAAGTTTTTAAAAAGGTGAATGAGAGTGGACTGTTTTTCTGTTCTGTTCCCTGTCTCTCCATGTTTGGTTACCTGGGAGTAGCTGATGTGTATGAGGTCACCCTGGAGAGAGGTGATGTTGGTGATGGCTGTCAGGTCCTTGTACAGCAGGTTGGCGCAAGCCACCACGTGGTACCGGAGCACTTGAGCCATCACTCCTTTGGCAGTCCAGTCCCTGACCTGCAGTGGGGAATGGAGGGGCTGAGAAGCAGCTGGGCAAGGCTTCTGAAGAGAGCAGCTCGTTTGTACTGAGCCCTTTCACTCACTCGTGGGTCGCTGTTGAGAATGTCTGTGCGAGGGACAAACAGGGTGAAAGGACCAGGGCCTGAGAGGTCTCTGATGGACAAGGCCTGCCAAGGGGAAGAGGAAAAAGCAGCAATGAGTTAATGCACATGATGCCCCACAGTGACAGGCTCTGCCCTGTGGAGGGCAAGGTGGTGCCTGCAGCTCCACTGCTGCCACATGTTGAGTTCCCCTCCCTGCAACACAAGGGTGACAGGAATTCCTCGTGTGGGCTTTGACTCCTAGCCTGGTCTGTCACCTTTGCTCAGAGGTAATAAATAGAACATTTTGTCTTATAGCCATGTCTTTATCTCCTCTGCAACAATAAACAGGAGACGAGGGAATTAAATTAATTACTCTTGGGAGTACAAATGGACCTGGACTATTGCAGGCACTTTGCAATGACCACTGATAAGCTGTGCTGGGGTTACTTTATAATGCTTGTATCCCTAATTTAGAGGGATTGAGAGGTCTCTTAAAGCAAGAGGAAGCCACCTAAACTGAAACTGCATTATAGGTCTTTAGGTTAGCAGGCTGTGCTGCCCTGAGGCAGAGATTAAACAGAGAATTGCTGTTGCCTGTCTCCAAAAATCAGTGAGAGCTGGCTGCACACTGGCTGTTTTGCAAGACACAGAGCACCCTGTGACATTTCAGGGAGGAAACAGAAATTGTTGCCATTTGGAGGTGCAGAAGGGGTAGTAAATGAGTGGTATACTCTTGCTTCAGAATTCACAAGAGATGTGCTGGCAGATCTCAGACTGTGAATGGGGGAAAGCTTCAGTTTTATGCCCAATCTGGATGTAGCCACAGCTCTCTCCATAGTGAGCAGCAGGCAGGACTTTCCCAGGGCTTTTCCTGGGGAAGGCTGTGAGAAGATCAGAGAAAAGAATGAGAAACCATTCTTATCTCCACTTGCTGCACCTGTTGTTGTGCACGTGTGGAATGCATTATGGAGATTTGCTTACCAAAAGGTGATTTCTTAATTGGCCACTGGTGATGGTGTTTGGATTGATTGACCAATTGGATCTTTCTGTATTGGACTGTCTGTAAGGGTGATGAGCTTCTTAGAGAAGTATAGTGTAAGATAGAATAATAAAGCAATTGATCAGCCTTCTGCAATCATGGAGTCAATGCTAATTATTACCCAGCTAGGGGCCTGCAATGACATCTGGAGGCCTTACCTTTCTTTGGGACTTTGGTCTTGATCATTAATAGGTCATTAATACTGTTTTAGTGACAGTTAATAGCTTACATTAGAGCATCTCAAATGTTAGTGACTGACAATCCAAATCCAGTCCCAATTACATTGAAGGATGTTGTTGCACACCAGATTCTTGTCTGTTTCTCTCTGCTTTACACTCTTGGAGGAAAAAAAGGGGCGAGAAACCTCCCCATGAAAACCCAACAAACCCCAACCACTCAACCTTTTCTTACCTCTAAGTGAAAATAAAACCTAGATGTGTTGGAGTTCCTGAGAAGTTCCTGCAATTAAGAACAAGACTCTATAACAATGCTGCAAATGTGAGGCAACATCTGTGGAGCGCAAACAAATGCGGCAGTCAGACAAGAAAGGGAACTTCAGGTTTGGAGTAAGTGCTGCATATCTGTGTTGCTTCTGTTCTGTTTTTACCTTACTCTGCCAAACAGCAGGCTTCTTTGAAACCTGAAACTCCCTAATACTGTAGTCACAATGATTGTCCATCAGGGTTTTTGTTTGTTTTGGCAGTTGAAGTTATCTTGCAGCATCCTGTTCCTATTCCTGGTTTCTTGGATTGGGATAAGTTCTAATTCTGGGGTACAGCTTTGTCCAAGAAAAAAAGTGATGTGTTTCAACCATTGTATTAAGTAACAATGAGAAGAAAAATAGGGGGCAGCAAACATGTGAAGCACTTTACCTGGAAAATGTTGCCTCGGCACTGAAATCCATCCCCAATGTAGTTGGGTTTGCAGGTGCAGGTCCTGTCTGTCAGCTCGGTGTCATTACAGATGGCAAATTCACTGCAGCCTCCATTATTCTTGTAAGGGCAAAGTTTAAAATATATCACTCCTTCATTGTCAGATGTATAAAACAATTCCAATTCCTCCTTCTGCCCCATTTATATAATTTAGAGAGGCAAGATCTTTCTGAAACCACACCTTGCTGGAACATCTGATGGCATATATTTTCTTCCAAACACTACAAAGCATTTAGGATTTATAAAACAATAAGTCTCCTTTTATGCAGAGGATTTAGTTTTGATTCCCTCCTCAGTGTATTTAGTTCATAATGCTGTGAGGAAGCAAAATATTCACAAGTCTCACTCTGCACCTTCGGGATGAGTCTTAGCTTCTCTGCCAATGCAGTGCTGCCTTACCCTAAGGGGAACTATTTGCACACTGTAAATCGCTGGGATGGTGCCAGGAGCCTGAATTTATGGAGGAGCCTAGCACAGGACTGTCTGATGGCCCAGGTCAGCTGTAACAGGGACTTGTTTTGTCCTTGTCTCTAAAACATCTCCTGTCTGCGCCTGAGTCCAGCATGGCTTCAGAGCAGCTCAGCCAGCTGCCTGCCTCCAGAGAGGTCCCTGTACTAAACCAAGATATTCCTCACTCAGGAGCAGCATGTGGGGGCTCAGAGCTCTGCTCAGGCACAAGTAGGTGCTCTCCTGTTACCACCTCAGAACTTGTCATCCTGGGCTTGAGATCAAATTGGGGGAAATTGAAAAGCTGTCTTGGTTTTTTTCTTCTTGTACTTTTTTCATGGTGTTCTTTCTGTTGCTGATCATCTCAGGGATCCTTTCTCATGGACCATGAGAGGGAGCAGAAACTCCTCTGGGAGCTGCCGGTTTCATAATTGAAATACATGTTCGGAGGAGCTTTTTTAAAGACTGACTACCTATTTTTTCTGTACTTTCAAATTAAACTGAAGCAAACTTGGTCTTGAAACTGTTTGAAGGTGACTTTCAAAATTTCCCATTTGTGGGACCCACCAAAACTTCCTCCACACTAACAGTGCCTGTTCAGGTGTGTTAAAAACAAGAAATGTCAGAGACTGCCTTTCCAGGCCAGAGACATGTGGCTGTAAGGAGGAGGGGGTTTGGGTGGATTTGCTGTGGACTTGGCTTGGCTTAGGCAGGCTGTTGGCAGCCTTGGCTACCTGTGAAGCTTTGCTGCACAGAGGTTTGGTCATCATAGAGCCAGGTTAGCCTCTGGTATGACATTGATGCTTCTCAAGATGATCTTTATTTTTAACTCATAGTTAGCCTGGCATAATTAGTCAAGTGGAAGCAAAGCTGCTGGAAGGCAGCGCAGGAAAAAAGCAAGAGAATTCAAAATCCCAGGGAGCAATGGCTCATAACTTTAAGCTCCAGGTTGTGTTTTTGCCCTTGCTCTTTCATCTCTGCAACCTTTCAAGGTCAGAGAAAGCCAGCTGAGAGGCCAGGCTGGGAGGGTGAGAATTGCTGTTGCTGTGCTCAGAGCACAGAGGATTAATGTACACAGAAGAGTGGATGTGTCCCTGCTGTAGCTTGCCAAGAGGCAGAGCAGAACAGCTGGTGCAGAGAACCACGCTGACTGCCAGTATGTGGCTTGCAGTGTGTGAGCCAGCTTGTGCTAAACAAATTTCAGCCTTCAGTGACAAGTGAGGCACAGAATGGGTAGTGCCACGGCATGCCCAGGGCTGGGGGTTGTGGAAGGAAATGTTTTTGTTGGCTTTTTGTGGCAACTTGATATGACAAATAATTTGCTGACTTAGGTTTTGGAAATACAGGCCAGGGTCTGTTTCTCTGCACTGGGTTTGAACTGAGGTATTTAAGAGTCAGTGATGAGTCCAGGCCCTCACCTATGTTATGTCCAGGCTGCAGCTGAGGAAAAGCCCTTCCTGCACCTTCAGTTTCTCCCATAGTGACAGCACTAAAGCATGTACTGAACCAAGAATACTTACAGATTAGCCAAGTTAATGTAATTCGTAGCACACCTAACTTAGTTTAGAATGCATACAACCCCCAAAAGTGTAATGATTATAAGGAGACCTGAAATTGTCTCCTTAAATGGATACTCACTTGTGAACACATACTGATATAGGTGCAGGTTTTGCCATCTCCAGAATATCCCCTCAGGCAATTACATACTGCCTAAAAACCAAAATCAGAATACAAGCCTACATTGAAAAATGCTTGAATTTTTTTTTCAGCACACAAAAATACAGGGTTTTTTTTTTCCAGATAACTTCATTGTGATATGATGTGGAATTTATTAAGCTAAAAGTACATAATGTCTCCCAGAGCAGTTTCTTGGCCACTATGAGTAACCATACACTGAGATTAGGAAGTAATAATTTTCCTTAGGCTCTGTCTGCCTTTTTCCTGCCTATCCATCTCTGGTCTCCTCTCTGCTGTTCATTTGAAATGACCCCTCTGCCATCTGCATGTTATTTTCTTGCTGACAAAACAGGCTAAACCCTTAATTTGTTTCCCTCATGTTTTTTGCATAGGTTGGTATTCCCCTCTCATCCCTTTCCTTCCCCTGTGTTTTTTTTTAAGTGATGAAAAGTAGTTTCAAAACACACCCGGAGTTGTGTGTTACTGGCAGTTTCCCATGCAATGAAAATGTAGCTGACACTTTGTCCTGGTTACTATATTTTACATTTACAGGTTTCATGAAGATGAAAAATAGTTGCAAAGAAATGAACTATATTCTCCAATTCACTAATAATTGTTCTGAAATTAGAATTTACATTTAATATGTAGGAATTTGAAAATTCAGTGAGCTTTCTGCAGCAGAAATAAAACTGGCAGTCTAATAGTAGTGTTTATGCACCTCCTGGATGAGTGAGAGCCCCAGAGAAAGTAGATGCATTTCTATCCTATAAATTTGCCTTTGCAGTGCTGGGGTTTTGTAGCAGAGGTTGATATTACTCTGATGTTAATTACATTCTCAAGGTAAGGAAGAATAAATAAACAGGTTGTAGCTAGTACTTCTGGAGATCAGCAGAAGGGTGAGTGGGCTCCAGAATGTTCTAACCCCTATGCAAGAGCTATGGTTTGGGCCATTTTGTTTCCTTGTGGATACATTTGAACAGTGCAGGGAGAAGGTCTAGTCTAAAATGGATTTTTTTTCCATGGACAGTTTCTATAACAATAAAAGAAACATCATCTAGAAATACTTTCAAACTTACAGCTTTTCAAATAAAAACCTCCCAAAGGAGAAAAACAACCACTTGAAATAGCAAAACACTGTTTTCCTCTGCAGTTATTAATTTCTTTCACTGAAACAGATTTTTTTCATGTTTATCTGCACTCCCCCTCAAATGCCTTTTTGAGGGAAGCATATACTTTTCAGAATTATGAAATTCAGTTTTTTACTTAAAAACAAAGTTGACATGGGGAAATCTTTCTTTGCCCAACAATAAACACTTGACTAGGCCTATTTTTCTTCACTAACAAAGTACTCACTTGATTGGGTCCAGTCTGCGTGCATTCTGCATTTCTATCACATCCACCATTGTTCACCAGACAAGGGTTGAATTCTTTATAAAACAGAAACAGTGTAATAAAGAGAGAGTAATTCTGAAAACCCGAGGAGAATAAATTTTAAGTAAAGCATACAAGGAATGCAGATTTATGACTAAATTAATTCCCTCAGTGTCTTGGTCTAGGTTTTGGTCAGGTCTACCTTAGTCTAGGTTCAGTTGTCTTGATGGAGGCTAAAGCACTGCCAGCAGCATTTCTGAAACCAGACCTGGGGAGGTGTGGTACAGTATCTAAAAGTCTGTGATGGTCAGAGGAGTGTGTGTATATCAAGCTGCTGGAGATGGGGTTATCCTTGCTAGGGGTAGAGGTTGTTTGATAAGCTTTGGTGCCACACCACACTGCTGCAGGTGCACGGTTTGCCATAGTACCAGCAGGAAAAGATGCCCTTGGCGTCAGGAGGTGTAGTATCAGCAAGCTGCACTTGTGGGTCAGAGTGGGAGGAGGAGCATCCCCCTAGAGCAAAGCTCTCTGCTGTGACTCCCCGGGGTGCTGCAGAGGCAGGGTGTGTGCTTACCGAGGCAGACGATCCCATCCCCCGTGTAGCCAGCGCTGCAGACGCAGGCTCTGTTTCCCGGCGTTGTTCTCCTGCACTCAGCCTTGGAGGAGCAGCCTCCGTTGTTACTCTCACAAGCATCAATAGCTGAATGGGGACAGCAGCAGAGATTAGACCAATGTGCTGGAATGGCTCCTTGATTCTCATGATTACCTGTCTCCATTTTTAAAGGGATGTCAGTGGAAACCCAGGGCACAGGGGATATTTCTCTGTCTGCTCTGGGGTGCCCTGACCCCCAGGGCAGCCCTGACTTTGACCCTCATTCATAGAGAAAGCTTCCTAGACTTCAAGATAGACTGGAATCCACAAAAGTGTGCAATAGATTATAGAGAGCAGTGCAGGTGTCTAACTGGGTGAGAAATTTAGGTGTTGGGATTTTTAGTATTTTGTGGATGGAAGCAAGATGGAGGGCACAGGGTGTCATCCTGGGTTTCTTCTTCATGCTTCTTCCTTCTTCTTCTTGGGTTTGGGTGGCATTTTGTAATTGGGCAGAAAAACCTGCATTGGTAGCTCTGTGGGATCAGTTATTGGGTTAAAAGGGAAAATAATCGAGGTGTCAGCTCTTAATTGGATAGTTTAGTCTTAAAAGGCCTTGTAACAAGAGATTGTTGGCCATTTTGTGCCTTCTGATGAAAAGCTGCTCAACTCACAGTAGTGAGAATGCTTTACTGATAAGAAATAATAAACACCTGAGTCTAACATGAATTACTGTCTCAAGTGCCTTCAGTCCAGACCCAGAAAAACCTATGACAGCTACCCCCACAGATTTACTAACATTTTTTGAAGGAGTCTTTCTGAATTAGAGGGCCACAGATTTCATTAGTGCCACTTTTTAAATACCTATTATTGTTTCCAGAGGGAAAGCTGAAATGGTGTTTCTGGTCTGGAATGTTAGAATTCATCCAGGACTGACTTTTGATAACTTTCCATCTTCCAATTCTGCCCATTTCAACAAAACACCAAAAAAAAAAAAAAAGGAATGTTTGTGTTCATCTCTTGTTTAAATAGCCATTTTAGTGTTCCCTGAATTTGACATTTTTTGCACACAGATCATATAACTTCTCTTGCAGGAGGTCTAGAGTATAATACCACCTAGCCCTCCTGTGACAGCAAGTCTGGGTTCTTATTCAGGTGGATACTCGTACTGTTTTTCCAACTCTGGATGAATTGGATTCTCACAACTTGAGAGCAGGAAAGGAGCCTTGTCTGATCTTCAGTGTGGCTCAAATCAGCCTGAAAAGTGCCTTCAGTTTTGCTTCAAATGGCCCTAAATTGCTCTTTCATCAATTTCAGATGAGGGAGTTGATTTTATTTCTGCAACTAGTTTTGCCCAGGAATCCTGTATATGGGAGCAAGGAGAGTGCAGAGTCACTTTGGGTGACCTGTGTCACCCAGCTCTTCCTGCACATGGGGAATTGCCCCCCAGCAGATTAAAATGGATTAGTCTGTTTTGTGCCAGAAGGGAAAATAAAAACAGGCAGAGTAAAACTGTCAAAATCTGGGATTAGGACACTGCCAGCCATTGTGAATAAGTAGAAAAATAGGCTTCTGTCTGAAAAACATTAGTACTTTAAACAGTTAAGAATTAAGAAAAACTTATAATTATGATTATTGTAGCTGGCAGCAGTCTGTTTTGGATAACCCAGATTTTTGGAGGAACATCTAGCATAAGGTGCTATTATCCCTTTCTGAGGGTCTCTTAAATCTCTCTACTATAAAGAAATGGATTTTGCCACACCAGAAATCTGAGCAAGTTCAGAAAGCTGAGGAAATGGTTGAGCTGCACAGCTTCCAATAGCTGGAAGTGTTATTGTGCCCTGAATTGGCCTCTCTTTGCTGGGCTTTGTTGGGAAAGGGAGTAAAAGTCACAAACCAGGTTTCATTACTCTGCAAACAATGGGGCTGGGCTTGTGCACAGCATGTTCCCTTTTCTCTGCTCTCCCTGAGCACAATGCCTCACAACTTGGAGATTTGGAGCCCTTTGTTTGCTATGAATCTGCACCTGTTGGGCTGCTGTTTGTTTTGAGGGAACTGGCAACAATTCCTGTTTTTTAACTGGTGCATAGGGAACTGCTCATCTCTCACCAGCTGAGTGACCAGAGAATGCTTCAAGCATTCTTCTTTGGTTTCTTTATTTTTTTTTCTTTTTTAAAGGGAAGAAACAAAACCAAGTTCACTTGCCTGTGCAGAATGTCCCGTTCCCCTCAAAGCCAGCTGCACACTTGCAAGAGGCAGTGCCATTTGATAGGAGGAGGCAGCTAATGAAATAAAAAGAGAGGCATCATTTACAGAAAGGAAAAAAAAAATATTGGTCAGGTCTTTTGTACAGCCCTTGTTTTTGTGAGTGTTTCTGAAGGTAATGTTGCATAGAAATAACAAGGCATTTAACCATACTGTAAGAGGTAGCTAAAACCATAAAAATGCTCCTAGCTGGAACAAGCTTTTCAAATGTGTTTTGGATGTATTATTTTAGACATTAGAATTCCATGCTTTAGTCTTTGAATCTTCTTTTTTATTTTTTTTTTTTTTTTTTGTGCAGAACTACAGAATTTATATGTCTACTCACCCAAAAAGCTGTGCACAGTTTTTGTCTGTGTGCACCCAATTTATGGAGGGAGGCAGCCAGCACAATTTATCAATGCCCCCTACTCCTGCCATGCCTGCACCTATCCTCAGACCTACAGGTGTATGTCAGTGGATGAAAAATGCACAAGAGAGGAACAATCTGCTTCTGTCAGAAATACAGCCTTGATTCCAGAATGTGTAGGGTCCCCATGAGCAAATATGAGAGTGTAGTTTTGCCAAAAAAGCCTGGTAAAATATTGCTACTGTGAACTGAAGGTCACAAACACACAGGGGAGAGAATGACCCACGCCTAGGAAGAAGGGGGTTTGCCCCTCTGGTTTCTCAGCTCCTACAGAAGAGCTGTGGCTGAAAATGAGGAGTCTTTCCAGCCAGTTTTCCTTGTTTTTTTGGTTTTGTTTTTTTTTTTGAGATGTCTTGACTAGTGTAAATCTTGCTGCCTGGTCAGTGGTGAGGGGACAAATGCACTTCAGTAAATGGCTCAATGGGGCTCACTTGCTCCTCTGAAAGCCAGTTAGTGTCCCAGTATTGGTGCTGGACTGGTGAGAGCATTTTTTGCTGTTGTTTGTATATTTTGATATGAAGAGAAGAGAGGTTTGAACTTTCTGGTCTCATCACCACATATATTAGATTTACATTGCTCCTTATCTCTGTGAGATAGGCTGCTGAGAAGTCATGAACAAGGTGGACATGATTTTTGCCTTGCAAGAGGTGCCCTTTTTCTCCCCTCTCCTCCAAATGAGAGCATTTCATACGTACTTGGCACTGGTGTGGCACGAGGCGTTACATGCGTCATCTTTGATTTCTGCAAGTGGAAAAAAAAAAATGAAGTAGGAATCAGAACCTTTTGGGGCAACATCCTTTTAGATTCAGAGCGTTTGTTCCCACCATGTGGGGCTGGAGGCTGAATTCTGTGCCAGACAACTGTGCTCTCAGCATAGATAGAGACTCTGTTGCATTCATGTTTTTTAAAAAAAATTCTTTTGCTTAGGATTTTTCTCTAGGGAAGCTGAGAAGCTTCAGAGAAAAAGAAAACAATTTTTATTTAATTTGTTTTTCTTGTGTTTTCCTTTTTTAGAATGTGTTTAAAGATTTTTTACTTACAAGTAATTATTTTATTATATTTTACTGTGAGTTGGCCAATCAGAGCCAAGCTGTGTTGTGACTCTAGAAAGAGTCACGGGTTCTTATTGTCTTTTTAGCATTTAGTAAGTATTCTTTCTGTATTGTTTAGTATAGTGTAGTATTTTTAATATAATATCATAAAATAATAAACTAGACTTCTGAAAACATAGAGTCAGATTCATCATTCGTGCTTCCCAACAAATACAATAAGACTCCACCTGTAGAGTCTGTATAGATCAGTGGATAGCACTAAAATGAATTTGCAATAAAGGGTTGTGTCATATTGCCTGACAAGCATTTTGCCTGTTGTCATTTAACTGTATTTAGTCTGATGAGTCTTGTATAATATTAGAATTATATAAGGGTAGATTTTCTAAAGGAGCTGAAAGTTTTCTCAGAGCATATATAGCAACCTTCTTACAAAACTGTACTCATTACTAATTTTTTCCCTGGGAAAACTTAAAACTGATCTTGAATGCTATTATAAATGTTCTTGTAACATTTTTTAATTTCATACTATTATAGCTAGAGTTTGGAAATAGTTACTGAGTGCATTTTAATTATGTATAACTATAATTTGATTGGATATAGAGGCTGTATTAAGGCAGCACAAAATTATTTATTTGCTAATTACTTTTTACCACATTAACAAGAACATAATTTAATATCTGGCGTTTGTGTAGCTAAATCAACTTTTAGAAGCACTTGAGAGGCTTTTGATCTGAGGGTCAAAATGTGCTGGGTAATCCTGCTCTGGAAAACATAGCTTTAATAAATGGGATATTCTTTTGGGGCAGATAGAGGGTGACACAGGGAGAGAATTAGCTAAGTAGGCGTTTCAGTGTCATGAGTGGTGTCTCAACCAGCTCTCTAATAAAGCAGTAATTAATTGCCATAGCACAGGAATGTGACCCATATTTCACTGCATCTGGGAAGCTGCACTGGGATCTGATTGTGACTGTAGTTCTGTCGTTTTCTGAGATGCTCACCTTTTACCTCAGAAGACACGAGGCAGGACACTCACCAGTCTCGCACATCACTCCTCTCCAGCCAACGTCACATTCACAGGAGCCATCCCCGTCCACCCCGCTGCTGCATTTCCCATGGACACAAGTGCACACTGTGGGAGAGATGGGGGAAGCCACTGTCCCTGGCAGTGTGGGCAGCAAGGGACAGGAAGGACAGCAGGGGTGGCACAGACATCACCTGCTGATGGCACCTTCTGCTCTAGGCTCTTTGAAGAGAGGCGCTGTCTTGTGCCCTTTGGTTTCTAAATTACACAATAACTCTAAATTCAAACTATGCTTGTAGCATTCACATTCTCTGAAAAAATCCCTTCACCCAGGATTTTTCTCCTGGGAAGCTGAGAAGCCTCAGAGAAAAGGATAACAATTCTTATCTCATCTGCTTCTCCTGTGTTGTGCTCATGTGGAATGTGTTTGGAGATTGTTTACCCACAGGTGATTGTTCCATTGGATTTGGTGTGAGTTGTTTTTACTCTTTGGCCAATCAGGGCCAAGCTGTGTTGGGACTCTGGAAAGAATCACTAGTTTTCATTATTATCTTTTTAGCATTTAGTAAGTATCTTTTCTGTATTCTTTAGTATAGTATTCTTTAATATAATTTAATATTATAAAGTAATAAATTCTGAGAACATGGATTCAGATTCATCATTCCTACCTTCATCGGGACATTCCTAGCAAATGCAATACTACGCTTATATTTCCCCTATTCCCAAATGCAGGGTCTGAAACTGTATTTTAATGGGAAAGAATTGGTGAAAAATAGCAGTGCTACAGAGGATGCTTCTTCCTGGATTCTTTTCTGTTCTGTGGTGTGACAGAGTAGAAAGCCCTGCCTCCAGCCTAGAGAATAGAAAGAAAACCCCATGATGGGGAAAGAAAAGGGGTTGGTGATGTTTTTAAGCCCGGCCTGTTAGGAAGTGCTGTGCCTTTCTGGAACCTGGCCTGAACATGGTTAGAAGAGAAAAGGTGAAGGTTTGGACGCCTGGATGGTCCTTGCTGGCTTCTTTTCTAAGCCTGTGCTGTGACAGAGTAGAAAGCCCTGTCTCCAGCCTAGAGATTAGAAAGAAAACCCCATAATGGGGAAAGGAAAGGGGTTGGTGATGTTTTTAAGCCTGGCCTGTTAGGAAGTGCTGCCTGAAGGTGGTTAGAAGAGAGAAGGGGAAGGTGTGAGGTGTGGTTTGGGGGAAAGGAAAGGGGTTGGTGATGTTTTTAAGCCTGGCCTGTTAGGAAGTGCTGTACCTTTCTGGAACTTGGCCTGAAGGTGGTTAGAAGAGAAGAGGGGAAGGCGTGGGGTGTGGTTTGGGGGTGCTGGGTACCTTGGTCACAGCTGCGGCCGTATCTGCCCTGGCTGCAGCTCTCGCAGGCTGTGCCCACGAAGCCCTCCTGGCACTGGCAGGTGCCGGTGCCATTGATGCCGTCCAGGCACACGCCATTCCCGAAGCAGGCGCTCCCGGCCTTCCCCGGGCACGGCTGGCACTGCGGGCCGAAGAAACCCGCGCAGCACTCCCGGCTCTGCAGAGGCAGAAACGCTGTGCTGAGGGGCAGCGGGGCAAGCAAGGGGAATGAATGAGAGAGCTGGATCTTCACCAGGGCTTTTAGGGGTAGGAAAAGAGGGCGAGTAACATTCTGTGCCTGGAGGGGCTGTTCGGGCCCAGTCCGGCTGGCTGCGCGGCCCAGTCCGGCTGGCTGCGCACCCCAGCCCACACCATCTTACATGGATGAAAGGCAAAAGGAGAGGAGCGATCTTCTCCACCTGGGGACAAATGTCCTCAGTAGACAAATGTCCTGTATTTCCAGGAGACCCACCAGGTGGAAAAGAAGCTGTCCCCTTCTTGCAGGGGATTTTTAAACCCGGAGGAATGGGGTGCGGAGGAAGAGGCCGAGAGCCAAAGGGATACGAGTGAGGAGGGGTGAGGGAAGGGGTAACCCAGGGAGAGACCTCCAACACTGACATTTTGGGGGGGAAAAAGGGAAGACCATGTGGTGATATCCACATATCACGTGGACAGGGCAAATAACTAAATAACTGTTTCATGCACTACAACAAAGGTGGGTTTATATTGGATATTAGGAAGAAATTGTTCACTGTGGTGAGGCACTGGAACAGGTTTCCCAGAGAAGTTATGGGTGGACCCATGCCTGGAAGTTCAAGGCAAGGTTGTGGGGGGCTGTGAGAAACCTGGTCAAGGGGAGGATGTTTCTGCCCATGGCTGGGTGGTTGGACTAGATGAACTTTAAGGTCCCTTCCAACCCAAACTAGTCTTTGGTTCTGTGATTTTTAGCAGCACATCAGCTCTGCTAGTCTGCGACCTCACTCTTCAATGTCCCAGGACATGGGCTGCCACTGCAAGTCCTCGGTGGGACCTGGGACCCAGGTGCCCTTCACCACTTCAGGGAGAAGTGGAGAATTGCTAGGGACAAGCACAGGTTTATCCTTCCCAAGCCTGTGCTCCCTCCGTACCATGTGGACATGCAGCACTTTGTGTGCTGCAGCTATCATCAGTCTTTAACCTTCCAGTCTCTGCTGGGTCCAGAATAAAGGTCAGTAAATATATAGTCAGGAGCTGACTTGACATGCTGTGTGTGCTTAGTGGGGATGGTGAGGAGGATGAAGCTCTGGCAAGGGGGTTCCTGGTTTTTACCACAACAGAAGCAGGGAACTCACAATGATGGTTTTGGCACACTTGGGCTTGCAGCCGATCTGGATGGTGTACTGTCTCATGTGGTTTTCTGTGAGGATGCAGTATTTCTTCACCCCTGCCTGAGCAAATATTGGAGAAACAGATGCACTTCTGAATAATATTGATCAACTACTTTTAAATGTGTTACTAAATGGGACATTACCTTTATGTATGCTGTGCACTGACTCACACGTACACAATTAAAATGAAGGAAATACTTTTAGAAATAAAAACGAATATATTATCAGTTTAACTTAATGTCTTGTGGTGTTTTAAAGAGGTCTGCAAATGCCTTTGCTCAGAACTGAACAGATTCTATTCAAAAGTTTTGTAAACTTTTTTTTTTAATTTTTCACATTTTCTGATCTTTCTAATTCTTCTTGGAAAACAGAGTTATGAAGTTGTGCAAAAACAGCTGTTGAAAAATAATCTTCTAGGTCTGAATACAATTGGGGAATGATTGTTTGCTGGAAAAAGATTTTGATTTCAATATACACTTGTGAGGAGATTGGGACAAGAATCCATCCAGCTGTTCATTGTAAAGGAAATGTTAATGAGTTTGGTTTTTACCCATAAGGAGTTAAATTTGGGTTTGCCAGTCAAGTACTTTGATGATGTGGATTGGACTCAAGCTGCTTTGGAATACCATTACTGGCATAATTAATTTAAAAAAATAAATAATAAAGGAAAATATACTTATGTAATCCCATTGGAGAGGCTTTCACAGATAAGTTAGACACCAAGAAACTCTAAATATCTGCAGTTCTCATGTGTTGGACCTGGGAAGCCAAAGTCTCTCTTAACTCCAAGTTTTCTTGTGACCATAGCTTACAGCATGTTGCTGGGGATGGATTGACTTTGCCCTTCTGTACTTCTCTGACTTGAAGGGCTCAAAGCTGGTGCTGTAATTCCTTCTGGAGCAGACATACTCCAGACCGCATTTAACTCCCTTAATTTTGCATGGTAGAGGTAAGCTTTGCAGTTTAAGGAGTCTTAGTTGTCCCAGTGCATGTGAGAAGCTGTCCTTGAAAGGTATTTTTCTTTAAGCTGCCCTTCTGCTGCCTTGATCCCAGGTAGATTTTTCAAAAAGAATCTCTGAGGCCTCAGGGTGGATTGAATCTCTTGGCTATTGGCAATGTATGTAGCAGGCTGAGATAACTACTGCATATTTTGGTGAAACTGAGACAATTATATTAAAAATAGGATTGAATGCATATATAGTCAGTTTTGATATGGAGAAACAAATGACCCTAGCATCAATGAAAAAATACTTACAATTTCTTTCGTTCCTGGGGGACAACTTGATGGTTGTGAACAAATTCTGCACTTCTCCTTATGCAACACAAATGAGAGGTAGTTAACAGACTGTACAGAGCTGCAGGCAGGTTGTTTAATAGAAAAAGAATGATTTCCAGCCATATTTCTAAATCTAGTGCTTGAGGTACATTGTCAGGATAACCCCTTTGGTAAAGAGAGTGAGGGAAGCTGTCCTGCTCAGCAAGGAAGAATATCCCTGTCAGTGGCTCTATGGGGACACCCTTCCCCCAAGGGGAAGAAGGAAAGCTCATTTGGTTATTTTTTATTTGCTCTTCTAAAGTGATGCTTCCCACTTTATAACCAAGTGGCCTGGTTATGAAGATGTATTAGAATAATGCATTACTAATATTATCTGGATATTAGGGCTCAGGAATTTCTTATTATTGAGCTACTCCACCTACATTTTATCCAGGCTGTCAGAACACTGATTTCAGGACCAAAGTTGTCTTAAGAGATGCTAAAAACTCTGGTAGGAATATCCTTTGTGGAAAATGTGTGCATTCCTTGCTGGGAGGTAGTATCACATATCCTATACTTTTGAGCTTTGTTTGGCTGTAGGTCTCCCTGAGGGGATTTAAGGTTCTCTGTGAACTTCTATCACTTACAATGATCACGGTATTATTGATATCACATCTGTTCTTCTGGATTTCCAGCACCTTTCCCAGTCCGTGAATAATTCCTCTGTCTGTGGCAACATTTGCATAGCTTATGGGAGCATCATTTATGTATAGCTGCAAGAGAATGCAATCAGTTAGAGAGCAGCAGAAGTATTCCATGGCTCTGTGCTAGCCTGAGCAGCAGGAGATGGAGGAAAGAGGGAAAACCACAGGGGTCACATAAGGAAAACCAACAAAAGGAGTCAGCCTCAGGTACTCACTCTTATTCCAGCTGCTGCATTTAACTGCTTCACTGCCCTGGAGGGCATGGGAGGACTTGCAGCCTGTCAAAACTTCTGAGCAACAGGATTTGACAGAGCAGCTTTTTCCAAGGGGTTTAAAGGCTATGACGAGGGAGCCTACGGTGTGCCAAAAGGTGTGGTGTTTGCTGTGTCTGGGGCATGTGGGGCTTCAAGGAAACCCTACCAGAAGCTGCTCTTTGAAGGAGGGCTTCCATAATCTCAGTGCTACCCCACACTCCCATCGTGCCCTCACCAGCAAGTCCCACTGCAGGTGCTTTTTCAAAGCTCAGCTGTGGGCAGAGCAAAGAGCAGGGCTGAAATTCTGTGGAAGTTTTCAGTCTTCCTTTGCCTATGCCCACAGGGACTTCTGGGACAGAGAAGGAGCAGCAAGCTCCCTTCCTGGCCCTGTTTCTTAATCTTGCTGTGCCTGTTTTTTCCATGAGTGGTATTGAAAGGCAATTCATATTTATTGCACAGTGCTTTGAGTTCTTAAGATTGAAAGAGGAGTGAATCCACAGAAAATAGAAATAATGTCTCATAACTGAGGGCAGGTTTCTAATAGCCCTTAGAAGTCAGATTAATGCTTGACTTGGAATTCAGGCTTGAAGTTGCTAGAGACAGATACCTAAAATTTAATTTTAAATGTGAACAGCACAACTGAAATAAAATTCAATTGAAGATACCTTCAAGGGTGGCTTTGAATTAAGCAGGTCTGAGACAGGCCTTGCATTTGAGTGACAACTTTTGTGCTGCTGAGTCACAGAAGCTCATGAGGCATGCAGAGTTCCTTTTGACTCCATGTCAGTTTAAAGCTGAATCTGGATTTGTAAAAAGCAGGAAACCTGTTTCTCCCAGCAAGTGCAGACAGCAGTACCTGGCTGTTGTGGAGGAAGAACCCAACCTGGTAGGAGAAGCCCAGCATGGTCTCCCTGTGCATGCCATTGTGCAGGTCGTTCTTCAGGAGCTTCTCATCCAGCACAACGTGATAGCGGATTTGGCCTTCATCCTGCAGCGCACAATTACATTCTGAGTTAGCTAATAAAGAATGAAAACCTCCTAGGGATAGCATTTTCCAAAGGGTTTAAGCCAAACAGAGATTGCCTGAATTTAAAGAGAAACTTCTCCAGTGGTTAGGTTATTTCATTTTTCCTCCGGCAGTCAGCCTGCATTCTTGCCATAATGAAAATGTTACCGACCATGGAGGAGGAAAGGCTATTGAACTGGGAGGGGAAAGGTTTGCTTGAGCCTGTAGTGTGTTTCTGTGCATAGGGCTGGCTGCTGAATTCAGGGAAAAGCCAGGTAATTTTTAGGATTCTGAACTTCATGGGTTTATTTGATATGAAGACTGGCATATTTATGAGTGTTTTTATGGTCCTTCCATACCTCTTCCTTATTCCTTTGGGAATCCCTGAATAACCTCCAGGGGAATAAACTGTGGTGAGTGTTTAGAGTAATTTTTGTATCTATATATATAATCTTTAAGGGCATCTTCAGTCAATAAATAATGCATTTAATTGTCTTTAATTGAAAAGTTTTCTATGCCTGGTTGGTAGAGTATATTCATATTTCACTGCAAAGTGATGAAGTTACTCTCTATACATCAAAATTTTGTGTGTTTCCCACGGCTTCCACATCTTGTTCTGAAGCAGGAGACTCCCAGAGCTCTCCCTAACTAGGAGGAGGAAGCAGAAGCAGGATGTGTTGGTGAGAGATTGACCAATGTGAGAGAATCTGGGGTGGTTGGGGAGTTTAGGAGCTGCCTAGCCAACAGACAGTGCTGCTGCAACTTTGTCTTTGCAACAAAAATGTGCTTGTGGAAAATCCTGTTGCTCACTATCCTCTTATTCTGAATGTCCATGCTGCTTCTGCTCTTCTGCTCCTTCAAAAGTACTTGAAAGCATGAAGCATCTTCAGGATGTGAGATTTGTGATCTTGCCTGGCTGTGGCCACAGAGCAAAAGAGTGGCCTTGACATCCCTTAGGGCTGGCTTTGTTCCACAGATTTGGCAAAAAATATTTGCAGATGAGAAAATGGTTCCATCAGTGCTAATTTCCTTCAGTGTCCAGGCCTATTTAATCTCCTGACTTTGATGAATTGGAGGAAAAGCTAACACTGATTCATCTTGATTTCTGTCTTTAAGCACCAGCAGAGTTAGGCCATTTTGCCTCATCAGGGCCAAGAAATGGGATCTTCTCCCTGTTCCAAACTCTTCACTCTGCAGCAGAGTTCTCCCAAGTGTTTCACAAAGAGGTTAAGCCTCAGGCAGACTTACCCTTATGGTTGTTTTTTGATTTTCTTTTTTTTCTCAGATTGCCACATCAGGCAAGGTTGGGAGAATGGAAGAAAGACTGAAGAAACATTGGTGAGTAGTGGAAATGAAAATTATTTCTCTGCCTGCATGTGTAATCCAGATTTACCAGGATTGATGTCCTATGTGTCTCTCAAAGTTTATTATAAATTCTTCTTGTAGTGATGTGGAAATGATGATGTGTCAAGATACAACTAAAATAGTGTTCAAAAGCCATTTGAGCAGATGGAGCTTGATCACTTGTGAACATGGGACATTTGCCATGGGTCTGCTGTTGTTGGTAAAGTTTTGGGACATTTGAACCCTGTGCTCCTCGGCTTCCTGGCTGTAAATGGAGACCATGCAAGTAGGGATAGAGTGTGGATAAATAATTTTGGAAGAAACACAGAGGAATTGAAGCTTCTGGGCAAATCATGGGTGAAGCTTCCTCTGCAAGGTGTGTGGCTCTTGATATGTGCAAGCCATAAAGCTGTTTCAAATTGGAGAAAATATGAAGAAAGCTGCTGGGATAAGGCAGAAAAAGGACAGCTTATCTTGGGAGAAAACCAAGAAGGCTGAGAAGGGGGTTTGAACTTGTAAATATGTCAGGGTACAAATGCCAGAGAGAGGGTTCCTGCAGCATTCCTGCAGGAGTGACAAGGCCAGCATCTGCATAATTTTAAGAAAGACTCACAATATTTCATGGCATTATTAATGATGGGGTATTAGTGATGTCAGGAGACTGGAGTTTGTTCACCTAAAAAATTAATTTCAGTGTTTTTTCTGGTCTCTCCTGTACTGGCCTTCTTTACATTAAAAAAACCCTCTCTCAAAATCCCAAACAACAAAAAAATAAGTTTACTGATAAGATATCTTGGAAATTGTCACCATGTTTTTAATCTAGAGAAGGCCAAAACACAGAACAAATAGCTGGGCTCTTCCAGCAACTCAGGAAAATATAGTAGGTCCATCCCATTTCCATTTCTTTGGTGTTACAGACAAAACCTAACTTAGTGGATTTCTGGGAAACTAATCTCCCTATATCTGTGTCCTCACAACCCATCCACTTGAAACAAAGATGAAATACTGAGCTGTTAGGACAAGCCTTGTGAGTAATACATACCAGAGCAGCAGATTTCTTATCCTTTAGGTAATTTTCTATGGCATCATTACTTGGGGCAAAGATTGTGTATGTGTTTGCTGCTTCTATTTCATTAGCCAGGCCGTATTGCTGTTGTGAAAAACATAAAAAAAAAATAAAATCAGAATGACCACTGCTAGTCTGAAATGCAAAGAAAGCAGAGATCTGAATGGTGTGAAAGCTTACAATAATGTAGCCCCTGAACAGGGAGTAGTCAGGCATTTGCTCCAAGCGGGCCAGCAGCCTCGGCAGGACGGCGCTGCGCAGCGGGGTCAGCACCTGCAGGGGAGCAGATACCCCACATCACCTGCAAGCATCACGAGCAGGACAAAATGCTGCTCTGAGCACAGAGTTCTCCACAGGGGGTTGATAGTTCTGCATTGCTTGTGGTGCAGAAGAGCAAATCCTGTTTGATACCTTATCGATGACGTGAATGACCCCGTTGGTGGACGCGATGTCGCTGGCCACAAAGTGAGCGCCCTCGAGGGTCAGGTTCTGCACAAGGGAGAGGAGAGAGGCTTTGCCTTTGCCTTGCTGGGGTGGTGCTTCCCAGCAGCTCATCCTGTGCATTTCCACACCTTCCCAAATGTTTGCCTAGGGCTGTGCCATGGCACCACTAACTCACACCAGAGGCTGGGGGACCCTCAGGGAACCACGCACAGAGGAGGGGACTTGGGGACCCTTGGCTGTTCCCTGGGGGCAGACTGGCAAAGCCCTGGGCTGGCAGCACAGGGTAGGCTGAGCTCTGAGCTGATTCACACCCTCCCAGATCTGTGCAGCTTTGAAGGACCCTGTTCATAGCTTTTCCTTTGGAACATGGAGGTGGGAGGAATTTCCCTCTCCCTTAAATGTGACCTGTGTATTTCCAGGAAATTACCTGATAAAAAGGCTAAGGGGGAAGGGCTGTAACTTATTTACCATTAAAAATACTCTCAGGTGGTTTAGGATTATCAAATTGCATATGTGGAGATGTGTGTTAACACTACTTCCTCCTATCTTCCATGTTCCCTAAATTATTTGGTTTCCTCTTTGTATTAATTTGGCTCACACAGGCTGCTCCAGGCAAGGACTGCCATTCTGCTTGGTTACAGCTGTCCAGTGTTTGCAGCAGCTACTGGGACATTAGAAATAATTAATATTGTGGACAAATTTCAGTGATGTAAAGTGGTGGAGAAAAATAAGCTAATGTTTCTCCCGGAAGGTCTCGTGTAATTGAACTATGCCTTTAATTTTATGGCATGTATTTAAAAGAAAATACATAATGTGTGTGTGGTTTTGTAGTACAAAAAAGTCAGTGGCAGTGATGGCCAGGGTTTGGTGTATGATACCACAGTGGTTTGCAGGTCATCTCACCCCATTTTCTTTAGACAAGTGTAGGAATTTGCTCTGTAGCGATGTTGGCAGCATGTCAGAGGACGATAAATTCTGGAAATCAGCAAAGCTGTAAGCTCCTGTCAGTACATGATACCTAAAGGAAATTAACTGGATTTGAAGGTTTTGTATTTTATTTCTTTTTTCTTTTTCTTATTTCAGGTAAGTGGCTTAGTGTGTCTCAAATGGTAGTTTTAGCAGGAATTGCTTCTACAACACCCTGTTCAGCTATGTTTTTATCTTAGTTCAACCTTTAAACATTTCTGACATAATATAAATAATGCCTTTATTCCCAGTGGCCTTGCTACAGAGATATATATGCCACTGGAACTAGAAGAGGGATCCTATGCCCTTCCTTTAAAATCAAAATACCTATCTTGCTCCAGTGGCTTCAGACCAAAGGCTTGTTTAGCATAAAAACCAGTTAATTTTAAAAGCCAAACCCCAAGCCATGAACGTACTTAAGAAGAGTTGGAATGTTACTTTTTGACATCCAAAAGTCTTTCTCATCTTCATCCATGTTCTCAATTGCTTGCAGAGAAGGCACAAGGACAGTTAGGTTTGAGGTGGTGGACAACACCGAGTTTATCTTGGCCTCCTGCATGGAAGTAAAGAAGGTAAAATAATTCATTCCAGGATTGGCCTATAAATAGTAGCTGGTGACATTTTAAGCAAGGTGGAGTGTTTGACGTGCTTTGTGACCAGCCTGGAAAGGGACAAGCTATTATACTGAGCAATGACTTGAACAGCAGCACTTAGAGCTGTACAGAAATGGTAAACGAGTGTCTATTTTTTTGCAGAATAGATTGCCAGCATTGAAAGGGCAGAAATAGTTTACAGGTCAGAATTGGTTTTTATGATGACATACATAACTTGACCCCCACAAAAGTTAGCTTGTCTCCTAGGATTTGTATTATGTACTTGATTTTTTTTTTAAAAAAGAATAGAGGTGATAAATGCTAGTGGTTACTGATAAATTCAAGTCATTTGCTCTTCCAGAGCACTCCATGCTGTTCAATAGATAGAAGGACTATGAACCATGATATAAGAGACTCCCATGACACAGTGTTCCCATTTGGAAGAAGACTCTTTAAAACATGGCTGGGATTTTTTTCAAGATGTCCAAGAGTTATCTGTGTCCACTAGCACTGCAGTGGAGCTTGCTGCTGACAGCTCTAATTTTAAAAGATGGGGATTGTGAGATCTGTAGTATGCATGAATTAATTGATCTTCCATATTTTTATCTGCCTAAAGAGTGGAAAGAGTTTCCACTGGAGAGCGTTTTTGCACTTGTGTGGAATTTTTTTTTTTGAGTGAAAAATGGAAAGCTAAATATTTACATGTGATCTTGCTGAAGATGGGGTTCTCCAAGCTTTTCACAGTCTCCACAGCTTGCCATTTTCGATGCTGCAAAACTTGAGGGAGCAATATGAGCTTGGGCTCCATCTTTTTGCAGCTGGTATGCTGCCTGGTAGCTGTTTTGGATAGTCCTTCATTACCCATATTGGGTTCTGGATCAAGAAGGGAATCAGCTCCCTTAAATAGCTGGGGATTTTTTCTTTGTTAAGATCATCTTTCTTCCTAGCCATCATCCCTATCACCTTCCAAATATTTAAATATAGAAAGAGCAACAAACGTCCCCTTCTCATCCTTCCTGAGCAGCAAGAAAAGAATTTGGTTATGAAAAGTGGTAAACATCACATTCCTGCTCAAGTACAAAGTTAAAAACCCACAGATGGATATGCCTCCCTATTTTGCTCATGTTGTTATTTTAAGTGATAGCATTTCTCTGAAGTGTAGCAGAAATTTCCACATCAGTTTCAACAGATTATACAGAATCTTCCCTCTGATTTGTTCCCTCATTATCTAAAGGGCATATTAGCAGAAGAACAGCATTTTCAATTGTGCCCATTTCTTTAAATTCTTTAGTTTCTCTATAGAGAGTTCAGTGCCACAGTGTGAGCTCAGGGCCAGGCAGACACCTGGCCTGAATTAGCCATGTGGAGCTCTCTGGTGTTCCTTGCAATTGTGTGCTTTAATGATCCCCAAGGCATCTACCTTTGAAAAGCCTTAAAGCAGCTAATGTGCTGTGACTTCTGATTCTGAAGCTATTCATTAACACATCACTGTCCTTTCTTGTTCACCATGGTTCTGATGAACACTTCTTACAATTAAGTTTTAAATTCTTGGGGGAGCAACCAGTTTTGATCTTAATTCATACAGTTCCAATCACAGTGGGGTAGGACCTTAATGTTTCTGCTGCTCCAGTAATACATAATACATGTGAAAATAGGGAGTGGATTTTGACAACCAGTGTATCCAGACCTTTGGGGTTTGAAACCTACTTTGGTGCTTCTTCCATAACCTGGAGCCAAACAAGGTAATCTTTGCTCACTGGGGTTGCTCAGCCTGGAGGAAAGAAGACTCCAGGGAAACCTTTCAGTACTGACAGGGAGCTTGTAAGAAAGGTGGGACAGACTTTTTTAGCAGCACCTTTTGCAGAAGAATAAGGGACAATGGTTCTAAACTGAAACAGGGTGGATTTAGGTTTGATTGTGGAAAGAATTTTTTTTTTTTTTTAACAATGAGGGTGATGAAACACTGGAAGAGGTGGCTCAGGGGTGTGTGCTTTATTTCAATCCTTTATTTGTAACCAAGTGGGATGGGATGACCCATCCCTGGAGATATTCAGGATCTGGCTGGGCAGGACTCTGAGCAACCTGACCTAGTTGAAGATGTCCCTGCTTATGGCAGGGAGATTGGACCAGATGGACTTTAAAGGTCCTTTTTTACTCAAACCATTCTATGATTCTATTTCCTGCACCTCAGCCAGGCCTGCACAGACTGAGTTGTTTCCTGCTCTCTTGCTGTGGCAGCAGCACACTGTCCAGCCATACACTTGCATTTTTCTGCCATGGGGCATGTGGAAATTGGGGGGGTAGGGCATTCCTTTCCTTCCCACTTGTCATTTTATTGAAAGAGATAAGTTTAAAGGAGACACCTGGGGTCCTGTCCAGTCCCTGCTCACACCCTACTGCTGCTTATCTGGGCTACAATGTGTTTTCATGCAAAATTAGTCATGGCTTATGTAGCTCCTTGCCTCAGAGAGCAGGCTTGGAACTAGTTCTGCTGCTTGTGCAGCTTCCTTACTGAATTTGGGTTCAGAAGTTTGTTTTCAGGCAGAAATTGGGAATCAGATGGTCAACCCCCCCACAACAGGTGGGAAAGGCACCCTGATGTCTCTCCAGATTTTCAGCTTCATCTCTCTTGTGGAAGTATTGCTGTGAGGCTCCAATTTCTAAACTCCGCAAGGCTCTGCATGTATTTCTGCAAACTTGAACATGCTACAGAAATTAACCATGAAGTGTACTTACATTAACCCACTGGTTAAAAGCAGCTGCTTCTGACAGAGTGGATAGCTCCTGATGAGAAAGAAGAGAGATCAATGAGTTTGTAAGCTATAATTAGCTGTACCAAAGTGCTCTTGACTGTGGGGCAACCCACCATGCCTGGCCTGGCTGATGTGACATGGAGGAGGAGGAGGAGGTTTTCAGTGTGAGTGAAAAGGAATGGCATTATTTATTTTTTTTTTTTAATACTTTCTGGTAATGGGAAAGGTGAATTTTCAATTCTTGAAAATCAGGCCATGGGTTGCTTAGATGTGTACCTGACCTTGGTACATATTGTGTATGACCCCAGGCTAAGCATTAATTTCCTGTAACTTTAAACTTAATTCTTCTCTTAACTCCATGCAAAATTGATTGAAATATGTTTTTTTTATCTGATATTTGTACAGCATCTTTCACATCACCCAGCCCTTATTCTGCCAGAGTACTTAAAACAGAGATAGATGGTAGTATAAGCAGGGGTGGCAGATAGTGCTCAGAGCCATGTAAGATTATTGCCAGGAACTGAGACTGAGGACACTTTCATTTTTCCTGTGCTGTTAAATGCATATTTATTTCACCAATTGACTTGCTTTGCTTTTATCTGCCTGTAGGTCAGCACAGTTTGCTTCAACATGATAAATTGATAATTTCCACTGAGAGTGCCTGCAGGGCAAAACTACAGAAGAGTTGACTGCTTGGTGCTCTCAGCTGGGAGGTGAGTGCTTAGCACTTCTGTAGCTCTGGACTCTGAGATTGGTGTTTTCCAATTTGTTTTCAATTTTGAACTTTCAATTTGTTTGAAGCCGGAAATATGCTCTGCTCCCTTAGGCCCCTTCCCAAGCCATGTTTTTAAACTCAACAAATTTATGAATCAGGAGAGTGTTCCCACTGGAGCATCCTTTGCAGAGACCATTTTCTGCCTGTTTGTAAAGGCTTTGCTGTTCTCTCTGGGTAAGAGGCAGGGTGAGCCCTGTGCAGCAGGTGCTGTGCCCAGAGGAGGTGACCCCAGCACTTACATCTGCAGCGCTTCCGTAGCAGGTCCTGCCGTCCCCCTCGTAGCCCTTTGGGCACACACACTCCCAGCCACGAGAAGACTCAAACTGACAAGTTGCCTTTGAACCAGAAAGAGAGAGAATTTGTCAAAGGAGAGCACTCCAGCATGGATGGCCTGTGAAACCCCTTGTTTATATACAAGGGGCCTGTTTATATACAAGTATCAGCTTACAAAGGAGCTTTTTTTCCATCTTCCATGGGTGTTCTCACCTTCCTGTAGGACACACTCCATCAGCCCAGGGCACTAACTCCCTCCCCTACCCACCATGCACTAAGTCTACAGGAATATAAACCCTTCCTCCACCTTTTTGTTTCCTCCCTACATGTTTGAGGTCCTATTTTTTCACCTGACTATGGCAGATCCATCCTCTGCTCCCCAGAGCTCCTCGCCTCAGCTCTGTGCCCCACCTGAGGATGGAACTACAGGGCACAGCAGGGCAGCAGCTACTGATAAAGCTGATAGATGCCTGGGTGACTTGGGTGAATATCCCAACAGGATAGTAGATCCAAGTTGTAATTGCTGGTAGAAAAAGCATTTATTTATTCTAGGCTTGAGATAATCCTTCTGTACTGGCAGATTTGGAGCAGACCTTGCACTTTATCCTCATGCACCATGCTGATGTGGTTCAAAGTTTTTGGTGCTTCTAGAACTGCTTGGAAAGTGCTTTCTCCAAAGGAAATTGCAGGCTTGAAATGGCAAATAAATTCTATGGTGTGCGCGGGAGGCGAGGCGTGATATGAATCTGAACACTTTGTTCAGAGAATGATTTATTACTCACCAGATGATGGCATTTTCCATTTTGTTCCAGGCACGAGTTTATGGGTGTGCATTCAATTCCATTCCCCTGAAATCCATCCTTACACTTACAGTCATTCTGTCGTTTCAATAAAACATGGCAATTCATTAAAATGATTAAAATACTGTTCATATTCTAGACGTGGTGAATTAGTTTCTCTGTGTTTCTGTAGCCTGGCATTGACTCCAGTGGAATGACACTGACTAATATCTGCAGAAGACCTTCATACCTGACATCTACTAATGCACTTTCTAAAAATGTGTTTGCTGAAAGAGCAAGAGAAAGGAGGGAACACCAGGACTGGAATTTAAGGAGACTGTTTTGGATGGGGAGCACCATGTGGAAATAACATCAGGGCTGTGAGGGAGAGGAGGATTTGGGGAAGAAAGCAGGGTAGGAAACCCAAGTTCTGGCAGAGCACAATGGTTGAGGACATGGAAGGTGGCAGTGACTGTGAGGACCTACCTGCCCTGGCCCGATGTATATGCAGGTGGCATTCTCGTGGCACGGTGCCGTGCTGGGCAGCAGGCAGGTGTTGATGGCTGAGCAGTCCCTTCCATCACCTGTCCATCCTGCCTGGCAAACACACCTGTGCTCCTCTGGGCCTGTCTGAACACACTCAGCCTAGGGGGAGATGCAGAGGCAGCCATTCAGGACTCTTAGGGGACATCTGCCTTTAGCCATCAGGCTTGTCTGAGCTCTGGACTGGGATCTGGGGAAAGAGCCTGGAACTCCAATGAAAACCTTGACTCTGATGTAGAAGTCTCTGGCCAAACCTTCCTCTTTGCTTGCCTTTCTGTGGGAAAAGCACGTACTTACATTGACATTGCAGCCCCCAGGGTTTGAAACAGCACAAGGATCAACTTTGCTGCAGCTGAAGCCATCTCCCTCATAGCCAGGTTTGCAAACACAGCTACAGAGACAAGAGGAGGAAGGAGGCGTTACACGTGACAGGACAGCTCCAAAGCAAAGTGATTGTTTTCCACTGCAATGTGCTATTTATAGGCAGCTTAAAATTGGCAACCTTGGATTTGTGATGCAAGTAGCTCAAGTGTGTACATTATGGGGTTTTTTTTTCCAAAATATTGACTGGGTTAATTGAGTCAAATCAGGGATCTATTCTCTGCATATGAGACAGGGAGTGGAATTAATTCTGAGCTGATGTTATCATTGCAAAGTTGAGCTAACAGCTCTGAAATCTTTATGGGCTGGCCATGCTCTCTCCCTGAAATGTGTGTGAGACAACGAGCCCTCCTGTTTCCCTGGGTCCCTTCCCAGGATTAACCTTAATTGGAGGGAATTATTTAAGCACTCAGGTTCTGCAGCATCCCCCTTAGTGCTTGTCGTGACTCATTATGGATAATACACTGCAGCAAGAGGCAAACTTACTGCATGTGAGGGTGAGCTTGAGGCAAGTGCAGGGCAGCTGAAGCAGTTAACAGGGTTTTGTGGTTAGGACTGGGGAACCTGTGCTGAAGTCTTTGGTGTGTGGTGTGCAAAACTT
Source organism: Fringilla coelebs (assembly GCF_963513975.1). NCBI lineage: Eukaryota > Metazoa > Chordata > Aves > Passeriformes > Fringillidae > Fringilla > Fringilla coelebs. The sequence continues at coordinate 63,750,821 of NC_140033.1, read as the reverse complement.
ACCTGACCTGACCAGAGTGAGATATCCACCCTCAAACTGTTGAGAATGTCATTCTTTTTCAGCAAGGCTTAAACTCCTAAATCACTAAGGGGTGGTTAGAAATAAGAGCTTCCTAAAAGCCTCTGTAGATGCCAGTAGGAAGGGAGGCTTCTAATCAAGGATCAGATCTGTATGCAACTATCAATGTTAAATATGCAAGGTGCAGGGTATTGAGAACTTGTAATTATTATCTTGCAACTCAAGGCTGATGTGGTGCATGGTTATGCTTGTTAGCTGCACAGCAGGGTTGCAGTGGCTGCTGTCTGTGCACTGCTGCCAGGGTCTGTTTTGGTCAGGCAAACAGGGAAGAGCTGCAGCACAGTGAATATTAATGGATGCAGGCTACTGACTTACCTCACTGTGCCATCACTGAGCTGACAGTCTGCATGTGCATGGCAGAGCTGTAGGGAGGGCTCACAGGGAACAATCTGCTGCTCGCAGAGTTTCCCTGTGTATCCAGCTCTGCAGGATCCAGGCAGGCAGGTCCCATCGCTGTCTACTCGGTTATCACACTTCCCATTCATGCAGGGGCACTCTGCCAGAGATAAGCTACAATGAGCACTTCCACAGTGGAAAAAGGCATTTGCACTCCCATTTCTTATGAATCAGCCCTTCCTATTTTTTTCCAAGAATCTAAACTTTTGTATTTTTTTGACCTCACTCTGATGGGGGACTTTTGTTAATCATAGCCATGTCTTTTTGGGTGTGTTTTATGGGTAACTCTTTAAAACCTGTTGTATTTTTAAACTGCTCTTATCAATGAATTTCAAAGTGCTTCAGAGAAGTAGGAGCAAAATGCTATGTCCTAGACTATTAAAGTTATTCATTGCATGACTTTTGCTGCGCTTTCAGTGACAGGGTAAGCCTTTAAACACTGAGCCCACTGACCTTCCAGGTTGCACAGAGCATCAGCACAGACCTACCAGGACATTGCTAGGACTGGGTGGATTAGTGCTGCTGGAGGCACAGCAATGTGCCCAAGGGATAGAGCAGGAAAGCTTTGAGTACTCCAGAGAATTGTCAGTGACTAGTCAAGCAAACACTTATTACTTTGGTGGGATTGGAGTTTAGGCGCTACCACAATTCCTTATGGAATTTGTGTCTCAGCTTTTGTCCATGTACCTTTGAACCTTCAAGAGAGCTTTGCTTCCTGAATGGCAGGCTGTTTCACAACAAAAAAGACTAAAAATGGTTTTGTAGGTGAGGAATGTATGTATATTTGATGTTGTATATGCTGTAGACTCTCAAATGAATTATGGTTTGGCTCAGTAGAATTAAATCTGTCAGTGCAGAACTGTAAGCTATAAAATAGATCAGAAATTATTCAGTAAGGGTTGTTAAGTGGCCAAAACACAATCTGCTTATAGATCAACTTGTTCTTAGATTACAGATGTTTGTCATTGCAGGCAGAATCTGTTCTGTTGTGGGCAATGGTAGATGGGAACAGAATAGCAAAAATTTTCTTTTCAATTACTTGTGTGAGTGAGACAGAAACCAAAAGAACAATGAATTAGTATAAAACAAGATTTGACCCCTGCAAAAAGTCATTTATAGTATTTACACAGACCCTGGTCTTATGATGTGTCCATTTGAAACAGGAAATGAAAATACCCCAGGAACATCTTGCTCATCTTCCACAGGGACTGTTTAGCAACCAGTTCACTCCTGCCTGAACGCCACTAGGATCCAAAAGACCCATTGGGCTATTGCTCACACTGTTGTGCTGAGGCTGTAGAGCTGCACTTACCTTTGTCACACTGAGGTCCATATTTGCCAGGGTCTGAGCAGAACTGGCAGCTCAAGCCTTGAAATGCCTCGGAGCAAACACAAGTGCCATTTCCATCCAGGCCATCCATACACTGTGATATGGAGGGGAGGTGATTGTTATATATGAATTCAAACAAGTCTTTACCTTAGAAAAGACACTACATGCCTGTCCATATTTTGTGACTCAGACTCTCAGGAAGAGCTCCAGCTTTGCTGAGATAGGTGTTTCAAAGAAAAACTTTATGCTTTTTCTTTGCTGCTATGCATTCTACCATTCTTTGCAGTTTTTCTGTGAGAATAGTGAGCTGGGGGGTCATTACACTGTGCTGTGCAAATTAAAAGCATGAGAATGGGCCACTCAGCCTTGCCTGTGTGCTGTGTGTTGGAACCCTAGAAATCTGCAATTTGGGCATCTGAGAGGTGACAGATTCCCTTTCCCTCCTACCTACAACTGAACCTGAAATCCACAGCTATCACTGGACGCAGAGGAAGGGGGCAGCCCTTGTGGAGCCCAACATTCCTATTGTGCAGAAATGCTCCAGGGGCTTTTGGGACACAGCTCATCCTTCCCCCCTGGAGTGCAGGGTGCTGCTGGATGCTCTGCTTACCTGCCCATTCCCAGAGCAGGGTTTGGAGAAACCTCCTGGACATGGTCTGCAGTTAGGGCCAAAGAAGCCTTTGCAACACTTTGGTTCCTGCAAAATAAAGAAAATATCCTCTTTTTCAATGCTTTAGGGCAGAGGAAGTGCATAAAGACCAAATCTTTGCTGTATTTCAGCCCTCTGAGAAATGTCTGCATGGCTAACATGCAGAAAAGCCTGGTGTTGAACTAGGACCAGCTCTGAAATATCCTGTTAAAAACCAGGAGGGGTGTTGACAGTTCACTAAGGGGATGCACAGACGACCTGATATTGTCCTGGTTCTTATCAGGCTCAGGGTTAGCAATCCCCATCCTGTCCCCACTTATGAGCATGCCAGTGGGTATCTGCTCATATTGTGTGCAGTCTCATATTTGCCAGTGGGAGTGCCGTGGAATTAGGATGCAGGCAGTTTCCTTGGAAGCTGAGAGCAGGAACCTCAGGATGTTTCACCCCAGGGAGATGCTGTGACAGCCAGACATGCTGCTTTGATCTTCCTCCCTCCCCTCTGCACCAGGGTGGGATTTAGCCACCATGCAGCTCTGAATGGCCTTTTTGGTTGTATGTTATTTGTGCAGTGGCTTCTTGAGCTGTTTGTTATTTACCTCTGAGGTGTACACCAGCTCCTCTCAGCCTGGTGTTGAAGTGCATGGAAACTACATGCACATGTCCAAACATCTCTCAACTCCAAAAGGAAAGTTCACCATGTATAAGAGAAAATTTTGGAAAGATTTTACATACATTTCATTTTAAGGAGCTGTAATTCTATAGCTTTGCTGTTATATTGCAGGCTCTAGCACAGCCAATTTTTGAAAGGTTGGGCATTCAATAATACATCTCTGCTTTGAGAAAGGCTGGAACATGCACAAAAGAGAGGCATTAGTATTTCTAAGCTATGTAGAGTTCTGTGATACAGTCTTAATACCACAGCATAATTTACCTGGATAATTTATAGAAAGCACCTTGCTGGTATTGCATTAAAAAATTTTATCAAGTCATGTATTTTTCACTATACGAACTTTCTTTTGTTTCTGACTACTGACTTACAGGATTTCTATCAGTGGATTTTTATAAAATGGGGAATAACATTCCTGTGGTAGCTAGACCTGAATTTTGTATGTGGATTAATATGCAGCTAAATTTGTATCTCTTAGCTACAAAGCAGATGGGAGAGCTTCAATCCTTCCTGAACCTGTGTCTGCAGACTGTTACTTCAGGGAGGATGCTTAATCAAGGAAACTTGTAACAGATGTGAGGTCTATTTTAAACACATCCAGTTTATTAACTCTGAAAGCATTGTCATAGTGATTCTCACTCCTCACATCTCCCTTCTGCAGAAATAGGACTTGCTTCACCTGAGAAACAAGAGCTCCTATGAAGGATACAGGGAATTTTGCAACAGCTAACAAAGAAATTCTGGAATTGTCAGGAGATTCAGTCATTGCCAAAAAGAGATGAAAGTACTATCTATATCTGTATTTTTTATGCATTCTCCTGTTTTCATATGTGGTTCTTTTGCTCTCTATGTTGGCAGAGCAATAACCAAAATATGGGCATGCCTTCTCCCTATGCCTTTTGTACAACTGGTGAGTCTGCTGGGAAATGTCTCAGGATGGTCTTGGGATGGGCTGCACATCCTGGGGACAGGAAGGCAGTGCATGCTGTAAACAGCCTTCACACACACCCTAGATAGAAATGATAGACATAGGGATTTGAAAAGGTGTTACACCGACTGCTGAGATGCATCCTTATGGATGGCATACCCTGTAAATTTTAAGTACCTCTGGTTTATGACTTCTAAGTGTTCCAGCATGAATCTGGAACCAAAGCACAGCACCAGGGCTATATCTGCTGGCTCTGATTTTTGAAGAGTTGTTGTTCATTTCCACCTTCTCCTTTCTTACCCCATTTTTCCTTCCCTTACTCCCTTCTTTTAATGAACATGAAGCTTCCTCAACAGAAGAAAACAAGGACATGAATGCTCTGGTGTTCTAGACTCAGTATAATGAGTTAACTAATATTGTCTGAGAGCCTAGTACAGGCTACACATTTAACTTCTATGACAATATTTTATTTTTCCTGGAAAAGCACAGATTAATTGAGTCTAGACTGCAGGCACTGTGAACAGAAATTTGTCTTGTGTACAGGTGGCAAAGAGAAAAATATTGTTTGCTTCCACATGGCAGATCCAGTGGTACATAGATATTTTTTTGTCTTCACCCTTTGGTTGCTTTTTCTGACTAATTTTAATTTATCACCATGTAGTGGTGACTGGCAATTACATAAATGAGGAGATATAAACTCCAGTGGCAGATTTAAAGGTGAATTCTCTACAGGCTCTACATGCCATAACCTCAGAGAGGTTGAGCCTTTCAGAGTGTGGATATGGGGTTTGTCCAAGCTATTGCCCTTGTGACTGTCAATGTCTTGTTTTTCAATCAAGTTAGCATAAATCCTAGAGCAGCATCCATTGTGTTATGTGACTGTTTTGTAGCCACTGAACAGGAGACCATAAACCTGAATTATGGCACTTGTCCCACAGATTTATCACTGGGGCTGTGGGGAAAGAATCACGTACTGGTTTGGATTTAGTAGTCCCTCATGTTGTACAGGACTTAAAGGAATAAAGGATCAGAATTACAAAAGCATTTGTGCAGCAAATAGCTGAGGTACCAATACCACTACTATGTTTTAAAGATCTGTGGGTCAGATATATAGATAGATATATATATATATATATATATATTTTGGTAAATGTATTTTGATATTATAAAAGTTGTTTTACAAGCTGCATAGTCATATCTGAAGCTGACATAGAGTCTTGCCTTTGTGCTTCTGAAAATTCCTGTAAGTGTGCCTTTACCCCTTTAGAACCTAAAAATCTGGCTGATTGTTGTGGGCAGGTTCCCTCTGTTGCTCTGCTTGATGCTCAGAGCTACTTGGTGTCACCTACTCAGTCCCTTTCCTTGATGCTCAGTGCCACTTGGTGTCACCTACTCAGTCCCTTTCCTTGAAGCTCAGTGCCACTTGGTGTCACCTACTCAGTCTCTTTCTCCCCATGGAACAGTCCCAGCCACGTGTACCTGCTCCCTCCTCTTCCTGAGGATGGGAGTCTGGTCTCTCTCTTCTGCCATGCCCCACCAGAGGATGGAGAAAAGTGCCCCCTCCTCCAGGCAAGGTCAGATCTGCCTGTTCTCAGTGGCAGATTGATACACTGCCTTCACACTGAAGTCACTGGAGCACAGAGATCTGTTCCCATCCAATCTACCACTGGGGTGATGATCTCTGGGGGAAGGTGGAGGAGGGAGCTGGGGTCAGCTGCTCCTTCAGTGCTCTGAGCACTTGTCAGAGATCATCCAAACTGGCTGTGGTCCACACATCAGGCAGCACTGAGGACCTGTTGTCCCCTCTGTGCTCTTTGTGACATTAAGACTAAACCCTTCATGTCCTTCAGTTGGGCTCAGGTGTAGTTTTCAGCATTTGGCTATGGTTACATGGATAAGTATGCATTAGCCCAAAGGTTTCATATTTAGGGATGCAAAGTTCTTGTAAGTGTGTAGATCTACCATTTCCTACAAGGTTTGTGTCTTTTAACTCTTTAGTGTTTATTAGGTGCTGTTAGAAAAGTGTTAGTGTTTATTAGGTGCTGTAGAAAACTGTTTTCTGAGAGTGATGGGAATGCTTGGTGCAGAGCAAAAGTTGAAAAAGCCATTGCTCCTTTGTGTTTTCCTGGCTTGCAGTGCTCTGCTTAAATCTTAGCAGATATAACTACATTTTTAAATATGCATGAAGCTTTCAAGGCTGACAGAAGGTCCTAACTTAAATTTGGGGAATAATTTTTGTGACCAACAGTGTTGGTTTTGTCTTTAGATAACTTTTTGTCTATTGCTTTAGGACAGATTGATGTTGGAGATATTTTTTAGGTAGGTTTTGGGTAAGGAATTCAGATTACTGGAGTGTTTTGGGTGGGGATTGCTTTTTGCATCAGAGATTGCTGCTTGGAGCTCTGCCTGACTTATGATTATATTGCACATACAGCACTTTGTAGTTACTGCCAGATGTAACAGATCTTTACTGCCAGTGTTTTACATCAGGATCAGAGACTATTACATTTTGATGCTGTCCAGCTCTGCTGGGAGCCTCTTTGCAGGCTGTGGTTCTGGACTGTTGTAAGCTAAGACATTAAATGTTTTCCTTTTGTACCGGAACTGTCACTGGCCCAGATGTGGGCTTGAACGTGGTCCAGGGGCAGCTCACTGGGGCTGTGCTTATTCCAAGGCAAAGTTTGGTCTGACATTCAGCCCTCTTACCAGAAATAGCATCTGAATGTTACCAAGCAAAGGCCTGTACTGTGTTACCTAAGTGAGCCAGGTTTGACAGAATCCACCCTTTTAAATGGGAGAAGTTTTGTTTCTGGAGGCAAGCAGAGCTAGGGGAAATTGTGGCTGCTGAAAATGACATATTTCTAATATATAAATATAAAAATATTATGTTAATATTTTAACTTGCTGTTTCCTTTCCCTGCATATTTAGTAGAAAGTAAAATATTGGTCTGGAGTTGTTTTCCCTGAGAACATGACACTTTTAAATTCCCATGTACTTGTACGCACAGATGGGATTCAGGAACTGGAGGAAAGAGTTGGACTGGAGAGACAAAGAGTATTTCAAAGCATTAATGAAGCAACTAGATTTTTTTTAAGCTGGTATAGGATGTGTTCATATGAGTTCCCTGTTTGCAGTACTGCTAGGCTGGTGGCCATTGATTTATTTCCAAAAATACCTCTTTCAAGTGGATGATATCAGAAAAAATTAGTAAAGGGAAGAGGAAGCTGGAATGCCTTCTTTGGAAGAGTTGGAGACACAGATTCATTGTGATTCTCTTACCTTTGTGACCTGGCTTGTCTCCTCACACCAATGTGGTAGGATTGGAACAATTGTGGGTGGGATGAGAACACCCTCAAGGATATAAATGCGACCATTTTTTGCAACAATATCTGTTTCTTCCATTTTTTCTCCACTCACCAAGACCTTTCCCTATGAAACAATAAATTATTATTAATAATAAAGTATTTTTAGCTCCTCAGTTTCTGATGATTTAATTTTAAATGTGTAAAATTACTCTCTAGTCATACCTCTTTTGAATTTGCTATCTAATTTTTATTATGCTTGTTTATCTCACATATATTGTGTGTTTTCATGTATACTGGTCTTCAGCAGAAGTATCTAATTTTTTTCTATGAATCTGCCCTGTCAGCCTATGTAACTGGGGAATAAAAGACTGGCCAAAATGAGAAAACTAGTGATGACTTGAGGCACTGATTTCAGTGGGTTTAAACATGCCTTGGTGTTAGAAGAGGGGGAAAGTGAGAGTCTGGGATCTATCCAAATTCACAGAAGAGATGAAAAAAAGTATTTTTTCTGCATTTACTCCTGCAGCTGCTCGGCCCTTACAAGAATTTTTATAGGTGCATCTCTACTCTAGAAGAGAAGGAAGCTAACCTAACAGATCAGCTTGGTTTTGCACAAGTACTGATCAATTAACGCTTTTAAAAATCTCTTCACTAGGTACATCAGGATCAGAGACTATAATATTACAGAGAGAAAAAGAATATTTTTGTGTGCACTGATAAGTGTTCAAAATGACTAAAATATGTAACAGAAGGATTTTAAATAGATTATTTTTTAAAATAAGGCAGAGCATGAATGAGGATCATTCCTGGACTGTGGATAAGCTTAAGGACAAAGCCCCTGTAGGCTGTCCTTGTATACCAATCATTTGCTCTGCATCCTTTATAATATTAATGTTAACAGTAGGTGGGAATGAGAAGTTGAAAATTCCTGCCACATCATAGCAAGAAATTCCTCTGCTAATGCCTCCCCCATCCCTTTTTGTTGCCTGTAAAGTTGCCTCGATCAGAGTGAGCTGCTCCCAGGGGAGGGCTGTGACTTACAGTGCTGGTCCTGTTAAAGTGAATGAACTGCTTTGCCATGGTCCTGATGTGCTCTATTGAGACAAGGCTGGCAATCTCTAGCTGAAATGAATATAAATTGGTTGAGACAAGTGTAATATCATTACTCTCTTCAAATCCAGACACATTTTGCAATAAAGACTTTGGGAAGAGAAAATCATCATCAATGTGACAATTGTTATCAATTGACAAACCAGCTTGTGTAACAAAGCAAGTGCCATTAAATCATGACTGAGCTTGCTGGTTCCTGCAGGTGAGGACCTTATTGCTCCTTAAAATAATATTAATTTTTCTTCCAATTATAACACTCAGTCTAATTAAAGTTAATACTTTTCTCTAAAAATAGTCCTGTTTGCATCCACCGTTGTGGTGGTGCTGGTACCATGAAGGTACATGTGGTTCTCATGTTCCCACTCTGCTGGGAGTGACCACATCAGATTATACAAACTGAGCCTTTCATTAAGGATACAAGCACTTCTTTCCTTCCTTCCCCACCACAGAGGCTGGGGTGGGGATGAACTTCCCCCCAGGAAAAACAAGGGGCTTGCTTAGAGGATGGAAAAAACCCAGCTCTTTCTGAAAAACGGATTTTATCAGAATAGGCTCAGAGGTAGCTCGATTTCAAGGGCAGAAAGTCCTTTTCCTGCTACTCATGCCTGCAGTCCTGACAATGCCCCTGCCAGTGGCTCTTGTCCCTGCACCCTGGGCTGGCAGAGCAGCTGTGCTCACCTCAGTGTTGGAGACGATGTGATACCGGACCAGCTCCAGCAGCTTCCAGGAACCCTGCCAGTGCACAAAACAGGCTCTTTTAGCCCAAAACGAGCCTCAGCAACCCAGTCTGGCTTGTTGAGTAGACATGGGCATGAGAACAGCATCACTGACCAGTGCACCAGAAACCTCTGGGTCAGTGGTGCTGTTCAGCTTGTGGCAGGCTCCCTGGCATTCCATGCCCTCATCCCTACACCGCATTTTATTTTGACACGGACCTTCAATGGCATGGATCTATTTTGGGACAGGCAGGAGGTGTCCAGGGGACAGGGTACCAAGATCCACCTCCTGGGACCCCACCAGCAGTGACTCCCATCCACCCTTGTGGCAGCTGCTTCCCTTGACTGTTCCCACCAAGGGTGGTGCATCCCAGGAGAGGTTTGGGGCTGTGCCGTGTGTCTGTCCAGGCTGTGATGTCTGGGCAAAAGCAGAGGACTGGGGGCCTGGTGTGGAGGAATATGTGATGGGAGACTCCAGATCCTTTTCCTCTCTAGGTGTTTTGGTCTTTAATTGTTAGAGATGGCTTCCAGCATAGGAGCTAATTCAGATGAACTCTGGACAATGCATGACACTAATTCAGATGAATCTCCTATCCATCTGCTGCCTGAGAAAGATTTGCCTTATGGAAAGACTGTACCTCTGCAGAAAGCAGGTAATCCAGAACCTCAGCTTTCATATTACTCAGAGCCTTGTTACTTGGAACAAAGACTGTGTAAGCCTGGTTGTCCTGCTGCAAATCCATTGCTAGGCCAGTTTTCTGTTTTGGTTTAAAAATAAAAGTGAAATTACATATCCATGTTGAAGAACATCTGTAAGAAGCCTTATGTAACTGCTTTAATGGATCCTTACCTCTAACAAAGATGTAAATTGGCTGTATCTTCCATTAGCCTGAAGTAATGACATTATAGTTTTCTGAAATAGGATAAAAGTAAGATTTGATTTAGTTGGGAAAATGAAATAAGTGCCAGTTCTTATGAGACATTTCTTGACTTATTGTGTGAGTCTCAATCGTTACAGATTGAATGCATCTCATTTGGGGGGCTGGTGGTGCTTGGAAATGACTGAGATGGCAGCACTTTTTTCCTGGTGCTATGCTGGTTTATAGTTAGATTTTGTCATTTTCCTGAAATACTGGGTGGTCACAGGAAACACAGCTGTGTGTGTATGGGGAAAGAGTTTTTATCTCTTCATCCCAAATGAAAAAAAGGCAAAGGAGTAAAATATTTGAAAAACGCAACATAAGGAAGGGAACTTTTAAGAAAGCATGATAAGCTGGGCACCAGAACCCTAAAACATTACAAATCATAATTTATTTTAATATTAGCCTTTCGGAGGGAGGAATTGAAACTTTGAACACAAGTCTTGTCTGGTATCTGTACAGATGCCCCTCCTTTTAGTGTGTGACCCTGGCATTCAGTGAAATTCACTGATCATGACGGCCAATTTTCCAAGGAACCAACCAGATGCAGTGAGAACATCCAAACCCTCCACGGTCCAGCTTGGCAGAAAGGTGAATGTCTGTTTTCTGTGGAAACTGTCTCATTACCTTTCACTTTGAATATTGCTTCATTGGGCTGATGTGCTAGGGCTCAGTAGAGTTTGCTAAGTTTCTGTCAGTCACATCCACCTCATGTGAAACTGTTTCAAGAGAAAGTTTGACATTGCCTGTCTGTAACTTAGGGCTCACCTCTTTGCTGCCCTCAAATGTTGGCTCCACGTTGTCCATGGCTTTGTCGATTATGTGCAAAATTCCATTGGAAGCAACAATATCTCCCTGCAAAATTTTTCCTTTCCCCCTTCCTCCTTGGATTCTAATTCTCAGTTGATTATCCTGAAAGAAACCAGGCAATGGGTAGTGAATTCTTTATTATGAAATGGCAGCAGTGTGTACACAGGCTGAATGTACTTTAAGACCCCTTCTTGTTGCCAACATCTAAAAAAATTTAAATCTGGGGAGGCTAAATATTGCTTCCAGTGCTTATCAAGGAAATGGAAAAAAAACCCTTTGGAATCAGGACCATGTTCTTTTGCTTCAGGACAGCAAAATTCAGAAGAGAAATGAGACAGGCCCTGAGGGGGATTCAGTTTACCTGAAAGTGTCGTGGTGACTGCCAGTAAAAAAAATCTTCTAAGAAATTATTTAAAATATTGTTGCACTGGAAAGGTCTGCTCCTATACACTTGTGGGACTCTAACCCATTTCCTTATATTCGATGTATATTTAAAACAACAAAATGTTGCTGATTCTGCACTGTACTGAAGCCTCAGGAAACAAACAGGGCTCAGACAGAAAGGATGTTTTCCTGTTACAAAGGGAGTGTGTACTCACTGAACATATAAAATAGATATCTCTGCTCAGATGCCACTGCTCTACTGCAAAACATAACAAGTACTTGATTTCAGCCTCCACATAGGCCCAGTCCATCAAGAGACACATAATGGACCAAGAACAATAATTCCAGGTTATAAAATCTAGTGTATCATCCACAGAGAACAAGGTTTTTTTAAAACTGTGGGACCAGACTGCCCAGGTGATTACTGACATTGGGTGATCTCGGCTAATGCTGAATTCTGCTATATATTTCCCAAATAATATATTTCATATGTTATTTATATATGGTTAATTGCCCCATGTTCTCTCTCTGCTGGGATTCCATCTGCTGCCTTGTCCCAAGGCTGCTGATGCTCACTGCAGCTCAGCCAGTGCCTGCTCCATGGGAGCAGTGCTCACAGGTTTCCAGCATAAGCTCTGTGGTTTTTTTTCCCCCTGCCAACTCTTGCTTCACCTGGGCTCTCTTAGCACCCCTCCCCTGCCCCCCCAGCTCTGTTGGTCATACCTGCAGATTCAAGATAACACCATTTTAGCAAACATTTTAGACCAGTCTCTGTTAAAGTCACTCAGTGCTAATACGTGACTAAAGGTAACTTTTTTTTCCCCAGTTTTAGTGGGAGCTTTGATGCCAGTGAGGTTTGAAGTTTGGCTTGAACTCCTTGTAGTGCATGGCCATGGCAGTGGTTTTTCCTAATCTAAGAGTTATCTTCACCCTGATATCTCTCTGCAGAAAGAGTGTTCCTGCTCCTTGTGGAGGGAACAGAGAGCACTATCCTGAAAGCCACTTACTGTCACCGACATGTGCTATGAAAAATCCTTTCCTTAGGATTTTTCCTCCTGAGAAGCTGAGAGGCCTCAGGAACAAAGTGTAAACAATGATTATCTGCTGCTGTGGAATGCAGCAGGTGGATCTGGGATTGGTCTCATGTGGTTGTTTCTGATTAATGGCCAATCACAGTCCAGCTGTCTCAGACTGTTTCTGTCAGTCTGAGCTTTGTTATTCATTCCTTTTCGATTCTCAGCCAGCCTTCTGATGAAATCCTTTCTTCTATTCTTTTAGTATAGTTTTTAATATAATATATATCATAAAATAATAAATCAAGCCTTCTGAATATGGACTCAACTTTCTCATCTCTTCCCTCATCCTGGGACCCCTGTGATCACCGTCACAACTTACCTTTTCTCCCTTTGACATCTCTCCTGACTTGCCAGTCAAAGTATATATTACATTAGCGTTAGTCAAGCTACTGGTGTTCAGTTGACCTGCAATAATATGGAGTTTCATGAAGTACTGGGCTTTCTGTTTATTTTTCAGAAGATCCTTTACCTAGAAAAGCAGAGGAACAGAGATTTATTTCAATGCAAGCTTTATATTAAAAAAAAAAGGTGAATACTTTTTTGCTCTCTTCAGTTGTTAAATTCTGAAATTACATATTTTACCCTGAAGTGAAGTGATGGAGTCTGAAAAAAGTGGAGACCTTTCTTGGTTTTGGTTCAGCTCGCATTTTACCCTCATGTCCCTGCATGAGCAGCAGGTGCCTCCAGAATTGTCCTGATGTCAGTGGAAGGTGCTATTAGGTGTCAGTCTCTTTTGTTTTTTCACTAAAGCCATTTTTTTTTTATGCCCCTTATGTAAAAGGTGACCTGAAGTCCTTGCTGCTGACAATTCAGATCTCTGTTCAACCCCGGGCTCAAATGAGTTAAAAGACTTTGAGCATAGTCATGTAAGACCATCCAAAACTTAGCTTGGGGTGTGACAGCGTTCCACCCAAATTATTTAGTTTTTCTTTAAAGTGTGAAAAATGCAGGCTGTGGCCCTAGATTTAAATGTGACTGGAAGTGTACTAGAGCCAAGTATTTGTATCTGCTGAATTCACAACACTTACAGCACAGCTGAGATTTCTGCAGAAGCCAAATCCCCCAAATGTGAAACCTTTTCTCTTGTTTACTTACATTTGTGCCTTTGAGTCCCTTGTTTGTTGGTACAAGCACAGTAAATGGTCCCAGAGTGCTCAGCTGCCATTCATAGGTATTTTCTTATGAGAAGAAGGAATAAAAAAAGTTTAAATGCCTATTGAAAACCTCATTTGCCAAAGGGACTGTGCAAAGCTGTGAAGGGAGAATAAGCAATAACAGTATCTGATTATTAAATATTAATTTAAGGTTCTAAAGTACAAGCCATTAAAAGATGAGAGACAGATGGGATGTGGAATCCAGGTGCTGCTCCATATTTGACACAAAATGAGGCAAAGCATTCAGGATGCTTCTGGCAGCCTGGATTCTGTGGCATGCAGGCCAGGGCAAGGACACAAAACCAGCAGCTTCTTTGGGGATGTGTCCTTACAGGAAGACAGCCTTCTGATTTAAATCAATTCAGTCTCTATGGGGTGAGAAATATGCAGCTGATAACCTGCTGCTACTGGAAATATTAGGTAATCAAAACTAGATGCACTGAAAGTTAATTAGAATTCATTTACTACCCAGAAGCTGTTTCTGTATCCAAGACAGTAGCAGGAGAGACCACTGGTTTCTGCAGCTGAAGGCATTAAATATTTCTGATATTTAGCTCTTTTCCTAGAGGTATAAAATCAGAACTGGAAAAATCTTAACAGTTGTTACAGGTGTATTATATAGAGAATATATCTCAAAATTAATGTGCTGTCCTACAAAGCATCTATAAATTCTTAGCTTTTGAAAGACATCAGTGTGGAGTGAACATGTTTTAAGTTAACCTGGTTAGTGGTTAATGTGTCTTTGTAGCTTCTGGCAAGTAGATCATATGGCACATTTACCTCTAAAACTTAACCAAAGCACATGAAATCTGGGTTGCTGTTAACTCAGCAGGCTGGGCACTTTTCAGACACGTGAGGAGCAATGCACAGAGAAACTGCAACTGAACTCTCACTGCTGAGGCAATGGATATTGATCCTCAGCACTGAGTATGAAAGGCTTTGCCAAGTTTTGACCTTGGCCAGCAATGGGGGATCCTTTTTCCTTCTGTTCAGGAATTCATGGTCTTTATTTTAATTGCTGGGCTCCGTGGGACTGAGCAAATTATATTAAAGAGAAGGATTTTTTTCTCCCATATTTACAAGTTTAAGTCAAAGACCCAGCTCAATTCTAGCAGTGTTTGTTCATTCCTCAAATAGAGAAAATGATGAAGGCTGTAAGGTTGCTCAGTTCACCAGGTAACTGAGAATGCCAGTGATTTTGATGGGTTAGTGTGTGTCATTCTAGGCCAAATCTCACTTGTCCAAAACAGTGGGGGCTGGGAGAAGAAGTGGGGTAATCCCACTTGTTACACTGTGGGGCAAAACCCACTGGTGATGTTAAATGATATGTGAGTGGTTGCGGAGCATGTTTGGCACTTCTGCAATATTCTTGCACTCTGCAATCGTGGTGCGAGGAGCAGAGCAGCTTCAGGTGGTCTGAGGGGCTTTTCAGTGGGCAGCATGTGTGCTGGCATGCTGTGAGAGCAGACAGGGCAGGATCAGCCCCCTGGGCTCTGCTTGTGCTCAGTTACTCGCTGAACCTCCACAACCTCCCAAAAAACTCCCTTCTTTATCAAAGCAGGACACTCACCCATGAGCAGGAGGCTGGATGTCAGCTTGCCCTGCCACTCTCCTCCCACTTGTGCGTTCAGCTCCTGGAGGCGCTCCACGATGTTCCCGTGGCACACGAACCCGTTCCCCACGGAGCCCCCCTGGCATGTGCACCTGGGGAGGGATTGGCATTTCAGCTGTGCCCCTCGATAAACTGGCACCAGGTGCTGCCTACTGCCCCTCTGGAGGCATTTCCAGGCAGCACTGGTGCAGGGCAGTCAATTCTCTGCTTCTGCCTGCTGTGAAGTGTGCCAGTGTGTGGGCCAGCCTGGTGGCTGCTGGCCTGGGGTGGTGGGACCTCGTTAGCTGAGCCAGGAGACAGCAGTGTCTGTCTTTCTGTCTTGCAGGACCTTTGAGTGGAGGCAGCAGTGTCTGCCTTGCAGGACCTTTAAAGGGAGACAGCAGTGTCTGTCTTGCAGGACCTTTGAGTAGAGGCTGTGTGCAGCCTCTGGTCCCAAAAGTGTTGTGGCTGCTGGAGCCCAGAAATCTACTGAACCTACCTGTGGGGGGACAGAATGTAAGAGAAGAAAGATAGTGCAGAAGGCAATCTCACCCCTGAGGAGCTGCAGCTGTACTAATTACCAAAGATTAGGAACAGTCCTGCCCTTAACAGGCCACAGCTGTGTCCAGTGAGGATGAGTGCTAGAAAAGAGTGGGTGAGCTGGGTGAGAAGAGAACTGGAGTTTGTTGGCTGGGCTGTGAAGAAAGAATCAGTGCTGTGAGGAGCTGCCCATGAGGAATCACCGAGAAGGTATTGAAATTTTACAATAAGATGACAGCACCTACCCTGTTTGTGGGTGAGGAGACAGGAGAACATAAATGTGCCGGGTGTGACTCTTGCATCAGGGAGTCTGTTTTGTGAAGAGCTCACTCAGGACATGAGGTTTGGCAGGATTAATGGTAGTTAAGGGAGGTGATAGTGTAGCCACATTTCTCTTCACAGAGAAAAGCAAGGCACAATTCTTCCCAGGAATATTTCTGAGATTCACATTCTCTGAATCTCAGAGAAAGGAAAAACAATTCTTATCTCATTTGCTGTGCCTGTGTTTGTGCAAAAGGAGAATGCAATGTGGGGAATTGTTTACCCAAAGTGATGTTGGTTTGTTTCCTTGGTCTGTCAGGGCCTATCCTCTGTGTGTGTGCGTGTGTGTTGGGACTGTGGGCTTACAGTCCTGAGATTCTGTGCTGCTGAGTGCCTGGCAGATTCAGTTTAGATGTAATGTAATATAGTATAATAAAGTAATTAATTAACCTTCTGATAAGATGGAGTCAGATGCATCATTCTCTCCCCCTCGCTGGGAGCAAAAATATCCACTGTAGGATAGCAGCTCATCAGTCCTTGGAAGAGTTGCATTGGTTTTGTAGAAAAAGTTTTTTCCTTTCAACAAAGCAAAGTGGTGGTTTGTCACCCTGCCCTTTAAGTAATGCCACCATTTTGGGCATTAATACTTGTACTTTTAACACCATGCCAGTTATTTAATTATATTAATTATTATTATTTAGTTATATTAATGAATATACTTAATTATATTAATAAATATTATTAATATTATCTTTTTATTTTCTGCTGCAGCACAAAATGTGCTTTTTTAGATGTATGTGTTGTTGTTGCTGTCTCTCTTCTGGAAATACCATCTCATATG
This sequence comes from Fringilla coelebs, assembly GCF_963513975.1. Classification (NCBI taxonomy): domain Eukaryota; kingdom Metazoa; phylum Chordata; class Aves; order Passeriformes; family Fringillidae; genus Fringilla; species Fringilla coelebs. The sequence goes on along the minus strand of NC_140033.1, from coordinate 63,734,064 downwards.
TAACACCCTGTCTGTCTCCTGGGGACTCCAGCCTGTGGGGGTGCCAGTGGGGTGTTCCTGACCCAGCACTCTGGGTGTCTAAAGCAGACTCAGGTCACAGTGCCCATGAGATGGACAGACAGACACTGGATTAATAGTACCCTTCCCAATTAAGTCTGCAGCTCGTTCAATATTCATATAAGCTCTAACCACAATGGTTCATCTCTCTGGATATTTTTTTCCTAACGGCATCACTGGGGGAAGGAGCATTACTTATGTCAGCAAAAGATGCCTTTTCTCTAATCACTCATTTGCATGTGCTGATTGTTAAAAACACACCCCTGCCACCAACATCCCACAGCAGTACCAGCCAGAGGCCAGACCCTCTCCTTTTTCCCATGTATGGTCTCTGCTGCAGCTGTTTCTCTAGTGAGATCAATGTTATTGGAAAGCCCCCACAAGTCCCTGCAGTCTGGGGAGCTGCATGGAGGCTCAGAGGAGTCTTGAGATTTTGGCCAAGAGTCTCAAGCTTTGACTCTGATCCTGAGTAAAAATGGAAGTCTGAAAGCAACCTAAATTTTTAGGATGCTATTCTGAGTGTGAATCCACTTCTTTCTAAGGGGATCTCTTGAGCAGAGAGAGCATGACTGTGGAGCCTGGCTGAAGGGTTTACAGCTGGGAGAGATGAACAGCTGCTCCTTGGGAGCTGGTCCATTTTTTCTGGTGGGGCAAATATTGTTGAGTTGCTGTAGGTAGCTCCCTTCCACTTCTGAACAGAGAAGAAAACTGAGGCTTCAAAGGAGCTGAGAAATAGCAAAGTAGAAAAAATGAACTACACTTGAAATACGGCACAAATCAGATCCAGGTTTCAAAATAAAGCTCTCCTCTCTTTTCCATCCAATGTTCATAAAGAAGCAGGTGTTTAAACATAAAAACTTTTTTGGCTATCATTTCTGGGGGCACAGTGAACTGCAGAAATGCCCACACGGTTTGAAACTTCTCTCCTGAGGACGATATTGCTCATAACTGAGTGGGCTTCCAAGTGACATAGTTTGGATTTGTGTGCCAAAGGAAAGCATTGAGCAATTTCAGATTAGCACCCATGGCATGGGATTGAGCCCTTCAACTTGTGTGCTTCCTCACTCCTCCTGGTGGAGGAATTGACTTTCTGTGGCTGGGCACTGGAAAGACCAGCGGGACTGGAAAAGATGGGAACTGTCACCACTTCAGCTTATTCAGGGAAAAAAACCCCTCTGTTTCTCTGGAAGGGGAAAGCTCAGGTTTCTGTCTCCATTTTACCAAAATCCTCTATAACAGAGTTTTGGTTTATGAAGCTACTAATTTCTACATTGATGACATAGGGGAAAAATAAGAGTGGCATTAAAAGAAAATAATAGAGTTTAACTGACAGGAGAGCAGCTCTCCTTGGAAACCAGAGAGGTTCTGATCTGATATGCGGTGTAATTCTGCACTGGTTGGAGCTTCATAGCTCCTGGGCAAGGCTGAACATGATTACTGTGCTGAAGCTACACCTGAGAAAATTTTAGCACTCATTCAGGAAAAATCTACATGGTAACATAAGACAAAGGCAATTGTGATTTGTGTTATATTCACAAATCAAATGTTTGGGTTTTTTACATCTTTGTCTGTATTAGAGATTTATTCCTGTACAAATAATTTGGTTCTGGAAAATGTAGAACTGTGTGAGGAAAGCTAATAGCACAACTGTATTCTTAAAAAAACCAAAACAAAAATAGAAAGGAGACAACGCAGTTTTGTGGCTTCTGTTATAGCTCTGTGTTTTGGAAAACAAACAAAAACAACGAAAAAAGCCCTCCCAAAATACATTTATACTCTGACATGCCGCCAAAATACAGTCTGTCATTTACCAGAACGTATTTTTTTGTGCCCACATTTACAAATTAATGCTTTTCTTTTTAAAGTTCATCTTTCATAAGAGGGTTTTCCTTAGCTCAAGTCTTATTTCAATCCCACTCCATTCTTCTGTACTTTTTTTGCCATTAAATATCATTAAATGAATGATGTGCAGAGAATTTTTATTGTTCTTTTCCATCCCCAGTAATTTTTAATTTTCTCATTCTAAGATTCTCAAAACTTTTTCAGCTCTCAAAAATTGTTTTACAATGGCAAAACAGTGACTAATTAGAGGAAAAAAGCTCCTGATTTGGAATTTTATTTCAAAATTTCAGCTGCTGTTGTGCAGTGTGGTAGTGCTCTCTACCAAGTGTTGTATGAGTCTGTGGTGAGCAGTTTGAGTAGCACACTATGCTGTAGAAGAGAGCCAGGGGATATTCTAGATAAATTTCTTTGAAATGCACATTAGCTGATACAGAAGTGATGCTGGTATTGCCCTGCCAGGGAAAGCTGTATGATGACACAAGGACTGGCAATGAGACAACATTCACTCAGGAGAGCATTCTGTCCATGGATCTAGGTGATAATTTTTTCCTAACTTACAATAAATGACCTGTATTGTCCTTCATGTTCAAGCTCTCACCTCCCAAAAACTGCTATTTCAGGCACAGCTCTTTAACCTGTTATCACTGGGCTATAGAAACACCTAAGCCAAATTCTGTGGTTTGAGAGAGCTTTGTAGAGTTCAGTGCCATCTGTTCCTTTTTCCTAACATCCATGCAGCATATTTCTGTACAGGAAAAGCCAAGTCTGCCAGGGGTTTTGCAGTTTCCCTCTTGCTCATCTCGAGGTTTTGAGGAATCTTCTGGAGTTGGTGTTGCTTTCACAGCTTGGGGGGCAGATTCCCTGGTTGTGTCTGAATTAGCATGCTCAGAAGAGGCAGGGCTCCAGTGCTATCCCATAATTAATGCTGATTAATTTTCAGCATGCTGCCTGGCGTGCTTCTGGCCCACACCAAGGAGCATTTCCCTGGCAGTGCCCAGGCACAGTTGAAGGGAGAGCATGTGCCAGGGACTGCTGCCAAGAGAAAGTTACTCTGCTTTGGAAGAGACTTTAGCTGTGAGACAGACAATGCTGCTTGCCCTGAGGAAAAGAGGTTTTTGGTCCCTTTTATTTACTAGTGTAGAAATGACCTCTGAGTGCTTTAAAAATAAAACTTAATAGGTATTAGCAAATGGCCTGCTGAAATCTATCACTGCGTTAATGACCCTAACCCCATTAAATCTTGTGACTTTTCCTTGATAAAGAAGCCATTAAAGATAACTTCAGGAGGTGTCCATCTACAGGATTTGTTTTAGCAGCCTTTTTACTAGGGAAGGAGGGAGAAACCGTGGGGAAACTTCAGAAGCAAAAAGACTCACGTAATCTCTCCTGGTGCAACTGTTAAGCATTTGGCTTTTTTGTGGCAAGTGTTGTTTGTTTCACAGATGTCCATCATGCTGCAGCCTTTCCCAGGTACAAAGTTGGTATAATGCTCCTTGCATTCACAGTGGGACTAAATCAGAAGGATGTAAGAGGGGAGAGAAAATTAGCCATGCACAAATTGTAGATTTCAGCATAATTTCTGAAATTAGGGCTTGAATACAGTGTCTTAGTTAATCAGCTGGTGGGTTCAGACACAAATATAAAGCTTATATTTGTACACACCAGCCTGTGTCTCAGCCATGTGCACTTCACTGAGACATGACCACAAACTGCAAAAGAGCTCTGAATGATCAAGTCTCCCTTTTTGGCTCTTCAGGGTCCCAAGCAAACCAGGCCTTTTGAAGCCTTGCTTTTTTGATGGTACAAGTTCTACACACAGAAATTGGAGCCAGTTCCCAACACCATAAAAAATATGTAGTCTTTGTAAAGTGCTGCTCATTGATTGTTTTCAAAGACTCAGATTGCTTCTTTTCTAAATAAACCAAATTTAGAGATGTTTATGTGGTACCAGTATAAGGACCCTGCTGATTCTACAAGTCCTCTGTGTCAGAGAGACAAAATTTAACTGGGAGATTTATTTCAGTTGCCTCCATTTTGGGGAGGCAAATCAAAGCCAAAACAGTCCCAGAAAAAACAACGCTATTGCCATTATTATTTTCAGAGAGGAGATAAAAGGACTCCCTCGCGTTCAACAGCAGGGCTTATGGTAAAGCTAGGAATAGCATTTGGTTTCCTTGGGAGCTGTTTCCATACCCCCATGGCTTCTTTTTGGAGAGGAAGCATTATTTCTTGGGCAGTTGTGTGGAGGAGTGGTGAGAGGGTAGAGGTCACGTAGACATTCTCTTGTTAGCTGAGCAAGGACTGGGAAAGTTCCAAACCCAGCTAATCTGAGTTTTTGCACCTGCAAGAACTTGTGTCCTTGAGCGTAGCTATGGTACGATGACAGTAATGAGGATGAGACGTGAGAAGCAGAAATGTAAGTTCTCAAGAATGAGGAAGAGCTGATATTGTAGCATAACCAATCAATTGCTTAGCTTACAGAATATGCATGAGCTTATTACATGTTGTGTATAAAAGCCTGGTGCCTATCAAAACAGTTGGAGCTTGCTGATTCTCATATTAAGAGTACAAGACTTCCCTCACCGCGACACAGTTACACTGACCTTTCCTGGACCGTCGTAGATGCAGATGCTGGACTGTGCAGGGCAGCTCCCATGTGCTGCCTGACAGGGGTCTATGGGCAGGCAGATTTGCCCATCCCCTGTGTAACCTTCTCCACAGGTGCATCTGTGCTGGTTTGGCCCCAGGTAAATGCAGTCGGCATTAGGATCGCAGACCTTGTTGGAGCACGGGTTGATAGCTTGTGAAAAAAGGAGTGAAGTAAATGAATCTTTGCCCGCAGTTCTAAAATTGAAGACAAGGATTTACCAGAGCACCTCCATGCCAAACAAAGCCTGGGCAGACTAAACTTTTCATAACAGCCAAGTCTGAAGTATTGTGGCCGCGTGGAGATGGAAGGGAAGAATGTGTTTATGCTAACATAGCAACCAACTGTTTGCTTTTGAGCAGAAATGATCTCTTAGCTTGGCAAATCGAGTTATAAACAGATTAAAGCACGTAACGTGCTCATTAAAATATCACAACTATTTCCTTGTTCTCTGGTGGGTTTTAACTAGAGAAGGTCAGGTGGGAGGTACGAGGTCTGTGCAAGCTTCAAGCACATGTTAGATCAGTTGGAAAATATTTCTCAATACAATAGGCCTTCACTGTTTTCTTTCCGGTAGTTAAACAATGTAATGTCATCGGTTCAGCTGTATGGAAAACTGTCCAGAAAGTACTTTAGTCTTCCACACTCTTCTACTTTCAGGGCGGCACTAGAACCTCACTAGTTATTTCCATGAAGCATTTTTATTTTTTTGAGAAAATAGCATTGCTTGTTCTTTTTTAAGGTAAAGCAGTGCTTGGAGAGCATCTTCTCACACCTTTGTGTCCACATTAGGTTACGGTTAAGCAAATGTTGTATCTAGAAGATGGCATGCCCTGGAGACACCTAAGAAGTGGTGCTTCTCGCTGTTTTTGCCTCTTTTCTCCCTTGACTTCCCCTCAGCTGAAACTGATCTGAGCCAATCTCTTCTAAATTGTGCTTCCAGCGTCAGATTAAACAATATTCTTTGTTGCAATTAGTCTAGAAAGGAGGACTGGTACCGTAAGACATAAAGTGAGTAGGGAAAAGAAAATCTGGACTCTTAGGCAGTTAATTTGGGCATTGAATGGCAAGTTGAGTCTATAAAGACACATCTAAGGTAGAGTTTATCTGTAGCTGAGATGCTATCAGCTTTGTTTCATGAAAAACAGGAAAGCTAGAATGAACTTTACTTGCCTGTAGAGTTTGTGCTTGCTGATGGAACTGAGCTGTCTTATGATGGCTGCTGAATAAATATAAGCCCTTGCTTGCTGTTGTTATGGAAGTGAGCTTTGAGGCTGAACTGTGCCAAGCAGAGGGATATGTAAGCACTGGCGACCCAGTACCCACCTTATGTGTTTCAAGGCGGTTCACTAGGCTTAGTCTGATTGGACTGTATGCAGTCAGTCTGCACAGACTGTAACTTGTTAGCAATTGGATGGATGGGTTTCTGAAGCACATTTTAGGATTTTGTTTCTTCCTGAAGGAATCTAGTTTGTGCTTTGGGATACAAACCCAAAAGAAAAATTGGATGGTGAGATGTGGCTCAAAAGCACATTCCATATCTGAGCTCTGACAGTAATGGTGGTATATTTAAAGAACAGGGGCAGACATGGGAATTACTCACGTTCACATTGGGTGCCATCCCCATGGAAGCCGGGCAGGCAGGTGCACTGCAGCTGTCTTCCATCCTCCCCTGAGGCAGCACACCTGGAGCGGGCAGGGCACCGCAGCGCCTCGCACTCGGCTACGGCTGAGGGACACAGGGGACAGGTTAAGGTGTGCCTGCACGCGCTCAGGATTTGGGGTTCTGTGGAAACCCAGGGCACCAGGAATATTTCTCTGCTCCGGGGTGCCCTGACCCCCAGGGGAGCACTGACTCTGACCCTCATTCATGGAGAAAGCTTCCTAGACTTCAAGATGAACTAGAATCCACAGAAGTGTGAAATAGGTTATAGAGAGTAGTGTGGGTGTATCACTTGGTGAGAAATTTAGGTGTTGGGATTTTTAGTATGTTGTGGATGGAAGCAAAATGGAGGGCACAGGGTGCTGTCCTGGGTTTCTTCTTCATGCTCCTTCTTCTCCATGCGTTTGGGTGCCATTTTGTAATTGGGCAGAAAAACCCGCATTGCAGCTCCTTGGGATCAGTTATTGGGTTAAAAGGGAAAATAATCTAGGTGCCAGCTCTTAATGGGATATTTTAGTCTTAAAAGGCCTTGTAACGAGAGATTGTGGGCCATTTTGTGCCTTGCTGCTGAAGTCATGGTAGTGAGATTGCTTTACTGATAAATAATAAACAGCTGAGTCCAAACGTGAAACCCCTGTCTGGAGTGCCTTCAATCCAGCCCAGAGAAATTGATTAGGTTCAGCCTATGTTTGCTTGCTCTTGCATGACTAACCTGAGACCAATTCATCCTCACCAGTTCCACCTGTATCACAGCTGTTGAACACATTTCCTGTGGAAAATGCTCCTTACCCTGGTCACAGTGGAGCCCTTTGTATCCAGACAAGCAAGTGCAGCTTCCATCCCCTGCAATCCCACTGTTGCACACTCCGTGAACGCAGCCACAAACTACAGGGAGAAATGGATTTGCTTTGCTGAACAAAGTTGGAGCTTGGAAAACCTTCATTACTCATAGCAAGGTGTGTCCTAACCAGCAGCTTTGGCCAAGCCAAGCTCCAACCTGAGGGCCTGAATTTATAGGTGAGGTGATCAGTACTTGCAGTTGCATACATCATAAATGGCACATGAATTTTTGAAGGCTGTTAACAGCCCCAAGTCTGAAAATCTGCAGAACACACAGTGTAAACACCAAACTGACTTGTTGCTAATGTCATAAAACTTGCAAAATTCGACAAACAATCTGAAGCCAAAACTGGATATAATGTGTAACATAGACCTCTTTAGTTTCAGTTAACCTATTGCTTGGTTTTGCTTCAACTCTGTATCTCTCATGAACCTTAAAAAGAGATGAGATTTAAGACCTTTTTTTTCTCCTCCCTAAACAGGATTTATTTAGTTAAAAGCATAATTAAAAGTCTCAGATTTCTCTCTTCCTATAGCCTCTCATTTCTGGTTATATTCTGGTTATAAGCCCAGTGGCAATATGCACACAAAATGATGCATTCACAGTCCAGGCAATGAAGAGACCCTTTAAAAATAATCTTTGAAGCCTTAAGTATTCTGAAAAAGCTTTATAGTTATACCTGTTTGAATTATGGCAATGATGCTTTTTAAAAAGGACATTTAGAATTACACTTGGAAAAGTTCAAAAGAGGTACAGAACTGTATTGCTGTCTTCATGTTTAAGCTGCAGTGATGTAGCATATCCTCATCCCTTTAAAAACAAAGCTTGTCATCGTGCAAATAACCTGCGCTAATTAATTAACAACTTCCTACCTATGTTAATAGTCATAATATAAAAACCAGGAATGTCTAAGATATTACTACAAAGCAGCCACAAATGAACATTGTTTATATTTTATTAATTTTAGAACACTTGGAGGAGCTCAAATATCTGACAGCTGAAGTGTAAAATACTGCTTAAATGAATATGTAATTGAACCCTCCAGTAATTTCTTGGAAAATAATTGCATTTATGATATTAAATGCATTCAAGTACCCTGTTTTCATGAAAATGCTGGCTCAGTTACATTTCTGTGTATCAACACTGGCATCCAGTGGACAGCTGGTAGAAAAAGAGTCTTTGAGCCAGCAGTGGTGTAGGATTAGTGTAGAAAGGCTGGCACAGATTAGTTAAATTGAGACCATTGGAGACTCCTCAAAAGTAACATTATGTAGGTCTTGAGGGAAGAAAAGCAGTTTTACTTTGAGATAAGCAACTATTACCACTTAAGAATAAGACTATTTCAAAATTTTTTTCAGGCAGTTTTCTGGTTTTTCAGTGTGATCGTCAGCAAGGGTCAGGAAGGTAAAAGAGTAGAGATCATTGAGGCAAAAGTGAAAAATGTTATATGCATGTATACACTTGTGATACATAAACATTTTATAAAGTGTGTACATGGTTTTAATTGCTCCTTCAGACTTCCCATTCTGACAGATGTATGGCTAATCAGTGAATTCATCAACCACCCAAACCCCAAAACTAAACACATCCTTTATCACACTTTTGACAGAACTGTGGATCTCCCTGGCACAAAATAGAGCAAAGAGCTGTCTTTCCTTTCCCCACTGTGTTCTCTGAGGCAGCACACCAGCTCTTACTGAGAACTCTTTGGGCCCCCTACCCATTTCACTGTGATTTCTTAAGAGTCTGAATGCAGCTTTTACTCCCTTCTTCTCCCTAATCAAATAAAGCAAGTTCAAATTTACCTGATGCACAGTCAGGACCAAATAAATTGTCTTCAGCACATTTTTCACAGGCTGTCCCACCAAATCCTTTCTGTGAATTACACAATGAAAATCAGAACTTAAGTTTCTCATCTATCTCTATACAGACAGATATATGCTTGGCAGGCTGAAAACAGCATCTTTTGCTGTCAAAAGAAAATAACATGACAGTTTCAATCAAGAGCTACCACAATTTAGAAAACATTGTCTTTTGAACAATCTTGCCCCCACATCTTCTTTAAAAATAACCTGTAGATCTTCAAATCAGATGTTCTAAATATCAAGGTAACAATAAAGTATAATAATCAAACCTAATGTCCAAATCAGGCTTACAATTGTTGGGTTGTATTTTCTGGGTGTTTCTACCTATGTCTCTTTTCATAATTCCCCAGAAGAGTATTTTTGATGTGAAGTAAGGATGAACCAGTAGAGGGGGAGGTAAAAAAGATTAATTTGAATTTTTTATTAAAAATCTATTTGCCTGAGGTTAAGCACTACACCTTGCACTCTCAGCAAAGGAGCAATGTATGGAGAATACAGTCTCATGTATAAGTTCTTTCTATTTAGGGTGAAAAAGTCACAAGTTTAAAATTTAAAAAACAGGAACAGAGACAATTTAAAAAACAGAGGAGCTCAAAACACCTGTCTCAGGAAGGCAAGGTGAAGAACTTGTTAATAATTCCACCTGAACACGCTTAAGTCTGGAGAAATAATAGTGTGAAGATTAATGCAATCCAAGCAAAAAATGAACTCCAAGCTGGTCATCACTTCTGTTTCTGGAATATTTCCCTTTAATGTCTTTATAGAGTAGAACACACAGGGCTCCCTAGGACAGCTTACATGCTGTTGTTGATTTGTTTTTCATTCAAAAGAGAGGACTCACCTGGCAAGTGCATGTTCCATTCCCAGCTATGCCCTGTGAGCAGCGTCCTCTCCCGTTGCAAGGCGATGCAGCTCCCCCTGGACATGCTGGAAATGACAATGCCAGAGCCATCAGTCACCTTGCTCTGACCCTTGTGCTCCCCCTGCTCACAGGGGGCCACCTTGGCAGCTGCAGGGTTTTGGGCCAGACAGGGGCTCTGGGGGACAGCTGCTGTTTTGCAGCTGCCTGAATCTCCTCACTAGAATCTTAGCATCAGCAGGGAACACCACCTTCTCTTGAACAAAAAATAATTCTCTTATTCCAAAGTACCATATGTTTTTTTTTTTTCCTGCTGCTCCACCTCTGTCTGCCACACCCTAAGCTGTTGGCTGTTCTGGCACAAGTGGAGCTTGCCTGAACACTCCTGCATGTTGATGTAACTCATGGATTGATAATTTGCTCTCGGGATTTTATTTGAGGCTACATTAGGGTTTAATAAGTCTTTTATTTCCCCCCAAAAAATTGCATTTTTTTTTTTAGTGGGAATTTTTCTTTTTCCCTGCTACCTTCATAAGACTGTGATAATTGATTCAAATGATCTTGGAAATTGAAATATCTAGATATCTCACAACCAAATCCTGTCCAGGGGGCTGTAGTCTCTAATCAAGCTTGTGTGCCAAAGGTGTGTTGTGCTCTCAGTACCTCTGGTGCTAAAACCATGGTTGCAGGCAGCAGTACAGATGGGGAGACAGTCTGAAAAAAAACCCCAGCCAGCAGGATGAGATAAGAAAAAAATGACCATATTTATAATAAAAATAGTCGAATTGTTTTGTCTGAAAGGTTTCAAGATTCAAATCTCTATTGAAAGATTGCCTACAAGAAATGTATGTTACAGTGGTTTTTGGTCAGATCATTCTGTCAGTTTTTCTCTCCTCTAGGGATACCCTTATTTTTCACAGTTGTCCTGCCCCTCCTTGGAAATCATGTATTAACTCTCTTCCATAAGCCTTTCCTTCCTGTATTCAGAATTCCCATTAAGTACCATAATTTTGTTGCAGGTGGTATCTAAATGTATCAAACTCCTACTGGCATCACAGGTACTCTGCTGTACCTTACTAGTGGATTTATTACTTATAAAGAGTCTCAGAGTTTGTTCTGTGTGGGTGGGAATGGGCAGCACTGGATTTATGCTCCCCCTGCCCAAGTTAATCCTGGTTTAGAGTATTTAGGTAATGTGGAAGTTTTAGTAAGAATGAATTTGATTTGGATGGAGTGATGAGCAAATAAGTAGACGTGCATATGTGTACACTTAATTACACTGAAAGCTTGGGCTTTATGCCAGTTGTTAATATTTCTTAATTTATTCCTAAATGTAATCTCAGGTCTACTGCATCTGCCTAAGCTTCTTTTGAAAAACCAATAAATTTAAAGATGAAAATGTAAGTGCTGTTTATCTCATACATGCTGAAATAATAAGATGTTTTTAGAATTTAGGTTAGATAACTACAAATGAGGGAAAGTAATAAATACATATCCTTTAATCTTTAAAGTGGCTTTTAGTGAATGTTGTTTCTGGCTGCTGTATGACAGCTAAATCTTAAAGATTCATGGCAGCTGTTTAATAGTTGCACAGAATAAAAACAAAAATGTATTTGCATTGATGCTTTTATTGAATGAGCAAGGCTAGAGAAAACTCAGAGTTCATGGTATAATTCCTAGGAAAAGTTGCTTTAAAATTATTGACAAAGCAGGTTCTATTTTTGCCCTTGGCATTCATTACACTCCTTGTCTTCACTGCATCTTGTCTCTTGTTTTGATACCAAGGGACAGCTTTATCAGCAGTGGGGTACATTACCAGATTGTTGAACAAGTTTGGCCAGGGAGATAAAGGGTTTCCTGCAACCCCAGGGCCAGAGGAGGCAGTGCTGGGACACTGGAGCCGGGCTGGCACAGTTCCCTGCTGCCACCCTGGGGAGAGGCCAGACCTTTGCTTTTATTGAGGATGCCTTTTGAAAAGCAGTGAGAAAGAGATGCTCTTGCTTATCTCTTAACAGCTGTCAGTGTGAAGGCCGAGTCTTTGAATCTAGGCCAAAAGAACCTAAATCTATCAGCATTTTTTCCCCTTCATGGACTTAAATTCAGTACTTTCCAAGTGTTATCAAATAGAGCCTCTTAAAATACTTCTCTTCACCTGACTCCCTGTGAGTCTGAAGCAGTTTGTGCTTGAAAAGAAGTATTTCGAACCATATAATTTGATAGTATTAAATTTAGTATTTTTCCTCTTGGTCTTTATTTTTTCTTTGAACATTTCCCCCCCCCTCCCCCTTATTCTTACAGTCCTTTCTGCTCAATTAGTCATGCCATACACCTTTCACTTGGTACCCAGGCTTTTCTTAGGAGCCATGGAAATATTTGCCTAGAATGGGAACCTGTGCTAGGGTAGGGAGCAGCTCCTGCTGTATCTGAGCTCCACCAGCTGTAGTACCTGTGGCTGGATGATACTGGCAGTGTTGAAAGGCAGTGCTATTTCCCCCTGGATCTTTTCTGATCCTATGCTTTTTCTCTTTTTGACTTTATGGCTTTTTGCAGAGGGATTGGTGTGCAGCTGGATGGCTTGGTGTGCTTCGTGGGGAGGGAAGGGGACGAAAGATCTTTCATTCACACTGTGTGTTTCAGCATGTGCTATCATTTAAGGAAGTCAGAGTGCTATTTGAGACTTAATTTTGTCCTTGCCATCAGATGATAAATGTAAAGCAAACCCCTAGTCAGGGATTTTTGCCCAGCCTCAGGAAGGACTGTCTTTCCTCCAAATATTTCAACATGTGCCATATTCTATGACAGAGGCTGTGATAATGTAGAGATGACTATTTTTCCCCCTCCAAATGAAAGCAGAAACAATGCTGAGACCTTGATTCTTTGCTTTGTGGGGTCAGGAAGTTTGTCCAAAGGAAGAGAGGGCTTCCTTGCCTTGGCAGCCTCCTTCACACCGTGGTGCAGGCAGGGCTCTGGCTCTGGGGCAGGGGCTCTGCCCCTCTCCAGACACACTGATGCCCCTCATGTGGCTGCCCAGAGCACCCTGATCATGGCAGGATGAGCTCTTGGGCTGCATTTGGAGCTGGGGAGGTTAAACCACCACCCAAGTAACTCTCTTCAGAAGGCATGACCACGCACTGTGCACTCAGCTCTTTGCCTGGCTTTTCTCTTGAAGCTGCTGTGAGCTGCAGTTTGACTGCTTTCCTCTAATAGATAAACCCCTGGTGTGACTTATCCATTTATCTACTATTTCCCTTTAGTAGATAAATCACTGGTGTTTAAATAATAGCTTGGGCTAAAATTAAATTTTTTTTTTAAAAATCTGTTTTGTGGACAAAGGACTTCACAGACATTGAAACAGACCCTGAGGCCAGTAACTAAAGGAGGAAGCACTCTGGCTGGGCAGGGAAACTTCCTCTGTGGGTCTGGATGCCCATCTTGGTAGCCTGAGATTTGATGCATTTGTGGAGATGCTGAAAAGCTTTTCCTGAGAAAAGGCACAGCAGAAGGGGAGGCACTCCTGATTCCCTTCCTTCAGTAATAGCTTCAGCATTCACAGGCAGTTAAAGAAATGGTTTCAAGTTGAGCTAAAAGAAAAGATCCTCCCTGCATCACAAAATCAAGAATTAAAGAGATTTGGAAATATTTCAGATGCAGATTAAGGTGGTTTTGACCTGAAATGAAACATTTAATTTGTGGTTTGAAAATCTTAATTTTTAAAATCCATTTTGGTGGTCCTCCTGAATGAAATAATTTTGCAGGCATTGACTGCAATGATTTGTTTTGAAAATCTCAAAATCTAGAAGGTTTTCTGAGGGTCTTTATATTTTTCTATGAATTTTTCTTCATAAATGAAAATTTGAATTTCTTTTTCCAAATCCCCTAAATTTTAGCAGAAAACTGCTATTTATTTCTACTTTAACAAGCTTGAAGGAACAAAATTCTCACAGCAATAGTTTCTGAGAAGAAGAAAAGTTGCTGCTTTATTTCTGTTCAAATTCTATATGAAACTAAAACCTCAAAGCCCAAAACAACTCACCCATGCAGTCTGGGCCCCAGTGCCCCTGGCAGCACTCAGGTTGTTCAAATTCCTTCACACAACGGTGCCGACAGCCCAGAAAAGAAAGCGTGTGTGTTTTAGTTTCCAGGTAATACCTGTGGAAAAAAGTTAGAGCTGCTTTAAAAGACTCCTCAGGGGGAAAATGAAATTCTTAAGTTCTCCTTTCAGTGGCAGGCAAGAGGACTTTAAGCTTGGTTGCATTGATCTACTGTTTTTTTTCTTCTTCTTCATTGAAACATGCATTGAATGTCAAGGTCTAAAAAGATACTTGGAGCTGTTTCTTTTGAACAGTGTATTTATCTTCCCATCCCAGCCTAAATACAGCACATTTCTCTAATTTTTGATTTGAAACAGTATTTTAAAAATTGTTTAATATCAAGGTTCTTTAAATTCTAAGTAAGCTCAAAGTAGTTACATTTCCTCTAGAGCAGTTATATTTTCTCCAAAATACTGCTTCTTTTCCCCAATTGGAATGGCAAGATGTCAAATTGGTTTTGAGATTTCTTCTTGCCCTTCAACCCCACAACTCCCTGATCTAGAAGTGTGAAAAATACTTAATTTATGTAAGATTAACACCTAAATATAGTATATAAGTTTGTAATACATTTTTGTATCATTCATATCAAGTATGCAGAATAAATATAGAAGAGGCTATGATTCCATTAAAGAGAAAATCTGTTAGGCCAAAGAGCAATGTTTATTTTCCTCTTATATCACTTGCTGTTTGACTTCAAGCATCAAACACCCTGAAGGCAGCTTGAGTTCTGGAGTTGGTGAAGCCAATGGTAAATGTTCCATAAGAAAATGGCATAGATTGGAGAATTTTTGATGTGTATTAATATTCTATAATTAATATTAGAAACAATATTAATATTGATAGTAGAAAATATTATTAAATAGAATATTGCTATTTCTAATAATATTAGAAAAATTAGCAATAATGAATATTAGCAAACAATATTAATGAGAGAAGCTCTGACAGAGGAGATACCTGCAGTCTGGTGTCCCAGTCCCATTGGTAATTTTGGTGTAACCAGCAGGGCACTGGGTGGCAAGGTTTAAAGAGCAAGGCACACATTTGGTTTTCATTCTAATGAGCAGCTTTTGATCACATTGCTTCTTCACCTGCAATTGGAGCAGAATAATTAACAAGGAAAAACACTACCCCAAGTGCCATTGTTGAAAAGTGACAAGTTGAACTCAGCTTTGTGCTCACCCACAGCTCTTTTCTGTACAGCAGGAGCTCCTTGTTTTGGAGCTAAACTAGGAAATTGACCCCATATTAGTTCTGTGCAGGAGCTTTGTCTGCACAAAATATGTCCAACCACTGCAGGATGAACCCTTCTAAGTGTATTTTTCCTAACAGTGCTTTATCAACAAATGCTAAGTTTGTCAGACTTAAAAACCAAGTTACAGAGACAGCTTCAGCCTACAGAGTGTTAGTTCCAAAGCTGCTGGCAAGTGCCTTCCCCACTCAAAGGCAAAATTAAACAAGGTGTGGAGGAGGCAAAATTAAATCAGCACCACCATACTCATCTAAAGGGCTATGGCTGGTATTTTCAGATTGGTGTCAAAGAATGATATATTGCTTTTCATTCAAATCTGGCCCCACCACAGCACTCAGAGAAGAGCAGCCCCTTTTTGTTTTTTGGTGTTTTTTTTTTTTTTTTAACCTGTTTTTATGTGTCTATTTAAAGCAATAAGTTTCTGCTGAACTGCATCTAATGTTGGCTTTATCTTCTTTTTTATTGGTATTTGTAGAAGTAAGTTCCCCATTCACAAATGGTGAGAAATGACCTGATTCAGAGTATGGTTTTTAAAAACCAGCAGCATAACCCTGTGCAGCCCAGACCTTCTGGACACTCATGGATGCTGCAGCCTCTGCAGAACCTCACAGCAGGTCTGGGTGGGTACCCTGGCACCTTGGGCAGGAATTCTTCATGTCCCATGGTGATCCTGGGTGAAGCCCTCACTCTGCAGTTTCTCAGCTTGACAGCTGAGGCATTTCAGCAGCAAAGTGTGTGAGGATGTCTCACAGACACTGACAAGGAGATTTAGCTTCAAAACCTCTGAGCCACTACATGTGATTGCCACCACATACAAGCACATTTCAACATCTATTTAGTTGTTAAATTTTAGTTTTCATAAGTGCACTGTTGAAATCTGGTCTGGGTAACATTGAAGTATTCGGGAAGTGAAACCCTTTTGTTGTGTAGATGCTTTTCAGGTGTCTTTGAAGTAAAAATGTCACCTTTTCCCAGGTGTGGGTATAATGTGAATACAGCTAGAAAAGAAATTTGGTTTTCATCAAAAAGAAACTACACAAATTTTCATTTTTGGAACAATAAAATTGAGTGTTTTGAAAAGGAAAAATTTAAATAAAAATAACTTATGTCCCTTCTCTACCACCAGCTTAAAATACTATTTGTTTTGGAATGATAATATTATTTCTACTTTCTCCCAATTCCTCATTTTCCCTTTTTGTTTTTAGAGAAAATGGAAGAAAGCTGACTTTTTAGTGTCTCTTCTTTTAGTAACTGTTTAGGTTTTTAAAAAAAATTTTTTTAAGAAAAACAAATTTTCCCCGTTTTTAGGTACATTTCAATGTATGTTTCCATTTAAAAACTGCAACCAACCAACAACAGCAACAAAACACCTGAGTGTCTTCCTTTTCCCCCTTCCAAGTCCTCTCTGTCTTTTTGTTTCCTCTTTTAAATCTGATCTGCCTCTCTACAAGGGTGGTGAAAACAGATGTTGTGAAATTCCACAGATTCACAGTATTTGTACATGACAAATGCACCACTTCCCCAAAGGTCTACAAACCCTTTAATTATTACTTTACATAGCTCGATTCCTTTGATTTTTATCTCTTACCTGTCTAAAATAGCTTTTCCTCCTTTTAGTTAGTAGGAACAGATAATTTTTGCTATAGAAAAATTTCTGCTTTCATCTTCTGACTTACCAGAAATCCCAATCAATTTCTTTTGATAAATGCATCATTTATGGTCTTTTACCACACATGCCAGTTTTAGAGACTTTTTCAGTGTACTCATGCTATATCATTTGAGCCCAATTCTCACACAGAATGAACAGATGCATTTCTGTTATTTCAGAGGACTGAATTACACAGCTCTCAGGTTATAATTCATTGTCATATACCCCAGTGACTGTTAAAGTGGCTTTTTCTGCTGTAAGATACAGTATCTGGTAACTGTTCTCTCTATAAAACATAGTAAAACAGACAATAATCCATTATGTAAAAAGCAACTTCTTACCTCATCTTGGACTTGTGATGTCAAACATAGCTTCATTGCAACCAAAAAAACAAAAAAGAATAAAAACCCTGGATTTTTTTCCATTGTGAATTGGACTTTTTTCTTTCAGAGCCGTCCAAGCATGAAAATTCAAATTTTGACATGAAATGATTGTTAGAGGTGCTGGTTTTTCTGCATCCTAAGGCAAATACTTTTACCAGGGCTCTTGTCTTCCCCAAGGTAAATGAGTGAAGGATAAGGCATGCAGAGCTTGCCTAGGCAGGAGAGATTCCAAAATGCAGGGTATTTGCTGAAAGCTTTCACTGGAAAGCTGAATAAAGCCTCCCTCACTGAATGACAGGATATCCTGACAGGGCTCCCATCATTTATTCCTCTCTCTGGAGCTGCTGATAGTACAAACCCAAGGACACTGAATTTTATGACAGATGATTTTAGGTGAGCATGGATAGGGGGCTGGAATAGCCACTGGGCTTTTTACTATTGCAGTTATTTAACTGATCTAAGGGAAAGCAAAGGATCTCTAGAAGTTGGTTTATCAGCCCTAATAACACAAGGGTGGGTCACCCCAATGTGGTTCTGAGAGAAATACTACGGATTTTATCTCAGGAGGCCAAAAGAACCTCTTCCAGATTTGGTTAGCTACATTAAAAAGGGCATATTTTTCTCTCTTTTTGCTATTTTTGTAAAATAATTTTGACTGATTTTCTGGAGCTAAGCAGAGGAAAATTGATTCAGCTGTATTACTTGAGTGTGGTTGGGAGAGATGAATATTCAGATTTGCCAAAAGTATTTTGATTATGCCATTTTGATTTGCCAAAAGCAAGACTTTTCCTTTCTTCTCAGAGTTTTTCAGCTCATTTCTAGTGCTGCTCTTTGCCACTGCTCTGGTCAGCCTTGTGTAGGTTCTCTCATGTCTCAAACACCCAAAAATGTGGCTCCCTCCAGTTTGTCAGCTTCGCCTGGTCCTCCAGACTTAGAATTTTTTCTGTCATTAGAAGGGGCTCCTTAAGGGTGCCTTAATACAAAGCTGTGCTTTGTAACACCCTATCTTTAAATCTGTGTGGTTTTCCTAAAGAACCAAGTGGTGATAAACATACAGCATAATGTACAAATCCATCTACTTTTGTTGCATGCTCTAAAAGAACTCTGCAAAAATCCCTGGGATGGCAGGGCAAGGTGTTTCCTGTACACTCATCAAATCCTGTTCCTTTCTCTAGATGATGAGGAAAGTAAATCATTCCTTGTTTATGCAGACATGATAGCAGCCAGGGTTGTAATGGACATGCAGACAGTAAGTAGGCTCTTAAGAAGGGCTGTTTCTTCTTTCTGAGGTCAAGGTTTCACATTTCTTTGGCTTTGCACACAATGTACAATCTGGAGATATAAAAAAAAAAAAGGGTTTGGCAAAGTAAATCTTTCCAGTCCCTTCCCTGGCGGAAGGGATGGCTCAGGTTTTACTCCAAAAGCAGAATCCTGGAGGATCTCCTCTTCAGGGTGGTGATAGCCCATGGCTGCATCCCATTCTTTGTGGGAGGTTTGGGAGTGCAATTCACCCTCCCCCTTGTGCAGAGGGGCTATCTGGGCAGGGTCAGTGACACCTGGGCAAATCACATCTGCTGGTCCCTGTGTGGGTGCTGGCAGGAGCTGACAGCTCCTTCGGCAGCTTGGGGTCAGCTGAGTCTCCTGCCTGTGACCACAGTGGTGAGAGGAGCTGTAAATCAAGCATGTCCCTTTCCTGCCCTGTAGGCTGAGATAAAAAGTAACAGCATCAGCTCTCTTGTTATCTACTCTTGCCTCTTGTACAGGCATTTGTGTGAAGTAAACTCTTTTTCCCTTTCCTTCCTCTCCCTTCTCATCAGGCCACGGGCTCCTCACTAACTGCTATGGTGGCTGCTTTCCTTGTTCCAGAGGGGCCAGCCACCCTTTCCTCCTGCTGCTGACCAGCATTTTCCTTCTTCGTGTCAGTTACAGACTCTGCCAAGCTCTGAACAACCCTACAGCCCTGCCTGGCTGGCTCCTGCCCACTTTGGGCAGAAATTCAGACTAAGAGGTCACCTGGCACTCAGGGTGGGGCCCTGGGGATGGGAAGGTGTAGGAGCATCAAGGGGTAGGATGGTGGGGATGGATGGAGACAAGAGATCTCTGCAGCCAGGTCTTGGAACTTGTGGTTTATTGCAAAGGGCCTGGGTACAGGACCCTGCTGGGAGCTGCCAGCCACAGCTCAGGGCAGACCCAAGAGAAGTAGAGAGAGTGGGAAAGAGAAAGAAGGCAAAAGCATGGTAAAGAGGATGAGAGAGTAAAAGAGGTAAAGAATAAAAGAGGACAAGATGTTCCCGTTACAATAAATCTTCTTCTTTGTTGAATATTCTAATTCTCACTAACCAATCTAATACAAGACACAAATCCTACAGCATTTCCATACAGCCTATAAGAATCATTACATTACCATGCTGTGTTACATTTTAAACCCTAAAACTACTCTTTGAACCCCTTCTGCCAAGCTGGCAGGGTCTGCTCTGACCCTTGGACCTGCCTGCAAGCAGAGGTATTGTTTTACCAAAAGGGGATCACCTTCAGCTGGCCACACCATCGTTTTCCTGTTGTTCAGTAACTAAGGTATCTCAAAGCTTGCTTTCATTTCAGTCTTGCTTATAGTTGCCATATTCTTAAAATCTTTTGCCAGACAATCATATTTATAAGGCTTTCCTGTTTCATCTTCCCCAACAGGAAGGTGTCACCTCAGTGCTTGAAGCAGCCTGTGCAGGCAGCACTGCCAGCCTGCCAGGGAGTGGCTTCCTGAAAGCCAGCATCAGTTTGGCACGGGGAGCCCAGGCAAGCCTCCCTCCTCAGATTGCCCTGTGTCTCAGCTTCTTGTACCTCTGAAAACTTTCAGGTTGCAAGCAGCCTGGTGAAAAAGATTATTAAGAGTCACTGTGTATACTTTAATACTGCAAATACCACGTGCTGGGGCATTCCCTTTTGTGTGTCAGTTTTGTTTTGCTATTGCATTCATGGACTGGGTGCTCCTACTTTAGGTAATTAAGAACTAGTTGTCCTTTTACTTTCTTCATCCACCTACTGCCTCTCCCCAAGTTACTGCTTCTATTTCTGTGCTGTAAATATCAACCAACCAGAGAAAACTGATGGCTCATTTATGTAGATGTTTTTGAAAATAATGTTTATGCTCATTTCAGCATCACCATGAGGTAGTTGCTCTTTCTCAGAGCTCTGTTCGTGAGGTCAGTTCAAAGAAAATCAAAATCAGCAGAGATACAGACATGATGGTTGCAGTGCTTGCTTTGTTCTGCACAGTTTTGATGGCTCCTCAACTTCCTGCATTTTGAAAATTCTTAATTGAATATTGACCACATAGCTTGCATTGTATTTGGTTCTCCTTAACTTTCAGAATGTGAAGCTCACTCAACCCGAGGTGACTGAGCTTTACATGATGAGGTCTCAGGGACTCGTACAAAGCTCAGCCATTTCACAATATATTGCACCATTTCAGAGGAAGAAATAAGACACTGATAAGACTACTTTGAAAGAAAACACTCATTGCAGCCTGAACATTTGTGAGCTCCACATGATAAAAGCTGGTATTGCTTTCCTGGTACGTTCTATCCTACCAGCAGCTCAGCTCCTCTCCCAGGCATGCAGCCTATTTCGTGAGATCTTACAGAGTGCCAAGGGTGAGGGCAGTATTGAGCTAAATTTGATATTCTTACTTGGTAATTTGGAAGTAAGCAGAAGAAAATCAATGAATTATTGTTTTTTTACTGTATGTGGCTTCTGTTTTAGAGCCAGTCACAGCAGGAAAACTGTCACAGGGGTGTTTGAATACAGTTGGAGGCTCCACATGTCTGAGGGAAGTCACTTTGCTCTTTGTTTGGAAACTGGCTAAAGCACCTTGCAGAAGGGTAGGGAAATATAAAATGTGTTCATAAGAAGAAAGCTTCCTAGGGGGAGGGAGGCTTTGGCTCTGCTGAGAGGAACGTCTGAATGCTAATTGTAGGTGGGAGGAAGGGGGGTACAACCATCAAGTTGCCTAGGAGGAGGCTTGGGGAAAGGAGGGGGGAATATTTGGGAAATACTGCCTTTGATTAACATAGACTTAATTGGAACATAACAAAGAGATATTAAAAAAAAAAAAAAAAGGTTTGGCAAGTTAAATCTTTCCAGTGCCATCCATCTGAGGAAGCCCACGGTGGCCTACGGAGAGCCTGAATGGGCAATGTGGAAAATGCCAGGGGTGTGTAATTTTATCTGCAGGGTTATGACAGCCATCATTTTGAAGCACGGTGACTATCAGAACTAATTAATTCTCCAGGCCCAGAGGATGCCCTGGGATGGAGCTGCAGCTGGCATGCTGAGGAATGCTGCACACCCGGCACAGGCAGCGCCTTTATCCATGCTAATGAGGGAGAAGGCACCGACAGCTGATCTCAACCCCAATGTGCTCACCATGCATACAGCTGATGGCAGTGCAGACTGCCAGGCAAGGGGTGGTCTTAGCCATAGATTAGATCCTCATAGTGGCCTCTTCAGCTTTCTTTCTTTCCCTTCTGTTTTTTTTTTTTGTTTTGTTTTGTTTTGTTTTTGGGGTTTTTTTTTGTGTTCTCAAAAGAGTCTTTCAGCTGGTGAAATTGTAAACAAAAGGCATTCTAGCTGAAGCTGTGGTGAGAGGGCTTTGCTAGGGAGAGTGGTGTGTGCAGTGCTAACTTGGACTTTGATACTTATCACAAATTTTCAGGGCTGGCTTGGGTTGGGGAGCTGTGATGCTGGGCTTACAATCAGTATCATGCTCTGAAATTGAACTGCCACAAAATCAGGGGCTGCTCACAGGTACCTCTGCTGCCCTTTCATGTCATTCATGATTGCAGGTTGCTTAAAGAAGTGGAAGTCATTCGCAAGGAATGCCTAAAGTCCCAGGTCATGTAGGCTCTGTGGGATACAGGAGTTACTGATAAGTCCCCAATTTCTTGGAAGTGTTCTCCACGTACAGCTGTGAGACAGATGCACAAGGGGATGAATCTACAGGATTCCTGGGCAGCAGTGCCATGGGACAGGGGAAAGGACTTAGTAACCTGGATCTGGACATGCAGGTGGCTTACAGGAATAATAAAGTCATCTTTGTGTCCCTGTCTGTACTTTCCACCTACTGCCTTGTCATTTTTGATAGACCATGCACAGACTCTGATCCCGTGTTGCTGCCAGCCAATGGTGTGGTCAATGGGGGAGGTACAAAAATCTTGATTTTCTTTGAACACTGTGGCATTTTCTGGTGGTATTACACACTTCAGAATCATTAAATTTCATGCTTAATGGAGTTTAAATATAGCATGCATTCCTTGCAGAGATTTGAAATAAAATTAAGTGCCATTTTGAACCCCTAGGTAAATACACTAAAATGAATTTGTAATTTGAGTTAACATCTGGCTGTTTAATGCCAGCATGTAAGGAGCTTCAGATTTAAGATGTGATCAAAGAATATTGGGACCTAGGAACCAATTATGGGCTTTCAAAGCTGGCTCAAATGGATCTTTATGGCGTTTCTCAAGCAAACATATTTTGCAGTTTATAAACACACAGGAAGGGTGGGTTTTTTTTTTTTTAATGTCTTCTACTGCAGTTCCGCTAAGGTTCCAGTATGTAAAGGAAACATATCAGGAAAACTCTGAGATTCCAGGATTTGGAATGGGTAGAGGGATGTACAGCATGGATTTCTGGGGCTGTAAATGTTATGTTGATTTTTCTAACCCTATGGTAGAGAACCAGGACAGAGAGTGGCACATATGTTTCAGATCTTAGCAGGTAGCTGTGGTAGGACTGGGGATCTTTGGGAAATCCAGGCACCATAAGTTAAGGGATTTTGTGGAGCTGAGGAAGGAGCAGAGACTGTGTTTTTACTGCAATGTAAACCTGATGACTTCCTTCCTCACTCTAGATAATGCAGAGAGTTTGCTTTAATTTTGGCCTGTGTAGAACTTGTATGCTCTCACAGTAATATTTCTATTTTGTCTAGTCAGACTTAAACAAAGCTAGAGTAATATAGTTAATTCACTACCAATGGAACTGAATTTCAGATACTGATATGGATCAATCAACCCTTGCTCAGCTTTTTTTTTTCTTCTTTCTTCCTTTCAAATGCAGCCTTTATAGCATTATCCAAATTTGCTTGTTTGTGGCTATAGTGGATTGATTTCAGCCAATTATCATGTCTAGGAAAAGACATCCCCAAATCTGATTGAGAAAGAAAATTGTGCAGAAAACATGAGACATGATTTCCACAAATAGAATAATAACACAATGTTATTTTTTGTTGTCTTCCTCCTCATGATGTGCAAACTTGCCACGGCTTACATCGAGTTACAGGGCTGTGTGCTGTGCTGTGCTAGTT
Source organism: Fringilla coelebs (assembly GCF_963513975.1). Classification (NCBI taxonomy): domain Eukaryota; kingdom Metazoa; phylum Chordata; class Aves; order Passeriformes; family Fringillidae; genus Fringilla; species Fringilla coelebs. The sequence continues at coordinate 63,710,564 of NC_140033.1, read as the reverse complement.
GGGTGGCTCAGTGTGGGAATGCAGACTGGGAATCCCTGAGCCAAGACTGCCCACAGGGATGTCTGGCCTTGCTGGGAAGAGCCAAGTGTGGTGTTCCTGGCGTGGGGCAGGGGCTGCAGGCCAGCAGAGGTTGTGAACTGCTGCCATAGGAAACAGAGCTGGGCTGGGGACAAGGAAGGTCAGGCTCTGTTTTTGGCTCTGTCATTTAAGATGTGGACAAGCCACTCTCCCTTCTGCCTTGGCTGTGTCTTCTCTCCTTTCTGCCTCTCCATAGTTTGTGTCAGTGCCTCCAAAGATGACCCCCGAGGCGGGGATGGCTCCTGGCGAGCAAAACTCAAAAGTCTCTCCACCAGCACCCTCCGTCCCTCTCCAGGACCCTGGAATGCTCGGGGTTGGAGGGCAGCAGGAGCGCGCCCCCGTTCCGCCCCGGTGCGGGGCCACCGGAGGGCAGCAGAGCCCAAGGCACCGGGAAGCGGCTCCGAGCATCCCCCGAGCCCAGCCCAGCCGGGCGATCCCAGCGGGAACGCGTCACTATAGGACACAATAACATACACTGCTGTTCTCAAGGTGGAAAGGGAAGTTTATTATTTGACTCTAACATTTATAGATTTTCAAAAGTGACAGTGGATTGGAGGGTGAAAGTGCCACCTCTCCAGTGACGTTGGACAAACAGTTCATCAAATTTCTCTTTTTTCATAAAAGAATGCAAAGCAATAAGTTATTTACAGAAAGTGCGTGAGAAAGTTTGTTATAAGAATGTAAACATCAGAAGGATTAGAAAATCTTAAAAAATCAGGCGACAGGAATGTGCTTGCAAGACTGGGGTGGTCTCCCAAAATTGGTCTGAGAGCATGTGGAGATAAAGAAATATAGAAAAAAAAATAGGGATTAAAATATATAATGAGTAGTAAGCATGTAGAAAATAAATCCATGAAAGAAAAATATAAAACATAAAAAGAAATATGTAAAACATAGGTATCATTATAAAATATATAAAAAAAATAAGATACAAATACATAAAATAGATGAAATAAATATTTAAAGGTATAAAATTAATATAAACAAAAGAAAAATATTTTAAAAAATATAAAAATATTTTATATAAATATAGATAATGCATCTATAAAATAAGTGTCAATCATATTGAATTACATAGAATTGCAATTATGTCAATATCAAAATGATGCATGGTTTTTATATATATATATTTGGAAGCAGTCATCTGTTGCAAAGGGTACAAAGTACCTGAGGTAGAAGAGAGAGGATATGGTCAGATACCTGCACAAACATATGCTGCATTTCAGAATTGTTCACATTCCCCTGACTCACACAAAGTTATATATACACTATGAGTAAGAAATTTGAATGATTTCAAATACATGCCGAAGATTCATCCAAAAGATTCTCCTTTGTCAAAGAGTAAACTTTGTTAAAAAGTTTACTGTTTGGTATGGGACTTTGTTTGTTTGTTTTATGGTGATGAAGTAAACACAAGGATTCTTTCCAGTTGTACAAAAGCTATGGGAAAAAGACTGTACTTTGTGGTATACACACTGGAAGGTCTAAATAAACAGAAAAATGTCAATGCAGTGTTACTGGCCATGAGATTAGGCTGAGAACATGCAGAAAAACTCTTCAAAGGCTCACCTATGTGTAGCAAGGTTCTTTACAGGAGGCACTTTGAAAGGACTGTGCAAAGGCCTCACCTACAAACAGATAATTTTTGGGTATGTCTAATGTAAAACAAAAGAGCTACAATTTTAAAAGCTTTGATGAAGAGGTCAAGTATTTGGAGATAAGAACTAGAGTCCAGAATTAAATGTCCTCCCTAAGGCTGTTATTCACTTTAGCAGTTAGACAATAGCATGAAGTAGTCCTCTGAAGAGAAGAAAAAAGTAAAAAAGAAAAAAAGTTATGTAGGGGTTATAAAATACAAGCTTTCTACTTTGTTTTTGAATGCTTGTTGTATTTTCAAATTTAAAAAATATAATTTTTTTTTTTTTAATTTCTGTGGCTTTTATGTGCTTCTTGTTTGGTTGGTTGGGGTTTTTAAAAAAGTTTTTGGAAATGTCGTCAACTGAAATATTAAAAAAAACCCCAACCAAACGCACCTGTCAATAAAGTTTCAATACAGTTATTTCAAATCCACTCAGGTTATTAGCTACAGAAACGAGACTGATGATGTGAAGCTCTAAGGAGGGATAATTTACATCTTTGGGCCCAGTACCAACACTGGTATTTTCAAATCCATCTCTTCCTGGTCCTGCCAGATATTCTTCCAAGACTCTCATCCAGCAGTGTCTCTGTCTCTCTGTGACTGCAGAGGGTATTTTAATATCATTTAACATGAGCAATATTAAAGCAGTGTAAAGGCATATCATTGCACATTCACAAGTTTTTAGCATCCTCTTTTTGCCCATCATCATCAATGACACTGAACCAACCAGAGCCCCAAAGTCCCTGTAAGTGTCCATACATGACAAATGACTTCAAGTTATTGTTTGTTTGGTTGTTTTTTGTTTTTTTTTTTTGTTTTTTTTTTTTTGCAATTTTGACCTGCAGCTGTGAAGGTATATAACCACTTCAGGAATCAGTTGGGAAAATTAATTTATTGATCTCCTGGGGGGAAGCAACCTCTACTTCCTAGAAGAAAAACCAAACAAATTATTTAAAATATGGCCTGGATGTTTTAATTACAGAGATTCTCTTCATTCTTCTTCTGACTCTAGTTTCCAAGAAAAATATAGAAAGATCTGTAAGGATCTGGAGAATGAAAATGACAGATATTAGAACAGTAGGAAGTGATATATGTCTGTGTGGAGTAGGTAGAAAACTAAAAAGGGATAAAATGAATAGAGGTATTATGATGTGTGTAGAAATCATAAATAGGATTTTCCTGGTTTTTCTTATTCTGCAGTAAGAATTTTTTTGAAAGAATTACCTTTAAAAAAATGACAAAGAAAAAGTTGTTTATTTGTAAATAAGAGCTGAAAGAGCTTTCAGCCATTTCTGCTAATGCAACCTCTCTGTTTCTTGTTGTGTAATTGTAGGCAGGTAACTCTTCAGGTTTTAGAAGTTTGTAGTTGAGAAGTAAAATCAGAAAATTGTTTCACAGACTTCCTATGCAGCATTTAGCTAGAATGTATAAGGAGTAGACTCTTTTTTTTTTTCTTGTAGAAAGTATTTGGAATAACTTTTTGGTTGAAAAAAATTTTACTGAAAGAAAAATATGAATGTTCATTTTTTTTTGCCTCAGTTGCTGGATAAAGCATCTGCCTGACACACTGGACTCCTCAGAGATGTAGTAGCTTGTCTCAAACTTGGTTGAGGAGCAATTGGAGTGCCTAAACACTGGCATCTAGCACTGCTTTAGATGTCTTTGATACCAGTGAGTGGTGTGACTTCCTGGAGTAGTATCTGGCAGCCACATGGGATGCCAGGAGACCTCTGAAACAGTCCTAGACAACTCAAACACATCCTGTGGATACAAGGACTCTAAGGAGCCAGAAACCTGAAGGCATCAAGAGCTTCAGAGTTGGTGTGGCTACTGAGAGCTGGGTGTAGGATGACCACAGATATCTCCTTTCCAAGTCCCATCAGAAAAACACGTACAGAATCACAATTTTTAAGGCACAGATTTCCCTCTTTCTTATTTTTGAATCCAGAAGTCAGGAAGCAGTGGCTGCCTGGAGGTCCCAAGAACTGCAGTGCATGGAACCAGTGTTCTGAGGGGAAATCAAACTCATTCCTTGAATCAATAACTTCCTTCACAAAAGGTTTTTTTGCAATCCAGGATTTTTGTTGGGAAATCAATATAACAGAAAAGTCCCAACTTGTTGTTTATCTGATGTAGTCTGCAATCAGAGGGTAGAGTAGATACTCACCTGTTCCCATCAACCACTGCTGAGTATTTCAAGAGGTGTTATGAAGCAAGTTTTCTGTCTGAGATCCAGCTCTCACTGGCTTGGCACTCTCAGTTTTCCAAAAGAAGTCAGTTCTCATTGTGACTATTATGAGCAGGTTTTCAAAAGATTTCAACAGACTGAGTGCTGACCTCCTTTGAAAATATCCTAATAATTATTTGGGTGAGTAAATAGCATCTGACTCTGGTTCTAAAAGCTGAGTTTATTTGGAAAGCCTGTCCACTCAGTGGCATATATTATCAATTTTTCATGTTCCCTGCATATGATTTGCTTTTATATATCTTCAGCATTTGAGCTGTTGTAGATGCAGAATTTCTGCAAAATTAGGATGGTAGAGCAGGCATAGATTGCACTGGGGTGCAATTATTCAGGATCAATGAAATGCAGCCTTCCTATTGATGGGTTGATCAAATTAAAACTTGAATGCCATAATTGAGCAAAGTTTCCCAAGTTGCTGATAATTAGCAAGGGAGGATATGGTAGAAGAGTGAGGGTGAATTCTTCACTTCATGTTTATAGACCAAAGTCTAGGGTGAAAAGAGACAGCGCTGATGGCAGTCTTTCCTCCAAGGATGTACTGGGGACAGCAGTGAAGCTTTTAAACACTGTGTCCATTACAAAGTTGGATTTAACTAATTCCTGTCACAGTGCTTACGAGGCAAAATGCCCAAATTTGTGCTCTTGGCAAAACTCCTGAGTGAACACGTTTTTCTGAATTTAACCCTTGAGATATGTCAGACTGCAAGAACATAGCAACATGCCATGCAAAATCAAAGACTCATTTGATGTTCTCTTCTTGAGAGTGCTCAGTGCTAGAGATCAAGCAAAAGAGTATAAGAAACAAGCCAAATGCAGAATAATGTTCTTAAACTACTTTTTCAGGATTCTACCTCTAAAAAGTTATTTTTATCTGGTTTATATTTCTTTTACCTCCATGGCATCTTGTGCCCGTGACTTCTACAATGTAGTTGCACTCTATGTGAAAAGGCTCATCCCTTTTATTTCAAACCTTTTGTCAGATGCTGGGTGTGAGAAATAGCATAGTACCCTATGACTTTGTGAAATTGTACTATCCCTCCAAACTCTGCCCCTATTAGTTTTTTTTCCAGGTACAAGTGCTATAGTTGATGTAGTTTCCCCTCATTCATGAATCTCCCTGGATCTCTGACCTGAGTTTTCACTGAGCTAAAACCTCTTCTGGTTCACCTCTGTAGCTTTGGAAATGGGAAGATCTAAGCTGCCTACAGCAGTCAAGATGTTTGTGACTCACAGATTTCTCTTGCTATATAACATTATTTTTTCTTTTTTATTCTCAATTCACCTTAAAAATCTCAGCATTGTATATGCTTTTCTGTCTACTCTTAATAATGGAGCTGATAGTACAGAGAGGGAGGCACAAGGGTGCCATATTTTATTGCTGGAGTGTGAATACTGGTTTAAGGACAGTTCTTGGGTCATGGTTATTTTTTCCATGTGTGTGTGGATTAATGCAGGTTTTCATTTGCTGCTCATCCCCCTGGCTTCTTGTGAAATGCTCTTGCATCTCCCCAGTCAGTTAGCTTTACAATCAACCTCTATGAGCATTTTCATAGCATGTTATGCTTTGTTGCCTCATTAACAGCTCCATTTTCAACTATGATTTCAGCATAGTAATGCATCTCACTTCCCTGCCAGTATTTTGTCTCTAGTGTGAAAATCACCTTTCCCTCATTTTCTATATTTCAGTTAGCTGCTAAACCACTTGAGGAGTTTGTCTCCATAAGCACCTGGTTCCTTTCAGAGGTTTTTGTAAAGAGCTGTTCTGCTGGGGAGTCTGAATGGCTGAGTCATATACAAAGCCCTAGCTCTGGTGGAGATCTGGGGATCTACACTCCTTGGAAGAGCAGGCTGTCTGACAAAGAGTTCACAAACATTTAACCATATACTTTTATTCTTGCAAGTACTGCATAAGAAAATCTATTGTCTCAGTTTCTTGACTAAGGTGCTTAGCTGTATTACCAAGTTGCATAAAAAACTTTCAATTTCCTCTAGTTTCTTTATCCAAAAGCCAGGTGTTGGTGCAGACATATGTTCCCACCTTCTTTTACTCTTTGAGGCAGAGAAATGAGAATAGTTTGGTCATTTGGGACTCATGCAGAAGTATGGCAGTGATATTGTAAAGTGAAACATTTATTATTTTTGTTTCAAATTAGGTAAGAATATCTAAACTAAATAATGTTGGTTTCATGAAAACTGTCCAGTGAACAGTATATTGCTCTGTCCTTTGAAAACAAAGGTGGTGCAATAGGTAGAACTACAGGATTATTTTGAACAGTCTTTCAATAACTTGTTTTTTGATTGGCTTGTTGCTATAACCTCATGCTACCCCCAGTGTATTGTCTTTGGTTGGAAATTAGATGCCTGCACAGAGCTGCAAGCATCATCTGCAGAACATGAAATAGAAAATCTCAAATGTATTTGGAGTGAGGCTGCCTATATATTAGATACAAAGAAGTGTACTTTGAGACATGATGTTCTGAAAGTTGGATTTTCTTCTTTCAATTATTTAAACCACTTGAGCTTGTCTCTCAAACTTAATAACACCATGAAAATCCCCTGGTGAAGCTGCAGTTTTATGATATCAGGTAGGGTGTATTTTATTTTCTATTTCCTAAATTATTATTTCATCATTTGTCAGCAAGCACTCTAGATTGCTTTTCTGTAATTGCCTTCCATGTGATAGGTGCTCCAAGATGTTTTGTCTCTTAGACTCTTGGTCATGGAGAGCCCTTCACAAAAGAAATCTATCTCATTCTGGTTATTGCTGACTTCAGAAGGAGTTTGGGTTTTTTTCTCTTTGCTTTGTGTCAATGTTTAGAAAGTGCCTGGATGTATGTAAAGCACTTATTTACCTAAATCCCATGTAAAGTTTATGGAAATCAGAATCATTTTAGTAAAATACTTTTTTCTTTTAGGAATATAAAACATAATTAAGTTTTTTTCATGAAAAAAAATTGATATTGATGTTGTTGGTCTAAAATGATCAGTCCAAATATTTTGCCTCCTTCTAATATCAGCATTGGCAATTAAGAATTCTGGAAATAACACATAGAAATTAACATAGGTTTAACTTTTATTGATATAAGGAAATAATTGCCACAACCAACTAATGAAAATGTCCTAATGTTAAAATGTAGCTCTTGGAAAATTTGTCTTTATGCAAGATATTGAAAATGTTAAGTCTGTTTAAATAAACAAACCCAAGAGGTAACTGGTGTCAAAAGCACTAGGTAGTACCTTTACAACAAAGGCAGTAATAAAGGAGGAAAACAAAGCTTAATAATTTCAGAAGAGAAAAATATTGCATATTTTTTATAGTTGAGGCAAATAGTCCAGACAACTCTCTGCTGGAGTGAGCTGCATTCTCCAAGCACTGAAGGAAGGTTTTTAGGTATCTTTCAAAAGTAGATGCTACAGTTTTATGAGTAGTAATGAGTGGGACTTAGTGCTGTGCCAGAGGGTTTAGGCTGGATTGTGAGGACTGGTCTTTAACTTCTGCCCTAGTTGTGCTTTGGGGTTTTAGCCTTTTTGCAATTTTGGTTGAGGTGTGTGTTTGAATTCTGACTGGACAGAATTGCACCATTCACTTAAACCACCTGATTTTGGGTTGTTATGAGAGAGATGCTGCTGGTGCCAAAGCTGAATTCATGAGGTAGGTTGGATATTCATTGCAGCCTCAAAATGTGGCAGCAGACTAATCATCCCTGCTGGCAACTGAAATGTTTTCAGAACAAGGAGAGAAAAGCTGATTTGTGACTTAAGGAGATATTTCCAAAATCCATCCAAGAACAGCTAGAAATGAGACAGCTAGTTGTAAGAAAAGGAGCAATTTAAAAAGGGGGAGTAGGTTGCTCACTCTAGTCAGTTGGCCTAAACGTGCCCTAGGTAGGACTCCAACAATAATCAATATTGTGTCCATTGCTCTGAAAATCAACAGAGAAAAAAATACAAAAATATAGAATATACACAAATACAGAAAATAAACACAAGCTGCACAGCGGTGTAATGCAGCTTGGGATGGATCTGGGAAGGAATCCTGTGCAAACTGATATGCTTTTATCCCTAAATGGTCCATCTTGCAGCAAGACTCTCGTGAAACCTGGAAATTCCTCATCCAGACCAAAGCTACAGGAAAACTGGGATGTGGTACTGTCTAATTTCAGTCTTTGTTAAACCTTCCTTATTAAAGCCATGATTTTCCTGTGTGGAGATGGCAAAGCATGCTAATAATACAATTCATAAGAATGTGAAAACTTTGGGAGGCTGGTTTGGAAGTCAGATTTAGCAGGAAGAATGCATAAAATGGTTTAGACCCTGCTGGATGGGAGGTCCAGCAGCACTGTTGCTTCCTCTCAAGTGACAGAGGTATGTGTTTTGGTTTCAAGGACATGAAATTCATCCTCTGGCATCCTGTGTGGTATGGACCACTGTAAATCCCTCTCTAAACTTTCATTTAGAAAGAAGTGCTGGAGTCTGTCCACAAAAGCTAACATTCTGTTTTCCCCAGTGATAAATTACCGTAACATTTGATAAACACAGTATGCCATAAGAGGGTATATCAGCCACTGTTATCAAAAGTTAATTTTCTAGACTAAATATTCATTTGGATCATTAGAGCTATTAAATCCTGTGTCAGGTTTTAAGGAGCTGGCTGTGCCTGAGTGCTAGAAGGAGCCTGAAAAGAATCATATCCTGTCAAGATAAATGATTGAACTGTTCAATGAACTCTTTGACTGGCATTGGTTCCAGTCATGCCAGCTGAAGCTCAATTCCTCTTTGTCTGTGTGGTCTTGTTTTCACCTTGCCTGTGGGGTGAAAGCAGTTTGATGTGACCCCCTTGCAGACAGAGGCATGAGCCTAACCTCTATTTACACCCTGTCATAATGGGGAGCTGGCAAACACTGCTGCTTGCTGCTGCTCTCCTCCTTTTCCCTGCTTTTTTTTTTTTTTTGTCAAATAGTTAGAAGTTGTGCATTCTAATAATAACCTAATTAGCATAGTAGGCTTATAACATCTTGTTTATGTTGTCTACTCTATTTTGAACAGAAAGAAGCAAAGAAAATATGCTCTTTTGTATAGCTCAAGTACTGCGTTAGGGACAGCATATGATGTGGAGCAAGAAGGTAACTGGATAATGTATGTAGAATTTTGTCCTTTTGAAATTAAAATTTGAGATGTGAGCTAATTCAAAGCCTGAGGCTCACATTCTGATTTGAAAGTTGGTGTATGATACTTGATACCTGATTTATTTTTTGGCCTTCAGCAAACCTCCTAACAAGTTGAGTTTGTTGATAGTGCTGTATCTTTGCACCGACTCCAAACTCATTTATTTTCTATCACAGTAAAACTATTGTTCAGCCCTTTTTCTTTATGGCCAGACTTTCTGTGTCACCTACAGCCTCCTGCTTCCTCCCTCCCTTTCCCTCTGGTTCACTGATTGTTTCTTGGGCCAGACTTGCAATGTCCACACAGCCAAGTGCCCCAAGATCTCCCTACCCCATGATCTCACAGTGACTGACCTGGAGCACTGGGATCCCACAGAATTCAAAGGAAATGTGCAAGTGCCCTGGGAAATTAAAGGAAGGAAAACCTTGCTGGGGAATCTTCTGGAAAATAACTGTGTGGATTTCAGGATTTTCAGGTGAAGTGAGATACTGCAGGTCCACTTGAATGCATTATTGTGGGGCAGGGCCCTGGCTTACTCTACAGTGACTACCTCCTGACAGTGATTTATCACCATAATATGTAAAATGTTTGTGACCTACAGCAGTGACTGATAGCTCCCCTAGAATTCACAAAAGGGAAGAAAAGAAGCCTTATTTAAAACTACAAAGGAAAGAGATGATTCTAAAAAGAAAGGGAGGAAGGAAGGAAGGAAGAATGTGCTGATGGATCTCTTTTGCATTTTGAGGAATCATTTCTAGCTCTACAAGGAGATAAGTTATAAATAGAACAACAAATATATACCATTCTTTTATGACTACATTAAAGGGAAGCAAGATGCAGATGAGATGGAACAACTTATGATGACAGCTAGAAACCTCTCAGATAATACATGCAAATATAATGTTAGGAAATAAAGAGTCTCTTTGTAAGTAATGGAAAAAGAAAACAGAAGGTATTTTTAATGTATTCAATCTATAACTAAGATTGTTAAATTGTTTTGAATGGAAATTGTGATCTGAGGAAAGAGAGCAGGAACAAGTTATGTTGGTTCCTCTTGAGCAACTATACACGTGTCCCTGCTGGAGGGGAGAGCCAATGACAATCGAGTCACAGCGCTGCTGCTACTGTGCAGCAGGTTGAAGAAAGCCCCTAAATTTGAGGCTGTGCAGAATACACTAAATTAAATTGTCTGAAAGGATAAAAATCATTGTCCTCTCAGGGTGCTGATGGAAATGGAGGAGATGTGTGGGAGGAATCTTTGGTGATGCTCAGAGGGAGACTTAGCAGCTCCTTCCCCACATGCCCAATTTGTGCCGTGCAGGACCAGGAGATGGGGAGTGGTTTAGATGATCATGTGTCTGACCACTGAGACCAGCAGGTCTCTCTTGGTATTTCTTCTTACACTGTAACGCCTCAGAGAGGAAATCTTCTCTTCCTTGTCTTTCTTAGTCCTGTTTGAATTAATCCTGGAAGGTAAAAATATGCAAATTAGTCTATGGCTTTTAATCCTTTTCAGACCTGTTATCATGTAAGGTAGTAAGGTGTTGCATGCACTATAACACCTCACTTTTTGGGTCCAAAGATTCCTTCTGCTATCATGAGTCATTAGAGAGAGTGACCTGTGGGAAAGTGGCACTTCTGCTGTGCCAAAGTTGTCCTAGTTCTAGTGACTCAAACATGCTATGAGGGACACCTGAAGTCAGCTAGGTAGAGCTAGTTAGACATCTCCAGAAAATGTTCTCTTTTCCTGTGAGATGAAACCTAATTACAGAAAAGATTGTTTTCAGGAAAGAACATATTTCAACATTTTCTAGATTAAACTTTTCTTCTTCTGCTTTGGCACACTCGAAATTATCAAAAGAAAACATTCCAGATGGACTTCCCCTTCTTTCTCCCTGTACGGCTATTGACTTGGAAACCTTTTCAGGATTTTGGCTTTTTGTTCCGTTGAGAAAAGGAAGGGTTTGCATCCTTGGACTGGCAGCAGGGAGGAAGGCTGCCCAGCGTGGCTCTCACACCCCATGGTGTGGTTGTAAGGATTTGTGCACATCAGCAAGGCAAAGCCTTTCAGTATGATACCCCGGCTGCCTTCTGGTCCCTGAGTGGGGCTCCAGCATGCAGCAGCAGCTCACGGCAGAGAAGTTCCATGCTAAAGCCATTTCTCAGAGCAGCTTTGCATGCACAGCAAAGCCTTTTTACTTGTGCTTTCCTCAGCAGCTTAGGGTTTGTCCCCTACATTGCGATGAGCTTCATGCTTGGTTTTGGAGTAAGCCATGAACTTAGAGCACCAATTGCATTAATTGCTTTCACGCCAGCATATTTCTATTGTGGCTGCCATTATAGTTGTGTAATGTTTCTTCTCTCTCTTCTTTCATGGCTTTCTTTGCCTTGACAGGCTCAGTCAGATTCCCTCATTCACATCTGCTAATGTGAGGGCTGAATAGAATAAATCTATGCAATGATGGCTTCAGAAAAGATGGGAGGAGGATGGTGGAAGGAGAGATGTAATAATCTCAAAAAATAATTTCTACTTAATAAGTGCCATTTCAAAAAAGGATTTCAGTTAGTTTGTCCCAAGCAAGATGATTGTGGTATGAATATTTACAGGGGCCCCCAATCCAAAAGTTTTATCACCCCCCCTGTTTCTTTTTTCCTCAGCTTAAAAGTCACCCAAGCGAAGGAATAGACAATGCACAGATTACTTTATTTGGCTTCGTCAGGTTTGCCAGGAGAGCAGAATGCTGCCAAGCTCCCCAAGACAAGCTATGCTGGGTGCTTGCCCTTGTGCCAGTGTGAAGACAAAAAAAAATCAGGAGCCTTGAAAAGAAGCTGGTGCAGCACATGGCTCTTTCCCACTCCTCACAAATGATGGCTGTTGTGCTCGTTAACCTCTTCTGGGGCTCAGTCAGTTCACGCTGTGCAGCAGCGGAGAGCTGAATGAAATGAAAGGCTCGCAGGACCCATAGAAAAGCCATAACTCCTTCATTCCCAACGCGCAGGCGAAGGCCACCTTCCCCCTGGAATACCAAGTGCCTCTCGTCAAACTCTTAATAAGTCAATCCTGGCTCCATGTGGCGGTGACAGCTCGGATTCCTGCACAGGCCGAGCCCAGCTTCTGATTTACCCCTTGGCTTTGGCAAGGCACCGCAGGCTCGTGCTTGGCTTTGCTCTGCCCGCACGCTCAGACGAGCCTGAGTCCTCAGCAGACGTGGGTTCAGCTTAGTTAAACCAGCCCTGTCTCTGTGCAAAGCCTAGTCCGGCTCAGATCCTTAGCAGGGATGTGAAAGGAGACATGTAATGAGCTTTTAGCTTATAAGATCATTAAATAACTCCATAACATCCCTCATAAAAAAAAATGTCTTTTTTATCCGAGTGGCTGCAGTTCTGATAAATAAAAGAGAATCTCTTCTTTGTGCTTATAAATGAACAAAGGAGACTGTACAGGCTGATCCAAGGCCCACAGAAATGAAAGGAAAACCAAAGACTTCAAGGCACTTCAAATGTAGGCTCTTCTTACTAGTAGCCTTTGATTTTAAGGATTTTTATCTCAAAATGAAGAGGACAAAGCTACTGTTTAAAAGGAACTATGAGCAGTTGAAGGGCATGATAAACTCCCATCCAAGTCTGTGTGCTGCAAACAGACTAAGATATGAGCTCTGATATTTAAAACAAAAGGGGAGAAAATTTGAAACAAAGCCTAGAGCTAATTAGGAAAACCTCAGAAAACATATCAAGAAAAAATAAAAAAGCTGTGGCAATTTGAATGATACAGGGAAAGCCCATTGAATTCAACACAACTGATTTTTTTCCTTTAACATGTTTTACCTGAGTTTATGTATCAAAGGACAAAGTATGCAGAAAAAAAAAAAAAAGAAGAAAATGCCATTGCAGCAAAATGTACATTAAAATGTGAAATACATTTAATGGTGTAATATTAATGTATTGCCTTGGATGTCAAATTGCAATATTATACTGTGCTTCTTAGATGTCAGTGAGTGCAGGATGAAGAGCTGCTTCCCATGTCTTGTGATTCTGTTGCCTTTCTGGATAAGGAAACTATTGCTGGAATCTCCCTTTTCTTTTTTTTACCCACCCCAGGTCCAAATCACCATTGATTCACTGAATTCTGTGAGTTTTTGGATGGTACCCCTTCTGTTGAGTCAATGGATACCCATTTTGCTGTCAGATGCTGAAGGATCACTTCCCCTGATTCCTTGGTCAAGCTGAGAAAGCTTTCTAGGCTCACCATGCAGTGAAAAATAACCAGATCAGGAGCTTATGTAATAGCAATTTTCAATTTGAAAACTCTATAAAGAGTGGTTTTTTTTAATAATCCTGTATATCTTTAAAGGAAAGCATCAGAAAGTTTATTGCTTGTCCAACTTAACCTTGGGGAGAAGCATGTAATCGAATTTACTTTTGTTTCATTTCAATCAAAATCCATGAATGTCTGTGTGCTGGTCTTATGCTTGGTATGTAAAAACCAGAAAGCAAAGCCTAGTTAAGAGAAGCAACAGCAAAATGGTGTGAGTGTTTCCAAGGGATGAAAAGTGTGTGGTCTTCATTCAGATTTCAAACTGGTTTGACCCCATGTCATCCTATTGGCTTTAGTTATTGTCCTGATTTATGTAAGCACAGACAAGAGCAGGATTAGATATAAATGTGGTAGTCCATTGTTTAGATGAAACATGTTTGTTTTTCACAGCAGCATTCAGAGAAGTTGACTAAAGCAAAATAATTTTTTTTAAATATATATTTTTTTAGAAAAAATGTGCCTAAACCCATCCGTATGCTCATTTTATGCAAAATTAGAATTAGATATTGAAACGTTAAAAAACCTTATAGTCCTAGGTAATTAGCAAACCACTCTTAAACATATTTCTATCCTGTTTTTCAGAAATTAATACACATGAAAAGATGAAGTTTTAAAATGAACTACAAATTTTACCATCTGCTGATGCTGAGATTATACTTTCAGCGAGATGTACCAAATTAACTTAAAAATTATTTAAAAAGTTCTGTTTGCCTTTTCATGTGTACCTCACCATAACATTGCACAGTTACTAAGGTTCACCTGAGTATGCATATTCTTATAATGAGCAGCTCTTCAGAAAAGAGAGTAACTGCTTGTGAGCTGAACATAAAATATGGCTGGCTTAACTTGGCTGACTTTTTGAGTTTTAATATAGGTTGGGGAAAGATGTCTTCACTTGTGTGCCACTCTGTGGCCACTGGGACAAGGTAGAGCCTGCTGAGTGTAGAATATGGCCCTGATTTAAAAGTCTAATATGGCTTAAAGTTTGAAAGCAATTAGAATAATATAGATAATGTATTATTAAGCTGGGCTGATGAAACCTGGTGAACCAGCAGCAGGGAATGGAGAACACTCAGGTGTATGGGGCATTGGGTACCAAGAAGAGCCCAATGCAGCATGGCAGCATGTCAGGAATATGTTGGAGCATGAAGACAGGCCTGAAATCTATGGAAAAGAGATCTTTTTAAAAGGCAGGTGGGGGTAGATAAGTATCAGGTTTAGATTGGACAGCAGAAAAAAATTCTTCATTGAAAGGCTTGTCTTCTATGGAACAGGCTGCCCAGGGAAGTGGAGGAGTCCCCCTCCCTGGAAGTATGTTAAAGATGTGTAGATGGTGGAGCTTAGGAGCATGATTTAGTGGTGAACTTGGCAGTGCTTGGCATTTTTGGACTTGGCACACTTGGCAGTTTATGGTTTGAGTTGATGATCCTAAAGGTCTTTTCCAACCCCAGTGATTCTATGACTATATACTGGCTTGAGGCTGTATTTTGTGACCTTCAACTTGTGATGTGGTCCCAATAAACAAAGCTTCGTGGAGTCCTCCTCTCAGAATGATGTGAGACAATGATGAAAGGAAGTTATCTGCTTTGTGCTACCTCTTTCCCATAAAATATAATTGGAGAAATTGAACATGATACTGTGTTGAAGAGATGGCTTGTCAGATAATTGTGCCTCTGGGATTTATACTTGTTCCTAATTTTGTGTAAGCTGTTTTAAAATGCCACATCAAATTGTGCTGAGGACATAAACATTGTGAAAAAAGATGTTTAAGAGTTAAGAAACTGCAATTGAATCACCTTCAGGAATCTCCTGCAGGGATATATGTTATCATACAGCTTTTAATTGAAGAATGACACTCAGGTTTGCAAAAGAGTGCCACTGAAAGGTGAACAGACCATTTTAGAAAAGCTTTTTAAGAGCACTTGTAATTTTGTTTGGCTTTGCTTTAAAAAAATAGGTGAACTAGAAACCATGCTCTTATAATATTTAGTGTGGCTAAATTGTGATGCAGCAGTGTGAATGCTCCTCTGGACACATAGTGAAGCTGCCTCTCAACCTGCTGCAGTGTTACTATTGCCCTGTAGCTGAAGCAGTGTGCTCTCAGCATGACAGAAGAAATGATCATTTATCCAGATTCTTTGTGAACTTTGGAGCTTGTATTGTGCTTTGTGCTGCTGAAGCCTGGGTGGTTTTAGTGCCTGAAGTAGCACGTTAGCATCAAACTCCGTGGTGACCTGCAAGCACTGCCTGCAGGGTAAAGGCAGCCCTACTGTCAATCACTGAACTTGAACTTCATGTTCATAATGAAGTTTCCTAGAGATGATTCCCTCTCTGGCTTAAGAATTGCATGTACAGAAGGATAGCCTCTAGCTCTACCTTCCATTACTGTAGGAAGAAAATTGATGGGTGTTCTGGTATTTTGGAGTCCCTTCAGGATGCAATTTTTTGGGAAAATAAAAAGGTAGGCGTTATGAAGATTGTGTGCCTTAGTGCTGGGAATCAGACTGAATAATACAGAGCTTCTTCAGGCATAGTCATATTCCCAGACACCAAAATGTGCCAGAAAGAAAAGCAATGAAGAGAATAGCAGTGCTCTGGCAGTGGTGAAATTCTCCAAAGTATGTGAAGTCTTATTATTTCTGTAGGTGATATTTAACTCCATATTCTGGCCTGTTTCAGTAGTTTCAGTTAAATCTGATGAGGCAGACTTGGTGTAAAACTTTGCTGAGGAATGTAACACTAAATCTGTATCAGAAATCAAAATGAAAGATGAAACATTTTTGAGTGAGCTGAGGTTATACCTTTCATCATTGTGAGAGGCAACTAATTTTTTGAGGGTGAGTTTGTGATTGCATCTCAGAGCTGAACACCTCACAAAGTTGAGCAATTCAGAAATAACACCAAACAGCATAGCTGGACTTTGCCAATCTAACAATTACCCTTTTCAAGACAAAATTTATATTAAAGGAGCAACAGTTCCTCAAAACATGGTTGGGTTGAATTTGCAGTCAGAACATCAAGAAAGAGAGCTGACACTTAAGACATTAGGAAAGGTAGAGGTTTAATCAGCGCTCCCTCTGATTGAAAGAAGATTGAAAATACTTATTGAATCTCCTTCCTTGCTGCATGATTCCCAAAACAATGTGGTAAGCAGGGTCTCTCATAAAGAGAGAATTACTGGGTTATGTGTGCTAATTGGGGTTCTGATAGACATTGTCTATTGATTTGTCTATCAGCCTCCTGATTAACATTCATATTTCTCTGTGAAGAAAAGCACTGAAAGATAGCTTCAGTCTTTTCTTTCCTGCTGTCAGTTGGCTGAGCAAAGAGAGGAAACCATTGCTATGGGTGCCTGCCTGGCTCCTGGGTGTTTCCATGTTTGAATTTCCTGCTTGTGACAACGTAATGTGATTTATCTTTTCTTTGCCATGTTTACAAACTTTCCCATTATCTGAGGAATCAAGCACAATACTCATCTATGGCTGCTTGTGATGAGTTATAAATCTCAGGGCACCCTGGCAGAAGGTTGCTCAAAGCATTGTCATGGACACTAAAAAAAAGCAAATCCAGCCTACAGGTTTTAGAAAATGATGAATTTAAATACGAAGCAGTTACTTATGAAGACAAATATTATTGTAGGGTTGCCCATCACCAGCTTTGCATTGATCATTGATGCCAAAGGACTAAGATGCACTCCTTGGCCTCTTTGGTAACAGAGATTATGAGAATTTATTTTTTGTAGTAAGAAGAAAAGAAGAGGCATAGAAAAATATGGCCATTCTTCTTTTTTTTTTTTGGTATTTGTTTTTGGCAGTGCCACTTTAGAAGAACTCTTCCCCTTTAAATAAAAATTTCCCTTGTTGTCAGCTTATTTCTCTACATGATTTTAAATCTATCTTATAGTAAAGAAAAAGTAAATGGGGTTTTGTTAGTTCTATGGCATTGGTAGCAATGGGAAGAAGGGAAGAAAAATAACCCATGCAATGAGCAAATGTGGGATAGGTGGAGGATACTTTAGAGCAGAATGATGCACAAATGAAGAGTAATGTAAAAAGAAAAACGTGTTAATGGTAGAAACAAAGACTCTGAAATTAAACCCTAGATAAACTATGCTAAGAAACCAAATGTGCAAGATGTCTCAATTATCTTAAATTTGTGAAAGGTGCAATGGGCAGTCAGTCATGTTTTCCATTTTCACTTTGTCTCTCGAAAGGCACTGTTATTTTTCCCGCTAGCATTGATCAATGCAATGGAAAGCCTGTTTTCAAATAAGATCATTTATCAGAGGATTGAAAAAATGGAGGTCTGTTAAGGAAGTGTGGATGCTGTTATTGAATCTGTGACCATGGGAGGTAGGAGAAAACCATAAAAAGAGGCCATGTTAATAGACTGCAGTAACTAAATAACTCTTCTGTATTTAGCTGTCTCCAAGATGCTTTTAACAAGACATACCATGAAGGGGTAAAATCTGTTTATTGGTAAAGGTCACTGTATGTTTGCTACCCTGGATGAGATGACTGTACACACAAGTCACTACAACCCATGCCAGGCTCTGGAACTGAAGTGCTGCAATTCAAAGACTTAGAAAAAGAGCTGCTAACTTCCTTTACCATACCCATGCAGAATTGGTGTGTCAACATTAGACCTCTGACTGCAATTTCTCCCATGCACTCACCTGCATTTATATCCCTTCTCTGCAAATGGAGGGCAGGCAGTACTTGATCTTTGCCTAAAAGGAGGCAGACATCATCCCCTTCTCACTGGGTATCCATAACCTCTCTTTAGATCCTGCTTCTCTACCCTGAGCAGTGACTGTGATTCTTAAAGCCACTGAGAAATACAGAAGTCCTAATTCTCAGAGAAATAATCTGAAATTTGCATTTGTTAAAAATGCTTTTGTTGGTTTTGAAATGGAGCATAGGCCATACAAGACATGCTTGTATCAGCTCTATCCTTACATCTCTAGAGATTATTTTCACAGGCATTGCAGACCAGCTGGGCTCCATTTACACCTCTTCCCCTAGAGAGAGCCAGGAGATGATGTCAAGTAAATCTACAGAGTTCTGGGGCACACTGAGTGTTATGATTGGATACATTAAAACATTGATATTGCAGTTTCATCCATTCTCTCTCACATATGCACACAAGAAATTGGGATTGTATATTCTCGCCCAAAACAATGAGTTAAGACACGTGTATTGAAAAAATTGAGGGACTGGCTGACAGTATGAAACATCAGACCCACATAGCAAATACAGTGTATTTGTCAGTTCACAATTGATCATCTCATTGTCAGGTAACAGACAGCATGGAGCATGTTAGTCTACATGAGCATCCAATTTGCCTACTTGTAATGAAAATGCTGTTTTCTGGGAATGCTGCTGCACTGTTTTACATGCTCTCTTGCTCACATGCACATGTTACATGAAAGGATGCTCTTTTCATAACTGAAAAATATCACTGGAGAATAGGCAGTTTTATTAAAAGTGTGTCTCCTGCTGACAGTTTACATATTTTGACAACCTCTTGGAGAGCAGCAATAATCAGCTTGAGGCCGTGCTGTGTATGGCCTCAGTGATGCATGGCAGTGCAGAGACCCAGCTCCACATCCCGCCCATACTCACCCCTGGTGTGCTGGAGTGGAATTCCAAGGGCAGCTCTGTATTCATTACCACCTCATTATCTGCCTCAACGTCTTTCAAAGTAATTTTTCCTCATGACTAAACTTGGTCAAAATATTTTTATTTACCTGTGCTGGCAGATTTTCACGTGTGGAGGAGTTTCACATCGTTTCGGTTTGCATTGCCTCAGTCAGAGCTCGTGGCTCTGGTCAGAGCAGAGGCAGCACTGGTGTATCAGACTAAAGTCACTTGGGGACACAAGGTTGCTCTGCCTTCTGCTTGTCAGCCATAGGTAATTTTGCAAAAAGGGGAATAAGTTCCAGGCTCCCTTCTCCATATCCTAGAACAATGTGAGCCATCGCTTGCTTAGAAATAATTCTCTTTTTCTTCCCCCCCCCCCAAAAAAAAAAATATTATAGCAAATCCTTGACCACAGAGTAAAGGCAGTAAGAGGGTGACAGCACAGATCTATCCAAGGAACAGTAGGTTGGCTTCTATCTTTCCAGTGCTTAATTTTTAGAAATTAAACTGTTAAAAGAAATCCTTTGTTATTACATGCTTTATCTCTTACTTACAGGTGGATCCTTTGAGTGTAAAGGAGAATAAACACACCAGTGTTTCTGTGTTGTGGTGGTGGGAAAAAAAAAAAAGTTGCATTATATGGATTTATTAGTAGTTTTATAGATAATTGTATGGAACTTTTAAGCAACAAACTTCCAAGACATGGTCACGGAGGAGATGGAATCAGTTTTGAGAATAAAGACAGCCTATCCCACACAGAGTTGCACAGACTGTAGCTGTGATCAATGGGATTTAAAAAAAAAAAGAAAATTACTGTGACCTGCAGTTTCAGAACTGCTGCCTGTTACCATAGTGGCATATTTTGGCTTTTAGATGTGGCCCAGTTTTCATCTATGTGTAAACACAGTGAACCCATTCTGGTAAATTCTACAGTAGAGCAAACAAGAGTCCAACCTACATATCATTGATATGTGCTGGAAACCAGCTAAAGATGTAAAATGGCCAAATATATACCTGAAACATGTTGTTCAGAGGGTTTGCTTGGAAACCCTAAATAGCCATAATGGGTGGCAGAAGCCAATACTGGAAAGTATTGAATATGGACCGGAGAAAAATTTCTCCTCTGTAGATACTGACCGCTAAAACATGGTATATAGTATCCATGATCCTCTCACATTTAAAGAAGGACTTTTTGAAATCTGTGCTCTTTCAGGCTCCAATTAATAGAGGAATGAAGGATACATTGTTACTAGTCCCTCATTATCTCTAGAGATCTCACTAAAATTTTCTGCTCGGCATTGCATGCATAGAATATGGCTTTTGGATGAGGGGGGTCAGAATAAAATGATTGCATAAAATGGTGATATCTATAGGCAATGCCAAATGAAAGGACTTCCTGCAAACCTGTGTGACTACATGACCTCCACAAGAAAGGTTTTCTTTTCCTCTGATGAAAAGAAACCCCAATTTAGAGATAAACTTTCTGCCCATGGCTTTAGCACAGGTTGCTTCTGGTCAGATCCAGTTCTCAGAACAATTTCTTAAATGGAAGAGTTTTACTCCCCGTGGCTAGAGAGCTTTGACAAAATACCCTGCCAAAACCTGCCTTCAGGCTTTACTGTGTTTTTCATTTGTCCTTCCCCTTGGTGCTATTATCTAAATCTGTCTAGGGTGGCTCTCTGCTCTGTCTCAGGGACACAGACCATCCAGTGTACCTGCTTAGGTGTTCCTTTTGCATCCCATAGATAACAGCACCATTATGCTGGAGTAATTTCTCCAAATTTCTCCATATTTAATATCCTGATTTTCTTAGTTTTACTTTGTCTTCTGCAACATCCCTATTTCATGTATTTTCACTACTTTTCAATAGCACCTTACGTCCCCTTCATTTTTATCAATGAAGACAAATGGTTTATCCATCCCCAGTTACATTTTATCTACTGCTGCTGCTGCTGATTGTTCTAGGTCGGGACCCAACCTTTTCTTTGTTGAAAATATTAGCTGATCATTAATTCATATGGGTGACAACCTGCACATATCTGGCTAGAGAAACTAAGAAATCTTACTGATGTTACCTGCATCTGTTTCTGTTGACCATTTCAGTATTTGTTCCTTTTCTTTAAGGTATACTGCTTGAGGTAATACAAAATTTTTTGGATCAGTTGTCCTTCTTTTCAGAGATTTGCTGATAATAGTATCCAAGGGAGAACTGGCATCACATGGGGCCCTGAATTCTAATTTAGTATAAACAATGAAACTCCTGATAAAGGTGAATAAGTTTCTACATTTTCAGAAGGAAATATGGGATAATTCCTGTTTTGTAGCTGGTGGTATCAGCAGGATGTCCTGCTGAGCCTGGTGACAGGACAAGAGACAATGTGTACAAACTGAAGCATATGAAATTCCATCTGAACACAAGGAGATACTTGTTGTTGCTGTTGGGGAGAGGCTGTGGAGTTTCTGTCTGTGGAGATACTCAGCCCCATCTGGACACATTGCTGAGCAACCTGCTTAAGCTGGAGGTTGAACCAGGTGATCTAAGAAGGTCCTTTCCAGCTTTGATTTGGGAATTTTGTGATGACTCATGGCTTAAACAATGAATCTTTGTTTATGTTATCTAATGCATGTCACTTTCATTCCACACAATGCTGGTTTTCCTGAAGGTGCCAGGGTCTGTTAAATTGTCCACAGAAATGTTCACTTTGTTTCTCTTGTGTAGGCTAGGTCTTGATGTTCTGAATTGCAAGGTTCAGACTGGAAAAGATGTTCAGGATGTAACGTCCTACTAGATGGAGTTGTCGAAATGCCTTACTGAATCTGTGCCTAAGACAGCAAAGGAATAATAGAAACCCTTTATTCATATAAAACAGAATGTTTCTTTGATTTTCTTGTTCTGATGCTTTGCATCTTGAATTGTAAACAATTAATTAATTGAAATACTCTTTCTGGGAAAAAATTGAAAAACAGGCTAGCACTGGAGATACAAACAACATCCTCAGTGGCTTGGCTAAGGAGACCACAAAACTTTAGACATCATGAGATGTGTGCTTGACCTTTGTTTCTCAGTATTAGTTATCCATAGAGTGATTTTAATTTTCCTAGAAGTGATTCTTTCAATCTCTTCCACATTTATTTATAATTGATGTAGCAACCTTTTGTTGGCTTAGAAGTGCACACTTTCAAATGCAAGCTAAATCCAGAATTCAAATACTCCATACTCCTCCCGTGAGGATTGCTCTGAGCTATATGGTAGTTAAAAGAATAATAATATTCTGAGAAAAAAAATATCCCATCTTTAGGAGTCTGGTTTCTTCTTATTGATTCATGCAAGCAGTGAGGCCTAATTGTTGCTCATATCTGCTTGGTTATAGTTTTGGAAACATGACATCATCCAAATTCAGTTTTTTGTAATAAATGTTGCTACTAGGTTTTCACTGAGAAGTCTGCTCCCCGAGGAGTGATTTTAGAGAGGAAAAGTTTGCAGGGCTGAAAGTTTAACTTGGCTTCTCTTGCATTCCTGTTTGTAAACCCCTCATCACTGCCTGGACCTTCTATTTGGGGCTACAAATGTTAAAAATATGGTTAATGAGAAACTCAGCAGACTGCCAAGATTTGCCAAGGGTTTTGTCCATTTATTTATGAGGCAGTAGAGTGTGACATTGTCCTAAAATACTGTTGTTGACCTAGAAGTGAAACTCCACATGTATCTTCAGCAATTCCAGTGGGGGAGGAACCTCATCCTGCTCTTGGGAGAAGCTGCTTCATAGGTGAGGTTTGAAACCAAATGCCTGGACACAGTGAGCATTGGGTGGGGCTGGCTGTGATGCAGCTGTAAAACACAGAGAGCAGGCAATAGTGCTAAAAAAAAAGCAGATGCAAGGTCTTGTGAGAGGATGATGAGTGTGTAGGTGCAAACATGCCCGTATATATGTACATGAATCTCCTTGTATGGATGCACAACCTGCCCCCAGTCAGTGCAGTTGTACACAGCACAGAACAGAGGGCTCATGCAGCTGGAGCAGAAATGCAGGGAGGAGCAGGAGGTAGCTCCACCTTCATACACCGGCCAAAGCCAAGGGTACCACACCTGCAACATTTTATCTCCTCTGACAGTTTCTGAGGAATTGGTAAAGTGCTTTGGTTCTGCCCAGTCTAGGGTCCAGGGAGCTGTAATTTATCTGCTTATTAAGTGGCCAGTGTTTAACATCAAACATGCCCAAAATTATAAAAAAAATCAAGCAATTTTGGGTCTGATGCACAGACTCAACACCTTACTTGCATTCGTTACTGTACAACATCTGAGAGTTTTTCGTTCTTTTCTTCCCTTACATTAAACCTATGTAAACGCACTGAATTTGTGGTGGTATTAAAATAACAAAATATTAGTGCTATTTCAGTATCTTCTTCCAGAAAATTTTCTTCAGGCATTGAGGGAATTCGAGTGCGTTGTTTTGGTTCTGCGGCGGCGGCCGTGAAGTGCCCGGCTTTGTGGGGACCCCTCGGCTGCCCTTTCTTCCCTGGGTGTCCATTGTGGCGGGCTCATTCATGCATCCCTAAATCCAGCGTGTGCAGCAAAACGCTGACTTCCAGGGGCAGGAAGGGCCTTCCTGAAACCGCCCCGCCGCCTCAAAACGCTGCATTTGTTTTATGTCCTCCCGTGGAAATAGCGGAGCCCGCTCGGCCTCCCACCTTCCCTGGGCGAGCCTCCCCCGGTGCCCGCCCCGGCACGGGGGAGCGGCCCCCGGCTGGGCCCCCGGCTCCCCCTGCCCCCTTAATCCCCCCGCCCGCGTTGCCCGGCCAACAGGCCAGACAAGCAGGTGATGCATGGACAGGGAGCAGATGGTCTCCCGCCGAGGTAAGCGGGGCTCAACAATGAAACCATATTGATCATATTGCTCCTTTTATCTTCTTCGCCTTCAACTTCGGTCTTGAGGTTTCCCCGCTAATAACACGAGGCCTCCCCCCGGCTCGGCCCCTGCCCCGGCTGCATGGCGGCCTTCCGCAGCTTCTGGGGGGAGAGTGAGCCTTCATCCCGCCCACCCAGCGCCAGCTCTGCTTCCTCTCCTGCTGAAATCCTGCTGGAAGGAGGGAGGGCCAAGGGATGCCCACCATTTCCCTACTCCCCATGACCCTTCAGCCTTGTCTCCCTTGTAGCCCTCTCCCTCCTGCCTTCTTTCCCATTTAGCAGTGGGGTGAGGAGACTGTGAGACCCTTCTGCCCCAGCCTGGCCACTGAGGCACTACATCCCTCACTGCCTCATTGGGCACCTCTCTCTTCCTCTCCCTTTGGTCCCCTTAGCCTTGTTTATGTTCCTGTGTGTATAAAATAGGCTGGAGATGATTCATTTGCTGCCACCTGCCCTGTGCAGGAGAGCGTCAGGGGCCCACTCTCTGTTTGCTGTCCTCTCCTGTACTGTGCTGTGGTCACAACTCCTTCAGTCTGCTCAGGCATGTTTAGATGGAAGCAAAAACTGATGCCTTTCAATCCCTGTCCCCATCACTTCCTCTCCTTGACTGCACACCCGCCTTCAACAAACAGCCAGAAACATCCCCAGTCTCTCTCGTTGCTCACGTCTTGCCCTTTCTCCTTCAGCAGGCAGGGCCAACAGCACGAGAAGGAGCCCTGGAGCTCACATCCTGCTCCTTCCATCATGTGCCCCCCCTCAGACTCTGGTGTACAGATAAACAAGAGAGAGAAGCCAGGCCCTCCACCTGCCTCCCCCCTTGCTCCCCTCCCTTTCAGCAGCCCCAGCCCGCATTCACTGCTGTGTGAAGATGCTAAACACCGAGGGCTCGAGCACTGTTAGCCACTATTCACAATTTTAATACTTGCTTCATAGCTGTCACATAAATTCATTGCTGACTGCAGGCTTAGAATAGCAAGAGGGAACTTTAAAGTAAAGAAAAAGAAGGAGCATGTAAGGAAAAAGAAAAAAGAAATCCTAAGGGCACTTTGCTATGGTATCTGCACTTGTTTGCAGGTGGTTTTGGAAACTATAACTACTGTAACTCCACACAGTGTTCTCTAAAGTAGCTGTCACATTGTGTTGTTTTTTTTTAATCTATTACACCAGCACACATGCACTTTTTTTTACAGTAGATAAAAATGCCTATAAAGGCTTCACCCCTCTTTTTTTTATAAGAAAAAAAAAGAAAAAAAGAAAAGCAAAGAAAGAAGCTTGTGAATGAATGAAAAACAATGCAGGGTCACAAAGCTGTCGC
Source organism: Fringilla coelebs (assembly GCF_963513975.1). Classification (NCBI taxonomy): domain Eukaryota; kingdom Metazoa; phylum Chordata; class Aves; order Passeriformes; family Fringillidae; genus Fringilla; species Fringilla coelebs. The sequence goes on along the minus strand of NC_140033.1, from coordinate 63,685,258 downwards.
AACCAATGTCATAGTGGTGCTGCTGGGCAGGCTTACAGAGGACTTCTTGTTCCTTGATTTTTATGGTGATCGGTAGAACGCATGTAGCACTTTGCAAACAGGTTCAGGACAAGTGGCAAAGAAAAGGCTCCTCACAATAAACTCTTTTCTACAGCACTGGGATCATTATGCCTGCAAACACCTGTAGTTTTCAAAGAAGGAGCTGTAAAAGACACAAACAAGCAAAAAAAAAAAAAAAAATAGCAAGGCAAGACAAGTTGCACTGCATATCACAATTGGCACAATGGTGGTTTTTTAAACTCATCTGAGACCATGGAGTTTAAAAAGGCCACCGAAATATTATTGATTACCAGTGCCAGAATTCAGAGGTGCTGAGCTTGGGAAACGGAGAAATGAGATGAAAAGAGAAATGGAAGGTTCAGCCTAGTGATCTGGCAGGTTTTCAGTACTGCTCTGCAATGGTCCTGCAGAAACCAAGAGCCTGCTGTTCCTTCTGAGGCATGTTCTTGAAACGGCTCCCAAGTCCCTGTGACCTGTGAAGCCAGGGACTGCCCTGAAGTCCAAAGGGCATCCTCACATGTGCCACTCAGCCCAAAGGCTCAGTAGTACAGTCCAGACCTTTTTGTCTAGGTACTAGACATTAGTTAAATATAACTGCTTTGGACTGTAAAAAGACATTTATCTTCCTCTTCAATGTTGGGATAAACTAACAAAATATCATTAAAAGGACATTTAAAAAAGGGTCAGTGGCTTAACTGACTCTCAGGTTGATGAAGGGAACATCTCTTGACCCCAAGATTCCTCATTCCAGTAGGTGTTTTGTGAGCCAGGTCCCCAGTACTTCTTGGGTGCACACCCCAGTTCATGTCAGAGTAGGCAGCTATGTTTTCTAAAAACTTGTAACAGAGGTCCTTATTAGCATCCAGGAGAGTTCTGCCCAGAGAGAAACCTCTTCTCACTTCAGAGCAGCCAAAGTGGTTCAATATTTCACAAAATTAAAATTTTATATGTAGCAGAATTTTCTTAATTTGAAAAAAACAAAAAGAATTTATTACAATTGTCTATGTCCTTCACAGTGCCCCTTTTCTGTCCCTACTTTTTCCTTTGGGGTTCAATTCATTAGGATTCCTGCAGTCTTAAATTTACCAAAATCTTTTATTTTGATAAAGTTATAAAAACCCAACATTCATCGTCTTGATTGCTTCTGTTGCTAACAACTTTGTTTAAAACAGGAAAGAAAAGACTCCTCAATTTGCCCCAGACTTCATCCTACCTCTTCCTACCTTTTTTCAATTATAAGTGTAACTGCATGCAGCTTAGTAGATTGAAATATGGTATGTTTGAAGCAGAGAAGATGTTTTATTTGGAAATTGATTTGATATTTTGTTGAGGGTATTAATCAAAGGTGGGGAAATAATAGCATGGTCACCCATCCATCACATGACACTCCTCAGTGCCTTGCACTATCACCTCTTGTTTCCTAGAGGAGTCTCTGGGCTCAAGCATAACTTATTTAACTGGTACATATATACCAGGTTTTGGTATTACTTGATAGAGGGTTGCATTTCTGAGTGACCCACAAAAGTAAACAATTGCTTGGCATTTCTAGATTACTAGCCTGATATCTGCAATTCCTCTGTACAACTTTTCTACAAATTGGAATAAGATGGCAGCTACTGTGGTAAAGTCCAAACTGAAAAATATGATCTACTTTATCTTAATAAAGGAAATAATCTTCTCTGTTCCCTAAACAATTTAAATATGCTTTAGTAAAAATGGAGAACTTTTATTTTTTCCTTTTTTTTTTTTTTTTTTGTTAAGATGGTTGAAGATTTTTGGCTATATCTAAGAACCTTGAAGATACTTGCACAAGAAGAATGTAGTATGAAAATTTTAGAGCTTCAATGTAATCTCATAGGGGTCTGGCTTATTCTATTAAGCCTACACTTTAAAGTACTTCAAAATATTGTTTCCTAGTGCAAAACTCCTTCTTTTCTAGTAGTTATCTATTGTATTAAGATGACAGGCATAAATGGTTTTTTGCTCCTTTGATAGACCTTAACTGTAGAATCAAAGGACCATAAATTTTTCTGTTGGCCTCAGGCAGCTTTCGCTCATTTAAAACTTCATTGAAATGGCTGTGTAGGGCCATATTACACTGATTCTGTGAGCTTTTACCCCTTTCAACAAGTGTAACCAGAACAGTAGGTGTGTTTCATCTGGGAATTTCAAATCAAATGTACATCCATGTGTTCCTGTCCTGGTGGGAGTTAGGTATGTTTATCTTAGAATTAATTACCCTGAGTTAAACATCAATCTGTTATCTTTGTCTAAAGCATAACCAAATTTTTTTCTTTGGACAAAGTTTGTGATATTTTGTGAAAACTTGATTCTGTCCTGGTGTGCTGATGATAACATCATCAATGGTAGAACTTAGCACACAGCAGCAGATGGGACAGAGGAGCTATTGCTGTTCCCAGTTTGTGAGGGCATTGCCACAACAGTGTTGAGAATAATTGGCATTTTCCTTGTAAGTTGAAAGATATCCCAGTGCTGTGTGCAGTCTGGGATTTTAGCACCTTAATTGTGTTAACGGAAGAACTGTGCTTCCCTAAATCCTCTGGAAATGCTCATGTGCTTACCTGCCCTTTGTTATAATGGGGTTAAATAAGTTCAGTGTGACTAGCAGTGATTTACTAGAAGGGTCATATTTTTCCTGTAAGAACTCGAGACTGAGAGCTTGATTGTGTGGGTTGGATCTGCTTTCTGTATGCTTTGTTAGTTGTTTCTTGAGCGTGGACTGAGATTAAGATATTTTCTTTGCCTTTGGATCTGTTCCAGACACTTTTTTGGACATCTCTGGATTGTTCATCTTTCAGAAGTCCAAAGAGATGTATACTATGGCCTATTTTGGTCAACTTGAAGCTGATCAGACAATGAAACTCATATTCAAATGGGTATTGGCTAGGATAATTGCAGCATAATTAATTATTGCAATTTATCACTTTGTAAATCACTAGTCTGCAGCCTTATCCAGGAATTCTTTACAGCTTTGTATAGTTCTGTTATTACCAATGAAGAGTGAAACCATGAGGCCAAGACCTTTTGGGATTATCCATCTGAATACCTTCATATATAAATAATTACTGAAGTTGATGGGACTAGCTAGAAGTATAAAAAAATGGGAATGGTTGCAGCAGTGAATCTGAAATGTGCCTTTGTTCATTATAAATAACTTGGTTTAATTTGTTATTTCTACACATACCTTCAGACATGTATATTTATATATGTGCTTATGCTTGTAAGCAAAGTTTATCTTCTCTTCCAGCAGTTCCAAAGTAGAACTTTCTTGACCATAAAGCAAGGAATGAGTCAAGGTTTTTGAAAATAGCTCAATACTATTATTTGTACTGTCATTTAGTTTTGCAATGTCTGTAGTCATGCTTTTTTGCCATTCTGTTTGGCTCTTACGAGTTTGCTGACTGTGGAAAGAGTATTCTCTTTGAGATAAAGTCTTCCTGACACTCAGAATATACTCTTTGACCTATATCCTCTATTTCTGCTTTCTCATATGTACACTCTTCCTTTTGTTCATGGCTAGGAAACAGATTAAAGAGATAGCAGGCAGTGTGAATTTTCAGCTCTAACAGAGCCTTGAAGCATCATCAAATAAGATTATTATTTGAGAAGGGCAAGGAGGGTGCTTGGCTCAGCAGCCTGACAGCTTTTATTGACTTGTTCTTAAAGGTGCTCTCCTGGGCAAGAATTGATATCAGTGAGCTGAATATATCTGAGAGAGAAGTGCTGGAGTGGGTACCACGGTGTTATCCACTACACAGCTTTTCCATTCAATTACTCTAACAGGGTTTGTGCCTTAATAGTATTTTAACTTTCAAATGCTTCAAAATCTAGCCCTGCCACGTCCCTGGTAACTGCAGTCATTGGTTTCTGCACTGCAGCAGCAGTCTGATTGTGTGAAGTAAACTGAGGGACAGGATCCCAAGTTTCCTAATTGTTTCCTGACTGCACAGAGCAGGGAGCCTATGAAAGAGTTGGGATTAAATCTGCATCTGAGCAAAACAAACAGGTCCCATTTATTGTAAGCTGAAAGAGGCAGACTGGCTATAGTTTCTGGTTTGTGCATTATTGTCCCCATGCTGCGAACACCATGGCTGCTTCCTTCGTGCTGACAATTGAAAACTCCAATATTCCATACCTTAAAAATCTAGTGTTATAGTTTGTTGCATGGTTTTCCACTCATTCATGTTGCTCCTCAGTAACTTAGCAATGACCAGTCGAGATATGCACACACCATATTGTTTTACGTGTTTGACTAGAACACTGACAGATTAATAGGAAGGGTAAATAGCTCTGCACTCTGTGGTGGCTCAGTGTGGGCTGGCAGGATTGACTGCTGCCAGACTTTGTTGTATTTGCACAGAGGAAGCCGCAGCAAAAGCCTGCTGGGGCAAGGTGACGTGGGTCATGGGTATTTGTTTCTCATCTCTATAGAAAACAATTGTCCTCTCAATGGAAGACAGCTTTTGGAAACTATGTGGTTCCACTAGTGGGCAAGCATTTGTACTTCCAGAGCGCTAAATAAAATGAAGCTATAGAGTGGCAGATGTGTTAAGTGTCTGCAATACCCTGCATATCAGGCAGGAGAGTTTGGGTTCATATTGATAAATTATTTGTCTCTATTTCTTTGACTTGCTCAGTTTAGAAGAGAGTATCGCTCAGATTTTCATGGGTATTTTCCTGAAAATTTCTTCTATGCTGAATACTTTTCTAAGACATCATCTTACAATGAGCACAAAGACTCCATTTGTCCCAGATATAGCTACTTATTTTAACAATTTCTAGAGCATCACCTTGGAAGACCATCTGAGACCTCATCTTTACAGAAGAAGATGCCATAATAATTTGCAGTGACACTGAGCTTTTAAAGTGATCATACACTTATAAAGCATCTAAAGTTGTATTTTTTTCCTCTAGTTTCTACTGTGAGGTGCATCACAAGGCCCGTTTTTGACAGGTTGACATACAGGTCTGAGGTCCAGAGTCAGGATCATGGCTTCTTCAGCAGTGCAGGTTCTGGAAGGGAAAACTGAGGCACCCAGGTTCCTAGGGTAGATTGTCCTGGTTGTCTCTTGAAGAGCTGAAGGATCACCTGGATGTAAGTTCGGTAGTTTGGGTACTGCTGGTGGTGATGCTGTGGGAGTGCACACTGCTGGAATAAACCCCCCGAGAGGTTCCCATGTGCTGATTCCCAGGCTACCCCTCCTGGCCCCACTGAGTACCTGAGCTCAGTGCTTGGCCCTACACTGGGGGTGCATCTGCACTCAGTACAGCTGGGTTATCAGGCAAACCAGATGCCATCTCCAAAGGTCACACAGAGGGCCCTGCCCACAGGAATTTTAAGGCATAGTTTCTGAAACTCAGTCTTGTGCCATGACCTTCCTCTTTTCCTGAGTTACGCTTGAGGATACGCTCTGTTTTGCCACATACTGCAAAGGTGCAGAGACTTCCCACTGTCTGAACCCCACAGAGTGTTGACTAAACAGTGCTAGGAACTTTTCTGTGTCTAAAGGTTTGTGTGATGATCACCCATGAGTTGTCCTGCTGTCCATTTCTTAGATATGGCTTTATTCTACTTAGGGTAGTGGCTGCATGCAGTGTGTGAAGAGTGTAAGCCTCATGCAGTTCAGGCATATGCCCACTGGAATATTTTTTCATCTTACATTCATGAAGTTCATTTCCTTGAGGAAAAAAAAAAAAACTCAGTCAAAACCAAACCAATAAAATACCTGAATGGCTTTAATTTAAATAATTTTTGATTTCATGAGACTCACTTGAAATAAACAGTGGTGGATAGAGAACCTATTCGCTGCTTATGTATAACTCTCACCAATGTTGACAGCCCACAAGAAAATCAGTGTGGGAATCAACCCCCTATTGTCAAGATAACGTAAACACATGACAAAAGTCCTTAACTCCAGAAAGGGAGGAAACAGCAATTCCTCTCCTTCCTTCCTGCAGTGTGTTTTACCCTTTCTCTGCTCTGGGGTAATTATTTGCACTGCAGGGAGGTGGCCATAAAGTACTATTACCCTGAAAGTAGGTGGCATGAGCAGATTGCTGTGGGGTGGGGTGTGAGCTTGCAGAGCCTCAGACACTGTGTGGTGACTTTCCCTGTTTCAGTATAAGCTGCAAAAGCTATTTTGCATTGCTCACTGGATAAAAAATCCTGTGTGGGGGCTGTATACTGTAATATGCTACATAGTCAAGCTCTAATTTGCCTCACTGTATTTTTTTGTATAGCGGTAATCTGACGTGATGATGTTTTACAGTAACTTTGTTGAAATTACTGCAGAAGATCTAAGGATCCAGACTGGGCCACAGACTTTTTTTTTCTCCTCAAGTAGAATATTTGAATAGGTTAATGGCCACAATAAACCTGTGGACAGTCTTGAACCACATCATGATGTGACAGTGATTAGTTACTGCTGTTTGGTAATGGAGACAAGACTCTCTTTTTCCCTCATTTACAATGACCTTGCCAGCTGTCACTGCATCTTTTCAGCATATGCAGAGACACTGTGAGGCCTCCACACAGTGGAAGAGGGTTCTGGATTTTGGCTGTAGTGAGTTTCAGTAAAACTTCAAAGTTCTTGGGCTATATATATGTATAGTTTACATATAAACTACAGGTATATAAAATTTCAGGCAGTACAGTCATGGAGAAATTAAATATATCACTGCCCTTAAATTTGTCTTTCAAGGTTTCTGGGCTTGCCACAGATATTTTTAATTTTTGTGATGTTAAAGGCATGATACAGCTACAACATAAAGAATCTTTACTTTTATCCCTGTGTGCTAGACTGTGAAGTCTGTAGAGTCAAAAGGGGAAGAAACATATAAAAGAAACATTAGTGTCAAATATGGAGATGAAATAATTTCCTAGCATAATTCTGCTGCATGGCTTTATGCATCAGTATTCAGAGGAATTTTTACACAGGCTTCCTATGAATTTAGAATACAATCTTATGTTCCTTTGGAAGACTTTTGCTATGAGGGTTTGGTGCTGGCCCACCACAAAAGGGGCGGTATTTTCATCGCAAATATTCTAGTGTTTCAAATGGATCTGTTCCAGCACAAATATGCCATGCAGAAACTGCTCTGGCCAAAGCACTGGCTTAAATTAGATCAAATAAGTTACTCCTGTGGCCTTACAGCCCTAATAATTTCCTCTTGCAAAGGCTGTGAGGGTAGAAGGAGTGATTCGATACATGTGGTAACTGGGATGGGAACAAATATAGGCAAGGTCTGAGAGTGTAGGGAAATTGGGATTCTTAGAGAGACCATATCCTCCCTTCCTGGTGTGACTTTTAGCTGGCTGGATCTGTACAGCATGATGAAACAGATGCTTTCCATTGGTATCCATCATATTATTGATGGTGGTTCACCTGAATTATACATGTTAGTATCCATCAACAGCTGTACATTTTAGCATTGATAAAAAAGTAAAGTAAACAAAAGTTGCATCAAATTTTACTGCTACAATTGGGTTTTATTTGCAGGGTGCCTCCTGAAAAGTTATCTGTTTTTAATGAATTTTAGTATTACCATTTGTTATTTTAAATTTTTGAGGCATTGCTTCACTGGAGATATTGAAGAACAGGTTGGATGCAGTTCTGTGCCATGTTTTTTAGGCTGAACCTGCTTGAGTAGGAAGATTGGACCAGATGACCCACTGTAGTCCCTTCAAACCTTACCCATTCTGTGATTCTGTGGTTGTGTTTGCCAAAACAGGTGAAATAAACTGATAGTGACAAAGATGTCACTGGGAGTTAGGCACCCAGACCCCAAGGACCTCAAATAAAATGGTGCAGGAAGGCTGTCTCTGGTTCATAGAAGTATATTGCCATGTAGTACAATAAAAAAGGGAATAAGCAGTAACCAATTTACCTTCTTTAATGAACACACAGCCAGCAACAGTGCAGGCAGCATGAACGGTACAAAATGCTGCAGCATGCATGCACAATAGCTGCTTTCTGTTGTATGTTTAACAATTTAAACTCAGTAAAACACCTTGATAGAAATCCACTAGCTCTGGAAGTAACCAGTCAGACCTTAATTAGTTATGAGAAGGACTAAAATCATAATGTTAGTTCAATTAATTTATTATTAATTTGCTGCTTTTGCCGCTCCTTGCCAGAAAGAAGAGGAATATAAAGTTGCTAATTTACTTTCCTTTCAAAGCATTTGCAGGAGTAGAGCATTCCACAGCATATTTCAGTACCACTCTCCAGGCTTGAGCCCGTGTCAGAGGAGTCACTGTGTGGCACAGGGGCTGAATTTTGACCCTGTCAGTGAGAAAGAGGGCAGGTATGAGCCTAGTTGTTGTAGGAGGTAGCCCTGATCACCAGCATGGCTTTCAGAACTGGGAAAGGTGTATCACGTTTGAAAACAATTCTGGTATCTTCCAAATGCTATTAACAAGGTGGGTGGTTAAACCCCCCAGGATTATGTCCTGTGTTTTGGCTAATTTTACTGCCAGTGGTTCTTATTTAATTGTAGCAAATGCAACAGAAAGGGGGTCTAGAATCTGGAGTTCCCTTCAAATGTATGACAGAAAGACCTCTATAACATGGATAACACCTAGATGGTTCAACAATTAAAACTACAGTAAAGAAAAAGGAGAAATATAGAATCCAGCAGCAGAGTGGCTGTAGAAGCACAAAAGGAACTTGAGTCAACCTGTCAGATAAGAAAGCCTTGCAGAGAGGAGGTCTGGTCTCACTGCAGCATGAAAGATTTGGCAGGGTTGTCACCCTTGCGAGCTGTTGGGAAATGTCTGAGCTCAGGTGGAAGCCTGTAGTTCTGGATCTCCAGCCCAGTCCCTGAGCCTGCTAACAGAAGGTGTGTCCCTTCTCATTCAGGCTCTGTGAGCTTTTCCTCTCTCCTTGACTTTACAGTGCTGCTGGCTCTGGTTTTCACATAAATAATCCTTGAGTCATTACCCTGCCCTTTTTGTCAATATGATGGCAAATGCTGACAGGAAAACCACTTGTTCCTGGAGCGCTGGCTCTTAAAAGGCTGTGACTAACCCCACTCTGCTCCTGCAGAGCAAACATTATTGATAGTTTTCTGCCACAGCAGTTTGTACAAGCCCTGGAAAAAAGTCAAGATTTTTTGAAGAGGATGGGTTACTCCTGTTGCCAGTTCAGGAGATATTTTTTTAGGATATTTTTTTTTTCATTATGTCCTAAGCTGAGGGGCAAGGACAAGCTGTTTTTTTGGAGGACCTGCTTGTTATCTACTGCTACTCATTGCTGAAAAGTTCTCTTGATCTGCAAGGAGTAGAGTGAAGAAAAACCCTTGTGATTAGAGGGCAACAGCAGCCACGAGCATTGAAAACTGAATTTGAGTTTCTGCGTGGAACTCACCCTGCTATTATTAACAGAAAATTTTGAATCACGATATTGAAGTTCATTCAGGCTGAAATGGAAGCAAAGTTGCAATTGGGAAGTCAATTGGTTTTGTGGTTTGGGATTTTTTTCCTTTCTTTACTCAAAAATATCTTGAGAATTCATGTTGGTTTTGAGCTGGTTAGATTTTATTTTTGGATGGTAATTTCTTTCTCTTGAAAATACTCATAGATAAACCACACAGCACCATTCACAGTGCTTATAAAGGCCAAGATGTAAGATTTCTTTATTTGCTGTGCCATTTTATCCCACTGGTCTTGCAATGAGGAGGAGGGGGTCAGTTTTACTTGGCTGTATTGTGGATCAGTGGCATTGTCTGGTGGCTGTGGAGACAGCAGTCAATTTATATGCTATCAAATTAGCTCCTGCAGAATTTAATTAAAGAGATCTGTCTGCAGCAGCAATTTTTCTGGGTAGTGTTTTGGAAAACTCTTCCTTCACATAAAAATAACTTGCCTCTTATGTGTCTTTATTCCGTTTTGGGTGTTCTTTTAATCAAAGCTTCTGCTGCATTGGAAACCCTCCTCATGTACAAACTCATTATGAAGTTTCTAACTGATGGGAGGTCATTTCAGAGACAGAAATGCTGCTGGAAGCATCCATGTTTTTGTGAAACAAACACCTTTTGGCAACAAGCAGCTTCTTTCAAAATCCAAACATTTTTCTCTTCTGCCACTAATTTGTTTGTTTATTGTTTTTTCAGAAAATCAGTTTGTTCCTTCAAGTACAGCTAAGTTTTCAAAACACAGATGTGTTGGGAGTTTTGTCTAAGCTTAGAATCCGTTTTCTTTTGGAAGTGAGCGAGCAGAACTGCAGACTCCATTTGCTTATCATGCTCCCAGCTCTTCACTGGGAAGCAGGACCAAGGGCTCTGTGTGAGAGCTGTGATACTAAGCTAGCTATACATTTTCCCTCTGCTAAATTTCCACCTGGAAGGGGATTGTGGCCCTCCAAGACCAACTGCCTGAATACCAGGCATGACAGCAGCCTGGTGCCTCACACGTCCAAGTCCTTCAGCTCCCGCCGCTGGAAGCGCATCACGTACGGAGGAGAAGTAAAACACAAAGAACAATTATAGATCTTTGACGGCTTTCTGAGCTGGAAGGACCCAATCAAAATTTCTCATCTGACTGTCCCAAAGAGAGGAAAAACACTTATCTTAAAGATTCACGATGTGAGAGCCCGATAGGATCTGCCGTTTCCATAGAGCTGGGCCCTAGATTTCCCTTTAATGTAATTAAGCCTGAAGATTTATGAATACAACAGGCCAGAACTTGATCCATGTTCATTTTCAATTACTGGAGTGAAAGGCCTCCATCCAGATGTCTCTATTTACAGCATTCACACAGGCAGGACCGGGGGCTGGGGGAGGAGGGACCGCAAATTGTCACACTTGTTAATTCTTCACTGAGGACACTCAGCAGAGGTCTTGGCTTTGACCCCGTGACAAAAGGCAGGGGTCTGCTGGAGCAAGTGCATCAATGATGAGGGGGCTGACCCGCCGACCTGCCAGGGTCACTCCCTCTGCTTTGTAGGTATTTGGGTAATAATGGGGGTTCATTCCTTATTTTTATTTCTGTTACAGTGCCAGGGCAGGGAAAGAAAGAGAGGAGCTCTGATGTGAAAGACAAACATACATAATGAGAGGATCAAGCTTCCCCTGGCAACAGTAACGACTATGAAATGCTACAGGGGAAATACACAGTACTTAGTGACCCACATAATTAGGCCTATTTTAGCAGCATTGTTTTATTTTTCTTTTGAACGTTTCTTTTTTTTTTTTTCCCCTCTCATGTTCCCAAATCCATATCTTAGTGCTATGAGCAATATTTGGGCATAGCATCTTTTCTCCATCACCAGCCCTTACCTGGTGCTTCACAGGCTTTTCATCAGGTAAGTGGTGGCTGATACAATACCAAGTGTGGTACTGTCTGTCTGTATTTTCATTCCAGTTCCTCAGAGCTCTTGACAGACTCATGCTAGATGCTGTTTTCTCCATTTTAAAAATTCTTAAAGCAAAATAACTGAAGTGTCACTGTAAAAGAAAACTGCACCTTTTAGCCATCTACACAAAGCTCAGGGCTCTGTTCATCTTTGACAAAGCTGGTGAAACATTGTGAAATCCTAAAAGCAGCAGTTTCTCTCTCATAATGGCATTCCTATTTTCACAACACAAGGAGCAAGGCTGTGACAGGGCAATATTGTTTTCACTGAGCTATAATTGCATGTCATAAATTAAAATATCTTCATTAGAGCAAGCCCCTTTACAAATTTTCCAAAAGGAAAGATTATTTCTTGAAATGGCAGAAAGCGTTTCACTCCATTAGCATTTCAAAGAGATTTATTTCTTTTGCCTTCTGAAGCTGTACCTTTTTGACTTGCAGATAGGCTTTGAGGTTTTAAAGGGATTTGAACAAACTTTGCCAAATGTGAAATTATGAGCTAAACCAGAAGCCCAAAGCATCCTTTCCATTTTCAGGCAGGGAAAATAAAAGCTGCATAAATATTGCCCAGGAATGGCTATTGTATAAAGCTATTTGGAAAAAAAAAAAAAAGACAAAAAGGAGGAATGAACACCTGATGCTATCAAGACCAACAAATTTTTTATCATTCGTTCACATGAAATTCAGAAGTTCCTGAAAGAAATAACTGAAAACAACCCAGGAAGAGTGGGTGCCAGTATTCAGAATAGCCATAGAAACATTGGTTCATGTTGGTTTGAAAGGACCTTTTAGATCATGGAGTCCAGCCATTGTAAACTGTGTCTCTGTTGTAATCTGTTGGCTACAGGGTTAAGAATCTGAATGTGATTTATACTCAGCTATTGCTCACGCCCCGAGGTGTCTTGTAGCTTTAGGTTTAAGACCTGTTTGATCTTTAGGCTCTCTTGTTTTTAGTAGAGATTTCACCTGGCCCTTGCTAAGCCTTGTGGCTCTAGGTTTCAGTGTAAGGTGTTTCTTGGGTGAGGCTCCTTGTGGCCATAGGGGGTCTGCAGTCCTACCTGGGAGAGCAATCATTTCAGAGTCTCCACACAGGGTGCATGGTTCTTGCCCGTCTGTTTGGGGTAGAGCCCTCTTGTCATGCTCCTGGTGTCCCTTTCCCTCTAGTCACTCTTGAGAAAAGCTGAGGAAAGTGGCCACAGGTTATCAGGAAAGATTTGCTGTTCAAAAGACTGATCAACAAAAGAAAAAAGCAGCTAAAAATATTTTGATTTTAAAAATATTGCTATTCTTTATGTCTAGGTGAGAAGATAAGATCCCTCAAAACTTGTGTTAAATTGATCCCAAACCATCATGATAAAAGGCTTGGGGAGGGAGTGGTAAGAAGGAGTAAGGGAAGCATCTTTCTTCTCATTAACCATGGTCTGATCACAACCAGGTTTTTTTCAGCTGCAATTTATAACTTTTTTTCAATAAGAATCAACCATTTTACTTCCACACAGAAAGACAAGGATTTATCTTAGAAATTAATTAGTGAAGTTGAAACTATGTGGCTTGATCTCATTGCACTCACCTGTAAAATTCTTGCTTTTCTTATGGTCAGGAGAAAGGATCAGCCAGTGATGGTAATGTTTTCCATCATCTAAAATAACCTCTGACTGTGTCTTACAGAGTAGTCTGTGCTGGCCTACTGAAAACTGGACCAACACAGAGTATTTTGGAAAACCACACCTACAATGGCCTGTGATTAACATTACAGGTGTAGAAAAATTGGTTTAGATACACACTTACAGTGTCCATGCTATATGGCTCAGTTGGAGCTTGTATTCTGTTTTGTTCCGAATGCCATCCTGAACAAACTTTGTAAAATTTTGGGTTTTGTCATCATAGAAACTCATAATTTTGGTTGTTTTTGATTAAAGAACATTGACAAACAGAAGAAACCCACAGTTTAAATTAAAGTTGTGATGGGAATATGTTGGAAAAGAATGTATATTATTTATGAGATTTTTCCTAGTAGAGAATACTTTAACTTTGTATTATTTAACATCATAGTTGACCATGATTACATCTTGATTACAGGAAGTAAAAAGGACACACAATTTCGCTTCATTCCCTTAGGGAGAAAAGGTTTTTCTCAAGCAGGGAGCTGAGGCAGTGCAATTTAAGCTCCACTTTGATGGAGGAGGGATTTGAAGCCCACAGTGTAGACCCCAGACATCAAATTGCATGGCACTGTCAAAGCAGCCCAGGGGCTGCTCTTTGCCCAGGATTCACTTGTGTCAATATTCAAACTGAAGCTTTATAGCAGGTTCTCACAGAAGCCTGGCTCTGCTAAGGTTGATAGAAATGTGCTGATTTAAATCAGTCATTTTTTCTTCTTCTGCAGTTAACAATAGGCTCATGTCCCAGGACTTCAAAATATATTTTCCAAAGCTTGACATTCAGAAAGTTACATATTTTTTTATTAGGAGCTGAATGTGAACTGTTACTAGAATGTAATTACAAGGAATAAGTACTTTGTTGACTCTTATAATTTTATTTTCATGACATATCAAGACACTTTTTCCTTCTTTTTGTATTATTTATCTACCTTTTCAAAGGATTTATTCTGAAATATATTGTTCCTTTGTATTTGAATTTTAAATACTGTAGTAGGGAACATGTTTCATTTTCTCAGCCCTGACCATGGTGGAGGGCTAGGAGTTCTGCTGAGGCAGGGATTCTAAGGCCAAGCATGCTAAAACAAGAAAATTTGAAAAAAAAAAACCTTGTTAGTTGGGTACAACTTGGCAGAAAAAAGTGCTAGTTTGTGAAGGCAGTTGTCATGGGTGACAGACAGTGTAGATGACAGGTGTGACATTGCTTCTAGACTTGCTTAGTTTTGGTGACTACTGGAGCCCAGGATTTTGGATGTTTGAGGACCTGGTATCTCCCTCACACAGAGTTCACCTGGAAGAGCAATGCAAACCTGCCCGCTCTTCAAAAGGGGACACTGGTTCCACTGCCTCCTCCCTCCACAGGTGGCACTGGCATCTGGGACCTCTGTGGTACTGGTCTGCCCCCTACCCTTAGGGAGGGTTCTGAATTTGACTTTGATTCTTCAGAGAAGGCTTTGGGGTAAAAACAGGAAAGGGACAGTGCGCATGAGGTGTGAAAGGAAGTCTGGTCTTTGAGGATACACCAATATAATTCTGGTACCCTCAGCAATATCCTTTTCTACAGTAGAGATAGCTGTGATGCCAGGATCCCCAGATTGTTCCCATTTCATATGCTCAGATTTTAGGCTTGTGTGTAAACCTGGATTTATTTGGTTGGACATTGGGACCATTCTTGATACAGGCGTGGTTGCACATATTCTTTACAGATTCAGACTCAAAGCTAATAGGTCCCAAAATCACATCTCTTCCTTACACAGTTAAATTTTCCACTGGGCAAAATGATCTGAGGTGATGTAAGCTGCTTTATTAATGAGGCATAACCCTCCCTTTCTCCCATAGCCTCTTGAATGCTGCTCCAGGAATGACTGAGTTTATCCTAGATAATCTTAGCAATGAGATTTGGTTCTTTTACTCTCCTTGGAAAGGTAGTGTGAAGGCCTGAGAGGTCTAAGAAATCAAGATTTGCTGCCAGCATCTCTGACTAATGATAGTACACAGTCTTTTTTACAAGTGTTCCTATATCTTTATGAGCAACACACAGTAATGGTATCTTGAACTTTCATACACTGGTCAAGTTTGATTTATTCTTCTTCAAAATGTTAGCTCAAGTCTTATTGTTATTTGTCCTTTGAACAGCCAGCCTTTGTGCCTGTAATTGCATTTCTGGGCTTTCATCAGATCTCAGGAGTTCCTCCTTTAGCTTATAATTTACAAGATGAGCTGATGAGCTCATCCTGAAAATACCTGTGAAAAACCATTTGGCTTAGATTAGCATTAAGGGGATAATAATCAGGTAAGTTTCCTTTGTCACTGTACTGATTCTCTCTGAAGATTTTGGGCATCACATCTTGAGCAACAGCACAGAAGGTTAAGATGCACTTATGCAGTCATTTGAAGAACCAGCAAACACATTTTCCTTTCTCACAGAAATTCAGCCAAATAATTTTCTTTATATCTAAATATAAATGAATTCTTATTACAGGGAAGAGGAAAGATGTGTTATTTTCAGAGGGACAAGAAAAATCCTAAAATGACCAGTGGCTCAATATGGCAGCTTGGTCACTTGTTTCAGAAAAATATTTTGAGCAAGTAATATTAAAGATCTCTATTTAAAACAGAGTGTGAGCTGGAAGATGGTACTCACTGCCTCTAAGTCTTCTGGAGGCCAAGATATTTGTAAACCTCTTTAAAATGTCCTCTAATTCAGTATCATAAGAACATGAAAAGTATTTTCTTAACCTCTACTGCACTATACAGAGATATGGAGGACTGATCAGGCTTTCTTGGGCTTTTTTTCTGACTGATGAGCTATATTTTTTTTCCAAAATGTGCTTTTTATTAAAAAAACCTGATACAGTAGGTGGAATCAGAATTTCTCCAAACTAATTGCTGTTGTGAGGATGGTTTACCTTATTATCTGAATAGAGCCAGGAGTCTGTGGTCACACTGGTGTGTTATAGTTCTCCCTTCAGTATTCCATAGTTTTATGAAAGTAAGAGCTAGAAAATTAAAGTATTGAAGTTGAAAATCCCCAGTGCAGCTTCATGTTAAGTGAGATGCTGTTGCTCACTTGTATTTTGTTTTTCTCCTTGTGAGTTTGATAAATGAGGCACTCGCCACACCAGTCAAAATTTCAAACTGTGTATTTTGCTGTGAGGTTTCAGATGAAGTTTATTTGCTGCCTAGGTAACAAATCCAGATGTGGCACTTGTCTGTGTATTTTACTGAATTATGTGAAACAAGCTGAGGACAAACACAGGAGACTGTACTCAGTTAATGTATATGCTGTGGTATCCCAGCTTGTGTTACTAGGGAAAACAAATATTGTATCCTTGTCATTTGGATTTGTCTGGAAGTGAAACCAGGAGCTTGGCATTTAGACACAAATAACTGCCTGCATGATTTCCATTATCTTTAGCTGAGCTAAGATTTTTTTACTTTAGTAATTGCTTGTTTATTGATGAAAGCCTCATGACTACAGTGTTTCAACAAAGAAAATTCAAACAGAGGGATGAACAGGACTGATTCCTGCTGCAGAAAACTAACAGTAGCTTGTGTCTTTTATTCTCTCATAATTTTAATCTTGGAACTGGTTTTTTTAATTTTGATGGACTTTAAAATGTATGTTTCTGAACAGCAAACTCATCTTGCAACTGGAATTAATGCAGCTATCAATAATAATTTTGTACATCAGTGCAGTACAGAGATAATCCTTCTTGGAAGACCAACTGCATTTTCTAGAGACCAATTCACCTGGCAAACAAAACCTCTAATGCTTTGCTGCTAAAGGGATTTACTGAGAAAAAACCCAGGGTCCTGCTGCAACAAATCTAACACTCTGCTCTGCGCTGCTTAGCATGGTAATGACCTGAGATTCAATATTATATACATTTAGGATGGATAAAAGTTATTTTCTGTATTTCTTGAGGTTACAAATTAAGGTAACATTGACAGTACAGATGCATTGTGTTCCTAATGTACCTTGAACTGTACTGGTTTCAGTGGGAGATTTTGCAGTTTTATAGCCAATTATCCTCTTGTTACTTGACCTCTCTTCAACCCAAAATGAATGTGACCCAACAAGGGGGTAGAATCATCCCCCTCTATTTTGGTGAATGGCTCAATTGCTAAGAACAAACAGGGGTTAGCAGCCTGAGTGGTTTTGGTCACCGTGGTCTCAGGCTCCCTCTCTGGGCTGAGACTGCCCCTGCTTCAAGCCTTTGCAGCTCTGCCTTGGCTTTAGGAGCAGGGTTGAGTTGATCATTCCTCAGAAAGCAGCCTAGGGGTAAAGGGGAAGGAGAGAGGCAGGGCTTGATTTTGAGCAAAGAGCTGTGATCAGTCCTGTCTCCACTGAAGTCTGTGTGGGTTTTGACATGGACTTGGACAAGGTCAGGCTTTGGTGTGACTTGATGAGGGCATTTATCAGCAAGGCTACAGATGCCATCCCATGCTGCACCTCAAGGAAGCTCCTGAAAAGATTCCTATGGTGGATATACTCAAAGAATGAAGTTTTCTGGGCAGCAATGAAACAGAAATAGTCATGAGGGACAGCAACTGAAGAGACTAGACATAGCTAAAAGAAAATATAAATCGACCCATTGCTCAACTTGCATCTTCTCAGCCAGTGACAGAAATGGATTCTAATATCTTTAAAATGATGTAAAAAATTTGAAGGCTGAAGGCCTCCATTTTACCTTATCCTCACAGCCAAATTTCAGAGGAAATTTCACTAATATTGATGGAATGCTGTAAAGTTATGATCAGGGTAGCAGTGTAATAATTTATGTTCTGAAATCTTTGGAGTTCTAGTGACTTTTGCTTGGAACCTTCAGGAGAAATCCTGAAGGGATCCTGTCTCTTTTGCACACTTTGATAATCAGAGAGACTGTAGGAACATTTGCTGCGACCTAAGTCACCTGAAGGAGGTTGCTGAGAGTGTTGTGTCAACCTCCTCAGTAGTTTCACTTACTCTGTGAGTGGCTTAAATGTGGATTTTTACATCTATGTTGACAGCTCCTCTATATATAGTGGCTCACAGAAGTATTGCAAATACATTATATATTCAACATGGATCTGAATTATCTCCCATTTAAAAAGTCATTTGTTTGACTTAACAGTGGTGTCTTTGAGAGGCCCCATAAGGTAATACTAAATTTCAAAAAAGTGCACATCTGTCAGCTTTTGACAGTAATGAATCTTAAGTAGGTTTGCAAGTTATTTATGGGTATCAAAGTGATGTTCCTATTGTACATCAAGAGCCATAGTGTGCTTCCCCTCTCTCCTGCTTTCCCCCTTGCAGTGCTGTAAATCTAACTTCTGCCCATCCCATTGTTGGAAGAAAAGCAGCCATATTGTGCTGATTGCTATTAAATTAAAGCAGAAAGGGAGGGAAACAAATGCAGAAGCCAATCTTACCAGCAGGGATACCACTATCTTTTATTTTGCCTTTTGGGGGTCACAAAGTCATGGCAGGCAGCTGACCTCTGATAACCTTTTCAGTGCCACAGCATGCAGTTTCTTTCGGAAGAACTTAATTAAACACAACTGAAGTTCCTGGCTAACATTTGTTGTGAAAAGAGACGCCTTTGATTGGTGTTTTCTGCTGAGGGGACAACAGAGATGAAGCTTTTGTTCAGGGGAGAAAAGTTAGCATATGTTAGTTAAGGATTTGTGGTTTCCTATAGTGGTGCTGGGTCTTTCTGAAAATTCACTGGGGTTCCCAGCTAGCACTGAAACACCACAGCAGTGCTTCTGTTGTTCAAAATTCATTAAAATGAGTTTTTCTCTTTAAAGAAATAAGTCTAAAACTCATTTTCAATGAGGTTGCACCTATTAATTGATGTGTAGTGTTGTCCAAAGTAAATAAAATTATGTTCTACCTATAGAGTTGGTGATGTATCTGTGGTAGACCATATGCAGTATCAAGCATGTATCCACCAAGGCTTTGCTGTGAGCCCCTGCAAGATTAGTTGGAGCAAGATAAGATTTATTTCGTTCTTCTGTTGTGAGAATGTGCTTACAACACAGGAAAGAATAAGCAGGTTTTATGGTATAGGTTATAAATCCAGAGCACTAACTGAATTCAGATAGAGCTACAAGGTGAAGTGTGGAAAGCTCTTTTAGGTGGAGAAATGCACAGATATAAGTAATCTTCTGTATAATTTTGTAAGTGTGATCAGATTGACACTTTTTAAGTGCAACCAATGGGAGAACATTTGAATAGACAGACTGTTAATAACTCATGGAAATGTAACTGTGTACTGTACTTAATGATTGCAGAATCCTTTTGAAACAGTAAACACTACTGATGAGTCTCATGATCTAATCCAGGATGTGTGGGTGTCTGCATGAGCCTTTCATGGAGACAAGCTTAAAATTTTAGCTTTTCCCTAGTAGCAACAGGCAGGGAAAAGACCTTTCCATTTCTTGGTGGCGTGATTTGGGAGTTGGCAGGTTTTAGGTCCTTGATTTGGGCAGGGAAGAAGGCCCAGCTCTCTGACAGAAGAACTGATGTCCTGACAGAGGCAGGAGTAGCTCTCATCCACTTCTGTCTGCTACCATAGCACAAGGGGGCCTCAGCTGGCAGTGTCTGACCTTGTTGCCTGCGTCAAACCATACAGACTCTGTAGCTGAGGTCCTGCTCTGCTGGCAGTCCTTTCTCCGTGGCACAGGAGCTCCCTGTGAGCTCTCAGAGCAGCCAGGAGCAAGGCAGCAGCTCCTGCACTTGAGGATTGTCCTGGGTGTTGCCATGGGGGGTGAAATGGCACTGCTTCATTGAGAGCTGCGGGGTGGGAGAGACTGGGGAAAGGAACACGACGTGCCATGGGAGATCCCTTCTCCTCTGCTACAAGAGATTCACTTCAGCAAATCCCAGCTAAGCAAAAACTTCCCCATTTTTTGCTCTGCAGCCTTCTCTTTCCTCCTTTTGCCCCTGATCTTTGATACTGCAAAAGAGATGTGTGGGAAGTGTTTGCTGAGGCTGTGTCACCTTCCTTGTAGTTAATAGGTCTCTGTGCAGGCAAAGGCTCTGGAAAGCATCTGGTTTTGGGGTTGGGGCACACTGCAGAAATGATACTGTCAAAACTGCCTGGGAAGATCAGGTTACCAGCTCATTAGAGGGAATGTGTCCTGGTAACTGTAAAATGAGCTTCCATATTCCCTCATTTCTAGCATCTAATTTGCTAGGTGGTTTCATTTATTAGCATACATTCAAGTGTGTGGGCACTTGTATGGCTCTTTCTTTAGGAAACAAAAACATTAACCCTCTAGTACACCACCTGTTTGCACTTCATTGTCAACTGTGAAGGGGTTATTTTATTGGCTTCATTGTTTTGCTTCTCATGATTTTTTTGTTATTAACATGCAGGCTGCAATCTGATTTCTTTTGCTAGAAATGGACTTTGTTTGTCATTAATACCACACTTCTGGCTGTATTTCTTTATTTAAAAGAAATAAAGCTTTTCTTTTATAGCTAGTCTTTATATCTATCTTTGGTCTGTGCCTCTGTCCTAGTGGCTTTCCAAATGTACTTGATTTAGCTTTTCAATATGTAATTAATGCCAAACAAGTTAATTACTTTACAAGTGTCCAAAATTCCCTCGTTTCATTTCTATTCATTTATAAACCTTCATTTTACAGCCACTGTTCCACATAAACACAAATGATTGTTAATGAATGCCTAATGTCGTATTCATTAGAAAATCAGGTTAATGGCTAGTAATGAGTATCTGAGCTACTTGTTACTTTCAAGTATTTTTTCCCCTTGTTGATTACAATACTTTTTAATCTACAAAGACATCATACCTGCGTGTTAGGCCAACTGAAACATGATGAGGTCAAAACTTTGCAAAAACCCCCAGCCATTCCCATATTACAGATGCTTTCTCTTGAGGTGGAGTGCTAGATATATTTGACAAAGACAGTCAAGCTGTAACTGCTAGTTTATCCTCAGTTTGTGATTAATGGACTTGGGAGGACTGCTAATGTTGTTAAAACCATTTTATACTAATCAAGGTGACAAAGATCATTCCTAGATACCTTTATATTGTCATGACAAAGTTAATGGTTGGGCTTGATGCTCCTAGAGGTCTTTTCCAGCCTTAATGGTTATGATTATGCAGGATTAGTATTTGTAGCTGGCACATACTGAGGCATATAATCATTTTAAGAAAGAATATTTCTCATTGTGAGAGTATGGGTGCAAACTCTAATTCTTCCACATACACATAGTTTTGCAAGCAATTAAGGTTCAAGACAGGTGAGCACTCAAATTGAAAGCAGTGATGTTTTATACTAGGTAAACTTTGACTAGATAGTACTATTTCATAGTCATCTATCTGTTCATGTGCTGTTAAAGATCAGTGGGAATGAGCAGGTCATGAATGGTTTAAACCACAGATCCTTGGCTGCTGTGTGTTGTCTCACCCCATGAGGATGATCTGCTCCCGTGAACTTCTAAAGCAGCATTGGGAGAATACATCTGTACAGCTCTAAACCCTGCTATGATAGCTGATGCTGTGTGGAATTCTTCTGGGAAGTGATCTGCTCTATTGTAGTTCTGGACATGGAAATACAGTTCTGCTCTGAATATAGGATAGGACCTGGGACCTTCAGAAAATATGCTTTGGGAAAGATCTTTGAATCAAAGGTAAAATTGGGTCCTGACTTTTAATGTAGTTCAAATTCCACTTGAACTTATCCCAGAACAGACATGAGATCCTGCCCTGATCAAATTGCTTTTAGCTAACAGCATTCTTTAGTCCCTCCCAGAGCAGTGCATTTTTACTTGAGGTCTTTATAGCTGTTGCATGCTATGTTAATTCATTAGCATGGTTGCCATCTCCTACCCCTGTACTGGTTGTGTTTTGATGGATGAAGAAATTCCTAGAGTTTGGCTATAGTGAAATGTTGTGCTGTGACCTAGAAGGGTTCAGTAACCCTTCTAATGCTAGATTATCCAAATGTAAATGTGTGTACATGCATGCCTGTGCAGTGTCTTTTCCTAGATGTTTAGAGAAAAATAAGATTGAACAATATCTATTGCCTGGCTTTATAAGGACTGCCTGCCAAAAAAAAAAGATTTGGCTATTTGAAGTTATATATCTGTAATAACTGGGCTATATTTCATATTTTGTTTTATAAAGTGTTGGCTCATTTTTGTTTGCTATTGCTTCTGCCATGGTAACCTGAAGGCCTGGAGATCCTACAAGCATTAAAGCTGGAGCTATAGCTCTTCTGAGAACTCATTTTTGCATTGATGTCCACCAACAGCCCTCCTGTTTTACCTTATTAGACCTTTAAGCAACTTCATAAACTGATTGAGCACTGCTGGTGATGAACATGATCTTGCTGGACACCCCAAGTTATAAAGAAATTACTCCTTACTAGTAACTAAACCTTAAAAGAATACATTTGCCCTGATTAGAAATATTGTGAAAAAGAATCCCCAGAGTAACTCTGCAGCCTGCTGCTTAGATAATTTAAAAGAGAAAAAGAAACATGATACAGTAAAAATGCGATTGATCTTTATAATGTTCCTGTCAAACAAATTACAACATGAAATAAGAGGAAAGAATTTCTGCAGTGAAAGACAGTAAACTGTATTTATTACTTAGTGAAAGTATGTAAGTTACAGTGCTTATCAGAGGGCATTATCTGCTTCCAGTTAATGTTGGTAGCTTGGTAGTAACCCCAGTCAGGATTAGAATCCCACATCAGCCCCACAGCTGAGGTGTTACATGTGTTGTTTGATCTCCAGCAGGAGTAGGTAGTGGTGCTTACTGTCAGAGTGATTCACAAAGGAGTATATCATATGCTGAAAGTCAAACATGTGCTGTGGCATTCTGCTGAATAATTTCTACTGGCATCTCAGATTTGATCAGCCCCCACCCTGTCTGCTTAGCACTTTGCATGACTGAGCTTTAATGAAAGTGCCAGAATGTGGGCAGGTGCTGGCATTATTTATTAGGCAAAGACAGCTTGGAATGGTTTCAAGATGCCACATGGAAGAGCGTGGTGGTACCTCAAGGCACGTGTTTTGTGCAGGGCTTTAGAACACATACGATGGGTTCCTGGGTTTGGCCTGGAAAAGGAAAGGTGAGCAGTTATTACTGACACGGGGCTTCAATCTACTATAAGTGAGTTAAGTCACAAGAATCTGATTTTATTCATTCATTTATTTATGGTTATTTTGAGTGGGTCAATATAAAATGGAGCAATCTCATGCTTTGTCTCTCAGAGCACCCTGCCATACTGCAAATTCACATGAGGTAAGACTAAAACATCAGCTAAAATTTCTCTTGTGACACCTGAGAGACTCCTCAGATCTGTTGGATCTTTGAAATCTGCTTGATAAAATCTCTTCTAGAAGCGGTGTGCTGAGCCTGCACAACCAGAATAAAAGTAAACCACACTAAATTAAATATTTATTAAATTATTAAATACATTGCAGCCTGTCCCTTATTGCATAGCCCATGTGGATGGAGTGTCATGGGCTAGAGACATTTGCTGCTGTGCTTTACCTATAGTCTCACACAGTCTTCCTTTTCCACCCACAAAGTTAACTGCTTTTTATCTCATTATTGAATAAGCACTCTTTCTACATCAGTAGCATACAACATATCCAAAATTCCCATCATGTCTGTGGGAGATGGATTTGCTTATTTTTTGTGTGTGCTTCATTTCTCATGTGGTTTTTTAGGAATTTATGTTCTGATCATGCTTGGAACAAGGGTTCTTATGCTGTTGGATAGCTCTTGATCTTCTGACTGATTAAATAACCCCTTTTCCACACACAAGGATTATAAAGCAACACAAAACAACAACAAATAAAACCTCGTTTGGTGTAATCTCTAGTAGTATTCTAGTACTATCACCTTCTGCATTTAATGTGCTGTTCAGATGCCCTGTGAAGAATATTTTAGAAATACATAGATGTTGAAGCATTGATTTTATTATTCATCTGCTGTATAAGAATCAAAATCAGCTTTATAGGTGCAATTTTCTCTTTACTAGAGGTACAAAGACCAAAAATTACAAGAATAATTTCATCTTTCTCTTTCAAATAAAAATAAATAGATGAGTTCATCAAGGAAATTGCTGACCTGTTATATTTTTTCTTTCATTTGCTAATGATCTCCTTTTTCAGTGAATGAAGCTTGAGCCTGGTGATTTTTCCTGCAATGTGTACATGTATATCTGGTAAATTAATGGCAGTGTGCTGAGGAAGATGGTAGCCATAGGCCAAGGCTTTCTGTTGCCATGGATCCATTGCAGGCCCCTCTGATTGTAGCTTGTTAGGGCTTTGTTTAAACAAGTGGGAACTGGGGAAAAAAAAAAGGTTTTCAGCTATTTCTGTCATTTACATTTTAACTGTTCTAATTGTCCTAATTTCCTTCCTACTTACAATGAATGGTGAAAGGAGTAAGCCTTCAGTGGTGACCACCACACTCTTCAAACTCAGGCCACACACTCTGTCCATGTTTTTTTCTCTGTTCTGTTGTGCCATGGAAAGGATTTAGCCTGCCTGGCTGTGCTTGTGGGACACAACACGCTGCACATATGTACATACTCATATTGTGTGGGAACCGACAGTGTTTTGGGCTTCAGTTTTATGAGACAGTGCTTAAATGCACCTTGGGGCAGTGATCTGCCATGGCACTTGAATTCACCAGTGTTTCAAACAGAGAGAAACACCCTTTAATATTGTGCACTGCTGTTTGTATTGAGCCCAGGCTCATGCTGAACACAAGGTGCCTTGTGCAGGTACCCAACTGTGCTGCAGCCACCACTGCTGGGCCAGTCTGGGACACTGCCATGGTGACAAAATGTCAGTGGGCAGCTGGCCTTCCTCAGGCAGGAATAAAACATCTGTGTGCAAACATGTCCCCCAGTGTAGCCTTCCTCTGAGTACAGCAGTAAAAGATGGGAAATGTGTTAAATTCTACCAGGATCTGAAGAATCAGAATTTTGGTATTTAGCCTGCTCTGATCTTCACCTTCACTGCAGGACTTGTTATCTACACATATTCCCTCTCAGGGGCATGGCAACTATGCCTGTGCAGAAGTGCTTCTGCTTCCCCTCTCTTTCTACAGACCTCTATCAGCAGAGAATTACTGTGAATCAGAAGAGCTGTTGGACCTTGTTTTCATCCAACTAAAGTCCTTTTTACTCTAGTAAATTAGGAAAATGTAAAGTGACTTCCAGTGGTTTAAATCCAGTTTACTGTTATGTTAAAAATCATTTTTACTCATCAAGAGGGAGCATTTGCTTTAAATTTGCTTTAATGTGGATGAATCCAGCTTGTTTCTGGGTTTAAAAGTGGTATTTTACCCTGAGGATGAGCATTGCAATTGTGCTGTGGCTGGAGATGCTTAAGGCTGTTCCACTTAGAAGCAATATTTACTAATGGTGCCAAAATAATATAGGAAATTATTATCAATTTACTATGCATGATTATATGATTATATGATTATTAATGGTGCTAATGATAAAAAACAACTTGTTGGCTGGCTTTCATTCATCCAAATCTGTGTGAGCTGGAAAGTGGGACCCAATCTCTTTCGTTTCTTTTGTTCCACTGCAATATACATCTCACTCAATAACAGCATCTTAGATTTTAAAGATTGCAGGTAACCCAAAAGACTCAGTCTGGCCTCAGAATATGATCCACTGAAGTGTCCCAACTGTGTAGAAGAAGGAGGCAGGATTAGAGCTGCAGTTACTCCATTTTCTTCCTCTTTTCTCACTATACTTCCAACCTATAGTCCTTCCCTGCATTTCTTCAGCCCTGAGGTTTTTAGGGTAGAGGAAATTGGGAGGTAAAGCTGGTAGAGCAGCTGATGAAAAATCACAGAAGCTGCTTATTCCTCTATCTTTGTGAACTCTGCTGTTCCCATTTCTTGTGACAGTGCTGGAACAGTAGTTCTTCCTGGCCTCTCGGTTTTGTGCTCCTTCACCTCAGGCACAGGCCTTTCTCCCTGACCCTGCTGTCCAATTATGCTGTGAGGTTTTTGGGGCAGGACCTGACACTTGGGTTCTGTGCAATGTTTTATGTGGTAGATCTTGGCTCTTCTTGTTTGCCAAGCTCTGTAGTCATAAAAATCATGCCAGTCTGTCTGGGAGGTTCGGGAAGGAGATGGTCTGATAAAATTTAGCCTAAGGAATTGCCTAGTCAATATCTGCCTACATGAATACAAATCACTATTCCAGTGGGCTCATGCTTTTATTTGCCCAACATATGGAAGATTCCCTGCTTGCCTTTCTGCCACCACAATTTTTTTTCCTCTGCAGTACAAATAATCCAAGCATTTGTGTCAGCTTCTTTACATTGTGTTTTTCTCTGTTATAAATTACTCTTAAAGGAAGACACATAAGTTTCATTTTCTTCCTAGAGCACAAAAAAAGTAAATTCCATGGTCTTACATCCTTGAAGTGTGCAAAGTGCTGCTGGAGGCAGCAGCCTCTGTGGGTAGAGGTCCTGGTAGTTGAAGTCCTGGCTCTCTAAAGCCCCTAGAACTAAATAGTTTCTTGCTGGCCAAGGTATGCAGGAGCTTGCAAGCCCTTGGTGCGTGTCTCTGTACTGCAGAAGCTCAGGAATATCCCTCTGACCGGCTGCAGAGTCCGTGATGGCAAAACGAGCTGGGTTTGGTGCAGATTCTGAGGCTGGAAAGGGAAGTGTGGAGGCAGCGCTGTGGCAGCACAGACATACTGGTAATACCCTCTAGTGGAGACAAGAGGTCTGCCTGCAGGAGGAGGGGGTTGCCAGCAAAATTAAACACCAACTTGAACAGTTTCAGGACAGCTTTATCACATACTGTACAGCTGCTATAGGATTGTGCAAAAAACAATTTGCTTCTACATTTGCGATGGTCAGAGAATATTATTTATTTCCATCTCTCCTAGCCACTGTTATTAGGCAGGCAGAGCTCTGTAGCATGGACCAATGTTTTGCTGCATCATTCTTAGTACACTTGGGGGTAAAGTAAGTAATTTATTCTCAATTTGTAATGGATAGCTACACAGAATAGAGGTATTTTCACCTTTTTTAATAATTTTTTTTTAAATTGTGATTTCCTGATGATTGCAAGTAACAGATGTGAGCATTGTTGTGTGGTCTTTCTTGCTGCTGTTATTCTTCCACATCTCTGAAAACTCCATGGGAACACTGGAATTTCTGCTGCTCAAATAGATAGGAAAATACAGGGATTCTGTTGAAGAAATAAGTAAATAATAGAGCACAAAAACATATTCTCCCTTCCTCCCCCCCAATCCTTTGCAAGTGTAAAGTTGCATGGTACTTTATCAAGATTTATAGCAATGTTACACTGGGGTGATTTGATATTTTTCAGTAATTAATACTCTGGCATATCTACTACTTCTTTTATAACCCACATTAATTTCAGTGGGAACAGAACTAAGATATGTTGCTCTTCTGTGATGCCTCTCTTTTGTTATGAGATAATATCAGTGTCATGGAAAAGGCTCAAGAAAGGGCTAATATACATGAACCAGAAAATCTCTAGTCTTCACCTTGAATAATTTATCAGTTAAGTAAAGGATATTACTTTAAACTGGAATATGTTATCTTGGAGGAAGAAAATATATTGGAAGTCTATAATATTTGGCTTCTTGAGAAATTTCACAATTCAGCTTTCACTCACAAAAAGCTATATGAGAAATTGTTTCTTTAATAACAGAATAGGCATAATTTGATATTATTTTATAAGATTTTTATCAGTACTGCAAGTAGGGAAACATTTCCACATAAAATATACCAGTGATTATATTATTAAAAAAAAAAAAAAGAAGAAAAATAAACTGCTATAGTTATGGCAGAAGCAAAAATAAGAGGAAGAAGTCAATGCTGATCCTCTTGTATCCATATTTAGCATATCAATGTTTATCTGTATTTATGCTTTTATTTTGATTATCTAGTTAAGTGAGAAAATTTTCCATGATTTCTAATTTTGTTTGTATGCAAAAAAACAACATTTATTCTTCTTCTATTTATTTTTTTTGCAAACTGGAAAGGTTATTAAGCATGACCTTGGTGTTCACACCCTGGGACAGTTCAGCAACCTACAATTTTTTTGGCTATAGTGAAGGTACTCAGGATTCAGATGGGACCTGCTGTAATTTTACTGACTTCTGAGGAGTAGATCCACATTTACATCTTTGAAAGCAACAACTTAATTAGGCCTTTTGGGTTGCCTGCTTCAATTCCTATGGACCCAGATTTTAAAATTGCTTTTTAGGCTTTCAGTCAGGCTCAGATAGGGTGACATTAAAAGCAAATACTTACTGTAAGCTTTCAATCAAGCTTACACTAAGCTTGATTGAAAACCCATCAGCACTGTCTGATTGCTAGAGCCAACATGACTATGCATAACTGCACTGCCACACCAGATTCAGCATCTGAAATTTGTGTGAAAGCAACATAAAACCAGCAGTCAAGTTCACCTTCTGAACAGTGTGAAACACTTATATTGGTTTAAGGTGCATAGATTAAGACATGCTGCTGAATGAGGTAATGGCACATTGCTGCAGCCACTCTGGGGCGATGAACTCCATGATGATTTATTTATTTTCTGTGGAAAACACCAAGGGAAAAATCACACCTCTAAAGATAAAATGAGATGAAATTACAATTTAGAATTGTGTGAGGCTATTGCATGTTATAAGGTGTGAGGGGGATAGATGGTGGGAAAAAAGAGATGCAGTGGTAAAGCAGTGCAATCTTCCCTCCATATATAAGCAACTTAAATTCACTTGCCAGGTGAATTTAGGCACTGAGACACTCCCATTCATGGCTGGCTCTGAAGGGAATTATTTCAACTATGACCTGAAAGGCAGCCAGCCTGTAAGATTTCTGCATGCTAGTTTACATGTTTTCATCACAGATTTTTGCAGTATTTTTAATAAGAACTGCAGAACAAACCCCCCAGTCCTGAAATCAGAGGGTATTGGCAAACAGGAGTAAAATATTTGCCTATTTCTCATTTACCATTTTGAAAGGGAGTCCTTTTTCCTCTAGAACTATACAACTTTTCAAGCTCAGATAAAATCTGAAGGAGTTCATTTGCTGTGACTTTTTTTTTCTTTAAAGCTGTTAGAAAATCAAATTATGAGTATAAGATGAAAATTACTTCAGTTTTTACTGGGGCAGCTGTGTTGTTTGTGCTGAATACCTGGACTAAGCAGTCATGGCCATGAGCAGAATCAAAGGGTGGAAAGGGGGGACCTCTGCTCTCCTCTGGGCAGGGCATCCCCCTCATCTCCCTAGCCCAGTAATCACAGATACTGCAACAAAAATTGTGAAACAAATTGCAGTATATGATTCTAGCCAAGACAAAAGAAGAGCCCCCAATCCCTCCTTCTGTATTTAAAATCCTGGAGGAGTGGCAACCCATGTTTTGTACGATGTGAGATGTAGAGAGAAAAATGCAGTAGGTTCTCCTGATGTTTTTCTTTCTCTGTATAGAAAGGTATGTTTTCCCTAACAAGAACAGTCTAAATATTCCCTTAATGCCTATGTGTATTATTAGCAAAACCCCTTTCAGGATAGATTACAATATTTTGATTCATTACTCATCAGTATGTATAATTATCGTTTAACAATGTTATGAAGGACTGATGAAGGGAAGCAGGTGTTTAAACATGCTGTACCAGGAGTTTGACACAGCATTTATTTCTCTTTATTTGTGCTTTTTAAAGACATTTATTCAAAGAGAGAAAACAGTGAGGTACCATGTAGCCATGAGTGTTTGCAAGAGAAAGAAAAGAGATGTTTAATCAATTTTTGGAGTTTAATCAATTTTTTAATTAATAACAGTGAGCTTTTTAACAGTGAGCACTATAATATTATATGAAGATAGTGAAAGTAATGAGATGTGTTACTGTTTTAGATAGGAAAAAATTTATGTCTCACAATGGGCTTTAGAACCATAAAGTATTCCTGGGTAATGTGTTCATAAAGTGTTCAAGGTAATGGAAACGAAAACGCTTGGTGTGATTTCTGCAGTTCACACACTGGAGGGTGCTGATCCCAGAGTTTGGCTCCCAGGACCAGGAGGAAGGCCAGTGCAGCCACATGGGCGACATGAACCCTGCCTGGCCCATGCTGTGCTTAGCTTTGTCCATTGTCTCTGAGATATCAGCATCCTTGCTGGAGAACATGGAGGGTGAGGGCTGTCTCTTTAGAACTTTAGGAAATTAGGATATCCAGGGCTGTCCAAAGAGTCCTGTGAACTGTCTGTCTAAATGAGAAGACTCCTATTTACCTCCAGGTAGTGCTCTCTGGGAGGAAGAGCTTGAAAACCTCCATGCTTAAGAGCTAATCTTTGCCAGTAGCAGTAGTCTCCCTGATCACTGCAGTTTGCTTTATCATACTAAGTATTATCTAGCTACCAAGTGTAAATTAATAGAAGGTAATAAAACCTTTTAAAATAATCCTTATTTGGGTTAAAAATATGTGCCCTGCCTTATGGTGAAAGTCATCCTAATGATCCCTGTCAACCATAAAATGTACACATAAAAAATAAACACAGGTTGGTGTTTCATGATTACACCTGTTTCTCATTGCCTGATAATTTTGTTTTCCCTGCATGATACTCTCATGTTAATGAAAATGGCATCTTTTTTAAGTGACTTACTTTAAAGGCAAAGTAGTTTTTATTTTCCTCTGTTTACTTTGTCTTCTAATTGCTGTTCCATGTCATTAACAAGAAGGGTGATGGGCCAAATGAGCTGCCTTTTTTTATCTAATTTCTGATTGATCACCTTGTTCAAATGAGTTCTCAGCATGATTTACAGGTATAGAAATCTTCCAGCTTGCTTGTGCTTTGCTTTCATTAGGAAAAATTATTTATAATTTCAAAGGTAATGATTAGAGGGATCAGAATTGTAACTTTGAACAGCTGTGGCTGTATGTGCTGAATCAGACTCTGGGCAGAGACAGTTTGAAGAACTTTCTTGTTTGCCTTGCAGACTCATCTTTCCTAGCTTTTAGCAGGCATATGAGCAAGGTGCTGTTCTCCTCAGCAATCAGTCCCTTCAACTTTCCAGAGTTCAGTGCAAATCCCCAACAGGTGAGGGTATAAGGCTGCAGTTTTCTTTGCAATAGGGTCTCCACCCTGGTCTGACCCTGCCACAAGTCAAAAGAAGTAAATCTAACAGTGTAGTCTATCCATGTTTTATACATGCACCTTAGTTTTTAAAGACTTTCCTGTTTTAATCAGTGTGTCAAATGTTTTCATCAGGGGATTTTTTTCCCTGCACAGGCTGTTGCTTCGCTTCTCACCTCTAGTGTGCATCAGGCTTAATCAAGCCTTTCAGTTACCATAAAGCACTACCCAGAATTTGCAATCATCATTGGCTGTGTAAATGCCAGCTCCTTTAAAGGCTGAATTTGAGCTAAGGAAGGGGTTTGGGGTTAAATACAGGGGGTCAGTAATGACTGTCCAAGGCACCTACCTCCTGGCTCCACAGGTGGCTGCTGCTTGGAGTTTCGCCATTTGTGCTTTTCACTGAACTTTCTTCTATTTTTCAGTGGCAATTTGTTGCCTCAAAGTTCATATTCCTATGGACCTCAGCATTGGTAGCTGGCCTCTTATTCCCTCCTGGGACAGATGGGTTGTTGCTGCTGCTTCCTCACAGGGTCACCCCTGAGGCTCCTGGGGCTCATACCCAAAAGGTGCTCAGCACAGGGTGGTTTTAAGGAAGCAGCTGCTGCAATTTCAAGTGTCTAAATCAGATCTCTGCTCTGGATTGTCTGCCAGAGACAATTTACCTTGTATCATAGGGTTTAGGCAGCTGAGCCTCCTTGTTTAGCCAACTAAATGTGTACTTGCTGCTCTGTTTCCTGAGGTCTGTGTCAAAGATAGATCCCGTTTGCAGGACCCCAGCAGGGATGGTGTGGCTTCCAACTCCCTCCCTGGGGTGCCCTGCTGCCTGCAGTGCCTGTGCCCACCGTGCTGCCAGCACCTCCTGGCCAAGGGGCTTCTCCTTCACCCCCAGTCCTTTCCAACCTGTTGAGGTACAGTGTCAGTTCAGCTCCTTCCTTCAGGTGAGATCTGCTGCCTGGTATCATAAGTTATCAGGACACAGAGCTCGTTTGACACACCATGTCAGTGATGTGATACCCAGGAAAGCACAAGCTTTTATGATGAAATATTAGCATTTTTTCAGAGGGTTCCAACATTTAAAAGTTAGCCAGGCTGACTTCAGTGTGAGCAGAGAGCTTTGGGCACCCTGCAGACAGTCAGCCCAAAGAGCAGATCCTGCAGCAATGGGCCTGAGGTCATTTTAATGTGGCTTTTGTGTCTTCATAAAAAAATGTGACTTCTGGTGTTACTTGCATGAGAGTTGATGTTTAACGTTTTGGCCTTTAAGAAATTATAGTTTGACATGAATTTTAACTTTCCTGGCTAATGAAATTATCACGATGGAACAGCCCAAGTAAATAATAGATACAATAACTCTTCTTTGCCTATTGTG
Source organism: Fringilla coelebs (assembly GCF_963513975.1). Lineage (NCBI taxonomy): Eukaryota > Metazoa > Chordata > Aves > Passeriformes > Fringillidae > Fringilla > Fringilla coelebs. The sequence continues at coordinate 63,652,672 of NC_140033.1, read as the reverse complement.
TGCTTTTACTATTCATAATTTTTAGGACCACAGATATTAGATACACTTACGTAAGACTTAACGAACAGTAATTATCTCTTGGCTAAAGCAAAAGCCCAAACGAATGCTAAGCTGCATTATCGCTTGGCTTCTGACATGAGCTGATAATCAGATTTTCTTGCTTAAATCCATGGTGCTTGAACAATGCTACCCACTGTCTGTCCTTCCCGATATTACCCTTAATTAGAAAGAACAGAAACACAAATCTGAATTATTTCAAAATCTGGTTTCCATGGTCAGTGGTTGGAAGGGCTTAACTTTATTACAAATAAACCTGGCTTTATTTACTAATGAAATCTGAAATGCTGGGCCTGTAATAGTAGATAGTCTAATAGTACGGTGTTTACATGCTGAAAAATCTTGTGTGGGCAAAGTATTTTGTAATAAATCGTTAAGTAATTGAATTATGATTCTTTTATCCAATTAATAAAGCAGAAGAGGAGACCCATAGGAAGCCCTATACCATAGCTTAGGCCAAGTAATGACATATTGTTCTCTAGCCTTGTTCTTTGTATGTAGGACTTCCTTCTAAGATGCATTTGGCAAATGCCTGTTTCTGTCTTTCCAAACACTAGAGACTTTTATTTGTCTTTTTTTCCTAATCCTCTGTATTTACTGGCTCCATGTTTCTGAACTTCTAACACACTAAAAGCTGGGGGGTTTTTTTGTGTTTTTTTTTTTTTTTTTCTTAATGTATAACAGGCAAAATGATTGTATTTAGCTCTTTTTATTTGTTTAGAGGCCTGGAAGCCCCTTTTCCACCACTAAATACAATCTTTTAATTTGCAGTGATAAGTTTTATTCTCTGTAGAAAGCCAGAAATATTATCTTATGCTGCCTGATCTCTAACTCCACTGTGATGTAATTGCAAATGTACTTTTATTGTAACTGTTGTAGTAAAGTGTAACTTTATCAAAATATAACTTTAAGTCTACCAAAAAAGCAGAAGATTGAGTACATAAAGGTTTTATTTTGTGAATGCTTTTTGTGTTATAGAATATATATGTGTAGCTCTTGTAAATGTACCAGAACACATATGACCTTATACAAATAATTGGAGTTTTCTGCAGCATTTTCAAATTACCTTGTTTTTCTAGTAAAATATTGTTCATCTTTAATAGATATTTTGTGCATAATAAATAGCTATTTAAGGGAAAAGCCAGGAAGAAAACCTCAGTGTTCTTGGCAAGTCAACAATTGAAAAGTACAGGTGCTAGGAGTGGGTATAGAACTAAAGTAAATAGTTACGTTGTTTTTTTTCTTAATCAAAAGAAGGTACCTTTCATTCTGAGAAATTTATTTCTTTTAAATATTTGCAGTCCACAGCTGATAGCACATAATGCCACTTTTCTTTCTTCCTTTACAAAGGGAATAGCTTTTGGTAACAGGCAGATGCTTGAGTGGGCTGTGTGGCATGAGGTGTACCATCAGCCAAGAAAATCAATATTTACTGTTCTAGTATCTTTGTGGTGTGTGAGTTTGCCTTGTTTAAAAAGTGGATTGTGTATAATATATAAGGCCTTGCTTCCAGTTGACCAGAAGAGGGGTGCTATTGAAAAGGGCATGTTCTCTGCAATGAGTCACACTTAACCTTCCATGTCCTTTAGCTCTGGTCTGCTCATTTATTACACAAACCAAAATCAGCTGAATGGTTAGATCTGAGAGCTACTTGCAGTCATTTGTCCTTAAAGTATTTGTTTGGACATCATCAGTATGATTAATAACAACAGTAAAAGCAGTAATTTGTTCAGCAGCAGAGCGAGTCCCCAGCCCCCAGCAGAGACCCTCAGACCACTGCCTCCTCATGGTTTGCAAGAGTGGAGTTCTCTTGGCAGTGATTGCAGCGTGGGCTGGTGCGGGAGGCATCAAATCTGCATTTCACTGTGAGGAGAAATACAGGTCTATGCACTACTTGGATACTTAGGGAAATAAACTTTTCCTCTCAAGGAAATATTCATATTGAATAAGACAACTAAGAAATCTCAGGAGTGGTTTCTCAATAATAATGGTTTCCTTTCTGAGATAGCATTTTGCTGGAAAGTCTTGGATCTTTGTTTTACATTGATTTCTCCCTCCTTCACCTACATTATAAAAAGAGAATATCATCCATTGCAATAAATTCTCATGCTACCTTTTCCCGCACTGAGCCCTTCATCTTTAATTTTTTAATCCACAGTGGTGGAGCACAAATGAGAAAAAGAGATGCTGAAAACAGGTGTAGGGAAGCCATTGTGGGCCAGTTTGGTGAAATGGGAAGGCACTCATGGAATGGAAATAATTTGATTGCTCATTTCACTGTTCAGCTTTGCTCTTCTCTCTCTTCTTCCATGGTTTGTTAGGCAGATACTATTTACAATGCCACACTTCAAATTATTATGAATTTCAGGGATGCAGAAGCATAAAACTCTACTCTTAAAAACTCTTGATCCTGTGCAAGGCTCTTGACTGTGTCAGAAGCTATGAGTGCTTTTTATGGAGAACTGGAGTGGTGAAGAGCTTAAGGGTTCCAAAGTTCCCTTGCTGCTATTCAGTGCACTTGCTTTTATCATCTTTGCCAGCAATTTGAGAATCCAGAGAGGAAGAGGGAATCTGCATGCAAATAAATGATGGAAATGTTTTTGAACATGTTATGCACTGACAGCCTGCAGAGAAGGGTGCTAAAGGTGCATGTTCAGTCTCCTGGGAAGCTGCAGGAAGTGCAAGTCCTGCTCTTGGCTCAAAGACCAAGGCTTGGCTTTGGAGGCTTGTGGAAGGGTGTCTCCCACTGAGCTGCTTCTTCCCACTAGCTCCCCATGAGCCTTACCTCCTGTTACTGCCAAAATCTTCTCCCTTGCATTTTCCTGGTCTCTGGCTTATCCAAGACACTGGGGTTAAATGGCCAGGGTGTAAATTGTAGGGCTGGCATACATAATATAGAAAAAAAAAAATTTCAGTCATTGAGGTCTCTCTTGACAGCCAGAGGGTGGAGAAACATGTAGGGATGCAGAGGGGAGCTGTAATGTCTGGCATGCTCTGGGGACTGGTCATGGTCAGGGATGCTCCCTTATGTCCTAAAGATGTGGGGAAAGGACTCAATGAGAGCTGCTGCAAACACAAGAGGGCTGACATGCCAAGTTAAATGCACAGGTTACTGTTCATTTGATAAAAATTAGCTCTGCATAAACCAGAACAGATTCTCCAGTAGTCAACATGCTGTGAGGTTTAATTGGTCCCTGTGTAGATTTTCCCTTTTGGAAATCTGTGGGCCTTATCTTGCCCAGCTTCTGATACTTAGACCTAGAAAGCTCATCTTAAAATAAGAAATTGAAGTTGTTTGTTTGAAAATGAATGTGAGATAAGAAGAGAAGATGACTGGAAAAACCTGTCTAATTTTCAAACTATATTAAAACTATATATATATCTTCTCTTTCTTTATAAACTCTTCTAATGCCTGGAATTTAAAAAAGGCAGAATTTGCTGGAAAATACTTCTTACACCTCCACTTCATTGCTGTTTGTCCAGGGCAGAAGTACAGTGTCTCATGCACCACGCAGAGAGATGTGTGTAAGCTCACTGCTGTTTTACTTTATAGAGCACTCAGAAGTCTTCCCTGCCTGGCCCTGGATTTGTGGTTCTGCTGAGGCTGTCGTGTGCTCTTAGGCTCAGCACCAAGTCCCAGGGCAATCTAGCTAAACAGGGGAGTCAAACCTGGAAGAACTTCCCCTTCTCAGAAAAATATGTGTGGGTACATAAGTGTGTTGCATACAAAACCCTTCAGGGATTAGCATCCAATAAGACTCAAAGTGAAGAGGAATTATTTATGATAACTGTACTTGTGTGATAAAATTATTCTTGCATTGTGTGTGGCAGCATCATCTTGTGACATAGACGCACAGTAGAATCAGATCACATGACAACTTTAGGGTAATTTTAAAATGTTCAACAAGTGCAAGTGGCTAAATAATCTATGGCAATTAATTTCTATTTCTTACTTGTTATTAGCAGTATAAAGGTACCATGTGTTGTTTATTGCATTGTTTTCTTGCAGCCCTTGTCTTTTTAAAAATGATAGTTATAATTTGCCTGAAGATACCGGTTGTGGTTTTTTTAATGCTAACAAGAACTATTTCAATTACCTGGCTTAATCTTCCTCTTACTCTAGAGCAGATCACCTAGTGGATGGCAGTAGCATTGAAACAGAGTACTTCAATATCCATTTTAAGGGCTCTCTGGACTGAAGGTACTGCTGTATTTCTCCCAAACCAACTCTTCCAACAGCTACATCATCATCAGCACCTTTTGCTTTTCTGTCCACCTCCCCACTTTTGGATAACACTGTGTTTTATTGATCTCTCAAAGATAGTCACCTTCTAGATAATTTTTGCAACTAAAAATGGCCTTTTTCTTCTGCCATGGTGCAGTCCATAGGTGAAGAAAGCTTTCATTGTGGTTTCTCTTTTTCATCTTTCTGTATGACTCTGACACAAAATTCCATTTTTTCCAAGATGGGCTGGAAGTGCAGCAGAAACATGTCATACTGATTTCCAGGAATACCATATTCTGTGTCTTGGAAAGAGCCATGACGACACCTCGGCATGCAAAACCCTCTTAGGAATATTGCCTGGAGTTGTCAGGGCTCAGCAGGAGGGACTGTGTAACCTTTTAGCTTGCCCTGAAAAGCAGAAGGTCCAGTTTGTTTCTTCCCAGTAGTCTAGGGTCAAATGTTTGCTCTGCAGGGAGCAAGAGGTTTTCTGTATGGTCTCCAGCTTCAAAGAAGAATTGGTGTGAGGCCAAATGCCAAGTGCTTTAGAAATTTCTCCTGGTAGACTAAGGGCTACAGTTTATCTCAAATTACTGCCAAGAGAGGGCAGAGATTCATAAAGGAAGTTGTGATAAGAAGCTCAAATTTAGGGACTGAGTCAAATCCTTAGCAGTAAGGTACTTGGACACATGCTGAAAACAGGAGAGGACTTTCTTGATTTAGCAAGTCTGCTGTTTCCTTAAGATAAATTTGGATTTTTATGTCTTCTAGACTGACAGCTGTGAGAATCTTCTGAAGTGTATTTTAAAGTGACAGAGCAAGTGTGACCTATGCATACAATTTCCTGTAATATATAGGGCAAAATAAAAATATGCTTTTGGTGTTAAGTTGCAAGATTGCTTAGCAATAATTCACAGTGTGTTAAAGTGTACTCAGACTGCCTCTATGCATAGATTCCAAGTTGAATGTCTGACATAAGGAGAAAACTGACAGATATGAGAAAGAGTTGATGCATGGTCATCAAGAAGAATATTGGGAAGACAGACAAACTGGAACATTCTGAGTAGCTTTCAACCTCTAATATAAACTAACTTCAGCTTAAGTGAGTGTGTAAATAGGCTGTAATACCTAGAAAAAGAGGGAAAAGGTTTTGTTGCTATATTGGTTATCAGACATTGCTGCTGCAATTTGCAATCTTTATTCCTTATTGTAAAGTATGGACACCCAACTATTTAGGTTTTTTTTTATCAGTGGTGGAAAGCAACAAGGACACATTACCAAATTTTAACTTCTCAGGTTTAATTTGGTTTTTTTTGTATTTACTGTCAGCCTTAGACAGAGTCTTCTCTCCTTAACAGTTTCAGTTGAAGACACTCATGCTGCTTCTGAGAAGTGTCAGGCAAAACTTTGCTTGGCTTTAGGGAGGAAGAGTGAGAGTATTTCTTTGAGAAACACTAGAGTTCCTGGGGAGCAGGGACTAGATTCAAGCAGGATTTATGCCTCTGTCCAGGTTTTGCCTTTTGCCAGAGACCTGAACTTTGCAAAGTGCATAATAATTTATATGTTATTATTTAGAGCTGCATTAACGGAACTGCTCTTCTTGGTGCAGTATGGTCAAGTTAGCCTTTGTATTTGATAGCATGTGGAGATTTTTCCCTTGTTCTGACCATAAGAAGGATGAGAGTGGGACAATTTCCCAAGAAAAAGTTCACCTTGATTAAACTCAGCAAGATTAGGGAGTTGTGGGGAAAGCTAGATCCAAGAGGTAGAAGACATTCAGAAGTGAAGGAAGAGTGTGCAAGGAAGCCTGAAGGTAAAATTCAGAAATAGACGTAGCGACTGCTGGTGGTTTTAGAGCATGACGATGCAGTATTTAGACACTACCATAGAAAATGAGCTGCTACAATACTGGAGGAGTTTATAAATTCTTTTAGGCTTTTCCCTAGGTGCTTAGCAAATAAGTGGTCCTCTAAATGTAATTGGGATGGCTCACTGCAAATGCTGAATTTTTTTGTCAGGCTGAAGGGTTGTCCCTTACACCTGATTTAGTTATAAGCAAATTTGCTGTTGTTGGTCACTCTCAGTTCAAACAAGTGGAAATTCAGGCTCACTACAAGAAAGTATTTGAGCACAAAAAAAACTTAAATGCAAAGCAATCTGGCTTTAGACCTAAGCATAGACTTAAGTATTTTGTCAGGTCCCATGTATGATGCCTGAATCCTATGCTTTGCCAAAAAGAAGACGGCTGAATTCTGTTGCAGTTTTTTTCCTCCTCTTCAACATAAATTTTGAATGTAGCCAGTGTTTCTAATTATTGTCTGGTTACTTTACACAGGTATGTCCTGATTTATAGAAAGCTCTCTTAGCAGCACAACTGTCATTCAGGATTTGCAGAAACAGCCTTCTATTATTTGGTACTGATTTGGTTTCTGAAGGGCAGGCTGTAGACACAAACAAGAGACGTAGCCCTCAGAAACATTCATGCAGCATCCTCCAGGAAGGGAGGGGAGGTTATCCAAGTCTCCATGCTGCTGTACTCATATAAATGCTCCCTCTTTTGTTGCTGCTGGACTCCAAAGAATAAAACCAAAACACAAAGCAAAGGCAGCACCACTGAGCAAATGCCACAGTGTTCCCTTAATCCATGTGGATCAAAAAACATGAACGTTTTGATTCTGTAAAGAATCTTCCTCAGCTTGCTGGATTAATCACATGGATTAATAAAACACTGTTGCACTCACTCAGTGGTGCCTCTTCTGCTTTGTGTTTTCTTTTATTTTTCTTAGGAGCCCTGCAGGAACAAAAGACGGCGTGTTTATAAGAGAACCATAGGCACTGGGAATTCTATAAACCTCTCTCTCTATAAGGTATGCTCCTTGAATTTTTCCCCATGGATCATACACTGCAGATTTGTCTACATACTAAACCCTGTGCTACTGTCCCTATCTGTCTGAAATATACTCAATTTAAACCCAGTGTTTTTTCTTTCATTGGGCTTCTCTTTAGTTCTGCAGAGTGTGGCAGGGAGCATATATGGAATGCTCTCATCTAGCTGCTTTTGTGGAGCAAATACTTTTGTGTATCATTTCAGTCACTAGCTGGAGGGTAGAGCTGGTGGGCAGGGGCAGCTTCAGAGAAGTACACAATTCTAGCAGCTTTCATGTACAGATGGGACTGGGGAAGTACAGACTCACACTTCACGTTAATATATACTCTCACATGAAAATGCATGCTAATGCTAGCCTTTGGGAAGCTGGGTGATAAGCAGCCAGCATCCAGCACCTGACTATAAAACTTTCTCTCTGTACACTGTTTCCAGTTCTCTGTATTTTTTAATGGCCTCTGCTTTCCAAAAAGCATTCTTTTCTGCCTCATAGAGGAAGGCTGACCCCTTCCTCTGCTGTAGGCCCCCACTCCTTTTCATCAGTGCAGAACGTAGGATGAGTAGTAATCAATCTTGTGGTATAGATAGGTTAAAGGTCTGAAATTTCAGGGTTTAGCAGAGCTAAAATTAAGCGTTCACCCTTAAAATGAGGATGTACTGAGGTTCTTAGATGCCCCCAATAGAGTTATTTTCAAAGGTGAAAAATAACTCACTTTTTGAGAGTAGAATATTCTTGAAGGTTTTTCATGTGTTTTTCAGTCATTGGGTTGGGTATACAGCAGTGAAAAAACAAAAGTCCTAATAAAAAATACCTTGAAGGCTTTTGAAAATATTCTGCCTATGACTTGCATATCCATGTTTTATCTACATATATGCCTGTGTTTATCGTTATCAACTGTAATTAGAGATTATGGCATTTGTCTGTTAGTTCAATCTCACAGCCATTCTGCCTTTCAGGACACCTGGGTTACATTGAATCTAGCAAATTACAGTGTCATGGTCTCTTACAGAAACTTAAAATGCATATGAACTGATACCCTCTATCCTAGGCCTTCTGGAAGATTGTTCTAAAGGACGTAGGTGCCATAGCAAATCAGTCCAGCAGAGTACTTTTCTCAAACAGTGAGATTTTGTATCCTCTTGGAGATGTGCACTTTTTCACAGGGCCAGGGAAACATCTTTCTTTCTTTCTCTATTTCTCATTGTTTCTCCGGCTTCCTAAATCCTTCCCTACCCATGCCTTTGTCCCAACATGTACTGCAGCCTCCCATTTATGAACCCATTCCTGCAGTGCTGGGTGTCTGTCATATTGCACCCACAACCTACAGAATGCTCCAGGCTCCAGCCCCACTGGTTTCAGTCCTGCAGCCCCACTGAATGTGGCAGGACACAGACCTTCAGACTCCTTTTCTCTCTGTGCCACTGTTTACTTCTGCTAAAACCAGCTTTCCTTCCCTCTGCCAGAGATGGGAACTTGATTGACTGGAGACTTAAACCAGCAGTGGCCTGACTTCTTCTTTTCAAATGCTGCTCTGAAATGATTCTCTTTCAGGCTGATAAGGCCAATTTCAAGCAGCAGGACATCCTGCAGTGAGCTCCTCCTTCACTTTCATAGTATATCTGATTTGCCCAGGATTCCCTTCTTTGTAGCCTGCTTTATTCTTTGAGTTTTAGAAATTCTCCTACAAATCATGTTGCACAATTGATTCATACTACATAATCACTTTTCTACCATGGATTGCAGAAATTGTGGCACTTTATTCTTCAATTTTAATTGTGCTGAGCACCTTCTTCTGCTACCATGTTTTGTAGCAAAAAAAAAAGTTAAAATATTGTTTGAGACTATTACCCATTCGTGATGTGCGATTCCAGGGTTGTGCAGCATAATTTGCAGCATAGAAATTCTAAAAGCAGAAAGGGTAATGACTGGAATAGAGTTGCTCAATAAACAGAATTTTAAAGAGATATGGCATAAGTTCTTCCACTTTGTGGTAAGTGCCATTCATTATTGATGAATGTAGAAACAGTCCCCTACTGACAGTGTCACATAACTATCCACTATGAAGTCTTCCCCTTCATCTCTTAAGTGCTGACCAAAATCCTGTGGTGAAAGAAGAAGCAATGTGTCTGATAAAATGTTAAGGGTGCTGATATGTGTGATGTGTTGCAGGGGAATCACGTATAATATCTAAATATAGATATCATATGTGATTTTGCTACTACTGCTAACATGAGCAACAACTGTACACTTGCATTGCTCAAAGTGGGACCCATCACTGCTGGGTACTGCAGTAGTGTTTCTTTGTTCAAAAGCATCTCTTATCCAAAAAATTTTAAAAAACCAATTCCCTCCCCCAAGTGTTTGTGTCATAAACAAAATGTGTTTATTCCTTTCTGTTGCAAGATGCGAAGTGTGGAGCTTTTGAGAGCAGCTGATGTTGGCAGCACTCCCCACAGCAACCAGAGAATTATAGCCTAGGTTATTCTAGAAGGGATTTGGTGCCAAACTGACTACTCAGGTATTCAACCTGATGAGCAGCTACAATTTGCAGCGGTGGTGATTGTAAGTGTGGGATGTCCTGTGCACTGTGCAAAGACTGTCTGCACTCCTCAGGCCGGGTCGCTGGAGTGCTGTGTTCACTTGGGCTGCAGATTGCAGGAGAGATGTTGTGCCCATTTTAGAGCAGAAAAGATGATAAGGCTCTTGGCAAATCAGGGAAGAGTCCTTAAGAACATGAAAGGTTGTTGGAAAGAAGAAGGGAGTAATGTTTTTCTTCCTGTCCATGACAGGGCAAGACATAGTACTTTTAAACTACAGCCTCAGAATTTAGTTTGGGTTTTTTTTAATGGCAAGGATATATACTTTGAGTGCTCATAATTTCTCAGAATAACTTTGGTAGAAATCAGGGCTAGGACACATAATGCTGATCCTGCCTTGGAACAGGGGCTGGAATAGATGAAGTCTGACCTTCTGTGGTCCTGAACAGATCCATGTAGAAGTGTTTCTCTTGTTGCTGTCCCCACATTTCCCACCAGGAATTAAGTAGGCATTCTGCCTCTCTTCAGGCAAATACTCATAAATCCAAGGTTTCATGTTTTGTTGAAATAAGGCTTCTTTAAAGACATGAGGTCTAAATAAAGTTATGTTCTGAACTGACTGCCTTGGGTTAGGTTCTAAATCTGTATTTCATCATCTGACAAAGGCATCTTTCACACCTGTTGAGTGTTTACTAGTTTACAAGAGACATAAAGGTTTTATTCTAACATATCAAATACATTTCTGGGTGAGCTGGGGAGTGATGGTATAATTTTTGTTTGATTTTTTAAAATACTAATTTGATGCATCACTGCAGTTGAAAGGGCCAATAGCAAAAATATTTGTCCCCAGTCCACAAATGCAGTGTTTTTCTTTGTTGTTGTTGCCTGAAATTAAAAGTTAATGTACTTAAGCACAGAAGGAACAATGTAAGTCAGCTTTAGGTCTGTCTCCTCTCCTAAAATTGAAAGGGCAGTCAGTTGAAGCTGGCTTCACTGGTTCCAAAATTATTTCCTCACTCCCAGATGCATTACCTTCTGAATTTTAGATCTGGGGTTTTTTGGGTGCTACAAGGCATTTGTCTGCTGGTCCAGGATAGTAAGTATGTGGTTATTTGTGCATTTTTAGTGCCTGTATGATGAAAATCTATGGATTTTCTGGAAAATTACTACAATCAAGGTTTGCTCTGGCTATCCTGCTTGCTTGTAAATGAAAGGATCGCATAATATGTGCTTTTTACTCTGGCTGTGGAGGATTTGTGCAGTATTTTGGGACAGAGAGGGAGGTGCTCCAGAGCCTAGGGCGCTTGGTGGGCCAGCAGAGGGAGAGCCCTCCACTACCCTGCAGCAGCCCTGGCTCAAGCTCTGCACCACAGAAAACAGGGCAGAAACATCCGTTCAGCAAGGGGAGGTAAAAAAAGTAGCTGCCTGTATGTAGAGAGATATGGACCAGCTGCAGACACCAGCATGGGTTTGTGCCTATTCAAAACAGGATAGTGGAAATCAGAAGTTGCTCTGTCTTGTTCCATTAATTTCTATAGGTGTGTTATTTTCCCTTATTTGCCATTTTAGCTTTCTAGAAGTCAGGCAACTCATCTGAATTAATCTACTTGTACTCTTGTAATCTACTTGCTCTTTTTATATACAGGAGAGAATGACAAGCACCTTCTCAGGTGATCCCAGCTCTCTGCTTCTTAGTTATTACCTTAGAAACAGGAGTACAGGGCTCTGCCCAGTGACTCTCCTGGCTTTCTTGTCCTTTGTCTTCAACTGGGTTCAGAAATTACAGAGAAGTAGCAATGATTTATTGCAAGGTCAAACAAGATTTGGGTCTCTGGTTGGACTAAAGCTATTGCAGACTGGGATATGGAAAAAAGACTAGATAGAGGGGAGTGAGTCTAAGTCACAGGTAAGAGGAGTGTTCCTTTAATAAAGAAGAAGCCTCACAGCCTCTGTAACACTTGGCAAAAGTGTACAATTGACCACACTGCAAATGGCCCTTCTTGCTGGAGCAGTGATTGTTTTCAGTACAACAACCAGCCCTAGAAAAGCTAATTGCTGCAGCCAGGAAAGGAAGACAAGAATGTGATTTTGCCAGGACTTTGTACTGCGACAATGTGTGTTACAGGAGTAAGGAACCAACCCAGCCTCCTGAAGAGCTGTAGGAAGTTCAGACTGAGAGTATATAGAACTGGCTGATAATACCAGGTCTGGTTACTGAGAATTCAGATTGCCTGTGTGCTTTTAGCTTCTTGTGATGAGCTTTCACAGGTTTTTATATTTTTGAGAGTCAGCTCACCATTGTGTAGGATGAGGAGTATGATGAAAACCTAATGAAATGTGTCTTTCTTCCCTTGCAAGTCATAACAATAGTACTTATTAAATTTAGATATTACACAAACATATCAGTTAGACATCTTGTAGAAATTTTGATAATAACATCAAGATGTTATTTTATATGAAGAGCATGAAATCCTGTCAATATGATCAAACTAATAATAAACTCATGCAATTTTTCAAGAGTTGCTCGTCAATATGATCAAACTAATAATAAACTCATGCAATTTTTCAAGAGTTGCTCAGCGCAGATGTGCAAGCATCCTGTATCCAGCTCCAGTGATTCATGTGGTCCCAAGCCATGAACCATGTGCTGATGGTGACAACAAGTAATGACTAGGAGGAGCTTTTTCAGGCCCTGATTAAAGAATTTTTAAGTACTTTTAAGGACGCGTTGAGTTGTATTCTTTTCCAGGAGGGTATTTGAATGGGATTTAATCCTATGCTCAAGCACTTTTTCTGAAAGTGGTTGTCTTCTGGAATCAACTTTCCTTTCCATTTGTGGTTTAGTGACAGCCCCCACCTGGGTTTGAAATGAGGTCATTTGGCCTGAAAGGTGGGGGTAAAGGTATCTAAGTAGCTTTCATGGAGACTTACTCTGTTGCCTATAGCTACTTTCATCTTAAATAAGGAAGTGTGGCATGTTTGTATTCACAAATCCCGTTGTGCAATGTTCTGTCTCAATTGGGGCTGTCTGTGTCTCCATATTAATTCTCAGGGCAGCTGCAATTTCCTCCATTTCATGCAAATTAGCTGCAGCCTTAAAGCTCCTGGCAGGTCGCCAGCATAACCCTCTTTGGCAAAATTTGGATTCATCAGTGGAAGGGTATTAGCCTTTTTGCTTTAAAGGCCTTTGTTTAGGCAAGTATTTCACTATTTTAAAGGCGAATACTTAAGAAAATCTCTATCTTTTAGTCAGATGCATTCTTTACCCAGTAGAACAGTCTTAAAGATAGTTAGATAAACCCCAAATAACTGAAATAATGGTATACATTCTTACTGCTTATCTTAAACATTGCTATAAATGCCACTGCACCAGTGCCATTAAAATGCGTGTCAGGAATTTTCCTTGACTGCCTCTATGCCGCCTTTTAAGATCATTTAACTACATAATGACTTTTAAAGATATTCTTTTTGAAATTGAAGGGCTTTTTTTCACAGCCTGGCTGGAAAACATATTCCACAGATTTTCAATGCAGTATCTTAATTCCATCTCTCTGTTCTGAAAACTTAAACTTTTCAGTTTGAACAATGATTTTGTGGTTTTTGTGTCCTGCAACTATTCTGAGAATATTTTACCTTTTGCACCATTAGGCATACTCTCACAGTTTTTTGTGTTGTTCTGAATATATGCTATTCTTGTTAAAAGTCAGATTTATTGTTTTTTTCTGTAAAGATAATAGGGGTATTTAATTCTTCCTCCTTCTATTCTTTTCACAAGAACCACATTTCATAGATTTCCCAGGAACCCATTATTAAAATTCTAGTTCTACCTGAACAGTGACAATAAAACAGCATGAAAGGTTCTTGGTTCATGGTGTGACACTGGCTTTGAATTTAATTAGGTAGCAAATAATATTTAGCTTTTACAGATATCATTGCCATATGGTTTTTTGGCTGTTGAGATTCAAGATATGTTTGTCCTGCATCATCAATAGAAGTAGAAATCCGGCAGGAGAAAAACAAGTCTGTGGTTCCACTTGTGCAAAAGTGTTATTTTTACCTGGTACTCTCATGTCCACAAACCATCTAAGGCACAGTGGAGTCCCACAGATATTATCAAAATCACCATCTCAAGACTCTGCTGATCATTGGAATGAGTGAGTTTTCTTTTTCTTATTACTGTTGACATGCAAGATTATATGATCCCAGGCTGTTTATAATAACTGAAGTGTTTTCCATGGCTACTATTTAAGGAAAAAAATGACCATATTTGCACTCTAGTAACTGGAGGAACTTTGCAACTGTCTCCTTGTTCCTGCAGATGTTGAACAAACCTCCATATAAGCTCCTGATTTTTAGGCTGTGTATTGTTTGATACACCTTAATCATATCTGTTGTTGCTTCCTCTCAAAGACAAACTGTGACAATCATTTCAATTTTTTTATATTCTGTGGCCTTCTCTGAATCTCTGTAGTTTCTTACTGTCCTTGGTCAGCCACAGAGAGCCCTCTCTGCACACAGGAGTGAAGGAACCTGGTCCGCCTTGAGATTGTCCTGGGTGATAGAGGAATTATATAGGTATTCATTCTTTGGGGATTAATTGAAATTTTGAGATTAATACAGGATAGCATGGCTTTTTGTTCAGCAAAATATGGTTAGCTTTTGTAGGTGCTGTAGCTTGTCTCCTGGCTGGATGCTTTAGGTGGCTGGATTTTTAGAAACATTTTAGTGACAGTGGGCAGGGAGTAGTACATATCAACTTTTTAGGGACACTGAAATACCCATTGTGATCAGTCACAGACAACAAATGTTACATACGCAAGGTGATGGATGTCTCGCTTTGAACAATTTAAAAGAGGCTGAAAACTTTTGTTGTGTTATTTGAGATCTTGTAACTCTAAGGATACTGTTGCCTGCACAAGAGAAGAATTTGGTTGGAAGTACTATCTCAACCAAAATCAAAGCTGGCATATCATAAACTCTTTGAAGGTTCACCTTCTTTAAATCATAATGTGTTTTAAAATGAGTATTTGCTTACCAGGCAAACAATGTTACAGGGAATTAGGTAGTGGCTTGGGTACAAATGGTATAACTTTGATTACAAAGAATCAGAATTTGATTTTAATAAAATCCACAATTTCTTAGACCTGAAACACAATTGTTGGTGTGTTTTTTCAATGTATTTTGTGTATGCAAAAATCTTACTGATGTAAATCCTACTAATGTAAAGAATTGAATAATTCCCTAAGGCTTTGGCCAAAGGTTGTTATCATGCATGTCTATTGGTACAACTAACCTTTATTTTGAATGCTGGGAATCTGCACAGTTCAAATAGTCCCCCAGCTAATTACTGATTGGAGTGAAGTTCCAAGGCATTTTATTGTTTTTTTTAAAGTTACTTTTTTTTTAAAGTTACTTTTTTTTAACACGACATTTCTATGATCAGGCATAGGGGAGGATGTGGCAGAAGCAGTCTGAAGGCAGTAGCACATATAAGCACAGAGGACAGGAATTTCTTAAACCAGCTTTGCCTGCAAGTTTGAGAGTCATGAAACTGTGTCCTGGAGTTTGACCTAACTTGATCTCAGGCTTGGCCTGGCTACTGGACCAGAGCTCCACACCAGAGTCCTGGCACTCCAGCTCTTGTTTTGTAGACATAATTCTGCTCTGTATTCATTGTATGTCATTGCTACTCATTAATCAAAATTAAAATACTGTCCCCTGAATGTCCAAACCCCTCAGATCCACTGAAAGAAGCTGATCATGTTTTAAAAAGGTGTTTCCAATAGGGAGGTGCTACCAAGGAGCTTGTAGCATCAGCTAGATTTAACTTTAAAATTCTGTGGTCCTTTTCTCCTGTAAATTTTAAACTCCTGCAGGTAGTAAATTTTACTTTTCAGTAGGCAATACCACTTTTTGAACTAAGCTAGGGGGTATTCTTGCCTGTGCTGACTGTTATCAGCAAGGTTTAGTGGAACATTCAGGTTTCAGATGATAATTTCTTGTTTTGTTACTCTCACACAAGTTACATGGGTCACTTGGTGCTTGGGACTGCACTAAATGGAGTTAAATCTGCAACCACCTTCTGTCAATAAGAAAAACTCAAACCCATCAGCACTGCCTGTGCATGTTAGCTGTGTCCAAAATTTGGAATAGTCTGGGGAAAAAAATGCTGGACTAATGGACAGGCTTAACACATGATAAAATAACAAGTGCAGATACAGCTTTCAAGACCTGCCTGCTAGTCAGATCTGAAAGGTCAGGCCACACATATGTACAGCTGCCTTTTGTGATCCAATTGACTTCTTCTTGCTTCTGAGTTATTTGTATAGCCAAAAAGGTGCTTTGGGGAGAGAGTTGGGTCCCAAAGGTACCGTGGTTTATCTGGGCCATGTGGTGCAGAAACATGAATGACTTGCCCGATATTTTGCCAGTGACAGCAATAAGATCTGATCAGGGATCATGCTCTACACCTGGCTCTGTGCCTTTCACTGTTGCATCTACATGAAAGAAACTGAGGTGTCTTGGCAACCTCTACTGTTCCCTGTCTTCTGAGGAATGGCTTTTGTCTAAGGGGCTATAATTGTGATGCATGTTAAAATGTCTCTACACACAAAATGTATGTGCCAGAGTTGGAGTCATCCCCAAGACAAGCAGTTGTTTCCCAACAAGTCTCTTTGTTAATAGTTACTTTTATTTTAAAATGTCTCTGGGCTGCATTTGGAGCTCTCCTAATGATAGGCAAAACTCAGAACCATCAGCTTTTCTGAATGTGATCATTAGTTTATGCCTGCACCATATGGAGATATTTCATGTTACACAAGAATGTAGGGAAGATCTCTTTTTAATTAGAGGGCTAGGGGAAAAAATCACTTCATGGAGCAAAGTGTACTTAGAGGTTTTAGCTGAGCTTTTAAGTCCATTTGATGGAACCATCAGACATATTTATCAGCCTTGGTCCTTGGAGGTGAGTGTTTGCTCAGAGGTCTGGGACTGACTCCTCAAGGGGCTTGCACAGTGCAGGTACTCAGTATAAATTCATATGCGTCAAGCCCTCAGACAAAAAGATGTGTGGAGGAACCCGCGTCCTGGGTATTTACACAATGCACCCCAATTGCCTGAGAACAGAGGAGGTCTGTTTGAGAGCTTTGCATTTCCAATCCTTTACGTGGCTGGAATTGATCATTTTAAGAAAGGGAGCGGCAAGATGAGAGGAATGGGATGGTTTACTGCAAAGTTCCTTTAGTGTTTGAGAAATGGAGAAATTTGGATGAATTGCACTTTTCAGCCAGGACTTGCTGTCATCCATCTCTCAGTTCCTTAAGACTAGCTAGGATTTGTGCAGTGAGTGCAGCTTGCTGCCAGAAAATCTCAACTTTTGTTAATGTATAGGCATTCATCATCTGCTGTTCATTAACACACATATTGCTAATGCCTGGCAATGGAGCGAACATTTTTCTAGAGTGGGGTCGAAAAACTAATTATTCACCATATGGTGGCCAGCTCAGCAACAATTGCTGAAGCCATGGAAGCAAAAGGAAGTTGGCTGGTTGATTTCTTTGGACAGTTTGCACAGTGATGACTCTCTTGACACATGCCATTCATGTGGCTGCTGCATAACAGATGGGCTGAGGCTGGGAACTGTGGAAAAATCATGGCAGAGATCTGGTGGCAGCCTCTGTCTTTTTATCCTTCAGAATGACTTTGGGTCACATGGGCTGTGAAAATAACAAGTAGGGGATTGTGCTCTAAGGATTTCCCTGCTTCTTTCATAAAGCCAGAGCGTAATTTTGACTGCCTTTTCGTATTTTGTTTATTAAAGGGATCAGGGTTTTAGATGAAAGAGATTACTTGGTTTGTGGTAGGGGGCTGTGCTGTGCCCATGACACTCAGCTCATTGTTAGCAGGAAAAATGCTGGCAGTTTGATAAGGGATAAGAAAATGGAGGGGTTTTAAATTAAAATTTAAATTACTCCTTATTTGTTCTTTTCTCATTTGTAAATCTCACATAGGCAAGTTTAGATAAGAGCTGTTTTAGATTCTGAATACTCAAACCTGAAATGAGTCAGTGTTTTTTTTCCAGAGAAGCTTAGTATGGGAGGGTAAGATTAATTTGAGCATGCTGCCTTTACAACTTGTGTGCTTTCTGGATTTCATATCATCCAGTCAGTGCCTGAATGGGGGAAGGCACTGAAAGTTTCCATGCAGAGATTTTTTGAGCTTTAGTGTCATTCAAAATTAAATTGGGTGGGTTTGAACTATCTGCAAATTAAATTTTAATTGATTACAGCAAATTGTGTCAGTTTGAGAGTGTGAGAGAATTTTCTCATGTCTCCTTTCACAGGATTTAGGAAGAAGAGTTGAGAAGCAATGAAGATATTGCCAGATCCCTTCTGAAGCTGCACAGCCTTCCCAGAGGGATGCTGGAAATACTGCTTGGAGAACATGGAGGATGGGAAAGGAAAAGGGAAGGGAAAGACTCCTCATGAAACTTCCCAGCGTGAGGGAGAGCTTGCATGTGAATGGTCATTTGGGATTTGTCAGGAGCAGCACACAAAGTTTCTCTGGTGAAATGTTATATGTGAGATCTTGATTCAGGATTACTGTAATGTAAGCATTCATCACTATCATATTTTGCCTAAACATACGCAGGACCTCCTCTCCCCCTGCTGCCCCATCCTCCTGCCCTTCTCTCCAAAAATAAAAGCAGAAGGAAATGAAGATGTCTTACAAAGCCTACCTCAACCAATATTTTACGATTCACTGAGTTTGAAATTTCTCTTTATAAGCAGAAAGATGCATGTGCCATGTTGTAGCATTACACTCTTGCCTGCTCACAAGCAGCACAGTATTTTCTGCGTCAGTGTGCCACAGGGATGGCATGATGACACAGAAACACAGAATATTGTGAGCTGGAAGGGGCTCACAAGGATCATCAAGTCCAACTCTAAAGTGAGCAGCCCATATGGCAAACTGATGACCTTGGCATTGCTGGGCCGGCTGTCAAGTGAACACCCACCATGTGGCTTCCAGGGTCCTTCTGTCAACTCCCATTTTTCATTCTTATGTATCAAAACCAGGCCTGTTGATTCCAGAGATGGGATCTGTTGCTCTTGCAGTGACAGAGAGCCTCTGCACAGGCTGATGTTGATTCAGTTGTGCAAGTGCACACAGAGGAGACTGAGCAAAAAGAAAATAATGCGTTTTTCTCTTGAGTTATCCTGTTGCTATTTTCTGCAGGTGAGGCTGTAAATAGCACTATTTTTTCATGATACTTTTCCATAGGTGAGCAGGGGAACTCATTTTATTGTCTCTTTCTCCTTTGTGAGAAGGAAGTTCCTGAGCCCATAATGCTGCCAGCAATGATTATTTCTTCTGGAGAAAGGAGTAAGCCAGTGTGTTTTATGTGATCAACATCCTAATCAGCTTTTTTGCCCTGCAGTGAGCAAGCACATTGTGAGGATGTGCTGTATTGCCCTTGGTCCTGTCATGCATTACCTGTTTTTTAGAGCTCTTGTGATCTCCTTGGTTCATGATGGCTGCTCTTTTGCTCAGCCAGTGCATATCTCACTTCTCCTCAGTGATTTCCTTATCTGTTTCAAAGACAAGGAATACTTCTGTTTTAGCAAGAAGTCAGTCCAGCAGATTAGGACCATTATCCGGCAGATGCTGCAGAACATCCACATCTCAGCACACTGCCAGTGTTAGACTGCCAGACAGAGGGCTGGATTTTCAGATCACTGCTTCTCTTTAGCCTTTGGGGATAATGCCAAACTCCCAGGGCCTCTTCAGGTGTTCTTCCATGTATGCTCCACCTGCTGCCCATCTGAGGCTGCAGAGTTCTCTGCTCCCCTGGAAAATGTCCCTCACATTTTGGGTAGAGATTTGAAAAGAATTCTAATAATTGTGATTTATAACCATGAATGTCTGCCAAACATAATGGCCAACGGTTTCTTTTTCCATGAGAAAAATCCAGAAGGGAATGAATGGTTATCAGGAAACTTTAAGAGAGTTCCTAAGGCCTCATGTGAGGTGCTAAAGGCATTTTGCAAAATTGGAGAGAGGAGAAGGTAGCATGAAAATGTGTCTGTATACACATTTAGACTTAAAGATGCATACACACTGCCATGCCATTTTCCAGACATGAACATTTACAAGGATAGCAAAATAATTTCTTTTTAAAATGAAAGGTACATATTAACAATATTGTGTCACAAAAAGCAAAGATAAGGAACCTAAGTGTAAGGGCAGTCCTTTCTTAGAACACCAGATGTTGTCCTAAGACAATGATGGAGAAACATTACAAACCAATTTCTTCATAAAGTGCTTCTAATGCAGAAGATGATTTTGAAGTGATTCCCCCATGCACAACTACTCATCTCCTTGTCTGTTCTTAGACTCTTCTATAAGTATTTGTTAAAAGTATGTTTTATTCTTTTTTAAAGTGCATTTAGTAAATTGTATCTGTTCCTCGCCTACTTTTGAAATACATTAAGCATGTAAGGCAATCTTTAGACTTTAAAATCTCAAAAATGGTTTGGAATGAATGAGGTAAACAGCCCAAGTATTGCAAGATTATGTTCAAGTTGCAAAAGACATAAATTAGTTCATCTCTGCGTTAATAACTAAGGAGATTTCAAATGATACATATTTTCATTTGCAATCAAATGGAATACTGCACATTGTGAGAAAGACAGGATTTAATATTTTGACTGCTTTGCTTGAAGTGCTCAGAAGATTGTAAATTGGCAAAAATATTCCTCAAATCAAAATTTGCTGTTGATTATTCAGGTTCCTACATGAGCTAGAGAATGGGGATGGGTTGTACAACATTTCCTTGTTCAAAAATTAATTTGTTTCTCTGCTTTGACACTTCTGCTGTTCACGGCACAGTTTTGGGTTTAAAGTTTGTTTCACAAGAACATTGTCAAAATGTTCAGGTGATGATGGATGAGCATGATTTGGTTTATGAAGGAAGATGAGTTGTAGGGAAAAGTTTTGAGGTTTTTTTTTGTTGTTGTTGAACTAAACTACAAACACACAGACATTGAAATGTCAGGTTTAAGTTTGGCTTTTGATTAGCTCCTTCTTATGTAACTAACAAGACAAGAAGCCGCTTTGAAGCCCCAAATATAATAAAAAGTTTTCTTTTTTTGTCAAGGCACAAGGTCTGCCTTGACCTTCATACTGGAAACTGGTGAATACTTGCCTGGCAAGAAAAAAACTCGCTATAAAATGTCAAAAATTATGGTTACAGAGCAATGGAGACATTTCTGGCTGTGCCCTGAAGCCCAGATATTTCTACTTCATCCAGTTCTCCTAAATCATGGCACAGTCCTTTGCTGAGCTGATGGACTCACACATTTGGGTAGGATATACTGTCTATTCTGTTGCTAGGGTAAAATGGAACTCCCTTTAAGAGCAGCTGAATTGTGTTGGTCTCATCCTTGTTTCATACACATCTTATGTAGATTATATGAACCAAACTGGCTTAAATGGGAGATTAATGAGGGATGTGTGGACATTATAAGTGCCAATAAAAGTTAGGTTGTGCATTTAAAATCTTACTGTATATATTTTTCTAACTCCATTCACATAGAGAGTAATCAATCCTTACTCAGAATATAGGGATTTTTTTTCTGATAAAAACATATTAAATGCTTTTGGAATTAGGCTTTTTTCAGCTTTGTCAGCCTGGTTTGCTAAATCATCACAAATGTTTATTGGATGTTTTGGCTTTGCTACCATCTCCAACACACTGAAGAGGGCCATGAAGTCAGTAGAGTTTGGGAGATACCCTACTGCCATTCTCCTGTCACACATGAGAAGTTTCAGGGTCAACAAAATTAAAAGGGGAAAAAAATTTATTTATTTCCTACTTTTTTATTTAATCTGTATTTTTTTTTCTCTAGCAGTTATGTTCAAGCAGATCGTTTAAATGGGAGATTAACCAAGGACTTTACAGCCCCTTCCTTTGGGAATCTCAGGCAAAACTCCTGTCCATATCCCAGGAAGTGGATCAAGCTAAATTTTATTTTAATTAGGTTAATGTTAGAGGGTAAACTCCCTTCTATTAGTTACCATTTTTCTCAGAAGAAAATTTATCACTAAACTAACACTAACCACTGAATTTCAGATAGTCAGAAGAGACCTCAGGCTGTCTGGTAAGGCATAGATGTGTATATTAAGTATAAAATATAACACATATGTGTATGTACATATTGTATACATGTATTATACAATTATATGTGTAATATATAACATTTTCTATAATTAATGTACTTGTATATTAATCCTGACTAATCTATCTCATGGGCTGGTGGAGGCCTGCAGAGGCAGGGTCTCTGCAACCCCTCAGGCAGTGTAACCCCATTGCACATATCCTTCTTGCATGGGGCTGTTTCATGTGTTTACTGCTGCACTTGAAGCTGGTTTAGCTTGGAGCCCTGCAGGACTTTTGGGCTGCAGGCAGCAGTCTGGCAGTCAGAGCTCAGAGCAGGCTGCTGCAGATTAGCTGAAGCACAAGTAGGAGAAGAAGAGTTCCTTCTAGTCAAATAAGGTTAATCCCAGTACTGTCAGCACCTCTGTGGTCTCATAAACCTTTGCTCCCCCAAATGCCACCAAATTATTTGCTTGTTATTTGAACTGGTCACCCCTACAGATATTTCATTTGATGTCTGTGTCAGCTTCTTGTATCATTTTTCTTCTTGTATCATTGATCTTCTAAGGAAGATCAATGATAAAGAGGTCTTGTGGTTCTCTTCTATTTGCCAGGGAGTGTGAAATGCCATTCCATTTGTAGTGACATTCTCTATATTTAGCAAAGACTGGATGATAAATTAGCCATGGATATAACCAGCTTATAACCCTAACCAACTTATGCTCTATGACTCCTTGTGATCATGTGCTTCAATGTTGCCGAAAGTTGACAAAAACAGAAGCAGAAAGACTGGGGAGCAGACTTAGTATGATAAGAGGAAGGGATATCAGAAAAAATGTCAGATGGTTTTGTAGATAACTTGAGTGTAGATCTATATATATCCACCAATTAAATAAAAGTGCTTATGGTAGGTTTATTTTGTTTATTGTGTAGACAAACTTGCCAAACACTTGGACACTGGGATTGACAAAAATTACAGAAGCAATAGCAGTGAAAAAGCAGAGGTGTATTGAATTTCCTAATGGTCTACAGGACAGTGGCACACATATGGTGCAGCAGAATGAGACTCTAAGTAAATGTGCTCTGCGTATTTTGCCTCAGCTTTGGCCTCACTCTTCAGCCAACATACAAATTTTTTTCTTTTTTTCCATGTAGCTTAGTTCTCATGCACACTTCCAACACTCAGTCCTACAAGCTTTACATATTTGGACAGATACAAGCATGTAGATTTCGTAAGTATCAATAAATTCTGAGCTTACTGGTAAAACTGTGTGATATGGCTGAAGTTGAAAGACAGGAACCTAATTTTCTCTGGTCACTTAGTGCAGATGACAATTTTCCATAATCTAAATGTTGTGTCTGGAACTTACCATCTCCTTGGAAATCCTCATGAACTATACTGTAGGGGGAAAAAAAGTCAAACAAACAAGAAACTGGAAGAAAACTGTGATATTGAAGGGAGCAAATACTTCTCTATCCTCCTAATGAAAACTTTACATGCTTTTGTTTTTTTCAAAATATGCAACTTTTTTTGGAGGGAGAAATCAATCTCTCTCAAAAAATCAGGAGATGTATGTTGACAGCAGGGATGTGTGGATGTAGTGGTGCTTGTGTGTATTTATCTAATTTTTGTTCTGAGAATGTTACACAAAGTCAGGTACTCACTAATCCAGCAAAGGATCCAGTGCCAAAGCAAATTCCAACTTTTAACGTGCAATCAGTTCTGTGGCTCAAACAGGGAAGTAACTTCTGCCTAGATTTGTTTTCCATGCACATTTGTCTACTTGGTTGCTTTGAACTTGTGCTGTTTTGGAGTCAATGGAGAATCTGACCCCATCATTCTAATAATATTGGAAGTATCTGTGGCATGGGATGTTTGGGTTTGCATCAGGGTTTTTATTAATGTGACCTGAGTGGACGCCTCTTGTGTGGTTGTGTTGACTGGTGGGTGGGTGTCCACTTGAAATGTAGGTGGGAGCCTTGTTTGTGGTGGCAGGGACCAGTGACCTCTGCTTGCAGCCATGGAGTGTGGGATGAGCTGTCACCAGGGGTGGGGTGAGAAGGTAGTGGCCAAACCTGTCCTGGCAGGCACCCAGGGAGGTAAGAACAGTAATGACCAGGAGCAACTGGGTTTTAGGAGAGAGCTTTAGGAGAGAAACAGGGAGCTCTAAGAAAAGTCTCTGATAAGCATTTCTAGTCTCAGGGAGCTCAGCAATGCATCCAGGGACTTTGTCACAGAGCGGTAGGCATTTATCTGCTGCTAAATCAGCACTGCTGGGGAACCCTCCAGGAGCCCCACTGCTGCCAGCCCCTTGCTGGAGGGGCTTGGAGCATCAGCCAGGTTCAGCATTGCTCACACAAAATGCTTGTGAGTATTCCAGTGTTGTTCCTCTTCCTTGTTCCGCTGTTAAATAAATTGTCTTTCCAAATTAATTGTCTTCCCAAATTAAATTTAAAAATGGAAATTTTATAGAAATTTAATATTCAGATTTTCCTTTTGAATACGTATCTGTACTATTCTGTTGCACATTGAGCAGTCATGAAACCAAAATGACCAATAATTAATGTTTCTGACTTCTAACTGTTTAGTGGGGCAGAAAATGTTTGGGAAGCCAGTATTTGTTCAGTGAACAAAGGAGTTAAACTATTTAATTTACCTAAATGAATGAACACCGATAATGGAATTTTCCTGTCATCTATTAATTTTCCTAAAGAGACCTCTAAAAATGATTGCAACAGTTTTTGTCCCTTCCATGCCATCTAAGGGTCAGACTGAGTCAATGTCATATACTGAGAAAGAGTTGCTGGTATAAGTGATACGACCCACATTTAATTAATGTAACCTCACTGGCATTATTTTCATGACTACTGAAGGATCAGTCAAATATTTTAGCCAGATGCATTATATCCTTTTTATTTCAATTTTCAGTTGTTTTCACTAGTGAGCCTCAAAACTGGAGCATTGCTAACTACTCATTAGTAGTTAGTCAATATTTGTGGAGCTCTAACTTATAGGAAGAACTGCTGTTCAACCTAAATATTACAGATTATTAGATTAATTTTTTTAATTGAGTAGCCTAATTAAAGTACTCCCCCCCCCCCTACTTGCAGTTAGAAGACCATGTCTATTATCTTCTATTCTTTCTCCACTGCCCCTGTTCAGAATTGCTGAGGAGGAGGAGAAGAACTGTTCAAAGTGGTCACTGCATTTGTATCAGTTGCCTATTCTGAAAATACCATGTTTTGACAGATTTTTTAAAGCATTTTGCCCCCTGTTTTGGGAGATGATGGATGCGCCGTACAGATGACCTTAACACACGGCCGCACGCTAATACTCAGAACCGTGCTTTTGTCTGTCTGCAACAATGGCTGTCATTAAGAAAGCTGAGTTTGCCAATATGCCCCTCTGTCCCTGAGCTGGACCCTTCCTGATTGGGCACCGGGAAGCATCATGTGCCTTTGACTGAAATGACATGGAAGATGTATGGTCTGAGTGCTGTCCTCAGCACCACTGCTGTGATGCGAAGAAAACCACGCTGACCCAAACAGACCTGTGCTCAAACAATGTCACACCAAACCAAGACAACATATTGGGAAGAAAAATGCTTGTAAACTGTGTGTGCTGGAAGATGTATTGGCCAGGCGGCCATAGGGCAATCTTTGAACTATTGAAATCTTTAGAAATATTGTTTAGTTCTTGAAGAATACTTACAAACCTAATTAATCAAGCATAGATGGTTATTTTCACTCTTTACATACTGCTTCTTTTTGGGACAAGAATAGGGCTGTCACATTTGTTTTGCTGACCACTTCCCAGGTGCTTGCTGGCAAAACCAGAGTTTGAACATACATTGCCACAGCAATCCTCAAATAACAGACTTAAGAGAGCTCCTGGACTTCTCCTAACACTCAGTATGCTTCAAAACCTCCTGAGTGTTTCCATTTTTCTGTTTGTGCACATCTTGGGCTACAACATTTCATTTTCTTTTTGGTTTGACATCATCAGAACAGTATTTTAAACCTGACTGAAATCAATGAGTGATGGAGCAGCTAATGGTTTAATTTTAATGTCAAATCAGTGGTATATGTTCCTCTCAAGAGATCAAGAGATGTCTGGATAAGAAGTTTTGTATAAAACCTGTTATTACTGTTTTGGGGTTTTTTTCTCTTAAAGCTTCTACTACAGTCTTGGGAAATACTCTTACCACAAATTCCTCTTGAATTGCACATAAGCTAAGGATTTCAATCTCTGATCAAAACTGATTCTTTGGGTCCACCACCCTACTGGTTTCTAAATTCTGGTATCTCTACATTTAGATTATTGTTTTTATAATAAATTTTTCTGGCTTCAATTTTTTCTCTACATATACCATGCAGCTAAAGCCACCTAGAGTACTTAAAATAAATATTTTTTTTAATTATAAAAAGTTGTCATTATCTTCAGTAAGTCTTGAAAATAATTTGTACCGGCAGAAAACAATTTATGAAAATGTTAGAAGCTTTAAATTTTTCCTTAAGCTAAAATATACAGCAAGAACCATAAAATATTGCCTTTCATTATAATTAAAATCACTGAAACAGCCTGTTAATAGTTTAATTCCAATTATTTAAATACATTTAATACAAATTATTACTTTATACATATTTTAATGTAATACATAGCAGTATATTTTATTGTATTGTAATATAATGTAATAGCATATTATATCACACCCAACATGGAGTGATTCCTGGGGTTGTCCTGTTCCAGTAGGTGGACTTAAATAATCCTTGTTAGTTCATTCCAACTCAGCATATTATATGATTCAATACCTAGAATATTGTAATTTAATACACATTACTATTCTTATATGCTTTATAACATAATAATCACACTAATATGCTCAGGTGGTCTCCTAAAATAAGATATCATTCAAAAGAAAAGATATTTTAAATCTAATCTTGGGCTTGATTTTAAATGAAGTTAAAAGTATGTGCTTGAACTGCCTTCAGAGGCAATATTGTTCTGATTAAGAGATTACTTACTACAGAAATGAGAATCCTTAAGAACATTCTTCAATGTATTTGAAGGCAATGCAGTGAGAAAATATGGAACTGTTGAATGTACTCAGGAACTTTTGTGCAGCTCTAAGTGCACATAGTCATTAATATAAATTGCAAGTTTGCTATGACCTTTTTTTAAAGGACTGTTTGCAGCCTACCCCCTTAGTAATTTAATGTATGTATGTTGAACATAATAAACTGTCCATACAAAAGCATGTCCCTCCCAGTCAGGCTAGAGGAGGTGTGGGAAAATATTCAGCCGTTGCTTGTCAAGGTCTAGTGCACAGGAAACAGGAGCCTTCACTGCTAGGAATCTTTCCATTTTCAGAAATGAGTTGAGGTAATCCATACAAACCCCCTGTTTTGATCAGGCTTGAAACACTGAACTCACCCAAAATTAAAAGCAAGTAGAAAAAGAGACAGACTGGGTGGGGAGTTAAACTGTTGCCAGTAAATGGTCTAAATGAGGAGAAGGCAAACTAAATGAAAAACATATGCAATCTATGATTCTGTCTGGATCTTCAGGGCTTCTGCATACAACCTGATTTTAAGTAAGGGTAGCTGTGTGACTATATGGGCTGATCTCAAACATTCTGCTGGATTGAAGCAGGCAGCATTTCTCTCTCCCAGCACTCAGAAATCCCCTCTTGGCATTTAGAAATTCATGTTCTTTCATCTACAAGTACTGGAAAGGCAGTGTTTTCATGTAAAAGGAGAGATAGTTACTAACTTTAGATT
This sequence comes from Fringilla coelebs, assembly GCF_963513975.1. Lineage (NCBI taxonomy): Eukaryota > Metazoa > Chordata > Aves > Passeriformes > Fringillidae > Fringilla > Fringilla coelebs. The sequence goes on along the minus strand of NC_140033.1, from coordinate 63,625,033 downwards.
GTGGTTGTTGCTCTGCTGTGTAAAGTGTGGTTTTCTTCTCCACTCGTTTCAGACTGCTTTAGGGGAGATGACAAATGGCCTGTGTCATTGTGCCCAGGCCATTTCCCAGTCACACCCACCCAGGGGTCTGCCCTACCAGGCTGAGGACAAGGAAGGACCCAATCTCCTTGTACCCTGTGGGCCAGCACTGGCACTGGATGAAAATGCTGCTGCATTTGGGGCAAAAGGAAAGCTTCAGCGGGCTGTGGCTGGGTGAGAGCAGAGGTGAGCTGCTCCCTGGGGTGTGGTGGGGCATGAGAGAGCATCTGCTGGGCCAGGGACAAATTGGTACTGTGTTAACTCTCTCCTCCTTCTTTGAATAGACTCATGAAAGATTGCTCTTTCAATCTCACATCTTCAACAGCACCAAACCCAGCCTGTTTGAGATTTCTTTATATCAGCTAATATTCTGTAGCATATTTCAGAAACCAGAAACCCCATTCATCACATTTTTAATGCAAATGAAGGACCTATCTTTAGAGTGCATTTTCCAAAGCTTGGAGCTCCTCTCTCTTTCCTCCAACATCAATTTAAATACTGATTACACTGGAAAATGAGAATTTCTGTCATAAGGAAGCTTATATTGAGGGTAATGCAAAAGAAGAAGAACTGAGCTGTAACCTCAGCAGTTTAATTGTGAGATGTGACTCTGGCTGTTCGATGGCATGAGATGTTCAGGTTCCAATGGCCTTATGAGTGAAATGAAGTTTTGGTCACTGGCTCAGTATATCCACCTTCAGGTGAGGATGGAGGTGACTTTCTGGCCTCATTATGATAGGAGGAGGATCTTCCTTTGTGTCAGGTGGTCTACAGAAACCCTTTCATTGGCCTCTACCATCCACAAACCTCCTGCCCGTACCGGCTGCACAGGTTTTATGTATTTCTGTATTCCTGCAGTGAGAATAAGAAGTCTTTCTGTTTCTTTGTGTGTGTGTGTCTGTATGTCATAGATGTGGAGCTAAATCCTCAGTTATGTTTATTTTCCTATGAATTTGCTTAGTTTTTTCCACATTTGCCAGTGTCCTCTCAGCCACAGGCGAGGAAGGGGGCAGGAGCAGCATCCAAACCTGACAACCTGAGCATCAGCCAGTCTGTGTGTCTGGGTGGCCAAGGGTGGTGGCACTGCTGGAAGCCCGAGAAGCCCCAGTTTCCATGGCACTGAACACATTCTCCAGCCTTTTTCATATTCCACAAAAAAAAAAAAAAAAAAAAAAATAAAGCTCAGAGCAAACACCTTCTTTTGCAGAAATTTGGCATGACCGTCTCCTTCGCTGCTTGCCTGTTCTTCCACCCATCTTCCCACAAAGAGGTTAATAAATGTTTACTTTTTTTCTTGTTTCCATATGGTTTGTTCACAGGCTTTTGCTTGTGTGTGTATGAATGCTCACTTGCATTGACTGCTGTGAGGGAATTGTTCTACTAATGCTGGCCATCTTCAAATCAATGCCTGCACATAACAACAGAAAGTGCCTCAGATGTAGTGGTTTCCACAGGACTATTGTTAGGCCTTTGTTAGGCATTTTTGAACCTAATAAATAATGTCAAAAGTCTCTATCCTAGCCAAAAATGTTCCTTTTGAAACAGTTCTAATAGTATTTTTGTTCTGCAATGTCTCCCAGTGTTGTGAAGAATTTGTGCCTCACAATAGGAATCTGGTATATCGCGTGCCGCTTGGCTTTTTAAATTTTTTTAATTTATTTTAAGATGTGAACCCTTCTTTCCTGTGCAGGCATTCCTAATTTTTTACATAAATGTTGTTTTTTCTTGAATAACCATACGACTTGGAACTTCAGTGCTGTAAATGCTACTAAATTTGACAAACTACAGGAAGAACAAATCTTAATAATGATGGAATGAAGGGGAGGAAAGCAAATCATTGAACTTAATTATAGGCTATTTCAGTGAACCTCCTTTGTGTTTTGTTGCATAACTCATAATTAAATTATATCTAAAGTAAGGTTTTAGCAATTGATTTATGCACTGAAAAGCAATGATAACAATGGTCAAAGATGATCACAGTAGTCCCCTCTGGCTGTAATATCTATTAATCTAGACCATAATGACTATTTATTCTGGAAAAAACTCTAATTGGATATTGTCTGTGATTCATTATGCCTCATATAGCACATATTAGCAATACATTTCATCTGTCCTTAATATGAAGTATAACTTGTGGATAATATTCCCATTTCAGTGGGCAGTAGTGTGTAGCAAATCAAGCTAGGAGAAACATATTTGCTAGACATATTTTATTTCTGGGCATTTTACTTTGCTTATTTTAATTGGGCTCTGGGGAAAAATGTCAAAACCCACATTTCTCTGCATTCATTTTATCTGTGGCACCAAAGCTGTTGGGTGCTATCTGTATTAAAATAACTATTTATATTGTGGGATTTTATTTAGTTATCTCATTTCACCTTAGAGAGAAAAGAGGCACTTTAACAAGATTTTTTTCACTATGGTAGAAATAAATGTTAGATCTACAGTTGGAACTGCTTATTTGGTGGTGTTACATGGGTCTTAAACAAATTTTACTTCTGTAATTGTAATAGGGAATGAAACTCACATGGGGCTTGATAAATCAAGCTTCTAATACTTCCAGTGGCAGTTCAGTGGACTTAGATCTGTGTTCATTTCTTTACAGCTGATCTTAGCAAAATAGATACCTTGGACTTCCAGAGGGCAGACTGTGGCCTGCTTAGGAGCATCTTTGGCAGAGGCCATTGGGAGGCAGCCCTGAAGAGCAAAGGAGTCTAGGAAGGATGGACATTCTCCAAGAAAGAGATCTTAAAGGTACAGAAGCAGTTTGTCCTCACATGCTGGAAGACAAGCAGGTGAGGAAGAAGACATAGTGACAAAGGAGGAGGAAACTGGAGGGATTTAGTGCTTTCTTTGCCTCAGTCTTCAGTAGTAAGATGAGTTGTTCTCTAGATCCCAAGCCCCTGAACTAAAATACAGGGTCAGGGAGCAGAATGAAACCCCTGTAATCGATCACCAGTCAGACAAAGGAGGTGATTTTCCTGCTCTGCTCACACTGGTGTGGTCCCACCTTGAGTGTTGCATGCAGTTTTGGGCACCACAGCATAAAAAAGGCATTAAGCTCCTAGAGAATGTCCAGAGGAGGGCCGTGAGCATGGTGAAGGGTCTGGAGGGGAGGCTTTATGAGAAATGGCTGAGGACACTTGGGCTGTTCAGTCTGGAGAAGAGGAGACTGAGGGGAGGCCTCACTGTGGCTTACAACTTCCTTGTGAGGGGAAGAGGAGGGGAAGGTACCAATTTCTTCACTCTTGTGACCAGCCACAGGACTCAAGGAAATGGCCTGAAGTTGCATCAGAGAAGATTTAGGTTGGATATCAGGAAAAGGCTCTACTCCCAGAGGGTGGATAGGCACTGGAATAGGCTCCCCAGGGAAATGGTCACAGCACCAAGCCTGAAGGAGGGACAGAAGCATTTGGACAACACTCTGAAGCACATGGTGTGACTCTTGGGGTGTTCCATGCCAGGAGTTGGACTCAATGATTCTTGTGGGTCCCTTCCAATTCAGCATAGTCTATGAATCTAGGAAGGGGAAATGGTCAGAGACCTTCTAAACCCCTTAGACACACACATGCTTATAGGGCTAGGTGGAATCCACTCCAGGGTACTAAGACAGCTTGCAGAAGAGACCACCAAGCCACTTTCCAACATTTACCAGCAGTCCTGACTAACTGGGAGGTCCCAGGTGACTGGAGGTTGGCTGATGTGAGGTCAGGCTACAAAAAAATCTGGAAGGAAGATCTGGGGAGCTACAGGCCTGCCAGCCTGAGCTTGATGCCAGGAAATGTCGTGGAGCAGATCATCTTGAGTGCCATCAAACAGCACACACAGGACAACCAGCTGGTCAGGCCAACATGAGTTTGTGAAACACAAGTCCTGCTTGACCAGCCTCATCTCCTCTTTGACAAGTCACCCACTTAGTAGATAGGGAAAAGGCTGTGGATGTTCTGCCTGGACTTTAGTCCACCTTGACACTGTTTCCCATTGCATTACCCTGAAGAAACTGGGTGCTCATGGCTTGGATGGATGCACTGTTCAATGTGTAGAAAACTGTCTACACATTGGCCCAGAGAGAGGCGGTGACCAGGGTTACATCCAGCTGATGGCTGGTGAGTAGAGGTGTTCTCAAGGGCTCAGGAGTAGGGCCAGTCCTGTTGAATGTCTTTATCAATGATCTGGATGAGGGGATCCAGTGTACCCTTAGTCAGTGTGCAAGTGACACGGTGTTGGGTGGGAGCGTCGACCTGCTGGAGGGAAGACATGATCCAGTGTCTGCCTTTCCCACACAGGGGCAGGAGCTGTGTCCTGCTGATGTCTCTGCTCTCAAGAGCAAGGAGAGATTTAACCACAATTCACCTGGAGGCACAGAGGATGGGTGAGTATGAGCTTGCTTTAATACAGTCAGCTTCTGAAATATGCTGTAAAATGGTTTCCAGTAATTTGGGCAGGTAGCCCATGCTGGAGCTGTGTTTCATTAGTACTTCAGGTGGCTGTCCTGACTTGAACATGTCTCTGTGTACAGGTATTAATCCCCAATGTACCTGAAGTCTCTGCTACTTCCTTGCCCAGTAGCATGGCTAAGAGTTCTTGTTTTCTGAGTTCGCATTTAGTTGCTGTCAGTGTGAACATTGCTAGCCAGCAGAGCCCCGAGGAGGTGCTGCAGGGGCTCCAGTGCTGTGGGGCTGGCTAGTCCTGATCTGGCCAGGCAGGTGGCCAGAGCTCTCCTCTGGCAGCAGAACAGGAGCTACATGAAACTCAGCCAGGAGCTTGGCTAATGTTCTGCATCTGCTCTTGGCTGTGTGCTTTTCATGCCCCTGCTGCTGGGGCTTGGCTGGCAAGACTTGGAAATGTGCACCTGGCCCTGCTGCCTTTTGGTTCTAGCTTTGGGGGGAATGATTTGGAAAGACAAGAAGGAGACTGTGTGTGATTCCTTGTTCTCTTTGGTAGACATAAACAAAAAATCCTTAAAAATCCTGAAATATGAATTAATCTAGTCAAATTAATGGTGACACATGAAAGGAGAACAAAGTTGTATTTGTTCTTCTAGTGGCAGAATTGAATTGCATTTTGACATTCAGGTATACACTCCTGAGATCAGCTGAAACAGGCTTTTTAGTGAGGAAAACCCTTCATATCTTATGAAAGCACTGAAAAAACTTACCAAAGGGGACTTTTTTTTTTAAATTTCTCATCTTCAGAAGTGTATCTGCAGTGCACTAGTTGGCAAAATGATTCATTGCAATTACATTATCAGGTGGACTTAGCACTTTTGCTCTTTAGTCATTAGCTAAAAGACTTTGAATTTTTGAATATATTTATTACCTGCAAAAATTTAAAGTTGTTTCAGAACACTTACACCTGTATTTTTTCTGAAGTGTTCCTTCTGATCCACAGCTAGTTATTATTAATGGACTATAATTGCTTTTCTAAATTTACACAGTATTTTCTCCTTCCCCTGATGGAAGGATTGGTCTTTCTATAAAGGATAATGATCTGTGATTAAAGCTTGTTCTTGGTCACATGTTCATACATGAGTGCAGGAGAATGGTCAGTATTGGAGATTACATCTGCCTTAACATTGTACAGACACACATGATAAACACATGATTGTGGCCAAGTAGGAAAAAAAAAGACAAATTTGTTGCTTGTCAGCTGCCTTTCACAGACACACACCAGCAGAAAAATTGACCCAGCATTTTTTTGTTATCTACAGGGTGCTATAAATCACAGGAAAATATAAATCCTAATTATATTCTAATTAGAAAAAAAACATAAACTCAAACTCACATTTGTCATGAAAAGCTTTTGTACTTGATACTGAATTTTCAGTTTATTCAATTTATGGTGCTATTAGTGATGTCTTTCCACATTCATCATCACAATTTTTTTTCATTTGCACCACTTAGCCAAGCTAATATTGAAGCTGATTTTTCTTCTGCCATGTGTCAATGTTAGGATAAAGTATTTTGGAAAATTTCAGCAGGCATTATTTGTCAATGTTGTCCAATAGAAATAGATGTGAGCAGGATATTGGTTTTGTTTTCTGGTTTTTTTTTTTTCAGTGAGAAAAATGTATGTGAGCATAATAATAAATAGAAAAAGGGAAAAAAAGATTGTGTCTATATCTATAATTGGAACTTTATACAGAACATGAGTTTAGTTTCAGTCTTAGATTATGCAAGTAGGATTTTCCCATGTGTACTGTACTCTGTTAAGAGTTTAGCATTTCATTGTCTTGAGCTGTCACTGACCCTGAGCACACTGAGGTTTCACACATCCTGAGAAGATAACTGTGAATGTGGCATCCCCATTTCATGATCTCAAACATTGCTTTCCTTCTCTTTTGCCTCTGGAGCAGCAGCCTGCTCTCATCCCCAGCATCAAAACCCATCAAGGGGACAAGGATTCCCTTGTTCTCTGGGACATGGTCTTCTGTGGCTCATGAGCTGTCTAGGGGGAGATGTCACCTGAAGGAAATGCAGTGAGTGAGTAGCACAGTGTTGTGGAGGATAGTGGAAGATTATGAGAGGAAGTGCATGATGGAGGAGGAAAACCAGAATAATGACACAACATGAGTTGCCCTACACTAGTGGTAGGGGGAGTTTTGTACTTTGGCCCCTGTCAGGCATTTCTCATGAAGCTGGTTTAGCTAAATTTGTCTAAATGGCACAGCATGGCCTATTGGTTGTGTGATGATCATTTTCATCACTGTTTTGAGTGGTCTGGTTCAAGACAGCTTTTTCAGCAAACCTAAGAATCTTGAAAATAGTTTATTTTGAAAGAGACACTGATAACACTACTGTGACCCCTGTGACATTTTAGTACTGGGTAATAATTTCTATGAGGCTATAAAAGGCTACTGAAAAAACAAGTTTGAAATTCAGAGGAAAAGGGTGTGAAGTATCAAGGATAAGTCTATGGGGCTTTCAACTCAGCTTATGTTAATTGACAGGTTTGGTGCTGGTTGAACACTGAGACATCAATATTTTTGAGTATTTCATTTTTTTCTCTTGGAAGCCAATATATGGATGTGAAGTACAGAAAGAAAGTAGATATAAAAAAGGATTTCATCATATTTCTAAAAACTGACCAGGGCTTGTTACAAGTTTCCAATGTTATTTGAGATGAAATTCCTTGCCAATAAGATGGCTCAAAAAGATTTTATACTGAAAAAATGGCTTTGCAAACTCTTGAATATGTTGATCTTCAATTAGCATTTAAGGAATATCTAGCTTTACGAGGGAAAGAACATTGTAGAAGTTATAGGTGATTGAAGCTGCTTTTTTAATGGGAAAGATAATAATGGTAAATAGTGTTATGTCCATTATTTCACAGTCTTGAAGAAATGGCTCTGGAGTGCATCAGATACAGCACCACCAGCCAAGCAAGGGAGGGGATTGTCCTTCTCTGCTCTGCACTGGGGTGGCCTCACCTCGAGTGCTGGGGGCAGTTTTGGATGCCATAATATAATGGAGGTCTAAAGTTCTTAGTGTCCAAAGTGGGACCATGGAGATGGTGAGGTCTCTAGAGGGGAAACCATATGAAAAGTGGCTGAGGTCATTTGGTCTGTTCAGCCTGGAGGAGACTGAGGGGAGACCTCATTGCAGTCTGCAACTTCCTCATGAGGGGAAGAGGAGGGGCAGGCAATGACCTCTTCTCTGTGGTGGCAGGACCTAAGGGGACTCCATGAAGTTGTGTCAGGGGAGATGAAGATATTAGGAAAAGGGTCTACACCCAGTGAGTGACTCAAGACTAGAACATGTTCTCCAGAGAAGTGGGCACAGCACCAAGTCTGACAGAGTTCAAGGAACATTTGGACAAAACTTTCAGGAACATGGTGGGAATTCTGGTTCTGTACAGGGCTGGACTCAATGATCCTTGTGGTCCCTTGGGACTCCTGCCATTCTGTGATTCTGTAGTCACTGACTTAGTTCAGAGGTGCAAGTCACAAAAACTGAACTGACTCCTTGCCTGCTGTGGAGTTGTTGGAAGTTTTCCTACTACCTTCAACAGAACTGAACTTTCAGGCATTTTTCCTGTCTGAAGCCTGCTCATAATGGAGTGGCCCTTTGCTACAAATGCAGATGCAAATGAATATGCTTCATGGCTAGCTCTGCTGAACTGAGGCTTTTTCAGACTTGGTGACTATATTCCTATGCAATGCTGCATTTAAGAATCAAAAACAAATCAAAATTTGATTAACAGAGAAATTAGACTTCTAATAATAAAAATGAGAATTGGGTTTGGATAAATAAATGGCTTTAGATTAATCCTTTATTTCATGGAAGATTTACCTTAGGAATTAGATTTGTGTAAATTAAGCTTTTATAAAATGGCAACTTCTGTGTTTCATGTAAGCATGAAGAGAACATGCACACTCAAAGAGGCTCAGTAGGCTGTATAAGTATTGGTTTAGATAATCTGCATGAGAGCAAAAATATTTTCCACTTTTTTTAAAGCAGCTGTTATATACAAATAAGTAAGTCCATTTCAGCACCTAAGATGTACCCATTGCATCTAGTTGTGCAACATACAGTGATTCCCAAAGGGCATGTTGTGAGAATTGGAAGCAGACAAATGAAAAGTTGTGGGAAAATGACATCTAATTCTGTCAGAGTTGCTGTTGGTTTTCCCTTGGTTAGTCAATTTGTATATCTCTTACCTTAACTGTGCTTTGGATGTATGTTGCTAAGAACTAACTTATGTACTGAAATTCAGTTTTACCATTTTTACTGATAGGGTTTTTTTATCTCCATTTCACTATGATGATATTACATCAGCATTTTGTGAGTGCTCCCCCATACTTCCCCAGCTTAAAGATGTGCTCTTTTAGATTTTTTTGTGTCTGTGACTTTAACAATGTTCTGTTCACATTTCCTTGGATAGACCCAACAATTGCTTGTTGACCCATTTTAACCCCTTTTGAGCATCATCTTCAAAGTGTAACTGTCCTTGACAATGAAAGAGACCTTCCTATTGTCTGGTCCTTCCAGGCAATCTTTAGCATTGAGTTAAATGGCTTTCAGATGGAGGAGTTGGCTGGAAGGAAGGAGACAAAGTAGCCTGTTGTTTCTGAGTGACTTTGCTAGAGTTTCCCTTTTTTCTTTTAGAATGGTGCATTTCTATAGAAGATGACAGACGTTTTGACAGGTGCAATATGCTTTGAACTGTTGTGTCAGATAATTCTTTTGTCTTGGTTTTTCCCAGCAGAGTGGTACATCTCCTTAGGATGCTGATATGCATATTGTTTGCTTTTCATTTAGTGTGGTGAAGCCTTCCATCCTCCTTTTCTCTCTCCCTCCCTAACTTTTTTAATGGCTCTTTGCATATATGTTGCTGACCCAGATGGGAAGGCGGAGTGACCATGACTTAAACCTCTCTCTCCAAACTTTTGATCATGATAACTGACACTTAAAACTCAGGAAATTATAATGGTAATAGAGAAAGGGCTGGCAAAGACACACAAAAGCACAACCTCAAATAATATCATGCTTTCAGGGCTTTCAAATAATATCATGGTTACAGGGCTCTTGAGAGAAGGAAATATTTAGCTTTTCTCATCTGAGCACTGGCCAAGGTGAAAACAAATCATAGTTCTATCAAAACAGGTTTGAGAGGAAAAGAAGTCCAAGCTGAAGTTTTAATACTTACATTTGTTTGCTTCTTGTATGGATGTTTTATTTCTTTCTTAATACTCTTACTGCAGAAAATATTCCCCAAGCAGTTAGATTAATTTATTTGGAGCATGCAGAGCATGTTCTATGATTGTAGCCAATGTTTTTGAAGTGTCAACTCTGGTGGTTTTTAGTCCTGCTATGAATTATTGTGTAAATAGCAGCACTGGTAAACTGGTCATGCAGAGAACATATTGGGATTTGTGCCTGATGCTATCTTTCTGCATCAGTCCCTGCTTCTGCCTGCTGCCTTCCTGCCTGTTTTTGACTTAAACAGAGTTTTTTACTTTTACCTTTGATGTTTTCTTTTTATTTTCAGAGTTAACATCGCTTCTTTTAGTGGCCTGGGTATGACTCTCATTCATTGTGTCATGAATGACATCCGCGTTACTGAAAGACAATCTGACCCTGAAAAATTGAAAACAAGATCTTCTTTTGCAGTTGCTTCACATGGCACAAACTCAATGGGGTAGAGAGATTTAAAGGCTGCCAATCAAACGGAGGAATGGACAACATAATTTACTGTAACAGGGAGAGGTGACTTGGAAAGTGCTGCTTTATGAATCCTTGCAGAATATCTGAGAATATCAGTTTAATAGCTTGTGTGGAATACGTGTTTAAAATATTAATACCTTTCTTTTTTTTTTTTTTTTTTTTTTATCAGGGACTAGTGGCTAAATCTCTGTAAAGCATAGTTGGCTGACCGGGTGGCCTGATTTCTGAAAATGTCAGGAACCCATCAAACTGTGTTTTTCACAGTCAGAATGAAAGTATCTCACTCTAGCATTTTAGCCTACAAGGCAATTTTAAACTTTTGTGTGTTATTATGGTATATAGTAGGTAATCTTGAATCAAAAAGAAATATAATTACTTCTTCTAAATGATATCTTTTCTGGGAAGATTTTGAATGGTGCTTATGATAGACCAAACAGTGAATAGCTGTATTTGTCTATTTTCTAGTAGATACCTCTACCAGTGGTGAAGAGAGTTCTACAGCAGTACTTATGCATTTGAGATCGTGGTTCTGAAATAGATGGCTGAAGCATTGTTTGAAATTCAGTCTGCTGCCACAGAAGGGTGCTTAGTAATTGTTATACTTGACTGTAAAAGTGCTTCTTTGGGATGATTGTAATTTTCAGCCTCTACAGTTACCTTTTCTTCAAGTAATTCCTGTTTACATTGCAAATCTTACTTTTGTGAGTCACTCATGCAAACAAGATACAAAATCTGTTTTATTAGCTATTCTTAGCTGAAAACACAGTATTTTTGCTATCTCTGTTCTATGCTCACCTGTTACCATAGTCTCTGGTTGTAGATTTATTTAGTTATCATACTGATAACTTGTTGAAACTGCTTATCTCTAAACAGTAGAAAATATGTTCACAACACCAAAAATTTCTAAACTGATTCTTATAGCTATCTATTGTAGTTTTCTGTAAGCAGCTAAGAACAGGTTCTCATGAAGGTTGTTGGATGGTTTTAACAAGAGGCCTATTTACTGACACCAGCTCTAATTGGAGTGTGTCATGGGAAGCTCTCCTCTCAGGAGATCTGACATTGTTCCAGGAAGAACCAAGCAGATCCAATGCTAAATTGCATCAGGCTCTTTTGCAAAGTAAAGCATTTCTGAAGCTGGGAGAATTTTGCCAAGGGACTCACAGGGCATAAATTTCTTGGGATGATGTGCATCACATTCAGTTTTATGGTTTCCCTTTCACTGTTTGAGGACATTGCATAGCTGAATAGATTGAAGGGGAACCCACGCCTTTTCACAGGAGTCTAGCGTAAGCATGGCAGAGTCCTTGTTATGCTCATCAGTGAGATGGGTATTTATTACTTGATCAGTATCTGAAATTTCTATAGGGTTCTCATAAACAAAATGAAGGTGGTTGCTCTTTTGATCAGGTCTAGTAGGAAAATATGCAGGGTTCTCACAGGCTGCTGATGTCTCAAAATATGTCCACTGTAACAATTCACAGGCTATACAAACTTCATGGTTGTCAAGTGTTCTGCTTGCCCTTGCCATATAGACGTCATGGTTGTCACTGGAGATAGAGCGCTGTACCTTCTGCTCCAAGCACATAGACTCCTACTGTCAGGGTTGGTATCGTGTTGCAAGCATGGGGAGACTATGCAAATTGGATAACATAATGCTGCTCATATGGGAGCTGACTGTGCTAATTCCCACGTTAATCCTGTGAGCGAGCACGATATGAACAAGACGCTCACCCCAAGGCTGGCTACGGCCAAGCCATGTGTTCCCACCACTGAGAAAAGGTGTGGCTGTTCTCCAGGTAATCATCTGGACTCCTAAGTCCTCACTAAAAGGTGCAGCTGCCACCTGATAGCATTTTTCATTCTCCTAGAAGTGTTGAGCATGGAATAATCTGTGAGGAATCTACTGATGAAAAGACATTTAACATCAACTCTAAATCTTTTCACCAATTCGCTAAAATTGGGATCACATGGTCAGCAAGAGGGCCATGTTGGGCTTGCTTTTGTCAGAGAATAGTTTCACTTGTCTGGCAAAATAACAATAGATTGATGCAGCTTTCTTAGAGTGACAGAATGTGAGAAATAACATTTTTCCCCTGTTCGATGTTCAGGAACTATTCTAGGCTCATGGGATGAGAAACAATCCACTACTGAGTCAAGAAGTGGATGATAGTTCTAAGTCCCTTTCAGCTGAAAATTATTCTATTCTATTCTATTCTATTCTATTCTATTCTATTCTATTCTATTCTATTCTATTCTATTCTATTCTATCCTATTCCATTCCAATTCTATTTCTGTTTCTGTTTCTGTTTCTATTCTACTCTATCATAATGATAATGTTTAACCACTGAGGTTTTTCATTTATGGGGGATTTCTCTCACATAGGAATTTAGAGTGATTGCAAGATATGATGCACAGAGGCTACTCAAAGTTGCTTTGATTCCTACTGAAATATTTTATGTAGGATTTAAGTGGTTTCTAAAATGTTTCTGGATTACTTTTCTCTTTCTATTGGAGCTGTTTCCTGCTTTGATGCATTTTCCTTTTATAAAATATTGATTTTAGAAAAACAGTATGTTTCCCAAAATCATACTGATTTGATCACAATGTTTAACAAAAATTCCAAAGTGATTTTTTTCTTTTCAAGTTCAAATTACTTTGTTCCACATTTTCTTATTTATCTTGTATTTTTTAATTTATGATACAAGATAAGAAAAAGGAAATATGAACTATAACCATGAAATATTTGATGATGTCAAAACAAGGTCCATCACTGTATAGATCTCTGCAATAAAATGTTTGATTCCACTTCCATAGGAAATATCAACATAATGTATTTTAAGTTAGATGCATAATAGGTGCTGCCCACTACTTTTTTAAAACTTTTCCTTTATATTTTTCTTTTCAGATTTCTCAGACCTGAATATGAAAGCCAATACACAAGCAGCTGCTGCTCTCTCTTTCCCCTGAGTTTAGTTTATGTGCAGATTGCTGTTTCAGGATTTTTGGGTCTTCTTCCTTGACTGAGGATTGAAACCAATCACTTGGCTTGGGTTTAATCTTCTTGTTTGAAGTCTTGAGGTATCAAGGGTGACCACTAGTAGGGTAACTGATAGTAAATTGAAGGAATCCATTTTTTTTATTATTTAACTGAGACTTATATTAATAATGTCATTCATTTCAATGAATGCTGATCTGGGTCACCTGATCTTGGACATGACTGCTATGCCCTGGCTGAGGGGTTGAGGTTCTTATAGATACCCTTGGGGAAGACTAGAGTGAAATAACACTAAATTACTGGTGTTTATATACATGTAGGGTTTATTTGATTGCAATGGAAATGAGGTGTTTATTGGGTTATTATTATCTAAAGTACTACAGCAGTATAAAAGGATTTCAGACTTTGACACTCATTTGCTGATGTTGGATGTAGGGAAAAGGATCACAGAAGGCATTTTAGTACTGTGTTGCAAAAGGCATTTTAGAGGAGTATTGCAATTACTGCAAAAAAGAGGAATACACATGCAAAAAAGCACTGGAAAATCTGGATGCTATGTTTTATGTTTATAAATATTTTATACTTATGCTTTAATCCTTCATTTACTCTAATTTAATATTGTGACATTTTTTCTTTCTTTTTCTCTTAAGAAGTCAGAACAGAAAGAATACTTCTTAATTCCCAAAAAACCCCAACAAATAACTTTAGCATTTCAGAAAATGTCAGCATAATTATTAGCATTGTTTACCCTTTATGAACTGATTTCTGAGTATTGGTTATGTTTGCAACAATGAATACATGAATGGATAGCCTCAAATTTCTCAACTGGAACACCAGAAATACGAAAAGGTATACCACAAAAGTATTATTAAAACAATTTAGGAAGAAAGAAAAATTCCCGAAGATCTTGCGGAATATAAGAGGCAAAATATTATTGAACCTACTACCTGCAATCTACTGTCCCATTGATGTGTCTTCCTAAATGGCAGGAAGACATATCAATGGAACATTACTTTGAAGTAAATCTAATCTTCAGTTGGACAGCAGTTAAAACCTTTGCTTGTAAATATGCTAAATCCAACTATCTGGCAGGATTCACACACTCCCTGTGTGGACTGTGCCAACCCAGAGAGGCAGAGAATGTTTCCACTGAGCTCAGATGTACCTTCCTTTTAGTGAAGCTCTTATAAAGCCAGTCCTGAAGGGCACCCTGTTGTTCCCCTATATAGTCCCTCTGGTCAAGGGCAATACCTCAGTAGCTGAGGATGCAAAATCATTAATGCTATTTCAGAATACATATTTTTATTCATTCTAGGTATCTTGATATCAAGGAAGGTAAATTGGAAATTCTGAGCCTGGGAACTCCTTCCTGCAGAAGCACTGAAATGCCAGCCTGCAGGTCGAGTTCCTAAGAACTAGAGCTTTCCTTGGTTGTGTGTACAGTCATGGCATCATGAAGGTGTTTGAGTGTAAATGAGAAAGGTATTTGGTTATTAACCTAGCATTTGTACTTCTCCTGTGGTGATGAGTGAGCTCTTTCATGGTACTCAGCTCCCAGGATCAGTTAGTTACATTGATTTCAGGCACAGACACAATTTTCCTCAGATTTGCTACAGCCTTACTCTCTCCCTTCTCTAAATTGTATAATATTGTTTTGAGATGTAATTTGAGAGAGTTTTTGCTGTCTTTGATTTCCTATTATGTACACTGTGGGAGAAACTGAACTAATTATGACACAGTCATGTCTGCAAAGAGGAAATTTACTTTGGTAAAATAAACTGAGACACAGACACACTATTGTATTTGTGGGTATTCCAGATGAAGGAAGGAATGATGAATCTGATTCCGTGTTCTCAGAAGGCTAATTTATTATTTTATGATACTATATTATATTAAAGAATGCTATGCTATACTATACTAAAGAGTACAGAAAGGATACTTACTAAATGCTAAAAAGATAATGAAAACTCGTGACTCTCTCCAGAGCCCCGACACAGCTTGTCACTGATTGGCCAAGGAGTGAAACCAACTGACATCAGAATCCAGCAAAACAATCACCGTGGGTAAACAGTCTCCAAACACATCCAGATGAGCAAAACATGGGAGAAGAAAATGAAATAATATTTGTTTTCCTTTTTCTCTGAGGCTTCTCAGCTTCCCAGGAGAAAAATCCTGGGCAAAGGGATTTTTCAGATAATGTGGATGCCACAGAAACACTGCATGTGTAAGTAAAACTGGGACATAATTTACACTTGCTAAGGAATTGTTCCATAGGAATGTACAACTTGAAAAATGAACACCTAAGTGGTGAGCTATCTTTCTCTGTCCCAGCATTGCTTTGCTGGAATGATGCATATTCCTGGAGGAAATGCAGATGAGATTAAATAGCACGCAGCTTTTCAGCCTCCATTCTGAATGTCATGCACTTTTCTGGACATAATACAGATGAGAATATAGCTCTTGTGTAAGCTTTGAAAAATATGTTTCTTAAATGGTTTTCATCTTGATAGCTTTAAAGTAGCTTTCCTATGTCGAGATGAAGAGTCAAGATGATGAAATATTTGACTTATAGCCCAATTTCAAAATATAGAGATTACTTTAAGTTATTGCAGTGAAGAAAGAGAAATTACATTGATCATCTCTTCAATTTAGTTTTAATTTTTGTGATGGATGAATGTTGAAAAAAAAAACTTCGTTAATTTCCATGTCAGCTTTTCAGTAAAGTGCTGATATGGGTTTCTTTAGTACCTATGACTTGGATAAGATTGGGGTTGGATGTCCCAAAGTGATGTCTATATTTATTTTAATTATATGCAAGGAAGTGAGAGAATCCAAGACTTGTATTTTCTACAGCTGGCAAAGCACAGATTATTTTTAAAACACCTGGTTTGAACGGGTTTATTCTTGAACCGGCTTTATAATAAGCAGGACTAGTTTTGTTCCCAAATCAGAGAGGGACAATGCAGCATAGCATGTTTACAGTTTTTACTATTTTACTATCTGAAAAAGGTCTCTGGTTATATGTGTTTGCCTGATCCTACATCACTGCCCAGACCAACTAAACCAGGCATCTTTCCAAGGCCAAGTCTTTCAGTTATCTTTCAGAATATCTGTGACCTAGGAAGGAACACACCAAAAGAGAAGAGTTACTTCAACCTGCAAGGAACACCCTTCTTCCTACCAGAGTTTTTCTCCTGGGAAGCCAAATACTAGCAGAACATCACTGCCTCTCTTTGAATGTATCTTGCCCTTAGCTGCCTCAGAAGTCAAAGTTTTCAGGGCATAGAGTATTTATAAACTTGGATTTTCCCAACATATTCTATTGTACACACAGAGGAGAAATAAAACGTATATTTCTTTTACTTTTATTTGCTGGGTTAGGAAAGTGCGAAGTCTAATGGGTCTAAGAACCTATTTTTCATGAACCACTTTATTTTTGGTCAGCATTAATGACAAGCTTCTCACTCAATCTGCATTTTGTAGGTACCCAATTTCAATTTTGCTACAAGGCTTCTCTTTTTTTCTCACACAACCAATCACATGAAATTCTTTTAAAATTTATCTCATAGTAGTCCAAATTCAGTGCAATAAGGGATAAATGGTAGACAAGGAAACTTGGGAAATTCTGGACCCTCTGTCACTTTTGACTATGTCATAATCCACTAAATGAATGAGACAGTTCAGTCAGGGAGTAACACTCACCAAAGTAGGTAGGAGTATCAAAATCTAGGCCATACTTGTTTTCAATTATTTTTCTTTATGATTTTATTTGAACTTTTTAGCTTCAAGATTACTCCCTCAGAAGAAAAGCAACTGGTATCATTATTATATAGTTCTATGGCTTGTTGTCCAATTCTATTATGTTCTGTTTGCAGTGAGGCAATGGCAATGTTTTGTTTTAGATGTACTAGAAATTATAATCGAGAAAGAAAACGGAGCTGATCTGTTTAATGGGGATGAGAAGTTATTTTCTTCCTAGTTTCTTATTTCTCTACTGCTTAATTCCTGGCAGCATTGCATTAATGTTAAGCACTGGTCCCCAGCACCAAGTGGCAATTTATCATCTTTCTTGGCAGGCTTCCCTGCTTCATCCTGCACCTGCCTCCTTGAAAGAAAACAAGACATCAGATACTTATTCAAATAATGCAGTAGCTGATCAGCAGAGTATCTACACAATGGTGAGTTATCCATGATAAAAGGACAACTTTTTCATGCATTATATGTGACATATGTGTCCTTTCTCTTAAGATTTATGACATTCATGACGGTGACTATTGTTAATATAATCAAATCTTTTACAGCCTAGCTGCAAAGGTTCAACTTATTGTCAATAGATTTCTATATGAGTCAATCATGCAATTTCATAAATGCTTTGAAACACCTGCACTTCCTTGGAAGTGCAGAAATAGCAGTATCATGATCTCATCTTTCAAGTCATGAAACTGCTATATCTCAGTAATTCCCTATTGGCAAACAAAGTGGGAGATGAATCAAAACTATATGTTCATTTGCATTTGCTCCATATGATACATACAGCTGTCGCATATATACACGAGTGTGTATATTTATATATGGATTTGTACCCACATATATAAATGTGGGTGTGTGTATGTACATAAACTTTCTGAAGAATAGATTATGGCATTAAAACACAAGATATCAAGGGACAGCTGTATCGGTGAGTCAGAATGTGAAGAGAATAGCAGGACCTATTAATAAAAAAGATAGATAAAATCTTCACAAATATGAAAGGACAGGTCCTGTGTTTTACCAGAAATTTGCATTTTACAAGCCTCACTGGAAACAAAAGGCATAACTGCTAGAATGCAGGATGTCATATTCCTGCTGGCATGGGAAGGGGGTTCTTTGCTTAAAGCATTAATTAGCCTGAGGTGTGGAAACCAGTTCTCTGTGGTGCCACTGATCCCCTGGGACTGTCTTGTGGCTTCTCTGAGTCTCACTTCCCATCTGTAAAATAGTTAAATGTCACCCTTCCTTCTTCATTGTCTGTATAAGCAGTTATCAAAGACACATGCAGGCACTAGATAGCTCCTTGTATATGGCCCAGAGCATTTAAAATATTAGAACAATGCAGCTGCATATGGCAGCATCATTATTGACAAAGCCAGCTTATGTTCCATTAAGGAATACTTTATTATCTATGATCGTTTGGAATCCATAACAACAACCCACTCTGTTAGGATCTGTTACTAAAGATAATTCTTTCTTGAGAGCTCTCAATTTAATGAGAAAAACAAAGAGGGAGTAGAAGTACTCAGTGAAAATGGAGCAATGAAAGAAAAGTGGCAAGACTATGAGGATATGTATATAGCCAAGTGGTGCAGGTGAAGGAGTTCCCTATAGAAGTACATTGTACAGTGAAGATGTATCATGCAGAGCTGCTCAAATCATTAAAAGACAAAATGCTTCTTCCAGGTATCCATCTCAGAGCAGACACTTGAATTTAGGAATCTCTGCCAGACAAAAGTCCTGGGGTTGGGAAATGGCCCATCTCCCTCTTTCTTCTGAGAGCTATTGAAGTCAGACAATTTTTTTTTTTTTTAAGTGGCAACAGAGAAGGACTACAGTGGTGACAACAAACTACTTTAAGCAAAGCTGTTAATTTTAAGTGTATATTGGGAAGGATTTTAGCACAGAATGTCACATTTGCTTACTGAAATGCCATCCGCAAGAGCCGTTGGATCTGGAGGCTAAATCTGATCTCCGTCTCTGAAAGAATTCTTCGTATTGACATTCTGATTAGGAATTTCCTTTTTATTTTTTTTTTTTAATAGCCTGGTCTGCAGCTGAGGTCCTGTTTTATCTTCTGCCCAAAAGGACAGTTTTCTAGTTGTCTGCAGAACTAATTCTATAGCTGTCACATAAATGGGTTTCTAATTTGTTGTAAAGTGCTGAGCCTTAGAAATATTTGCTACCTCCTGAAGATCTGCAGATCTGGTTCTGCCTTTATCCCTGGGGTTCTGAGAGGGTGCCTGTATATTTGGGAGGCTTTTTGGAAGATATTTTCCTGTTGTAGTGCTTGCAGTGGTGCAATCAGCAGTGCCAAAAAGCTGGTGGAGGGCTGAACTGCTGTTGCAGCATAAGAGCTCTGCTGGTATGTTGAATACAAGCCTTTTTATTGCTACTCTGTCCTGTATAGAAAATTGGTTTTCATTCTTTCAGGCTAGAATTTTGCTACATTTATGTGACCTTGATGTTTGACAGAGGCCATTCTTCCTCCCAAGAGAACAGAAGAGGAGAAAACTAAAGCATACTGATCAGAGTAACAGTGCTCTTAACTTAAACCGTGCTTTAAAAGGAGACAGGGCCAAGTACTGTGAGCTCCTGGAAGCTGGCAAACAACACCACTTTAATACTTAGACAGAACCACCAAATTTGAAATGTCTCCTGGGTCGGAGTGGTTGAGGTTTTTGAATGTTCTCCTGTTCTTGCCATAGCACTGGTACAGCTCAGTAACTATGGGCAGGTTTGGTAGCAAAGGCTTTTTGTAGCACATCATCCCCCACAAACCAGAGTACTCTACTCCTCGCAGCATGACCTAGGACTGTGTTGCTCTTGCTCAGCATTCCACAGCTGGGGCTGGTCTGGGGAGTTGATTCTGGCTGTTGGACCTCAGAAGAAGGAGAAAAAAATACTGGAAATGCACATGGGCTTTTTTTTTCTGTCATACTGTATATATGGCTATTTGATTTCTCAAGTTTCCTAATGTGTTTGGATACCCTAATATTCCTAATGAGTCCTCGTGTCCGACTGCTTAGTAAATACCAACCTTAATGCTTGTGACTTAGAAGCTTTGTTCAGTAGCCACAAAGGCAGAATAAATGCATAAGGCTTTGTGTATCTGGTTGCTTGGGCAAGTTGCCTTACTTAGCAAATGCAAAGATATTAAATTTCTATTCAGATGATTAAAAAAGAGCTTCTTCATGTTTTACCGCATGACTTGCTCTGTTTACGGTGCATTAGGTGTTTACTATAGAGATAGAAAAATGGCACCTTCTTCATCTCCCTCTCTTCTCCTTTGTAACAGAGGCTTCCTCAGAAGGACTTGCTGATCACCTGCATCTCCAGCAGCATCTAACATTATTTCATTAAAAAAAAAAAAAGGTGCTACATATGCTCGCCTTTATTTTGTTAAGTTTTGATTTCTAAAGGTAACAGCGAGTGTCAGGTTTCTCAAACTGCTCCTTCTATTTCTTGTTTTCAATTGAAACAGCGCGCTGTGTCAGCAAAACCCACAGCTTGCTGCCACATTCTCTTTTGTGTGGCAGTCGTTTGACACATGAAACTGGCAGCTGCTCTTAAAGGACCCTGCAAATTAACCATATTAAAGATACAAAACATGGAGGGGTCCTTTTTCACGATGGTGGGAAGCTGTCTTAACTACATTTAATTCAGGGGTAGACCTTTACTGCCATAATTAAAAAGTAGAACAAAATAAGAGGGTGTGTTACATGCAACAGCATTGCTAACACCAAAAAGATGGATGAGATGGGATCAGAACAGCCCATGGAGGGGTTATAGGATCAGGTCTTCCAACAATTATCCTGACACCTGAGCTGTAGTTGTGTGAAATTTTTGACTGCAAGACAGAGTGTTCTCTGCCTGCAGATATTTGTGTTGTGTTTGGCTCCTACACCTAATTGTCACCGAGGTCAGAGCCTCTGGGAAGAGTGTGGTGATGATGGAAAAAGTCTTGGACCCCTTGGAGCACTCCTGTTTTTCAGTGAAGGTGTGCATGACCAGTGGGCCTGCATAGACCATAAGTAGATGCAAGCTGTGCAATGCACTGAGTCTGAAATAGAACCTAGCAAACAGCTCTTGAAAAGATATTTTGTTGGGGCTTTTTTCCCCCCAAAATGTATCCAAACCCGGTGACAGCAACTTTCAATTATTTGCACAATTTTAGGGTGGGAGGGTTTTACTTATCTGAAGAGAAAGGAAAGATCCTATAAGGTGAGTCAGGCAGGGTCTTTCTTTTTGAATGGAGTATTCTAAGCATAAAATAAGTATTTTAAGCATAAAATTTTAAGCACAAAATGCAGCTTTTTACACTTGAGTTTCTGTGAGGAAAGCTCACCCTGGTTTAAGTCAGTGCTTCAACAGTCTGTGGGAAGTAAGGTGAGAGCACATGGCCAGAGGAGAGGAAGCAACCTGAACATCAATTTCAGGGGGAGAATAGTCAAACCCAGAGAATGAGTACCAGGCAGTCCTACTACCATTAGGGAGTTATGGCTGCCCATTTCCACTGTAAAAACTTCCCATTGTAACAGCTTCCAGTCTTTTCTCTGTGCTTTGAGCTGGACCACACTAACACAGATGGTGAGAAGAGCTTCCTCTGGCACAAAAGGAAAAGAGCTGCAAGGTCTTCCTAAGGACTTGACTCCTGCCAGTCTGTTTTACCCTGCAGATTTGCAGTTTGCTCTGCAGTTGGCAGAGCTTCAAAGCAGCAGCTGTGTCCTCTTGCAGTGGTGAATGCACTTAAGTGTCCTTCCTTAAGTAATTCCAGATCAAAGTGAAAGTTTAGATAAATATTACAGATTTTGAGTGACAGTGGGGAAATGCATAGAATTCATTACTGTATTTTGCATTGCTTTTAGAAAGTGTTCCACCCCTCAGAATTAGAGCCTAAAGAGGACAAAAGCCTTGTGCTGTGTTTCTTCAGAACTTTTAAAAATGTTTAAGATCTGTAATAAATTTCTTAAAGCATGTATGAGAATTACTTTGTCCCTGTCCTGCTGATCTTCTCTAGGAAGATTCTGTTGCTTTAATTACTTTATAGTCTGGACCTATAATTTTGATAAATATTTACTGAACCAGTATTTTATCAGAAATCAGAGAACTTAAGATGTTAGTTCCTCCGGCTCCCAGCAACCTCTCACTTTAGCATGTATGGAACATTCATCTTTCATCAGGATTGCATAAAGTGGTTTGTTAATTTGTAGCAGGAGATTTTTGTCATACTTACATATCTAACTTGGCTTTGTCTTTTGAATCATGCCAACCATAGAGCATTCAATTGGAAAATGCCTGTCAAAGGTCTGTATCATGAGTGTCCTAGTCAAGGCCAGGAGTTGGACTCAATGATCCTTGGGGGTCCCTTCAACTCAGGATGTTCTAGGATTCTAACTATTGGGTAAAGCCAAGATATTCTTATAAAGGACTTTATGCTTGCAAGGGAAAGAGGGAAAATGGTGTGGTCCCCTCTTAAGATCCCAGCAAAGCTTCTCTCCCAGTAATATGAGCAACACCAACCCAAGGGCAGGAGAAATGTGTGTCTGGGCAGATGCCAAAGGACTGACAACCTTTATCCACTGGAGAAGGAAAGTACTCAGATTTACCATTATGCTATCTTCCACACAAAGGTCCAAATGTAGTCCAAGAGAAAACCCTGTGAGACATTTCAGGTAGTACCAACTGGCCCCATCAGTCTGGAAGGCACTGGGTGTCTGAAACAAGAAGAAACTGGTCCTATTTAAACCATAAATAGGACAGAACATCTAAATCAGCAGAGCTCCATGGAACATGCCAAGTAACCTGGTATCATTATCATTAACCT
Source organism: Fringilla coelebs (assembly GCF_963513975.1). Lineage (NCBI taxonomy): Eukaryota > Metazoa > Chordata > Aves > Passeriformes > Fringillidae > Fringilla > Fringilla coelebs. Next base: position 63,602,214 of record NC_140033.1, on the reverse strand, counting down.
GGAGGATTTGTGAATTAGTCTGTCATGTCCACATCCAGTGAGGGTCAGTGACATGAGAGCAACATGTTTCATCAGGACTCTGAAAATAGCTGTTTGCTCCTTTTCCAGAAATATCTGAGAGCGTGCTGCCTTCCTATCCTGAGCAGGCTTACGAATCAGTTTTTAAGGCTGAAGCAGTCCCTTAAAAGAGTTATTCCATTCTGTGTTGAGATATAAAAATTGCAAATTTTGGCTGTTTTATTTGGCTAAGGGCAGTGTAGTGATATTTTTTCTGTTTCCTGCTGATGGAATTTCAGGAGGAATGTGCAATATGCAGGTTTGGTGTCACCCAGAAGCAATGCACATCGGCAGTCTTTCCATTGTCTTCAATGCTGCTTTGTGTAGCCATTTGTGCTTTTTGGCAAATAATATACAAATTAAATGAGTCAAAAAAATGAGCATACAATTAAGGTTTAGATTGGCTTTGTTTCACTAATATTTGAAGTAACCATGTAAATAAAAAAACAGATATTCAACTGTAATATCAACTTGTGAACAATTTTGAAATCTAAAAATATGTGGTAAAAGCATTTTTGATTATATTTGAATAGTTTATAGGTTATGTGCTGCCCACAGTAATCCAGGTAAAAAAATACAAGTGGCACTAATCAAATCTATTGCTGACTGCAGGTTATTCTTTCTTTCCTGCTGCACAGGATTCATGGGGTGCTCAGTTAGACCTCTGTGAGGATCACCTTCTCCTCAGCCCCATCAAACCCTTCTATCTATGTGAGTCTTGGGGTTTCTTTTAATGCAGTGAAGCAGCTCCTACCTCTCAAATGTAGGGAAAGACACTGAAAATTGTGTGGAGCCCCACCAGCCAGATAACTTTGCATCTCTTCAGCTGCTCTGGCATAGTTATGCCTTAGTCAGGTGAGTATCTTGTGTGTGCATTTCCTAGCCCTGGTATTTCCCACTACACTGAAATACACAGAACTTTGTTGTTGCCCAGCTGTCTGCAGCAGGGCTGAGGTACCCAGTACCACCCAGCTTTGCTTCAGCCCAGCCCCAGGCTCTGGAGGGAACAAGACCAGTGCTGCTTTGACAGGAAACACAGGAAAGGAGGCAAGGGAAAGTGGCAACCCTGTGTCTGTACCTCACATCTCTAGAATGTCACTGAAAACAAAATTTAGTAACCAAGTATCAGTGCTATTGTCAGAAGCAGCAGTCTTCACTCTCCCTCACAAAGTTGCCCAGAATTGAACTTTTTTCATGTCATTACACAGAACTCCATTTTAAATTCCTCTGTTTACAAGTCTTCAAATCATCACTGTTAACTGCCTAATGCTTTCATTTTGTTTCTTGAGGTTTTACAGCGAATTAGACCACAAAAAGAGCATTTAGCTATGTAGCAGAATAATATATTGTTGTGGGGATGGGGGCAGAAATAACAGCATAGCAGTTTCCTCTGTATCAGATATTTCTGTATGTGACCCTGTTCAAATTACTCTTTTTAAAACTGACTGCTTAGCAGGGGTTGTCTAGGTAGGAAATGTGATGCTGTTTGTCACAGAGTCTGTCAATGAGTGAATGGAGCTGCTAAACTGATTTACAGTGTTTTAGCACAACTACTCCTGGACATGTGAGGCTAGAGTTTCACAACAATTAGAGTGAAGACATCGGTGATATTTTATTTATGGAAGGTCTGTACGCATTCTATAATTAAGCCAATCTAATCACAATAATTTTTGAGCTGTAGTTGGCAGAAAATAGTCTCAAAAAGTTAATTACCACAGACAGTGACTGAGATAACTCTGATTTGTAAATGTTTTGTAGCTAAAGCAGTGTTACTTTTGTAGATAGTTGCTTTAACAGATTTTAAAATCCTCCCTATAGCCAGCATATAGAGCTCATATAGAAGAGATGAGGCTCCTCAGACATCTCAAAGGTATAAGCCTCAAAACAGGCTTAAAGCCTCACCTAAGATTATTAAATTAGCCCTTTTTTTTCTGGTTTGCCATGGAGCAAGGGGGTGAACATGCACTTCCAGGAAACAGGCCACTTGGGTTATCTCATTCTTTAGAGATAATTTCTTTCTACCTTCTTTGTGATTCTTTGGGAAGCTTTGCCTGTCTGCAGACCAAGCAGTCAACTGCAACCTGAACATGAGCTCTTTTAAAATGTCCCAGCAGCAGAAAAAATATAGATTATAATTTTTTTCCCCTGAGATCCCTTGTGAGTTCTCCTGTTCAAAACTACAGCATTTTCAGTTCCCTACATTTTTAATTGCATAAAGTGACTTGAAGGTACAGCTTATTTTGCAAATGACAGTACTTGCTGCTCTTTATCAATGTGTTATTTAATATGTCTTTAGACTTTTCAGAATCATCAAATAATTATAGGTATCTATCCTCAATGTCTTTTACTGTGGGGAGGTAAAAATCTGTTCTCTCAGTCTCAAATTTTTTTAAAGTTTAAAGGATTTTGGGTAGGAGCCAAGACCCCTAAATGTAATATTTTCATTTCCTCTACCAGTAACAGGGCAAAATATGCTGCAAAAGCTGCCCAAATTGGGGGAAGAGAAGTAATGGAAGTGAGGTGACTGAAATTATGCAGCCTGCAAGGAGGTGTTTCAGTGAAGGGCACCCTCATATGCTTGTTCCAGGTCTGAACCCAAATTTATGATGTAACTTTTGGTTTGTGTGTCCAACTACACCCTCACAGCCAGACTGTGGTGTTCCACAGCTCAAATTTGAGGGCTTTGCAGGAGGGAGAGGCAGATTGGCTCTCATCAGTAGGAATAAAGCAATAGTGAGTCACATACAAGTTTATGGCAAGTGAATGCAATCTGCAGGAATAGCTTCTAAAATTAGCTTTCCACTGTGCTAAGGAAGTGGTCTTTATTGCAAGTGCTGGCAAGCTGCCTTCAAATGGCTGGCAAAGCCCTTTGCAGGGGCTGAGTAGAGAAGGGGCCCAGGAGCCACTCAGGCAACCTGCACTTGGTCCTTGCTCTTGGGTGTGCCTCCCCGTGACTCACTGGGCAAAGGGTGGGAGGTGGCAAACATTTTGGGGCCTTAGTCTGAGCTAAAATTGCATTGTGTCCATAACTTCATTAGAAAAACTCTTGCGATGTGCAAAATCTGACAAAGCATCCAGATTACACGCTTTTTAATATGGCTTCATTTTCCTTTCTCATATATATATATATATATTAAAAAAAAATAGGCCTCTTAAAAGACCTTTTAAATGTTAAACATGGTTTTAAAGGAAAACCCAGTTACTCCATTGATCTTGAAATCTCGTAATGATGTTATTGTCAAATATTTCTTCAAATATATTCCAGTATATTTCTTCAAATATATTGGAATAATATGAAAAGTAAAGACCATTATGCTAAAATAAGGGCTTGGTTGCTTTTGCTGTTCAATTTGTTGATATTTAGAAAACAATAAAAATATCTCAGTCCTTGCTCAGTCTCATTGTAACGTTTTTTGATAGATTTTCAGGAGACTGAATCCACCCTGGAGAACTGAGACAGTCACTTTACTGCACAATTGCCAAAGACTCAGGATGGTACATGTAAGCCAAGGATTGTTTCCTTAATGCCTTCTTAATTTTTATATATTGTGCTTACATTCTCGTTAAAGTGCACCAGCCTGAATATCTGATAACAAACAGTTCTGATTCCTTTGATTAGCTCCTGGTTTATCCCTGGGTTCTAGTCTCTTTTCTTATCTGATCTCTGCTCACACTTGCTGTTGGGTTTTAATCATCTGATCTCTCTGTCTTTATTACACATCTCACAGGTTGCTCAATGAAGGCTGCTTTCAAATAGTACATGCTTTTGAGGGTTTGATTGCTCGATTTAGGGACCTTAAAGATCATGGATGGTTTATAATCCAATTATTGCATTTTTCTTTTTTCCAATATTACACATATCTGTGTTCATTCTTTCTCTGGCCTTAAATATAGTGATCATTCATACAGATAGTATACTTCGTAGAAGCTATAATGGGCAAATTTGGATGACTCTTATAAGATACTAGACATAGCTTTGTGTATTTGTGGGTATTTTTACAAGTTCCAAATCACTCAAACATTTCTAAAAGTTCCCTGAGTATGAGTTTAATTTTTTTTCACTAAAAAGAAGCATAGCAATAAACTGCTGAGCTATGAATCTTCATATCATCACATTACCATCACTGACAAAAACTCTAAAACAACTAAAGTTCTGAAATTAAAATCAACTGGAGACCTTACTAAACTGTCAGTTATATATCACATACTTCCAACAGCTTCGTGTACTAGTAATATTTTTCTGGGAAATTTCCCATAGAATATTGAATGAGAAGGGTTTTTGCATGGTGATAGAAGGCAGGAGCATTTTGGTGCAGAGGAAGGTAGTGATTTGATAATTCAGATTGGGACTGTCACTTCTTACATCAAATAAATGTGAGAAGACAATGACAGTAGTTGTCAGCAACATGAACAAAGAGGGGCCAGCTCTGGTATTTCTGGTGGTGCTTGGAGGATGGGAAACAGTTAAACAGGTGATGATTTTGACAAAAACCTTGAATTTAATGTGGGAAGATAAGGTGGGGCAACAGGGTAAAAAGATGATCTTATTTGCTCTGGGCATCATACAAAGGCTTCCTAACCCTGGCCTTGCTAATGTATAAGCTGATTACTAATGTAGTACAACTTCATGACTAGGTGCAACTTCATTAGTAGGTGCTGAAGGTGCAACTTCAGCATCAAGGGACTTAAAATGAGATTCCTCTCCTCTCCTGCCCATTTTTATTTTCTTATGGCCTACTACATGTAAATCACAGCTCCATTGCACACAGGCTGGGCAGATGCAATGCTGGTTTAAGAAAGCTTATCTCAATCAAATTGTTTTAAGAAACCTGATCCTTGTACATCCTTTTGAAACTGGCTCACTGTTTGATAATTCCCTTCTTTAATTCTGACCCACATGTTTACATGATTTTTGAGCAACTTTATATAACTTTTCTACTGAATACATTTCTACAACTACAAGCTGCATAAAATGGTTTTGAATCCAGTGCAACTACTGTGCAAATGTGAGAAGAATTCAGGCTTTTAGGCAAATATCTGAACTTTATTTTTATCCTGATCTGGTGAAGGTTACTGTGAATCTGGTTGTAATAATATTGAGTTACTGGAATAGTAACTCTGAAAACACATGTTAACAATGCAGGTCCACGGTCACTGTCTCCTATTGTATCCCAGTTTTTTATGCTGAGACTGACAATGCAATTGTAAGACTATGTGGGTATAGTTTTTGTTGTGATTAAACAAACTCTTGCTGGATCTTTTTGACATTCAGCTGTTGCTGAAGATGTTAAAGCAAAAGTAAATGTACTAATCATTGGTAACAAAGCAGCCTAATCCACGCTGACCTACAATTTGTTTAGGATCCTTTGGAGCAACAAAGAGATTAAAGTATATAAAAAAAGAAGAGGTAAATAGTGGGTCAGAGATTAGAAGTGAAAAAGAAAAAGGCTGGCTTCCCCCAGACCACACACTGATAGTGGACTTTTGGTCACTGATTGTTAGAAAATGTTTCATGTTTCACTTTCCCCCCAGAACCTTAGAATGGGAAGGTTTGATTGGCACTTGTCATGACTGATAGAGAGACGAAGATGCTTTGGTAAAAAGGAGAGGGAGGCAGCCGTGTCAAAAGCAGAAGTAGTCAAAGGACGATTCCTCCTTTCTGCGGTTTTGTCTCTTTCTAAATTATTCAAATCTGGGTGGCATCTTAGGATAACTGGCATTTTGACACAGCTTAAAGGATTGTCTCACTAACTCTATTGAACTAAGGCTGCCATCCTTTTTAAGAAAAATTATAAAGAGGCAGATCTTCTATAATCTGATATGTATACAAACCAAAGGCAGCTTGATGCAGGCGTCTTAAATATTTTGGAAGGGGGGTAGCAATTTTATCCATTTTGTGACTGATTGTCTTCAGCATCCATCTGCAAGAATGCTACTTATTGGTCTAAAAAAGCCTTTATTTGATTTTCTTTAGAATATCCATAGTTGTTTGCAATGCATCTGGTGGCTACAAATCCAAGTCAGGCCAGCTGGATGAGAATCAACAAACGTGGGGAATTTTCTCAGTCGAAAGAAGGTACCTCACCGACAGGGAATGTCTTCCATTGATGGTCATCCTGATTATGGATTTTTCTTTTAGGGGCAATTTCCTTTCTTTCTTTTCAGAAAGGGACCGTGTCCCCTCTCAGTGCTTTGTCTGAACCATGCTGGCTGGCTTAAATGGGCTCCCTAGGGTTAGGAGCTCTCTGTCATTCTAAGCTGCCATTTTATGCTTTGGTGTCTTCTTCACTTATCCATAACCAGAGCCAAATCCTGCTCACTTTATTCACAGGAATCACCCACTGAAATAAATAATTGCATAAATTTTGGATTAGAAGGATTAGATGTCCAGTGGCATTCTGTGCTTAACTTCTTAAAATCATTCAGCAAAGCCCATGATTCCCACACTATTACAACCATTGCACTTGGCTGTAGTTAGAAGGGAAAATATCATCTTGGCCCTTGTATTGATGTATTTGCTTTGAGCTCCTAGCAAACCAACCAACAGCCTTCATTATTTGGCTCATTTTTTTAATTCCTCCTGAAGAAAACCTTTGGTTTTCCAAACAGAACAACTACCTTGGGCTGACTCTTTGCCCATACAGTGCCCAGGGTGTTTCAGAGGTCCTTCTTCCCCACCCAACAATGGTCACCAAGCTGAAGGCTTCCTAATGGATCAATTAAAATGCTAAATGAAACTAATTGGATAGACACAACTTGTAATGAGATAGGGATGAATTCTAGACAGATTTGTCTGATGTGTTTCTTTTTTTCTGGTAGCCAGGTCAGCTTCTAAGATGACTCTTCTAGACTTTCAACAGAACAGAACATGCACATTCATTATTCCAATAACATATATCAAAATAACTGCACAGAATTTTGGGGGAGACAACTGAAAGGAGAGTAGCCGCAATGCTGGGAATGTGAGAGACAACTTCTTTACTTGAAAAGAAAAGTATGAACACTCATCACTTTAAACTATTAATATCTTGATTTTCTTAACTGCTAATCAGGGAAGAGCCAAAAGATACTCACCCCTAGTCCCTAATTTTCTTTTTCCTGATTTGAAACAGTTCTGTATCTTTATGTATGATTTGCTTTTTGTTACCTAGTGGTAAAAGAACCAGTTAAGACTCACATGAAGAGAAAGATATTTTTTGTTGCGGGTAGGACTTCTTAACTCTGCAGAAGGCATTCATGACTTTGTCTGGACTTTGCTTGGCTTGCCAACCAGGATTGAGGAAACCTCCAATGTGCAGATCAGTGAAAGAAGAAGCACAAGTCTTTCATTGCCCTTTGTAGGGCCAGGAGTTGGACTCAGTAATCCTGATGGGTCCCTTCCAACTCAGCATATTCTATTTTCTATGATTCATATTGATTCATAAGTCAAGAAGGCTCAGACCATCTCCACTTTCCAAGATGGTGAGCTTTAATTTTAAGCTTGTATTTGATTCCCCAGATCAAAGGAGAAGAGGATAGCTGCGCCCCTAGAATCAAACTTCTGCCTGCACTATTTCCTATTCTGTTGCCATATTTCAGACGTGATTGTGATTACCAAATAACCCTTAATCATCCCAAATACACTTCTGAAGGTTATGTCCTCTATAAAGTGATATCTTTCATGATAGCAGAAGAGACAGGGGGTCTATTTTCAAAACTAAATAATACACTCAAAACCTGAGCAAACCTTCCTTTTACACAATTGAATCTATGTGTGTCTATCAAATAATTAGATTGTCATGTGCAATTGCCCAGAAGAAATTCAGATTCTGCACCAGGGATGTATGTGAGAGTTCTATTTTTTTTTTTTTTTGCATGTGCAATTTAAGCTGCTTTGCTGTATAATCCTGTCCCAAGGAGTTTTCAAATGCACTGTTTCATCTGATAAGAACTGAAAACATTTTTGTTGATTTTACCCAGTGATTAGTGAACATGAATTGCATTCTGCAATGTGTAAGTCCGGAATTATGTCCCAAACTTAAATTAGGCATCAACAAGTAAAGCAAAATATTCAACAATCAGAACATCCTAAACTGGAATTATTTGTCCAGGTTGCTGAAATCTGTGACCCTAAAAAGCTGTCTGCAGTCTGTATTTTCCCCGAACTGTGAAATTAGAGTCCTTTTATGGATCCATCACAGTAGTATGGAGCCATTAGATACATCATCCTACACTTGTCAGCCAGCCTTTCCTGTTCATCAAGACTGTAAGGCATATTAAGCACACAATAATAGTACCCTTCAAGATGATTAGGTTGTCACATTTTCCAGTTGAATAATGTACTTTGCTCCTGAATCCCACAAGCAGCAGAGGGCTTTTTTGAAACCTGGGTTCTCTGTGTTCCACTTGCATAAGGTGGTGCCAGGGATGTTTCTTTCTCCTCTGCCATCAAGTTTTCTTCTCCAATTCTTCCAGTGTGGTACCTATGAAGATCAGCACAGATGCCAGGTCTTCAGACAGCCATGCTTCATCTTGCAGGGCCAGTTCCTGGAAAGAGGCTGAAATGTTCTGGCAAGCTGCAGTCACAACACTGAGTGAAAAGAAAGTTGTTCAAACAACATCTAGTGGACTTAATCCCCACTTCCTGCCTTTTCAGGAAAACAAATGAGTTTCAAAGGCAGTGCTAATATACAATTCCTAGGAACAGTTTGACAAAGTTAAAACATCCATCAGACTGAAACTGGTGGCAAATAAAAGTCTCTCAAGAGACTAGAAAGGTGAAAGACAAATTTCTTTTGTGATTGTTTCAATCTACCCAATGACCTTCAACCTGGCCATGGCCAGGCATGAAAAACACAGCCTGCCTGACCTCAGCAGCCTCATTTCCTTGCTGTGTATGCCAAGGCTTGGGTGGCTCTGGAGTTCTTTTGTTGCCTTGCAGGGAAAATTCGTCTGTGTCCTGTAGATGTTTAACTTAAGTGGGGACTGAGATTGTTGAGTCAGGGATGGAAAGACGACTCTAGTCTTCAGGTGGATCAGAAGGCAAAAGTATTTAATAAAAGTAGTGGGTTTTTTATGATGTGACTTGTTAAGTTGATACTTGATTGGTCTTAAAGTAGAAACATCTCACATTATTGGTGACTATGAACAGTACACTGTAAAGAACTATGTATATAAACAATGGTTACAGAAAGAGAGGTAGTAATTGTTTGAATTCTTTTATCTAAGTTTCCCACAGCTTCCAAGGATTTTCCTGGGACAACTATGTCTCTCTCTGTTCAGAGGATATGTAATTACTACAGGGGACAAACTCACATCCAACTGTTTGCTGTTTAGAGTCAATAGGTATCTCCGAGGTCAATCTCAGGTTTATTATTCTTATGTTTACCTCTTCTTGTAGCTGTTCCTTTTATTTGGTTGCATTTCTACAAGAATAAAACCCAGCAACTAAAACCCCACTGAGATGTGCTCCCTGTTGCTTTTTTGGAAACTCTCTCCCAAGCTGGAGGGTGGATGGCAAGCTATCACTGACTTCAGGCCTCCTCCTGCTGTGCAGAGGTACCATGGCTGTGATGCAAAGTCATGTTTTGTTTTAAATGGGTCAGTTTTGTACTTTCCAGCCGTATATCATGCAATGCCATTATCATCTGAGCCACTTTGTTCCCCCCCCCTTCCCCCGTATCATGTCTGCTTTGCACTCTTTCTTGTGGCATTAAGAAAGCATGAGGACAGTAATGTCACATAACTCCACGTTGTACTTTTCTGGCTGCCTTGACAAAAACACAACTATGCAGACATGCCTAGTTTGGACCCCATTTGTAGACCTGGAGACCTACCACAGGATGTTCTGCTGTTAGTGACCATAACAGTGCTGTGTAAAACTTATGAGGTGTCACCAGGAATTTGAATTTTTCCACTACCACAGGGATAGGCGTGTGTGCAAAAAATGAGCTTTGGGCTTTCTTGCCTTGTTGTCAGCTGTGCTTATTGTGCCAGTGCTCCTCTTCTGGGCTAGGGCATCCTCCTCCTGAATCACTGCTGACAGCTCCTAACAACACAAGTGGTGGCCCCGCAGCCACTTTTCCCATCCACACTTGCTATCGACAAGATTCCCACTGAAAATGCCAACTAAGCAAATTATATGCTATTGTGCAATCATGCTATAATCATTTCTGTAGAAAATGTGCCTTTAATAAGTGCATTGCAAGAAATTCCCTTCTCTTTTGTGTTTAGCATAATGAGCCTTCAAGACAGCATTTTAAAGAAAGCATAGCAGTCACTGAGCTCCTATTTCTGTGTTTATTTATAAAGCAATTTACATTAAGCCTCAAGTATAATTAGCTTTTTTGGATAAACACTAAGCAAACTTGGAGTGTTTTAAAAACATAATAGGGCACCCTGCAGTGGTTCTCTTTTTTTAATACTTTTTTCAGAAAAGATATTCCAGGATGCCACATGTTCTCCTGTCTGACAATGCTTAGTAGCTGGCATTCCTAGATCTCTTCTCAGCCTTGTCTACTGGCAAGCAGCTGCCCTCAGGAGTCATTAAGCTTTATCTAGCAAAGGATGTTAGGGTGTGCTGCCAGATAGTTTGGCAAAACTCACCCTTATTTAACTGTCTAATCAAAGAAAAGCAACTGGCCTTGGCTCATTCAGGTCAGGAGGAGGATTCATGGGGTGGAGCCCCACAGCAGAGGTGCAAATACCAAGGCAGGGCTTGATGCTGGTGTCTTCAGGTGTGTGTGGATAGCACAGTGCAGCTCCAAGCCCCAATAAGCTGGTACTCCTGGATCTCTGGGCCTGATCTTGCAGAGTAAACCTCAGGTGTGGAGCTGGTGCCTGGGATCCTGTCAAAGTTCTGTCCCTGCTCAGGTTGTTACAGATCATTTTTTTAATGTTGGCTGTAGAACTGTCTCCTTGTGACTCCTGTTTGCTGTTCTAAGCTTCTAGATGAGAACATATCTGTCCTCTCACTCCTGGCACAAGTCCCTCCTTCTGGTAGAGCCCAGTCCTGAAAAAGAGTGGGTGCTCTGAAGATGCACAGAAATATCCATCCCTTAGGGCTTAGTGCAGCCTCTGCACTGCTGTTCCTGCCCAGGTACACACAGTGGGAGTTCAGCAGAGTGGAAACCTCATTTGCCCACTGAACTCTTAAGATGGAAGTGAGTACTGTACAGGTTGTCTCTTTATCCAGCACAGACATTTCACTTGTGCTACCAAAAAAAAGCCTACTTCTCTCTACTGTCCAGAGAGGGAACATGATGTGCACTCATTTAGGCTGATTGCTAACACCAGCTAGAAAGAAGTGTTCTCTTCCTTTGGTGGGCTGCAAGGGAGCTGTTACAAATTCCTCTGAGCTGGCACCCCAGGAGCTGTTAGCTACTGCTTTGCTCTGGCAGCAACAGTGGTTGGAGCTGTGTGCCCTCTCTACTAAAGTGACAGCACAAACTCCTCAGTTTTAGAGGCTTCTAAGGAGACGCTGGCAGCTCCTTTCACAAGAAGGAAAACAAGGGGAAGTAAAAGGGAGTTTATGCATCAGGCCTTCCCTCTTTCACACCTCCAAAGTGAACAGTTGGATGTTGCCTATTTTTGGAACAAACAACATTCAGTAAACACCATCTGCTTCTGAAAAAATGAGCAACACTTGCTAAAACAGAAATAACAATATGCATTAAAATACCTCTCAAAGAACAACAGGCTCCATAAAAATATAACAAAGGTTGAGGTTTTGTTCAGTTCCAAAAGTGTTGATAGAAAGAAGTTTTTGCATTGTCTAAAATAGAACTATTCCTCACAGAATCCAAAAATAAACCAGAAAAGTTACTTTATTTTTCTTTTTTCTGCATGAAGTCCAAATCAGAAATGTAACAACTACTTATAAATCTGTTTCCACGATGAGGCATGTGGAGTGCCGCACAGAATTTACAAGTTAGAGTGCATCATTACTTCTATGGAATGAACCCATTTTTGTCTTACACAGAACAGAAAGCGGTTCAGTTTAATGGACAAATTCCAAGTTGTCCTCTCAGATGTCACTTGTTCAGCATTGTCTTTCTGAGAATTGTGAAAGTCAGTGAATACCCTGTTCTAATCCTTGCTCTAGCGAAAAATACCGCTAAATGAAGACCCTTGGAGCAGCTTCCTCACTTCATGCCAGGAGGGAGACCTCTTGCTCTTTTGCTTCTCAGAGTATTTCTCATGGAATCGTCACTCAGTGTCACAAAGAGAGACTCTGACAATTATGTAGTTATGAGAATTGCTCTGCTGAGCATGGCATGGCTTTTCTCTGATCCCCTCTTGAGTGGGCTGTGGAAAGGGACTTGGACAGTTTTCTGTGACATTGGCCTCAATGTCATATTAAGGCTATGCAGGCACTGCTCATTTCTGAGGTCAGCCTCTGTGAGCATGTCATCACCTGGAGCATCATCCACATAAAAGATCCTCAATGTGCCTCAGACTTCTCCAGGCTTCATGCAGGTTCTTCATTTTGCAAGACCTTGACAAATTTGTTATGCTTTCTGTTAATATTGTACCTCATCCATACAGAGAAAAAGTCATGGGCCTCCTTTTGGGACCAGGAGGAAACCCAGGCCATGGACTCCTGAAAATCTCAGTAAAGGAGTTAAGAAAACCAGGACTGTGTTAATGGAAAACTGCACAAGCTGTGGAGCAATGTGGGTGAAAGTGAGTTGGCCATGGTGTAGGTGTTTTAGCTAGCTTGAGCAGCTTTAGATAGAAGAAATCCTTGTTGAGAGATGTGTTGAATAATGCAATAAGGATAGGACACCATACTTGTAGCCCTCCTTCCAGGCTGTCTGACAGGACATTAAGGAATAGTGCTTGAGTCTGTTCTCTACATTTTAGCGAAATGATCCTAATTACTCTGGATCAGTAGCAAGGCTGCTTAATAATATATCATCCTCCTGATCAACTGGCCCTCTGTGGTCTTTAGAGACAAGTTTTTCTTCTGCATTATTGATAAATATGTTAAATAGGAGTGGACAAAAATACATCTCAATTAATGTTGTTCATTTGTAATGATATTTTTAGACCTGTCAGCCAGCTTTTAACCCACTGAATAGGTAGCATGATAGTTTGGTGTTATTCTGGTGTTTTAATCAAAGTTTCATGTGATACCAACTGAAATACACAGTAGAAGTCCTCAGTCTATTACCTATATCAACCAAACCAGTAATCTTATCCAGTAAACAAATCAAGTTAGTTTGACAAGATCTATTTTCATAAACCCGTGTTGACTGGCATTAATTATATTTCCCTCCTTCCATTCTTTATTAATCAAATCCCTTATCAGCTGCTGCACTGTTTTGCCTGGGTTTGATGTCAAGCTGACAGGTCTATAATTACCTGGGTCATGCCATTTACCCTTTTTAAACAGTGGCACAATATTAGCTCTCCTCCCAGCCCTGGTGCTTCCTCAGTGTTTGGGAAATGAGGAGCCGAAGAGCTGCTTCAGTTTCTGTTAAAACTCTTGAAAAGAATTTTCTAGGTTGGCTGATGTCTCACTTTTGTTCTTGCTTTTTAATACCTCTATTAGCTGCTATTGCAGTGGAGGACATATCATAATCATCCTCTGATTTTGTTTACATCAGTAAATGAAACAAAAGCTCAGTATAGCAATTTGATGGGTTTTCCTAACTACGCCAAAGTGCTGTATATTGAGCATGTCTGATTTTTCCTTCTTGCTGTTAGTGGCATTTATGTCCTTTCTTCTTAAAATAAGTAGGGTAAAGCCATTGTTAGGAGCTTTTGCTTCTGATATAGTATAAGTCTTCCAGTATGGAAATTTACCTCAAAGCACTTTATGAGCTTCAAGTGAACACACTGGATTCCAAAGACTAGAATAGAATAGAATAGAATAGAATAGAATAGAATAGAATAGAATAGAATAGAATAGAATAGAATAGAATAGAATAGAATAGAATAGAATAGAATAGAATAGAATAGAAATGGGTTGGATTGGGTTGGGTTGGAAGGGACCATAAATTTCATCTAGTTCCACACCCACGCCGTAGAGAGGGATGTTGCCTGCTAGGTGAGGTTAGTCAAAGCCCCACTTGATCTGGCCTTGAACACTTCTAGGGAGGGAACATCCACAACTTCTCTTGCCAGCCTGTTCCAATGCTTTACCACTTCCAAGAAATTTATCATAACATCTTACCTAAACCTCCCCTGTTTTAGTTTAGAATATTTTCCCCTTGTCCTATCACTATTTGCCCATGTAAAAAGTTGCTTACCATTTTTTTTAATAAGAGTTCTTGAAATCCTGAAAGTACTGAAATTATCCACAATTTGACTAGGGATCTCAGCCTCATGAAGGTGAGTAAGTTTCCAGAGTCCTTCACAGCCCACCTGGATGTTGCTGCCATGCCCAATGTAGTATTGTGTGATTAACACAGAAGAGCCAGAGCAGTCAGGCCTTTGGAGTCTCAGCCCCTTCTGGTTTCATTGTGCATCCTTTCCTTAGAGTAAAAGAGTGGTAGTGGGAGTAGTTGGTGTATACTGCCCAGTGTATACAGTGTATAACTGACCCAAGGAGCAAATTGGTCTTTCCATGAAGTGTCCGCAGGGTGCTCATTAGAAATATATTTATGACAGGAGGAAAGAAAGAAAGAAAGAAAGAAAGAAAGAAAGAAAGAAAGAAAGAAAGAAAGAAAGAAAGAAAGAAAGAAAGAAAGAAAGAAAGAAAGAAAGAAAGAAAGAAAGAAAGAAAGAAAGAAAGAAAGAAAGAAAGAAAGAAAGAAAGAAAGAAAGAAAGAAAGAAAGAAAGAAAGAAAGAAAGAAAGAAAGAAAGAAAGAAAGAAAGAAAGAAAGAAAGAAAGAAAGAAAGAAAGAAAGAAAGAAAGAAAGAAAGAAAGAAAGAAAGAAAGAAAGAAAGAAAGAAAGAAAGAAAGAAAGAAAGAAAGAAAGAAAGAAAGAAAGAAAGAAAGAAAGAAAGAAAGAAAGAAAGAAAGAAAGAAAGAAAGAAAGAAAGAAAGAAAGAAAGAAAGAAAGAAAGAAAGAAAGAAAGAAAGAAAGAAAGAAAGAAAGAAAGAAAGAAAGAAAGAAAGAAAGAAAGAAAGAAAGAAAGACATGCAGTAGTAGGGTGGAAGAAACTCAGATATTAAAAAGGGAACAAAATAATAATTTCCTTGTCTCAGTGGTGTGGGTGGCAGATGTGAGAAAACACGGCGTGAATCTCTCCACACATTCCTCCTTGTTTTGTTGAGGAATATTCAGTTTTGCTGCATTTAAACATTAAAGATATCTATTTAGAAAAGCAAGGAGAAGATGCTTTTTTAGACAAGTTCTTGCTGTAGATTTCCATTTCATGCTAGACTGCATAGAAGAAAGCAACCTGTGTGCATGAAGGGTTGGTGTGAGGGGTGGGCAGGGTGCTGGTATCAGGAAGGGGAGGCAAGTGCTCAGCATGCAATCAGATAAAGGGAGCTGTTTGGCATTAGTGTGTCAGCTTTGTCCAAGCTGCCAGCATCTCCAAAGGGCCAAAGCACACTCTTCATTTGTCACCCCAGCGCACCTTTTGTGTGAATAATTTCCCATTGGTATTATCCAGAGCTTGGAGTCGATAGCTGGACTAGCCTCTTTGCTTGTACTATTATTTCCAGCAAGCTTCATACATCTGCAGTAAATCCAGGAGGATTTGCAAGTGGGCTGAGGAAGTATGAGTGACAGAATGAGCTGATAAGGCCTGAGTCCCACAGAAACAAAAGGCTTCCCATTTTGTCCTGACAAGACAGGCGCTGCCTTGGAATTGATTTGATTTGATCAAGACTTTGCCAGCTGACCCCAAAAGTTCATGCAAGTGAAGAATTAAGCCCCCAAGCTCTCTCTCACTCACTAGTAAACCTTCCTATCAGTGCCAAAGATGAGAGTATCTGTTGTGAGTTTTGTTGCCTGTTTGTTTTTATAAAGCAGGATCACTGAGGCTTTTCCTGCTGACGCATTTATGATGGTAAGAAACTGAAAAGTGTCTAATGACCCACAGCTCTGTGGACAGAGCATCTTGAAAGAAACCTTAGTAGCAAAGCCAAGCATCAAGCTACAATGCTATTGAACTTTAATACACTCTGAAAGGGTAAGACCTAATGAGGTAAAACCTAATAACTTTCTGTAAATCCTTCTTGAACTTGTGCCTAACCAGGGAAGCATGAGACAGGGGTAGCATGAATCAGAATGCCTGCCTGATATTATAGAGCCAGACATTTTCAAAAGTCAGCAGAAAGTCTTTCAGAGGGTGTGGAAAGGTACAGGTCTACTTCTAGTTTGGCAGAAGTGAAGACAAATTATAAAAGGAAAGCATGACCTCCATTGGCAACTGGGCTAGGAAAGGAAAAACTGGTGCTAAAAAATTAGAGCTGTCCAAAAGAATGGGGTCTTGAGAGAAATGCATTTCTTCATAACAGATATCATTGTTTGAGCTATACAATGTGTAAATTTTATCAAGGTGCTGTGAAATAGATTGTCCTGCCCATCTTTGGGGCATGTGGGAGGAGAACATGCCTTTTTCAGTTCCATCATGCTTTACTGAGAGTCTTCTCTTACCTGCACAATATTCATTGAAGAGGTTGTGCTTATATATTTATTGCCCAGGAACGCTTGAGTTTGATGGTATACAGTTGAATTTTTCCCCTCCTGGCCTTTGCTGTTTCATGGCAGAGCTTTGGGAATGGTGGACTGGCTGCCCCTTGCTGTTACAAAGGCATCCACACCCTTGTTTGCAAAGACTAGGTAACATTTGTGTAACCTAGCAAGAGGTATCCAAAATATTAGGATTTCTATATTTATGTGTATGGGTGAGAGAAAGAAGGAGGCGGGAGAAGAGTGGAGAAACTAGTTTCAGATCAAAGTCTGAATCTTAAATTTATAAGGTGTATTTCTTTTTAAGGGGGAATAAAGTGAGTTATTTACAATGCCTCATGGATTCCACACCTGGAACTTACAGGACTGCCTGTTGGGGACGCCTGTAAAATGAAGTGCCCTTTGGACCCCCTTAACCCAGAAAAGAGGTCTCCTCTTTCATATGAAAGTGTTGCTGTGTGCCTCAATTTACTTTTACCTGTTTAACATGGGAGTACAAACTTTACAGGCTCTTGAACCTATTCTGTGCTTTTATCTGCCAGTAGTGGTCTGTTAAATCTCTCTCTGCCCATAGTTCACGGCAAACATTGAGAACCTGTAAAAGTGTTGGACAGCCTCATTTAGAAAACATTTTTGATTTAATGTGTTGTCATATTTTTATTGCAATAGGTTACGTTAAAATGATTTATTTTGGTTAAAAATATGAAATTTTAGTGTATTTCAAATGCAGATGAGAAGTGAATCCCTTTGCATTCACAAAATATTGATGGACTTTAAAAGGGGCTGATTTTTGGAAAGAGAGATGTGTGCCCGTGCATACACTTTTGACATTCACTTTATATCTTTTACACAATATTAGTCTGATCCCTGATTCCGTATGAAATGGTTGGCTCTGAAAAGCAAGTATGTTGATTCAGAATTATTTCCAGGAGCCTGAAGGTTTGTGTTCCCAACCCTGATATTTAATGGTCAAGTCCCAGCATAAGTTAGTTTCTCTTCCAGCAAAGTTTCTTTAGCTTCTCGTAAGTAGTATACTGGTTTTAGAATTTAATTGAGCCCCTGGTTATTCTTCCCCTTGTAGTTTCCTTTCTACATGTCCATAAACATCTATGATTGCCCAGTCAACAGCATTACTTAATTGGCTGAAGATCCTAATCCAGCTTTCCTGAAAGGAAAAGCATCCTGGACACAGTTGCCAATTATTCCATTATCTCTATTGACAGCCTGGTGTACTTTGATGTCCTTCAAAGCTCTGACACAGATATCCCATGGGAGACCATTGTCTCCAGTTAAAGCACAGTGCTGAAGAGCAGTGATTTCTGTGTCTGCAACCGCTGTGTTCACTGGCTTTGGAAATGTTACTTAATCTTATGGTTTCCCTATCTGTAAAATGGGGAAAAAAATGTGTTATTCAGTGAAGGTTAAGAGGGTTCATCTTTTGATGTTCATAAAATGTTACAAGATCTTCTTTACAGTTTAAAGAACAGAAATAAATGTAATTAAAAAGTAAATGGAAGTTATGGAGCAGGAATAAGAATAGAGGTTGATACTGATTTCATGATATGGTTACCTCCATTTTTCTCGTGCTTTGAAATATTGTGAAATGGCAAGGCTGAAGTTTCCTCTATGATTTGACTTTTACCCTCTTTCTTGCACTATGATGTGGCCTTTAAGCATGTAATACTGTAGTATTTTCCATAATTTCCTGGCCTTTAAGTACTTGACTTTTCAATTTTAATATTCTCTTAATATGAGAAGCTTACTGCAAGTATGAGAGCTCTAGTTTACAAAAGCAAAGTAAGCCACTTTCCCCTCCTCTGGAACGGGGCATGCTGCCAAAGCTGACGTGGCCATGAGCTCTGCACAGCCACAAGATCCTCAGGCAAGTGTCCTCCACGCCTGGGTGTTCCCCTGGGTGTGTCTGGAGCCCTCCTGTATTTGCCTGGCTTTTTCCTTCACTACCCTTGTTCATACCCACCTGCTGGGCCCTCTTCTCTGCAAACTTATGTCTCTTTTCATGGATTGTGCCCTGTGCACCCTGAGAAACACACAGGAGTTCAGGAAGCAGATATACAGGACAACTGAGTGCATGGAGGAAATGCTGTAGGTGATGGTCAGCTTGGGAACAAAGAACCAAACACTAGTTTTCCCATTCTTTGCACTAGTAATAAAGCTTGTTTTCCTCTCAAGTGCCTTTTTGAGGTATGATCTTAGAAAGATTGGACTAAGAAGTATTCTAGTACCAGTTATTTATTTTTTCTTTGAAGGGATTAAATTTTAGTTTTGAAATATTTTGTTAGAATTATTTCTGGTTTCAATAAAAACAGCCTTTTTAATTCTCAGCATTGGGTGAAAGTTCCTTAGGTACAGTTAGAATATTGTACTAATAGTCTTGCTGCTGTGTCTCTGCAAAGTTGGAATACTTACCTGCTTTGGAATCAAGACTTGGGCTTGTCTTGTGCAGGGGCAGGAGTTGGACTCAGTGGTCCCTGTGGATCCCTTTCAACTCATGATGTTCTATGATTCTATGACTTCACATTTGGTACAGGGTGACTAATTAGCCCAGCCTGAAGGGTGCATGCTCTCTCTATCTAATAAATCTCACCTGTTCAGGATGCTGTTTCAGTGCAGACATGCTCAGATGGATTTATTTCGAGTTCGGCAGCTGGTTTTTCTTAGGCTTTCCTCCTCTGTGCAAACTGTGTGGCTACAGAATAAGGGCCTGAGCATGACTTTGCATGCAATCACACTGGGCTCCCTCCCTGGTGAAGGCAGTGAGAGGAGACAGAGCCTGATGGTGGGAGGGCAGAAAAATATTCCTGGCTGTAAAGTGCTGAACAGCAGCAAGAAAAACATGTCAGACCCAAACGTGGGTCTGCCCAAGCCCAAAGACCTCTAGCAGCCTTTTAGGGTATACACTATGAGAGGTACAATGCACACAGGGCCCAGCTCCCCCTGACCTCAGTCTCTGTGACTCCTACTGGGGGCACTGCAAGCAAGCTCATATTGAAAGCTATGGGGCTGTTTTTAAACGGTTCTTTACAGCAGAGAATAATTAATTAAACAGGTGGTTCCATGAGCAGTGCTACTAATGATGGCTGCTTTCCAGGATTTCTCTCTCGTGTGGATTTCCAGGCTGTAACAAAGGTTGAGCTCATGCTGAGGTCTTTCCCTCAATGAGGGAATTAATAGGGCCTCCCTCCCTCCCTCTACTCTGCTGCCTATTTTCATGAAACTTGTAGGTACTTAATTCCTGTCAACCCTCTACACCTCTGTCTCACTTGGTCAAAATTGATCAACGATTTTAAAACTTCCTGGGGATCGGGAGAATAAACAAAGGGAGAGAAACAGATGCATGAGGAACTTGGCTGGAGAAAATCCGTTTCCTAAAGTTGAAATTATTGCCCAAGATTAGAACGGAAAATTGCTCTTTGTTTGCCCCTTTGGCCATACTGGAGGAAAAGAACAAGTTAGAGGACATCAATGGTGCTGGGGAGGCTGTCCATACAGTTTTGCTGTCCATGTCTTAAAAAGCTGCCAGACTTTTTAGAGGGGACAAGAATCACTGAAAAATCTTTTAAGGAATGGTAAAAATGTTTGACAGAAATACCTAATTTAATTTCCTCTGAGCATAGTCTTTACTACAGCATTAAGTCATTTTACAGGGAGGATTTAATACATAAAGGGTGCTTTAACCTTGCAAAAACTGATTTTGTTAAGATTTAAAATAAGTTCAAATGTCATGTAAGCCAAACACTGGTTTTAGAAATAATGAACCATACATCCACATGGGATTCTCCATATTCTGCCAGCTTCAGATGAAAACAGGAAAGTATTCCTGACACCTGGCTAGATACAAATATTGGACCAGTTACACAGGGATATATGACATCCTTTGGCCTTTGTGATTCACCAAAGCAGAGTAGATGGTTTCAGAGCCGAATCTGACCTTAAAAGTTGCTTTAATAAGTACTGAAACTTTCTTTCCTGATCCTCCATTTCTGCGGGAGACGTGACCCTCCATCTTTCCCTTCCTGAAATTTTTATTTGCTTCCTGAATTGTTAATTGCTTCCTGAATTTGATTAAGCACTCAGATGCAAGGGAAGTTGCAACTTATGTGACACTTAGGTGAGAAGAAACGTCAAGGTTTTATTCCAAGTGAAATGACAGTTTTTCTTTCATGGTTTGCTGTTTCCCAGAATCAGCAGAGGGCGCCAATGCAGATCTTCCCAGAAGTGATGCTTCACAGAGGGTTAGAACCTCTACATCTCCCAAGCCCATGACGATGTGCAAACAAAAAAAAGGGCAACTTCTGAAAATTTTTGTGGTGAAAACAGGTATTGGGTCCCGGGGAAATGCTTAATACTAATCACAGTACAAATATTTTCTGGATTCTATGACATTCGTGCATTGGTTGTCTTTGATGTGAATTTTTCTTAGATGCTGACAGTAAGATAGACCTGTGCAATACCAGTTTGGCCAGAAATTAGTTTTCTCATTCCTTTCAGCACCACAGTTAAGTTTGGAATTAGAAAGAACATCATGTGATAACAACAAACTTGGAGCATCTGTCAATTTGTGCTTGAAATAGAAATCTCTGCTGCTGTTTTGTCATGGAAAGCCAAGACATTTTTGTTGTTTTTATCACACAGATTTGGTTCATCTGGAGTATATAGGATAAGAAACAATGGCATTCAGACATCTTTATTTGTCCTTTTGTACCTTTAGGACACAGCAATAAACAAACAATGAACATTCCCTCCCAATAGGAACCTTCCTTGCACATGTTCCCAAAACACAACCTGAACACAAATGTACTCTTTTAAAAGGAAACAAGAGATTTATGTTGTAAGCTTGTTTAGTTACCAGCTAGAATACCACATTGCCATCGCATTGTAAATCACTCCTTCTCTCTTTACAGTAAAATGATAGTGATGATGATAATAATTCTGATTTTTTTCTGCCACAATTTTGCAAATGATTATCTCTGTTTTCCAGTTCTCACTCTAAATGAACAAGAAATTGGAAAAGCTGAGACCCAACTGTTTTTCCCCATCAGGTCCTGAATTTCCTAGCAATTTCCCTTGATGTGAAAATAGGATTTCTTTGCTATGAACATGATGATGAAGTGATAGAAATAGCAATCTTGGGACACAGAGAAAGAGGCTGGAAAGGAACCAATAAGTATTAGGAGGAGTTTGAATGCAGAGGTGGTGGAGCTGGTACCATCCACAGAACTCATGAGCTCAGCCTGTGTTTGTAGCATGACCTGACTTTCCCCTCCAATTTTCTCATCCTACTCCCAGCAATCTTTCATGCTGTGTTAGGTGTGAGGAAGCAAGGCCAACTTCATACTTTGTCTTCTTGGATGACAGGCCTGGAAGCAAGCAAAAAGCCTGGAGGATAGGGGATCCTATGTGGTGTTTTTTAATGACATCCTACTTGATCTCAGTAAGAGAGAGAAATGGGAAAAGGTTTGTCTTTTCTGTGATAGAGCTGCTTAATACTGAAAGACAAAAGTATTTTTGTAGACCTGTTTCCTCTGACTGGAGCAAACCAAAGGAATTTTTATTTCTAGTGGCATATTTGGGAGAACCTATGGAGGATGCTGCTCTGCAGATCTCAAGTCTGAAGAGGTTCTTTTCTTTAACATTTAAAACAAATAACAAGCCCTCGCCACACTCCCAGACTACTGCCTGACCAGGATGAAGCTCTTATGCTTTATACATGTTAAACATCTCCTATTCATGGCTAAATTTGACTTTGTGCCCTGGGCCAGGTGAAAAGACATTTCCAAATAAGAAAGAGAAGGAAAAAAATAAAAAAGAAAACCCACAACAAAAAAAACCAAAACACAAGAAGCGTAAAGTGAAATTTCTGCAAGAAGAGGTGTCTGTGGCCAGTGTTGTTGTGCATCTAAAAAAATAGTTCTCTTTATGGCAATTCACAGAAATTCTTAAGGAAAAGTGGGGAAAGGAGTTCTTTTATGGGGTATTTTATCCTTTTTTTGTCTGCTCTTGCAGTCGACTTTTTGGCAAAATACTGCATCTTCAGCCAGGAGAAGTTGGCGATGCACAAAAGGGCTTTTGAAGCAGTAAGTGTAAATTCAGACTTCTTTTCTTTTCCTTTCTTCCTTTTTTTTTTTTCCCCTCTCCCTCTCCTCCTGTGTCTGTAGACAGCTAAGCAGAAATAATAAGCACCATTGCTTGCAGTACACGTCCCATGAATTACCCTGACATCAAATGTAACTTTAGAATGGAGGCACGCTTTATTCTTTTCGACGAACTGTTCCCCTATCCATTCTTTATTTACATGTCGTGAGCCTAAGCGCTGCACAGCCAGTCAGAACACACACACAAGAGGGGGGAGAAAAAAGGAGGCCATTAAACAAATTAAAAGGGATGGGGATGACTAATACAGTACTCTTGGAATCTGCAATTTGATTAGTCTGAGTTTAATACACAAAAGCAGCGCCGAAGCAGGAGGGGAGTCGAAGTGCTCTTTAATAACCTTCTACAATTAAATTATGGTGATGAATTTAACTATTCTGTGCTTCTAAAGGGGTCTTATTATCTGATTGACTCTGAAAGAAAGTCAGTATTTAACCAGGGTTCTTGAGTCCAGCTATTGGAAGTCATACAGTAGTTTTATGCATTAACAACTATTTTTTTTGTTGTTGCGTGCCTCTTCCCATTTGAATTCATCTGTGATTTGAGAAAGATGTCTCTAAGGGTTATTCCCACTGCTTCTGATAGGAGTGTATTCTGGCCCTCTTACTGTACTGCCCAGAGAGTTAACATAAAAATTATGGAGTTGAATTTGTCTCCTGATCTGTATTTTTGCTTGTAACTTTTAATTTTCAGTTATAATTTTAGACTACTTCCCTCTGCTGGTCTTCTCTATTGTCTAACAATGCATCATTCAAATGTAGGCTGTGTGTAAAGCATGCAGGGATCTTTGAAACAGACTCTTGCCATTAAATGGCAGGAATACCATTCCACAGTTTATCCTGACTTGTGGTTTTCTCTCTGTCCTTTTCCTTACATGTTTTTCATATACTGAAGGTGAAGATGTTGCATGTAAAAAATAATTAAGTAGAGAGGAGAATTGAATACATTCTTTAAAATGGTATATTTCTTTTTTTCTAGTAAGTATATCTTTTGCAGCTCTTTGATCTTCGACAGAGAGACAGAAAGAAAGGGACAGAGACTTCATGATTAGCCTGATGGCAAAATCAGAGAGCTGATTTTATTCAAAGTAGAGGGATATGATGGATGCAGAATCTAAATTTTCCAGCTTTTACTTTGATGGCCAAAATGCTGGAGCTACTTTGCAAATTTTGATCTGAATATTTGGAGAGGATCTAGGATAAGGGGATGAAAAGAGAGAATTATGCAGAGTACTGACTATTCAGCTAGGGCCTTATTCTGATACTTATTTTCATGCTAAGTTGCATCTTTCTCTGCCAGTAGTTTCACTGAAAAAAAGAAAAAGAAAAAGAGAAAGATACTATTTCTGGTGCTAAAATGCTGTGCTATTTGAATGAGGGTGCTATATCCAGCACTCATTTTGTTCATGCCCTGAGTGCCCGAGCAGGGCTGGGTGCCTCTGCTCCATCCATTGCAGCTGATGGCTCTGGAATGGCCCCTGGGGCAGCTGAAGGGCAGCACTGCCCCACTGCCTGCACAACACCGAACGTGGGGCCAGGCTTCTGGGTCTTCATTCAGCCCTTGTGCAGCTGCTGGCTCTGGTGAATGAGGCCAGAGTGGAGTTTAGAGCTCTGCTGCTGCACAGAGGGAAGGAGCTCTCCCCCTCTCACCCTGGTTCACCACAGGGTCCTTTGCTCCCTGCTCCCTGGCAGGTGAGAAACAGGGGGTCTAAGGGGCTGCTTGCACTCCTTTTGTGGCATTTTGCAGGCTGTTGCACAAAAATGTAGGAGAACAAAGTATGGTGGTTCACAGCTATGGCATAGCTTGCCATGGGTAGCAAAGGAGGAGCTCATGCTGAGGAGAGCCCTGCTTAAACCAGCAGCAGGAGAAAAGTGTAGGCAGCCCAGTGCTGGATGCCCTGAATGTCTTACAGGGGGTTGAAAATTGCTCTAATTTATATTAGCTGCCCCAGGAAATGTGAAAGCATCTGAAGGTGGTCACTGCAGCAAAGGAGAGACCAGGTTGCCTCTCTTCTTTCCTGACAGAACTGCCTGCACGCCCTGGGGAGAGGATGTGGATGCCTGTGCTGTGCTGCTGGCAAGACAATTCCCTGCAATCCCTATGCCAAGGGAGCTTGTTCAACTTGAGGCTCCTCAGGTCCCACTGGACACTGCAGGTCTCAGCATGGTGAGTGTGCTCAGGTGCCCCCTCCTTGCTCTGTTCTTGGCTCTTGAGCTGCTGAACTGTTGTTTTGGGGCATGTTTCTGGACACTGATGATTTCTACACCTCTGTTAATATGGATGGAGCTGTGGACAGCTTATGTGCATTTAGAGGCTCTATATTTTTTTGGCATGTTTTTTACTCACAATCTATCTTTACCTCTGTGGAGAGTCAATTAAGACCAAGTATTTTAGACCAAGGGCACTAGAGAAAATTGTATGAGTGTTTTGATATTGCAGTTTCTTGTTTTGTCTTAACAGTAAAATCCTTCTACTTTCTTATTCAATTATGGCAGAAACTTCCTTGTGAGCCAATGATGACAGGCAAACATGATGTCAGTTTTTAACAAGATGCCAGGCAGAGGTTTAAGAGAGCTGATTTTTATCAGACGCTTTTATACTACTTCAGTAGTAAAAAAATACATTATGAGTAACATCCATGGCTCATGCATGGTAAAAAGGGCAGCACACTGCATGAAACCTGGGGATGCTGGGCTGAGGAGTGCTTCCTTTTAAGAAGCCTGTGCTCCCAAATTAACTTGTTCCTATGCTAAGCATAGCAGAAACAGTGCTGCTGCTAAGCAGAACAATCACTCTCCCTTTGTAGTCTGCCTGCTGGTTTGTTCAGGCCTGCTTTGTGCTCAGCCTTGGCTGGGTCTGGGACGGTGGTTCAGTAACTGTGAAGCTCTGTGTTTAGATCCTAGCCAAATCAGTGACACACAAAATCAGGGCAGGCAGTGAATCCCCAATGTGCCAGCTTTAGGAAATCAGCACTCTGCATAGATGAGCCAATATCCTGTATTTATTTTGCTGTTTTCTGTACCCATTTCTCTTGCATCTGGGTATTTATTACATATTTCCAACCAGCAACACACCAGCCTTAAATTAAATTCCCTGCTATGAATATCAAAAAACAGGCCCTTCCTTCTCTGTGCTGTTCCAGCTTGCAGCAGTCACCAAGTACAAGACCACACTCCCCCCAAGCCTCCTCCCTCTCTCCTCCCTCCCTCCCTCAAAGCAATTTTAAACTGCTTGACTGAATGCAGTATTTGAATGAGGATTTCATATATGGGCTCAAGCTTTCTCTTTAGCTCACTGTGAGAGAACAGTGCAGAGAAAAGGGTCCACTGCAGTGAGCACACTGACTTTAATTAACTTCAGTACTCACCAGGTAAAACACCAAGGAATTAATCAGGCACACCTAAAATAGGAATGG
The DNA here is from genome assembly GCF_963513975.1 of Fringilla coelebs. Taxonomy (NCBI): domain Eukaryota; kingdom Metazoa; phylum Chordata; class Aves; order Passeriformes; family Fringillidae; genus Fringilla; species Fringilla coelebs. Next base: position 63,575,996 of record NC_140033.1, on the reverse strand, counting down.
TAGTACTAATATTAAAAAAAAAATTATTGTTTAAAACAAGGGGTAATTTACCAAAAAAGATAAATAGGGACTTCTATCTCCTTCCCCTTAGCCAGCTGTGGTAGAGTCACAATGCCAGGAATATGCAGTGTAGAGAAGGAAGCAGGGAAACAGGGCACAAAGGCTGTAGTGAAAAGACAAGTGAGAAAAAAAAGTTTGGCTTCCTCAGGTATCCCCTGTTCCCCAGTCTGCTGCCAGCCCCAGGGATGTGCTGAGCATTGCTGTGTTCATTGCACAAAAAACAGCTTGGATCTGGCCCTTGCTCTCCCTGTCATATCATCTCTTCTGTGAGCTGCTCAAGCTCCATCTAAAAGTTGTCATTCCTGCTCCCTCTGCACTGATTATTAGCAGGCCTTTCAAGATGCAGGCTGCTTTGGTGTAAGAAATCTGTGTCTAATTGCCAAAAGACATTTGCTTTCATGCTAACACTGCCAGCTTTTTTAGCGTGTTCCTTCTTCTGCCTGCTTACCTTAGAGATATTTGGTAAGGCTGTTGTGCTCCGGCTCAGCTGTGGTATTGCCAGGCTGACCAAAGCAGACCCTGCTGTCTCCCTTGTGCTCCTCTCATCACTCTGAAATTGCTCCAGGCTAACTCTCTCCTCCTGCACTGGGCACAGCAAGGGCAGGAGAGCTGGGGATCGAGGGTGAGGCAGGGCAGCAGGATGGGCAGGGCAGGGGGCTCCCAGCCTCACAGTGCTGAAGAGATGAGAGCAGTCACCAGGGTCAAATGCAGCCCAATGGCTCTAGACACATCCATAGCAATGAGGCAGGTCTGAGGTCAAGCCACAGGTCAGGGTCAGCAGTGTCACTCATGTGGGGTCCAAGGGCAAGTGTGGGAGCTCAAACACAGCTCAGGAGCTCAAACACAGCTCCCAGGCTCCTGCTCCAGGCCCCAGTGAGGCTCCATGCTGTTCAGTCAGCCAGGCTGGCCAGCAGTGCCACATCAGGGCTGCCCTGCAGCTCAGCCCAGGAGCAGGGGAGCAGCAGCAGAGCCTTTTGGGGTGATCATACTCTCTGGCAGTATGGAAGGGGGCAAGTAGACCTCCAGCCATCAGCACAAAAAAAGTCTTTCCACTGCTCCTTACTGATAATTCTCTACTGGAAATCTCCTCAACGGCACACATTTCTCACATCTGCATCATAATTCTAGCTCAAATTTTTCTCTTGCTTGACCAATCTCACATGAACATCCATCTCCTCTGTCATTTGTCACATCCCTGCCTAACAGCAGAAAATCCTGCTCTTAATCCTGAATTATGAGCCTTCGGACATTGACCTGAACTTTGCTCCTCCAGTCCTCCAATTCTATGAGAGACTCTGATTCTTCTCTTTTTTAAACTTTTGCTAATTGAACAGCTGCTTCTCCTGCTAGGTATTTGCTCACCTGAGCTTAGTGCTTCTGGTCAGGCAGAGGAATGATTCTTTCATCCTGTGAATATTACTGAACTTGACAAATTTGTGATTTACTGTGACACAGAGGTCCTTCTTCTGTTTCTCCCTATTTCATTCCATGTCCTTCTTTTGTCAACCTATCATTTTAAATATGGATAGTTATAGTTAAAATACAGATATAATTGTAGGAGTCACTTTCACCTCCTAGCTTGTTTGGGATGGATTGAAGACTGGCATAGGCAAATCGGAAATATCATTCGGGTTTGATATGGGGAGGAGTTACCAGAGTTACCAGGCTGGTATGATGTTTTCTGGGTCACTTTAGAATATTGAATCTGGAACAGCATTTAGATTTAGATTTGGGTAATTTGGGCTGTGTTTTTCAGAATGTGTGCTGATTAGTGAGAGTTCTCTCTCTTGCATTATGGTGGGGATAATTTATTGGGTTGTGCTTTGCATCATGAAGGTGTTTTGGCCGTGCTGCAGAAGTGGAACACCTTCTGTAGATCCGCAAAACAATCACAGATGAGTACAAGAAAACAAGTTTTCCTTTCAAGAAAACAAGGTTGGTCCTAAACTTTCACTTCTAATGGCATGGATCATTGCTGTGGAAGATTTTCATCTGGCAGGTTGAGAGTATTAAATCCAATGGAATTCTTAAGGTGTGGATATTTGCTTCCATGTTTATGATCCTTTGAAAGCTTTGTGTGAGATGAAGTTGGACAATGAAATTTTTTTCAGGTAAGGGGCCACTGTAGATCTGCAGGAACCTTCTGTTTATTGGGAGCTCATGCAAGTAGTAGAAATACTTGTTTTCTTAGGATGTTTGTGCAACCTGACAAAATTAATGTTGTTGCACATCACATAAATTGTGAAAAATGTGTATTTGTGTGTGTGTGTGTCTAAAAGAGAGAGAAGTTGTATATATAAAACTAAAACCAGCAACACATCTACACTTGACCCTCCCCTGCCCCCCAGCACTACCAACCCAGAACATGCTCACCAGACTTTTGGAACAGAGCACTCCATTTCAAGATGTTTAAATGTTAGGAGTTGGCAAGCTGGTCCTAGTGGTATCCTAAGTCCACTTTACTCTTTTTCCTCAAGCTTTTGCAGGAAAAGCAGTGTTTTCCAAGACAGTGAAAGGTGGTTTGGTGAATGGATAAGAAGGAGGGACCGTGTTTTCTAGTCCCTTGGTTACATCAGTTTGCACATCAATAACTGAGCTTGCTCAAGCACACTTCCAAACAACCAGAGCTTTGTGGCAGAATGTAATAAAAGCCTTAGTCCTTAATGTGCTGCCAGGCTCAGGCCATCTGTGTGCAAATGACCCCATGGTGCTGCCAGTGTCAGTGAGACCTGTGTCAACCTGTGGTCTGAGGGCTGTTTGCACAAATTTGTCTGGCTGCAGAGGGCATTTCTGTACAGTTTGCTTCTCTTTCAAAGCGTCTAAGAGGAATGTCCTTGTGTTAATGGTGAAAGCTTCTCTCTTCTTTTGAGCCCTGCCTTTTTCACTGCATGTCTGGCAGGTACATGGAGAGGAGGCAGTGTCCCATGGGGGCACTGAGTGAACCAGGCACCTGCTGGTGTAGGGTACTCCTGCTTTGCTTGCCTTTAGTTCTGCTGAATGGAAAGCTCTGGAGAAATTTGGCTTCTCTCCTTTTTAAGGTGAAAATTAACTGGAGCAGAGGATCACTTATGCTGTGCATCAGAGCTATATATCAGACTGGCTGTGTAACCTGTGCTTTCTGCTGTTGCTCAACTCTTATTACATAATAAATTCATTAGTGGAGAGTAGGGGTATAAATGTTTAGTGAGAACCTGAGATCATTACCTGTGAGTAATTAGGGCATCTTTTCCTTTCTCCTTCTGTACTTTCTCTGTTGAGAGTTTGTGAAATGCACTGGTATGAGCCATCAAAATATTTATCAAACAGAAAGAGATACTGGCTGTGTATGCAGGTTCTCAAGGGAGTGGATGAAGGACATGATGTGGTGATGTGACAGCTTCTTCACTGTCGATTTTCAGTACTGAGCTAAAAGTGAAAACTGCTGCCTTGGAAGATGCTGAATGGGAACAGAGATCAATAGTCCAGTTACCCTACAAGAGCTCCCCAAGATACAAATTCCCAGTTTGCTTGATGGCAGAACAGCTATTTGCTACTTGCATATATGACTTGACTCATATATTACATTATACTGCACCCAAATTCAAGTGAGCTTTAGTGGTCAGAGATACTCTTCAAAATAGCAAGTCAGCTTTGTGACATTTACTTCATGGTCACCTTTAAAACTGAAAATAGACTCTTAGCATATAGAAGTAAAATTGAATGGGAGTGACTTTACTCTGAATGGGACCTTGAAAATCCTTTCCATGTCCTGACAATCTCATTCTCATGTGTGAAGATGAGTCCCATGTTGCTGGAGCTGGGTATCCCTGCTCATCCCTGCTGCAAGTCACTGCTCCCCAGTGATTCTCCCTTGATGCCTTGACACATCTGTACTCTGACATGTCTGATGCTGCTTCTTCTGTTTGTACAAAACAAATGAAAAAACTCCTTGTTGCTAAGCTACCAACCTCTGCAAGACAAACTTTAACCAAAGGTTGCAACCTGCTGCTTAGCAAAGCTCTGGTTTTGAAACTCCATCACCCCAACACTTTCTTCCAGCTCCCTCTGAACATTTCCCCCTGAAAATATCTGTCACTGCCTGAACAAGGCTGTTCACCCCTTCATCCCCAAGGCTACAGGCTGCCTTTGGGGCTGCCTGCTGAGAGTGGGCTGCAGAGCAGGCAGCATGGAGTGCTGATGGTGCACAGTGGTCACCTCCCTCCCTCCTGCCTCTCTTCCTGCTGCCTCTCACTCCCCTGGGAGGGGAGACACAAAAGGAAACTCCACTTTTCAAGGCTGTTCCGTTTGCTTCAGGCCCAAATGTGTTTTTGACTGAACAATCACTTTCTGTGCAGACAGTGACAGCTCAATTGGTCCAGGGAGGGGGGTGGGAGGGGTGCTAAGGTTTTCTTTCACTACTTGTAGTGTTAGACCATGTCAAATGAGACTGTTGAAACAACACCCGGGTTGTTTGTCTTGTGGCCTGGTCTGGGGTGTGAAATATTAGGACAGCAGCAAAGTGTTTGCATCTCTCCACAGCTAGAGAACACCTCCCACACAGCTTCTGCCCCTTTCCTCATTCAGTGGGGACCTGAAGAGCACCTTTCTCATGACAAAAGTTCCTTTGGATGCCAGGTTTTTGGTCTTGGACTCTGCCTTGAGCATCTGAACAGATCAAAGACATACTTAAAGAGCTTGGCTAAGCTCTCACCCTTACTTGGGGTATAAAGATGATTGAAGTAGGATGTTCAAGTTTCAAGTTATGCTTGATGCTTCTTTTTCACTTGATTCTTCCTTTCTATGTGTCATTTCTATATGTGCTATTCATATGTGCTATTTCTTCATTATCATCTTGATGGAACTGCAAGTATAAACCAGTGTAGCTGGTGAATTTGCAACTTTATGGTTATAAGTATGAAATGTCTGCATATTTTCTCTCTCTCTCCCCATAAGACACAAACTGTTCTCTTTTTGCCCAATGTCTGCATTACTACTTCAGTTTTTATGTCCTTTTCCTAGGAAAGACATTCCTGGGTTGTAACCAAGGCCTACTTTAGCATGGAGTAGGTATTGTTTGGGTTTTTTCAATTGCCATTGCCAATTATTTTTGGAGGTTGTAGGCATCATCAGAGGCTGATAAAAGTCTCTAAGAGATCAGTCCTCCCACTATTTAAGCTCTTCTCCAGAAAAGTCTTTCTGTCTATCACTGCAATGAGAAAGAATTGATCTCTCTTCTGCTCTGACTCCTGGAGTCAGTAAACAGAAGATTGAAAAAAAACTTTTAAGAGAGCTCACAATCCTACACCCTGTCCTACATGGAGTGTTGCATCTGAAGAGGGAATATTTTATAATGATCCTTTGAGGAACATGTATTTTCAGAAGGCCAGCCTGACAATACTGGTAAAACTTCAAGTGTAAAAAGAGAACAATATGACCAAATTTTCTCCATTGATCACGTTTACTTACCTTAATCCATGTAAACCTGACAGGGGATGTGTAAGGATCTATGGTCTAGAGAGAGCCAGCCCAGCTGGGTGTGAGGCAAAGCAGACCCAGACACTCACCAGCTGTGTTAGAAGGTGCTCTGTGGAGGAGGATGTCTGTGCATTCAGCAGCAGCACTTCCCTGACTGTGGATAAACTGTTCCCAAACCCCTGCTAGTTGTTGTAGACTGTGGAGCACTGTGGGTATTGCTGTTCAGGGCTGCATCAGCTGTGGAATCTCTGCACTGGCCTCCAGATTATGATGCACACATGACCATCATCTCTCACGTGACTTGGATCTTTCAAATCTAGTAAATTTGCTATAGATTATGGCAAGGACTTTTCCAGTCAAAAGCTGGGTGGTCCTTATAATTAGCCAGGTAAGCAGGTAAGTCTCTCCATGAGAGACAGCTGGGGTGAAAAAAAAAAAAAAAAAAAGAGAAAAATAGTAATAGTCTTGTATGTGAATGACTTTTAAGTAAAAAGGGTTGCTTTGTGTAAAAGAAGCTGTAAATCACATCAATTCTTGCCTGTTCAAATCTTTTCTTCTCTGTCTCTATGTCCCCTCTAGAAGATCACAAAGCCATTTAGGTTGTGCAGCACTTGTAAATATCTGGTGTATCATCTCACTGAGAAAAATAATGAATATTAGTATCTCTGTAGAAAGGCTGGAGTGCATTTTAGCTCCATACAATGGAAAGCCATAGACAGATGTAAAATCCTTCCTTTCATTCAGAATTTCTGTATATTCATAAATTTTTGAATTTTCAGAGTTCTTCTTCTTCTACTACTACTGCTACTACTGTTGTATTGTGTACTAAGAAATGACTAAACAGTGAAGGTGGTGTGGAGCCAAAAGAAGCTAAACTACTGTGCTTTTGTGTTCAGTGAAGGGAAAGAGTAAGAGGTTTTGAGGGTTTCCCTCAACTTGAAAAATGAAAGGAGAGCTTAACTACACAGTGTAAAAGCCACACTCTGAGACACTGGAGTTCTGCCCAGAGGTAACTAATTTTCTGAAAACTAATATTGTGAATGTTGCAGGAGGATGCTGATGAGATGGGTACTTGAATCCCTAGAAAGTTTTGATGGCCTAGAAAGAAGTTGCCTCTTTATTGACTTACAGTGCAAGTAAAGTCAACAGATCCATGCCTGGAAAAGTGTGAGAAGGGTGGCAAACATTTCCAGTATCCATACCTTCATTGTTTGCCATGATATTTGGTTGGTCAACACTCCACTTACATAAAGGAAAGCAGCCTCTGCAGCAGTGCTGGCACATGTGTGAGGTATTTTTTTACTAAACAATTCTATGCATAACCCACTAATAAATTAAATAACACATGTTCTTTTTCCCTCAGTTTTTGGAAATAAGAGGTCTGAAAGGCCTGGAGAGAAATCTGAAGGAAGGGGAAGCAGTGGTCAGCAGTGAAAATGAGGTGTATGCCTTCATTTTTAGACAGGTAATTTTGGCCAGGTAGTTAGGATAGAACAAGAAGATAACACTAAGTGTACAGTCTACTCATGCTACTCAATGTTATGTCTTTGCTCAGATTTTTTTTTTCCTTTTTTACTTGAGATGTAAAGTTGGCTGTTAGCTTCATTTTGAAAAGTGGCAGAGGATTTGGGATCTGTCCCATTTTGGTCAGCCAACTTGGCATAATGTAGAGGAGTCTAAATATAGCTGTAGGAGATGTTGCTCATTAGGCAACTCAAACCACTAGACAAGATAAAAATATGTCAAATACTCTGTGGATTTAATTTCAGATTGAGCTAGTCTCCCTGTATAGAAACTCTGCTTCTGTGGTAGTTGATTTTATTTACTTCCTACAACATAACAATGTTTGATTTTATCTTAATATTTTGTATGCGCTCAAGCATTAGGAAATTTTCTAAGTGTCATGGTAGTGCTTGGAAGTTTTTCATGTCCAGCATTTAAACATTTATTTGGCTCTCCAAATGATGCTGGTTTGTAGCTGATGCACATCAGTGGAGCTGTGCCAGCTTCCTCCAGCTGAGACTTTGGCCCTTCAGTGCTGGCCTTTTTGCAGCTCTCTTATCACGATCCTGTTTGAACCATCCAGACATACAGCACAAACTCTGTTAATGCAGAGAAACGGTACTGGGAAATACAGAAAAAGAAGTATAAAAACCTCCCTGATTTAATCCAAACCTTACAAAGGCGTTGTTTCTTTGGGCACTTTCTTTGAAAAGACTACCATTTCAAACAAAACAGAAGGAAATTAGTAGGAAGTGATTATGGAGACAGGAAATCTCAAAGCCATGAAACTGTAAATAAAGTGTTATTTGTACTACTGTACTTGGTGCCCTGCTTTGCATTCCCAGCACGAAATGTTAGACAAGGCTTTAGCACTAGAGCAGGGACCAAGTTATTTGGATGTTTAAAAAAAAACCCAACAAAATAAGTAAAAAGTCCAACCACATATTTCATATGATTAAAAGTAGAAAGTCTTTTGGACAATTATTTGTATGGAATTCTTCTGGACAGATTTTTATCTGAAACTTGAAGACCCGCTGCCTGTCTCCATCACAATTTGTTCCTCTCAGCAAAGGATGTGACTTGTTTAGACATCAAACACGTATCAAGTGGCTCAATGTTAGTATTCTGAAGCATCAGCTCTAAGGCAGGCGCCAGTGCTAACATCATTACACAACTCATGTGGCACTGTGGTAATCCTGTTCAGCACTGCCTGCATTTATTGTTTATTTTTATCAGACCCATTAAAGCTCATCTTTTCCATCTGTCAGCATTATCTTATGTTATCCATTAATACAGCTAGGAGGGATGCATTACACCATGCACTTGTATATCTGTTAATGAACCACCTTAACCTGTAGTAACAACAATGAGTGAATTACCACAGGTTTTAATTGCTTCCATTATGATGTGTTTGCTTTGGGAGTGGTTACTGTCATAGGAAAAGTTAACCAGCAAAGTTATCCCTGCATCTTTAGTTGTTTGTATATGTGCATTCAGAAAATATCCCTTTTCTCTCCCTTCCTCAGTTGCCACCTGTTTTCTGTTGTAGTTTAAAAATTATTTGCCCAAAGGGACAATAAAGCAAAGCACTTGATCAAGGGTGCGCATAAAACTTCAGTGTGGTCTGAGGAAATGCTCTGAAGCACCTGAACTTTACAGGAGTGAAGATCATGTGTTTCTATGTTGTGAGAGGCTTCTGAGTCCTGTGGACAGGAACCAGTCCCTGAAAGGCAGAGGGCTGACAGAACCAAAACCTAAAGGCCACTTGTTGCCTCCCATTTCTCTTCAAGCAGAAACAATTTCCCCAAACTGCCAGAAGACTTTTGATTGTCAGTGTTTTTTCATGTCAAGAGAGTCTGGGGGTAAAATTTGTAACTTGATGTAGAAGGGACATCCATTTGGAGGAAGCTCCAAGGAGTCTGGTGGTGAGACCTTCAGTGTGCTTAGTCTGGCACATTCCCATATGACAAGGAAATTGAGAAGACACCAGCATTATGGCTATTGCTGGTAGAGTTAGCTCTGCAAGCTTTTAGCCAGGCCAGCAAGAATAAGAACGGGACAGAGCAGACTAAAAGTCAGCTCATGTTAGGAGAGTTTAAATGCACTGAGGTGGCTCACCCAACAAGTATTATTGCTGGTACAATTTCAGTGGCTGCACAGGCAGTTAAATGGATATTATGTCTCCTGAGAACATTTGGCACCCGATATAGTCAGTCTTTTTTAAAATGTGGACATAAAGCAAGACAAATACAAGGTGGCTGAGCCCTACTTGCAAATCATCACTGTTCTGATGCCTTAAAATCAGCAAACACCTCCTTTGCAAAGGGAGGGGGAAAGGAGGAAAGGAAAAGTGTAGAATGAAAATATTACACTTACTTCCCTGTGGTACAGTAACAGTGTGTTGTATAACGCAGAGACAAAAAAATATTTGTGGTGGTCTTCTTTACTGATTTAGAGGATGTTCTTAAATTGTCTTCAGTGTCTACTTGTGTGTGGCAATGCCTAAATTGCAGCTGTAATTTTTCATGGCCTCCTTCAGCTTTCCTGCCCTACAGCATTTTTTCCCCACCAATCTGGTGTCCTTGTCAACTTCTTTGGAGAAAGCATTAATATTTTGGGGGGATTGTTTTGCTGGCTGTGCTAATCGGGTTTGTCTCTGCTTCCATCAGGGCTTTTTATCCAGCCTTTCCCCCTTCCCCCTGCCTCCCTCCCTTCCAAGCAAGGCAGCAATCTGTTCTTTTTAAACCCTTCATCATCTTTGCTCTCTCCATCTCAGTTTCCCCAGATTTTAGAGATTGTTGACTATTATGTAACAGATGGCCTGACAGACCCCCGACTCTTTGCGGCGATGGCTAGCTTGGCGCAGAAAATAGCAGCACTGGAGTAAGCATTCAGCAGCATGGACGCTCATGAATTTTAACTCCTCAGTGACAAAGGAATTCAAGGGGGTAAGAGCCAATCTATCAGTAACCAAAGTAATTAGAAGACTTAGATGGCTCTCTAGTGCAGAGTATCCCTTCTCTGCTATGGGCTGTTCATAGTAGATTAGGATAGTCTATGTCCCATTGATCTCTAAACCATAACTGTGCTTCAAAACAATGGGACAGCTTAATCCAGAAATTGAGACATTTGAGCAAGCATCAGTGAGGGCTGTTCTTTTGGCTTGTAATGAAATGTACTTTGCAGCATCAAGCAGGGACAACGTATATTGGGCAGAGTTACACTTTGATTTTTGTTTCTATTGCATTCCTGGTGAGTAGGGGAAATCACTTGCACTAAATGACCAATATTCTGTCTCTAGACATTTAATACGTCAGGAATTAACTTTCTTGCCCTCTTTGCATCTTCTATTTTCTTTGTTTTTTGTCATTTTCGCTTCTGTATGTAAGAGTATTAAAAGAGTTCTTGTAAGTGACCAGGGTTTTGGCACCCTCATATAGCTTTTTGTCATTTCTAGGAAGTTTCTGAATATATCATTCCCTTTCCCAGAAGTCTAGCTGCTTGCCTTTCAGAAACGTTTCTGTGTCTGATCATTCAATGGAAGCTTTTTCTTAAAGTAGGGGAAATGGGGAGAAAAGACAGTTCAGAAGAGCAAAGAGCATCTTTAAAGCAAATCTGTCAGGTATTCACACCAGAGCTAGTTTATAGTACTTTTAAGACTAGACTAATTAAAAATAACTGTATTAAGGTACTTCAGAGGTACAAGAGCAGAATTACTTTAGAAAAATAGAGATGAGGTCAAATGAGCCTCCATAGAACTGAAAATAAAGGTAGTGTATGGTGACTATGCTGTATCTCTGCCCCTCTGTGTAATCTGGCAGAGTATGGCTGAGGTAGGTGCTGTGTGTCTCCCACAACAGGGTTACCACCACCACTGGAGCATGTCCAGAGATACAGTGTCCCCACACCCATGCTCACAGTAGGGACTCCAGGACTTCTTTAAGCCAGAAACGTTTGAATTATCTTGAATAACCTTAATTTTCAATAGGAACTTTACTATTTTCAGCAGAGGGGAAAATCCAGGAGTGGTAAACCAACAAATGTTGCCCATTTCCTCTCTTAGATGTGCTCTGACACCTCTACAGATGAGGAATGGGCTTTCCTTACAAGCTCCTGTAGTTTGGGAATACTCGTCCTGTTGGAAGTCAGTAGTGGAAAAGTTTAATTCCAGCCTGCATAGACTGCAAAGAGTAGCTACACTATGTATCACTCAGCAAGATGTGTGCTCAGCCACAGTTTGTATTGGATCCTAATCCAGAGCTAGTCCACAGCCTCAAACACTGAAGGGCTCTTTGAAGGGCTCTTTGAAGGGCTTGATTGCCCCTTTTCCACTGCCCCTACCTGTATGCAGATGGACACATGCAGACACACCCCTCTTCCCTCAGCACATCTCCAACCTCAAGTACTGTAATACAGGGAGGCCCAAGAGACCTTCCAGTGCACCTTTGGGACGCAGAAAACCACCCCTCTCCGTGCCAAATCTCTGGCTCTGTGCAAGGGCTGAGTTTCCCAAGCATAGTGTATCAAGGGAAGGATGCACACAGAGGTCAGCCAGAGGCTCAGACTCAGCAAAGAGGTAACAATCTACCTAAATTATATGAGCTCTAGTAATGTCATTTAGCAGCAATAAGTCTCTGTTTTAATTAGAGTGACACTGTCCCAAATGGCCATTTTAACAAGGTTTAGAGATTCTGGACACAGAGCTTTCCAGCTTTTTCAGGCCATAATAACTAGTTAGTTGTGCACAAGGTCAAACAACAATATCTGGTCAGCAAAGTCTTCATTTTACAAAACAGCTTAGAATGGGATGAGCAAATGGTATAATTCTTGTAAAACTGGTTTCTCCATCTCTGCCTATTGTTTATCCAAGAGGCACAGCTAAGAAATAACTCCCCTTAAAGGAGCATCAGCATCCAGTTTTGGGGAAGAAGAAACTTTGGTAAATGTTCCAGCTGTTTGGAGGTACCAAGCAGTGACATGATCCCCACTGCTGCAATCACAGGGAAACCTGGCTCTAGCATAAGCAGTAGTCCCTCATGCTCATGGCTGAGGTCCCTCCTTCAGCAACAGGGACAAGGATGGCTGTGATTTGGGGGCACAGGATCCAGGAGGTCAGGAACTCTGCACCCACCATGGGGCAGATGCTGAGCTCTCCCCTGGTGAGGTCTCTTAGATGCAAAGTTGAGAGTAACGGTACTCAGTCCTTCTGGAAGACATCAGCTGGGAGCTGTAAGAGGTTTGAGAGGAAAAGCCATAAAATCCAACAGAGATAAGCTTAAGAGTGAAACCTGCAGTGTTACTGCCCTTAATGGGTCCATTCTGCATCTCAGGTGAAATATTTGGCATCTTTGAATCACAACCAGAAATAACTGACTTCTGAATCCAACTTTTCTATGCAAGTATTTTTCATGCAATTTTGTACCTTTTGTTGTTGAGGGGTTTTTTTCTTGCAATAATTCCTCCAAAAATATTTCCACGTAAGGTTCAAGTAACTATGCCTTGAACTTCAATATTTTGGGGAACTTTTCTTATTGCTAATACTTGGCAGCTTACTGAGAAATGCAGTAAGATAGAACTCTCCTGCTGAAATCATATCAGACATCCCAGGATTTCTCTGACAGTACCCATGCTATTCTGCTTTATTTTTGCTGGGCTGATGTTTACACAACCATGTAACAGCAATAATGATAATAATTTTAAAAAAACTTTTTTCATTATTTATTGTTGACTTTGTCTTGTTTAGACAAGCAAGTTTCTGAACTTTAGTCAAGTAAACAGATAGAGATAGCTGGCATCTAAAATCAATAAAAGACAAGTGGAGTGCAATTCATGGCTTCTTTGTAAGTCAAATGTTCCAGCCCCAAAATAAACATCTGCAAAATAAAAGGTCATTTTCATTGGGCATCACATGTGAAAAATACCTGAGGGCAAATAAATGTGAGGATCACGTTCTTATCAACTCTTTCTGTTAATAATAGCCTGGTCACTGGGGACAGTCTGTTAGTGTTGGCCCACTGGGTCAGATAAACAATCCTGAGTCTCTCCCTCTTCCCCCGCTGTGACCTGGCCCATCTGCTTCTCTCTGGCCATATGGTACAGAACTATGTGGGACTGAAGACATTATAGTTTTATGCATCTCAATGCTCCTTGCTTTCATTGAAGTTTTGCTGACATGACATTCCTTTGAATATTCCTTGACAAAAGTGGGGTTTGTTTTGGTGTTGGTTTTCATCTCAGAGTATAAATGAACACCGAGGTTTCAATCAACAGATGAGATTTGTAACAGACACATCAGGTGGGTAGGAAGGCTGGCTACATATTTCCTCCAGCTTACCCTTAATGAAATGTTATTTTTCCTGACCTTAACAACTGAAACAGAGTCCAGCATATGCAAAAGAGCACAGTTTGCTTGTTTTTGTCATAAATAAGCTCAGTCTAACAGACTGCCTGAGGGTCATGGGAGAAGCACGGTCTGACCTGAAAGCTGTAAGACTGCTTTAGAAAAAGCAAAGAAATTAAACCCACTGGGACAAACTGTGCATAGATCAGACATCCCTCTCCTTCTCCAGATGAGGCAAGGGGGTTTCTGGGATGCTGCAGTTCTCTGCCTTGCTGTTGCTGAGGTCTCAACCCCGACCACTGCTCATGGGGCCTGTCAGCCATGCTCTGGCAGTGCTGCCCCTCAGAGATCATCTGGCCAGCAGAATGTGGCCTCAGAGCCTCCCTGAAGGAGCCATCCCATTTTCCAGTCAGTCCTTGTGTATGGAGAACACACAGGTATATCCTCCACTGAGGGCACATTGCAAATGTCCAATTAGGCCTAATGAGACCTCAGCCCAGGCATCAAAGGAGGGAGAGACAATAGCAAATGCACAATGCTCCTCAATGATCCCTTTACCAAGAGGAGGACATAACTATTGTGCGTGTTTTAACATAATAAAGCCTATATGTTCATCCTGCACCCAGCATCCTCGGGCCCCTCTCTGCTGGGACCTCTGGACATTGCAGCCACCACATGCATGACAGAGACCTGAATTAGAAAAATAAAATGGGGATTGCTGTACAAACATTACTGCAACAAACTGATTTACAAATTCTCTGAGGCAAGTACTCAATAACACAGTTGTCTCTCAGTTTCTGTAAAATTCTAAATAGAAATAAACCCCCAAACAGTAAAGTCCATATCCATGTCACTCCCTCCCCTTCTGTTTCTCACAGTGTCCCCTCATCTTTTCACCTACTTTGTGTAATGTCCGACAGAATATGTCATACTAAACTCCAGAGAATTATAAAATCAGTGAGTGTCTTCAGAAGAATACAAGGTTTTAGACTCTTTCACTTTGCCAATCAATCCTGTTATTTCACAGCTCTAGGGAGGTGCCTAAAATTCATTCCTTAAAAAAAATAAAAACGTCATGAAAGGCTCTACAAATCAAGAGATTTACTGCCTGAGGCTGTGTTTAATGCCTAGAAGTCAGAAATTATAGAACAGATTTTCATGGGACATCTGAAAATTCAGATGTGATTGATAGTCTCAGTGCTGGAATTTGGTGTAGATAGGCTGCCTTTCCTGCCAGACAAAGAGCTTGACCACCTGCTGCCTCTGTAAAATAGACCCCCAACCTCATGATGTCAGAGTGAGTTTTGCCATGTCCTGGCCCAGCATTTAATGGATCAAAATGTGTAAGTCCATCTCCCGCTGCTGCTGAGTCTGTATGTGCTATAAGGATGCTAGCAGCACTTTGGAGGGAGAAAGGGGAAATAAAGAGGGAGGAAGGCAAGCAGCCTCATCCTCCTCTCCACTTGCCCTGTTTTTCAGTGAAGCAAGACTCCCACTACCTGAAAAGCAATGCTATTCTCTGCATTAATATCTTTCTGATTCCTCTTTAGCTGGGAAAATTTTACACTTAGAAATCAGGGTTTAGAACCTTCTAAGCAGAATGTCATTTCACAAGTTGTTTTGCCCCTCAGTAGTTATTATAGAGCAATGGTTGCTGCCCTGCTGCTAAAGGGAAAACCATATTCCTCCCACAATCCCAGACTCGACTGTCACTTACCCCTTTTCCCTTTGGAGAAAGTAATACTCTGGACCTAGATTGCATGTTCTGGGGAAGGCTTTCACAGCCTGATTTGCAAAGAACAGAACAACAAAACCCCTTCCCAAAAATCTCCCATGACCAAAATTAAAAGCAGATAAGAATTTGACACATCTCTTGGGTGATATGATAGCATTTACCATGACATTGTTATTTCCTTTAAACAAGCTATTTTTTTCAGCAGGGGTGAGGAGGGAAAAGATGAAAGAAAAAAATTGTTTCCTTGACAGCTGCATCCAGTGCTGCCTCAGAAATCCTCTGAATCAGGGACTTCTTGTATTAGGGGTCATGTGGAGATGTTTTAAGAGTCATAAATGTAGTGATGGTATATTGTATGCACCCTATCACAGAATTCCATAAGAAATATGAATAATTGCTAAAGCGAGTTTCTCAACAATCTGCAACAACCTTGTCATAGCCATGATCTACCTCCCTCTCTACAGCATCTTTGTTAAAATGTGCAAAACGAATTATAAAAAGTTTCAGAATAATGTGCTATTATGAGTTTATGTAATCCTATGTTTCAGTCAAGAAACTTCTTAGTTTGTAGCGTGACATGTGTACATGTGGTCCTACATAACCTACCGGGGAACTAAAGTGGCTATTGCAGTATACTTTTCACAATTTAAGAAGACATTCTAACAAAACTCACAATGCCAAATGAAAGTACAAATGCCAAATACTGATCTTTACTTTTCTAATCCCAAATGCACGTTGCTTGTCTCACCACTTCACTCCCTGGTGGGAGAACTTTCACAAGTGCCCTGGGCCTGTAAGCCTTTAGGAGCCCTACTGTGTATTTTTGAACCAGTTAATATTTTACTGTATCCTATACTGTGTATAGCCTATAATAACCTTCAGTGAACAGGGTTTCTTGTGGGAAATCAGACTTGTGCTAATCCAGCACCCTGATGCAAGGAGGGATCATATATGTTGTTTCATTGAATGATGCAAGCAGCCCAGGAGCTGCTGATTAGGATATAATGTGCTCTTGGGGAAAGACTCTTCCCAAATCCATGGAAGAGGATGGTGTCCTCAAGCCGGAGCTCATGTCTCCTCGTGAATTTTTGCTTCTAATGCTCAATAGTTTGATTTTGTGTTCTCATCCCAAATTAGTATTGAGTGACCAATCAAACAAACCAAGGGTTTGAGCAAGATTGGAGTGAATTTGGATTAATAGATCTTGTTAAGCATAGGGGAGAGAGGCTGATGAAGGAGCACAGAAAGTGGGTGAGTGGTGGCTTCCATACAGATTCATTTACAAACATCTTAATAGAAGAGGGATTCTTTTCACTGTTCTCTTTTTCATTTTCTAATGTGAACTTCCCTAAACAAAATCTATTCTTAACACAGGTTTATTTTCATCCTTACACATAAAAATCTCTATTACTCCCTCAACACACAGTCAGGATTTCTTATGGTTTGTGAATATAGGAATGAAAGCAAAATCGATTTGACACCCGTCACGAACAGCACAAAGACCAAGATGGGGTCCGAGCTTGAACTTGTGCGAAGCTGAGTAATACAAGACTGTTATCTTGTCATTAAGAATTGCTTTGAGTCCCTATCTGTCCAGCAACTCTAATTAATGATCATTTAACTGTACTGTCAGCCCCGTTTAAATCTGAGTGTTGCCAGTTGCTTCCTTCATGCGGGCAGCCAATAGGTGCTGGGGGAGTCGTTCATGCATGGCATTGTCCCAGTGGCGCTGGGCCTATAGCATCCCAGTTTAATAGGGCATTCAGGGCTCATTAGAGAGGAAACACATCAGGAGTGACCGCTCCACTGCCACACGTTGCAGCTAATAGCCTCGCCGAACAGAATCGTTTCTGTTTCTGCTCACTTGTTTTTGAATCCTTTCAATGTCAACAAGTGGTCATGTCGGCAGGAGCCTGCCATTCTCCCCAACAGTTTTATCCGTTGCTCTCCTGAGCCAGACTTGTGTCCTCCTCCATTGTTCCAGCCACAATGGAGCCTGAGCAATCACAAAGGCTTCACAGCCATTCATCATCAGCTCACGAATTCTGGGGTTGAGATTACCCGCCAAACTTTTGGGCCATCGTTTTGGCATAATGTGTGAATGCCCATGAAATACAAATAGTTTCTGAAGTTTACACTTTTGTTGCAAATGCATAGGATGGCGGTGGGGGGCTGTGTTGAGGGGACTAGATGGAGGGAAATAAGAGGAAATAAAATCCAGTGTTGCTCTGGCTAAAAATAGACAAGATCCTGTAGAGGGAAGATAAGAGACAATGAGATTTCTGCTGGAATGAGAGGTGTAGAAAGGAGCAACCAGGGAAATGGAGGTGTGTCCAAAAAAATTATGATCACACTTTTGGCTCACAGATTTGGAAACAATCCCTTGGCTTTGGCAAGGAGGCATGGGCAGCTCTTGTGTTGCTGGGATCCAGGAAGCATGGGGAGAGGGTGCTCCTGGGTGAGCTCCCCTCCTTCCATTCATGAGAATAACCGGAATTTTTCCTGGTTGCTGGAAACACAACTGGCAAAGTGCTCCCTGGAAGCACACACCTGATGCTTATTATTTGTATTAGGTTAGCATTTAGGCCTTGTTGTGCTAAATGGAGAATGAATGGATGTTTCACACCTGGAAACATGAAATTTGAAAATGTAGTGGCTTTACCAGCATCATACTGTTAAAGTCAGAGATGAGAATCAAAGCAAAACCGTGTGTGTGGGTGTGTGCGTTCGTCAGTTTATTTTATGTATCATGTCTTCCCTACATCAGCAGTGGCTGGGCTGAATCCCACCTGCTTGACTGCTAGGCAAATCAGACATTCATTTATTGTGTACTGACTGCTGCCCAGACATACTGCATACACCCCAAGCATCCTCCAGATGATGTACTTGGGATGATGCAGAAAGAGTACACTGTGTCCATGGTGTTTAAAAGTGCCATTGGATGTTGGCTGGGCACATGGCACAGAGCTTGCTGCACCCTTCCACCTCTTCCTTACCATGCTCTCTTTCAGGCAGTTCATATTGTGCTGATTTTTCCTGAGTCAGGGCTAATGGCTGCATTCCAGTCAAAAGAATTTGATTTGAAATTTTTGGAATCATTTGGAAATCCTTGTGAGTATCCTACAGTCTATTCCTCATTTTAACATGCCAGGAAGTTCAAAAGTGTTCATAAGAAAAGTGAAGGTGATTTTTTGTCTGTCACTAAAAAAGTTTTTCATAAACCACAATCATAGCTAAAGGTGCTTTTCAGTGCAGGCACTGAGAAAATGTCTCCTATTCTATTTTATACTGTATATCAACTAGAGGACTCTCTCTTTAGCTGTAGCAATAATCAGAATGGGAAAAAAAATTGACTGCCTTTGCCCTTTTTTCCTAACAGGTCAGTATCCACTTTATGGCCCAGATTATTATAAAAGTACCAAGAAGCTTTGCACATGTATCTACCACATTTCATAACAAAAGTTTTGGGTGTAAAGCTGAAGTGGTCTCCGACATCAAAGGTAATGGAAAACACTATGAGCATTTTTAGGCCATGTTTCATGTGATCATTGCCACTCAAAAGCAGTCACAAACCACCATTTGTGTAAGTATTGTGTTTCCTGTTGTCACATTAAGATCTGCAATCACAAAGGACTGGCTTTGGAAAGTGGGCTGTATATGAGATTCGTAGTCATCTATTGGAGAGTTACACCCAACCAATGCTGCAGCAGGGCAGGGGATTCTTTTTGCCTTGCTGCATTTTGCATGCTGCTGGTGGGCACAGAGATCACTGATTGTCATGTCTTTCAGACAAGATAAGCCAAGGAACATCACAAAAAGGAATCTCAGCAGGTTCAGGTGTAGTCTAAGTGAATTCCAGACATCAGGACTTTAATGGGCTTACTCATGTCAGCACAACATCTTTAGGGATCCTCATAAATACTAGAACAGGGACCCCACCTGTCCATGGGGTTAGGCAGCAGCTCTGCAGAATTTATGCATGGATGTGTGTAGTGGAGCAATGGAGTAAAGCCCTGACTGTGGTAAATCAGAGGGGGTTTTGGCCTCAGTGTGTTTTCAGGTACTTGTCCCAGTCAGTCCTACCAGACTCATAATGGTATGCATCTATTCAAGCTTTTCAAAGACAGAATTTTTCTTTTTCCTTTCTTTCTTTCTTTCCTTTTTTTTTTTTTTTTTATTTTCCCTCTCTAAAGCTGCTTAGGAAAGAGGTAACTGCTCCTTTTCACAGTCAAAGCAGGATATTCTGAACAGAATGTTAACTAGACTTGGGGCCAGACTGAAGAAATGTCTGAGCAGTTTTCAGATCTGGGTTTTTGGCTTCAGGATCATAAGTAATATTATAGAAGGGAAAGTGTATCTGAAAAACTTATAGATATCATACTTTGAAGTTTATTTTCTTATCTTAAGAGTTGGGAGTTTTCTCTGAGAAAGGAAATCACGCTGTGTAAAAAAAATACTTTTTTTTTCTTTTTTTTCTTGTTGCTGTTGAATTTTGCAGCAATTTTAAGAGATTGTTGATTAGTTGAATGGACTTGAAGACTTTGGAATTGAAAATGTTTCAGGCTGGGTAGGTAAAGCATTCTGGTGCTCTTCACAAAGCTCCTCTCTGAGATGCACGTAGCCCTCTACTGCTAGATACCAGACCTCTCAAGTCCTAGTCCTGCAAACACTTAACTGAATGAATCTGCCTAAACATAAACTAGTCAATAGCTTAAAAAACTGCATGTTTTGATGAGGTTTTGTTATTCTGAAAGAGAAATTCAGTGACATTTATATGAATGCCTAAATTTGTGGATTTGGAGTAAGCAAGTGGACAGAGCAGTAAACTGAAATATATGCCTGCCTCAAAAAATTGAGGTTTCTCATTTACAAAATGCCTTTATTCAGAGCTTCTAAATTCACATCTAAACACATAATGTTTCACTGCATAGAGAGATGATGATTGGAAGTTGTTTTTTTTTAAGTATAATTTCAAATGAAAGTAGCTTGGAGGGAAATATTCTGAACTATACTGAGCAATTGGCTAGGAGCAAGCTTTGTTCCTGATACCAACCACATCAGTGAATGATATTGATTTCTTGTAGCAGATACCACACTGGTATTTCAAAATGCCACATCTGAACTGTGGCTTCTTATCATCAGCATTTCTTATCAGCTGAATTTCTTATCACATTTTTCAGTGGTGAGTAAGAAAATTGAGCACCTGATATGTGACATAAGTAAGTAAGAACCCAAGTCCAGTGCTGCTCAGTCTTACTTTGCATTCTGCATTTGCCTGCAAGCGTTATTTTTAGGCCAAAAAGTTATATCTAGTTTGAGTCAAATCTCCCTTAGCTCTGTAATGATGCAGAAGTTCATAATATGTTCTTTTGTTTCTTTGCTTCAGGTCTGAAACTTCTAGGTTTAAATAGTAACATTTATGCAGTGAGGTAACCTTACCTATAACTATAGTACAAGCTAGCTTAATAGAGAGGGAAAGTTGTGAGAGGGAAAGCTTAGACTTCAGTAAGAGCCCCAGGGAACTGATGAAAGGGTTAATATAATGATCAAGCATTAGGCAATCCACTTTTCACTGCTGCATGCTCCTCTGAACATGAGGGATTGTCATTGGTGCAGAGTTCTACGGCTTCAAAAGTGAAAATCCTTTCCCACTTCCTAGGGATGTGATTTTGTGACTTGAGAGTAGTTCTGATTATCTGGTGAAAAACCAAATGAGCAAAACCAAACCCTAAGTTCTAGTGCAAACTTTGTGCTTTACTTGTTAGTTTCTCTTTTTTCTTTCTTTTTCTTAGGGCAAGTAACTTAAAGAATAGCCTTGCCTTGTTGATTGCTCTACCATTCATTGGACAGCATATGGTTTTTGTCTTGGGAATCATCCAACATGTCACAAAGGCAGTGATACTGGACAGTTACTAGGCAGCTTTTGTATACTTTGGGGATGGGGGAAGATGGTATTTTAATAGATTTCCTTGGGGATCTCTTAGAAGGGTAATTTAATTGTTGAAATCAAATTTTGGGCTCCTGTCACAAATCATTACCTTATCTTTCATCCATCTATTCCCTTGTTGTTCAAACTAATAAAACATGCACACTGCTCTCCATTCATGTGACCCCCTTCATACGTTTTTAACTGGTAACCCCAGCTAATAATGGGTAGGTGGTCTGTTTCTGGGGGAGGATTTTTTTGAAGGAATGGATAGTTTCTCTAGCTACCACATCAACAAGGGTGGCAACACTCATTCACTTAAGATTAAAAGCTACAGAACCATGTGAGTGTTGGTGAAATTCAAACATAAAATGCCTCAAAGAGGAGGATGCAATCTGGGGCACCACCTCAAATATTTGCATTCTGGACTCTGGCAGGCAAATTCTGGGCAACTGAGTGATGAAGTGATCTTGAGACCCTTCTTGGTGAAACCATTTGTCACCATTGCTATGGTAGCATTTAATCAGTTCCAGCTTTCACCCAGTAATGCTCTCAGAACACAGATTGGTGAATTTTCTTGCAGCTATTTGATTGAAGCCTCTAAGATGAGGTGCATTAAGATGGTGAGAAACAGCCTGTGGTCCCACTGCTCCAGCTGCTCCTCACCTGATCCAAGCAACGTGCCACCTGCAGAAACATATTCAGGCAGCAGCTTCATCTATCCTGTCCCAGTCTCTCCATTCTCCATTGTAGCTCTCGTTCCTTCAAGAACTTGCAGCTCCCTGCTATCACTTTCAGTGCTGCATCTCTCCCGAGCATGCAGAAGTGAGGATCTTCCTTCCAGCAATTCAGACAGCAAGGAGACAGGGATGGGGGATGAGGAGCTCTGAGCTGGCAGAGGCCCGTTAAGGCAAGAAAAAACAGAGTTGGGGCAACATAGCTATGAGGTTAGTGGTGTATCTCGGAGCATCCTTAACCCTTTGCTAAAGCTCAGCTAACCTTCAAACTTCTTAAATTTGATGCTTCAGCCTTCTGGTCATCCCTTGCGCTTAAGAGTGGAGAATGGAAATGGTGCTTATTTCTCACTGTTCAAACACATTGCTCAAATGTCTCTGATTGTGTGAGTGATTGGGTTAAGTGATTGTGATTATTTATAGACAGGATTTCTGAGTTTGGCCCAGCTCTATTTGCATGGAGATAACTAGGGCTTTAAAGAAAGGAATCATTGCATCATTCTGAAGTCCTCTTTAAGGCCCAGTGTTCCCTTTGCAGGCAGTGAACAAGCAGCATCCATCCCTACTGTTAAGTATTTGCCATCTAAAAAAGCAGAAAACAGAATATTGAGGAGCATCAGATCCAAAAATAAAAATGTGCGTATGTTCAGACCACGGAGGTAATAGGCAGCAGCTGCATGCTGTTTGCTCACTCATTTATTTGCTACAATTCTATGGTTACTTCTTGCTTTTCACAACAACATCTTTCTAATTCTGTTCCTTTTCTTCTTAAAAAAATTTTTTTGGCTTTGTGAACTCAGAAAAATTGTATTTAAAAACACAATGAATCACTTAAATAACATTTAGATACAACCCTTATCATCCTAGAATGGGAATCCTTACAAGTTTATATGTGGGCTTCTAAAATAAAGGGATTTTTTCCTAGTCACTTCTGTGAAAACAGGGATGAATCTAGTGCTTTATGCACTCAGGAGCTGATGCCTGCAAAGTGCAGTTCTTACACATTTCTTTATTCCCAGTGCTAAGAAAACCCTAGCTTTTTTTTTTTCATGTTTCATCAAAAATGTTTTTCTGGAACAAACCAAAACAAACAAAACCCAACCAGTCTTTTGTTGGTTGCTCCACTTCCCAAAAGGGTCCAGGGCACTCAGTGACACAGCATCTGTCTTAGATGCTATTGAAGGCATTCAGCTTCTAAATGCTCTTCCACTGACGTTCTTTTATGCTGTGGTATTTGAAAAACTCATACAACAGGGCTGGAGGAAAGGAAAAAGGCATCTTTTGAATAGGGTGGAAAATATTTAATCTTCTCTCTACATGATTTATGTCTTAAATTCTCAGGAACATGTCTGGAAAAGCCAAGTATTCATATAAATTTATTAAAATTAATGTTGTTTTTGCTATTAACAACAGGTTATTGGAATAATCCCTGTAGGATTTTACATTTAAAACTGGCTGAAGTCTTCAAGCCCCAATGTCCTTTTACTAAAAGTGTTCAGGATTAGACCCTAGGTTTGTGCTGCTTATTTCGATTTCTATGTTCACTACTTTTAAAGGAGAAAAAGAATTAATGCGATTTCTTCCTTAGCAAAGCCTCTGGACTAATGCTGGTCTTTTCAGCACTGTCCCTTTAAACCATTCAAGGTGTTTATTTTGTGCATGAAGAAAGACTTTACTGCTCTGAGTAACATAATCCTGGCTGTGTGCAGAAATGGGCTGGGTGTGTGTGTGCATGGAAAGAGGAAGGCCAATTGTTCTTTTTGTTTATAAAAACCAGTGCTCCTTTTTAATAGAGATTTTACTGTAGCCCTCTGTATTTTTCCTCATCATAGAGAAATCCAGTGAAATTGTATCTATTTCCTCAGACTGCTGTCCTAGATACCTTAACACCACATGGATAGTAGATGCGTTAAATCAGAGGGGATTTTTTGGTTTTTTATCACCTCTGGGGAAGTGTTTGTTCTTGTATCTTTTCTTTTACTTCATAAAAAGAGAGAAAAAAAAATCCATAAAGAAAGAAAGGAAAAGAAAAACTTCACAGAACAGTAAACCTGAGACACGGATTCGAATGCCAGACAGTTGAATGAACAGGATAATCGGGGTATTTTTTTTGACAGGTGCGACAGCCTGCCTATGACTGGCATTATAATCATTACCATTTTAATAAGGCTCTAATAGGGGGGCCGATAATTCAATGGGGTGTGAGGATCCTAATTCAACTCCCAATCCCACATGAATGTGCTAGAATTTGTGGGCTTTGTTTTCCTCTTTTGTACCCCTGAATGCAAATAATTACTGGCTATAGATTCAAAAATTCTTAGAACTGGAAGCTAAATTAGCTCTCCTAATACTGCACAAGAATGTCAATACTCAGGGGGGAAAAAAAGGAAGTAAGTGGTTTTTGGTTGTTTTTTTGTATTACACTTGTGGTACTGCAAAGGTTCTTTAGCTTAAGTGGTTTGGTTGGCAGTGTGAATAATACCAGCACTGTTTGTAAAGGACGTGCAGCTCTCTTTTCCCCTGCTCTCCCCAAAAGGAAAAGTAAATGTATTTGTCTGAAAATCATTTCTGGAAAATCATATGCTGCTTTCTACCTGTCTTTCTTGTTGATGTTGCCTCACTCTGCTCCAGATGTGTCTGTCCTCTCCGTATTGTTTCAGCAGTGGCAAGTGGCATGTTCAGGATCTGTGGCTGTGCTTTCACAGCAGCCCTGTGGGCACTAAAGCAGTCAGTTTAGCCCTTTCAGATGATCCTACAAAACAATTTCAAATCCCAAGGCAGCACCCCACACTGGGGTTTGAGGCTGAGTGCTGAAGGTACACTGTGGGTGCAGGAGCTGCTCAGCACCTGGGTGTTTCCAAATGTGAAGGAACGCACCCATCTCTGCTTTGGACACCACTTGCATTTGTGTTTAATAGAATTTGAGCAGTTTTTTTAAAACCCAGGAGGTTAAGGGGTCAGCAGCCCTCCTTCCTTGCTCCTACCAACTCCTACCATGTGTCTGACTGGGGATGCAGGACCAGGTAAGGAGAAATGGACTCCTCTCTCTGTTAACAGCCAGAACAAAAAACCTTTTTTTTTTTGGTCCCTGCTGACCACGCAATGAATTTCTCTATTCATTTGTGGTCAATAAGATATATATTATTATTTCTATCTAATGACCAACAGTGCTACATGGGACAAGCCTTTGAAAAATTGAGAGGGATATTTCCATATAACCCCTTGCAGCTGGAATCAGCTTTTCCCACCCACTATTTCTGATCCTAAATTAGCTGTGGAGTCTTGCCATGCTTTCAGTCCTCTTTCTCTTTCTGCACATGCATTGCCTGATGTGTAAGGAACATGACCAGCACTTGGTGTATAAGGGAGTAAAAGATAAACAAAGGCACTTTATATCATGTATGAGTGGGAAATAACTGAGGTGGACAAACCAATCTGTGAAAACCAGCCTGAACCTTTGCCCCAAACTGAAATGCAGAGTTTTGGAGCTTGGCCAAAATCTGGTTAATCTTTCTCCTTCTCTGTCTTTTAATGGTATTTATGGTTATGCAGCACTTCCTGGTTTCATCTGGTCCAAAAGCAGGAGACTGAAATATCATTGAAGAGGCTATTCACAGTGTTTCCAGCTGGCTAGGACCATGGAATGAAAGATCTCTCACAATCAGGTCTGTTCTAGAAGGGATTCTGATGGATTTCTATCCTGATGAGGTTCTGATGAACAGCCAAACTATCAGAAAATTCTCCTAATTAAATTGCAACTTTAAAAATATGCCCATACACAAAATAACTGACATCCTTCACATGATGAACCTGGGTACAGAAAATTGCCTCACTAGGTTTCTTTTTTGCCTTTTTGTGCAAAAGATGTTATTTTTTCTTGTCATTGGAAGGCTCCTCATGGACTTGATATGTACACAGGCTATTTGTGCTCTCTTTGGGATAATGTTCTTTAGGGATTTCAAGTTTTCATGGACACTAAGATGCAAACCCAGATAGTTTCTATTTTGATTCAGACATTGAAACAACTTCTCAATCCTGTGGTTTCTTTGAGCAGAAAATGACAGGCTTTGGAAACGATCACTGCCTTTCTGCAGGTGCTAAAAAGAATATATGGAGGTCGACTCCCCATTGCATATGGTTTGATTTAGGCTGGATGTTGTTACAGAGCAAATGCTGGGACAGGCTGTGAGGAGCAAAACCTATAGATGGAGAGGGTAATCCTTCTCTCTGTTTTAGCTTACCTCTTCCTGCCATTGTGGCTAATTATTGTTCCTGTGTGACAATTTTCCTAGTTTTGTTAAAAAGGTTGTTGAGAAATTTGTGAAGAAGCAACTGAAGATGTCCCTCTTATCCTTAGTCTTTATTCAGTTCTCTGGGGGCTGAGATAAATCCAGTAGTTTGGAGACAACTTTGAGAGTACCCAAAGCTCTCCCTGCTGACTTGGACTACATAACATGGTTGACTTTCTTTAGGCATTGATCAATAACTTTATTCTTCTCTCTTAGACATCACAGGAGGTGGTGCTAGACTGGCTTCTGCCTGGCAAGCACTGTCCTTGGGGACTCTCTCTGGCTAAGCAAAGGTTCCAGAAAAAAAAGAATCACAAATATTTTAAAGATTCATGTATATTACCTGCTAGTGCTCTTATCTGTCAAATTTGCCACTGTTATCATCACTGTATCATCACCATGTCCAGAGGTGGGCCCAGAGCTGAGCATGGCTCTGGAGCAACTGTCCTGCCCCAAACAGCTCAGCAGTCTGAAAAAAATACAGCATGCCTGATGAGCATAAGGGAACAGCATTTTTCTATCCTGTGGTGGAGAGAAACTGTTTCTAAACTTAGATTATTTGTTTAGGCTACCAAAAAGAGAGTACAGAGTTATTTATCTTGTTTTATAGCTCTCCACATGCTCCCTGTTGCCCATCTGTTTGAGGGAGGTTTCTTCATGGGTGATGTTTCAGCCTTTGCACCTACAAAGACATTCAGGAAAATGCTCCTGTGGGTTTAACAGGAGTGGCTATCAGATTGAAATCCATGTGGAAAGACCTGAGCCACGAGGACTCTTCCCATTTGATTCCAGCCCAAATGAGTCCAAACCTGCTAAGAAACAGAGAAAAAAGAAAAGCTTTTCCTTCCCTGTTGAGGGACAAAGCAGGAGGGAAAAAGGCATGTGAAGATGCTGAATTTCCTTTCCCTAATAGGAACTAGGGAAGTAGGCAAGATTTAATGGTGTTGTTGAGCTTTTCATTGGGTAGCAAACTTTCTTGCAGGTGGAAGATAAGGTAGTTAAAGTTGTCCCAAAAAACCAAAAGAAAGCAAACACCATCCAGTTCTTAACTTTCAGTGATGTTACTCCAAAGGGTTATGATGCAGCAGCCAAAGGAATTATTTCTGCCTATGTCACTGGTCTGCTGCCTGGTTCCAGCATTTCACTTCCCTCTGCTGTAGCTTGCCCTTGTCAAAGCAAAATCTAATACTGAACTGTCCCTCAGCAGGTCTGTTCAGGGTTGATGAAGTTTTTTTGGAGAAGGGGCTGCTGCTAAAAAAGCTGCTGCAAAAGTTTTGACCACTAGCATTCACTTTGATGTATCCAAAGTAACCATTTTTCCCTAAAGTGCTGGAAGTTCATTATGCAAAGAATTTAGATTAACATTAAATACAGAAGGTTTTAGAAATCTTTCACCTTGAAGGCTGGCAAAACTGGCATATTCACAGCAGAAGTGAAAGACACGTTTTATCTGTGTTGTCCTTTGTAATTATGCTGCTGAATAACAGGAGTATTATCACACCAGGGTTAGTGCCAGAGGATTACCCAAAGTTTTTCAAATGGGATGGTAAAGTGGTGCAAACAGGTGCATAGACAAAGAGCAAAAAGAGGGGAGGAAAGTAGGAGAAAGAAAGCTGAAGCCTCCTAATTTCAGCCACATAGCAAAATTAATGGTTTCTCTAAGTGAATAGCATAGCTAGATTACTATTGAGCCTATAAAATTAGAGGAATGGGTCAGATTCTTCATTTCACTTCTGTTTTAACTTAAGCAAAGGAGCTCACTTTATTAGTGCTTTACCTAAAAAAAAAAATCTTTTCATTGCAATAATTTTGCGGTAGAAAAAGTGACTCATAAGAAGAATATGGACTCTGAAATTTACTTCCCAAGAACTCCCTCTGCAAACTGGGTGCTGCAAAGTGGGATTTCTTTTTGAACATTCCACATGTGTGTATCCAGAAAGAGAGAGGAAGAAAATTCTAAATGAAGTTAAAATATCTTTACAAGCAAAACACAACATAAGCACATGCTCATTATATTTTGGTGTCACTTTTTTGGTAAATATTTGTGTGTTGTTTTATTTGTGTACATTAGAGCAAAATGGATATTTCTTAACCTCTTCAGAAAATAATGATGTACTTTTGCACAGTTCCTTTGCAAGATTAAACTTGGAGAAAGTTTTTGGCGCCAATTTTGAGTATGAAATGTATCAAGAGATGCATTTCAGTATTTACTGTTAATTACCACAAACAAAGCTGGTAAGGTTTTGGATATGGATGTCTAAAATTACCTGGGGAAGGACAGAACAGGAAATTGGGTATTTTGCCCTCTTTCTCAAACAGTAGCTTTGGGAACATTTTGCGGTGGAAGGAAGCAATACTTCAGGAATTTGGGTCACTGGGGAAAGTAGCCCATCTCAGATTTCTGTGTTACCTCTGTCTGCTGGCTGTCACTGAGAACAGGGGAATATTTTAGCTTACTGATTTCCCTGCTTTTGAGGTAAACCTCTAGGTAACTAGAGGCTGGCAACTAACCCTTTGGTCCCCACAAAGATCTGCAAGAGTAATAGGGGCTAGGATGGATCTGAGATGACACATTGATGCTCCCCCTGACTAATGCCTACACTGGGATTTCTATAATTCTGAGCAAGAGGCTGAAGGCATCTATGGCTTTGTTTTGTAATTAGAACGTGGCAGTCTCTGAAAGGAGCTCTCCTTAGAATATTTGCTGTAAAGAATTATCAGTATAAATATCTGTAATTGCTGCTCCCTGAATCACGTGGTGGGGGCAAATCATGAGCTTCACGGCTATGCAAATAAACGGCAGCCTCGCGATGCCCTGTCCCCTCTGTTTTCCTGTCGGCTCTGTTCTTGTGCATCACTAAAGGGCATTGAAATTGCACAAGTCAGCCCTCTCAGCGGGCTTGGTGCCCCGCTGGCTCACAAGAAAAGGGCCAGCAGGGAGTTTAGGGGCAACAGAGTACACATGTATGTGCTCGCTCCACATGCACGCCCTGCCTGTCAGCCCAGCAAGACCCGTCACCCTTGTGATTGTCGTTTTGATCCCACTCCTTCAGCTGACATGCTCCGAGTCCTGCAGCCAGGGCTGTGCAGGACTGACACTTTCCTGTCCCAGAAAGAGCCCTGAGATAACAGCAGACTTTGTGGTCTTTCAGATTTAGTTTCTATCTGAATTTAAAGTGGTGGTGTTGTCTTGGTGACAGTAACTAAACATCGTTATCTGACTTTGTCTGTATCATAACATAGCCAAGATGGGACATCTGAGATCATGCCTAGGTTTACAGGAACTCACAAATCAGAAATTCATTCCCTTTGAGTTATTCTTTCATTTCTGTGTATACATGTGAAAAAATAGCACTTTTTTATGTTTTGGAACAACTTTACTGAAACTAAATATTTTGGCATTATCAAAACGATTTTTTTTCCTGTTCTTAGTAAAACGAAAAAAAAAATCAGCAAACTCAGTTTTGTTAATAGGGTCTGTATTGCCTAATAAGAAAGTATTTAATTTGAAAATGCAAGGTAAGTCTAGTTACATGGTTCTCAGGACAGTTTCTAGTGGGTGAATATTTCATGATCCTGAAGATCAAGCTCTGCATGAAAATTTGTGCCTCCTGTGTGCTAATGCAGTAGCTGGGATCAGCAGAAGTGTACAAGACAAGACATTCTTGCATTAGATATGGCTGACAGCAAAGCTTGCCAAACAAAGTATTTCTGCCTTGTTGGTTTGCTTGAAGTTTCATCCATGGATATGGAGATGGTGAGGTTCTTTTGTGTTCCTCCTTTTCCTAGCCCTTTTTCCTAGGAAGCAATGCATGATTAAGCTGGCTCCAGGTCTCAATTTTTTGAACTTGTCTGCTTGACTAGAAGAGAAACAGCCAGATGAATCTTTCTTACTGGAATAAAGCCTGAAACCTAATCTTAGCTGTACTATTACCTGCAGAGGATCTAAAGAGGGGTGAGGAAAATGCAGATGCAAGTCTCCTGCTGGGACAGCACCAGGTTCCTTTTACCTCTTGTGGGGCATCATGTCTTTCAAGAATGTTCCACTAAGAAGGATGAGAGCAAAATGGAGTTTGTTGTCAGCCTGAGAAATTCACTCCTAGTGTTTTCTGCAATAGATTCAAAAGTCACTATTTCATCTCATTTCATACAAGCCAGACTGCTAGGGGACAGTAATCAGTGGTTCTCCATGGATGATTCCAGTTTTCCATTAGCAATGGAGTCTGGCCATAGAATTTGCCTAGATTTTGGGTTAGGGTGTTCATAGGACTCATCAAACAAAACTAGGAGAGTAAAGATTCAGTAGAGAAGATTTCCAGAGGCAACCCCCTCACAGCTGTTAAACATTAAAGTTGAAATTAAAGTTCAGACACACTGACTACAAAATGACCCATTTAGAGCATGGAGAATTTTTCTTAAATAAATAAAGATGACTTAGTCAAGTGGGCTGAGATGTAGCCCTTATACAGCTGGTAAAAAGTTCAGGTAAATTCTACTTTATAAAAGAGTTGTATGATAAGAGTAAGCAGGGGGTACAGAGCATAGCACTTGTCACAACAGTGAGCAAAATTGTGTCCAGAAGTAACATGAGAGCCCAGAGAAATATGGCTAATGGAGAAATGGATCTCTGCAGAAGAGAAAGAGTGGCTTATTTTCCAGTTGCAAGGAAATAATCAGGATGAGAAAAGTGCTGGCTGTCAGACTGACTTGTGTGGCACAAGAAGTCAGGTGTTCCAACCCCTGGAAGTGATGGAGGTGTTGTTGTGTAGCATTGCTGGGGCAGGGTATCAGCCTTGCTGACAGACCAAAGCCTCTGGCTATCATTTCTGTGGTCTGCTCAGAACCACAGCCTGCTCTTTGGTCACTGTGTACAGGGAATAAGCTGGAAACCCACGGGGATCTGGTTTTCAAGCAAAACTTTCATCCTTCCACAGCAAGGGAGGAAGGCTACAAATGAGACAGGCTGACTTTAGCTTTGTTTTGTTGGATTCTTTTGTTTGTTGGTTTGGTTTGTTTTTTTTTTTTAACACCTTCTCCTGACTGCAAAGTTTTCTGGTTCTTTTTCCTGGAGCCATTTTAAAGATTTTTGACATTTCTTGCCAATGTGGGGTTTTTTTGGGTTGGTTTTTTTTTTTTGAAAGGGACAAAATCTAGAAAAAAGTAATATTCTCACCATGGTGACCTTTACCTCTCAGAGCTGTCTGGAGCAGAGTTCAACACATCTGTGAGGACACTCTAAAGAAAGGAGATTTGTACAAGATTATGGAGATTTCCAAAAGAGCTTAATAGGCACCATTTTTCCTTGTCTGTTTATTTTATTTACATGAATTTATTGCAATGTCATAAGCTCTGGGGAAAATAAAGTATTTTCTGCCATTATTAGATATATATTCAAACAAACAAACAAAATAATATTGTACAGGAGGGTGATAATGCCAGGAACTGACATCTTCCTTCTACTCCATTTATCTCAGCAATGCACTCTTAGTCTGGAAACTGTGATATTGAATATTGTCAGGTTGGGTTTCCACTAATTAATGAAAAACAGGCTGCAAGCACAAAGGATTAATTTGGCCTATTCAATCTGATCACAAACATTTTGAGGATCTGTTTAGCTTTTTTGAATGGTGTGAGGTAAACCAAGAGAAAAAACATTTTTTTTCAGCTAGTCAGCCAGAAAAAAAAAATCCACATGGATTTACCTAATGGGGTCAATCTGAGAAAAGCAGAACATTGTTCCTAGGAGCCAGACAAGGCAGTTATCTTATGGAGAGGAATGGTTCTGAGGCTCTAAAAACTTTAGAGCTACCAACTACCTCTGTGAATTTAAGCAGGCAGCTTTGCTCTGCCTTCAGAGAGAGTTTGCACTCCCAGTATCAGGTGGAACTAACAACCCCTGTGCTTTCTGGGAGCCACAGGCCCATTTGCAGGGATTTTGCAATGAGTGTAGTACAAAGCATCTGAGTCAGGTTCTCATCTGGTGAAATCAATGTCCTTGGTCAATGAAGAGCCTGGCAGTCTATATTCAGGTCCTGCCTGCACAGTGTGGAGTGTCTTTGATTAAAATGTAATCAGAAACCAGCAAAGAGATAATTGGCATGTGTATTACTGCAAAACATGCATAAACCAATTCTGCTAGGCTTAGGCAGTAAATATGTACCCAGGCTGATGTGCTAGCAGTGAGCTGCTCGCTTGCTCCCAGGACTTAATTACGTGTTACGCCGATCGATGAAAGGTTAAAACAGTTGAATCAATATTTTATTGCTCTGCTGTAAACTGTGGTTATAGCATATTAGACTATGAGTGGCTGGCAAGTTTAAAAGCGTGTAACCGAATCAAAGTCTGAGTAAGTGTTGTGTGTGCAATTTAGAAACAGTTAATACCTTCCAATTGAGAGGATTTGTTTCTAATTAATATAAAAGCTGTTTATTTAAATCCTAGGCAGGCAGTATTTAAATACACAACAAGTCACCTGGGAATCCCATCTAAACCACTTTGTGGAAAGCTGTTATGTTGTGCT
Source organism: Fringilla coelebs (assembly GCF_963513975.1). Taxonomy (NCBI): domain Eukaryota; kingdom Metazoa; phylum Chordata; class Aves; order Passeriformes; family Fringillidae; genus Fringilla; species Fringilla coelebs. The sequence goes on along the minus strand of NC_140033.1, from coordinate 63,543,435 downwards.
GAAATAAATCTAGCATGAAGTAACTGTACTCCATTCAGAGTGTAGAACAGTTCTCTGCGTGCTGTTTTCTATTTTCTTCTTCTTCCTTAATACCCTAAAATATTCTTGGCCTTGTTCCATGTTAAGGAATGGTGAAAGTTACAGTGTTGCTGCAGTTTCCTGTCCTCTTATTGCCTGTATATCCTCAGTCAGCCATTGGCAGCACTTGTTTTGAGAATGTGTCATGTATGAACAAAATGAAAGATAAGCCCTGACAAGAGGAGCACACAAAGTCAATAAGCTGAAGCCACACAGTAAGATGAACACAAACATTTACAGAGTTTGCAAATTATAGTCTCTAGAGTTCCTAGAATACATAAGACCATGACTTTGTTTTCTTGATGGGGCTTTTCAAGTGGACTTGTTAAGATATTTTTAAAATTTTTGTGAGGTTTGAAAGCCTTATAGGGAGTGAGGATAGAAGCATCAAAAGGTCTTAAAACCTTGTTAGCAGAAGAGTTGCTGATTTCTTTGGCTTTAATTTTTAGATTTATTTTACTTTTTCCCCTTTCTTGGAAGAATAGAATAAGTAATGCCTTTATTTAAAGAAAAAGACTGAAAATATTTCAAAGTTAAGAATATTTGTGCATAATCTGGAGTGAAAGAGTTTTTAAAACCTTCATAATTTTGTGATAGTCCATCTTTCACCAGCAGTACATACCTGTCATTTTCTCCAGGTATCTTCATTTTCTCCCCTCCATTTTTTCCCCATTTCATCCAACCTCTCCATTCCCTATCAGTGTGCGCTGTGGCAACATTGACACCTGCAGCTCATCCCAGGCCATATCAAAGAAGAAGCCAACAGCTCTGTGAAAGGTGTTACTGGTAACCCCCTGCTTCATCTGCAGTTCATAGAGCAGGCTGTGAATTTTAGCAGTTTCCTAAAGTGGGGGAGTGTGTGAGGGAAAATTGGATGGTTTGGGCTAGTATTTTACTGTGGGTTTGTTGATCTGGCTCCATGAGAGGAGTCAGCAATGACCAGTTCCTTTATTGTTTTATTTTTATCATGCTCGTCACATGATGGATGAGTTTGTCCCTTGCAAACTTAGGGAAGCCAATGCCTTTATTTCATTTTCCCCTGGCATAGTTGTAAAATCAGCCTCAAGTAACTTTCTCTGCTTTTTAATTATGTGCTAATGAGGTTTTTAGTGAGCGTTTTTTCCTTCACACATCTTCCTCCAATCCTCTCAGGAGCTCAGACTCCAGCACTGCTCACCCATCGCTACCTCCACTTAGCCAAGGGATGTCTGCCTTGCAGGAAAGCAAGAGTGATGTAAATTTTTAGCTGACAGGCCTTCCAATGGCATATAGTGTATATCTTTGAAAGGAATAAACAAGTCAGCTGGTTAAGCTCTATTTCTGCAGGGCTTCCCTGCTGCTGATGGTTTCCTGGGTGTGTTTTGAGGCACCTCCGAAATGTGCAGCTTTAAAATCTCTCAGGAGAGTAAAATCTCAGAGTTGAATCAGTGGGAAGGAACGTCATTGTATCAGGACTGGGGAGCAAGGAATGCTTGCCATGCAGACAGTTGTAATTTACAGGCTATAAATGAATCTATTTAGATAACAGAAAAATGAAGCCAAGCCTCATCTGTCTTTTTTTTCTTTTTTTTTACCCAACATAAGAGAAGTCGCGTTACCCCTTAACAGACTTGCTTCTGCACACCTCTGCTTTTTCCTGTCTGCTGCACCTCTCAGCAGCTACATCACAGAGTGTTTTAGGATGGATGTGCCACTAAGCAGGGGAAAGTAATTTCCCACAACAATGATAAATCCAACCGTAAACGTAGGGCAAATCCCTGCATGCAAAGCTTATGGATTGTAACTACTGACTGAAAGACAAGCACAGCATTCAGTAGCTTTGAGGGTGCCTTGGCTCTAATAACAAGCCGGGTGGCTGGTGGCATGAGGGTTATCAGGAAGTTAGATGCCATCTTCAGCAAGGCTTTGAACAGGCTCTCCATAAAGCACAGGTGCATTATGTTGGGTTAACCCATTTCAGATGGGGCTGCATGCCTCGGGGTGAATCGGGAAGAAATCACTGTCAGCGATCAAATATTGATATATTGTCCTAGCCACTGATGTTAACGCAATTGGAGTCTTTTATGAGTCTTTACTTGGCGAAGACTTAGAAGTGCACTGACTTAGACCTGGGTTATCTCTGGGCCTGGAGAGCAGGTGGCCAGGCAGTGCTCAGGTGGGGATTATTGCTGCCGACAGCACTCGAACGCTTGCCTTGCACCTGCCTCCTCCTCATAACAAGCACGCTAAAGATAAAAAGAGTCCGATTCCCTGGCACTGGCAACTTCTCCAATCTTTCAAAAACAAACACTCAACCTTGACTGTAAAATTAAATAGAAAATAAGAGTTGCCACTACCTTCTATTGCATGTTGATTGACCTGAGCACTCTCCAATCGCAAACATAAAAGATTAGATATCACTTTCCATACAGGTGTATGCAAACCATTTTTCGTCTAACTGGGAGAACAAATTGTTCAAAGTTCTGGAAAATGTCCGTGTGCACTTTTACATGTGTACTTAGCAAAAGGAAGGCATTGACTTATGCCTTCAAAGGTGGTGATTTACAATGTCCTGTCTAGTGTTTCCAAAATCAAGAATTTTGTTTAAGCTTAGCAGAATGTACTGAAAGATGATTTCTGATGCACTGTGTGCGTTTACAGTGCAAATACAGGCACAGGCTTTTTAGAGATTAATTACTCAAAGAGATCTCACACAGGAAAGAGCCAGCACTACAGAGGATGGGGGAGAAAGGATCTTCTCCTTCTCAGAGACAAGAGAAACTTCAAAAAGGAAAGGATTCATGTGGTAAAGTCAGTCTTGGGAGGGATGAGGGTAACAAAGTGAAGACACAATTTCTGTTTGGAGGAGATGGACAGCATCCTTGACTGTCATAATGGTTTTGAATTCAAAATTCGCTGATTTTCTTTGCTTAAAAAGCTATGGATTTTTGGTTTTTTTAAGAAAAGGAGAGAGAGAGAGAAAAGGAGTCTACATTTCTGAGAAAAGAAAATAGCATAACTTGGTAACAGTGCTGAAAACAGCTAATGAAAATTTTAAGATAAATTTTCAGCAAACATTGGTTATGTCACTAAAGACTGTTCTAGATGCTTCATAAACTAAATTGGAACAATGATTTCCTACTTGTTTCTTGAATGGTTTGCTATTCTCCAAAAAATGTGAGTCCTCAATTTCTCTTTCAGTGCTAGTGAAATGAGTATTTTTCAAGAATTAGAGAGGGAATTTTTGCTCCCCACAAGAAAGGGCCTACCTTTGCAGCAGTTGCCTCAGGAAAGAGAAAGTCTGTCCCTCTTCTCCCTTCAAGGATTAGTTATTTCAGAGGCTAATTGTCCTAGTCTGAAAGGATTTGTTGATACAACAGCTGAAAGTCAAAAAACAAGTTGACATTTCTGCCTGGGCAAAGACAGCTTTTTTCCTAGTTGAGAGAGACTGTTAGCTGGCTGCTGCTGCTGTGATCTATATCCTTGTGGCTATTTAAAATGAAGGACCAGATTTTCCTTTTCTTTGCTGGTGTGTTCATGACACAGAGCAGCCACTGAAGGGATGCCGTGCTTTGGTGTCTGGGGTGTTTCAGGGCATGGCCCAGCAATGGTCAGAGTCACTGGGAAACTCTGGAATGTGCTGTAGTGGACACAAGGTTAGGTCCACACTGCTTCCTGAGGGTTTCCACATGAACACTCCCCAGGTCTGACAGACCACATATCTGGGCAGATGTGTGGCAGGTCTTGGCCATGGGGGAGTTCTGAGTCCTGGCACTCTCACACTGGCCTGGCTCTGTGCAGGCACCATGAATCCCTGTGTGAATAAGGCAAGTGGGCATCACACGCCACCATCACAGCTAAGAGTGGAGAACACCTTCTCATACAATATAAACAAGCAACTTTACCTTGTCCTTTTGTCAGAATAATTTCAGGCAGCTCTACCTAAAATTCCATTTCCTCTCTTTTATGCAGTCACTTTGTGTATTACTTTGGGGGAAAATATTCCTAATACATTACTAGACATTTGCCTTTTTTCTAAAATTATTTTGAAAATGCTTTTCTATGCTTATTCCTTTTGTGGAAGGTCTCTTGACTAATGCTTTGGGCTGGAAGATGATAATTTCTCTTTTAAGGCCTTCATACTTCATCTCACCATTCCTTTCAACGGGGTCTACAAATCACAACTGCCCACCCTTAATTACGAGGGTTTTTGATTATGTTTTAATTGCTAGAGGATTATCTAGGTAGGAATAGATTGAATCATATCATTGAAGGCTTTTTACAGCCTTCAGGCTGTAATATTCATTCCATTCATTCTGGGACATGTCAGAGTCTGCATCACAAAGCAGCTACTCACCAGAATAAAATGATGCTTACCTTCAGCTAGGCTCATACATCTGGTCCTCTGCTTTTGGAAGATGTGTGTTCAATTCTCCTCCCTGAGAATGCAGATCAGAGATCTTCCTCTTCAGTTTCTTAGGGTTCTGCTGAACATCCTAACTTGCACAAAGTGTCTCTGCATCAGCAGGCAGGGGCTGGAGTCCTTCCTGCACCGCTGCCCCCAGTGTTGCAGCAGGGAGGAGATAAGCTGTTTAAGGGATTGGGCTACTGCAAACTTCTGAGCAAAGGCCAGCTTGGGCTTTTCAAGCACATGCTGCATCTCTTGCTGCCCAGATTTGTATTGCCTGCATATCAGCCTTTCTGGTTGATGCCATGAATTAGACCCAAATGCTGTTTGACAGCCACAAGGCAGAAAATAAAAGTGCAGTAATAATGCCAAGCTTTATTACTGCAAGCACTATAGACAGTATCTGGTACTGTGTTTGTCATGACGATGATTGCAAAGAAATCTAAGTTAGGACTGGTAATAAATGACAGGAGTATCTTTCCCTGTCTCACATCATACCTCACAAAACAGCCAGAAGGCACAAAGGGGAGTGACAGTGGAGGGTCTTTTACTCTGCATGCTTGGCTGAGCCTCAGACAGGGTGAGAGAGATCATGGCTGCACTGTCAGGGAGTTCAGTGAGAACACACACACCCTGTTGGCTCTGAATTTGCTAGTTCAAGGCCATGCATGTGTTGACAGAGTGCTGAGCTGAGCACAAGTGAATAGTCCTGGCTGAGAGGGAAAGCCCGTGTGTGTGTCAGGCTGATAAAGCTGCTCATCCTGCTGCAAGTGTGCCTGCATGGCAGCATGCTCTCCTACAGAGGCACAATCCCCCAAGCATTGGGCTCTGCTGGGCTCTGCTCCCACTCCAAACTGATTTGGGAAATGGACAATTTTCTTCCTGTAAAAGGGTGGCTGCAAAGCTTTTTTTCCCCAACCTGGTGCCCATTTAAACTGTCAGATCTATTGCAGCTGTGAAGGGGTTGTATCTGGCACATCTGCACCCTTATTTCACATAAGCATTGCTAATTCATGAGATTCTGGAGGTGTGTATGGGTTACTGAGCACCACAGAGCACTCTGAAGGGTCTCATGGTCATTGGACAAAATCCTTGCTCTGCACAACATATTCACCCTTTCTATTAGACATGTTTTGAAAATCCTAGAGGAAGGACCTCGCATGATATCTGGGAATCACAGATAACTGTTCCTTTAGTCCTATAAAGGTCAAGGCTTGGCCAGGTGAATACTGCTGTGTAGCACTCAAAATCTGTTTCTTCTGGTATCAGGAAAGGAGGTGTTCCTACAGTAGAGTGTCTGTATAGTAGATCAAAAAAGACATTGAGTGAGTACTTGATGCTGAAGATGTTAGATTGCATCTGGCATTGTCTGAGCTCTGTGGACCTTGCAGTACATCTAGACCAATGCAGTATAAGCAGAGCCTACAGCCAGTTGCTCCCAGGGTGCTGATGTCTCTCAGACCTGCCTGCCAGTCATTAGTTTCTACACATACACTGTATGTCATCTACCTGTGAACCTGCTTTCCTAACCATCACCAGCAGGCTCAGCCCATTCAATCTTGCTGCTGGAGCAGCCTTTTTAGAGCCCAAGTGGTGAGCACTAAGGTTGGGGAACTCCAGCTGTTGTGTCCCAGTAACACATGCTTTAACCATTGCATGTTCAGCAAGAACCACAACCACATTCACCTGGCTGAGATGAGTGTCATCTCAGCCAGGCCATCACTTCTGAAGTCTTCACTGGCTAAGGGAGAAGCTGTTTTGTGGGTTCATGAGCATAGGGACGTGCAGTGTTGTTATGGCTTGTATCACCACACTGCATACAAAGTATTAGAAATGCACCTGAGAACACATGGTCATCTCGGGCAAAATGCCTGTGCCTTTGCTGTCCTGAGGTGCAGCATGGAATTAAAGCTTTTCTTGACGTGCTTAGCCGTAGGAATATTCTCCAAGTAGGCACGTTTCCCTAGTGTTTAAACCGGGTGATTCTAAAAATATTCCCTTTGAAGCCAAGGGGACTCAGCAGGGATTTTGGCTCCTGCATTTTGCAGGAACTGGAAGCGTTTCCAGCATGGTTTAGCCTGTCGCTGGCAGAGGAATTTCCATGCTTTCCAAGCACGGCTGCCAGCCCTCCGGCGAGCGGGCCGGGCCGGGCCGGGCCGGGCGCGGGCGGCGGCGCTGTCCGTGGTGCTGCCCCGCGGACCCGGGGGTGCCCGTGCGGGAGGCGTGCGGGTCTGTGCCCACCGGTGTGAGCTTGAGCGAGGGTACAGCTGTGTGCAGACGGGTCTTGAGGGGTGGGGGGGTTATGTGTTAGGTGCACCGTGGAATCACAGAATGGGTTGGGCTGGAAGGGACATGAAAGGTCACTTAGTTCCAACTTCCCTCCTATGGGCAGGGATCTGTCCTGGCCTTGGAACTGCCAGGGATGGAGCATCCACAACTTCTTTAGGAAACTTAGTCCAGTGCCTCACCAGTCTCTTTTTATGATAAAATTTTAAAATGGTATCATTTTGATATAATTGCACACAGTCAGAATCTCAGTGCAACTCTCACAAGCTCCTTATAGAGGCCTGAAATTTTCAAAACCTTCACAAGGCACATAAATCAGTATGGACAAGGGAAAACTGTATGAATTATTATTGTATTCATATCCCTTTACTTCCCCAGTTAGAAATACAACACAGAGACCATTTTAAAAGAGACTGAAATATTTCAGAAACCTTTCAGTGATTCTGATGCTTATTTTTTTCTCTGCTTGGTTCTAGTGGATAGCAGGATGTGTCCTGTTAGTTGTAATAGTATTTCTGTCATATTACAGTAATGCTGCTGGGTATTTTAAAACTTGCTAAAGAAAACCACCCTTTTTGCTACAGTGTACCAAGCTTGTGTGCAATTCATGTGATTATGGGCATAGACACCTCTGCCAGTTGCAGCCCAGGTATGGGAATCGCTATTTAATATTTCTGTGGTACGAGAGAAATCAGTAAAATTGTTGGGCAAGAGCTGTCTTGCAGATGATGAGATATGTCCCGCTGCTTCATTTCTGAGCAGCATTTCTTTTGCTGTTGATCAGCTAGAAGGCTAAGCTGGACCTATTCAGGAAGCATGATCTGCTCATTCTGTCATGTTCTGCTGGTGGCAAGTACCCCTTGATGCTCGTGCTCTCTTATAAATAGGTAACCTGTGAAGAATAACATTTAGCCCAGCAGGCTTTTCACTGGCAGCAGTAAAATGCTTCCCACTGTTAGAATATACAAATGTGGATTTTCAGAATAAATTTCTGAATTTTTCTGAAATTCCATCCCTCCTTGGGGTGGTGGGATGGTTCTTTGTGGAGACCTCATGATTCACAAGGTTCCTTTGCAACTCGCTCCAGGTAGCAGAGTTACCCAAATGCAAACACAGCTAAACCTCAGTGGAGAAGCCCAAAGCCTTTCCCTGTGTGTCCCTTCATGTGTTTTGATGGTGTTCTAAGGGGTGCCAAATCCTTTCCCAGGATCTTAGTGCAGGGAATGTGACAGAGCCACCGGCAGCTATTTTGGCTCACAGGATGCCCACAGCAGCTGCTCACGCTCTGGCCAGCTCTGGAGCACCACAGAGGCAGCTGCTTTGCACTCACTGAGGATCTGGGGATGTTGTTTCCATTGCCTCGTGCTCTTGATTTGAACCTTTCAGTGTCTGTACGCTGACCTTTGCGTACTTACCCTCCTCTTACTGGAGTGAAAGGGACGAGTAGTTCTTGCCCCTTTGTTTCAGAGAGCAATTCATTGTCCACTCTGTTTTCTAACACAAAATAAATAAGGAAATAATTTCATCATTACTTGTTAGTTTGGCTGTTTTTTAATGGGGATGTGGGGCAGCTGCATGTAGCTTTGAGAGTTTCCTTAGAAAACCCCAGGCCTTAAATACAAGAAGTGAACTGTTGGAGAGGGTACAGAATGACAGTGTACTTTGCTCTCTGTGTTTGGCAGGACTGGCAAATGGATATATAATGTGTTGCTTAATCACAAGGAAATCTGCCATGTGATCAATTATTCTTTAATTTCATCACTTTAATAATATGTCATCTTGGATTTGTGACACTGTTGGACAACACAAATGACCAATGAGGGGGATTTGGCCTGTGTCAGTGAACAGCATCTGCTCAGCCCCATGCCTGCAGAAATGCCTGAGGGAAGGTGGGAGTTTAACTTTACTCCCTTCTTCAGCAGATTAATGTTTCTAGGCTGAAAACAAGTATAGGATGAAAGGGGAATAATGCAAAACCAAAAAATCCATTCTGATTTAAAATTTAATTCAGTTGGGTTTTGTTTTGTTAGAAACCAGAAAAAAAAAAAAAAATCCCAGCTCTTCGAGGATCCCTGAATACAGGAAAGGTATTAATTTAGCTACTTATCTGGCTCATTTCCTAGAAACCTCACACTCCAGTGTTTTCTTCTTCACCACCACCAAAACACAAAATGGGTGATAATCCTTACTTCACCGATGGAATCTGAAATACAAGGACGCAAACTGTAGGGTCAAATTGTAGGCTAAGGCCCCATCTACTTGGCTTTTGCAGCTTGCCTTTCACTATAACACACCTCAGTTTATGCCAACAGGAGTCTCTTATCTTCCCCCCTTTCCCCTTCCAGCTGCAACTTCTGTCAAAGGTTAGTAATCAGGGTATGAAAGGTAAATAACGCTTTCCACCAAAGATCTCTGTCGAGATAAATGCCTCTCCATGAATCAGATTGACATCAGGAAAACAGCTGAAGACACATTCTGAAGTCTCAGCCCCACAGGATCGTTAGGAATATTACTGTCCCGACCTAATGAGCTACCACTGATCCTAAACAATGTCTAGGACAAAAGACTAGAGGGGGATTGGCTCCCCTCACCCTGCTGCCTGCAGACTTCTGACAACCCATTAAGGTTATAGCTATTCAGCTCTGTTCAGACGGCCCTTTTTTCCTTCCTTTTTTTCCCCCTAACAACTCCCAGCTAATGAGCAGACAGCGTTACTTTTATTTTGTGCAGGGAATGTATGGCTAAATAGGTGTCTGAGCATGGTTCTGGAAATTGGAATGAGGGAAGCAGAGGAAGGGAGACTGGAGGTCTTTTAGAAATGTTCCCATCGCCTTCATCTGTCAGGCAGAGAGCCTTGGCCGAGGAATCCTCCTCGCAGGGATGGTGAGGGTTTGAGGTTGAGCCTGTGCCACACCGGGCTAGCAGAGAGACAGCAGCCCAGTCCTGCTGATCCCTGCAGAAGAAATGGCCTGGGGAGGCAAAGCCAAAAGGCATCTTGGCATGTGCCGTCGGCTCTAGACACTCCTTGGACGCTGCCCTTGCCGTGTGCCTCCATCTACTTTTACTATAAAAATTCCCGAAGGCGCCAGTCTCTCTCTCTCCCTGTGCCTGCCCCCCCTTCCCTTGTACTTTACTAAGTGATTGGAGTTGCCCTCTTCCTTTTGCGCCTTCCCACCTCCTTCAAGCTCCCTCTTCAGCGACAAGCAGCATCACTAATTGCTTTTTAGGGTCCCTTTTCTGCTCTCTGTTCAAAATTCATGGGGCATTCCCTGGCCCCATTATGTTCCTTTCTGAACCTTTTCAGCTTCTTTTACAAACTTAGCACTTTCTGTGCTTCTCTTAGCCTGTGCAAAAAAAAAAAAAAGAAAAACCCGAAAAAAAAAGTTTGGAATTTTTTTTTTTTTTGGCAAGCAGGCCCCCTCCCTCTGCGGCCCCCCTCCCTGCCAGAAAAGCACACGCACGGGCCCACCTCCCATTGAATGGCGGGCTTTGTGCAGGGAATTTCCGGAACACAGCCCAGGGCTGGAGGCTCAGTGTGAGTGGAGGGGCTTTGGGCAAGGAGCCTCCCTTAAGCCCACCCCATTACCACGGTCACTGTTTGCCCTGGGCTCTCTAAAAGGACTATTGTTGCCTGTTGCCAGGTATTCCCTAGCAACACTTAAGCCAAGCTGCCTCCTCTATTTATGGCAGAAACTTTTCAATGGTCTCCAAAACACGTGCTTGTCAACTTCAGAGAATACCTTCAAACAGACACAGAGGGGGAAAAAGTAATCCCAAGCACTTGCTTTAGTTGAAATATGTGTGTTGGGGGTGTTTTTCGATTTCTTGTCATTTACCTTGGATCAGAAACCCAAACAATCACAATTAAAAAAAAAAAGATCCCACCCCATCATCTTCTCACAGCCCCTGTCCCCTGCACTGCTGAGCCTTTCCACTGGCAGGTGGGTGGGGGTCGTTTATTAGATGGATGAGCTTTTGCTACACTTTGAATCTTTTTGCACAAAAGATTGCTTCATTATTTTAAGACAGATTTCGGTTTCTTTGTGCGTGCCAGAGCCCTTACAAGAACCACCATACTTCTTGTGATGTCCACCAGCCAATGACCAATTACCAAGGGGGATGGAAGGTGGAAAGGAGGTCACTAAAATAACTGTACAGCATAGACATGGCACCAGCAAGTCATATCATGGAATGGTCAAGGTAATCCCGCGTGGTGGATGCACACACCTGTGGATTTATTTCAGGAATTACATATTCCTATGCTTGCATTTCTGCAGTCATTTTGTCAACTGCAGACTGTCAGTGGTTCAGTCAAGTTCAAAGAGGAACAAAGCTGCTGCATTTCCTAAAAGTTGCATATATATTTTGGTGAGCAAACGTAATGATGTGAGAGAAAAGCTTTTTACAGCAAGTCTCACTTGATAGAAATAGTCTTTGTTCTTTGTGTGATGTCATACAAAGAGTTCCAGCATAAATTGATGTCTTTGCTTCTATCACATTACTCGCAGATTTTTACTGCTAAAAAGCACTGAAGTCATTGTCACTTTTGGGAAAATCTTATCAGATAAGCAGATAAGACCAAGTAAGTAAGTACTCAAGTAAATAAGTAAGACCAAGTAAGTAAGACCAAGATTTACAAAGACAGATGTAGCAATGTGGCACCCAACCTATCATGAATTTCAGTGGACCGTGAGCGCCTCTGAGCTGCCCACCCACATATCCATGATAGCAGTGGGTGCATTCCCAGTGCTGTGGAGGACATCACACTGATGCAGTGTCAGCACCATGTCTGGAGTAATAACCTGGATTTTTCCCATCTGCAAATTCAAACTGTGTTTCCTGGCATGTCCTTTAAAGCTCCGGTACATTAATGTGACATCCTGCGCTGGGACTTCTTTCTCAGCCGTAGCCTCCCCCGGGCTGTGGTGGCCCCAAAAGCTGGGCTTCCCAGAGCCATGAAGGAGGCCAGCCTGAGGCAGCTGCCTGTGGTGGGAGCACCATGGAGGCCTTCAGAGCTGAAGCAAAGCCCCAGGAGTAAAACAGGACTGACTGACTGACAGGGAAAAGCTGTGCTGCTGTTTGCTGCTTTCTCTTCCCAGTAGATAGCTAAGGTCAAAGTTGCCTTTCTTGTTCTGAGCAAGAATCTGAAAATATTGCATAGATGCAACTCATTCTGTAAATGATTCTGGGTTGTGACTCTCTGATGAGCTGTGCCAGGCTTTTAGAAAGATTAGAGCATATAACTACATGATAGTTCTCTTTTATGACCTATAAGTACAGAAGCTACTCAGTCAATGACAATGTGTTCTTACTCCACAATTACATGCAGGTTTCATAATTATCTTTTCCCAGACGTGTGTGCCAGCACCTCCACAGAGAAGTGAAATAACTATGGTATACTCATCTATCTGCCCTGCATTCCCATCTGCCATGGAATAGTTCTTCCTCTCAGCTCAACCTTCAAAACTCTGTTTTGTTTCTGTTTCATAGAAGTACTGTAATTAGAAGATGCTAGATTTCCTCTGTTAACATATTCCCCTGCAGAGCTTGACATTACAGTGAATGCAAATGGTTTCATGAAGTGCAAGATTAGAGCTGTTTAAATAATTGTTGTAATTGGAAATATGTGTATTATTATCTCTCAAGATGTTTTAGATTGAATTTATGAAGTTCACATCTGGAAGAGCGGATATTAACCCTTTATGTGTTTCTGATCCTTTATCTAGGTAATCTGAAGCTCAGATTTCTGGTCCAGACCCTATAACACAACTGTTCTTAGCTTTGAAAAATACTGTGGTTTAGCCCTTGGTATTTATTCTATTAATCTCTGGATTATACTGCTTGTCTTAGAAAAAAATACATCAAAACCTACTAGGTTGGTCTGTGGAAAATCTGTCCCATGGTTCCTACTAAAATCAGTGGAGTACACAAGACATAATAGAGATTTCTGCCTTGCCCTGCATTTAGTCAGCAACTATATAGCAAAATTTTTCAGAAGGCCAAGATTTTTATTTCTGGAACATTTGCTGTTGTCCTTCTGCATGACCAGAGGCAGTGTAGGAAAGAGGCATTCATCTTCCTTTTCCAAGTCTCTCCAAAGTTCTTAGCTATTTTAGCCCTATGACCCCATTTAACCCATCTTTAGCACATAAAGGTGCTCAAATAACTTTAAAAAGGGCATGGAGAAAGGGATTCTCTGTAGAGGGACTGATCACTCAATACTTTCTGTTTATTTAAAAGGGTTAACTTCTAGCTCCTGCCTTTACAACTGGCTGACATGCATCCTAAATGTGATTCTGTAAGCTGGGCAAAAATGATGGTTCCCGAGTGAACAGAGGGATACAGCAACTCTGGGCAAGCTTTTCTTCTGTGGACAGGCTTACCTAGGAATAGCTGTGGTCATCCCTGCTTGCCTGTCTCAAATTATACAATTTTCACTTTATAAACAACCCATAAAAATGGTGTTTGCCATTGTCAGCCACTGTTTGCCAGTGGCCAGCACAATTGTCTGTTACACCCATTTTGAATAAATGATCTGCTAGCTGAGATAGTCACTGTGTATTAGTTTGGCAGCTACTAATTGATATATATGCCCATGCTTGAATTGATTCTGGGTGAATCTGGGGCAGATTTTTCAGCTTCTGATGAAATTCAGTTTTGTTGCTTCACTGCCATGTGTAAACTTACACACTTGCCCACATTCTTAATTTACTTTCATCAAAGGAGAAGTACGCCTTAAGTCATTCTCAGATACTAAAACACACTAGTTTGCAGACACCTGTAAAAGTCTCTAACTTCCTTAAGAGTTGAATCCCAATGCTTGAACTCTGGCCCTCCAGGAATACTGAGCCATCACTGAAGACCACAGTCTTTCCTCCTGAAGCACCTGGACTACAAAAAGGTGCCATGAGCAAAGCAGGAGTGTTTCTTATTTCTCCTGTGTCTGTATACAAGTCATTCTTGGAATAAAGTGTGTCTCTTGCATACCCAGACACCATGGTCTCCAGCCAACCAAGATCCCTGGGAATCTCCATCCAGTTCACCTTTAAGCAGCAGTTCAAACTAAGTTAACTAAAGAAACAGAGAAGGTGAGAGGTGTGAAATAAGGCTGAGCTCGTCACACTGCCCAGCAGGCAGTTGACTGTCTCACAGGAAGCACATCCCACATCTGTAACAGCCAAGGACATGGTTGTAGTGGAGACTCTGTGTCCCTCTTAGTGCCATCTTTTACAGAGGGTGGGGGAGGTCTGATGCCACTGGGGACCCTTGCCTTTTTCCCATCCAAGTTATTATCCATATGGATGCAAACGTGCTGAGGAACTTTCACATACAGGAAGCAACTCAAGATGCTTTTAAATTAGCATTAATTTTTTCTTGACTTTTCCATCTTTCTCAGAATCGCCTGTGGGCTCTCAGACAAAATATTTCCTCTGTATAGGCCTGCTCTGATCCCATCTTTACTGCATGGAAAGTGCATACTTCGTTGCTTCTTGACTTCAGTTACTTTAAAGGAGTCCCAAACAGACTTGGAGACTCCATCTACCTGCGAGGACAGTCACTGATTTTCAGAGGCACAGGCAAGGCTGGGAGCCAGAGGCCATGGCATGCTGAGAGTGAAAGGTCTCTCTGCTGCTGCCTTTGCTTCCTCCCCTGAGTCAGGAGAGTGGTTGTCACACACAGACCAATGATCCCACTGCAGCAGCAGGTTTTTGCCTCTCTGAGGCACTATCTTCCAGCTACCAATGGTCTCTGTCTGTCCTGCCTAACCACAGGCTAAAAGAGCACTGAAAGGTTGTTGACCCTCATCTGTCCCAATCCTTTGCCCTGAAGGGAATGTCAGCTACACAACCATTCAGAGATTAATAGACTTATATGAACAGCAACACTATCATGGCTGTACAGCAGTCTGCTCACAGCTGATTTTATTTATTTATGTACATATTTCAGGCAAAGATTAGTTTAAAACCTATAAAACAGTAGGATATGCACAGTGCATAGCTGTGGCTTGACTCAGCATAAGGATGAAAGCCTGGATAAAGAGAGGGCAAATGCTGCTTTGCTTGCTTGTGTTCATAGCTGGATGTTTCTGACTTCTTCCCCCTACCAGGAGGAAAGGAGTAGGAAACTCTAAGTGCTCTGAGTCTTCAAGCTGCATATTGTATTTGTCCTGGTTTTGCTATAGTGTTGAAAATGTTTCTTTAAACAGGTGTTCTCTAACACATCTCTGAGGCTTGTTGTTGCTTACAGTGGAATCAGAAAGGCCTTCTTCCCAAAGGCTTGGAGACATCTCTGTCTTCACTCTGGACATAAACTAAACTGGGATTTACTTGCTTAAGCCTGGATGCAGAGAATCACTTACACTTGTACTTAAATCTGGGACCATGAAGCCTCTCTGCAGCCAAGGTCTCAGGGCATTATGAACCAGACTGGGAGACAGCATTCTTCATGGAACTCAATGTTGTTATGAGGCTTCAATATTAGCACAGTGTTTAAAGCTCCCAGGCATTTAATAATAATAAAAATGACAACAACAATAGCAATAACATGAACATAGATGGACATGGGTGCATGGATATGCTATATTGTCTCTCTAGTTCACAATCCCTCTTGCCTACAAAAAAGACAGAAGCTAAAACTAGATGAATTATTAAACTGAATGTGACTGTAACCCAGCCAGTATGAGAAATCTTTTCAGTTGTGGTGCAGTTATTTGGGCATCATGTGATAACTAACAATGGAAACAGGAACATATTTGTATTATCCTAAAATTATTTTTCAGAAGATAATTTATGTCTGACAGACAGACTCCATCAGTAGCTATCTTCACTTTTCCTTTTTACATTTACTTTTATTTAAAACAACTTTATAAACAGAAACTGGATTTTCCAAAATCACTCTTATCAAGGCCTATGCTTTAAAAAAAATGTTTGTAAAGCAGTTTTCTACAGACATTTTTTAACTGGGTACAGATCCAATTGAAGTCTATAAATAAATCCCATAGCCTATTTCTGTACAGAAACTGAAAAAGAAGACAAAGCTTTCACTTCAAAATCTGCTTGGATTTTCAGATTTCATTTATGGCATGGGTTTCCAAAGATTAACTTTTTTCTCTTTCAAACTGCATTAATAGCATTAGGCATCAATTAATCAGATTCAGAATTTGGAAACAAAGAAAGTATTTTGTCTGTATAATCACTGAGAGGCCATATACCAGGATCTTTTCTAACCAGCCTTTTTAATGATTATTTCAGTCCAGATTTTTTTTTTTAAAGGAACCGCTAAAATCTAGGCTTTGAATTTTGTAAATGAGCCTGCTGCCCAACGCACTTCTCAGCAAGATAAGGGCAGAATGGCATTTGCAGAAATGTTTAGCTATCTCTCTAACAATCCTGCTTGGTTGTGGGCCCCTTGGTAACAGCTTGGCAAATCTGCAAAAGGAATGCGACTATATAGTTTGTGTGTGGATTGTTGAGTCATTATAGCCTCCAAATTGCACAGCAGATCATTAATCATAGACCAAGATAGGCAATCACTGCAGAAACCTGATGAAAAGGCTCCAGAATAATGCCTGCTAAATCATGTTTAACATGCAGACCTTGCCTGTGCAGATATGGAAAGGGGGAGGTAAGGAAAAAAAATTATTCCCCTTTTAGGAAAGAAAACTTCTACTTATCTTTGATTTGCATTCAGCCCTCCCTCAATAGTCCTTAAGCCTGTTATTTAATTCATTTTGGTGCCAGGTCCCATCACAAAGCGAAAACCCTAACCAGGACCTATGCAGTCTATGACCTCCAAACCCCCTGTCTTTTCTTGTCAGTTCTATGTCATTTGTGCAGTTGAACTCCACCAATTTGAAATGCTGACCTCTTCCATAGACAACCTTATTCTCCTTGAGTGAAAGAAAGGGCCAAGGCCTACAAACCACTCAAGCGAGAGATGGCAAGAAAAGAGAAAAGTGGTTGACTCGTAAATCAATTTCCACAGCCCACCCAAAACCCACATGAACAATAACAATGGTATTTTTTAAAAGTTGTGCTGTTGTGGTTTTCTTAATTGAGCTTATTCTTTTTAGAAAAAGTTTTGAGCAAAGCAAAATTGTTTGTTCAGGGCGGAAAATTAGGCCAGATCTTGCTCCCGATCCACTTCAGACCAGGGTATATTCATATCTAACCTTCATTCCCACCTGTCATCTGCACAGAAAAGGAGCACAGCTTCACAACAGGTCTTTGTCTGCACTGGAAGAGGTGGCAACATCTAAAGAAAGGGAAACGCTTGGGGCATTAATACATCTGCGCAGTACCAGCGTGCAGACAGAGCGATGGTACCTGCCTTTGTGCCACACTGCCTGCCCACATGGAGCTAGCTGTGCAGCTCTGCCTTTGGGCCCTGCCAGCCCCACGTGTGACTGTCTCAAGCCTGTGGTGTCCTGTGAGCAGAGGAAGAACATGCTCATGTAAGGGCTGTATCAAACCAAGCACACACACACACCGTGCAGTACAGATGCGCGGGCAGGCGTACAGGCAGAGAAGCCAGCAAGAAACCTGCCACCACACAGTGAGACAAATTTTTAAAGACCTATATTACACTCCCTGGGGGTCTGATTCTGTCTGTGTTGCTCTCTCAGGAAGGTTTCCTACTCCTCAGGTGGTCTCATTGGATTCAATGGCTGTGTCTTTGAAGAGCAGATGCAGAAATTGCCTGGAGCACACCATGCCCCAGGCCCCCATTCCCATTAGCATCTTTACGCTTTTCAGAGCCTGAATCCGGCTGTGCCATTTCTTACTGCATAGTCACATCTCTGGGTTTAAGTCTGGGACATCCTTAAAGAGCATTACCCATCTCCTCATTGGGAAATAGCCCCTTTTCCCTGCCAGACCTCCATTTCTCAGTCCTGCTCTTCCAAGACCATAATCTTCTGGAGCATGGGATGACTTGTTAGTCTCTCAGCAGAGGCAGGTCCAGCTCTTAGGCTGAACATAACAAAGGAATCTTTTAAGTTTTCTCATTGGCTGAGTTTAGTTTTATATACACACAAATCTTAGAGTCACTTACAACATATTTATGGTACAGCAGAAAACATCCCAGGGAGGAATTAAATACAGTATCACTGCCTTGGTCTGTCACATCCTTGAGCTGTACAGCACTGAAGGTAGTATCCCCATGGGCTTCCCTTTTTTTTTCATTTTTTTCCTTTTATCTCTGGAGTTGTCCCTTTCTGGGCTATTCAAACTTTCCCTTCAGCCTCGCTTTCTTGAAACAGATTGATGGTACTTTATGATCTGAAAATTCTTGATACGTCACAAAAAAATACAGCGTGATGTCTTGTTATGAAGGTAGGAAAGTTACTTTATCAGAAAAGAAATACCTACAATGGTAGACTAGCTCCCCCAAGGAACCTGGCCTATTGCATTGGATTTTCTCAAAATTTCTGTGAAAATGCTGGTGGGATATGATCAATGGGAGTGATTTCTCATCTGGGAGAACAGATGCTCCAAAGGAATCTGCCTGTGGAGCCTGCTCAGCCAACATGCCCCCATCAGGTCTGTGCCTGCTTGCCCTGGGGCTTACCAGCTCTGAGCCCTTGGGCAGAAGGGAGATTTGGAGCTGTTTATCCCACTTGACCCTCCATACAGATGACCTTCCATCATCTGGGGCCAGCTGATGCTAAGCAGTAAATTAAATTCAGTGGCATGCTGTCTCAGCTCTCAATGGCGTTTCAGAGCGAGTGTCGGAGCCCATAGAGCAGGGCTCATTACACGCTGCTGCAGCAGCTGGAGCTGGAGGGGGTGTCAAGCTCATTACCTTTTATAATATGCCCACCGATGGAGCTAGGTGTGCTCTAGATGGATTTGTCAGAGGCCAGCACTTTTGTCTGGGGGTGAAGCATTGCGTTAATCTGACAGGCAAGGCTCCACATTATGCAAAAGGAAGAATTCAACAGGAAACAGATGCGTGGGGATAAAAATTAATCAAAGTTTTTGCGACCTGCACCTCTGAATGTGGCATCTGTAGCACTAAAAAGAATATATTCTCTCCTTCTTCATATCTTTTCCTCAGCAAATCAAAGCTTATGGTAAGCAGTTTGCAAAGTTTGACTCCAGTTTGGCGAAATCCTTATGTGTTACTGAAGTTTTCAGCAATAATTCAGTTGATTTTCTTGGTCAACTTTGTGTACATCATTGTCGAGCCCAACAATTCAGAAATTATTTTGCTCCTGAATTTTTGAAGTAATGCACCAAAATCTGTATTTTACTCCTCTTCTCACTATTCTAGCATACACTTCCATTCCAAGCTTCATGTTCCAAGGCTGTTTTGTTTGGAATGCATTGCAACATATTTCAGTTGTCAATGTGCATTCAGCTTATTTGTTGTACTCCAGGAAAAAAATGTGATATGCCTGTAATGAAGAAAAAATGGCAAAATCAGGGAAGAAAACTGGTGGTGCCCAGTCTCCCTGGATACTCAAGGCATACCTTGAGTCCATTCATTAAAATCTAGATCTTTGGGGAAAAAGAACCTCAGATGTATAACGATGGAGTCAGAGGAACAGGGCCTGCAGAGAGTCCCTCGCTGGCTACTGTCTGTACAGCACAACAGTGGAGAGCTGAACTGGAAAATCTGAATATAACACATTGTCATTGCAGACTGGCTTCCTGGGAGCTTAGTTTCTTAAGATTTTTAAAGATAAAAAGCTCTTTCTGAAATTCTGAGGTCATTAGTACTTATTGATTATGGCCACTGGGTTACTGATGGTGTACAGTGTCTCTGCTAGAGGAGTAAGAAAAGTTTCCAGAGCTAGAAGGAGGTGATCTCAAGGGAATGCGCTGACATCGTACATTTTGTCCTTCCAGTGCCCCCTGATTCACATTTCTCACATCCCTCTTAAAAGAAGTAGGCTGCTGTATCATAGGTGGGAAACTTGCATAGGCCCAGCGCTGGGGCAGACAATTTTAATTTCCTGTTTTCTTAGAAAGGGAGATGGCAAGGATACCTGTGAGTGGTCTCAATTACAGAAGCAGCAGCTAGCAAGCATGCATTTAACAGTGGTGTTAATAAGGCACATGCTCCTGGTCGTGTCTCACAGAAGTAGTTGCTCAGCCCCTGCTTCTTTTCATGCTGTGGTGTCATCTGGCACAGCTAGATCCTTGTTTGGGTTATTTAATTGCTTCTTTGCCTGCCTTATGCAAACTCCATTTGTAGCTGGGCTTTTGGGCACTCGGACCCATGACTGCACTGCATTTAGTAAGCACTCTGCTCTGTCTGTAGGCAGTATTTCACACAGTCACCCAGTGACTTTATTCAGTTTGCTTGTCCCCAATGTTATTGTCACTCTGCATCATTTACCAATACAATTTTCACAAACAAAATTAGTCATTGCAATGTAGGTGTATGGAAGCTGTCCCACTCTAGAAGGATTCATTAAAATTCCCATAATAGTCTCCTTGTCAGGACTCTTGCCTGCTGTCTGGGAAGTATTTCAACAAGTCTGTCCTACTGTTGTGTTAATTAAACATTGTTCTATTTATAAATGCTCCATTGGTCAGTGGCAGTTCCCCACACAGGGAGAGAGGAGTAGTGGTAACTAAAAGTGAAGTGCCAAGAAGATGGGGGTTGGCCATGCAGAGAAGCCAAGGGACAGCCCAGACTGAGCAAAGTGCCCCTCTTGGATGTGTCATTGTCTTCCTCACCTGCCCTGGGGCTGCAGTGGTCTTCTGACATTTAACTTGGAGCAAGGGAGGAGGGAAGGAGGTTGCTCTGCTCACTGCTTTCTCCAGCAGCTGTTTTGTTTCTGTTTCTCTGTACATTGTAATCTCTTCACAGTGATTGCCACAGGGCCTTGGACAAGGTGAAAATACATCTGGAAACACATCTGCCTACAGATAGAGAACAAGTAGCTGAAGTAAGGATAAAACCATTATCCCCCTGTGTTTGTTTCACACTCCTGCCAGCCTTCTCTACAAGCATCTCCTCCTGCACAAACACGTCTCCTCTGACATATGCATGAACACGAGAAGAGGGAGCCCTGGGGTGCTGCTGGCTGCTATGGAATAGCCTCCTGGGGCTAGGTGCCAGGAGAATCTGACACCCACTTCCTGGGTATCAGGACGATCTGCTCAGCATATCTCTTTCTATATGCTCCCATTAACTGAGAACCCTGCTCTTGGCTGTACACAGCCCTGCTGTTCAGTAGGGCCCCCTCTCCCTGTCATGATTTCTGCCGCAGCATCTTGCACTGCATCCTCTGATGCTGCAGGTCCATGCCATCCTCCTTTCTGCACATGTTGAGACAATTGCCAGCATTTTTACCCAGCATTATTTTCTACAGGCTTGTTGGATTCAGAGGCAGGACAAATCAGAGGCACCATCCTCACCAGAGAGTCCCTAAGAGGCAGAACCCAAACATTTGGTGAAGACCAGGTGGATTTGGGACTAAGGTATGTAGTACCTGCTAGCAGACTCTTCTGAAGGCTTCATCTGGGTTCTCTTCATGGTTTGCTGGTTTCCCTCCAACCCACACTTGTTCTCAATATACTGTGCTAGGGAGAGATGTGAGAATGTCTACCTGAAGATGTTTGCAATTGAATGAGTATTTACCCTGGAAGTTGGTTCAGGCATAACTCTCAAGCTGGTGCAGCCCCAGATATGAGAAGTGGGAGGCTAAAGAGGTAGAAGAGAAAGAAGCAAAAAACTGAGAGCAGAAAGAATAAAGTGCTGCCAGACCCGTCCATGGAGGTATATCTGCCTAGAACCTTAATTGGCTGCTGAACTCCAACTTCAAATCATTGAGCGTGCAAAATCTATGAGAACCACGTGAAGCTATGGAGTTCATCTAAGCAGCAACACAGTCAGGAATAGATGAAAGTATGGAAGTTGTGCCTCTTTTTTTGTTTGTTTTTTGACAGTACCTCCTGTTTGACAGGATAGGCACTCTAAGTGTCCTTTCTAAGTCAGGGCTCATAACTAGGCGGACCCACATGATGTACATGAGGTTTGCTATGAAACATAAAACAAGATGAAGCAAAATATGTCCCACTGCCTGTTTTTCAGACTTTTGAGTCAGCTGCTCTGAATGGAGTCTGTATGGCATGGAAGAATATATGCAAATGTATATATGTGCAAGTAAAAGAAACTGCAAGTAAAATTTGGGTCTTCAAAGAACATCTTTCATCTGAAAGTCTCAAAGGGCTGGTTATTAGTGGGCAAAGTGACCCTTTGCTTGTAAAACAACAGTGTGATACTATTCTATTTATTCTCCTAAAGCTACTGCTATCTCACAGAGACACAGTAGTGGGTGTAGACAGGACTGTGGGTTTTGTGTCAGCTGGTTCTGCCATCATTTGTTGCTGTATCCTCTGAGATGAAAAAGCAAAGATCTCCAGTACAGAGAGACACTAAAGTATGTCCTTAAATGTGACTGCCATTTAAGAGGCAGCCTGGCTTCCTGTCCTGCTCAGGGAAACTTCCATCACCCTCTTGCAGGGCCTTGCCAAAGCAGAGTGGGGAGCCTCTCTGTGCTGTTGCCCATGCCGTGTTTGTCCTGGATGTGATGCAGGACTTTCCTCTCCTGCACTGTCAGTCGGGTGCCTTTCAGGAGCACTGTGTTCACATCTACAAGTGCACACATGAATTATTGTTTACTCAATAACAAATCAAACAAATTCTCTTCTATTCAGACCAAACCACAATGATAAAAAGAAGTTGATTTCCACTATTATGAGCACTGATTGATGTCTTCCCTACTCTTGACTGTCTTTATTTCACATACAAGTGGCTTTTCTCTTTCTTTTTTTCTTTTTCCTTTGGAAATGTCATCACCACTTAATTAGCAATGCGTTGTTACCTGAAAGTAAGAACAAACCTATCTTAGGCCATATGGCAGGGTTTTAATCTGCACTGTCACGGTATAATCATGTCAAAATGGCTTCCCTTTTCAGTCAAAACTGCATTTCATACTTTACCAATATGGGGCTTTTCCTTTCCTCTTCCAGAGTAATATAGCCCTGACAGTCCAGCAAGTGCAAATTAAAATAGCTCCATACTGTGGCCAGCAGCAGGAGGGGAGAGTGAGCAAGAGAGTGGTGTGACTGGTGGGGAGGGAGGAGTACCTCATCCCAAAACTGGAACCTGTTCTCTTTCAGTGATCTGCTTCTGTGAAATTGAACCAGAAGAGTTTGGGCTCAATCTAGGAAGACAGTTCCCCTCCCCTATAGCAAAGGCCTGGGTTATGCCACTGGAGCTGATTATAGAGAATCTTTGTGAAGATTATCTTTCCTTCCCCAGTGCTACTGGGAATATATAGAAGCAGAAAGCAAGAAAGCTACGTGTGTGTGCAAAGCAGCAGTGACCAGCAGAAAACTTTGCAATTGACTGCTGTAGTTGTTTACAGGTCTAAGGGAAGATTGAAATACATGGTTTGTTGGATAACATTTTCAAAGAAGTTTTACTCCTAAGCAACTGACAGGTCACATATTGTACAACATAGAGATGTTTAGTCTGATGTTTTAGGATACTGTCCTTTTCTGGGTGGTAGGTAAGGACAAAAACTGGATTGAATCTAGTTTGCAGTGGGATAAAAGGAGCCATGGATTGTCTGTCCCCTAGAAAAATAAGCACCTTGCAGAAAGCAGAGTCTGGATCACAGACCCCCTCTCCCTTGCTAGTTTTCTCCTGTTGTCCCAATGCTGCATATCCCCAGGCACCTGTGAGGAACTATTTATGGTCTCTGCTTAGCACTTGTGGATATCAGGCTAAAGTGGATTGAGTCAGGGCAGAGTCATAGCCAGCAATGAATCTAGACAGCTTCAGTCCATGATCTGATCCCACACCTGCATTTTTACCCATCTTACCCCTCTGTAATTAGGATAGTAAGTACTAGGTAGCCAGATAGAGGGAGAAAAAGTGTCTCTTGAAACTTCTCCCCTCTCCTACCTGTTGCTTGTGTTTCTCCAGGACAGAAGTGTCAGAGCCAATGAAAGTCCCAGTGCTCTGTGAGGCTTCGCTTTTGCATACATCCTTCAAGGGATATATCTGGTTCCAAAGCCACAGGAGAGCCCTGCCTTCTAGGAAGGGGAGCCCAAGCACCATTTTGCCTGCATGTACTGCACTGCTCCAGGGTGTGTATGGATGGAGGGCTGCGGTTCCTGTCCCCAAGGTTAGAGTTTTCTCCCCACAGGATGTATATGAATCACACAGCTCCCTAACCATGTATGTTGTCTTTCACACGCTGTCTGAACTGTGTTGCTGTATCCCTTCACAGATAAAACCGCTGGAACACCTCAGATTGGGCAGTTGGAGGTATTCCTTCCCTTCAGTAACTTTGTATTTTGCTGGAATTTCATTTTTTCAACCCTCATATGAATACTACAATGCACAGGAGTAATCTCCCTCACTCTTTCTCACCCAGCAGAAGGCTGACTGTAGAAGCTGCTCAGTGCTGACCTGCTCCTTATCAGTTATGAACATATACGTGTCTTTGCAATGAGACAACAAAGGCAACAAGGGAAAAAAAAAAGTTTAAGTGGTGGTCTGAGATTTTGCTCACAGTGAGAGATGAACCAGAGCTCTCTTGTTATTTAAATTGCTGCTAAAACTGTGCTTTGGCCAGGAAAATCAAAGTCTAGATGCTCACTTACAGAAATCAACATCAGTGCAGGGGAAGCTTTAAATATTTTAGTGTCCTTGTCAGTAGGTATTTAACTAGGGAAAATGAGCATACAGGTAGTTGATCTCGCTCGTTAAAGCTGTGCATTTGAAACACATTTTCCTAAAAAATTCTAAAAAGTATGATAGCTCTGGTGCTATACATAAGCACAGCTTCTCTGACATGAGGTCCTTCAGCCCAGCTGCAGGTTGGCCATCCTGGACATCTGCATGGTTACAGACATAGAAACTTAGACATGAGACGTGAGGGAGAAGAAAGCAGAAAGCAGTAACAGCTCTGCTGGGCTGCTCTTTCACCAGGTACCTCGTGTGCTTTGCAGGGCTGATGCAGGAATGGGCTGAAGATGTAAAGGTCTTAGTATGTGCATGTGTGTTTTTGTTTGTATTTGTGTATATGTGTGTGTGTGCAATGGTCCTGAGAACAAATATAATTCTGGGGCATGAAACAGAAGGATGAATATCAAGCGAGAACATCCAGCTGCAGGTCCTTTCCCCTTCTTTTTCCAGCTTTTGGATGAACTGCAAAGCCGAGGGGGACTGTTAACTGCCTGGGCCTGTCCATTTGTCTCTCTCTCTCCTTCTCTGTCCCTAACTCCCCCTCCCTCTCCCTCCTGCAGCTCCAGAGGGTGGAGGTGCGATTCGCTATGCCCGTTTTTTATTTCCAGCACGCTTGACAGGCTGGGCGAGGAAGGCGTTAATGTTTTCTGACAGGCCCCCTCTAATTGTTGGAGCTTTTCTTCTCTGCCTTTTCTGTGAAATTCTGACTTAGGCGAGCAGCATAACAAAATGCTCTGGCATTGAAATGTGCGCTTGCACTACACTAGGCTCGGGGAAACAGCATTATTCATGAAGATTTTCAGCTGTTTTTGTCTTTTAACTAACCTTTGAGTTTGATCAGAGGCTAGCCGGGCTCCCTTTCTCAAAAGGCGGTCTTGGCAACCCGACAATGGAGCCAAACTGTTTTCCCTGTTAAAGAGATAACTATGCCGTTGAGTTGGTACATGGGGGAAATTAATCTTCAGGCGCATACAAATGATAGCTTTACCTCGGTCTGCAATCGCCTGCATGGGATTATTGATAGGAAGGGGGTAAGGAGCAGGAGAAATTCAGACTGGGGTAGAGAACTTAAAAAAAAAAATAAATTTGCAGCCCCAAGCCCATCATCCCTTTTGATTGTGTAAAGCCTGCGATTGATTCTTCACCACTTGCCTTTTGCAGCAGGAATTAGCCCCGCATTGTGCGGCCTGACACGCTAAGAGCTCGCTCGCTTGGGAGCTGAAGTTGCTGCGCGCTGGGACGAACCGACGGGGGGGTCAACCGAGGTGGGGGGGCGCTTCTCCCCTCTCCCCTTTCCAAGAGGCGAGGAGGAGCAGGGAGGCGCAGAATCGCCCCGCACTTCAAGTCGAGCTAATCCCTGAATGCACTGAGTAATACGCGCTGCATTATGGAGCGACGAGCCAGGGCGTCCCGTGTGCGCCCTCCCCCCGTGTGTGCCCGGCCGCGCCCGCCTCTCCTTGGGCAGGTGCCCGCTCCCCTCGCGTGCTGCCGGCCCCGGCCGCCGCTCGGCCCGGGCTGCGCGGAGCGGAGCGGGGCGGGGAGCGCGGCCGGGCGGACGGGCGGGCGGCAGCTGCGGCGGGCGCACGCCACCCCCGAGCCCGGCGGGCCCCCGCCGCGCCGCCGCCGCCGCGATAAAGGCTGAGGCACGACACGCGCGGGGACAGCGCTGCCCGCTGCCTGCCCGGCCCCCGCCGCCCCCCCGCCTGCCCCGGCGAGCCCGCACACAAAAGGCAGGACCTGCGCCTCGGGGAGGGGCAGGAGAGAGAAAGGAAGGAGGAGGGGGAACAAACAAACAAATTAAAAAAAAAAAAAGGAAGAAGAGGAGAGGGGGAAAAAAAGATTTTTAGAACAGGGGATGAATCCCCGGGCTCCCCAAAAGCCAGTGCTAGCGGGGCTGGGTGCGGGTCGGCGCCCCTCTGAGGGGAAGGTGAGAGCAGGGCCAGGCGCAATAGGAGGCTCAAAGCGGTGCCCTCAGCCCTTCCCGGGAGCAGGACCTGGGGGCTCCCCCTCATCCTTACCTGTGCAGGAGGGGTGGCGGGCGCGGAGGCTCCGCGGGGCCGGCGCTACTCCCGCCTGCGGAGCAAAGTTTGTGCATAAGATAGCATCAGGGGGGCTGTGGGGAGGGGGCAGTGGCGGAGCAGGAATGGGGAGCGAGGGTAAACCCCACGCCGCGGGGACGCTCCCCCCGCTCCCGCCCGGCTCCGCGGGCGCGGATCCCGCGGGCCGTGGTGCGGGGAGGCGGGGGCAGCGTTGCCCACCGCCGCTGGCCTCGCCGGGCTACCCCGCTGCCCGAGGGTCTTGGCTTGGGGGAGGGCACTCACTCTGGGAGAGGCAATTGTTAACGGGACAGTTTTCGTGCATTACGATATATAAACACACAGGTAGATAAATTAATAAATCCGTGGCCAAGCAGCCTTCATCTGCACGCATATCCCCTCTCCGCTCCTCTTCCTCCACCCCCAACCAAATCCTGAGTAGTTCTAAAACTTATAGTGCGCCCAAAGAAGTCCCTGATTTATGGAGTTTACTAATGCTAACTGAATACTGTCTGTCAGGCAGCGCTGAAAGGCTCTCCGCGCTAATACAAGAAAAGGCTTTGTGTTGCTAAGCGATTAGAGCAGATGTAATGAGATTTACCCCAATCCTGCTTTGCCCTTTCCCTATCTTCAGTAAAATTGTGTGTGTGTGTTTTCTTTCTTTCTTTCTTTCTTTCTGGAGGGGGCTGAGGGGAAAAGGGAGGGAGGAGGTGGTGAATTTCTGAGCCTGTCTTATACATTGTAGCGAACAACAGCGTAACTTTGCCTTTAGTTTAATGAGTCTGGATATTTACTATTCAGAAGTGAGCAAAAAAGAACACCTGTCTACACAAGGAAGAGAAATTTCGCCTTTGTAACAGAATGAAACATTATCCTAATGTTATATTCATAGCTATAAATTACTCGCTACACTTTCTTTGCATACCTTATCTGTACACTTGCAAAAGTGGGTAAATAAAAAGGGAGATGCTGTAAAGGGAGAGCGGATGGCGGCATATAACGGTTATTATTTTCATAACTAAACATTAGTTCCACGAGCGGTTAAAACAATGAGTGTTTGTGCTAAAGTAATGAGGGATTTCGTGACCCCACCGTGTCCCGTGCTCCCGTCCCGTCCTCCCCCTCCTCTGCCCTCCCCCGCCGCGATTAAATCACGTATTGATCATTTCAGGGCGTGGGGGGAGGAGGCGAAGGGGCAAACGTGTGTATACTTTAAAAGCAAGGCAGGAATACACACGTGTAAGCGTCCATGTGTGCATATGCGTCCGTGCATATCTATATATATATTTATATCTATCTATCTATCTATAGTTGCACATACACATACACAGAGGGAAAATTCCTGGCTCCTCAACCAAAGTTTTTCCCTCCTCTTTTTTAAAAATAGCGCATCTCTCGCAACTCGACGGCACCACATTTGTAGCGGAGCGGACTATTTTTTTTTTCTTTTTAACTCCGTACGACACACTGGCTCTCTCCAGTCTTTGTTGGGTTTTCTTTTTTTTTTTTTTTTTTTTTTTTTGTAAGATGCGTTTTGAGCTTTGCTTTCCGCTTGGCTTGGTGCACGCAAACTGAATTTGCAAGTGGTGCAGGAGCCAGGCGAAAAGAAGGCGAATTCTGGTCACGTCCTTGCTAACTGACAACAAGCAGGCTAGCCAAAAAAAAAAAAAAAAAAGAAAAAAAGAAAAAAGAAAAAAAGCAGGGAATGGGGGGAAGAGTCCAATTTCTTTTTGAGTCTTGGTAATTGGGTACTTTTACAGGCAGATCACGCTATTTGGGCAGAATAACAAGTTTGGAAAGACCAATAGCTCTACGCTGCCACCGATTTCTACTACTTTATTTATTTATTTTATTTTATCTCCCTTCTCCTCTCGCTTCCCGTCTTCCCCGCCACGGTTTTATTTACCCAGCCAGTCTTCGCAGAGGCAACACAGCGCCCCGTCTTTTGGGTGGCGGCGGCTGTGCCATCCCCCATGTTTTCCTGCCCCGTTGGGTCAGAGCCGCGGAGGACAGGGTCACACCGCATCCCGAAACGCGGGATGGAGCGCCCTCTTTTTTTTAAGACTTGTGGTTTAGGAGGAATTGTGTAATGTGCAGTGATTTCAGGAAGGACAATGCAATCATTAATCATCCCCTCTCCTTTTGATTTGGATACACATTTGCAACACAGAAGGGCAAGGAAACAATGGTGATAGCGCTAGATCTTTGCATATTTATATAGAGATAGATAAAGATATATATGTTACATCCATCAGGTACAAACACTTCATATGCAACTTAGCTCCGGTATAACATCGATTAACATTCTGTCCTTACATTCATCGTTGTCAATGGCAGAGAGAGAAAAAACTGCATGCGGTAGGCAGCTGATCATTTTAATTAAAAAAAATTTTTATTACGAAACTAGTTTGTATAAAATAGGGTTATACAGGACCTTTGTCAGTTTGTAATAAAACAGTAAGAAAAGGCAGTGGTGGTGTTGGGGTTGTTTGTTTGCTTTTCTGGTTTTTCTTTTTTTTTTCTTTTTCCCAAAAGGCAGCATATGAGAACAAATGGCTACCGTTTTGCGTTTGGACAATAGCTGCATAAACTTTGTTCACTTTGAACATTGTTTAATGACATTATTAATACATTAACAAAATTTCTATAAAGTAAGACACATTGGTGCTAAAGTACATCTGGAGGAAATCCAAGTCCTTTACAAAACCACATACAAAAATGGCAGTTGTAAGGTAACGTTGACTACGAGTCTAAACATGAAGAGGTAATAAGCATTACATATTAAAAAAAGTATCAAGATATACACATTTTAAACCATTTGTACAAAACCTCTATAAATCTCTCTCTCTCTTATGTACAAAAATAGCTTAATATATCCCCAACCGGGTTAGGATAGATACAAATAGATTTTCTTATCATAAAAAAATTCACAAAAAAAAAAAGATTGGAAGCATTCTATGATGGAAACGAGAGGAAAAGCTTGGATCGAGGGGAAGGAGAGGCACGGGGAGACGGAAGGTAGATGGGGCTCCAGGGACTTCTTTGAGAACAGCATAGCTTAACTTCAGCATCTCCACAGACATCGGGAAACTAACTTTGTCCACAGGTGATGAACGCCAGTCTCTGAAGGGCCGCGGCGGCGGCGAGGTGCGGAGATGGGCCGCCTTTCTGCTGAAGAAGAGGAAGAAGAGGAAGAGCTCCTCCGCCGGCCGAGGAGCGCAGCGCCCTTTCCCGCGGCCCGGGGCTCCCCCGCCGGACAGCCGCTCCGCCGGGGCGCAGTCCGTGGCACTGCGACGGAGTGCAAAGGCCGGCCGGTCTCCGGGGCCGGGGGCGACCGCCCCGACCGCCCCCGCGGCGCGCAGCGCTGTGCCCGCCCGCCGAGAGACGTGCCCGCACCGCCCTCCGACGGCAGGGGAACTGGAAACGCAACAGGTTCTTTTTCTGCGTGGATTTTTGTCTCTCTGTGTGTGATCTGGTTTTGTGTCGTTTTTTGGTTTTTGTTGGTTTGTTTGTTTTTGTTTTTGTTTTTTTCCCTTTTGCAACTGTCCTGTAACAATAAAAGAAAGAGGAGATCAGAGCCACGCCGCGACCAGCGCAGCGTCGGGCCGCAGAGTCCCTCGTAAGTACCGCGGGACACGCAGCGACCGTCCGAAGGACATCCCCGGCTGCGCCCCCTCCCCCGGCGGCTGCGGCCCGCCGCCCCGCGTCCGTCCCCCCGTTATTCCCCCCGGCCTCCCCGGGCCCTCCGCGGGCTCCTACCCACCTGCCGAGAGGGCGGCCGGCGCTCAGAACCAGCTTGTGAAGTCGAGAAGCTCCTGCTCCTCGGGGCTGAGCGGGTCGTAGGAGCCCTCGTCGGAGGAGTAGGAGGAGACGGGGGAGCCCGCCATGGAGTTCATGTCGTGGGAGTAGCTGGGCGAGATGGTAGGCGAGAGGACGCCCGCTTGGAAGGCGGCGCTGACGGCGTCATGCTCGTCGAGCAGCTGCTGCAGGGCGCGGATGTACTCGACGGCGGAGCGGAGCGTCTCCACCTTGCTCATCTTCTTGTTGGCAGCGCCGTTGGGGACGTGCTCCCGCAGCGTGGCGAAGCCCAGGTTCACCAGCTTCACCCGGTTGCGCTCCCGCTCGTTGCGCCGCGCCACGGCCGCCGGCTGCTGCTGCGGCAGGCTGTACCCGAACCCGCTGAAGTTGAGCCTCCTCTTGCAGCGCATCAGCTCCGGCGAGGCTGAGCGCTGCCGCTTGGCCGCCCGCGGCGCCGAGGGCTTGCCGCCCGGGGAGGGCTGCCCGCCCGCCGGGCTGAGCTGCGGCGGCGGCGCCCCCGGAGGCGGCCCCGGAGGGGCGGCGGCGGCGGCGGCGGCCACCGCCGCAGCGAAGAAGCACGCCGGCTGCAGGAAGGGCGGCTGCCCGGCAGCGGTGGACATCCTGGCGGGGCTGCCGCTGGCCATAGGCAAGGGGGCGTCCTGCGAGGCGGGGGCGCCCGAGTGACGGCCGGTCCCCGTCCCCCCACCACCACCACAAAAAAAAAAGGAAAAAAATCAAAAAGAGAAAAAAGAAAAACTTGCGACGTTCAATTTCAAATTAAAAAAAAAAAAAAAAAAAAAAAAAGAAGAAGAAAAAGAGCTAGGCGACAGACGGCAGGGGAAAGGGACAGCGGCGACCGACGGGAGCGGACGGCGGAGCCGGGCGGGCGGCGGGGACGGCGGGCGGCTCTGCCCGCCCCCCTCCCTCTCGCCCTCCGTGCGGCGGCCGCGGGGAGGCTCGTGGCGCTCGCGTGTGCGCAGGCTGCTTTGCAAAGCCCCTTTTGCAAAAAAGTGGCTGAGGATTGTGTCTCTTATAAGGGGCGGACGGGCTCGCCCCCCCTCTTCTCCTACACACACACACACACACACACACATACACACAGACAAGCCTCCCCCCGCCACCCCCCGCGCTCTCACACACGCACACCCTGCACCTTGCGCCTTCCACGCTCCGCGGCTTTGCCGGCCGCAATGAGCGGAGCGCTGCCGCCTTTTCAGCGCGGGACACACAAACACACACACACACACACGCACGCACACTCAGAAGACACACAGACACACAGACACACGGACAGACACACAGACAGACAGACACGCACGCACGCACACACACACGAGCCCCCGCGGCCCCCGCCGCACACGCGCTGGCGGCCGCGCGGCCCCGCCTCCCCCCGCCGCCCCCCGCCCCGCGCGCCGCCCCCGCCGCTCGCGGGTTTGTTGTCGCAAGTGCGTGCGCCCGGCGCGTGCCGCGCTCCCGGCCCTGAGCAAACACCCGCGCCGGGGCGCCGCGCGGGCCGGGGGCGGGGCGGGGGCGGCGCGCGTGGGCGCCGCGGGGGGGGACGGCGCGGGGGCGGGAAAGCGTGAGGGGGAAAGGGAAGGGGAAAGGGGGGAGCCCTGTCCGCCGAGGGGCGTCCGGGACGGGGTGCGGATCGCGCTAAGGGACGGGCAGCGGGTGACTCCCGGCGAAGCCTCAGGGTGTGCGGGGCATCCCCTGCTGGGGCCACCTCGGCGGCACCTGCCGGGGTTTGGAGCGGGGGAGAGCCGCGGTGCGGGGTGTGTGGGCACGGAGCCGTCCCGTGGCGTGGGCAGGCAAAGCGGTGCGCGCCCGCGGGAGAAGCGCCCTTGCCATTGCGGGACGCGGCGCGCTCAGGGAAACTTCGTGTGCGGGACCTCGGCTTGTCCTTAGGGAGCACCGGGAGCCTGGTATCACTCTTCGCTCACCGAGCGCTGCCACACCGGGCTCCATGAGTGTCCGAGCCCCACCGCCGGGGCCTGCCGTGCCCCCCCGCTTCCAGCGGCCGGAGCCGCGTGTGCCCGGCACCGCACACGCCCCGCGGGCCGCGTGATGGCTCTATTAGCCAGCGACAACCGCGGGTGAGCCGGGCTGGGTGATAGGAGGAGGGCGGCTGAGAGCAGAGCAGGGTAGAGGCTTCTCGGAAGAAGTCACCTCGGATTACACCTCTGGAACACTGATCACCGTGGGGTCAGCCTGTCAGGAGAGAAAGAACAAACCACTCCTGGGCACGTCCCACGCGGGCGGTCCGGCACGGGAAGGGAGGAGGTTGGCCTCATAAAGTAAGGGTGTGTTGGGCAGAGCTGGCAGGTGTGGAGCCAGCCCTCCCTTCACTGCCAGATCCCGCTTCCCAGGCCACACTCTCTGCTAGCTGGGCCCGGGGAAGCCACTGACCCCCTGCTCTTCCCGTGGCACCCTGCAAAGTGGAAGTGGGGCATCAGCTTTCCAAGCAGGCAATGGCATTGGCTTGTAACTGGGGAGCCAGGATGAACCTGGCCTATGCAGGGGAAATTATCACTGCTCTCAGGTGAAGTCTCACTTGTGGTTCAGGAGCAAATGATGCAAAGTAGCACTGAGGTGCTGAGAGTTTGAGGCTGGTGTGCTTTGGGGGTCACACTGATTCTTGGGGATGCAGAGATGTAGGCACCCTGGGAGTCATGACCAGGTTCAGCACTGGAGAATGCTGATGCTGATCTTGGCATTCTCCCCCCACCCTCCTGCCTTTCACATATTTCTGAAATCTTTAGCACATTTTCTACCTTCTACTCTGTCTTATTTCCACTTCTCTCCACACCTTTCCACTCTGTAAACTCAGATGTGTGTGCTCTCTAACCTACTAAAAAGAGCAGAGCCATGGTATGACAGCCTTGCCATGGTATGACAGCCTTGCCATGGTGATATTATGGCACTAGGAAGTCCCTGGTAGGTGGCTTTAATCCCTGGTACTCACACCAGCTCCAAAGCATGGAAGGAGGGGACCTGCACAGTCCATGTTAAGGTTTCAGTGGAAATGACTGCAAAAGTAAGCCCTGTACTATTGTTGACCTCAATTACAGCAGTCTGGAGCTGTAGAAATCAGTTCTTCTCATCTGCCACTGGATTTCTGACCCTGGCTGTGCGTGTGAGTAAAAAAAGTGCTAAGAGGAAACATAGAACAGGAGAACCTCAATGTGCACCTGCTCGCTAGTAATTTTAACATGTCAGCTTATAATGCTGTGTCATGTTAAACATGTCAGCTTTTCAGCACATGTGATGAAAAATGTGAAGTAGTTCTGTGTGGTCATATTTATTTTGAGACCTCTTCACTGATCACTGACCGGTTTCTGACTTCTAGCCTACTGTCTCATCACATGGGAAATATTTTAACTTATTTTATCCACTCTTGGGCAGGACAGCCAGACCTTAGCAGGATAAAATGTTTGCTTGTATTTCCTGTTTGGGGAGCTCTCCTTCATTTCCAGGTGTCCTGGGTGGTTTGTTCAACATCTCTTGTCTGATGTCAGAACAGACTGCACTGGAAGCAGTTGTTGCATCACCAGCTCTGCATTATGTCTTTGGGAACTGCTAACAGAAATATCAAAGGAATTGCAGCCCTGTAAACTATATATATGTATATTTAAACAGACTAATTCTTCTGGATCATCCTGCTTCCAGAACGGGTGTAGAAACACCACATATGGACATTCTTGCCCTTCTTCCGGGAAATGGCAGAGTAAGACTGGAGTTTCTGCGTCCCTTCTTCTCCAGTCTCAGAGGGCTCTTAAAAAGGCAAAAACCTGTGAGTCCCAGAGGTCACCAAGTGTAACTCATGTAATTGTGCCTCTCTGGCCCTGTACCCATTTGGCTACCCTGGGTCATGGTGTGTGTTTGTGTGGGGGGTGGATGAGGAGGGCAGAGCCTTTTCCTCCCTTTTCTCTTTCCTCCCACTGCCACCGGGGAAGGAACTCACCCCTTATGTCTGAGGTAATTCCAATCTCACCAGCTCCTCTGTGTGCACACTGTGGCGAGTAAGGGACCAGATTCCTAGATAATAAATATTGTTCCAAGGTCCCCCACCTCCACCCACTCCTATGCACAGTCCTGCACCTGCGCCTTAAAATTCTTAATTCTAATGTAATGATAAATAGCCCTTGCCCTTTTCATTTGGAACTTTTATTTCAGTCTTTATTTATTTATTTATTTGTTCATTTATTTTTAAATCTTGAACTGTCATTATTTTCTAGTGACTTTTTTGTGTGCCTAAATTGTAGCCATACTCATGAGGCCTTTTGAAGTCCTTGCCTTTTTTTTTTTTAAAAAAACAAAACCAAAAAACAAAACAGCTCTGGTATGCTTTTTTTTTTCTCCTTGCCACTTCTTTTCTTTTTTAAAGGCCATTTACGTTATGATTAAATGCTGTCTTGGAAAAGCAGAACGAAAGTCGTTAATCTATATAGATCTTCAAAGAATCGATACATTCGGGACTTCTGTAGGATTTGTTACACTCCATTTTGTTACAGTAGGCAGCTCGTCTGGATTTAGGCACATGTGTTTCTCTCCCTCCCCTCGCCCTCCCCCTCGCCTTTCCAGCTTCCCCCCCAAGAGTGAAAATAAAGTAAAAGGTCTTTCATGGTAAACAAAACCAGCTTATTCTCCACATAGAACACATGAATAGCTGGAAAAAAAACTTACAATAAATGGTGCATTTTTTTCTCTGCTGGGTATAGCATTCAAGATCAGTCCAGTATTCAAGAAGCAGTCCATTTTTTGCTCAGCAAGAGAGTTTAGAAAAGAAGCGTGGGGTCTATTCAAGGATCTTTTCCCCCTTCACAATTGCTGGGCTTTATGAAACCTATCTTCCATGCCTTGTCAGAGTATTTCTGGGGACCAATTAGTGCTTTGTTGCAAGGCTTCTTTGCTGAATCTTTGAGCAGCAAGAAAAAGCTCTCTTGAGTCTCCCCTTATTTTGACTATTTCAGTCATTACTCAGTGTAATAATTAATATGACAACTGGACGCTGAAGTTTGTATAGAAACACCTCGGCTGCAGGAGAGAGCGTGCAGTGGGTGGTAACAAGCTACAGATCAGACCGAGAAGCCACACACACAAGGAAGGGGGGAAAAAAAGAGAGGGAAAGAGAATAATGAATGAAAAGAAAGAGAGAAAGAATAAAGATAAATAAATAGTTGGTGCGGCCTGAAGAAACATAATACAGACTTGGAAGGAAAAAAAATAAAAGGCACTTTGAGTGGACTGTGGGGGGGTCAACCCCAGAGAGTTAAACTTATTTTGAAACAGTTTCCATGTGAATATAATTTTCAACATTTTTTACTTTCAGAAGTGAGGAAAGAGATTTTCTCCTAAAAAGGCAAGATGGTCCCTCGGGAAAGTAATTTTTAAGGACTGTGAGTTTGCACTTTTGCATAGTTGATAAAGTTTAATGCCTCTTCCTAAGCATCCCTTTATGGAAATAAGAACTTAACCATGAAACCTTATTCTTGATTAATTGTTGACCGTCCTGCCCAGGGTGGAGAAGGTGGGTTATCAGGGCAGCAAGTTTGAGTTTTCTTGGTGTTGTATCTCTACAAGAGGAATAAAGCCTGTGCCTCAATGAAGAATTAAAAATGACATTTGACCAGGGACACTGCTGAATCCTCCTCGAAAGGCGTCTTGGGATGAACACTCATCACTTTGCAGACATTTCTTGGGCTGCCAATTAGGCCATAATAAATAATTAGAGGTTTTAAGCGTATTAGATACAGCTCATGCTAATGAGCTACATCAGGTCTTGTGCTAACCTGAAGTGACAGTTTGCATATAGGGCTGCAAAAAAAAAAAAACACCACCAAAAAACCCCCAACACACACACACATAAAAAACAACCAAAAACCAACAACACACAAAAAAACCACAGGAAAAAAAAACCCAAACAAACAACCAAACAAACAACTAACAAAACCCCAAACCCAGCTCAGCCACCGGAGCAGCTTTTGCCCCGCGGCCCCGTCCCGCTCGCCGCTCCAGCTCCCGCGGGTCCCGCCGGGCGGTGCCGCCCGCTGCTCCCCTGCCCTCCGCGCCCGCGGAGCGGAGCCCTTCGCTGCCGGCTCTGCCGGGTGGCCCCATTGTGCGGCCACGAGCTGTGCGTCTGTCAGAGCCCCGGGGGATAAATCACACCGGGGCTGCCCTCCCGCATAACCCCAGCGCCACTTTTCGGAGAGCTGAATATTTTGGGTGGCAGGTGGGTTGTTCCCGGCTCCTCTGAAGCGGTGGTCCCCTGGCAGAAGGGGTAGGAGAGGGTTTAGGGTTTCCCCTGTGCAGGCTGGGAAGCGGATCCCCGCTATTCCCGGGGAGGGCAGGCAGCGGGAACAACCGGGGTCCCCGCTGCCGCCAGCCGCCTCTGCCGTGAGGACACAGTGCCACCTCCCGGCCACCCGCTCCCAGGAGGGAAGGAGCCGGGGAAATCCGTGTGGAGAGGAATGGGGCGCAGCCTTGAGGTCTCGGAGAGCCCGGCTCTGCAGTGAGAGGGGCTACGGCTTTGCCAGCACGATGCAGAGGGACGTGCGAGGAAGTGCTGCCTGTGTGGGGCGTAAGGGAGAGCTACAGCACCCTGAGATCTCTGGTAAATTCATACATGGTGTTGATAAGGGGGATGCCCACCTCCCATGCACACACACACAAACCAACTAAGATACTCCTGGAATCCTCATCTGGGAATTTTTTCCACCAGTTTCTGTCTTCATTAGAAAATTCCCCTTCCACTGCTTACTGCACCCTCGCATGCACTGGGACACCCCGAACCAGCAGGGAAGCAGGGAGCTGCAGGCCGAGGATAGACCCACTGTCCTGGCACAGGAAAGGACATCCTTGCCCAGACACAAAGACTCACAGCTCCAGGGAAGCTGCCACTCTGCAAATGGGTGACAAAGAGCAGTCTGAAAAGCAGCCAAAGTCCGCGGCCCCTTGAACTCGCATCGTGCCAGCCAGGGGAGCTTGCCAACTTCAGTGCAAAGAGCCCTGTGAGCTGTGGCTGAGAGCACAGGCAGAAAGGACTACATGTGGTGAGTGCATGTGTGTGTGTGTGCACCCACAGAAAGTGTGTTTGGGAGGGAGAACACGTGTTTTTAGGAAAGGCAAGGTGAGACATCAGTGCACATCTGCATATCATTGAAAGGAGAGGGGATGCTCTGTGCAGCAGCAAAAGCCCAGAGCAGGACTAACAGACTTAAAGCCCAGCTGCTCACACTGGCCGGGGACATGAGGAAGCCTGAAACCCAAGTGGGAAAATCTGGCTGGCAGTGTCACTGCAGGGGGATGAACCCATGCTTGGTATTCTGAAGTAGTACTTCAAAGAGGACAGGGAAGCTCCTGCAGTTTGGACTCTGAAATGGCCCAAGGTAACAGATGCTGATGCAACTGCATATTCCTAAGAGTAACGTCACTGGGCACACACATACTCACACAACCCCACACACCGCTTTGCTCCAAAACAGGAGACATTGGGAATTCCTCCTAGCAAGATGGAACTTTGTTTCCTTCAGCCAGTGCCTTCTGCTACCAGGCAACTCTGACTGCAGAGTGACCAAACAGTGAACTGGTGGTAATACACTGGTGATATTATTATGATTGCATAACAACAAGGGTGAGAGATAATCTTGCTAAATAAACACAAAAAAGCAGGGGCTAGGAGGCAAAATAGATGATTACAAAGATTTGGCATGAGCAGTATTTTAGGTATTTGATATTTCAGTTTGTCTTGCCATTACCATTTGGTAGAATGGACACATGTAAGAAAAGGGATGGAGAAAGGGAAGGAATGAAGACCAAAAGCATGCAAAAGCCATAAAGAAGTAAAAGAGAGATTAAAGATTAGTGAAAAGAGAAGGAATTAGGAAAGAAAGAGGAAGGGACAAACAGAGGAAAGAATAGTTTATCTCACTGAAAAATACGCCAGGTGACAAGGCATGGTGTGTGTGGGGAAAGTAAACTAGACTAGTTTCTGGAGTCTGTCTTGTCCTGCACAGGGGCTATAATCAGAGTTGTCACCACCTTCATCTCACTGTGATTTTTTTTCCAAGGCGGCCTTCAGCCTCCCTATCATGGATAGGGCTGTGTCTTGTGCTACACAAACACAGAGCACAAAATACTGGCTACCATAATGAATTTACTGGCTGAGTAGTTAAAAAGCCAGTAGTCTTTCTACTGCTGGCAATTTCTAGGGATACTTTCCCTCACTGCTCTGCCTTTCCTTGCCCCATCCTACTGCCTTGTGAGCAGGATCCAGTGTGTTTAGTGTGCATCACATTTGGCTATCTTGACCTGCCAGTCCATACCACAGGCTTGCTGATCACTTCAGAAATAACTTTCTACCCTTCAGGCAGTTTCAGGATGCTCAAAGAAGCAGCTCTTCTGAAAAAGGCGTGTTTTTGCACCCAAAGCATGGAGTCACTTCAGATGCATGTTATATAATTGCTAATTTCAGTGGGATGGATTCTGACTCCACAGTAAGAACTATGAAAATGGTTCTACTCAGTTTCCCCACTGTAAAGCTGCTGGGTTTTGTAGGTATGAAAAATTAACAGTAAGTTTTTTCTAGTGTTCACCAATATGAGTTTGCACAGGTGTGCGTAGTAGAGCTTCTTTTAAGGACAAAATAACTGTAAAGAGAATTTGTCTTCATCATGAAAATATCTTTGTAAGACTTCATTCTCCCAAATAGCAAGATAGATACTTGTCAAGCTCCTTCATTTTTTCACCTGCCCTCTGATATTGGGCTACAGCTTTCCAAACTCCTTTACTCCCTTTGATGACTCTTATTGGGCTCTTTCATATGAGTAAACTAACCTTTCCTAAATCATTTATGTGTCCAACCCTGTTCCCCTTTTGTGCTTTCCATGGCTGACGCCACATGCAAGCACACGTAGATCATCTGCAGTTCTTCTACACCTTCCTGCCCTGGAGCTCTGACCTACTCTTTCCTGCTCCTTTTCTTCCTTTACCTTCTTCCCTTTCCCATGCTCAGGCTCATATCCCAGTGTGAGGTTCATGCTGCTAACTCCTGTCTTACATTTCCCCTGGACTGGGTATCTCTCTGGTGTCTGGTGAGCAGAGTGGTGTCTCCTGCTCTCTGAGCTCTTTGGAAGCAGCCCCAGAGGTCCTACCTAAGGACAAATCCCTCAGCTGCTGTGCCTTTCCAGAGCCTTCTGTGCCTGACATTTGACATCCAAAGAACACATCCTGCAGAACACCTGATATCTCTCCAGGGGGAGTGACCCCGAGGTGAAACCCACCTGAGACTGAACACGCAGCTGCAGTGAGAAGGAACGGGCTGGAGGCTGAACTGAAAACCATCTGTTGACTTGAAAAACTGCAAGCAGCTGATGTTGATCAGGAGGAGGAAGGCTGTTAATTCAGAGCATGCTGCTCCTCCACGTTGGGTGCAGACAGAAACAATCTGCTGGAGAGCTGCAGCGGCTGCTTGGTGTGCCAGCGGTGGGTGGGGTGGGCGTGCAGGGAGAACGCCCCCTTGGCGTGCTGTCCAGGGGAGGGAGCTGGGGAAGGGAATGGCTTTGCCTTGGCTGCTCCCCTTTAAATACCTTTGCACAGATCTCTGTACACTGCAGTTAAGTCAGAAGGCTTCACCTGCTGTAGTGGAGGGGCCTCACTGTGTGGGTGTTGCTGCCTTTGAAACATGGACTCACAGCACTGCACAATGAATGGTATGAATGGTGACTCTTTCCAGGTAAGTGATGGGGTCTGTGCCTGCTTTTTGCAAGAGGTAGAGGGGTGTCCTGCCTCACTCCTGCACTCCTGTGCTTGTCCTTCCCTCTCTGAGAGGCAGTATGATCCCAGAGGAGAAGAATCAAGGTGTCCTGTCCTGATGCTTTGCAGTACCCGAGCAATTTTGGCAGCTCCTGTATTTGTCTGCTGTTAATTGTGCTCACAAAAACACAGTGAGAATACAAACAAACATTGCAACATTATCCTTATGTACATGGCAAAAAGACAAAGAATCAGAAAAGACCAGAAGCTTATTGGAGGTCTTAAGTGTGTGTGATGAAAAAAATCTGTCTTCTTTTGTTAAAGGAAAACAGATGAAATTATGAGCTCTTCTGGTGTAGCTTTTTGTTAAATTTGGGGCTTTCTTTTTTAATGTTTACTGACTGACTGACTTTGAACTCTTTGCTTTGGGAAGTACAGGAAGGACCTGAAGTTCATGCCTTTTAAATACAGGCGCTGATGTTACTTCAGGGGCAAGTGATGTAACCTGAGGCCAGCATGGTTAATTATTAGGACAAAATTCTGCACTTATCTGTCCTTTGCAATGCTGCTGAAGCCAGAGACAAGCTGCATCAGATGTGCATAAAAAGGAGCTTCTATTTCTTATAAGAGCCAAGGAAGAGAGAGATGCCAAGGAAGCCTCTGTTCCTACTTCTTTGTGTGCTGAGGCTGAACTCCCATAGTATTTCTCTAGAGTCTCACCTTGCTGCTTATCCAAGTTGTGTAATTGCTTGGTTCCAATGACAACTGCCATGATGAGCATTTAAATGCTTTAAGAAATCTGACTTGGAAACGAATTCCATTTTCAAAAGTAACTTGGAAATGTTTTAATTTGAAATATTTTTTTCCTTTCCTCCCCTTCCCCCCCATTTTGTATATCTAGTAAATTTGAACTTTACAGCAGCGAAGTGAAAATTTTATATCCTGAAATAGCATGAAAAACTTTCTCTGGCTTTACCAATGTTGGAATTCACTCTGAAGGGCTTTAGCTAAATGGCTCAGCAATGGATTAGAAGGCTGACAGGATTGTGCTATTGACTCCCAATGCTGCCACCTGTGTCAGAATGGCAATACCAATATATGTGCAATGTGGCTAACTAAAAATGCAGGTTTGTGCTCAGGTAAACCTATCCTTGCATCTACATAACACTTTGAGATTGTCCTAGGTCCAGAAATGGTTGTTCATGCTTTCCAACTGGTTCTCATTTTATTTCCTGGAAAAGAAACAGAGCTGGAAGAAAATTAGAGCTGAATTTATGCCCTCTATAAATCACATATACATATCACAGAGACAAAATTTCAACACAATAAAATTGTTTCTTCGACTCTGGATCATAATCACAATAGTAACAAAACAGTAGAACAACCCAAAGCTGCATTTCCTCCATGTATGTTGAGGGACTAGAAGTTAAAGTCCAAAATGAGAATGGAAAAACTGATCAACAGTTAAAGCTCTGTGTAAGTACTACAAAAAGCACAACAATAATGTGAGTGCCTCTGTTTTTGCTGCTATCACCTCCAGTGCATGTGTTGAGGGTTATTTTCTGCAGCGTGTATTGATGCAGTCTGTCTCCATGTATCCTGATAAGCACTGGGTACCAGGAAAACAATCATTTCAGTCTTCTCCCCCTTTGCTATTAAAGATGCCACCTCTGTGACAGGCTCAGGCTTGGACTGAGGCTGGTTAAAAGACCTTCCAGGGAACTGAGTGCATATGCAGGTGGGCAAGTTAAGCAGGTATGAGGCTGTTTACAGCATTAGTGCCTACTCCCTAATGCAATGCGTCTTTTTCTTAAGCACCAATATAAATCAAGTTACAAGAGTGGGAAAGTGACAGAGGACAGATTGAAAGCAGCTGATCTCAACAAATCAGAGCTAGTGACCAATGAGTTTGGGAAGGTTTTTTAAGGCTTTTTTGTCTAATCTCATTGTACAAAGAGATCAATTATTATCATCAGGATTGCCTTGCAGGACTTCAACTTTGCATTATATCCCCTGCAAGTATGCAAACCTTGAATTCTTGATTTGTCACACACATTCAAGTCAATCTATCATATAAGTTGGTTCTCGCAGCATGACTTGGCAAGAATATTTTAAATATATAACTGCATGTATTTTAGAGCAGCTTCATTGCAGACAGTGAAAACCAAAATCTCAGTCCATTGGGCAGACAATGGTGGAGCCAGTTCTGCCCTTGAGATCAGTTTTGGCTGTGGTGGGTGAAAACAGAAGGAAAAAGCAATGCACGGACAGTATTTAAGATGACAGTTTTGGTCACACTACCATAAAATTTCAGTACTACAGACATTTGTTTTGGCTTTTGCCAGACTCCTGTCATCATTTTCCCTTGTGGTTGCTTGAGGTGTAAATGGATTTCATTAGCCAGCTGACACATCACTTCCAGCTGCTTTTCCTCTTGGTCCTCCCCATGTAAGAGCTGGGCTGATTCCCTGGCTGCATGGGGACTCAGGCGACACAGAGATGCTGCAGGAAGTGTCACAGCTGAACAGGTGGCAATCTTCCTCCTGGTGCAGCACTTCCACTACAGTTTGCACTAGAGGTCCCTCATAAAGCTGAAAGACATTTGGAAAACCTTTGCAGCCTCTGGAAACAAAGCCAGATAGAAAAATGTGTGGCCAGTCTGTTAGCAGCAACCTTGGAGGCAGCCTTGGAGATGGCTTGAAGAATCAGCAGTTATTTACTTTACAAAAGAAGGCAGCTCTTCATAGCCCTGCCTCAGGAAATGTAGGCCCACCAAGAGCTTTATGGCTTCAGGGCAGCTGGCTTTGATTGTTAATTTGTCTTCTACAAAGGCTATCTTTACAGAGGACAATATTTGGGAACTGGGACGCTTTTTACTCTGATTTATATGTTC
This sequence comes from Fringilla coelebs, assembly GCF_963513975.1. Classification (NCBI taxonomy): domain Eukaryota; kingdom Metazoa; phylum Chordata; class Aves; order Passeriformes; family Fringillidae; genus Fringilla; species Fringilla coelebs. The sequence continues at coordinate 63,500,489 of NC_140033.1, read as the reverse complement.
GTTGAGCAATAGCCATAATTGGATCAAGCTCTGCCCAAAAACACAGATCTTATAAGGAATATTTGAATGGGTACCTTGAATCAAGCTTCAGCCCAGGACTTGTTACACCAGGACTCCTCCATGCTGCAGATGTCTGGTGTGATCTTTGAAATAACAATCACAGGCAATTTGTCCAAGACCAGCAGAAGTTAAAAAAAATGGCATAAACATGCAAATAAGACATTAATATGTCTTCCAAAAGTCTGTGATGGTCGTACATCAAATTTGCTCTGATATCAGAAAAATTAGGTGATTGAAATGTCAGCAGGCATTTACCTGCCTTGCCGAGTCCCAGCTTTCAAGATCTGCCTCCACTCCAGGGCTCAGTTTCCTCTTTCAGAAGTGGTGAAATAGCTCTTCCCTTCTTAACAGAGCTTTTGTGAAAAGAAACACATGTAGAGACATGCAAAGACATTCTAGTAATGAGAACTGTGAAAATAATGAAAATAAACCTTCGAGAGTACTGGAAATTGAGCTTTGGAATTTGCAGAGTAGAAAATCAATAGGAGAAAGGGAACCAACATAAATGAAAACACATCTTGCCCTGAGTCTTTACTCATTATGGGATTTAGGGAAGATCTAAATGTTTGCTCCAACACTTTTTTTTTTTTTCTTTGATTTTCTTTGCTTGGTGCTGTTGTTTTGTTTTAAAATCCCCTTCCATATCCTTCCTGTGAACACTACCTCTCTCCTGGGGATACCTGGAAGGTACAAGCAGAACTGAAGGGAAACACAGATCATGGTCTGCATCTCTGCACAGAGCTCACATCCACATTGCTGTGCTTAACCCTGAGTGCTGATGAACAGGAAGCCTGAGGGAAGGACTTTGCACTGGAGCTGAAACCAAAGTGCAGTAATGTTTCCAGTCATCCCTGAGGGGTGAGGGGAGGCAAGGATAGTATTAGGTTTATTTGCATGTCCTTTTTGAGTACCTTGCTTTCACAAGGGCTCTAGATTGAGAGAAGGGATTTGTGTCTCTACCATCATCAGTCAGAGCAGCCCCAGAGCTGTTTTATACCTCCTTTACATCCCTGGTGCTGTGCAAAAGGGACATGGAGAAAGGTAAAACTAACTCCTAGGGTGAATGGTAGTAATATTTGTTTTGATTTCCTTTCAGGAATCTAGCTACATTGAAGACTCCCCCAGTAAAAATGGTGTGATCTCTTTGATTTTCTCTCTGAAAGAAGAAGTCGGGGCGTTGGCTAAAGTCCTGCGCACATTTGAGGTAAATATTTTCCTTCGGGTCTTTGCCATTTTGTCTGGCAGCCACATTTTCTCAGGGTCTTGGAGGCTGTGTTTGTGATTCTATTTCATTGCCATTATAGGGGAAAGCAGCCTCCATTGCTTTTCTGGGCTTAAAATCCCTTGAAGTCTTGGGGCAGAAGTAGCTTTTTTAAACAGAAACCTCTACCTTTAACTGACATGAGGGTGGGAAAAATGCATTTTTTCCACTTAAGAGGGAAATATTTAATCATAACTGCTGTAATAAAAGGTAAGGATGAGTTGGGCTGTGACCTAAGATTGACTTATCACCAAATAATTTGCCTTATAACTTGCAAGGCAAATATAACCTGCATGTGAGCCATGTGACTCACAATGCACATTGCACAAGGTGCTTCTGCTGGGGGCAGCTCTTAGCTCTTGTCCACCCAAAAAAAACTGATATAAAAGATTCTACCATCTCCCACCTGCAGTACTTCTGCAGAGTGGGTAGAGGGTGCCTACAGAACAGCATAAAAATGACAGCACGTTTTTTTACACCAAAGGGACTCAGTAACTTATGCTGAGTGATTTGGAAAATTTTTGGGGAAACAAGGAGCCATTTACCTTTCAGGACATCGTGTGCCTATTTATTCTTGCAGAAATATTTCCCAGATGTCATGAATGTTGTTTGAAGAGTACGAAATCCTTGCGGTTCAGGATGGTTGTGTTGCAACACACAGCTGTGTACTCTGTGCTCCCAAGTAAATACACTTTTATATTGGTTCTGTGGCATTTATTTTTTTAAAATGTAATAGTTGTGCCTGAAAACAGCAATTCCTTTAGAACACTCTAAGAAGTTGTGGCCTGCATATTTTCCGTTCATAAATTGAATTTACTAGGAAATGAGAGGTTGTGTGTTATGGGTACAAAAGAAAAATAATTATGAGTTTTAGGACATATTTGATTCATTAAGATAAAAAGAAATCCACCAACAGAAGAGCAAGTCTAAGTCTGTGAATTGACTAGTAAAATCCTGCAAAATGTCCATATGTCAGTGATGTGCATGTCTGTAAATGAATTAATGAGACTGTTGATATTCTCTTATTAATTCTACTAATTAAATTGCTGTCAGCTCTAAAGAAAAGTTTGTAGAGGAGCTAGTATAGGAAAGAGAGAAATAACCATTCCTTGGATGTGACTTTTCTTGCCCCAAAGCAGATACCTAAATTAGACCAACAGAGTCCCTTTTTCCCAGTGGCCCTGATTGCAGCTGAGAAGTTGGGACTCAGTTTTCCACCCAACAAAGCCAATTCTTTCTGGGCTAGCTCTCAGCCTCCTCCAGCACCAAGGCTTGACAAGAGACCTGGCATAGGTACTCTTAGATCAGTTTTACATCTGGCATTGTACTGGATGGATGGATGGATGGATGCAATTCAATAGTACAAGGCCAGCTCCTCAGGGCTGTTAGTGAATTCCTGGTGTAAACCAGAGCAGCCTTTGTGGTGCTGTAACTCCATTCCAAGAACTGCACAGAGGTGTAAGTTTTAAATTCATGCACAGCTGGGAAAACCTTCCCCCTTTTCCATCTGGGCCATAGCTCTGGTGCCTCAGAGAAAGACTTTGTGCTCACTGACATCACAGCACAGACAGGGAAAGTGGTGATAGGCAGGTAAAGAGTGGAAACAAACAGGAAGAACTTGAGGGAATGTTTTTGTCTTGTATTCCTTCACTGCCTAATAGCCTTAGCTGAGAGATGCTACTGGAGTTAGCTCAGGCTCTCTGTGGGTGGGGTCCCTGGGCAGGGAGACACCCAGCCTTGTCCCCTGGCTTGTGTCACCAGCTTGTTGCTGGCTTGTGGAAATGGGGTGGATTTGTCTCAGAGGGGCCTCACAAGAGGAGATGTGAGGGTGGCTGCTCCAGCTGTCATTGCCTCATGCAGCCACATGCAGTAGGAAAAGAGAAAACTGACAAGCCACAAATAGGATCAGGCTGTTTCCAGGAGCAGATGTGGTGCTGCAATTGTTCACTTCATGGAGGGGGTCCACACCTTGTGCAGCTGCTGTGCTGGTGGCCACGTGTTGCATGTGTGTAAACCTCCTGCTCCTTGCTGAGGTGGGGGTGCCCAGACTGCTGGCCCCTCTCTGGGCACTCCTGCATGGGAATGCAGGCAGAGGGCTCAGCTCAACCCCTCCTCCCAGCTCAGACTTGGGAGTGATTAAGGGAAAGTGCCTCCAGCACTGGCTTTGAGGATTTTGCCTCTTTTCTAGACAGTCTGTAAAACTAATGTGGGACATGAAAGGGAGAGGAGGAGGGTTGAATGAGCTGTAAATATGAAAGACTTGAAAATTTGCCCTCTCTCCCAGGGAAGGAAGCATGGAAGCAAGATCCAGACTGAGTCATAGGGAATTGAGGAGATACCTAAAGAAAGGAGAAATCTTGAGGAGCCATCAGCACATAGGATGTCTTTCTGTAGAGGAGGTTTCTGTATGGACCTGGGAAGGCTCATCCTCTCCTTGGTTCAAGAACTGGAAAAAAATTTTTTTACTCTGTGGAAGCATTGTTCAGCCACACTTGAGTCCCTTCCTGGGATGCACTCCCAGCTTCACACCCTGCCCGTGTCCCACTCCTGCTGAGGTTAAACTGTCCAGACTTTAGCCCCTGTCACAGCTGGTTCTCCATGGGCAGCAAGACAAAGGGTCACCAAGGGGTGTGCTCTAGCCTGGGCCTGCCCCTGGATTCCATGAGGTCCAAGACTTCTGGCTCATCAAGCATCATGGCAGGGAGACTCTCTAGTCACCCACAGAGCAAACCACCCAGGAAAGGAATTAGTGTGCAATTCCCAATTCCCAACAGCCCAGAGGGAAGGGGCAAGCCCCCATTGTGGGAGCCAGGATGGACTGAAGGTAGGGCAGCATCCTCCAGGCAGAGGGAGGCTCAAGGCTAAGGGCTACAGAGGGCTCATGACACAGAATTATGTCCTCTAGTTCAGTGGCCAAGTTTAAGAGAATTTCAATGTGTTTTGTGGAAAGAGAAATGTTTGTCCTACTCAAATATCCCCTCAGGGTTTTTCATGCAGTTGGCAGACTACTGCATGCTCACATTTGGGGTTTTTTTTTGCTCAAACACCCAAACTCTAGTTTTCTGTTCAGGTCCCAGTTGCACACAAGTATGTGGTTACTGTGACAACTCTTGTTTTCCTATGTAGCTTGAAGGATTTTTTCCTGAGGAATCTTCTCAATGAACTTGGCTCTTTTTGTCTGCTGGCTTTTGCTCCAAAATATACTTGATTATTTCCACTTTTTTCATATACTTACTCAGGAAGACCCATCTAAACACCTGACCTTAGCAGGGTTCTAAGATTTTCTGATCTCTGGCTCTTGTCCCTTCTCTCTGGTTTGCAAATCCTTGCCTGACTGCATGAATCTGTTCCTCCTGGACTGGCATAGCATAGAGCTCTGCCACTGCTGGCAGTACAGCCCCTGCAGCCCCTTCTGTCCTGTGGAGAGATGTGTCTGCAGGGCCAGATTCACACTGATGTGCTGTGAAGGGTTAGCAGCTCAGTCATGCTCAGCAATAAGCAGATTGCTAAAGCTGAATCCACTTTGCTTCCACACTAGCTGCTCTGTTTGTATGTTAGGGATGTGGCAGACATTCACTTTTTGCTTGTCAAACCCAATTGTTTTGCACTTGAAAAGCCCCTTTGTCACCTCTGTCCTCATTGCAGGCTCGAGGGTGGCTGTAGGGACAGCACAAATCCACCAGCAGTGTCTTTACACCGACTTAATTTTAATGGGATCTGCTGTACACTGAGGTGCTCCTTGGGGTAGCCCTGTGCTGTTTATTTGTGTTGTAGAAGATGGCAGCTAGGCAGCCAAAACTTGAATAAATACCTTCATCTGAAACAGAAGAGCACACATGACTAAATATCATCCTTAAAATCAGGAAGACAGAACAGACATTATGAAATTGTGTTTCTTTTTTCTTCGCTGGATACATCAAAAATATTCAGAGTATAAGCTGACGCCAAAAAAAAAAAAAGAGAAATCTTACAGGTTTCCTATCAAAACTGAAAAAGCAAAACTGAGCACTTTGGGTTGACCTAAGTGTTACACTTGGTAGAAATGTTTGCTTCTCTGTAGTGATAAAAACCTATTAAAATTGAGGAAGCTTTTTTAAGCAACAAAGTTCATTCTGGGAAAAAAAAAAGTGAAGGAAAACCCACACTGCTCCCCCTCAAAGATTGCCTTTTCTGTAGTTAAATTCATCATTAAAAATATCAGAAATAAGAATTTCCATGTACAAAAAGGATTGCCTTCAGTTTTAATTGCAGATTTTCCACATGAATTTGTGAATACACTGATCTTCTCTGAAGTTCTTTTCCTGATGCATCTACAAAAAGGAGATCATCAGCTGTTTTAAGTGGCAAACGTTGGAATACATCACAAGTTTCCTTAACCCATTGTGAGAGATGAACCTTCTATCTTTTCCTCAGTGATGGGACCTCCTCAGATACAGAGCAGGACTTCAGTGCAAGGTGCAGCCATCACTGGGTAGGGATCTAGCTCAAAAGCAAAAAAAAATGTTGATTTGCACCATGTACTCCTGCTCCCAGCGTCCCATGGGGATAAGTTACTGTTCCATAGAAGGATGGGATGGGAGTAAGAAGCTGTACTAAAAGAGATCTGCCACTTTCAGAGTCAGCAAAGGCAACTCTGCTCAGTTTCTATTTAGGAACTTCATTCCACAGAAAGTCCTCCGTGACTTTCATCTCTTTGTGCCTTGGGAAGGCATTGGCTCTGCGGTGGCTGGGGCTGTTTCCAAACCAGGGGAAGAAAACAGTGACTTTGGCCAGGGGGTGTGCTGGAAGTGTCTGCACTGATAGGTGAACTGCCTTGCCTCTACCACAAGATTGTTTTTTCATTACACTGTATATATGCACAGCAGTGGTCATTTCATTACACTGCTCCAAATCCACATCTGTGGGGGTCCCAGCTGTTTGTTTCTCTGGGTCTGGATTGAAGACACTTGAAACAATAGTTAATGTTCAGACTCAGGTGTTTATTGTTTCTTATCAGTAAAACAGTTTCACTACTGTGAGTTGGGCAGCTTTTCATTAGAAGGCACAAAATGGCCAACAATCTCTTGTTACAAGGTCTTTTAAGACTAAACTATCCAATTAAGAGCTGACACCTCGATTATTTTCCCTTTTAACCCAATAACTGATCCCACAGAGCTGCAATGCGGACTTTTCTGCCCAGTTACAAAATGCCACCCAAACCCATGGAGAAGAAGGAAGAAGCATGAAGAAGAAACCCAGGATGACACCCTCTGCTCTCCATCTTGCTTCCATCCACAACATACTGAAAATCCCAACACCTAAATTTCTCACCCAGTGGCACACCTGCACTGCTCTCCATAATCTATTTCACACTTCTGTGGATTCCAGTCTATCTTGAAGTCTGGGAAACTTTCTCCATGAATGACGGTCAAAGTCAGTGCTGCCCTGGGGGTCAGGGCACCCCAGAGCAGACAGAGAAATATTCCCTGTGCCCTGGGTTTCCACACACATCCTTGGTCTTATCCCTCCTCTTCCTGTGGCCGCAAGAGCAGGACTTGTGGATCTAATTGATCACCATGGGTCTAAAGAGAGGAGTGCTCTGTTCACAGGTGCTTGTGCAATGCCACATGCTGCCACGTTTTTGGTTGTCCTGTTCCACGTGTTTTGTAGCCAGATTTGGCTGCAAGCCTAGTGAAAAATTTCAGGGTTGGAGCAGAGTGATGGATACCAGAGGCTGCTCCAGGGCCAGCTGCCCTCTGGCACTCTTTGTTGGCAAGGACCTGCCCTGAGACACTTTTTCTCTTTGAGTTTGGAAGGAAAACTCTAGCAGTTTTGAAGGAGAAGATTCTCTCTGTCTCCAGCTGAGAAGCAGGCCCTTGGACAGTAGAGCTGAATCAGATGCCTGCCTTTGCCTTTGCTTTGGGAATCCATGACTGAAAGCATTGCTGTAACTTCCTAAGTCCTCTGATCTATGAAAATTCAAAATTAGGCACTGAACTTATACTTGTGCTTCTGAAAGGGTCCTCCTTCAGGAAACCCTGAACTATACCATGGCAAGGGTTAAAGGAACATCTCATCTCTTTTTTCATTTTTTTTCTTCTTTTTTTTTTTTTTTTGGTACCAGAAAGTGCAAGTAAAATCCTTTTTTGGGGGAGATTTTTACCCAAATTCTCACTTAGTGTTGATTAGTGGCACCATACTGTTGTTGAAAGTTCTTCATCTGGTAACAATGTGGGGTCTACTGATGAAGCCAAACTTCAGTAATGACAACAGACACGAAAACAAGCTGCAGCTGGATTTCACAGCTGTACTTAGTTTTAGAACCATATATAGGAGCATTTAGTAATTAGTGAACAGAAGGATGTGTGAGTGTCATGGGAAGTAGTAACCCATAACATTTTCAGAAAGGATCCATCCCTGCTGAAAGCTTCCTTGTGAACACACAACTTTCCTTTTTCAGTGACCAGGCCATCAAACAGAGGGTGGGACTAAATTCTCTTGGTAGTGACTACCGCAAGACTGCTGGTGTAGTGCAACACCAGTCTGGTTTTTCCCCTGCTGGTGTGGGACATCTGCAGCATAGGTGGTGCTCAGTTAGGATGGAAAACCTGGAATAAGCTGGGCAACCGGGAATAGGCTGGAGCTGCTTCACAGACTCTGAGAGGGAGCCAAGGCTGAGATCCAGCACTGTGAGGTAAGGCAGGGAGGGACATGGGCAATCTCCTCCCTGCATCCACCACTGTCTCTGTTTTAAATTGATATTTGTACTGCTACCCCCTTCAAACTCTGTTAGAACTAATTCTAGCTTGATCTTTGAGCTCAGAGAATGTGTCTTGAAACTTCCTTCTCTAATGGGCAGTGATAGAGCTAATTGGCTTGGATATTAATACAACAAAAGCTGAGGTTTTCCACCCCTTGGAATGGGGGTTTTAAGAAAGGTTTAAGGAAAAAAAAAAACAAACTACAGCAGGGACGTGGTTTTATGACAGGATGTGTCTATAAGGGAGGGACTCAACCTCTCCCCTGGTCATAAACCTGAAGAGAAGGAGTGGAGTACCAGCCTGCTCTCTAAGTTCCTTGCAGCTGCACTGGGTGGTGGCAAGAACTCAGCAAAGACACATCTAACCTCACTCCAGGGGCTCATCTGATCCCTACCAGCTCTAAAACAGGAAGGGCAGAAGAGATTCATGTTAATAGCTGTGGAACCCAGCCACAAACCTGTGGCAGTTGGGATCTTCCAAAGGTGTTAGGTTAGGAGTTAGGTTCCATCAACAAAAAGTAGCTCATAAAGCTGGAATAAATTTTATCAGCTTACTTTTGAAGGCATAAATTGTCAAAGTGTCAATCTCTACTAAAAAGCAGATAGAGATTGAAAACTGCTTAAAATGTACAACTAAACAAAAAAAATTGCCCTCATTCTCCTTTCTCAGAATTTGGAGCTCCAGAAGTTGGAGCTTTAAAGGAAACATCATCTATTGGGAGAACTGTGCTGCAATAGCAAGGTCTGGCAACATCAAGGATACACAAGTTCGGAACAATGTGAAACTATGAAGATTAAACACTAGATGGAGTAGTTGGACTAGAATGAAATTGAGATTTATAAAGCAACTCTAGTAACTGTAAATATTTTGAAATCAAGGGCTTTGTAGCAAGGCACAGCACATGAGAACACACTGCTCCAGGAGTGCCAGTTCAGGGAGTTGGACATATGCTGCTGGATTCTTGCTCTATAAACAGCCACCAGAAGGGTTCTCCCTTTAGCTTCTCTGTTGTAAGGTCCTGAAATCTCAGCAGAAAGAGGTAACAGGTTGGCTCTGGACGTTGCTGAGTGACAGACATCCCTCAAATAAACAGCAAAGAAGCTTTAACACTGTGGGGAGGTGTTCTGCTTCTCTCAGGTGTAAGAAAGGAGGTAACTCTCTCCATGGGCTCCTTCCTCCATCTTCTTTTTTCCCCTCTTTTTTCTCACTGTCTTAGGTTGTGATAGTTTGAGGGGTATTGATACTCCTGCTGCCTTAAGCGTGTCTCATACCCACCCTGCAGTTTATCTCTTCATTCCCAACCCTTGCATCATTCTGTTTATTCTGGGGGCATTGCTGTCTGTCCAGCTGCTCACTGAGCCTGACTGGAGAGCTGCTAGAGTAGAAGATCAAAAACCAAAGGGATGCAGTTTAAGGAGCCTTCAGCCCAGAGAAGAGAAGGTGCTGGGGAGATCTTATTGTGGCCCTCCAGTACTCAGAGGGATTCTATAAGAAAGAAAGATGGGGACAGAGTTTTTAGCAAGGCTGTTTGGGATGGCACATGGGGTGATGGTTTTAAGCTAAAAGAGTGTAGATCCAGAGCAGGCATAAGGAAGAAAACTTTCAGGATGAGGGTGGTGAGCCACAGCGAAGGCACAGCAGCTCCCTGTGCCTGCTCTCTGTCAGGAGCTCCCAGTGCCTCACCACAGGGACAGGACAATGGGCAGTCTGTGTGGGAAGCAGGGCTTTGGAGGCCTAAAACAAACTGTCCCCAGGGCCAAGGACAGTGCTGGCCATTCTCTCCCTGGGCAGACAGCCCTGTGAGGACGGCATCTCTTGAGAGCAGCAGTTGGTGAATGAGCTTTTGACCTTTTCAACTTATTGTATTGGTATCTAGCCAAACAATTTGAGTTCATCTCTAGTGTGCTCTGCTCAGGAAACAGAGCAATGACATATATGTTTCCTACCAAGGAATAAACTGCCTTTTGTGGAGGAGTAAATCAGGCCTTTTCTGCTGATGGCCAGATGCCTTCCTGCACTATGCAAGCACTGAGAGGAGCAAAGAAAACCCTAAGAGGCTCAGAAAGAGGGATGTACAGTTAAAAAAATCTTCCCTTTTTTTTCCTTGTAGGTCAAAAGTAGATCCTAATCCAGCATTACTTCATGGATTAAATCCTTACCCCGCTGTAGGAGGGAGTTTGACATTGACACCAGCAGGGATAGCTGCTTCACCCCATGTAGTTTGGAGTCCTCTTCAGCTTGAAAGACAAAAACCAAAAGTTTCTCCAGGGATGCTGGTCACCATGTGTCAGCCCCTCAGACTCTTCTTAGGGTAATGGTTCTTTCCTCCAGGGATTTGTAAATTCCTCCCAAGGGACAGAAGCCCAGGCCTGACCATGACATGCTGACTCTGCAGCACCAGTGTGAGCCTGACAAGATGGCCAGGAGGCAAAGTCAATGTCCATAGAAACCTGTTTAAAAGATTTTCCAAAAAAAAAAAAAAAAAGAAAAGAAAGCAGGATTTTTATATTCAAATTATAGTGCTCAAGGAAACATTTGAGTTCTGTTAACAGGGGTAGATATTCCTGGACTTTTCTTTTGGACTTTCTGGGGGTATTTTTCCTAAACAATTTTTGTTTTCCTGGACTTTTTGTTTGCTTTTTGTTGGAAAAATAGGATTTCTAGCTGTTTGTTGCTTAGACATCAACATGGCAGCCTGAGGTCAGGTTCTCACTGGCTATAGTCCTCAATGCTACAGCTGCCAGGGATCTCTCTCTTCAGAGCTAGGAGACACTGCTGATGGTCAGCAAAGATATTTGGTGAGACAGAACTTGAATTTCTGTGCTAAAGAAAATAATCCTTCTCTGTGAGGATGACTAGACTTGGGAGGAGTTGCCCAGAGAAACTCCCTCCAAATTTGAGTGGCCATAGCCCTGGGAAATCTGTCCAGGCAACCTGAGCAGATTATTGCACTTGCTGATCTCCAGAAGTCCCATTCAACCTCACCAAGTCCATGATCCTGTGATTTAAAACACCCATTTTTTTATTTGCACAAACCTGGGCTGCCTTTTGTAGTGCAGATCCGTGTGTCCCATTGGATCTTTGCCCAACAGCTGCTCACAGCCCTGGAAACCGTGCAGGTGACTGAGCAGAGGTTTGGTGCTGATCTCACAGGGTGCCCAGCTGCCTGCTCATCCCATCTTCTCTCCAGATGTTCATCAAGACAGCATTCAGTTTCCCATGAGAGGGTACTCTACAGGTGGAATGCCTTCTTCCTGTGTTGGTGCTGGGAAAATGTCTCCATCAACACAGACGAGCTCTCATTATGTGCTTGAGGGACTGGAGCTGCCATTCACAACACAAAGCCTGTTTACAGCTTGTATCCTGCTTCCACCTTTCTCTAAACCTTCAGTGGTGCCCAGTCCTCATGCTGGAGCTCTGTACAAGGGTGAATCCCACATTTTTCTCATTCTTCCTTTTTGTTTCTCTCTCTGTTGTGAAAGTCCTCAAGTCCAGTGGCCGCTTTTGAGTTATTTGGATGGTACAATATGGTTTGCTGACTGACACGTATTTATCCAGTCTTTATGTCATATTCCTTCCCCTAAAAACTGTGGGACCAAAATTTCTCTTTCTCATAGGAAAAAGGTATAAACCTGACCCACATTGAGTCCCGACCCTCCCGTCTCAACAAAGATGAGTATGAATTCTTCATTAACTTGGAAGGCAAGAATGTGCCAGCACTGGACAAGATCATCAAGTCCTTGAGAAGTGATATTGGAGCAACAGTCCATGAGCTCTCACGAACAAAGAAGAAGGACACTGGTAAGGATGTGCTGACAAGGTTAACGTTGACCTGGACCATTTATGTCACGTACTGAAATTACTTGTTTTTCCTGTAGTAAAGGAGATCCTCTTGGATCTTTATGGCTACACTTCCCTCTCTCTGTCTTTATTTTTCCTGTACTGTAAATTTTTTCATTTGGAGATTTTCTGTGCAAATTTTTGCCATGATCCTGACTAGGTCTCCTGGGAAACTAGGGATGCTCTGCCACCCACTTTGATGGGAACAGGACTAACTGCCCACCAGGGAGGGCAGTTGCAGATCTGCCTTCAGAGGGAAATAAGGAAAGATTTTTTGAGTTGTTCCTGCTCCTGATTCTCAGAGATTTGCTGGAGTTGAGGCTGCTTGGTGCAGTGGTGGCTGCCTAGCAGATAGTCTGAGACAGACTTAAATGCCTCTTCAGATAACAGATGTGATTTTAATAGGATTTCAGACTTTAAATACTTTAGGCCTGGATCTTCCTCTTCCTTCCTAGGAACAACATGAAAGGACATTAATACCTTTTTGAGATCAGCACTGGTAATCCTTTTACCCTTTCCTTTGTGTCCTACCCATGACATTACATTTGAAGATGAAAAAGAAGAAGGCAGATTCTCTTTGGAGTCAGTTTTCTCCATTCATAGACAAAGGGACAAAAGGTTGATTAGGTGATTTATGATCATGTCAGATCGAAGAGGTTCACTTTTGGGGGCTTTTTTATTTCCAAAAGAAAGCCACAGGACCTACCAGGGCTTAACATTCATTTTTCCAGTTACTATGAAGAAGGTAATAAAGAAGTTTATGAAATAATAAAGTTGTCTATAAACATACACCAGAGTCAGACAGAGATACAGCTCTAAATATCATCCAGGAAAGTCTTGCATGTGAAATTCTGACCTCACAGAAGTCAAAACTCCTGTGGTCAGCTGTAGGATTAGGATTTCACTGCATGTTACTGTGTTGATCAAAGGAGTTTTTGAACTAGATTATCCTGTCAGCTTCAAAAAGGGACTTGATCCTCTTCTGTCTGAGAGGATAACTTGTGTTTGTTAGTTTCAGCAATTCAGAAATATTATAAAATGGGAACAATTTATTGCTGGGGAGAGAGAGGAAGATTAATATTTCTCCTTGCCCTTTCTCATTTTTTTTCAATTTCAACTCTTCTCATGAGCAATAAGGGTCCAGCCAAACTGAAATCCTCCAAGGACCATATTTTGAAAGGTCAAACAAGCCCTGCTTAGGGGATGAACTGTGGGTGGCAAATCCTGGGCAGAGGCACTGCAAGGGCAGAGTGAGATGGGAACAGCCTGAGCTGTAGGAAGTGTGGTGGGATGCTGTCCTTTATCAGGGATGGCATTAACAAATAACAGGCCTCGTGGTGCCTTTTAGGCCAGCTTGTCTTTCAAATGTATCCTCCTGGCAAATCTGGTCATAGTCCACAGATGTGCCTGTGTGAAATCTTATTCCCAAAACACAGAACAAGAGCGCTGTGCCTCCAGGGAGCACAATCTCAGACAGATGGTTTATGGGGATGTTGCCACACTTGTCTCAGTGGGCAGGTAAAGGCTGGGAAGGTTTTCTTCCAGAGGCAATCTGGGATCCCATGGGACTGATTCTTTTGCTGCAGCCTAGGATGCTGTCATTTCTTCCCCGCAAAGGATTCACTTTGCTCCCGCTCGTGATTTGAGAAAGAAAAACCTTATTTTTCTGTTTCCTGTGGAAAGCACACAGTCCCTTTTTTGGGGTACTGCTTTGTTGGCACTCAGAGGAAATTTCTGTATTCTGTCCCTTCTGTATAGCTCAGGGCTAAACACTATGTGTATGTGATTTATTGGGCAAGGCATAAGTGAATGGCTTTTTCTTTTTTTTTTTTTTTTGAGGGGGGGGTCCCACTAGCTGCTTTTAGTATCTTTTCTTAACTAAATGCAACATTTAATTGACACATTACAATAGTTACAAATATCAGATTTGGATCAAGAGTATAATTTTAGGTGAGAGCAGGCCAGCAAAGTGCTGTAAATCCAAATGTAGCTTCGGAGCTTCAGATGAGAAGGGCTGGCAGCTGCTGAGCCAAAAGCTCTTTGTGTATGTGGAAAGATTTGTTGTAAAAACACAGTGCATCTCCTAGTGGCTCTTTTTGGAAACAAGATGGTAGCTGCAGTCCACTTGGAGCCCATGAATAAAAATAATTAAATATTATTCTGCTGCAGCATTAGGGAAATGCAGACAATTTATTGCATTTCTGAAACAAGCTGGGGGCTGAGGATCTGTGGGGCCCTTGTTTGCTAGACCCTGAGGCTAGCCAGAGCATTAGGGAGTGTTTAAAAAAGGGCTAAACCTGGGCCTTGAACTGCTATAAATTGCATAGACCTGTCTTTGACCCTCCTCACAATAGTCCAAGTGGAGGATTCTGCAGAAGTCCTCGCTGCCCCTGCTCTACTGCCTCTCATATAAATGGCTTATTAGCATTCTGCTCAGCGTTTGACCCCACAGTAATTTGGTCACCACTTGGGTGTCCAGCACCATCCCCTAAATGCTGCTGTTTCACTTCCAGGCAAATCAATATTTATTACTGATCAGCCCACGTTTGCTCCTCAGACCTTCACAGAGGCCCAGTGTTGCAGGACCTGGCCCTGGCAGTTCATTAATGGCTGTGCAGACAGACAGACAGCGAGTCTGGCTGTAGGAGGATGCTGCAAACAAAATATGGGATAGATTCAGCCAGGGGGTAATTTGATTTGATCTTTTGAATAGTTTCTGGGAGGGCTGGGGACAGTGTCCTGGCATATCACATCTAGGCAGAAGACCCACCAGTAGCCTTTTTTCACCCTGGGCCTCGATGCGAGGGCTGTATGGACTTGATGCACTGTTTGCCCCAGAACTGTGCTTTGATTCTTGTTTCCATGAGAGTTGAGAAAGCTCAGCGCTTTCCAGGACCCAACTTAACAACTTAGGCTGGTGCAAGCAGCACTAAGTCTCCTTGGGATTTCCCTTCCACAGCCTGCCATGTCCATCCAGCTCTGCAAGCTCAGAGCTGCTCTCATGTAGCTGCTGCTGGTGTTTGGGTAGGCAGGATCAGGACTAGGTGCCAGGAAGATAAATTGCTTCTCCTGTTTAGGGAAAGAGCAAATCACCCATCCCCACAGCCAGGACTGACACCACATCAGCCTGGAGTCAGTTTCTCCTTGAGTCTTTCATGAGGTCTGCATGAAGTACGAACACAATCTTGAGAATAAGATATTTAATGAAAGTAAGTCTGTATGGAAAGTAAGTCAGCAGTGGTTCAAACCCTGCCCAGTGAGATCTTTTTGATTCAGGCCAGCAAAGCCCTGCAGACATCACTGCCAAAATCCAGTGCAGACTTCAGCCCCCACCAGTTTTTCTACACAGCTTGGACCGTCCAGGTCATGGTGCATCCCTGAGAAGAGTGGTTTTCTCTCTAACACTGACAAATCCTTTGCTGTGGGGCTGCCAGGCAGCCTTTTTACCCCAGTGCCTAACACAAAACCATTCACCAGTGTGCCTCACCCCAGGCTGGTATTGGGGAGTGTGAAGCACAAAACAGTGAAGCAATTCCCCACCAGCCCACAAAGCTCAGTGATACAGCCAGGAGACAAACCCAGATAGAAAATGGTGTAAGTAGTGACCACTCCCTATAGATGAAATTCACCTTTTTCTCCTCCCCCCGTGACTAGTTTAAGCGAAGGGGTTGGGGGTGCAGGAAACTTTCTGACAGCGAGGGGAGAGTGTTTCTGGAGCAAGTGGGATAACCAGCGGTACCCCCGGCAGCACAGAAACCCACATGGGGACCTTCCTGGGTCTGCTGCTGCCATCTAGTGACTTGTTCAGGGCTGGGTTTTAGGACAAGGAGAAGCGTGCGCATCCTGGAGAGGGGCGGAACAAATCCCCCTTGTGCAGGGCGGGGGAAGGGGAGGCACCGCAGGGGTACCGCTGAGCGACTCCCTGCATCCCGGGATGCTCAGGCGTCCCGGCATCTTCCTGCCCAGCAGCAGCCTGCTGCAGACAAATGTGAAGGCTCCCAGCACGGAGCCAGGCTGGGATGGGAATGCAGTCCGGGCTGTGGGCTCTCTCTCTCTCTCTCTCTCTCTCTCTCTCTCTCTCTCTCTCTCTCTGCCTGGGGCCCAAAATCGAGCCCTGTAAAGCTGCTTCACCTGCTCCAGCGCCTCTGTGCAGGTGCCTCGCAGAAACCCAGTGAACCCAGTGCCACAAGCGCCCTCTGTGCTGTGAGGCTCGGTACAAAGCTGAATAGTCCTGGAGAGAGAGAGATCCTCTTATCCTGCAGGTGGTCCATCAGGTCTGGGATGAGCCCCATCACCAAGACACTGCAGGGAACTCATTCGGCAGCTGTTGGCCGAGGATGAGGTTCACTTGGCACAGCCCCCAAAATCAGATGGGGAGGTATGGCCCAGCAGCAGAGCTCCCAGCTGAGCAGAGAGCCACAGAGGGGAATCAGCTGTGTTCCAAGCACTGGCTGAGCAAGCAACCCCCATTTGCACAAGAAAGTCTCTCAATGAATTGCTAACTTTTTACTGATAGAGACTGCCCCTGTTCAGTCCCCTGCATTGAATTGCCAGGAAGAAGGTCGATTTACTCTTTTTTTTATCTCAACACATCACATCTGGAAATCCCTGTGATTCTTGCCTCTCACCTTATATCTTTCTGTAATGAGAAGGTCACACAGGCATTACACTCTGTGTGGTCAACATGGTCCCTTCTTGCATGCTGGCTGTGCCTGGGACAGTGTGTATAGCATGTGAGTTACAAGGCAGCAGAGAACCAGACCAAGAAGGTCAATCAAGCTAATGCACTATTGTGTAATGGCTAACACAGTGATACAGTGCTAGTCTGAGGTACTAGGATGCCATTTGTCGTTTTGTTTCAGAATCCTAGCTCAACTGGGGCCACCAAGTAGGTCTCAGAGTGTTTCAGACAGTCCAAAAATTCTTTGTCTTTGTTGTGGAGTTTCTTGTGATTCCTTTGAAGGGGTTGATTCTGGCTTGTTGTGAAAATTTTCTGCATTTTGATTAGCCAAGACACCAGAAGTACTAAACAGAAAATCATAAACATTACAAGCCAGCTCTGCACCAAGGTTCTGATGCTCTCCACGCCCTGTATTCTTCCAACAGTGTGAAACAGTCACAAATTCAAGACAACTTGCTTGGTTTGTTTTACTTGGTTTGTTTCCTGCTACAGTGAAAAGGATTAAAAGAATTTAGCCCTTTGCCTATATTTCTTTATATATATGATGAAAAGATGAAAATGTCAGAAGGTGGTCAAAAATCAAGTAACAAAGAAGAATACTAGTCTCTATTTCTTTTCTGTTTTGCAGTACCGTGGTTCCCAAGAAGTATCCAGGAGCTGGACAGGTTTGCCAATCAGATCCTAAGCTATGGAGCAGAATTGGATGCTGATCATCCTGTAAGAATTCTTTTTAGCAATTTTTCTAGTTATTGACACTGCTGCTTCTCTCATTTAAATTTGCTCTTTTTTAGTACAGATCTAGTACACTAAATTTCACACTAATTTTTACATGGTACAGGACAAGAAGACTACCACATTTTTAGGGTTATAATCAGCCCAATCCCTGGCTATGGAGTAAATCAAACCACAGGTTGCTATAATTGGGCAAATGCCAGGAGATGATCTTAAAAGTTGTAGTGGTTTTCAGAGCACAAGGCCACCACAAGGACACATCTAATCTTCCCAGGAGGCTCTGATGTAGTGATTTCAGGCTCACTTTGTGTATCACAAACAAGAAATGGCATAGTCCAGAGAAAGAAAGACTTTTTTCATCCTTGATTGCACACACCTGATTTAGCTCAGTGTATTGTTATGTGGATACTCAATCTGACATGGTACTTTTACGGTGAGACATGACAAAAGAAAATGTTCATGGTTCAAAAAGTTTATGATTTAAATGGTAGCATCAGAAAGTTTTGTTCATTGATTTAGTTGTTAAAAAGAATTGTTTTGTGGTTTTTCAGTTTTGTTCAGATACAAGAATATTTTCTGCCTCTATTCCCTCTCCAAGCAAACAACAACTTACTTTCATTTGTCAAAACACACTGAGTTCCATGCAGCGCACCAGAAATTGCTGCTATTAGTTTAATTGAGATAGGGTGATTATAAATAAATTACATGCAGTGCACCAAAAATTGCTGCTATTAGTTTAATTGAGATGGGGTGATTAGTCATTCACTACCTATTGCTTAATTCAAGACGTGTTATGTACCATGTACAATGATTCATGATGTTCACTGTGGTCATATGAGAGGCAGAATGAAAGGAGGTACACTGAGCCAATGGCCCCCTTGTGTGTTGTGTGGGAATAGACCAAGATTGTATTTGAAAAAAGAACCAAGAAAAAAAAAGAAAAGAAAAATATACAAAAAGCAATGAAGAGTCTCCCCTCCAGTTCCTCGAATTAGTTAGTGAGCACTTGTGCCTTTAAAAAGAAAGCCAGCTGCTGGGGTAAATAGGTGACAGTCCATAGAGTGCAGAAAAAGAGAAATTAAAGGAGCCTGTGGTTTTAGTAAAGTGATGCATGGAATTTAATCACAATGACCTCCATGACAGGTTAACCTTGGACAGTGCATTTTTTTGGCCACTGGCTACCCCTTTTTGATTCACACCTGTGAATTTTTACACTCCTCTTCAGCTGCCCTCTGTACTTGGCTGTGTTTTGTGGCCCCTCAGTCCAGTTGTGCCATTGACCATGAGGAGATGCATTTATGGACTGCTGCAGTGCTCAGGGAGCTGTTCCTGTTTGCCCTGCAGAAAGGCATCCTAGCTTGGAAGGAGGGTGTTTCTGCACTCCAGGTGGTGAAGGCACTGCTGGTCCTGAGGATCTTTTAGTCTAAACAGCAGGCACACTGGGGTGGGAGAATGCTTATCCCAGATGAAGATTTAGAGGTTTTATTTTTTATCCTTGATTTTATTGCTAATTAGCTGCAAAGGTCAAACTCCCAGCCACAAGGTCTATTAGACATTCTTTGTAGTCATTAATTGCCTTCAAATGGTTGAATTTGTAGTACAAATAGGGGGTTTTGGCCTGCTAAGTGGCTACTGATCCTCCAGCAGTTTGAAAATGAGCACTTTTAAGTGTGGTTCATGCTGAAAATCTGCCTAAAAGGTCCGATTGAGTTGATGAATGTGTTTCTAATGTGCTTTGATTCTGCTTCTCTAGAGCAGCTTGGCTGTGCCAGGGAGAGCAACGAGCTTCAAGGGAAACCAGAAGGGCATGCTTACCCGAGTACTGATAATTCTGGGCTGCTCTTGCCAGGGGCACCTTGTTGTTGCTGCAAAGGAGCAAGTTTCCCTATCTTATGGGAAGTGGAAATGAGAAAAAGAAAGGACTTGGGGGGCAGGGGTGGTGAGAGACTGTGGCTGCTCAGAGGCTCTGCAGCCCAAGAAGGAGCACTGCCCTGGCTGAGTGGAGCCTGGCAGAACAGAGGCAGCTTTCCCACCAGCCTTGCTGCACTTGGATGCACCAGCCATGCCTGAGGGTGCTCACTAGAAGGAGGGCTCTTCACCTTTTGCACTTAGTGACCGTTCTGCACTGAGCATCGCTGTTTCTCTTCAGGGCTTCAAAGATCCCGTGTACCGGGCCCGGAGGAAGGAGTTTGCGGATATCGCCTACAACTACAGACAGTGAGTACCACTGCATGGCAGCAGAGCAAGCCCTCCTCTCCTGCCCTCTCCTGGGCTGCTCACCCTGCTGCCTATCCCTGCTTTTCCACAAGCTGTTGGCTTTTCTCTGACATGTGCTTAAATCTTCCTGTTCGTGCATTTATCCCCAAATCGCAGAAAAACAAAGGTAAATTGTTCCAGGCACACGTTCAGAAGAGACATCATCTCCCTTCTCTCCCCACAACACCCCTCTTTCCCAGCTTTGTTGTCTAATTGAGCAGCAGACTGTTGCTGCTACAAAGACCTGAGCATTGAATAAATCTGGTATTCCCCATTAAACCAGGGCTGGGGGAGGAGTGCCTATCATTAACATTAAAGCAGGATCTGCATACACTATTAAAATAGTGAATAGCATATGGTTCTGATGCTAATACAGTGTCTGTTACCCTACTTTTATCATGTTTAATCCAGCTGAAATCAGCAATTTAGGCTTTTATTTCCCAAGAAAAATAAATTAATAGAGATGATAAATTCAGTTAGAACAGGTTTATTTGATTGCTTTCAATGATCAGATCTGGAGGAGAAAAAATTCTGTTCCCAGAGACACTCATGTGTATAGATAGGTACTACTGGGCCTGTTTCTTGCTGGGACTGGTAAAAACCGTGTTTGCAAAGAAAAAATTAACATATATTGTAAATTCTGGGCTACAATTTGCACAGGATCAAAAGATAGCTCCCGAGCCAAAGAGCTAATAATGTAATCACAAAAGGAGAGACAAAATTGGACTGGTTGATGGAAAGTACAAAAAGTCAGGTGAAAAAAGTCAGAAACCCAGTTTATAGCTAGAAAATTTGGATAAGATTTTTCTGTCCAGATGTGGACAGATCTAATGTCCATTCTTAGATATCCCACAGAAGATACAGAGAAGTGGTCAGGAGGAGAGGCACCACCAAGTTTATCAGGCTTCACTGAAGAGGAAAGGGTTCTTAAGTTGTGAGGGTACTACACAGCTGCAGCTGTGAGATGGGTCAATGGCTGCTTGCCTTGTATTCTTCCTAACATTAATTTAATCCTCTCCTGTATCCCTTCTTTTGCATCTGTTCTGTCCTCTTTCTTTGTGCTGTTTGCCCCTACTTTGCCTTTGCTTTTTTGCTTCCTCTCAGGATAGATTACCCACTGTTTTTGTTGAATGCTCAATTTCCTTGATTTCTCATTTCTTTGCTTTTAGCTGGCCTCTTCCCTCTGCCTTACTTTGCTTCTGGCCCCACTGATCCCTAGAATTTTTTTTAATTGAAATTTGAGTGGTTTTAAAGCCATAGCTTCCCCCAGTAGCCCTGGAAGTTGGTTGAGGATTATTTAGGAGTGCTATAGGAACAAAAATCACCCAGCAATCCTCATAATTCAACATGATGTTTAAAGCTCCACAGATCAAGGAGAACTGATACAGAGAGACAGAAGGTGATGGTTCTCCAGAGCAGCTGCCCTGAGGCTCAAGAAAAAAAAGGGAAAGTGGGAGATGGTGGGGTGTCATCAAGAGTTTAACAATGGGTTTCTGGGGTTTGGAAAGCTTCAGCATTGTTCCAGCAGTGTTGTTAAACCTATTAAGTTACTTAAACCCCTTTGATTTTTGCAAAGCTGCTGGATTCACCTATGGCCTTAACATTATTGCTCAGGAATTGGTTATTCACAGGAGGCCAAACTGCATTGCTTGTGATGTATAAGTCCTGTTAGCTTCAACATGAGCTAAGCACGTGGAGGCCTGAGGGTGGGATTTAAGTCATAATTGCTCCTTACAATTATAAAAAGTCAAACTGGCTGGAGTCTGCATCTGTTACAGCACAGAGCACAGGTCAGAATTTATCTGCCACTGCAACAGAGTTTAATGGAGCTGATTTTTACAAACACCGTTAATATAATGCTCACTAGAGCAAGAAGTGAAACAGCTCTTTCATATCAAGAAAGAAAAAATAAATTGAAACCAACAGCAAGCAAGTATTTTTAGAAGAACACCTTTAAAAGACAAATAAGCGCTGATTTATTTTTAACACAATAATGCAAGGAGCTGTCTAAAGGCCATTATCTCAGCCAAGGTCAGTAGAGTCCTTTCCAGAGACAAGTGAGGCTCCTTTGCACTTGCATGTCAGCCCAAAAGCATCTCCTCTCCTGCACCAGCAGCTCCTGGCCGGTCCTAGCAAAGCTGCAACATGAAGCAGAATAAGAAAACTGTTTTGAAAATGGCAAGTGGGAAAGAACAAAGAGCATGTTGATGGCATAGGACATTTTCTGTGGCTGTTATTGAGGACATCCCTTTTCTTTCTAGTGGCCAACCTATTCCTCGTGTCACCTATACGGAAGAAGAAAAGAAAACTTGGGGCACTGTCTTCAGGGAGCTGAAGAGTCTGTATCCAACTCATGCCTGCTATGAACACAACCACGTGTTCCCACTGCTGGAGAAGTACTGTGGCTACAGGGAGGACAATATTCCCCAGCTTGAAGATATTTCAAATTTCTTGCAGAGTAAGTTTGAAACACCTAAAAGAACCAAATGAAATGAAAGGCCTCAGCTATCTGTGGGGGTGGTGCTTCCAGAGAAGGAAAAACAATCCCTGATTTATCAAAAGTTCACTATGATGTTTGGGCACATCACTTAGCCTGTGTCCCAGGTCTTTCTCTAATGCTTCTGGGGATACAATGGGACAAATATTTAGATACTGTGCTGGTTGTATTCCTGGGCAGAAAATCGCCTGCAATTAACAGAAGGTTGTGAGAAACAACTGCTCACTTTGAAAATTAAAAAAGGTTCATTAAACCTTCACAAAAATACAACATAAGGACTACATAAGGAAAAAGCTACAGCGCTGGGAACTGCTGGTGTGCATAACATGTGGCCAGTTCATCTTCAAGATGGATGTTTGGTCTTTTACACCCCTGGGGTTGCATCAGCCAGCCCTGGCCCCTCCCAATGTCTGTCAGTCAGCTCTTCTTTGCCATTTCTCACTGGAGGCTGCTTGCTTGTAACTGGATTGGAGGTCAGGAGTTGCCATGCTGCACCCCCTAAGCACCCCTGAGCTTTTCCATCCCCAGCTGCCCCAGGTAAGGGACACATGTGCAGCCTTCTTTTACCTGTCCTGGACAGCCCAGGCTGTCTGATGGCAACAACACAGGGGGGAAAGGGAACTGTGGGGAGAACAGAGGACATCTAAACCACAATAACATAACTGTACATCACTAAAGCTTTTCTTAATATTCACACAATAGTGATCTTTTAATTGTGAGAGCCAATCATCTCATTATCCATCTGTAACAAGGATGTTAAAGAAAAAACTAAAACAACAGCCATCAACAAACTTTTCCCACTCTAAGGAGTCTGGATGGGGATAAATCAAACACAGCAGCTATTTTTAAGGTGCTGTCTTTCTGTCCCTTCAGGCTGCACTGGGTTTCGGCTGCGTCCCGTGGCAGGCTTGCTCTCCTCCCGGGATTTCCTGGCTGGGCTGGCGTTCCGCGTGTTCCACTCCACGCAGTACATCCGCCACGCCTCCAAGCCCATGTACACCCCGGAGCCGTGAGTACCCTGCCACACAAAGGGTGCCAAGCTGCAGCACACACCCAGCAGGCTCAGACCAGCTGGGAATAACTGCCTGGGACTCTGCAGCACTCCTGGGAACAGGGCTAAGGGAGAGCAGCCAAGGGACTGCTCTCTTCTGGAAATGTTTATGGAGCCTTTCTAGTGTGTTTAACAGTCTGCATCCACTTCTGCAAGTTCTCCTGGGGCAGATGAGATAGTTTTGCTACTGAAGGCGTGCTTGTGTGGTGGCTGGGATGCAGGGGAGCAGAGTACAAGGGCACTGAGCTGAGCTATTAGCACCCAAGTAGCGCAGCAAGGACTTAACATGCTGCAAGCAAGCTTCTGGCATTAAGACAGGAGAAGCCCAGACTCCTCAGAAGCCCAGAACCCATCTCTTTTTCATTTTGGAGTATTTCTCTCTGTCCTTGCCCATTATCCTTTTCTACTTGCCATTTTAAAAACAGATTTCTTATTCTGCTTCATATTGTTGCAATTCTTCCTTTTTTTTTAGTTTCCTACTTTCCACAAACTCTTTTTCCTTTCTTTTATCTTTTTTTGATTATTGTGATTTTCTTTCCTGCTTTTGTTTACCCCATTGTCATCATGCCAGGCTGAAATGTCTTTTTTTCTCCATTTTTTTCTTGAAGAAAGGTCTTCCAGGCCTTTTTTTGATATGTTATACCCTTCCCCTTTCCATCTCACCAAATCACTTCTCTGTATTTGAAAAATCTAACAGTCCCTGCTGCTGAGGAATATGTAATGCAAAAGCACAGAAAACCCTGGAGTTTGCAAGCATTTCCACCATAAGAATAATTTCAGAGCAAAATGTTTTCCTGTGAACGATATCTGCTGGTAGGAGCAAATGCACTGTGCTCTTGACTGTGTGCTGGCTCTAGGGCATTCTTCCAGCATTGCTGGACTTTTCCTGAATCACAGTTATTCAGATGTCATGTTTTCCTGCAGTGATATTTGTCATGAGCTGCTAGGACACGTGCCTCTTTTTGCTGATCCCAGTTTTGCTCAGTTTTCCCAGGTAAGTCATTCAGGGTTACAGTATGTGTATAATTAAACACACAGTAATTCAGAGGATGATCCAAGAGCTGTGAAGGGAGGTGCAGATTCACCTTTAAGCACACTGTGCAAGAGCACCTGAGGTGGTTTATTTATTGCTTGAAATCTGGATGCAATTCATGTAGGTGAAAACATAAAAGTCCAACTCCAAACATGATCTTGTGTGAGTTGCTTTTTGACAGAACCTGTGAAGCCATCATTTTAAAACCTTCCTGCAGATGTTGATCCTTCGGATAAAATCACATAACTCATGAGTCAGATGGATTATTACCTCATGATGATATTCAAATGTTAGGGAAAATGGAGATTTTGTTTTGTTTTCTATTGAAGTGACACTGGAGGCTGAGTAAAGTGAGGAACTGTCTCAGCTGTAAGCATGGGAGAAGGCTGGAGAGGAGATTTCTTTTTAGTAGTGTTAATGTCTCTGGAAAAGAAGCCAAACCCTGGTGAAGCAGTAAACTTTTGGCTGCATCCTACCATAAAACATGGAAATACAGGAAGAAAGAAAGGAATAAAGACAGAAAACTTAGAAATACACAAAGCGAGAAAGGCATAGAGACAAAAAGACTGAGGGAGGGAGGAAGGAAGGAAGGAAGGAAGGAAGGAAGGTAGGTAGGTTAAAAGAAAGGAGGAAAGAAAAGGAAGGAAGGAATGAAAAGGAAAGAAAGAAGGAAGAAAAGGAAGAAAGAGAGGGAGGAAGCAAGGCAGGAAGCCTTGATGCAACATCTCAAAAGACAAAAGTCAGTTTGATCTCGTAAGTTTGCAGTATTGCCTTTAGGCTTTGCCCTTTCCCAGAAGTGGAGTTTCCTTCCAGAGGAGCCCTGCTGTACCTTGGCTTCCTAGGATTTGACATGGTGATAAGCTGCTCTAGTGTCTGTGCTGTGTGTGGGGAGAGCCCTCTGATTTTTGCACTATGCAGTCCTCACTAGAGCAAATCAAGAAAGGAACCTGGCTATATGTAGTCTCAGGTATCTGTATTTGAATCCAACTATTGCATGCCTTCTGGAAAAATCTCCATTTGCTCACAAGGTATGAATAAGCTCTTTCAAATCATGCCCTGTCATTCAAAAAAAATAGCTCATTCAAGGCTCCAGGAAAACTCCTTTAATCAGGACCCATCAAAACGAAGAGAAATATATAAGGTGTGTAGGTGTGATTGATTTGCCTCCTTTTGTCCCTATCATTCTCTCAGATGTTCATTGTAGACTTGATCAAAAGCCTGTCAAAGCAAGAGGAAAATTTTAGCTGACCTCAATGGGCTTTGTACCAGGCACAAAGGATCATGCTTTGTAAATGACATTTGGACAAGACCCTTTGTTCATTTTTGGAGAGATTTCTGGTTTAAAATTGATCTTGCATGATAGGAACATGTCCTGTAAACATTTGTGTGTGGTAGTAAGCAATGGTAACATTTAAAATGTGAGCAATTACATAAGATGGGCAGGAAGAATGTTTGCAATAAACAGCTTGAAGAATAATGGTTTATTGTTACAGGAAATTGGACTGGCATCTCTGGGAGCTCCAGATGATTTCATCGAGAAACTTGCTACGGTAATTTAATAAATGAGGGCTCAATTTTCCAAAGCGCCCTGTGTTGTCTTAATTCTGCTGCCACTGAAGTCACTGATAGAACTCCCATCGAGCTGAATGGGATCATAGTGAAGACCATGATTGGAAAACCCTACCCTGAAACAGTTGCACTAAAGGAAAATAGCTTTGGCACCCCTTATTCAAAGTGACAGTTGTGATTAAACACAGAAGCCCAAATGAGATTTCCTCCAGCACAAACATATTGGGCAAGAAATGATTACATGTTGCTACATCCCCACAGGAAATTTCAAGAGGCAGCTTCTGTAGTTATTTCACCTTCAAGCATCTCTTCCACTTTTCCAGGCAGGCACTATCCTCTGTAGTCAATACAGAGCACCTGGATAGCTTCTCTGAGACTACTGAGACCCAGAGGTGCAAACTTTGAATAAAACCGGGAGTGTTGCTCTGAGAGTAGTGTCCCCAGTGCCAAATGAGGAACACCTGGGCAAAGAATTCCACCAGCTTTGACACTTCTGATAGATGGGGGAGTTTTTTCTGAGCCAGGGCAGGTATCCCTTCAAAAGGACAGAGCCAGGAGTCAAATTAGGCCACTCACCATCTTCCTTCCCTATTGCACAAACAGTCTGATCATGCTGCTGCTGCTGCAGTCATATGCCCTGTGTGAAACAGGACTGAAACTTTTCTAAAATAAGGTTCAAAATTCCTCTGGGTTGACCAGCCAAAATAAAGATTTATTGCTATAATTTCATTGCTCCTGCTGACAAAGATAAGCACAGTAAAACACAACTTTGTTTGTAATGTAACTGAACTGATTCTCAGGCACAGAGAATCTAGTACTGTGCTTCTCCTAGGAGAAGAATTTCAGTCTGAAGGGACATTTATTGCATTTATACACTTGAATTTGACATACAACATCATCTTACATAGAAATGAAAACTCTAAATGTACTCAAAGGGTGTACTTTTTATCTAGTAATAATAAGTTTCTGACTAATTTTCTTTCCAGGTTTATTGGTTTACAGTTGAGTTTGGACTTTGTAAGGAAGGAGATTCCCTCAAGGCATATGGGGCAGGGCTGCTGTCTTCATTTGGAGAGCTGCAGGTGTGTTCTAGAAAATAATTCAAATATGTTTATAATTGTTCAAATTCCTTTTCTGAATATCTTCAGATCTTTGGTTTTGCTTCATACTTTGTGCATAGAAGTAGGATGAAATGTAGCATTTCATTGTAGAGCTCTGATGAATGTGTAGGTGTATGGATACACAGGGAACTCATACCTCCTTCTTTCCCAGTCAGTGAAATTATCACTGTATCTCACAGGAGAAAATCTTCCCTGTCTGAAATGGAGTTGCTCTTGATTTCTTTCACAGCATGTTCAAACACTCTTACACTGAAATTATTTTTCTTACCTTTTTGTTCATAGTATTGTTTATCAGGTAAGCCTGAGATTCGGCCTCTTACCCTGGAGAAGACTTCTGTGCACAAGTACTGTGTTACTGAGTTCCAGCCTGTCTACTATGTTGCTGAAAGTTTTAAAGATGCAAAAGAAAAGCTAAGGTACTCCAGTCATTCCAGAGAAGAACTCATTCTTGTCTGCTGCAAATAGATCTCATTGCCATAATGGGTCATGGGTTGACAATCATGATTTGAGAGGCATTAGAAAAATCTGTGCAACGCTTTAAGATCATAAAAAATTTATATCCTCAGAATCTTGGGCAAAAATGAGTAGTAGCAGGAATATACCTTAAGCATGAAACCAAGAATTTGTGCTTAGTGTAACTAAGAGCTTCATCTGTCTAACCAAAATGCAACAAAAAAGTTATTTGCTCACTTGCAGTGATACTAACATTTTAAGTCAAATCTGGCTAATGAATGCAAACCAAGTAACTTTACCATTACTAGAATTAACAGTTCTTGTAAAAAAAAAAAAATCTCCTAGTATCTACTCCTTCTCTGAAGTTATGTCCAGGTTCAGTTCTGATTCTTGGAACAGGAATGGCTCAGCCTGTGTTGGGGTTCAGCTTGGTTTTCACCTTGACAGTATTTCTATTCCTGTTAAAACACCAATGCAATACCATATTTCTGGGTGTTAGTCAAGCCACTGGGGGCTTGCCTTGGTTCACACAAAACTTATTTCTCACTTGGAGATGCCACACACAGGCTTGTCCCAGACCTGCAGTCTCTTATCTTTCTACCATTCAAAGATAAATTGTTCTGCATCCCAAGATGTTCTGCCACCTCAGGCTCCCCAGCTCTGAGATCTTCCTAGCTCTCTGCCCTGCTGCTTCCTTGGTTGTCATAACTCTGCAGCTTTTCCTTGTGCCTTTTTCTCTGGGGAAATGCCTGGGAAAAATGGTCTTCTCTTCTGGGCTGTGCTAATGAAATCCTGCACAGAGCTTCTGTCTTCTCTGTATGTATCCCTGAGCAGCAAGCTCCTCAAGGAAGTGGAAAATGCTGCCTCACTTAGCTGTAAGAAAATATCTTGGAGCTTTTTTATTTGCTTCAGTGACCAAGAAGAGAAAAGCAGTTAAATTGAAATAGAAGTTCTGGGGTTTGGTCCAGTGCCTGTGTTAAAGGCTAGCTACTGGACATGTGTGTTTGCGGGTAACAGAATACCTTTCTGAAAAATTATTCTGAGACTGACCTAAAAGATCTCAGCTTAAGGCATCCATCTTCTAATTGGGATCTTAACTTCACCTGAGATTTAGGAAAGCCATCTTCTAATGTGATCTCTCCTCTTAGAAAAACTAGATCAATGCAGCTAAATTCATCATAACCAACAAAATATTTTTTTCATTGTCCTACCTTGTGGCCTGTTCATACTGAGTTCTGTTTGAGACAATGTCCTTAATAAGGTTAATAATAAGGTTTAAACTGAAGAAGCTTTGTGAGGGTGGCATCCAGCATATTGCACTGTTCTGGGCGTATGGGATTTACCCTGCTGAGTCACAGTCTGTGTAGTGGGGCTCCATAATCAGCTCCTGCGTGCTTCCCTTCCTCTTTCAGCAATAACTTCAGTAACACAAAGCAGATATATAAGCCAGTGTCCTGCTGGGGTCTACAAGGAGCCTGGAACAATAGCTCTGACAGTCTCATCCCATTCAGAACCCTTCTTTCCACAGTTCTGTGGTTATGCAAATTAATATTTTCCCAAGACACCAAAATCTTAATGCTTTTGACGTGGGATTAACTATTTTGCAGAAGAGAATGCTGCTTTACTCGATTAACTATAGTCTAGCTCTTAAATTACCTGCAAACTACCAGGCAGTTTAAGAGGTAAGAGCTAGATAATGACAAAAGTTAGGTGCCTGCTTGCTCCTTGGCTTACCAGGATAACGTAGATCCTTGACCTCAATTCCCCAAAAACTCAGACTTGGATTAGAATTCCTACCTTTTGCACTAATGACAGGAAAATGAGATTTTCAAGCTTGGCAGATCCCAGTTGCCACATAGTTGGCCTATACCAGGAGCAGCCTTGCCATGCCAATAGCTTTGTTCTGTTCAGAAAAAAACAGAGGTGATAAGGACAAATGCAGTTTCAAGTGTGTTGCAGAACATTGTAGGTCTCAGATCAGTGAGAAGGAATTTCAGTTATTTCCTCCCATAGATTTTCTTATCCCCACAATCAAGAAATGCACGCACCAAAAAATAGTTAGTGAAAAAAAAAATTTAAACTGTACTGTTGTTTATGTTTTTTTTCCTTCAGGAAATTTGCTCAAACAATCCCTCGTCCTTTCTCTGTCCGGTACAATCCCTACACACAGAGGATTGAAGTCTTGGACAATGCAAAGCAGCTGAAGAACTTAGCTGACACGATCAATAGTAAGGAATTGCACATCTGTTACCTTGAATTCCTCAAAACTTGGGTCAGAAATAGGAACCACAAGGCAGATTCCATTTGGTTGCAGATTCCATCTGGCTGCATATTATGCTTTGAGCCTATCCAAGATAAGGCAGCACATATCTCCTTTCTCATGAAAAAATTGCTTCCCAATTCTAGCCAAGCTTTAACAAGAATTTCCACTTGACTGCAACTTGCTAAATCTGAAAAACCCAGTTTTGGGGGAGATGCTAGGAAATGGCAGATGGCCTTGAGGTGGATCCTAGCTGTTTTCAGTGAGGAAGAGAAGGAGAAGCATGGCTTTGATCACATTTTCCCCCTCACATTGGCTAGCCTGCTGAGAGGGGGCTCCTCTGATCCTGTGAGCCAGCCTTCCATGGCTGATGAAGGCAAAGGGGTGACTCTGGAGACCTAGCTCCAGTAAGACCCTAAAAAACAAGCCCAGTTCAGCACTTCTGTGCTCACCTTATTCTTTGAGAGAATGGCTATAAAGGGCAAAAAACATACAGAAGTGTGAGAAATGGGCTAGTTCTGGAATTAACTGCTCTGATTATTTCCTTTGCAGGTGAGATTGGGATCCTTTGCAATGCCCTCCAGAAGATCAAATGAAGATTTGCTGTAACTTGCTAGTGACTAGAAGTTATCATGTGCAAGTGCCAGTCTTGATCTAGCCTCAGTCTATTATCTTCCAGTGAACTGCATCAATAATTATGTTATATATCTTAATTATTAGAGATTAGCAGAGAAACAGACATCTATAGGTGACCCTCAACTCTTCTGGCCTTCAGACACTAATCCATTTTTTTCTCACTAATGTATAAAAATTACCTTATTCCTGGGAAGCTGGGGGAAGTCTGAATATGTTTTGTGCCAAAGGTTAGCAGAAGGAGATCTTCACCATGCAGAGCACAATCTGCTGCACCTGTGAGGTCTGGGAGCAGGGATGGGATGTCAATGATGACCAGAGTGATCCACCTTGCCTTCTCTCACAGTCACTCTCCACTCAGTGCCTCCCAGTTGTCCAAGGTTCCCATGGATCTGGAGCTCTACACCTTTCAGGATATACAGGGAGATCTGTCAGGGTACAAGTGGAGATTCCTCTTAACAGGCATACTCAGCTACTCACCGTGGATGGCTGATGTGTGAAGGTTACATTTTTTTGTGTGTGTGTCCCTCCCTGAGAGGTGTCTCTCAACTTTCTGGTCTCAAACCTAGGAGGTGGATAGAGCACCTTGGAAATGCAGAGTGCCTGTTACAATGCAGCTGAAGACCCAGAGCCTTCCAGCTCCTAACTCACTGTGCCTGTGGCTGGAGACCCCACCAAAGCCAGGGAAGGCCTGGCTCAGCTGTGTCCCAGCCTAACTACATTCAAACCCAAACCTGTTATCTTGCAAGACAAGTCCTAAGTAATGACACCTTTTTGTATCTCCACTGCCCATCTGAGCTTTAATCTCCTTTTGGTTTTTTTTTTTTGTTGTTGTTGTTTTGTTGAAAGCAGTTTTATTTTTCCTGGAGCATATCTCAACTGTGTCAGCAAATGGAACCAAAGGTGGCTCCAGCTTAACTCAATGGCTGAGCATGGAGGGAGAAGAGTTTTGCTGTTCAGGAAGCTCTTTCTGTATTTATCCAATAAATTTCACTCAATCAGCTGAGAGTCCTCTTGGACTGGTCCACATTGTGTAATGCCTCCCTGTAGCTCCCTGGTTGAAGGAGGGAACTCAGCATTGGAACACTGGAGCAGAATGAAGCAAAGCAAAGCTGAACTGCATTTCCAGCTTGAAGCAATTGTGCATCATGACACTAACATGGCTCAGGGGTCATATTTCTGTCAGAAGAGTGAAAGATGGAGAGGGATTTGAAAGCCCACGCGTCTCATACCTGTGATAGTGCTAATTTTGTATTTATAGTTTGAAAATCAATATGGCTTTAATGTAAGCGTCATCCTTTAGGAAGATAGAAAGTACAGTTCTTTTCATTATATATATGGTAGGAAATGACATTAATTTAAGGATACCAGCTGGAATCCTTTTCAATAGACATATATTTATGCAAAATGGTATCATTTTGGTGCTTTGAAGTAACCTTTTTTATCTCAGTATCTTTTTATTCCTTTTTTTCTCATCACAATGTCTCTCTAGATCTTTCAATCCCACTTGGCATGTATTTTTCAATGTGAAAGTAGCCCATATTTTTCTCTCTTAATATAATAGGACCCATGAGGTAACTGTATACTACAAAGAGGCAATTTCATCCCAAGGGTGAAGTCTTTCAAACTAATCCTCAGACAGCTTTCCAAGCTCTTCTGCTTCTGGCTTGAATGACAGCAGCAGTAGTTCTATAGTGATATTGAGAGCTCAGGATTCATGATCTTCTTTTATGTACAAGTGGAATAGTTAGAGAATATTGATGCCACATGTCTGATTCTCTGTCCCTTAATGCAGGTTTAAATGAGCAATAGCTCCAGCCAAAGCAGCATAGCGTGGCTTCTCAGCAAGACAGATGAGAAAAAATTAAACGTTCAGCATTTTAAAAGCAGAGGGAATGTATGGAAAGTAGATTTTCTTACAGAACAAATAATCTTGTACCTAAGTACTTTAAATACTACAAATAAATCACATTTTAAATAGTACTCCTTAATGGGTGACTTCTTATTTCCATGCCTAAAGAAAGTTCCAGCTGAGTAGGAAAATGCTTTTTGCATTATCAGACCAGTGTAAATCCTCCTTGTATGGTAAGCATCCAAGTCAACCAGAATTAAATACTCAGGTAGAAGATAATGCCCATCTAAGGTGCTCCCCAGAACAGAAAAATGCTCTCTTGGGCTGATTGACTGTCACTCATCCAGCCAAGATTTTGGAACTTCCTGATGTGTGCCATTAGCAATGCACAACCAAGCCCAGCTTCCTCTCCCTTTGCATACTCCGGAACTCTTTGGGCGCTACTCTGACTAACCAACCCCAAGCTAATCTTTTAGGTAACCTTCCCCACTTCTATCCCACTGTGATCACATTTTTGGTGTCCTCATCTCCAGCTCAGTTTCAGGTCATCAAAGAAGCTTTTTGTGAGTCCTTTACAGTGACCTTGGCCCAGGTCAATGACTGTGATGGAGGGACACCAGTCCACACTGGTGGACTCCTCTGGATGTCTTAAGATGCCTTCATCTGGCAGCAGCCTTGGAGAAGGGACATTTCAGTCCCCAAAGAATGCAGAAATTGTTGAAAAAGGGATGAAGTGCAGGAGCAGTACACAGGAATGCATTGTTTTTAAACCTCCCTCTGCTGCTTCAGACCATGCTGGCAGCTGCCACAGAAGACATTTTGATGTTCAGATGTAACCATCTAAATTAACCTAAATAAAATAAAAATATTAATGCTGCATCCATCTCAAATGAGGGGCCCTCTGTTCATACAGGATAAAGATACCTGAAATGGTACCAGATAAAAAAAGGGCAGGTTTGTGGTGATCAGATGTGGCCTTCTTCTCCTGTGCCAAACCTTGCCACCACTGCTGGGGGAACCAGGGAGTGGGGAAAAGCCCATTAAAGCCCCTTTCTCCACCCAACTAATTCAGTTGCATCTGCCCTTCAGCCACCTCTGAGGTGCCCCCTTGCCCTCCTGGAGTCTCCTGGGACACAGGCCAGGCTGGAGGGTGCTGCAGGGTGCAGGAGGGATGGGTTCTGCACTGGGGGTGGGTTGGCATGGCAGACAGTGGCTTGCCCCACGGCCCCTGGGCCAGGCTGGACATGGCTGGACACCCCTCTTCCCAGGCTGGCACTCACCACACCCTGCAAAGCCCACTGTGCCTGAGGTCTGCAGGAGCCAACACTCCCCAGGGTGCTGAGACCTCCCTTCTGGGCACAGAGCTGCGAAATTCCCCTTGGGTTTGTCTGTCAGCAGGGAAAGAGATGAGGAAATCAAGAACTTCCCAGTGCCTGTCTTGACCCAAGGGAAGATGTGGTGCTGTCGTGATCCCTGGAAAGCAAAATTTTGTTTATCTTCCTTGGCCAGGGAAGAGGTAAGAGCACGACAGCACTCAGGGGTGTGGCTGAGCCAGGATAAGCCAAGGGGCACATAAAAAATGGTCCCATCTGCAAAGAGAGGCCAGAGGGGTGGTCTTATCTCTGGACCTGCAGAATGACCTTCACAGGGGCTCTGGCACACTGCAACTTGAGGTATGAAGGCATGGGTGCTCATATCCAGAAATAATTGTTTTGATGTCAAGTGTAAGGGAAGGGAAGATGTGCCTGCCCTGTCAGGAGCAGAGCTAAATCCCCCTGGAACTTATCCTGCTATCCACAATAAAGATGTGACCCTGGTGTTTTTGAGAGCCACTTTCACTGGAGATGAAATGGTGACAGAAAGAAGTTCCAGTGGAGGAATGTAGCCTGGGGGCAGCGCTCCACTGAGGGGTAGGAGAAGGTTCAGATCCTGTGGGTAGGAAAAGCTCAGAAGAAGGCAATGGATTCTGACTCTGGCTGAAATCTCTCTGGCACTTCCAGAATTGTGTCTGTGCAGAGGAGACAGCACCCAGAATGGGCTGTGATTTGGGAGAAGATCCCCTTGGTTCCCTGGGGATACAGACAGTGGGGAGAGAGTCCCAGTGAGGTGAGCAGAGTGGGGATGAAGAGCAGTCTCAGACACCGTGCAGGTCAGCCCAGACTGGGAGATGCAAATGGACCCCAGGCTAATTGATTGCCTCTCCACAAAGGAACCCCTATCCAGGGCTGAACAGCTCGCAGACACCTCCAAGCACAGCAGGAGGACTGCACTTTGAAGTCCCCTGGGGGCGGAGGGCCATCTTGGCTCTTGCGCACATCCTACGCAGGCGGCTTCCCTTGATGTGTCTGGCACAGCCAACATAAATGTCCCTACACCTGCACACAGCAGCCAGCTTGTGTCCCTGCTCCTGGCAGCTCCGAGCTCACCACACACACACACTGCATCTCCTGTCCCACCAATTCCCCTGGCCACTGCTCCCACGCCCTCAGGCAGTTTCCACTCAACATCTGGCTGTTGCAATCCACTCTCCTATCGCCCAATGAAGACTGATTTGGTGGGCATGTCAGGCCCAAAAGAAGAGGCCAACAGGGAGAAGGAGATGTGTGCCATCCAGTCATTGAACAGCCAAGGCAGCCTGGACTCCAACAGGGAGGATGACAGAGCACCTCTCATCCTGACCCTCACGCTCTGCAACGTGAGGAAGAGTGAGCTCTCTAAGGCAGCCAAAGTCTTTGAGGTACAGACCTCAAAATCCCCTTCCTTTGCTGAGCCCTCTCTTCTGTCTCTACTGCCTCCATGTCTCACAGTCTGCACCTGTCCCCCTCTCACCCTTCTCCTGCTCCCTGACTGACCCCTCGTGCTGCCTTCCCCTTTTCCCCTGCCTGGTTTTGCTCCAGCTGCTTAGAGAGGTGGGCTGGTCTCATGGTGAAAGGGAAAGGGGGGGAGCATCTGGGCACAGGTTTTAAGAGAATCACCATTTCATGCAAGGGCTGTTTAGAGCAGATACCAATCAGTTGTTTCTTTCTAGCAGTTGTGGTGGTCGGCATTTCAAGCCCTCAGACTGGGGGATGTTAGAAGCCAGTGAATTTTCCCTGCATATTTGGCAGGGGATATAAAGACTATAAGAGCTGTGAACCACACAGGCATTATGTAGTCTGGACACTTGAAGTACCCCTACCAGGTGCTCACTCTTATCTGGGAAAATGAATAACTCTAAAGAAAAGTATTGTGCTTGTTACTTATTTCTCACAATTATTTAATGATTATGGTGCTATTATACATCAATAGATCTGCTTTCATTCTGGCAGGGTTTTAGGTTACCCAGCCACTCATTTGCTATTTCTGCACATATGAAATTCTGCAGTCAACAGTGTCTCATCTTTCATCTCCTACTTTCTCTCCCCAACACTATAGTGTTAATCTCTAGCTCTGTCTGTATTTTAGCTCTTTGCAAACCTGATGTTATTGGGCTTCATTGCTTAACACATACTTCTAATAATTACCTCTTTTAGTCACCTTTTAAAGACATTGTAGAAATGTATCTAGACTTACCTGGATTTTCAGTCTTTGGAGAAGCTTCATCATATGAACACTTGGCTCTTGCAGATGTTTGAAACTCAAATCCATCACTTTGAAACCCGTCAAGCCAAAAAGCCCAAGAACTCTGTGGATGATCTTGACATTTTTGTGGAATGTGAAGTTCACAGTGCTGATGTTGGTATCCTTGTCACCTCCTTAAAGAGAGTAGCAAAGGATGTGAAAACCAGCAGAGAAGATAAAGGTAAGAAACGTATGCATCTCTTAGTGCAGTTCTTTTGGAGTAACTTTTTTAGTTTTAGCTTCAGCTTCGTAATAGTAATTCAATTTGTCTGGAAAGCCAGGGAGTGTGCATTCATTATTTGTCTCTGCATGGCTGCTTTCCATTGCCATTGGTGCAGAAAGAGAGGCACTTCATCATAGCCAGTGGAACTGAGGTGAGAAATGTTCCAGCCAAGAGGGAGATGGGAAGGATAGAACAGCAGAGCAAAAAGCTGAGGAGAAACCAGAAACTCCTCAATGACAGGAAGATTTTGTGCTGAAAGCTGTGCAGAGAACTGATCCCTTCTAGACAAACAGAGAGGCAGGTGGGTATTTTTCCTGTTTGCAGGCAGGAATGGGTGAATACAGCTGTTAGAGACCTTTACAACAATCCTGAGGATGACAGATGAGAAGGCTGAGGGTCCAGCTCACAGGCTGAGTTCTCTGAGTACAGAATTGCTGTGGGGTTCCCCTCTCTTGACAAGGCCAGACAGATATTCCCAGAGCACTTTTAACTTTCACAGTCCTGTTTGGGCACCTCTGGGTGTTGTTTGAAATTCTCTGTCAGGCTAACATGAGAGGCAGCCCTCATCAAGCTGCTCTCAGATCTGTGGGCATACGAAGAGGGCACCACTGTGATATCAGGGAAACTGGAAAGCCAAAGAGGGTTTTGGAGCTGGAGAAGATCTTCTTTAGGATTTCCTTGGGATTTGAGAGGTTTCAGATGTGCCAGGACTCAGAACTACAATAAAAACTAGGCACTGTTAAAAGAGGGTGTGTTTATTTTTTCCTGTAGGGAGCAGGTGAGATGTGTATGGGGATATGGAAATAGATGGCAGGAAAGGTGCCTGGCATGCAGAACCACCGGTACAGCCAGAGACAGAGGCTCAGAAAAAAGTTCTGGGTGCACATAAGGCATCTGTCAGACTGGTATTTCTTCCTACTTATCACAGAATTGGTTGTAATGCATGAAAATTACACAATTTCCCCAACATCTGTGGGTATTTTTAGATTTGTACTTCTATAAATTTGATGTGCTTGGATCTAAGATAACACAGCGAAAGTTAAATTTACCATTCACTAGAGATATGTTTGAAGTCTGGTCCAGTATGAGACTAAGGTGACCCCAAATAGACCTTTCTGAGTTGTAACACAGAAAGTCTGATTGCAGCATCAGTCTGACCTCAGAAAGCAATATCAACTTTGTGTTTTTCCAGCAATTCTTTTTTTAAATTAATTTCTCAAAAATGCTGGCATTTAAAATAAAATTACCACATTTTATTTTCATTTTAGTCTCTGGAAAACCTTCCCACTTCATGAGAGGGAAGCTTTTTGGAAATATAGCTAAAGAATAATGTTGCTGGAAAAAATAATGAGCCAGAAGGAAAAAACTTGAAGATTCTTCTTCACCTCTTTGGTTTCTAGAAATTTTATAAATATCATGTTTTCTTTTAAAATATTGCCTAACTTTTAAAGGTATGAAAATGGAAGACTGCTTTTTAGACAAGATCAAAATATATTCTTAAATCCAGAATGTAGAGATAAATTTGTTCTGTGTAAAACAAAAATCACATTTGATCTAAAAAATATTTTTGCCTTTAAAAACTGTTTCTACTAATTAATAATAAAAGAGATGATCACAGCAAGTTAATTTCAGATAATTTTTCATCCAATCTGACAGTTTGGTCAGGAAGTAAGTCAACTACTGAGATGTATGACAATTATGGTAACATGTAGACATGAAAATTCTTAGATAATGATGAAAAGAAAGTTTGTAATCTTCAGCACAGCTTTTATTTTCACTCTAAAATTCATTTAATTCTCTCTCATTTAACTCTTTCTGCTCTCTCTCCAGTGCCCTGGTTCCCCAGAAAAATCCAAGATCTGGACAAGTGTCACCATCTGATCACTAAATATGACCCCAGTTTGGACCATGGTCACCCTGTAAGTTTAACATCACTGTGATTTCATCTTTAAAAGAGAAACTTTCTGTAGGGAGATTGTTATAAAGGAAACTTCAGGAGTAAAGAAATACAGAAAGAAGAGAAAAAAAAAAACCACAGGGGCAGATAAAAGCTCATCTTCAGTGGAATTAGGGTCTGCATGTGTCCCTGCAGGAATGGACCACAAAAAGGGTTTTGCTGTAGCAGCTTTATGTGTGCCCTCTGATTCATGCCCTAGGCACAAACTCTAGGAGAGGGAAAGAAAAATGCACTGTAGGGTCCTGCTCTAGTGGACTCTAAAACACTTTAAGAAGAAGTGTTTTAGCTCTAGTGATGATAGTAAAACAAAGTACTGAGAACAAACAAACAAACAATCTAACACTTATTTCTCATGAAATTTTCCCAGCTTTAGTGCAGATGAGATGTGAGTTAGGCACAGACACAAAAGGGACCCCAAAAAGTTGTTTTGTCACTTGACAAGTCAGGTCACAGAAGCATTTTATTCTGTCAAGCGTCACATGGAAGCAATCCATGGAAAGGACGAAGAGAAGAGATACTTTGCACTGAGAAATGTAGTGAAGATGTGGATGTGTGTCAACAGAATCTACAAGGGAGTTTTTTGTCATTCCCTTCTCTACATGTCTGAATTCTGTTTAGTCCCTTTCATTAACCTGCAGCAGGTTTTGCTGTGAGCTGTGTTCAGTCCTGTGTAATATGAAATGGACCTTTCCCAGTCTATAAGTCTATCTTCTATTTTTGAGAATCACTTATTCACTACAATGCTCTAGGAGAGCTTCACGCTCTCCTTACCCAGGACATCTTTCATTCTTCCTTATTTCTTTCTGGTACAAACAGTCCAAGTGTTTGTAATTTTCTTGAGCTAATCCTTAGGCTGTTTCTCATTAGATAAATGACACACATAGGGAATTCTTTGAACTGGACTAAGCTCCCCTCACCCTTTGCCAAATAGAAGGTGTGAGCACTGAAGAGTTGAGAGAAGGCAGCAGTGGTGCTCAGTTATTAAAGTACTGAGTGGGGATAAATCTCAATTGCAGAATGTAGTGCCATTTAGAAATACCTAACAAGTTGAAAGCAAGTTACCTCAGGCACCGAACATCACTTGTCTGTGGCAGGAGAGAGCACGGTGTGGGCTGACTTACCAGGGCTCAAAAATGGAAAGGCTGGAGGAAAGCACAAAAGAAGCTGATGTACAGGGAGCTCAGCAAAGATTTTGCCTGCACATTTCCTAGCAAATGGACAGTTTGGGTTGTTTCTCTCCACGCCTTCAGTTTGTTCTGGACCGGCCAAAACAATCCAACTGACATCACTGTGACACCAATTTCTGGGCTGCCCTGTCACTGGCTGCAGGTGCCCCAGGGAGGCTCCAGCTGCCCAGAGGGTGGGCACAGGGACACAGGGACAAAGCTGGGATGTCACAGCATCTGTGTGAGTCTGGCCCAACAGCTCTTTGTGTGTTTTGCCTGTCACAACCACTGACAAGCACCTGAATGAACATATTATCCACAATACGTGACGAAATAAACGTGCTCTCAGGACCCAGCCCTTTCCTCAGGTTCATGCATACAACACTCACTAACTGCAGGGTTACTGGTATTATTGCTACACTAAAATTTATGTGAATAAACCTAAGGGACAAATTTGGCTTGCAGTGCACAAAGTGGTTCCAGTAAATGCTGAATGTTTTAGAATAATAAATATTTGTACAGTGATGCTGATCAACGCTGTTTTATGAGTTATATTAGCACACAGTCCCAGATTTAAGTTTTAATTCCTAGTGTGGATGATGTAAAATTAAAAGGAATGTAATTCCATGTCTGAATTCAATATCTGGCAAAGACTGCTTGAAGTTTTAATTCTTGTAAAGACAGAAGGAGCAGAAAGAAAATGCTGGTATTCAGCAGGAGAACTTCCCCTTTAAACAGATACCGCTGAGTCTGTCTTTATCACAACATAGTAATAAATGGGCAGTGAGAACTGGGTGGGGAGCCTGCACTTCCCACAGATCCAGTGGTGGTTCTGATGATTTCTTCTAATGCCCACAGATCTCTCATAATGCAAAACTTTTTTTCCTACTTCTTTTCTATGCCAGGGATACTCTGACCTGGAGTACAGCAGGCGGAGGGCATTCTTTGCTGACCTGGCCTTTAACTACAGAGCGTGAGTACAAAGCTGCTGAGGGAAAGTGCAGTGGCCACACTGTCAGACTGCATGCCCAGGACATGGCAGAAATGTCATATTTTGTCCATGTATCACTGGGTCACTTTTGAGACAGCAAAATTCTGTCACCAAAGCTTTCACTCCATATGGAATAGACTTTTGTGTTGACACAGCAAATACATTTTGAGACAAAAACCTTAAGATTGCATTCACATATCCCAATCCAGTGCTGGATTTTGTTTTAGCAGAAGTGATTGCAATATGACCCTTTATTGCAATTTTCAAGTTCCTTTTAGGACTTGGTCCTGAGCTGAGGCTAATGTTTTTCGAGGAAATTTGAGGAACAATATTTATGAACATATTTTTGATGGTGGAAAGTGATTTACTATTTTTTCATTTGTTTTGTTAAATGTCTCTGTCTATGCACACTAACTACCTAAAAACATGAAAAGCTCTCAGTTCTCATGTAAGTGACAGAAAATGTTTCTGCCTTT
Organism: Fringilla coelebs; assembly: GCF_963513975.1. Lineage (NCBI taxonomy): Eukaryota > Metazoa > Chordata > Aves > Passeriformes > Fringillidae > Fringilla > Fringilla coelebs. The sequence goes on along the minus strand of NC_140033.1, from coordinate 63,460,037 downwards.
ATGTGTAGAGCTTCACCAGAGCTACACTGCTTTCTGATAAGGTTAATCAAAGGTATAGGTACAATTGGTTATGGATTATCAGCCTCAAGAACTGGTGAAGTCCTGTGAGACTTCTGAATACAGTTTTCTCTCTTCCATCAAGTGTTAGAGCAGCCCAAAAGCAGCACTGAACTAACTCAGAGCTGCAGAAGAAGCAACAGTGAGGAAGAGGAGAAAGGACCACCCGTCAGAGAATCAGTGCTAACCACACAGGGGGTGAGCAGCTCTCTGCTCATGGGTTCCTGAAAGCCTCTCTGTGATGGTGCTGAGCTGATCACATCCTCCAGGGAGGGCCCCTCCAGGCACACAATGTGTTTTGCTTGCTAGATTGCCTTCAGCAGAGGTGATGGCAAGCCTGGAGGTCTCTAATTCCACAGGTGAACAAGAACACAGCTCCCTTTCTCACATATGCCTCTGTTTCCTCCACACATTGTAACAGAAGAGAGAACACCCACATTAGAGCTGACCAAGACCAATAGATGGTTCATTATTTACTATTTGGCTGTTTCTGTTTTCATTATGGCAAAAATTCATGGTGCAGGCAAAAAAAAAAAAAAAAAGCTTGGAAACTGAACTTGAAATCTTAAGGTCTGTGTCATATTTCTGCTCTTCATTACAGAGGAGACCCTTTACCTCACATTGAGTACACAGCACAGGAAACAGCAACTTGGTGAGTTTGGAACTTGTGCTCCAGCTGCTGGGCCATTCCACAGCAGTCCCAGAAAGACTGGCAATGTGACACAGCTAAAACCTTCTTAAAATGTTCTTCATCCACCCCACATTTTACTCTTTGGTTAAATGTCAGCTTTTGGTCATTTGTTTTGCAGAAAGCCATTCTCAGAGCTGATCTTAAATATTCTAGAGCAAGAGGCATTTTCCTGACTATCTCCCTGCCTGCAGATCCCATCAGGATTTCAGAAGCCAGAAAACATCTGGGCCCTATAGAGTAACTTCTTCTGACAGACCTCTAATTCACCATAGCTATGGTGCTGGTAGAAATATCACATTTTCAAACTTGTTATCAGGAGACAATGCCCACTCACAGGACAGAAATTCACTCAGAAGACATGGCTAATTCAATATTCACAGGACAGAGGAGCCTTGATTGTTCTCCTTCAAGTACTCGTTGCTTTTAACATGAATATGTATCATTTTCCAAACTGAAGGTAGAGGAAATACCTTTCTAATACACATTATTTACACTGTGAAAGGGCCTTAGATAACATATAAATATCATATGAAATTATAGAAGGTTACTGTTACAAGGGTGCAGCATTTCCTCACTGGGGCTTTGCTTCTCCTGAAGGTCTGCCACTCAAAAAAAAAAAAAAAAAAAAAGTGCCCAAAACATAAGCAATGAATTAACCAAAATATTAAATTAAAAGCATTTTTTTAAACATAAAGTGAAATATGTGGCAGATTTGAAAGGGAGCACAGCTCTTATTTCAAATCCCTCTGTTTCCACTTGCTGCCACTAACTCTAAGATACATCAGTAAGCAGCAGTAATTCCACATTTGTGTGATACTGCAAAGCATTGACATGTCCAAAAGTCTCAAGTAAGAGCAGAGTCCTGGGATTGTGCAAGGTGCCTCATAAGAGAGAGTCCTTGTTCAGAAATGTAAATGGAAAGAAGGACTAGAGGTGGGTGAAAGGAAGAATGAAGATCACATTTTCCAACTGTGCAACTGAAAACCCTAGAACTTAAGTGATTTGCCCTAAATCACATGCAAAGTTTATTCCAGTGCCAGGACTTAAATCCATAGAGCTAGATGTCTCATGCCAGAACCTCTCTGGCATCCCACCTCTTTCAATAATTTATTTTAAGTAAAATCTACTTTGCCACAGAAAGCCATAACCACATAAAAACCTTGCACCTAGCTCATCCAGGAGGACATGCTTTTATTAGGCTCAAATAGGTTTTTATAGCATCTTTCAATACTCAAAGATTGATGGTCAGTGTCATGCTCATGATTACTACCACCAGCCAACAACCTTGGCATGGGATGGCGTGTGGGAATGTCGCATTTAAGAAAATTTAATTTTGTGTTCTTTCCTGTTTTTCTCTTTTATTGCCAACCTTCGTCATTCCAGCTCTTCTCCACCTCGAATTAGACCCATTGTGGTGACAGAATAGACTTTTAAAGGAGTATCTGCCCATTTCCTTAAACAGCCAACCCCAGCAACCCAGGTTGTCTTGTTATGTAAAGCTGTTTCCAAAATTAGCCTTCCCAATTGTTATCACAGCCCCCTGAGGCTGTGCCCTGAGGTCAGCTGCATTACAGCACAGCTTAATTGAGCTGTGCAATTGCAGGGGAAATTTGTAGCACAAACTAAATTCCCTCGGTGTCACTCTGAGGAGTTGCTGGATGCCTTCAGTTTGTAGCAACGTGGTTATGAAAATGAAAACCAAGCCAGCGAAGAAATACGACTTTCAGAAAACAGAGGGTACAGATGATCTGGGCTTTTGTTTTCAAAGCAACTTCTTGGAAGGCCCTGAAACTAAGCAGTCAGAGATGCCATATGGGTAAAAGCTGTGTAAGAAAAATGGAGAATTCAGGAGAAAATTATGGGGATGCACCTGTCACATTTGTATAATGAAGCTGAATAGTGCCACTTTTTTTTTTCCCTGAAAAATAAGGAAATTTATGTAAAATTAGGTTGTTATCTTTACTCTTTCAAGCATCTGGCTGCATCTTTTGTCAGGATGCTCCTTCCTAGAGTGTTTCATAAAGTTTGCTTCCAGCAGTCCTTTCATACCTGCTCCTCTCTTAACTTTGGAGAGTTTACTTGGATTATGGTCTTAGAGGAGTACTTAGCTTTGGGTAATTCATCACTGGTCCCTGGGACTGCCTGCATTTCTGTGGTAGCCAATGTTTGGACACAGAGCAGAATGACACTTTGATAAAAGAGACCATATGTGCACAAGTGTAAACAAGGCTGCTCTCTCTAGACTCCAGTCTGGGCATGAACCCTGCACTGCTCCAAATCCCACACAGCCCCACTGAAGTCAGTAGTATTCTATGAGGAAATAAGCCAGGGCAACACTTGAACTCTAGTCCTCCTCATTTTTTCCTAATTCCTCCATGGAAATGGCCCAATCTCCTGCGGCTTTTGCAATAGTGACAGCAGCCACCGTTTCCCTCTGTTCTTTTAACTTTTTTTCCTCTAAGGTTTTCCTCCCCCACTTCATTCTGGTTCATTATTACTCCCACACTGTGTAAGACTGGCTATCACCTCCATAGCAACAATAGCATCACAAAAAGGAGAATAATAATAATAATAATAATAATAATAATAATAATGGTTAGAAAAAAATTACAAAACCAACAAAAGGTCATTTCCCGTACCCAGCATTTCCAAGAATGATCTCAATTTTCATAAAACAATGTTTATAAAGCTGTTGAGACCCTAGGGCCATGTCTGAACAAAAATAACCATTTCTATAAGGTTCTTTGCCATCCTATTACTACTTGCTTATTTTGCAACAGCTAAATATATTCCAAAGCACAACTCTAAATCCAAGTACCATCAGTTTGTGAGAAGCTTAAAGCTTGTGCCCAAATCAGGTTACATATATTATTTTCAGCTGGTCTCTTTTAGTATAGTGGGATAAATGCTTCAAGAAGCTGGCATATCTTTCAAATACACAGCCTGTGCCAGGCACTTTGAACTGCAAAAATACAAACCTCTTCACCTGTGCAGATATTACCCTTCAATATCAGAAAAGGTGCTTTTCCCAGAGGCTTTTAAGAGGAAATCTAGGCTAGGCTTCAGGGTGGAAAAGGAGGGACCAGCATTTCAAGTTGTACCCAAACACAGAAAGGAGGGGAATGCCTGATCCATTCCTATCCTAAACTGAGCGACAGAGTATCCCAGATTCAGCTCTCTTCCTGGGATTTCCCTGGGGCTTCCAACACACTCAGCAAGAAGGTGCCTCATCAAGAAACACTTCTGCATCATTACTAGAGTTCTGTAATATTAAAAGATGCCTTTTGAAGGAAAAGTGAAACAAATAGCCCTTTAGGTTTGCTGCATCCAACCAGGACCAGCTTTCAAGCACAAGATGTCCCGAGCTCAGATTTTTAGACCATGACCCCCCTGCTGGGGCTTTACACCTCTCTGTGGGTCTGTGGATGGCACAGGTAAGTGCTGCTTTATTGAGGTGTCTCACTCTGTCCAGTGTTTGATTTTCAGGAGAGAAGTCTACAGGAAGCTGAGGAGCCTTTACCCCACTCACGCCTGTGCCCAGTACCTGGATGCTTTCCAGCAGCTGGAGAAGCACTGTGGCTACAGAGAAGATCACATCCCTCAGCTTCAGGATGTCTCCAGATTTTTAAAAGGTCAGCCATTATAAACCATGGTTTATTCTAGGGTTCCCTGCACATATTTGTGCACCACAAACCATTTCCTAGGAAACAAGCTGGTGGGCAGAGCTGATGAGCTCTAGCGCAGGGCGCTCATTCCAGGCACATGGAGGGACCCAGCTGGAAGTTTGTGTGTGTTCTGTGAGTGGCAGCAGCTGGTGTGGCACTGCCCAGCTAATCCCTGGACTAGCAGCACTACAGTCACAGCAGACACTGCTCAGTGTGACTCCCACACTGCCTTTTTGTGATTTTGGCTCTGTTTTCTGCTCCTATAGCCATGCTGATAGTTAGACCCAAACACAAGCACAGGTACATACCTCTCAAGCAGGCTTTTTTCCTGATCCACCAGGCAGGATGGGGATGTGTGCTGGAGAAGATGATTTCCAGCAGATCCTGCTAGTCAATCAGCAACTGCTTTGAAAGAACTCTGCTTCCTTCTGTCTCTGTAGCACCACTTGTCACACTGAACTTTTTGGTGGCTGCCATGGGGCTGACAGGAGGGCACAAAGGCTGTGGTGCTGCCCCATAAAGGCACGAAGAGATCACCTTGGGAAAAGGACACACAAGCTTGCCAGGCTGACTAGCAAGGAGCAGGAGAGTCAGGATTGGGTTGGATTCCCAAGGCCAGGTGCTTTGTGTAAACCACCTGATTATCAAGAATTGCTAAAGAAAGGTGATCTTTAAAGCCTCCTCCTCAGTGAAATGATGTGACAGAGAGAGGACAGCTTATCACCATGATGTAATACAATAAAAAACATGGCTTAACTTTAAATAAATTGTACTTAAATACAATACTCAGGAAATCAAGTGACCTGCTCCATATGAGAGTAGGGGACACCAGTGAGCTTCAATAAGCTTTCTGCATCTGAAGAGTTTTCTCAGACTTTGGCATTTCTCATGAAGATTAAGCTGTTTGATGACAAGGTTTTTATTGCACATTTAGTGTGAGGGAAGGGAGGGTTGCCATGTGAAAAGCATCTTCCATGAACACCCTTGCAGCCAGCTGTAGGAATTATTCTGTGTAGGCATTATTATTTTCTCATGCATTCTCACTTCTATTCAAGTACACATCTTGCTTCCCTCTTATAATAACTGGGCTGATAAATATTTTTTTCTCTTGAAGTAGTTGATCTCATTTAATTTACACAATAGCTGACAGCAGGGAGCTCCAGGAATTGTGATTCTGACTTGATTATCACAGATATTCATATCCTTCAAGTGTATCAGGTGATTTCAAAGTGGGAGAATTTAGGATAGTGTGAGACTATGCTGCCATAATCCTATTTGCATTGCTCATGTTAGTTGACAGGATTTGATATCCTGGAGTCTGCTCACTTCCTTTACAGGCTCTGGTTCTAAATATTCTCTGTGTCATAAACAAAACAAACTAAACAGCAACTCTGAAAAACCTGCCAGTAATGTTTGGAAAGATGTTCTCAGTGAGTTTCAACTCATTTACTATAAACATAATACAATAAGTTAATTGTATGAACTACCTAGGAATGAGTATCAGGCATTCCAGGGGTATTTTATTCCATGCTGAAATGGACAGCTAAGGAAAATGCAGAACTGTTCATAGTTCTTGAGACCACTGGTCCTACCCTCATTAAACTGTAGATTAAAATTGGATTACTTTAGCCTACAGGTTATGCATGAATGAAATAAATTTTTTTCAGAAGAGCTGTGTAAACAGCTAGACACAATTAAGAGTGAGGAAATTATTTTAGTGGTGTTATGTGAGGCTTTGAATGGATATCTTGGCTCTCTTTCCTCTAACAAGGTCATTTCACTATGCAGAATACTTTTTGGAATAGCATGAAAATTGACATTATTGCAAGGCCCAAACTCAGTCTGAGTCAGAAGCATCTGCAAGGTTTAAAATCTGACCAAAAGTTAAAGCATATTGTTATTGACCAAACTCCTCTTCAATGCTGTCAGGCTTGGGGCAGTGAGCAGTTCTCTAGGGAGCCTGTTCCAGTGTTTGACCACCCTCTCAGAATAGAAAAGCCTCTGAATGTCCATTCTGAACCTCCCCTTGTGCAGCTTTGAAACTAATAAATGGGAGGCAGAGAGAGACAGAGAGAGGGGAATAACCTGGAAAGAAAGTCATCATGTAAAAACCAGCCCACACAGCCAGATAAACTTCCATCTTCTCTTTAACTTAGCAGTATCTGTGAACATAAGAAAGCAATTCCTTTTGATTTGGTATGAGATCTGTCTGTTATTACCCATTAGTGAGGCTGGCTTGAAGAGAAATGAACTGTACTTCATAAATATTTCACAATTACTTAAAGGGAATTAAGCAGTCAACAGGGTGATCGCTTACCCATGGCAAGCCTTTTCCTAAAGGGTTAACTGGATGAACCTAGGCACATCTTTCTTTCTAGGAAAGATGTTTGGATTTAGGCAGTCATTGTGCTCCACAGCTGGAAGAAATTACAGCCAGTGAACTCAAGCAAGCTCAGACTGCAATGCACAGGCTGCCTGTATACACCAGTTTTTAGGCCAAGAATTAAGCCTTGCAGATCACTTTAGGTCAACTGCTCAAGACCTTCTCTGCAATGCACTTTGATTTCCCAGATCTTTGGGCAGCAGGTCCAACCAGCCCCACCCCCAATTCTCTACTGATTGCTGGTTTAATTGTGCAGCCATGAACTAGGAGTTCAGGTTTTGCAGATATTACCTTCAGCAGATAACTTTTTCCTAGGGCTTTTCAAGGCAACTGGCCAAGTCTGTTCCATCAGCAAACTGTCTGATTCACTGGCCTCTATTTAAAAGGACATCTCAGGGAACACAAGCTGTAATTTTCATTTTCCCTCCTTCTCCTCCAACATGGATGCTAAAGCTATATAAATTTCCCTAGACTCCTTCATAGTCTTTCCAAAATTGAGTTACTAAGGTATTGGTTTTCATATAATATACTTTTCAGCTAATGTAATTTTCACTCTGAATTCAGCCCAAAGATTACCAGATTCTGAAATTTTCACATTCCTCTGGATTGGACCAGCAAATAGACTCAGGTAGATACATAATCTCCACAGGGTTTTGTTTTTTTAAAATTGTTCATTTTTGAGGCAGTTCTGTATTAATTACCTTTGAACTGAGTGGAGCAATAGAAGATATCTGTGGCAAATGCCCACTACCTAGTCCACCACAATGTCAGGAAGAAGCACTTATTGCTGTCCTCTCTTTCCTCTGTTTCTTCATATATTTTGTCACTTCTTTGAATTTTTTTTCCCTTTTTTTCTTTCTCTGGGTGTTTTGTTTTGTTTTGTTTTGTAATGGGAGAAGTACTAATAGCCTGACAGAGTAAGACAAGAAATTCTGGAAGAAGCATGAAAAAACAAACCAAAGCAAATCTTGTAAATGGCTTAGTTTCTGGGTGGGATTTTTTTGTTTGTTTTAAAAAGGAGAAAAAAAAAAAGGTTATAGGCTTCATGACACAATAGAATATGGAAGAAGAATTGAGAATAAAGTCATTTCTGATTTTTTTAAAATGCAGCTTTATGCTTTAAAGAAGACGAGATGTCATTTACGGGAGCTGAGAATGAAACACAGATTTTGAATACAGGACTTCAAAAAGATTATCACTGGCTCACTTTGAAAGCGGTGATTTTCAATTTTCTTAGCTTTGCAGACCACCAGCATGTTTCCCATGGAAATGCAGAGTGTGTGTTCTATTGGCCACCAGACTGGTTGTTTTTTTGGGTATCTCTCACAGTCCTTTCAAAGTAATGCAGGGTGCTCTGGGGTAACACTGGATGTACAAGATGAAATCACAGTGCAAAAGTGTTGCATCCCTCTGTGTCCTGTTCTGTGGACATGTGCAAAGCAAAACACCTATGGTCACATCCCTGGGAGGCTGTGCAGTGGGTTCTAGACAAACATAATGGTAAAAAAAAGCCAAGAAAGACAAAAAAGAAAAAACACTAGTGTTGGAATTTCAGGTTCTTTCTTGTTCCAAGGGCAGGGGGGATAATACTCAGGAAATGTTTTTGAAGTCTCACTCTGAGGTTTATTATCCTCATCTATTACAAACTCACAAGGTGTGAGTTCTCCCTCACATGTTGAGAAAGTGCCCTAAAATGGTGTCTGTTCAAGGCTGTTTAAGTCCTAATTACCCAATAAACCATTGACATCTATATTATTTATGCTTCTAACCTAATTATGATCACCCAAAACTCGCAATGCGGGCATCTTTCATCTGATTAGAGAAAATCACCCAGATCCGTGAAAAAGAAGGAAGAAGAAGGTGAAGAACAACTTTCCTCTGTCCTACACCCTCCATCTTGCTTCATATTTATTTCTATATTCTAAAACCCTAAACTCTAAGTTTTCCACCCTGTGATATAACACACTTCTAACCAGCTACACATCCGTCATCCCAGTGCCATTAACCAATTTTGGAAGTCTTTTCCACAGCCCCAGGTCAAATGCAGTGCTCTCTTGTGGCTCTGTGCCTTTCAGCACAGGAAGTTTAAAATTCTCAGCATCCAGGGTTCCAGCAGATCCCATGCAGGTTCTGTTCCCTACTTGATTGCAAGGACCATGTGTGACCTCAGATGCACCCCTGTCGTGTGGAACGTAGAGAATTGTGTGTGTGTGTGCAAAAATGTGCCCTGGGGTGGGCAGTACTGCACACAGGGTGGGTGGGTGGGTGGGTGGGTGGGTGATCCCACGCTGCAGGAACTGGTCCTGTACCAGCACAGGGGCACAGCAATCATGACAAGCCAAGGTGTGCCTGCTGTGCTTGGTGGAGGGAACTGTTCCAACAGAGCGGGAAGGATCCTTGATAAAGCAAACCTACTGTGTGGTTAACCCTAGAAACAGCTGAATTTGGTGTCCCTTCCCTTTGCAGAGAGAACAGGTTTCCAGCTGAGACCAGCTGCAGGACAGCTGTCCGCTCGTGACTTCCTTGCCAGCCTGGCGTTTCGTGTCTTTCAGTGCACACAGTACACAAGGCATTTCTCCTCTCCTATGCATTCCCCAGAACCGTAAGTTTGATGCCCTGACATAATTCCATCCTTCTGAATGTGTTGGGGATCATTCTCTTGGGACTGGCTCTGGAGTTCCATCCGGTAGTCTACAGAATAAAATAATTTGAGAAACTGGTAGCTGGAGAGTTAGAGGGGGAAGTCATGCATGAGAGGGTGTGGTTCTCTGTCTCTTTTGCAAAGTTGTCTGGGGAAGGAAAAGACTAAAGAATATCTGGTTTAATCTTTTCATCCTGCCTTCAGTTACCATCTGCTGGGGTTTGATTTCCTGCTGTGAAACTCTCCCAGTAAGTGCTGGCCAGACAGCAGCAATTACATTTCATGAGAAATTACCAGTTCACACAGACGCTTTTGTTGTATGCTGGGACAAAACAGGGACCTTTCAAAGATGTTGTGACACAGGAGGTTGGTGCCCACGCCATCCCAAGGAGACAAGGGGGCAGGGGGAAGCTGTGGCAGGAGGGAATGCTCTGGTCCTTGCAGAGCCAGGCCAGGTGAGCAGCGCTCACACCAGCTCCCTTTGGGCTCTGTTGGCTAAAGTCCTTCACAGGGAGCTCATGAAGGGCAGGAAAGGAAGCCTTTAATACACAAGAAGGCCACTTACTTTCCAGAGACTGCTGCCATGAGTTGTTGGGTCATGTTCCCATGCTGGCTGACAAGGAGTTTGCCCAGTTCTCACAGGTAAGAACATTTCCTGCTGACCCTTTAACCAGCTGCTCTGGACAGCAGGGCAGAGTGCCTTAAATACCTGCAGCTCCCCGTGCAATGCAGTTTTAAGAGTGGGTTGTGCCTGAGTCCTGACCTCCAGGCGTGGTGGGCTGGCAGCCACCTGGGAGATGTTTCCTCCAAGGGAGTGGTAGCAGTGCTCCTTACAGACACAGTGTGAAAGGAAGGGCAGGCAGAGCTTGTGGGGCTTCTCTGTGGGAGGGATGTGTCAGTCTGGAGAAGGATGTCTCTGTGGGGCTGCAGGCTGAGCTCTGCTGACCTGGCTTCCTGTCCTCCACCACACGAACCTCCACAGCCGAGCCTCCAAGCTGGTTCTGTCTCTGGATGTACACTCTTGTCCCACAAGAGGCTTTAATTGTGTCCGTCACCATGTCATTCATCAGAGTTGTTTTTCCCTTTACAGCTCACCAGATTCTCACAGCATTGCTCACAGTGGTGAGGAGGCTCCAAAAAGCAAACAGAGCTTCTTTGTACAATAAGGGGCTATTTGGTACAAGCAGCCAGTGTCAGACCCAACTGAACTCAATGACCCCTCATAATTAAAGACTTCAGAACTTTGAGTGTTCCTCAAAACCATTGCAGAGGGAAGAAGACATCTCATTATCCAAGCTTATCAATCAGTGGGGATAAGATCAGAGGGGTAACATGATGTAGGTCCTGGCATAACCTAGGTCCCTGAAGAAATATTTTTAAAAGTAAATCAGTTCGCTTCATATGATGTGGTTTCCAGTTGTATCAACTTAAATACATGCCAGTTGCCATTTTGATCATAAATATTGGTTATTAACAGAATCAAAAGAGTAGTCCTTTAAGCATCCTAGTCATCTATAATTTATTCTGGAAGAAACCTATTCAGTTCAGCTCAATACTGGAACTTCAGAGACATTAAAAATAAAAGACTTCAGCAATTTCAAATCTTTCCATTTTCTTCTTTTCCTATCAATAGCACAGGCTATACAACATGAGATCACATTCAGCGAATTTTCACATTTCACTCTTTTGCCCCCACAAAGTATTTTCACAGTCAAAATTCACCCCATGAAAATTCTTTTTTGCTCCATTCAATATGAGACAATGAATGGTGAAAATACCCTTATTTTGTTTGTTTGTTGCATGATATGGCTCCTGGGATAGCAAAAAAAGAGACATCTACAGTTTCCTATTGTGAGAATAACATTTCACAGGGAGCACAGATGAAAGTAAACAGAATCATCCCTGCACAGATCTGGCCTGCTCATAAGAGCTGTCAGAAAGACTGAGGGACAGAGAGGTAATGGCAAAGATCAAACCCACCTTTGCTCTCCTTCCTTCTCATGCCTCCCTCTAAATTTCTGCCTGGTGTAGATAGTCTAGCATTAAGACAAGAGATGGTTAATTTTACACAGAGAACACTGAGGATTAATCACTCATCTAATGTGGCTCCCAGTGGTGTGTAGCTGGGGGCCAGGGAGAGGTAGGCATCCTGGAAGCCATGGAAGGTCATTTTGGGTGACAAAAACAATGAATAGTTCATGCTATTCATGCTAGAAATGATGTGGACCTCCCCCTTCCCCTCTTTCTCTCCCTTGGGCTGAATAATCACACTAGTGTAACACTGTCTTCTTGCTTACTTGCTTTAGGATATTGGACTGGCTTCTCTTGGATCATCTGAAGAGGAGATTGAGAAACTGGCCACAGTAAGTACAGATGGCAGTTTAATATCAGAGGCAAACCCCAAACGATTCACTGCATATCTCTTGCTGTGCAGGGAAGGCTTTTTGTGACTCAGATTGACTACAGAAATGGGAGCATCAGCAGGAGTGTCTCCTCTCCTCCACAGGTTAGGAAGGTGCTGGAGCAGGGACAGGAATCCCTCTGGGGGAGACCAGAATGGTGTGATTCCACCTGAGGAAATGCTAACACTTACTGATTTGATAAGAATATATTTCTTAAGCTAAGTTTTTACGATTTCAGACACAGGATGGTCCCAACTCATATTCCAGACTCCCTAAAACATTGGATACCCAGTGTGATACCTGTATTTTCTCCTACACGAGGTGCAGAGAACCATCACAATTTCGTTCACCCCACATTCATCGACCTCACCAAAGAGGTGAGCACTTAAAAGCAATTTGGGAGCAGGTACTGCCATTCAGTTCTGAGTCACTAGGCTCTCTACAAGAGTCAAAACTATTTGTACAGCCCCTTACTGCCATCTTAACTTGTTCTGAAAGTTGTCTGGAGGCCAGGTGATTTTTTTTTCTGATAATGGCAGCATTTACCAGTCTTGATGATTTTTTCAGAGGAGAGAAGCCTTGCCCTCACTGAGCTGTGTGAGATATTTAGTACAGGCAGTGAATGAGAGGAGAATGTCACTCCTGAAGTTCCTTACCCAGTCCACAGTCCCACTCAGGAAGGAGGTGGTGGCTCACCTAAAATCCACCTGCACATATCTGTCCTTGGGTTAGGACCAGGTAAAACCACCATTATTTTTGAAGATGGCTACAAGTGCTGAATCCTTTGTGATTTCATCCAAGTCCTGGACTGGTGATGTGAGGAGACAATGACAGCCCACATTTCCTCTTCCACTACCTGGGTCTAGAGAGGCTAGAGTGAGATTGATATCCATGCCTTTGCTAGAGTTAAAAAATTCCCAAAATGCCAGAGAGGCATTTTGCATCATTCCCCAGGAGCTGGTGAGATTGGATTAAGGCCTGTGGTTTATCAAGCATTCCTCTGCAAACACCTCTTCCTGATCAGAGATAGGGTCAAGATCAGAAGAATAAAGGGTCTCATGGCTGAAACTTTCTTAGCATCATCTAGGGTTTGGAGAGGTAGAATAAGGGCACCTTCTTAAAGGGCTCCCTGCAGTTCAGGGTCTGGGAGAATACAGTAAACCTGTTCTGGATTAACATCCCAATAGTCAAATGTTTAAAATTTATTTACCTAATTTAGGCTTAATCTTTGTGTTCCTTTTCTAAAAAGGGAAGATAGAGGAGAACCTGAAGTGTATGCATTATCCTGACATGAAATCTAACATGAATTCTAAGATTATCTCTCAAAGTCCCTGTCATTCCCTGTTCTTCATAAAGGGAATTTTGGTAACTAGCTTAGAAGTTTCTTTAAAGAATCTCAAAATTGTTGTTATGGTCTAAAACATCTGTAAGACAAGTTTTGAAATACCATTATTTCATTCAGTGACTTCTCCAAGCAGGTGGATCCATGCACCAGAGATGAGAAACTGCCAGTGTCCTTGTCATCCAGAGTGCCACTAATACATTTTTAAACTGTCTTAAAACAATGGGAGCTTGAAAGAACCTCACTATCCAAAATCCAAATACAGGATTATCTTAAGGAACACCAGATAGAATTCCTCCTCCTCCCATGTCTCATTTTGCAGTCAAAAAAGCCTCCTGCAAAATGAAGAGATGCTAAAAAGACTTTTGTGAAATAATAAGAGTCAAGATTATTAACAGAATATAAGCATGTAATTATTCACTGAACTCAGTGAATAAAGCAACTCAGGATCCTGCAAAAGGAAAGATCCTGACATGTTTTTTCTTCAGTGATAAATTTGAAGGCTAAAACTAGAGTTAGTTTTTGATGAGTATCAAAATGAAAAGGTGTGTACGGGAGGGTGAGATAAAGAGACACAATGTTTGAAAAGCAAAATAGAATAATATAGAGCTTTACACAGTTTTACCAATTGTCTGTGGTTCTTTAAGCAGGGTCCTGAGAATGCCATACCTATGAAGCCAAGGTCTATCCCTGTGTGTGAGGCAGAAAAGTGTTCTGTCTCTAAAGGAACCTTGGAGAGTTGTGAGACAAAGCCATATTCTTGAAGTGCCTGATTTTCCACGTTTTCCCTTTGCACAATGCCTATCCAGCTTCTCAGGGCATCAGGCTGTGTCCAGGACTTTGTCCTCCACTGTCATTTTCCTCAGAGTTTATAATAAGGGAAGCACTAAAAGTTTATCAGAGCCAAGAGTTGCTTTCATCCCACTGTTGTCCAGCAGGTAAGGGAAGTATGGTCCTAAGGATGCTTTTATCACAAGAAGAGTCCTGAGGAATGTATCTTTGTTTTCTGCTGGAGCATGACTAAGATATAACTGGCACAAAAGGAAAAAGGCATTCTTCAATTCTTCTGAATGAGATCACACCGACAAAGGAGGAGGGAGACTCTCCTTACAAGTACCTTTGCAAAGGTGCTGAACCCTCTGTCAGGCTCTTCCTGTCCTTCTGGGCACTGTGGTGGAAATCTGACAGCTTCCACTGACTACAGTGAGGCTCTGGGCTAAGAGGATGCAGGGTAATTAGTAACATCTTCCAAAGGAAGAAAAGGATATTACTTTATTTACCCATGTATTATCATTCATTTTTTTTTCTAAGTGGGACAACAAGTTTAAAAAAATTACATGTTACATTTAGTGTGTGTTATGTGCTGAGGGAAAAAAAGCATTTTCTTAAAATATGCAACTATAACACTTGAAGACACAACGGTATTAAGAAATGAGGATAAAAGAAAATTAAAGGAAACATGAGAACCTTAAAAATTCCTGCCTTTTCAGATTCTTTTTCACAAGTTGTTCTTATTCCCAGCTTTACTGGTTCACTGTGGAGTTTGGCCTCTGCAAGCAAAATGGATTGATCAAAGCTTACGGGGCAGGACTGCTTTCATCTTATGGGGAGCTGATGGTATGTATGTTTCTATAATCCACTTTCCTGAACTCTGGTAAAAGCAAACTATGTTTTTCTACAAAAAATCAGTAAGATTTAAAATTCAGATTTTTCTTTTGCAAAGAAATAATTCTTCCTTCACAGAAGCTTCTGCACAGGGGAAATGCTGCTGTGGTATTGTACCTAAGATTATCTCTCGATTTAGTCTTTAATCGAAAAAGATGAAATGCAATGAAAGCAACCATCCCATAAAATATTAGATTTGTTTCTTCCTGCTTCTGGCAGTAGTGATGCAGCTGACTTTGACACAAAACTCAGGTTCCTTTCTGAATTACTCACTAGAGGGCAATATTATGCCTATTATGAGCTTGGCTATTTTTTCCATGCCATTGCCATTCACACACATATGAACCAGAAAGGCACCGATTGACTGGACCAAATCAAGTACAAAGAAACAGGAAATAGCATGGACACTGATAAAAGGAAATTGCTTTAGCATTTTTCGTTCCTAAATACATTTCAAAACTGATGTCAGCTCTAGTTTTACACAGATCAAACTCTGCAAGCACAGGTTTTGTACTGCCTTGTGTAGGTAGATTTGCTGTAGAAAGAGGGCTTGTACACTTTTACAGAAAGTGGGTTTCCCTCCTTTGATCAAACAGCTGATAGGAGAGATATTAATTTCTCCTCAATTTTGAAGAGCACTGATGCAGGTGATCACTTTTTAATTGCAGAAGCCCTAAACTGGTATCAACAGGGCTCAAATGCTTCAAGCTGTGCAGATACTGGATGATATTTTTTAAATTGGTAAGAGCCAAAGGAAAATAAATACCACTCTTTTCAAGCATTTTTATAAACCAGGAACCTTTTTGCTTTTTCATGGGAGATATATTTTAAGCTTAACACATAAACTCAGCAGCCTAACAGCCAGATGCATGATACATTCACATGGAATTGTGGCTGCATTAGCATAGCTTGGACTCCCTGAACTGGAGATAGTTGGGTTGTCATGACAATAAACATTTTACAAAACTCTCCCAATTGTGTACAGGTCAGCTCAATTCCCAGTCAATTGACAGGAGGGAAAAACAACATTTTGATGTCTCTCAAGGCATTTCAAGTAGTAGTCCCAACAGAAGGGCAGCTGAAATTACCACGGGGAAAGGGGAACCTTCCCAGACATCAGCCTTCACTTTTACCACTTGCTGAGTTTAGCATTGTTTTTCTTCACAGCACTTGCAATTTGGAGATGTTTGTGAGGTAACTCTGTGGAGAACTTTCTCTCTTGATAAGCTGAAAGATCTGCATGTCCATTAGCCCTCTAGAGGAATAAACATGACTTCCTTTCTGCATAGCAGCCTGATCTTGGCCTGATTGCTCATCAGCTTCACACTATGTGCTGCTGAAGCTACTGTTTATCTGGGAATCCTTCAGTACTTCTTATATTCACTGAAAACAAACAGGAAACATAAGCTTGCTTTCATTTACCTGGTAAAACCAGAAATGTCCAATCAAAGCTCAATTCAAGGCATATTTATTCTACTCTGCCTGGCTTAATACTTTATGGCTCTAAATCAAGTTCATTTACATGTTAAACAGGATACTAAGGGGCAGAGGTAATCATATTGCTAATATTTATGCAGCTTTCATAGCAATATGCATGACAAAATCCATCTGATGTGGTCACTTCCTTTTTCTGTTTAAGCTTTACTCAAATGAAGGTAAAAAAATCTCATCAGAAACGCTCACTTTTGGTGTCTGGAGTCAAGCTTAGCAAACTTTTGCTCTCTCCTCTCTATTTCCACCCTTTTCCTCCTCAGGCACCAACAAGCTCTTCTGCTTCTGGTTAAAACCATAGGCAAGGACTGCTTGTGCACAAAGCTGTGCTATATAGAACAAAATAGTGCAATCTCAAGCTCCCTACCCTACCTCTGAGGCTGGGAGGGAAGTCCTAACTGTTCCTGAGCTGATAAATGGCAGGTTTTTGTCACTAATCACTGGTCATTGCTGGATAAAGCTACTGGATAAACTTTTGATAAAGCTGGGTCTACCTCTGTGTTCATCCATCATATCAGTAAAAATACATGCAGGAGTGATAGCATCTATATTCAACAGGTAATGAATCCCTTTCAGCATGTTCATCTTGTGTATAACACCCAAATCAGAAGATGGGCAAGCAGTTAACCAGCAGCTCTGCTATGCACCCTGCAGAATCCCTTTGTGAGCTCTGCAAGTTCCTCACTGTGCATCTTCTGGGACAATGGCTTATGGTTCTGTGCAAATCACCTTGAGCTCCTGAAATTTGTTGTATGCAAATTTCATTATGTGCATGAATTTAAGTGCTGAAGTTTCCTTCTTTAGCTGATTGATTTAATCTCATTGATTTATGTTTAGAACCAAACCAAAATACAGAAATATTTCAATTTATTTATTCTAGTCTGCCTGATTCCAACTTCAGTGTAGGCGCTGGCAGTGTGGGTAAAGTGGTGAGGTCCAGTGCCTGAGCACCTGTTAGCAAACTGCAAACCTGTACCAGCTGAAGAGAGAAAATGTGCAGTGCAGTGCCTGCTTCATAGAAAGGATTTTGTTTTTAGAATTAAAGCAGTGTCTAGACACATCTGTCAGAGAAGTTGAAGATTGGAAGATAGTGAGGCTCCTGATAGACTTGAGTTTATTGCTCTAGATAAGTTTTGTTGCTGCTCGGCAGAAAGCAATTTTCCGACCTAATAATTATCTGCCAGTCTTCTCAGTGGGACCAGACACAGACTTCTGCATGGAGGTCCCAGACTTGATTCCCTATCTTTTAGCTGATCAACATATTTGGCACAGGCAGTGAAGTTTTGGCACTTTGTTGGCAGTGAACATAGCAAATCCTGTAGGAATCTGGCTGCAGGTCGTGTGTTGGAGGAGGCACCCTGCAGCAGCCTGGGCATGGGAGGGCTTTCCTTGGACCTGAAGACTTTTAGGGCAGGGGCAGCAGAGGGATTCAGTCACCAAGGAGGG
This sequence comes from Fringilla coelebs, assembly GCF_963513975.1. Lineage (NCBI taxonomy): Eukaryota > Metazoa > Chordata > Aves > Passeriformes > Fringillidae > Fringilla > Fringilla coelebs. The sequence goes on along the minus strand of NC_140033.1, from coordinate 63,442,254 downwards.
AATAAGGGCATGAGTTAAGGTTAGATGGCTGGCTACAAGAAGATAACAGCTAACCAGTGGAAGAAGGAAAGCAGCAGTCATCCAGCTTGTGTCATATGAGATCTTAGGATCAGCAAGAAGCCTGGGAACATCCCTGAGCTGCAGCCTGGACAGAGTGACCGTGGGTGTGCGACTGTAACCAAGGGAACCACATCCTGACTATGAAATCTCTAAAACATTTCCCTTTTCTCCACAGCACCCACTCCTACCAGTTTGAAGTCAGCTTCAGGTAGATATTTTCTGTGCATGAGTTGATCCTGCCCAAAGTCAGGGCATAATTCAGGGGTAAGGGAGAGGATGAGAGGAAGAGCTAGGCACTCTCTGCATGAGTCTTGCAGTTGGATCCCTGTTATCTAACAAAGCATTTAGTCACAGCAGCTAGGTATCAGAAGGATAACCATCCCCAAGTCTAAACTGAGCAGTTGTAATGTGTCTGACTGCTGGCCAAACTTGCCTCCTCTGAACTGTAAGAATTCCTCCCCAAAAGCTCTCAGAATTGCACTGTTTATTTCACTATATTCTGTCAGCTGTTCTACATTATCCCAAATGCTTCTTCTGTTAACACTCAGCTGGACTCTGTCCTACATACTGTAAAATCTTATGGCTCATACCACAATTCTGGCAACACTCAGTGCTACATATGCTTTTCTTGCAGCACACCCAGTACTTAACTTGTAGAGGCCTTTAAGGCCATCCGGTTTCAAGCTGAACTTCCACTGAAATCAATGGGATTTCAGTTCTGCTTCAACACTGACAGTATAGTGGGACCCCTGTCAGGTTTTGAGTTACTGAAATCTTTTCCCATTAGTTCCCCAGAGCTTCTAAGATTCTAAGAGCAGCCTCATGTTTGTGTATACCAACCATCTTAGATTGTATGAGTGCTATCCAAGGTTTACTCTTCAATTACACACTGCAAATGAAGAGCAAGAAAAACACCATCTTTTATATATTCTTGGGAGTTTTGGGGGTTTGGTTTTTTGGGTTTGTTTTTTCTTTAAGCCTGGTATTTATTTCTGCACCAGTTCATTGAAGTGTCTAAATATGTGCTTAGGAGTACTGTCTGAATTTTTCCAGCTCGCAGATTGAGCTGAAAGCCTTGAGCAGCATCACCCACTCTTACCAGTTATTTACAAGCAGCACCCTGAGAGTTGACATTCGGATTATGAAATGGAGAAGGGAGTCTCCTGAAGACTGGGGAAGAGAGAGAGGGAAAGAGACAGATCTCAGAGAAGGGTGGGTACTAAAAGAATGTCCCTAGGTGAATGGGGCCCACTGTCCAGTCTGAAGGTGGAAAAAAGATCTCAGCGTAGATGGGATGAGTTCCTTTCTCCTTTTGGTTTGTACCCAGGACACTTCACCAGTGTCTGGCCAGCTCAAGGCCCAACCAGGCACATCTGTGATGCAGCTCAAATGTGACTGGGGCTGAGCTAGGTTCAGCATACCTCACTTGGGTTTCAGGGGCAGACAAAGTGTTTGGGAACTCACTTTAAGCCTAAGCAGAGCTGGCTTCCCAGGACTCTGTGTAAGTGCCAAGCTGGTGGCTGGTTTAAAAGGCTTTTCCTGTATATGCCAAACTGGTGGCTGGTTTAAAAGGCTTTTCCTGTATATGTAAACAAACTATGTGGATATACCTTTGACTGCAGTGTGGACAAAGTGGCTTCTATAAGCCTCATGTTTGCCTAGGGGGCAGCAATGTAAGAGAACTGGGGAAAAACATATAGAAGAACCTCTAGGGTTTCAAAAATACAAATGTGCACATGCAGTATAGTGTTTATTTATATATTGGATTTCAGGGAAGATTTTAGGTTGCTATACTGGCCTGGGAGCTGTGCATAAAATACCAGAAGCATTCTGTCTTCTGATCTTCATTGCAGCAGGAAGGATAAAATTTGTGACAAGGGCTGGGGGACTCTAAAATAATGCTAGACAGGACTGTGAAACTTCTGTGATACTATTTGAAAAAAAGCAGCATGATATTTTTTTCTCCTGGATATTTATATTTTGGGGGGGTGGCATAGACCTTCCCCTCCCTGTCTGAGGACATGGCTGTGCTATCCACTTGTACATCACTGAATTACAGGAAATATTTATTTCTTTTATCTTAAAAAAACTTTATTATTTGGTTTATTAACAAATTATGAAAATCAGCTCTGACATATGGAAAGAACAGGACTTTATCTTACCCCTAACCATTCCCCAATGAGAATTCTACTGCCCAGAAGGGACTAATTCTTTCTCTGTTCGTTCACCTGCTCTAACTGGTGCTGTTCCTGCTACAAAGTATGCTTTGTCAAACAAGCCAGAGTACAAGCCTTTTGATCCAGAAGTGACTGCAGTTCACCCCTATCAGGATCAAGCCTTCCAGCCTGTCTATTTCATAGCAGAAAACCTGGAAGATGCCAAGGTCAAGCTTCAGTAAGTAAATTGTTTGTGGATGTTTTCATTGAGGGGTGCACACTGGCTTGGTTCTTAGCCCGACATAGTTGTTGCAATAGTTTGTAAATAAATGTATTTGAGGTTATCTCGCTGCTTCTGCATTGTGGCTTTTGTACCACAGTTAAGCCTATCTACACAGATAAAAGTTAAGCTGCATCTGCATAGTAGCTTTTGTACTACAAAGTTAAGCTTATCTCAGAAAAAGTTCACAGAAAGTCAGAATTAATTTTTGTCTATGCCCTGTCCCTGGCTTCATCTTAACAATGCTTCATTTTAGCACCTTCTGAAGTAAATTCTGTGACTGAGCTGTGAGAGTGCAATCCCACCCTATGTGCTAGTCCATACAAACAGGAGGTTGTGAAGAACTGATTTACCCAAGGTCACATGGAAATTTCATAGCAGTCTCTGGAATTAACAAGGATCAGCAGGGGGCTTAAAAACAAGATTGCCTTTCTCCTCTGATTATATCTGCACAAGAATCCAGAACCAGCATTCATGGGCAATCTAATTTCTACAAAGTAGCTGTCTGCAACCTAAATAACATTATTTCAAATTAGCTAGAGGTGTTTCTAAACACATTTCCTTAACTGTGAGATGTTGTGCAGTAAGGATGTTTGATGGTTTTTTCTTTTTTTTTTTTTTTTTTTTTTTTTTTAAAGTAAGCAGGGTTTAAATTCTGGCCTTCATCTCCAACAGTTAGAACAACATGACCAATTCTGGCTGGAGGCAGGATGTTGGTTGTGGAGCTACTGGGGAGCATGCAGGAGCTGAAATGAGGAATTTATTAGAGGAAGAGAGCCTGAGCCAGACTTCTTCCTTACTCTCCTCGCCTCTTCCCCAGAAGCGCTGTCTGCTGGGGCTATAGCCATGGCTAATTAGGCTCGTCATCTTAAATCTAAATGTTCACATTAAATTTTTAATACGTGTAAAAACGTGGGTGAGAACTCACTGGCAGAAGAGAGAGGACTTGCAAAGCATTTGACTCAGGCAAACCTGCAAAGAACGTACGAGGACAAGGAATACACCACTCTCAGGCATGGAGCTTTTTCATACATTTTTTTCAAGACAGTTGCACAGCCAAGGCTGCTCAAAATAACTGAAAGCACAAGAATCTGTCAGCACGGAAAACATAAGGCAACATCAGTACAGGGGGTTCCTACCAGCATGCACTTAATGGAAATATTGTAGAAAATGGCAAGCAATCATGTTTTTTCTTTTAATAGAGACAGAAAAATAGCCCAGGATGCCTAGTATCAACAGGTTTTTAGAATATTACACAGAAAGAGCTGCTCCAGGTTATTTCTTGGAAGTGAAGGCAGCAGACATGCTGTGCTCCTGCATTCCTCAGCTTGTGGTTGTAATAACTCTGAATTGTGTGAAGGCAGAGCGGTGAGAGCACAGACGGGACCCAGCCAGCCAGGCTGAGCGCAGGCACTGCAGATCTCTGGGGCTGCAAGTGGCTCAGCCGTGGGCAGGATGTGCTGCACCAGGCAAGGCTCAGGGGAAGGGCAGAGCTGAGGAGGTGTGACAGCAGCCTCAGCTCCCCAGTAAGGCCATGAGTGCACCCTGAGAAAGGAGGTCCTGCAGGTTTTGCACCCAAGGAAATGCCTTTTGAACCAGAAGCTCTGTCCTGTCTCCCCACAGGAGCTACGCCAGGAAGATCAGGAAGCCTTTTGCTCTGCACTATGACCCCTTCACCAGCAGCATAGAGGTCCTGAGCACACCACAGAAAGTCAAGAGGGCACTCCACCAGATAAAAGGGGAACTGGAAAACTTCTGCTTGGCCCTTGAAAACCTCTCTTAAAACCACAGCAGTACATCTGACCTGTCATTGGGATACTTGTAGGTGGTGCTTAGTGATGAAGTTGTGCTTGCAGGCAGAAATCTTAAATGCACAAACCAGCTCAGTTCAGGTAATCTTTTCACTGTAATTTAGGTTGCTGACTTAGACAAAGTAATGAGCTCCTGCTTAGAACGTTTCAATCACAAACAAGCCTTGCTCCAAATTTTGGTAGGTGATATGAGCAGACTTATGTGTTATGGGACCCTTAGAGGTTTTTTTCCTTCCCTTGCCACCTTTTCAAGTTATCTGTCACAAAACAGCATAGTAACTTTTCATCCACACAGCATTGTACTTACTGCCTTACTGATAAGATCACAACCTCTTAGGCTGGCTAGCTGCCCACAGTCAGCAGTCCTTGCAGCTAACTCCTTGCTGCTAGCAATTAGCATCACCTATTGCCCACAGAGTATGAATGGCCCCCTAAAAATATGCAAATACAAGAGTTTGTTAGAGGAGCACTTCTGCTCACTATTTAAAGTACCCATACAGTAGCCTTGAAATACGACAGGATAATCTCTTGTCACATTTAAGATCACAGAATATTTGTACCTTCATTGAAAGAAAAGGAAGAAAATAAAAGGTCCGGGGTACTCTGGCTCTGTCACACACAAGGATGCTTAATTTGAATGGGAAATCTAACTTCTGGGAAGGAAATTCTTGTGTAAGGAAAGATTTGCAAAAAGCCCTTTAGCAAATAGGCTTCCACTGCTTTTTTTTTTTTCATGGAATTCAGATTCCCCTGGATACCATTAGAAATCTTTGCCTCTTTTTGATGTCATGATGATTGCAGTAATGATCAAAAGGTCAAATCTATGGAACACCTGGTGGAAAACCTAAGATCAACCACTAGCAGCCATATAGCCTTGCTATAGAAAAAATATCTGGTATGTTCTGCAACTCATCTCCCTCTCCAGCTCCTGAGATGTACCCGAAATTTATTTATGTTCCACAGGTCACATTTCCCAGAATCAGTGGAATTATTGCCTATTCCAGACTTCCATGTTGTTTGTGTCCCCTTCCTTCCTCTACAATGCACAAATAGAGGGTAGCTCAGAAAAAGAAGATGATGCTCCAGACTAGAAGGGTTCCTCTCCTCTCAGCAGCAGTGCAAGCAGATGGGGTTGATGCAGGTTACAGGCATGGCATAAGAAGGGAAAATGTGCATCTCATGGCTCAAGCTGGGTGATAGTCATCTACAAATGTAAAGGTAGATTTATCTCATGCCACTTGGAAGCTCTGCTTATTTAATCAAAATTGTATTTAGCACTGCTACCCACCAGCTGCCCAGTACCCAGTGTACAGAGCTCTGGAGAAAATGTGAGGTGGTTTGGCTCTTGATGGAAAAGGAGTTATCAGAAAATGAGTTACCATCTCTGCCTGAGCTGCTTGCTGTGGCATAGGAACAGGTACACAGACAGCTGCCACAGAGCAATCCACAGGTTGTTATTTCATACAGACCTTATCTCACTCTCTCTCATTTTTCCACTTGTCAGGCTCCATAGAAACTGTCTTATTGAAAGTTAATAGAATGCTGGTTCTTAAAGCTTCATGTCTACGGCGCTTCCAAAAATTTTCCCATGAGCAGCAATATTCAGGATCTGTGGATGTGCTGCAACTGCTCCATTTTATTAAAATGTGGTGATGCCTGAAAAATTTTGAAGTATCTTGGCAAAAATGCCTATAAGACCCCCTTCCTCTTAACAGCAGGAACATCCCAATCTCCTTTTTTATTTTAATTTGTTTAAAAATTCGTCTCCAGGAGAACACTTGCATATCATAAACCCTGTTTTGCTAGAAATTCAGCCAGGGACAGAGCTGAAGTGAGTTCCTTTGCTTCCAGTATATTTCTGCTGTGATGGAAGATGATCTCTCAGCATGCTTTTATGGGTTTAATTCTACTTATCCTGCTCATAAACACACACACACAAATACCATTCCTCCTCAGAGCAATTTGTTTTCTTACATATTGTAATAATTTATCTGTCTGCTTCCTGCCAATTGGTGCATAGGCAAAAATATTTGATAGCTCACAACAGATTGTTTTCAGAAGTATTATTTTCATCAATCAGTCCTTTTACAGTGAAAATTAAATCATGTGCTCCAGTTCTGTGTGTTTTCCTTTTCTTTCTTTTTAAGTGGAAGATAATGCCAGAGCGGAAGAGCTATCAAAATATTTTCTATAGACGGACTCTCTGGGCCATAGGGTCTTTTTCATGTATTCCCTCTGAAACGGCTGAATGTGGAATCTAGACTTGAGTTTGGCTATTACTCAGAACAGACCTATATTTGGAAGAAATGAGAGACCTGATGGATTTGTTTTGCCCAAGGCCTCACACTTTCTTTGGAGGGACTCCAGGCCCGCCCACACATCCTTGTCTTTTCCAGGTCCTGTAGCAAGGAGAGAAAAAGAAACCATTTTGGAGCCAGCTTCTCCCACCCTTACACATGCTGAGTAGTACCCAGCCTCTCAAGCAATCCCAGCGACAGCGCTGAGCCTGTTTAAGGTGCTGCACACAGGCAATTTTATCAGCAAGATTATCAAAACCACTCTGGGTGTACTTGCTTTTTCCTTGCCTTAGCGATGGTCAGCTGGCATGCAGGGCCAGGGTAGGCTGCAGTGAAACTTGGTGAAGCTGCAGAACTAATGGATTTGGCTACCTGAACTTTTAAGATACATAAATATTTTTCCAAAGGATGTAAATCTTTCCCTCCTTGCTCAAGCAGAACCTACCCCAGGCTAGCCGTGTTTGACACTCCCCTCCGAGAAGGTCCAAATTCTTTTCTTTTGATTCAGTGTAGTGACAAAACAAAAGCCTTCAGGGTAACGTCCTTAGGAGCTACGCTGGTCATTCTGCTCTTCCAATAGTCATTCTTTCATTTCCTCACAGAAGCCAACAAGTACCTCATCCTCCTGTCAGTCTCAGGCAGCAGTGATGGGAAAGGCAGCGATGGGGCCTCCCGATGAAAATAATGGCACGGAGGAAAAAGCACCAACCAGTAAAAATATGTCTTTTTGTCAGTTTGCATTTCAGCAGTTTCATATTAATCTTGCACAAAAAGGCTCCATAGCCAAGTAAAACACATCTTGTGACTTGAAACTGAACTGATGAACTCCCCGTGGGCCCTTTGCTTATCCCGATAAACTTATTTTTCCTAGATGGAGTGCATTTAGAACCAAATAGTGTATGTTATTAAATCTGTATTGTGCTCTTCAGTTATACATGGGAGAGTTAGTAAATTCAGTTTGTGGGTTTGGGTTTGTTTTGTTTTTTGGCTAACCAAGTCTGTCCTCTACCAATTTTGGTCCACCTTCAAGCCTCCAGCTGCTTCACTGCTTCCCTGCAGATTTGCTAGTGATGCCAAGGGTACCACTGTGTTAGGAGAATACACAGTTATGCAATTTGGGGAATTTGGCAGGACAGCAAGGGGAAATTTAGGCTGGCCTCCCACCCACTCCCATGAGAAATAGTATTGTATTACAAGGCAGAGCTGTCATCCTCAGAAAGACCTTCTCAATCACTTCCCTCTGGTTCCCTTAACATTTTGATCTTTGTACTACCTTGTGAATATAAACCTTTCCTAACCACTTCAAGAAAGGCTGGGGTGGGGGGCTGAGGTGAAGGAGGGGTGAGTAGAGAAAAATAAAGAAATAAAAAAGACCTTCCAAGAAAGGAAGTCTCATTGCCCTCAGTCTTCTTTGTCTCTGCTGAGCCATGAAGAAAGAAGAAAACAAATCAAGCTTCCATGGAAAAGACTGTGTGCTCCCAATGACACCTACATCATTAAATTCTTCCATGTACAACTTCAGGCATGAAGATCTCCTTACACCCATCCCTGAAATGCCATGCCTCCCCCAGTGAATCATGGCCACCAATTAACTGTGCACAGAAGTGTTACACGACTTCTTGAGTCAGGAAATGAAGCTACCAGGAAAAACCCTGCAGCAGCTCTGCCTTACACACCTACTGCAAAAACAGAAGGCTCTCTAGATATCCTTCTGTTAAGGCTTCCATAGATATCCTACAGGATGGAGAAATTCCAGTTGGCACAGAAACAGAGGGGTACATACACACGTCCCCAGTAATCTCAGCCACCACTAATCAGGAGTTTATACGTGGGCTTCAAGATTTAGTCAGAAGACATTCATTACTTTGCAGCATTCTTCAGCTGGCACATGATCAGAGGTTGGCAGGAAGGGCTATTGGCTGTATCATATTAAATATACATTAGGTTTGGGTAAAGCTGGTGGCTGGGGCCCAAAGTGAAAGCAAATCTCTGGCACCCTCTCCTGCCACACAAACTCCCCAGGGGAAAGAAAGACAGACTAGAAAAGGAGCAGAAAGGCTGACAACTGGCAGAGTAAAGGCATGAGGGACAGAAAGGACCCGTAGATATGCCTGTAACATGTTTGCTTTGCATAGGCTGTTTCATTATATTTGAGAAACATTTCTGTCTGAACAGGACCTTTCTAGCATAAAGGACTCAATTTTGTACCTGTTAGAGTGTGGAGGAGTCAAGGTCACTTAACATTTTTTAACCCTGCCTGAGGAATGTTAGCCTTATCTGAGGCATTTAACTTTAAAGGTGGGATATAAAAGACAGAGAACAGAAAAAGAGATCTTTAGAAAAGAGGTTTTTATGTGGTGTGTGGAAAATAACGCAAACAAGGACAGCAAGTCTTGTGAAGGGTCTAGAAAACACCTTATGTGGAACAGCCAAGGCAGATGGTTTTGTTCAGTATCAAGAAGAGGAGGCTTGGAGGGACCTCATCACTCTCTACAACCCCCTGAAAGGAGGCTGTGGGGAGGTGGGGGTCGGTCCCTCTTCTGTGCCTGCAGGGAGAGGAAATGACCTTCAGCTGGGACAGGGGACATTCAGACTAGATAACTAAAAGGTTTGTTCCCTGCTAGGGTGGTCAGGCATGGAAACAGGCTGCTCAGGAAGGTGATGGAGTCACTGTCCCTGGAGGGGTTCAAGGAGTGTCTGGATCTGGCACTGGGGGACGTGTTTAACTGTTCAGGGGTTACAGTGGTAGTGCTGGTGGACAGTGGGACTGGATGACCTTGAAGGTATCTCCCAACTTTAACAATTCTGTGATTCTATAATTCTGTGAAAGCTGAAGCTGTTGAGGCCTTGCTGCCTTGCAAGACACAGGAATCCTAAATTTTGAGTGAAGGCTGCCTTAGGAAGGAAAAGGGAGCAGCTGGCCAAGCATTGCCTTCTCAGCAGAAGATGGTAAAATTATTGTAGCTGTAACTGAATGCTGGGTGCTGTCTTTTACCCTGTTTAACCATTTTGTCAAGAGCTTTTTTATTTCCATTAGTTTAAAATGTTATTTATTGATGCCTTTCATTTGTGCTTGCAAACGGGGAAAATTAGCTCATTAAACATGAGAAAGTCCAAGGTTATGTTCCCAAGGTTTTGGGTGGAACTTGAGCAACACATGGACATTCTTAAAAGTAAACCTGGCCCCTGATGAGACAATTAAGACCTGGCAAAATGGCTACACTTGGGTAAAGAAGGTGACAGCTACTATCTGATGTATCCAAACAAATCTCTACTCTCCTCACAACCAGTGGTGTTCATCTGAGAGGTACATCTTTCACAACACTGATAGATTTAACATAAACATCTAAATATAAAACATAATACCTAGCACTTGTCAGGTACAGCTACTAGAAGAATCCTGCCTTAAAACAATTTTGGATGCCATTTACAATGGTGTGTTCTCTTTCAGCTGTTGCTGAAGCTGTGGAGTTTGGGCATGGCATGCAATAAGTCAGGATGCACTGCTGACTTTAATGAAGCCAGTTTGACTGATCTCACTTGCAGACTCAGATTCAACAGCTAAATTTCTGTTGAGCAGGCTAATAGCTAAAATGTGGAAGTAAAAATAGAGGATCCATTTACAGTCATATCACTGTGCAGATTTAGTAGTTTCCTATTATATTTACTGAGAAAAAAACCCCAACTGTCAGTATTATGAAATATTTCTTGAAGTGGTAGACTGCAGACTTTAGATACTCTGCTATAAACAGACAATTAAAATGAATTCATAGAAGGAAAATATCTATTAATCTGTTAATTAACAAATGCTGTCTTTCAATAGTATCTCACAAGATGACACAGATGATCAACATGTTTTGTACAAGGCTGTTAGGAACATTTTCAATAGAACCTGTAAAATTAAAAAAAAGTAAAAAGAAAAAAAGAAAAAAGGCCTCTTTTTAAGTATTTGCTGAATGAATCCCAAAACTGATGGGTTAGAAATGGAATGCATGTTGGATGATGATATGAATTTCGTACAGTGTTTAATTCTTCTAGTTCAGACATTTCAATTTGGTTCTGACTTTTGAATTAGTTCATATTTCTTGGTTTAAGTCTGAGTAAACAAAATTATTTAACTCAATTCCTGTGTTTCTAGTGTCTTACAAAGGCAGGCTTTGCAACTGAATCTGAAGTTTAGCCCCTTTGTGAAATGCTGTGTGAGCTGCAGGGAGGCTGGGGAGGAAGGAGTGCTGTAAATGAAACTTGCTAGCCACTGTTGCTTAGTAACTTTCCTCCAATTATAATCCTTATCCTTGGGCAGAAAGCAAATTAAAGGTCACCAGAGTGGGTTTTCTGTCACAAATGTGTCATCCAGTATTGCTATCATGTGCATACACAGTTTGGGAGTAATTCCAGCCCATCCCTAATGTGGTACTGGCTTTCTGATGATATTGGCTGTCTGGGCAATTTCTCTGTACTTTGTGATACATCATTAATTTCTGTACTGCTATATTACTTTGATAAATAGAGCTAAAGATAGATTAAGAAAAAAAAAAATCATGGAGAAAATTGACTTCCTATTGCCTTGACACCTCTATTTGTCCAAGAGCTAGACTGAAAACATGAAGCAAAGAAGCAATGATGTCATTGCACAGAAAGCTAGAGAGCACATCACTCTTTACTGCTTAAGTGGAAAAGATGGACTCTACAAAGAATTTCCTGATGAACTTCTGCAAATTTTTCCTCACATTCTAGAAGTTTACCAAAGCTTTAGAGTGTTGACTAACAGTTGAAGACACTTAGATTATTACAGAGGACTGTGGGGCCCTGTATGATTCATACCAGTGGCTTAGTTCTGTATTAAGCTGATAAAAAGTGGTATTACAGCTGAATTTCAGAAGAGCTGTCTTAGGCTATGCTAATGGTGTGCTATGTTGCCTGAGAATTTAGGCAAGGAAGTTCAGGTCTTTTGCTCCCTAATATAAATAGATTTGATATTGTGAAATCCGGTTTATATTCATGTGCAACAGAGCAAGATAAATTGTATCATTGAGGAAACATGGAGAAAGAGGAAATATTTTTTTACATAAGGAGCATCACTCATATAAGTGAGGAAGAAGGTACTCATGCAGCTGAGGGCACCAACAAAAACCATCAAGAGCTGTTTTACCCTGAATTCCTCCTACAACACCATCACAGTCTTCTGCTAGCAACTTCTCTCCAGAGAAACAGGTTCAGCATTTGTCACATTAACAGACTTCCACCCTCAGCAGAGGAGTTATTTTGAGCATGACATGAAAATCTTTCACTAACAAGATCTCGGTAGATGAAATTAGCACATCCTCAAGATATGTCCTACACAACCTGTTACTCCACAGCAGCTCTGCCATTTCACACCATTGGTCAGTGGAAGAGAAAAGCACAAGCACAGCAGGTGGGAAAAAATGGGAGAGAGGATGCATGGTAGTTCTGAGCAGCAATTTTGCTGTGCTTGGAGCAGAGTGAGGGGCGTGTGATCTGTTCCTGGATTAAAGGACCACTCTCACACACAGCTGGAGTGGAAGGGTGCCTGCAGTGCATATTCTGTTCTTCACGCCTCTGGCATATCCTGTTCTTATGCCACACGAAAAATAATACATGCTTTGGTCTTTTCCATGTCCTTGCTAGACAAGCTGGGGACAGAGATGAGCTCTGATGCTTCAATAAGTTTCCTTGGGCAACAGGAGAAGCAGAGCACAGAAAATTGCTGGAGAGAGCATGAAGACTCACTCATGTCCCGCAATAACTGTGGGCTGAATGTTATCCTGGAAGCGGAATCAAAAGATAGAAATGGTTTTTGTCTCTGCCAAAAAGGGGAAATGAAGTTGTACATAGAAGCATTGGTCCTGTCAGAACTGTGCCTGGAATAATAAATGTGTTACTGTACAGAATCACAGAGTTTGGAAGGGACCTCTGGAGATTGTCTACTCCGACACCCTACACAGGGAGGGTCAACTAGAGCAGTTGCTCAGTCCTGTGTCTAGCTAGGCATTGCATGTCTCCAAGGATAGAGACTACACAAACTCTCAGGGAAGCCTGTTTTAGCATTTGACCATTCACAATAATTAAAAAGAAAAAACTTTTAAAATTTGAAAGGAATTTCAGGTATTCGATTTTTGGGGCCCATTGTCCTGACTCTTTTCACAGGATACTGCTGAGTAGAGTATCTACCCTTATTACTGTCTCCATCAGGTATTTATATAGATTGTTCAGATCCCACTGAGCCTTCTCTTTCCCAAGCTCAAAACAGTTCCTTTTTTCTCAGTGTCTTCCTTTACATCACATGCTCCAATCCATAGAAAATCTTCATGTTCCTTCATTAGACTTGCCCCTGTGTGTTTTTGTTCTCATCCTCGTGGATGCAGCACTCCAGGCATTGTTTCAACACCGGTGAGCACAAAGGAGAGTTCACCTGACTCCTTGTGCCTGCATCTTCATGCCATGCAGGATGCTGCTGCCCATCTTTGCTTTGTGGGCAGGTTCCTGGCTTGTAGTCAGTTTGCTGTGCCCCAGCACTCACAGGCCATCAGGCTCTTTCTGCCAAGCCACTTTGCAGCTGGTGGATCTCCCTGGTCTGTACTGGTGCCTGGGGCTAATCATCAGGTGCACTGTTTTACCAAGATTCTGGTTGTCCCATATCTCCAGCCAAAAAATCCTCAGTCATTCCATGGTCTCACTCAGCAGCAAGCCTACATCCCACTCCCCCACCCCTTTCATTTTGTTTTCCTGTAAATGCAATTGTAGAAGCCCTTCCTGTTTTCTTTTACATCCCTTACCAGATTCTACTCCAGCTGGGCTTTCATTTTCCTAACCTCACCCTTGCATGATATAATGTGTCTATATTCCTTATGGGAGATCTGCAACTAATTCCACCTCTTGCATGTTTCTTTTTTTGTGTTTGAGGTTTGTCTGGAGCTCCTGTTTCATCCATGCAGGCTTCATGGCATCTTTCCTTGGCTTCCTGTCTGCCAGGATGGATCATTCTTGAGCTTGGAACTGGCAATACTGGACTAAATGCTCAAACTGTCTTATGAAAATGTAGAGGATGGGGGAGATGAGAGAGAAGGAAAGCAGAAAGGATTTTATTGTCTTTCACTAAGACAACCTGTAGCTGTGTTAGAGACACAAGTTCACATGCTTACTCCAGCAGACACCTAATTTACCATGCGAAGGGGACTGCCCCAAATGAAGAGCAATTGAGAAAGGCTTGTTCTGTGACATCAAATTAACTGGGCTTATTGGACAGATTCTTTGGATGTGGAAACCCTCAGTAAGATTTTGCATCTCATCCCGCCCCAGAATGTGGCATTGGTATAAATCTGTAACTCTGGCCTGTTGACTAACAGGAGGTTCAGTTCCCCAAAAGCTTTTCCCTTGTGCCAATCATAGAGTCATAGAGTCTTTAAGGTTGGTAGAGACCTCCAAGATTCAGCCTTTGACCAGCTGTCACCGTAAGCACAGCACTAAGTGCCAGGTCAAGATGCTCCTTGAACAATTCCAGGGAAGTCTTTGGCATGTAACAGATGTCAGAGAAACACTTGCTTTTCAAATCCCTCTGTAGTTAGGTGTGAGGAGGCGCATCAGACAGCACATCTGATTGTGCAGAGCCTCAGATGTTCAGGGAGATTCCTTCAGTTTCAGTGAAAAGGAAGATAATTTTTTTAATAGATCTCTTGGAATCTGTTAAGTACCATGGGGTACTAAATCCTGAAGGGATGGAGAGAATACCAATAATATCCCTATTAATAACATATTCAATAACTTGACTTTTAGGTGGCTTTCTTATTTCTATTCTTCCCTGAAGCACGGCACTGAAATTCTAGAGAGCTGCAGCAATCCTGGAATGTGGAGAGAAGACCATGGAGGTGTTGGTACTCCAAGGCAGCACGCTGCCAAGGGACTTGTCAGTGCAGTTAGCAGGTGGAAGCCAGTCAAGAAACTTCTAAGTAGCTCTGAGGATTGGGGCTAAAAGCAGGCAGATCAGAAGAGTTCCTTTATATAAAAGCATTGGTACTCTAGTAGAATAGGAACATGATTTCATCCTACTTGCTTCTCTTTATATCCCACAGGAATGCCGTGCTGCCACATCCCTCTGCAGGGTACCCTTCACCTGCTATCACACTTCAGAGCTCCAGCAGATGTTCACAATCTGCTCGGCTTCTCTTGGCCGCCCAGCTCCCGAAGTGTCTCAGCCGGGAGGATGCAGGCTGTGCCGTCCTGGGGCAGCGGCGGGGTGCCCAGGGGGTTTGTCCCCGTGTCCCCTGCGCGGTCACTCCGCGCTATTTACCTTCTGCCCACAAGGTGGTAGCGCAGCATCAGATTAATGATGTAAACACGGGCTTGGCTGAGCTCCTGCCCTCCCACCTGGCACCTTCCTGCCGCTGCAGAAACGTGGGCTATTTCCTTCCCGCTCGCTGACTTTCTAATTAAAGAGCAGCGCGATGCGTCTTTAGGAATAAATATTTGAGGATAAAGAAGAGATATCTATTCCATGCCCCAAAGGGCTGTGTGGAAAGAATGAGTGATAGGGATAAAATCATGTAACCCAGCCTGGAGATTTTGACTCGTTTCCAGAGCTGGGGAGGCCAGATATTATCAAATGCTGCTCCGGGGTGATGAACCAGTCTGGGCTGCAGTGGTCCCTATCATCACACTCAAGTGGTTGCAGAGTGTGACAGATTGTCCTTTCAAGGCCCACCAGAATCCATGTCCAGCAGCTGGTAGGACAATAAGCTGGGCATCTCTCTAGTGAAATATTTGAGGTCTTATCTAAAACTAGTTTAAGTGACAGTTTTGTCCTTGGCACTACTACTACTGCTACTGGTTTCAGACAGTCCATTTCTAAAACCTTCTTTGACTTTCCACTACACACCACACCTGTGCTGTGCCATCACAAACAAGCAGATATTCTACTTACAGCAGAGGGTCACAAGTGGGGAGAAACACATTAAACCAGAGCTAAGCCCATTAATCCATTTTATCATAGACTTATGCTTAGTTTCTGATGGTGAATGAGCTCTCCTGCCAGGATCTGTCTCTTATTTTTCAGTTTGTTGTACTACATGAGGTAAAGTTCCCTTTAAAACATGTAATTCCCCTTAATGTTACAGAGATAAATATTTAGAAAGTTATTGAATAACAAAATACCTATTTATTTTCATACCATTATTAAAATATAGCCAAGCCAATGAACACCTCATGAGGATTCGTACATGCTCAAATCCTCTTCATAGAATTCTGTCGCAAAATAAAAGTAAATTTTAAGAATGCTTTTTGTACAGTCAGTCTCTTGTTCAATAGAAAATCAGAGTAAACCCTTTGAGGTGACATCCTACCCCAGCAACTTGTGCTCAATTCTGGGATATATAACCAATTAAGTAGTGATTTTTGCTGGAGACAAAGAGGTAAGAAGAGAGCTTTATCTCCTACTTAAGTGTGGTCTCTGTCATCATATCACAAAATAGTTAGGGCTGATTAGTAGGGCCCTCCCTAGACTGCCTAAATTGCTCTCTCTTTCAGCAGGTCACCAAACAAAGTGTCTCTAGCCTCAAAGCCAGGCTGCTGGGCTTCCTACACAGGGTTGAGAGGACGTGGTGTCTCAGTACCAAAGAAATCAAAAGAAGGCTTTCAACCTGGCTGGTACCAAAACCTAGTACTGGAACAAAATTCCCTTGTTTGAGTTTATTTACCAGTATTTCTAGGTGGTCTCCCATCAAAGTGCTGGAAAGCCCTCCTCAGTGTCATAGTGACTGCCCACAGCCCTTCCAACCAAGACAAAGTGTTGCACAAACTACGCAGGCTCTTTGTTCCCTGGGGCATCACTTCATACCATGGGGCTGACTACAATCCTTCATCTCTTACTGTAACTGTGGTAGGAGGCCTTTATTTATGTCAGAGTACCCTTACAGTGTGCTGATAAAGTATTGCAAAGTATTCCAAGGAATGGACATAGCTGTCTCCAAGAAATGGAACTGCTGTTCCAGTCTGGTGAAACTATCCAGTTGAGTGAAAATACTTGCACTGATAAAAACAGTTTTGCCAGTATGCTCATGCCACTGTTGGGGATCTCACACTCCTGACAGACAGAGCCTGGCAGGAATTTGGAGCATAGATGGGACCTAGATCAAATGAACAATTTGGAGTTAGAATCATATAGCAATGATCCTTTCAAAATGCTTTTATTTACAGAAAACCTCAACTGAAATAAAGTCTCTTAACAGGAGGTCTTGATTACTTTTCCATTTCCAAACCACACATCATAATGGGGATGGAATGTGGTTACCATAAATTGTTGGTTTACAAATCATCACTGACTTGTTAGCAACAGCTAGGATGTTAGAGTTAGAGCAACAGTTTGGATGTGATAAAATAGCAAGGGCCCATTTTTCATGGCATTGTTGGAATGAATATAAATGAATTCTTCCCAGAGATCCATTGTGGTGGTTGTGGTAAATAACAAACTGCATATTTCCTGCTGATGTTGAAATCAATGGGAGTTTTATTATTGGCATCAGGAGAAGCAGGATTTGACCTTAATAGAAAAGAGAAGAGGAAAAGAGAAAAAGATGAGGAAAAGAGAAGAATGAGATTGAGAGTTCTAAAATGACTAGTGCTTCAGTTGCCTGGGTGGAGGCACTTCAAAAGAGGAGTCTGAAAAGCAGAAAACTGAAGCCCCTTTTCATTTGGATTTTCTTCTAAATTTTCCTTTGAATTCGTGAACATTGAAACTGAGGAAAAACCAGTAATAGTCACTGCTGAAGATGCAGATTTTTGAACTTTCCTTTTTCTTGGAAATGTTTCTGCCTCTCTAATGGCACTGAAGGGTTCTCTTATTGAGTTTTGGATGAATCCTATAAAAATCAACAAAGGCATTTTTTCAGGGAAGGCTGCACAAACTTCCTTCCATACTTGTATTTGTGTCATGACACAGATCACTATCAGTCATTTAACCTTGCTCAAGTAAAATAGATATTTGTTAATAGGCAGAAATAGCAACCTTGCCTCTGTCACACAGATAAATCTTTATGAGAGATATTCTGCATTAGAAACACAGAAACTAAGTCCTAGCTCAAGAGAGGTCACTACTCTCATTTAACTTAAAGACTAAGGTATACAATAGACTAAGCTATGCAAATTTATGAATTTCTCCTCAAGTACTCTATACAAGTAGAATAAACCAAACAAAATAACAATGTATGCATTCTCACCATGTGGAACAACACATTACAAACTTTCATTATCATGTCAATTCAAAGCACTCACCAGCACCACAATTCCTAAATACAGTTGTTTGAACATTTAAAAGAGCAAAACCTGGTCTTGTAAAGTTGACAGAAGAATTTCCAATTACTTCCCAGAGACCAGAAG
Source organism: Fringilla coelebs (assembly GCF_963513975.1). NCBI lineage: Eukaryota > Metazoa > Chordata > Aves > Passeriformes > Fringillidae > Fringilla > Fringilla coelebs. Next base: position 63,424,262 of record NC_140033.1, on the reverse strand, counting down.
AGATAACTAGCTGAGTAAATTTAATATCAGTGGTGTTATGTTAGTCTATATTAGCTGAACAATTAGTACTTGCCCACTTAGAATTTAACACAACAAACATATAAGGATCTTTTCCAAACTGTAGATGTCCTCAAAAATAGTAATGGGGGTTTCCAATAAATATACAAAGAGCAAATTCAAAGAACAATTTTTCTGCCTAAAAGAAGTATCTGTCATTTGATTGATGTTTTGTCCTTCAATACCCACAAACCCCATCTCCTGAAATACGAGTCTGTATCCAAGGACTCTGCTCTTTAAAGTTCACCAAGCTACTTCTCACGCAGTTATGCAAGGCAAGATGAATTTAACCTTTGCTAAAACCCCCCAGAATTTGCAGTATAAATTAAATGGATTCTAGCACGTGGAAAGGGAGAAACCAAGCCCAAAAACACCTCTTTTTTTTTTTTTTTAATTGTAAAGGGCTAATGGAGTTCACTATTTCCCATCTGACTTTTTTTTTTTGTTGTTTTTTTTTGTTATCTATGCAAAATTCTTATTAGTTGCAAGACAGCCCTTTAAATAGCATATGTTGTCCCAGTCAGATGAGGAAGGTTTGCAAAAGAAAGTTGTGTCTAATAAATGTAATTTTTCCTTAACAGATTCAGACACTGTTGAACTTTAGCATGTAGGAGCAGATGATCCAACTGAGATTATCACAGGAAATCCAAGAGGAATTTAATCCAATCCTTTGAACTTTCAGTAAGATTACTTAACTGTGAAGTACACAAGGAACTATGTTGACTATTGTCGTATTTGGCTAAAGACCCTTCATCTTACCAAAGCCTTCTCTAGAAAATGATCCTTTATCCCCAGAGTGTTTCTGCTGTTGCTTGAAACAGACAGCAAACACAGTTAAGACTGATATTGAAGGAAGTACTCTACTTGAAGGAAATATATTTTTCTAGAAAATCTTAACCAGTCAAAATTTCCCCCACCCGGAGCAAAAGGTAGTTCGTGCTTCTCAGAAGATGCACTTAAATTTATTAGCTCCATTTAGCTTTTGCCTGGACAGCTTATCCCTAATCCAATCACTGGAGTACACAAGGTCTCTACTGAAGAGGCAGTCATTGCCCATTTCACTAATGTAATAAATTTGTTTCTCATTCCTCCAGAGTGGAACAGAGGTTTTGGGTCCAAAACAGCAAAATGCAAGAATTCCACAACAGGACGGCTTTTCCTCGTCAGTGCACTGCTCTACAGAGGATTTCAGAAAGAAGCATTTCAGCTTCACTACTTAACCCTGACCACTGGGATGTTCAAAAGAGGAGCACTCAAGCTGGTATCTTGGAGGTGTGTGGTCTTCTTTTTTTAGAAATGGATTTGATTGCACTAGATTGAGTTAATTACTGTGACTATTTACACACTGAATAAGTCTGGACTATGGTTTTACTAGGTGGTACGATTTCCCAGACTCATCATGAATAAAGGTACTGCTATTAGAGGAATTTCTAAACGTTTCAACATTTCTCCACGTGGCAGATGGAATGGTTTTGCAATGTAAACTTATCTAACCTAAGCTGCCTTGCTTGCACACCGGTAGCTGACTCACTGTGCCAGCAAGGAGCTTAGTCAGGGCTAATTTGCCCATCTTGGGAGAGTTTTGCAGCCTCTGCTGAATTTCCTGCTCCCATGACCAAATTGCCCTGCTGGCACTCATCTGCAGCTGCAGGCCAAGTCTGCCACCTCCACGTTTCAGTGGAATCACAGCTCGCTCAAAACTCACTCCTAAGACGACCTAGTATGTGCCATACTAATACCGGTTAATTAAGTACTTGCCTGACCTACATCAGTTTTATTAAGAGCAGAACACAAAAAAGCAGGCTTGGGACTCCAGGAAATATGGACCAGAATATTTAGAGGCTGTGCAGACCTTCCATTGCAGAACAAGTTGTCTTTAAATGTACTGAGATTCAGGCATAACAAAGTCATTTTCCCTAACAAGGTGTTTAGGTCCACTTGCCCTAATTATGTACTTTTCATATGTTTATTTGCCAGTACCTGAGCAGTTCAGATAATTACGTTATTTCAGGATTATCCTTTTATCCACAAGCACTTCCACATCCCCTTTCAACTACACTTTTCTCCTTGGACTCAATTCTTTCTTAGAGAATGCCCATATTTCAGCATCCTGGGGCTTAAGAGGAATGTGTGAGTGCTTCTTAAAAGCCACAGTTAATGCAGGGAACTACTCCCAGTCAAGCAGTGGGCCGGAGGAGGGTTCATTGAGACCTCACGTTTGGGAGGCACTGAGAGAGGCAGCCAGCACAATCCTAAGGATGCCCAAGAAGTTGACAGACTCTAGAAACTCCTGTGGAGATCAGAAGATGCTTCAAACTGAGTGCTTCTCACATCCTGCTCGATGGATATAATAGCAACTGTTCAGGCATCTGGTAGCCTTTGGCTATGTGCTTCCAAAGGAGTGTGTGGTGCTGCACACTGGTCAAACAGCACAAAAGCTCTTGGGTCTGTGGTTTATAAACAATGCACAAGCCAGAATGTGGTATTTGGAAAGCTGATGTGTTTCTAATGTATGTAGACGTGTTGTAAGTAATATCTAAATTATAAACACTCCCCCCTCCTCCACCTTCCAAACCGAGTCCAAAGTACCAATCCTTGCCAGGGACAATAAAGTAACCCAAGTTTGGAGCTTCTCAGTCGAGATAGTTTTGAGTCATTACATTACTTTAAAATAAACAGCAGGAAATTATCCAAAAAGTGAGATCAACCCACTTTGTAAAATATCTTTTTATCTCCCAAATATTTTGCCTAGTATCAGTCACGTTTTCCTGGAAAACTGTAGTCTGACGTAGAAGTTTCCCTGTGCGATTTCAGGTGGATTAATTTCAGCTTGACAAAGTCAGGGTGGGGTTCAAAATCAACCTTAAAATGGAAGATCTTGCATAAAGCTAAATTATGGAAGAGCTTCTCCTTCTCGTATTTTCTCTCAGCCAGCTCACAATAACTGTGCCTCTACTACCGAACATCGGAGCCAAAAAACAGAAAGACAAAAGCCAAAGCCAAACCAAAAGACAAGAAGCAGAGACAGCAAAGAAGACAGAGAAAGAAGAAAACAAAACTACCTCACATACAGGCCTTACTCTGAAAGCCCAAAGATATGAAAAATAGCCTCTGTAAAAGACAGTTTTAACACTGGGAGATGACTGAAGCAGCAGAGGTAGCAAAGCACCTAACCTGACCTACTGTCAAGAAAACCTAATTTAAAAAAAATGGGAAAAATATGGCAAGCTTTACGCTTTAAAATGAAAAAGTAATTTTTAATACTGAGTGTATGCAAACCAACAGAATACTCAGAAGTTGGATCAGATCCATATCAAAGTAACTCAGCCTATAATTACATGAGAATCAAAAAATGTCAAAATGCATAAAAAAGATACTGCAGAGTACTTTGTCTTTTGTAGAGCAAGCCCATTCATACCACCAAATAAGGAAAAAAGTTAAAAGGAGTTCAGCATAACAATTACCAAAAGGGAACAATAATGGATGGGAATGGGCAGAACTGGGAGAGAGAGAGGAAAATGGGCTGAAATTAACAGAGTAGGTAGTGAAAAAAATGAGGCAGCTGTGTACAAGATTGACACCTGAGAAAAATCACTAACAGAGAATCACATCTTGAAGAAATCCCCATATCTTAAGTTTGCTGAGAAAGATTGTATCTCACATCAGTACAACTAATACTGTTAGGAAAAGAATAAGCATGTCTTCAGAAAAGTGGCTCAACCTTCAGGTATGAAATGGGGAAAGGATTTGAAATGCCCTGAAGCTTGTTTGAATTTCCAATAATACAACTTGGTACAACGAGCATACCACCACTTCCCACAAAATTAATTTTGCCTGTATACTTAATCCCTCATAGTTATATCAGTAAGTCACTAGGAATCCCCAGAACAAAGAGTCAGATATAAATTGATCCATCTGCACTGAGTAAAGTGATGATACATCTAATTTTATCAGCTGATAAAGCACTTCAGGAACTGCCCAGGAGCAGCCCTTAGTCCTAATTCCTTGACAAGAAATGCTACCAAATATGCTCATCATGTATCTTTGCTCCTATTGAAGAGAAAGGAAAATTTAACCTGTCATTTTGGTGGGAGCAGTATGAGGCCAGCTTTGAAAAATCATACCTATTTCAAAGAGAAAATTCTGTGCCTTATAGATATAGCCCATCATTTAAAAATCAAACACCAGAGTGCATGAATGAGCTCCTTTTTTGTGTATACAGCATCAAATATTTTTCACATTTCTTCATCAGACTTTGAAGTGTATATCAAAAGAAAGGAAATGGAGAACAGGAAAGCAAAATTATCACTATCTACTCTACCCAATGGCAGATGGAAGGATCAAACCCTCAACCAGGTAAAGCCTACTATGTCTTCAGATTGCACATTTACACAAAAGGGAAAGCTACCTTCTGTCCTCAGAAGCAAGCTCTTTTTCTTCTTGTAGACACCCCATTTAATCTTGGAACATAACTAATAATCCTGAACTTTCTGCTTTTTACCCTGGATCTGCTACTGTCATCAATGGGAGCATTGAAGGAGGAAGGCACAGGCACTGGGCTAAAGCTTTAGGCTAAGAGATCTAAGTCCAAGTCCATGTCATTTTCTGCGTCTGAGAAGTGCCCACAATTTTATGGGTAGCCTATAAAAACAACTGAAGTAATTGTGGTGGCCCTACATTGTTTAGATTGTTTTCTTTCCGCTCCCCAACCTCGCAACGTGAACAAAGCCATGACATCAAGCTGAGGCCAGATTCGCTATAGAAAACTTAGCACGACCTGAGAACCAAAATGCAGTCACAGCCCCAAACACCTCAGGGGCGAGACGAATTCCTTGTCTATACTGTGTCCTAAATGCATCCAAATTATTCCAGTATCCATACATCTACGTGGACCACTTAACTCCCTCTTGAACTCTCCTTAGTGCTTTAAATTGCTTGTCAGCCACATGTGAAAATATCTAGCTCATCTAAAATTTACATTCCAGAGTTTTCTATCGCCGATTTCTCTCAGCAGTAAGATTTCTTCTGATCTCAGTGCCACTGAAACGGTGGGACTGAATTTTGCACAGATACACAGAACTGTGTGTGGAGCAGAAATGCAACGAGCCCTGGGTCAGAATTTCAGCAGTCCCTTATTTAGGGCATCAGCACGGGGGAGGGCTAGCTGAGATAACAAGGTAACACGATTGCTGCTGCTGGCAAGAGCACAGATGTCAACATTGCCTCTCCTTTTCACGGAAACATACCTGGCTTTATGAAGAATAGGTTAGCAAATATTTTAATACAAATAGCAACCTCAGCAGAGCTGCCAAGGCAGGCTCCAAAGAGACTGACTTGTTTACAGTCTGGACCAGTGCCCTAAAACCTGACGTGCTTATTCAACAGAAAATTAACCCCAAAACGGGTATCATCATTACTGTAGGGAGAAGCTTCAGAAAGAGAATATCCTAACTCATTCCAGCTGAACTCAGGACATTGTCCACTTTTTGTCACATCCAGTGCCCTTGTAGTCAATCAGAATAAACAAGCAAATAAAGAAGTGAGGTATATCACATGTGATAGCTTGGGTCACTGGGACTGCATAGATGTTTGGATCCAGCCCAACCTCCTGCCTTCACTTGAATTACTACTGGAATCTAACTTCTTGCATTGTTTTAAGAGACTAAATTGTTCTCTCTATGTACTTTGGTCATCCCAACTCAGATGTTATCTTTTCCTTTCCCACTCTAGTTTTTGGCCACAAAAATATACATGAAGAAGAGTGCTGAGAAGAGCCTTTTTTTTCCCAGCTGCAGAGTGTGTGTGTGTGTGTCTATGGTACTGTTCTCCCAAAAAGCCCTTGACCAAAAGTGTCATTTATGAGGTCAGCTGTTTAAGAGGTTACTAGTGATCCTCATGAAAATGAATACTGCTATAGATTTGACCTTGGAAGCAGCTTTAGTAATACCAAACTGGTGTAGGTTAAAAAGGAGAGAAGAAATTGTTTCCAAGTTACTGTAGATATGCAGTGACAGAAGAAACTTTCACAGGGAATGGTCACTGCTCTGGAAAAGCCACTCTGCAGAGGTGTCATAATCTTTAGCTATCAAATTTCTTGGAAGATGGAAAGACTGGTCCTGGAATTATTATGCAAAGGCCTGTAATACTGGATTTACCAACAGAGACCTCGGTCAGCTTTCATTGCATAAGTCAGTTCATTCTGAACAACCCCATGGGGGAACAAGAGACAGAGCTGAAGAGAGACAGGTATGAGCCAGGGCTTTCCTGTGTGACCTGGTGCCAGAACTCTGTGTGAGACCACACATTGCCCTGCATCCCAGTTCTTTTCAAGAAACCGACCTGGAAACATAACCTGGAAACTAAAGTAACTGGATTTGGATTTCATGCAAGACTTCATTTTTTCTTGCAAAACTTTTACTGAAACTAGAAAAAAAAAAGGTTTTTTTCTATCAGACTATTGCTATCCCAGACTACTGGGATAATACCACTAATGCAAAGAGACAGCAGTTGTGATCTAGAAGAAAGGGTGAACACAGGGAGTTATTGCTTGGGGTGGCCAAAGGTGATATTAATTTGTGATGGCCACCCTTGATGACCAGCATGGAGGGACATGTCTTACTTCCTTGTTTAACTACTCTTTCAGTGAATTTGTAGCTGGGCATGCAGGTTTCTGCATGCAGCAGCATGCCATTTCTTGTAGGGATGGAATAACAATCCCTGTCAAAGCAGTGAACTCTTTAAGAATGCAAAACTGAAGTAACCTGCAGTTATCAGGTCACAGTTTTGTGGGTTAAACACAGAATCCAGCTGGGATTTGGTGAGAACTGAAAGCACACACTCTCTTCCACTGAAGATACCTGCCAGCCCCTCCTTCGTACTGAAAGTGGAACAGAATGCAATGAGAGCTGAAGTGTTTCTGACAGTAACCTACAAAGCTTTTTTAAAAGAATTGTATCCCTTTTGTAGAATTCTCTAACTGCTTAAAAACAAAACCAGAAAAACCCAGCACTGCTTCCTCTTGTGTCTGTATTTTTAGAGTACTATCCACAGAAATTTACTAGAGCCAACCCCACTAAATTCCTTACAATTGTCCCACAAGGGTGGTTCTCAAAGTGAAAAAGGAGAAAAATGCTGGCAGTTTATGTAATGTCTTTTTCACTTATACAATCTGAGAAGATATCTAGGAATTTTAATGGTGTATGAGTCTCTGGTGACAAGAATCAGTCTGGAGAGCTTTCTTTACAAATTCAGCCTTGTTTATCTGCCTGTCCTCTTGTACACCCTAGCCCCATCTCTCTCTCTGCTCCTGAGAAGACAGAGAAAAAAAAATACATTCTCTTGAAAATCAATAGTCTGAACTAGAATGCAGTATTTGAACAACTGAAAAAAAAAAAACTTATACATTTTATAAGAGCTGCTTCTGAGTGTGTTTTGCTTGAAACAAATATTTGCCTACTGAAAAGTCTGGTTGGGTTCAAGTGGCATAGTAATATGTTCCCTAAATAATCCTTACTCAATTCCCTGCCTGTCCTGTAAGAAGCCCAGCTTCATTAACCTTCTCTATCAAAACTCAGGAGCATAATCCCCTCCTCTCTCCTTTGCACCACACCTAATCTGGAATTCTGGACCTTGAAATGCCCAGCTTGTACCCTTCTTGCTATGTAGTGCATTAATGACTCTACACCTGCGCTATTTTTCTTCCTCACATGTCTGATACAAAATGTTAAGCATCCTTGTGACCTTTAAACATCCTGCACAGTTCTCCAGCTCCTCTTTACATGATCCAGACTCATCTCCACCCCCTGTTAGAAAATCCTGTGCATGCACCTGGCTTGATTACATCAGCATATCTGCACACAGCTGAGCTAACACATTTCAATGAATCCACTGCAGAAGCAAAAGGAAATGAATACCTTTCCTTCTTTCTGCAAGCCAACAGTTGCTCCACCATGGCATCAATTTGGCTTTAAATGAGTTGTCTGTAAATGCATTTCACTGCTACCTGAATGCCATGATGTGGAGCTGGAAAAAAACAGCCTGACAGGTTTTTGATGGTGGCCACTAAAACTAAAACACAAAATTAAAAAACATATTTAATTTCCATGCTTGAAACATCAGCTCCTATTGGTGTTATTTTTTTTCCTTCCTTTTTTACTATATGAAGTAGCCACATATTCCAGAAGTAATATGTGAGTAAAGTTGTTTGAAAGACACATACCACTCCCTGAAAGCTGCTACAGAATTCACATTACATGCAGACAGCCCATCAGTTGTCTTTCTCCAGAACACTACACATATGGCATTTTTCAATATTATTTTACTGTACATGAGCAGGTGATGCCTCTTTCTTTAACCTGGACAACGAGCACGCAGGAAACACCAGAAAGAGTCACAAGGGTCACATATAAATGTACACACACAGCAGCACATTTGATCTGCAATCCTGAGTTTCACTGTGCATACACAGACCTTTTTCCTTCAAGGGTAGAGGGCTAATGGATTGCAAGGTTCTGTAAATAACTTCTGACTTCTGCTGAGCAGGACAAACCAGTGAACAGAAACACGTGTTCATCACAGGCACTGGTTAGTGAAGAGAGCAGCACTGCAGGAAAACAAGTGTTACTAGGAATAAAAAGTCTGCTCCAGATTCTTGTTCTGAACTTGACACCAAAGTACCAGGAAAGTCTCTGTGGGAGAGTTTGGAAGACTCCAATTCATGTCTGGTGGAGCAAACAGCAGTTGTAAAATCTCAAGAGATGAGGGCCACCCAGAGTGTGTCAGTTTATCAACTGGACAGCTGTGGTGTGTCTACAAATGCCAAACCATAAGCACATTGGCAGGGGAAGCAGGAATTGTGGCCAGCACACAGAGAAGTGGCTCCTGAGTTTCTGAATTGCCTGCCTCTCAGAGCACACTTATGGTCCAGGCCAGCCTGCCAGCTCCAGCAAGACTACTGTGCAGCAGCCCAGGGACATAAACACACCTCACACCTGGCTCCACAGCCTTTGGGAAGGGCTCTGGATTAGAGAGGATGGCAGTTTGGGAATTCTGCAGCACTCAGCTCAAGTGCCTGCATTGGACAGAGCAGAAGGATAAGTGTAAAAGGAAAGAACTCTTTGCCTTATTGCTCTCTAGCTTGAGAAACAGACCTTTGGGACTGTGAGCAGCATAAGAAAGGGAATTTCTGGTGGTAGAGAAACCACTGAGACTTGACCAAATGCTCTGGGATCACAGGGCTGGGAGCAGAGCAGTAAAGCCACTTTAAAGGCACCAAAGTAGTCTTACCAAAAAAAAAAGGAGAGCCATGTGTCTTCCATGCGAGAGAGAGTCACTTGCTGCTGATGGCCATATTTTCTACCCACTGGAAAGCTGAAAATCAAAACATATTACTCAGGAGAGGAAGGCAGAGAATTGTGCCTCACAGAGAAATTTGGGCTACAGGGACAAGGTAACCAATGTCAACAACAAATGCCCGAGGAAAGTGAACGTGAAGTAGATTAACAATTGGATTAAGTGTTATCTAAAATATCCATGGTATTTTATATCAGTCTTAGGTGTCCTTCAGATACTTTATCAGCTGTAATATTTATGATTATTGGTGTTTGTAGTAGTAGCAGTAGGAGCATTAATGTATCAATAGGCTGTGAAGAGATAAACTCTATTCCTCGTGTGTTCCTAATGGAGTTCTAGTAAGTCCTAGAGCATTCCAACTAATCCATTCTGAAGTCATTGACTAGGGCTTAGTTTGTTAGGATTTTAAGCTCCTAACACTGGAAGCAGGGGCAGAGGATTATCCAGGCTTCTTAAAATCCTCTAACGAGTTAAGTGTTAGGCAAAGGCAAGGGAAAATTGATGCTGTTTCTGCTGATTCTCTGGTATCCTCAGGCCCAGGTTCATGGGCTGTTAGATTTTCTGCCCAGAAGCTTCCTCTTGCTTTTCTCTACTTTTTTTGGAGGAGAATACCAACCAGCAGGCTAGGATGCGCCCTGGAAATGCCTGCAGCTCTTCTGAGGTTAAGAGAGAGGAAGAAGGTTTTTAGGTACTGACAAGAGATCCAGCCTGCCTCTGCACTGACTTTGCTTTCCTTGTGAAGAGCCAGTGTCTCAAGAATCCTTGAAATAACATGGACACTTCATTCCTGCAAATATGGAGAAACAGCCTTGGGGTATTATATCAAGCGGGAATCAAGGACTGGTGGTGCTGGATCCTATTGATAAAAGTTCACAGCAACTACTCAAATGTCCCAAACTCCAACTTATGGTGACTATCATGACCGCAACATAGAGAACAGCACAGACTGATTTAAATTTGTTTCCCGGAGAGAAGACGAATCAACGCGTGATCCACATCAGGTGGGTTGAACTAAATGACCATTAAAGGTCTCTTCCAATCCAAACCATTATAAGATTCTATCATCTCTGAAGTTTTTCAATCGGCATTCTGGAGGTAACAATTTCAGAGATGGGCATTGGGTCCCATCAGGACGCAGGTTGTGATTTGGAATACCAGGGAACATCAGGGTGTGTGCTACTGAGAGAGCAAGGGGACGCCTGACTGTGGTTCTGTTCCTCCACACCTGTCAGATTTTGTGTGTATTTCTTAATAACTGACCCCTGGTCCAGGCAGCTCCTCCAGGCTGGTGTGAGGGAAGGCGGGCAGGGTAAGCAGGCTCCAGCTCTGGCCATGAGCACAGCTGCCAAGTGGCATTGTGAAGGAAAATGTTAATTGCCTAAAAATCATGATCCTGCCACTCAGCTGATGAATCCTTTCTTTCTGTGAATCAAGGGGATGTGGGACCTCCTGACACAGGATGATTCTGGTCATCTTAATCCCTGGATCTCTCATCATAATCACATCAAAGCATGAAAAAGGGGAAAAGAACACCATAAAACCAGCCTCACTTGCTAAGTCTTTACCTGTAAATGTCGCACCTATTAAAAGGATCTTTTGGCTACTGCGATCAGAGCGAGCATTCAATTTTGCCTAAAAAGTGTGAAGACAATGAACTTCCCCTTTGAAATTTTTATGGGAATATGCAAACAGTGTCTTGCAATAGAAAAAAATATCTATCTTATTAGCTACAGTGAATAGCTACAGATCCTGTTAGGACAGCTCTAACAAGACAGAAAGGGGAAGAGGTTGATGGTTAGTCATTAATGAAATGCAGCCACAAAGAAGATGACAGCTATGACTCTAGCATGTTTTGCTGAAGAAGGGGAAGCATTATTGTCATTCCAGAAAGCTTTGGCAAGCCTCCACTCCGAATACAATACAATACTGACCACCCACGTGTGGCAAAGATGTGCTGAAAATGAAGCAGGTACAGAGAGTGGCCACACAGCTGAGCAGAACCTGCCTCGTAGAAGAAGGCCTAAACCAACTGGTTGTTCAGCCCAGCAAATCAAAGGCTGCTGGATCTCCCAATGATTACAAGTTCAGCAAACATAAGGAGAAGTATAAAACTAGACAGAGAGAAGAAATTTGAAAATCTAGACAATAACAATGCCAGTGGTTGCACATTGGCTAGGACTAAATTTAGGCTGGAAATTAAAAGGTTTCAGGTTTCTGTAAGAGTAAGGGGAGCTTTGGTGCTCCTCTCCCTGCAATCCCCGCTCTCTGCTGTTCATGGTCTCACTGAGTGGCTGTTGGTATTTCTCCTATGTAAATATGAGCCAAGATTAAAACTGGCTGTCAGACTGAATGGGGTCTCCAGCTTCCATGGTGCCCAGGAAATCACATTCGGTGAGTGGCAGCTGTCCTTCTGTGCACTTGGAGAGAGCAGGTTTTTCCCTATCTGTCAATCCATAGTAAAGCCAAAGGGCTCACATTCCATCTCCCTCTTTAACACAGCATTCAGGTTGACAGAGCAGAATAACACCTTTTTTTTCCTAAAAAGGAACCCCTCAACTCTTAATGGCAAAATCACAATGTTTTTCCCCATAACAATGAAAAAGACATAAGGAAAATCAGATTTTTAATAAGGACATATAATTCAAGAGAAGCACTGAAGATGAGGCTGGATACTTTAAGATTATCCACCTTCCAGTAGAAAATATGTTTCTTACTAACTGCTCCATACCAATTATTAAAATATCATTCATCCATTCCATGCACTGCTTTCATCTCTGTCACACATTACAAAATGTAATACCAAAGATAAGAAACCATCAACAGCAGCTCCACTGCTCTCAATAAATCTGCTTTCTACTCCTCTAAGAAACAACACCAACATCTGGATTAATATTTAGTTATTTGCAGTAGCAAATCCTTATCTTTAGTCTGAATTCTGGAATAAACTCATATAAACAAAGACTAGTGTAAGAATATTGAAATGCATTTTATTTATCTGCATGGGAACATGCTATTTTGCCCATAAACAAGGGAACTGTCATATTTAAATATTTCTCTAGTACAGTCATAAATCTCTCACAAATGAATGTCTGAGCTCTCTCTTTGAACTTTATCTTGCCTTTACAGAAATGTATTGTCTATGGTTTGGTCTTTTGATTTTTTTCTTTTTTTTTTTAGTTGTCTGCTTGCAGTTTTGTCTGCTGTCTGTCTTGCAGTTATCTGTGACTCGTTGAGTAATCCTATGTTACAAATGAAGACACTATTTCTACAAACATAGGTACACAGGAGGATTTACACTGGGAATACTATATACTCATCATCCTTATCCCAGGTCTAGTGAAGTCAGAAGAAGTTTTTACCCACTCCATTTATTTTAATTAAGCTTTTTAAAGCAGTCTGGCTTTTTTTCCCCCCAATCACATCAATAGAGCTGATGTGTAATGCAAAACTCAGGATGGTTGGTAGCCTGTGTTCCATAGGTCTGGCGAAATGCTTGTCTCCATAGCTTAATACTATAGAAAGGAAAAGAAAAAAAAAAAAAGAACAAAAAGAAAAAGGAATTTCACTAGAGTCTACTGGGTCTTGAAAAACCTAGTACTGGAATCCAAGAATTTCACTCATTAGGCTGTGGTACTATTCAAAACACAGCAGCAAAAAGTTAAATGGTGATACAGTGCCATTTATTCTATACTGCACCAATAACAAAAACCTGGAAAGCCAGCCACTTCTGCAGGAAGGTTCTCCTCTAATCTGTATATTCTATACATCTCCCCTGAAGTTTCTGAAATTTCTGTAGGGAGGTTACATTTTCACTTTCTGTTCTGCTGTCCATGATCAAATATTATAGTGCCAGATGTCATTGCTGGCCATGAAAGGATTCATATGTTCATAAAATGAATGGATAGTATTGCTATGAGACAAAAAGCTGAAGGAGGGAAAAAACAACTCTATTAACAGCACCAGAGAAATGAAATTCTCAATAGCCAGTATCACTGTAAGCCCTGTTTCACCACAGCTTTTAAAAGGGCTGTATCACAAGACACTAGTCTGTGCCAGAGACAATCCCCCTCGTTATCCAAGGCGAAGCCTGCAGGGAAAGGTTGGACAGACTCTGCTGGCTCACTGAGGTAAGTGCCTTGTTATCCATTCTGACATAAAGGAAGTGGGAGGGATCCCCCAGAGAAGGGCTCCAGAAGACAGGCGAAAAAATCTGGCGGAAGGAACCCTACAACCAGACAGGTCTGGGGAATTGGCAGAATACACGTGAAGTTATTGCTAATGCATGGATAAGTAACAAAAGCCCAGAGCAGATGGACTCTTGGGATCCAGCTTCAGATCAATAGGAGTACCATTCCCCATCCTCTAATCCCATGCCACCCATCCCAGGCACCTCGAGGGCCAGTAGGGTTCTCTTCCGACGTACTTGAAGCACATCCAGCCATTGTCACCTTCAATACCTCTTTGTAATGTCTGCAGCCCTAAAGTCACCCTGTAGGAAGCAGCTGCTGTATGAAAAGGGAATGAGCTTCCCCTGGAAAAAAACCCAACAACTTCTGTTATTGAAAATAGTCATTACTTCACCACTCATCATGCTAAAACATTAAATACAGGAAATTGCCTCTCTCAAATCTAGTATTGCTAGACATATCAAAAAGTACATCGTATTTGCAGGGATCCATCTTTGCTACTCTCGGTTTAGAAATCAAGTTGGGCCCCCTGTGGAGGAAGCAAGCAACTCTAGAAGTACATCCAATGATACAGAAACTAGCAGCAAGGCCAGTAGTCTGCAATGAAGAGAATTATGAAGGCCAGAAAAATCTTCATTAAGGAGCAGGTCATTCCAATGGGGACAATCATGCCTTCTATGGAAGACCAGAGCCCAAGACAACCTTCATGCACCCATCTGTGCGAGTCATCAGAAAAAAATGGGGTGATGCAACAGAAAAGCCAGCAGACATCCTAGGTCATCTCAAAGGAATACTGCTCCTAAAGTATTACCAGTGCCTTATCGTGACGTGGAGATCTTTCCAGTCATGCTCTCTGAGGAGTATTTACCTCAAAATGGTTATTGCAAACTACCACAAAGCACAAGCCAAAAACTGGGAAAAAAATGTCAAAAAGAATTTTCCTCAAAAGGCACTAAAGCCTGACTAAGAAATCCTTGCAGTTTTCTTTTCATGCTTTTCTTTTGGCCATGTTTTTATGTCTTTTCCCTGGACATGTGCTATCCTAACTCAAAGCCAAAGAATAAATAAATGTATATACACATATGTAGTAGGGTTACTGAATGTTGAGGAGGGGAAGGAAAATTTATCAGGTCAAGTTTTCAAATCAGAACTAGATCTCCTAAAGGATACCATAGCAATCAAAATGAAGAAATATGTTAAATAAAGCAATTTCTATGGAATCATTTATGGCTGGGATCATACAGGAGGAGCTTCAAATGAAAGGAAAAGATTTGATACAGGTCAGTAAAGGGGGATCCAAAACCATTTGCCTCTCAAACAGGAGAGATTTCATCCCCATGGGAGTTGGGGCATGGGGTAGCTTTGAATTCAGCTGGATCCAAGAGCCAGTACCACTGAGATGGGACATGGCCTCTGGCCTGGGGGAGCTTCTCCTGACCCCCAGATTCCTCTGGGGTCTCTATCCAGGGAGAGAGGCAGCCAAGCTGCTCTGTGCCATACCAGACTACACCTTCTTTTGGGCTCGTGGGATTTGAGGGGGTTTTGCCATAAAGGAAAGCAGTAACTGGCCTCACATGAGTGTGCTACCAAACACAAGCACAGCCCCAGAGAAGCTGTGCCAGGCCCAGTAGCCTGACCCTGACAATAAGTGCCTGGTTAACTCTTTAAACCATGGGAAAGTACACTGTGTCAAACTCTCAGAGCTCCTTTCAAGCTCTGCATTTGGCAAAAGATGTTCTGATAGCGTTGCTCCTCAAGAAATAGAGAACAGTTCATATGGGAGAAGCAGCGTCTCTGAGGCAGGATGTGTCCTTTCCTCTGTGTAGAAGGTCTTAATGGGAGCAATCTCTGAATCATTGATGTTCTGGGGTACTGCAAAAAGAGATATCTCAAAAGAGAATACACTTGCTTTTAAAAGAAAAGGAAACCAAAACACACCACAGATTCCACAAACTCCCATATTCCCCTGAAATACTTGCTGTAGGAAATCTGATTAAATGAACAGAAGTTGTTCTTTCTGCTCTTCCAGAATTAAAATCTGAATTTCTATTATCTATTCACCTTTTCATTATTAAATGTGTAGAGGGGCTTAAACCTCAGAAACCTCAGGAATATTTTTAATCGAGAGACAAAAATTAGTTTCAGTTTCTTTACATAGAACACAGTAACTCATCTCAAACTTTCTTGCATCTGATCTTTATCACTTCTAAGTCAAGGGCCAAGTCTGTAGCAGGAAAAATAGAAACCACTTTAATCTATACTGGAAGAAATGAATATTTTTTCTAGTTAACAGACTGGCAGGAACTCAGTAGAACAATAGAAGAGACAAATCTCAGAGAAGGTTATTTATTCTTTTTCAACCACAGTACAAATTTCCTGATGAAGCTGGAGTTCTGGAATGCTTGACCAGATCTCTGTGAACCTTCTTACCAAGGCTGAAATTATAATGAATTACTGTTGTACTCATTAGTGGAAGTTCTTAGAGACATTAAGTCACCTACTGGCTGACCTTCTGAAGTAGTAGATTTACATTACCCAAGACTCAAAAAACACCACTATCAGCATTGAATCACTGAAGATTTTTATATAAAGCTTGCCAAGTTAAATCAAAGGATTGAATATATCAGCCTAAGAGACCAGTATTCACACCTGCTCAAAAACCTCATTATTGATTAAATTTTGCTAGCTGGGTTTCCTTTTAGTAGATTTATGCCAGGTTAAAAGTGACAGCAATCCCTGATGGTATAATACAACTTCAATCACTTTTAAAAAGACAGTTCCTTTTTGCATGCAGGCAGATAGCCAAAAAGAGCATTTGTGTTGGGACTAGAAGCATTTGAAACATCGGTGGCTAGTTCTTTCTTACATCTGAGAAAATGGCAGTATAGGAAAGTTGAAGAATGCCAAGGGTAAAATCTCAGCCATGCTAAGGTTAAATGAAACCAGAACTTCTACCCTGAAACAGTTTTTTCAGCAAAAACTCCCTCAAAGTTTTGTAAAAAATAAAGTGGTGTGGTTATGATAGTTACATACATCTTAACAGGCAAGAAGCTTGCATAAATGTTTGAGGGTTTGGGCTAGATTCATTTGAAAGTAAGTAACAAAATTGGAACAATTATTCCCTTTTCTTCCAGATCTCAAAAGTTCAGGCAGTAGCTGGAAAAGATCAGCTCTGACCCTTATTTCCACCTTCACAAGGTAAGTTCTAAGTGTACCAAAGAAGACAGCACTGCTCTTCATTATGGTGTCCTAACAGATCCTTTCAATAACTAATCACATAGATTTCCTAGTGATTTTCCTTTCTATTTCTTTTCCTCAAAATGCCTGATGTAACTCTGTCTTTAACTTACCCAAAACAAAATAAACACGACTCCTCTTCCCTGCTGTTCGTTTTTAAAATTCTGCAGCTTCAATCTGATACAATTCTCTGGCTTTCAAGCTACCAGCAGAATTTCCCTAGATGTGTACAGCTACAGCTACAGTATATTTTGTTCTTCATTTGTGTTGGACATGAAATTTTAGTTTGGTGTTATGCATTGTGGAGAGTCTGGAAGGGAAGGTTGTTCTCTTTGCACTTGGCCCTGAGGGTTGGCAGCAACACTGCAAAATGACTTTATCCCCAAACCAGATGTTCAAGTTGTTTTAATAATATCTTATGTTTCCTTCACAAAATAAAACAAAAACTCACTGTATCAGAATGTTCCAGTGTTACAGCAATGGGATTTTTGCTGTCTGCATTTTGCCCACCAGATGGTAGCACTGAAATGAAGTCAGAACTTTTCTTATCTAAGCACTTATCACTCTCATAGGTTGGACAAAATTCTTCCTTTGCAGCAGTGGTAGGATTTAATTGCAGGTAATTCCCTAGGGCATCTGTATCCTACAATCTTCTGTATTATCTGATACAAAACAAACATAAGTAAAATGGTGTAAAATAGACCCCTCTTCTGTCATGGATTAGGTGTTATCTAGTTTACTTGCAGTTTATATCCTTCTTATTTTTTTCTTCTCCACTTGAATTTGGTTTCTCATCATTACAAAAGAGACTAGCAGAAGGAATGTTGTTCACATAATGCCATGGCTAACATTAGCAAAGTTTAAATTCAGTAAAGCTGCAAACAGCCTTGATTTTCTGTGAAAACCTTGTTCTTGGTTCAGAGAAGGTTAAAGGCAACCAGAGGACTGCTAAAAAGACACACAGAGTGTAATGTGTTGTCTCAGAGAGAAGCTACTTTTTATCTCTGAGTTACCTGCTGCTGTGTCATATTCATGGACTAAAGATGCTATCCTGGTTCACTTTTGAGACAAGAACATTGCTCAAATGCTGTGAAGGGTGGTTTTTCTCAGCTCATAATGGATAACAGACAGCACCAGGTACACATAGAGGTACACAAAACATCTACCTGAGATCTGTGCATAAAGACTTTCAGAAAGAAAGAACTTTTAAATACATCTAGTGAATTCAAATTCTTACTTTTTTATTTTGAATGCTTCATTCAAGTTTCATCATTAGCAGATTTTCCCAAGAAGAAAGGCTTTATTGAAAGCATAGTGATTTTTTTCACCTGACTTAATTCCAAGCTAGTGACTGTCTAGTTCAGGCTTAAGCACAGTACTCGAATTCTACGAGGAAAGCAGTGCAAATATTTCAGTGAGATTTGAGTCAGGGCCATTTTCTCCTCGTAGATTTGCTCTTTTCCAGGCTTTTGCTCTGTGTAAGTGGCCAATGTATCACTGTTTGCAGACCCTTATCTAACACCATAAAGTTTTACAAATATATTTTTAGTCTACAGGAAGGATTAATTGTCTCACACTTCACTAGGTTCTCACATAGTACTGAAGATGAAGCTGACAACTATCAAGTGCTGCAAGAACAAGTCTTCATGAAGTCTAGCTCTACCAAAATTACTGATTTGCTGCATTTCTACAGTCTAGTCTTTTACAGGCACTGTAGGCTGATGGCATATCATTAAGGAGAACTCCTGAATTGCATTTAGTTTAGACCTTAACATTTTGTCTCCTTTGTTGGGGCAGACCTGTCTGAAATTAAAATTCTTGAGAATAAAACTCCAAGGAACACATGGAAGTCATGAGTTTTCTGGTAGGATCAACACAAGTCCCTGAGGTTTAAATGTAAATGCCAAAAAAAAAAAAGAAAAAAGAAGAAGAAGAAGGAAAAAAGGGCTAAGAAAGCTTAGCAAATGGTTTGGTGGAGAAGACTACAAATGTCTGGTAAGTATCTTGGTACTATACCATTTGAGGTAGCTGCTGGATTCCTGCCAAGCTTTGAAAGTGAAATGAACCTAGAGTACAGCAGGTTTAAAATATTTTGAATCTGTGCCATCAATCTGGAACTTGAGCAGTATTACTCAATTTTCCATACTTTCTTTCTGAACCTGGCTGCACAGTAAGAAAATTTGAAGTGGTTTTCTATAAACCTGGGTGGCTTCATGTTTTTTTATATAGAAACCATCTGAAGTGTTGTTTTCCCTAGGTTTTGACCCCAAACCAGGCAAAAGTTGGTCATTTCAGCTGAATTTCCTTTTGAGGTTTTGGATTCCTTCCAACCTTAAGCTCTCATTCAGGCTCATAGGTTCATATGTGCCTTCTTTGTGAACCTGCTGAGTTTACTCATCTCACACAGTCAGAACTCAGAGGTTCTACCAAGAAGTGAAGGGAAAAGATGTGCAAGGAACAAACAGATCAAGCCTGTAGTCCCTCAACATGCAAAACTTCCATTAGCTTTGTTGAGAGAACCATGTACAGTGCAGATCTTATCACCCCACCCCTTCATCAGGAAGGGTGATGTCACAGGACAAGGACTCAAAGTTCAATTCCTGTCTTTGATGCAGACTTCCCCTACAGTTTTGGGCTAGTCAGCCAGGGTAGAAAGCCAGGTCAGGTGGAAATGAATGGCAAAATTCTCATTGACAGGAGGGCAGGATTTCATCCTAATCTCCTTGCATTGGAGCTCTTGATCTTCCACCTGCAGCCCTTTACTTCATCCCTGCTTTTGTCCCTGCCATTTGTGCTATAAACTGAGTAATCACGAGTCTCTGCACACTACCTAGAAACAGCAGATCTCAGGTGGGGCCTCTCAGTGCTCCTGTCGTGCAGATGACAGACAGTAATAAATGAGAAGCACGTGCACTGACCTGAATGGAAACAGATGGAGAACACAAGGCCAGAGGATTTCACTGGACAAGATCACAGCACCGCATGTGCTCCATTGTTAAACACTCCAATGTCCTGCAAACATGCAGGATCTTCCTGCAGGCTCTCCTTGCCAACAGAGAAAAGCAACACTTCTGGCACAACTGAAGATTGCATTCATTGACAGAGTATTCACATTAAAAGCTGTTTGTAAACAATAACTTCTGTTAGCTGACTGGTTGAATCTAGGTACAGGGGTACAATTTAGGTAAGCCAGTAAAACAAAACCATTTTTAAATACTTTAATTATAATTTTATAAAGCATTTTTCATCAACATCTGGACTTTAACTAATGCTAGAGGGCAGTGAAGAAAGACCTGAAAGCTGTGTATTTACTTCCAGGTCTAGCTGTACCTAGCATCCAAGTACCTCCATCTGATCCTCTGCCAATTTGCAGGTTCAGCATGTGCACATTTCCCACTAGATCCATGTTGCTTCTAGACTGCATGTTCTGCCTACAGCAGCATAATTCACTTGTGTGAATTCACATAATTCACATGTGTTTTCATGGGTACAGCCATTACAGAGGATGATAAATAAGTGACCCAAACATTACAGAGGATGATAACACTGTCCACGCCCATGGCTGATGTTCTGTCCCAGTGCTTACAAGCACAGAAAAGACTGCCTGTGCTATCACCTCTACAAATACAGAACTGATATTTTCATCAGGGTGGGCAATGGTTCCAGCATATCCAGATACAGCTCTAGCTTCAGTTTAGCTCCCTTCCAACCCCAGATTTATATGTGCACTTCTACTTGTGTAGTTTCCCCTTCTTTCATTGCCTGGAGGTTCTTCTACAGCTTTGTGTGTGCCTTGTCTCTTCCATTTCACATGCTTCTTCCAGAAGGCTTTTAACCCCGTACCTTTTTCTATCTAAAGGAAGGTGACCTTGTTCCAAGCTGAGGAGCAACTGCATCCTCTCTTTTAAAGAGAAGAAACAATGCACTCTTTGGCTGCATCCATGCTAGTAAACTAAATGTGCTAAGGAATGTTCCCTGGCCCACAGCACCATCTGGCACAGAACAGGCTGCCTCAATCCCATTCACTTCCTTTACCCGCCAAGCTGCCTCCTGGGAGCTGCCCTTGGCATGCACTAGCTCCTCAGCCACATTTGGGAATCATCTAGGACAGTGCTACCTGACCTGGGTCAGAGTGTGGCCAGCATCCATGCTAAAAATTTCATAGCTAGAAGTGGTCTTCAGCTCTCGGGAACATTCCCTGGCATGGCTCAATTTGCTAGAGTCAGTCTAGGCGTGATTCCTGTGCTGTTAGCTAAGCACACGCAGATGACAGTCATATCCTTCCAGTTTCTGCACACCAAATCCTCTAGTGATAGGGATGGCTATCAAGCCAGCAAAGCCAGAGGTACAAAAATATGGACAGGGAGGGAAAAATAAGATTGTCTATAAGTGGAATAAACAAACAACAGAGGAAAAATAAAAGGAAAAAAAAATGTTTCATTGGATGCCTTTCACTTCAAAATACTCTTATTCGCAATTCACTGTTACATTTCTCTGAGCTCCTGATTCTTTTCCCATCTCCATGTGTTTTCTGCAGCCCTTGCCACTTCCTCTGTGATCTTTTTCCTTCTCTTCACACCTACTCAAAGCTATTATTTCTGAATCAAATTTGACACACATTTCTCAATTCATTACTTTTCTTTCCTATATTATGCCTCTCTGCTTTAAATTCTCCTCTCCTACATATTTTTCCTCCTTCCTCAAAACTACCAAAAGCTCCTCTGTTTGATTCACTTACTCCTTCGAATTTTCTTTCATATCCTTGATCATGTATTGCTCAAAATCTAGACTAATTCTTGGACTTCTTCCTAATCTCACAGTTACTTGTTGCCTTCTCTCGACACACTTTTTCTGAACTCATCCTTTGAAATTCAGGATACCACAAAAAAAATCTTTCCTGTTTCTTTCATAATCATAACCCAGTTCCATTGCCTCTTGTCTCAGCGCCCCTTGACTCTTCTCCCAGACTTTCCATTATCCATATCTAACAAAAAACAGTAAGGGAGAGCACCTACGTTATTTGCAGCAGAGGGGAGCAAAATAGAGTTTCTCCCACCAATGCCAGTGGTTCCATCATGGTGGGACTGCAGCACTGGTCCTTGCCAACAGGCAGGTGAGGAAACTTGGCAAACCTTGAGAGTTTGCAGTGAGACCTCAGGGAGAGCCTGACCCATCCACAGCCTGACCCCTCTTTTCACCCAAGACCAGCAGTTATTTGCTGTCCTTTTTTAGGTGCTGCTCCAGATGTTCAGTTAGCATCCGTGTTTCATTTCCATTCAGTCCGTGGGTTTTGCTGGCTGATTGTTCCTCCCCAGAGGCACTGACTCCTCTGATATCTCACATTAACTGAGGTCCTGAGTCAGTAAAATATTTAAGCTTGTATCTAAAGATATCTCTGTTCAGCAGTGAGAACAGCTGTACAGAGAGACCTGAGATGCCTCAGGCAGGAGTTCATCTGCAGCAGGCTGAGGTTCAGCACAGACAAAATGTCAAAGCATCTACCCAGGTCCTTGTGTTTTGCTGCCTCGAATCCTGGTGCCAAACTTGAGTGTTTCTGAAGGAGCCCAGGCATGTCTACAGGGAAATTCAACCATTCCTGTTGAATGTTACCTTGTAAGGTTTGAAGAAAATACAGAGCACTCCTGTAGCTCTCCAGTCTTTGTTACACAGTGGCAAGATTATCAATCAAGCTTCAAGTAGTAATTGACAGCATCTGCCAGCCTTTGAAACCTCACAAACAGAAGGGAGGTCCCCAAGCAGTCCCAGGAGTCCCACATTTGTTGGGCACAATAACTAAGCTCAAGTAGGAATAACTGGTAACATGGTATGGTCTGCAATCTACAGGAAAACAGAATAATCTGATACTCTGGAAAAAACATTTTGACATTTTTCTTTCATATGTGGCTTGACCTATGAAGCTTTTGTCAAATTTTAAATTAAATTTCAATTTTTTGAGCCCATTCTTCTCTGGGCAACATTAATTTTATTCAGCAGAAAATTTAATCTGCAAATTTTCAGATATTTCTCTATTTGTAACATTGGAGGCTTTTCAAAGCTGAGAAATAAACAAAAGCCCCCACAAAACAAAGAAATAAAATCTTAAAGGAAATTTCAGGAGTGAACAGTCCCTAGACATTAGCCTTTACATTGCATTCAGGGGCAAAAGAAGGTAGGGTGCAGGGAGGGAGGAAAAAAGTATTAATAGAAGAACAAAATATTTGTTTCCAATTGAAAAAAAAAAAAAAGAAAATTTAGAAGAAACTGAAAGCTTTTCCTGAAAGTTCTGGTTTTGGAAAAAAGCCATTTTATACTGAAATGTTTTACTCCAAGTATTTTTTCCGTCAGCTCTAGATTAAACTGTTCGAGTTGAACTTTTGCTTCATTAGCTGTTTAGCAGTTTCAGGGCAAATCAACAAGACACAGACAAGTCTTAGTAATCACCCCAAGTATTCTTTTGTGGTCCAAATAACATTTTTTTCTTTGTAGGATTTTACCCCTCCTCTCAATTTTAAGAGCACTTCATAGATTTCATTTGATCTCTCTTGGTCTTTGGGCTCTCAGAAAAAGATTTGTTGAAACTATGTGATAGAAAATTGGGGATTTGGCAAGGAAAACAAACAAAACCAACAATTTTTCACGAGGATACTTTCTTTCTGTAGAGGATTTTCTTTTTCTTAAAAAAAAAAATTAGAAATGCATCCAATTTTCTGGCCTGAAATCTTTAAAGGAAAAGGATTTCCAACAGAGCTACTTAAATAATTTCAATGGTGAGTTTTTCATAACTTTTATAGGTTAAAAAAATGCATTATAGCAATGACAATTTCTGTAATAAGTCATGCTTTCTTATTTTTATAAGCAACAGAGTCCCAACAGAGATCTACCGAACACCCTCCATCTCATCTTAACTGGGGAAGAGGTCTCAGTCATGCTACTGCTCCAGGCATGTACAGGACCAGCTGCTGGCTTAGCACAGACCATGGTTTCTTAGCAAAAGAAATTGCTTCTGTTGCTGGCAGTGGTACCAGCACACAATGGAGGGGTGAGAATTCTGAGAGATCATAACAGACTCAGAGCAAACCCTCTTAGGATAAAGTCAAATGTGACTGTCAGAATCATGCAGGTTATACAAACTGTTGACTGCAGTCTCTGCCAGTCTTCTGTTGCATTCACTTTGTCTTGCACTTGTTCTCTACAAGAATTATGCCAAAGAAAATTTCCAAGGAACTTGGGGACTGCGTGCAATCTGAGGAATTTCAGGGTGGAGTTAAATAATTTACTTATCAGGGCCTAAGATCTTATGCTTGGCTGTTTTTTCTTACAGAAGTGTCCTCTACAAGCATGGAGAGGCCTATATCCCAATTCCCTCACGTCCTTCCCCCTCAGCCCCAACACATTTTGTGTTATTTTGAGTTTATTTACTCTTCTCATACTTTGCCCAGAGGTGGATACAGCTGTAATATTGCTGTAAACACAGTGCCTCAGTCCTTCTTCCCAACCTTCACATCAACCACAGCCAGGATGGTACTAGTGAACAGAGCAAAGCATCAGTCTCCTCCTTCAGAAATAGTTACAAACCCCGATTCTTTTGCAGACACACAAAAGTTTAAAGAAGTGAGAGTTACGTGCCTTTCTTACCGTATCTTCTCATTGCGAACACCAAATGTTTACCATCTCTCCCACTTGTTACAGGTCCTTTGGGACTGTAACAACCCAGTGATATACTTACTTCAGTACCCAACATGCAAAAGTCTTTTCTTTATGCCTGTGAGCGAGACCTTCACTCAAAACTTCGTTTTTGGGGTTTTTTTTAATCAAGGGCATGGAGTTGCTGAGTCCCATCTTGCTGATTTCTTTGCTTGTAGCTTGAAACCTTTTCTGGCTCCCTACCCAGCCAGCCAGCACTTATTCTCTCAACAGCAATAATCACATCCAAATTAGATTTGCTGTTAAACAACATCCCATTTCTTTCAGAAACAGGAAAAATGAAAACATGTATAGGAAAGCCTTTATTCTTATTCACAGCAACAGGATGCGGGGTTACCATGGGTCATGCAAGCATATGGTGCAAAAGGTGAATATTTGCTGAGAACCTCTGCTGTTGAGATCAGACTGTAGAAACTGCATTTTCTCCATAAGGGTTTGAGCATTCCTACTGGCAATGGCTGTTCTTTTCAATTCACACAAAAATTTGATTTTGGACTGACCACAAATACTTATTTATTTTGGGTTCAACCATTGAACCTTCCCCCACCAGCCCCAAGTAACATTTGGAAAAAAAAGATAACAACTTCTATAATTCTAATCCAGAACATACTTCTTAAGTCAGTTTCACACTGCTTCATCCCTCTAAATTGAGGAGTCCCTGATCTTTTCTTCTTTTTTATACCCAGCCACTTTGCCTCTGAAAGTTGCAGGCCTACGTAGTGACTTGGATAAGAGAATTTGGGTTATTCTTTGCTGTAGACATTTCTGATAAAAGAGCTTCTGTTACTAAGGTAAGCTCTAGGCACTGGGAGAGCAGAGGCATTCTGTACAATTACCTTCTCTAACATCCTTCTCTGAGCATCTCTCTCAAAACCAAAGTAAAGAACATTATGAAGTCACCATGTGGTTCTGATGACTTCTTCTCAAAAACATCCCAACAAAAAGTAACCAAACCAAGAACTAGAAACAGTATAAAAAAAGATGGCAAGAAGAATTAGAAGCATGGGGTATCCTATGTTTGAGGAGAAATCTAGAGCTTTTAAGCCTTGAAAGAGACAAATGGGAAGTAAAGACATGCAAGAGCTTCTATAAAGTCACTTTTCTCACTGCTCATAATGAAAAAATGAGAAGTCATCAAAAAAGTCTTAAGTAACTAATTAAAGTAAATGAAAAGTATTTTAATTAAGAAGGTGCAATTAAACTGTGGAACCGCTTCATCACTTCTATTTACAAGCAGAAAAAAACACCTGAACTTTTTTATTTTCTAGGAATATAATGACTACAGTTGTTGACTAGAATGTTGGGCTTACACTTTATTTAAAAATAAAGGTTTCCTTTAAGGGTGAATGTATACACACACAGAAAAGATGAGATTTCAGGGTTCTGCAGTAGACCATGAAGGCACACTTTAAAAAGCAAGTGTACTGGAAAATACTGCAGCTGTCTCACTACATTGAAAATACTAATCAATAACCCAAGAATGTTTGATATGCAATGATTATGTCCTAATATATCTTGAAAATATTTTAAAATATTTCTAGGCAAAGTTGTTTGCCTGAGAGCAAATATTTGGATCTGAGAGCTGTCACAGACAAAACACCACTGAGGAGTTAAACCTGACTGTTTTTTTTTCAGACAGGTGCATTGCTTCATTGAAAAGGGATGTGATGTGCCAGAGGAATTACTGAGTTCATTCACACAAATATTTGTGGTAACATGACACCAGTAGGACTCTGAGTGGGCACCAGTGATACTGGGACAACAGTAGATTACCCATTAAAAGGGCTCTATCAGAGTCTGCAAGGTGGGCAAAGATTCTGAACTGCAAAGTGAGCATCTCAGCCTGTAATGCTGTACATCAAATTACTGCTTATATGACTTATCTGAGGAGCTGCTGAAGGATTGTTTAATTCAACGAAAGAAAATATTCTTTCAGCATTTTAGACCTTGCAATGTAGCACAAAGGAGTGCTGGTATTTTCTGGCATTAGCCATAGGATATGGGTTGGGTCATAAAAGACCCAGCCACTGGATTTAGCAGCTAAATTACATCCTCTTACTCTCCAGATATTTTTTTAGTCTTGGAAAAATTATATGAGAAAAGCAGTGTTTCAACCCAAACTAACTACCATAGATGAATTAAAGAAATTAGTAAAGAATTATTCAATAGCTATAGAAAAGAAGACAACATAAACTCTCAGAATTGCCCACAATCATACACAATCATGTAGTGATGACTTTGAGATCTCTGCTAGCAGTAACCACCTGTGTTCCCCATGGTTTACCATCAGTGTCACCATGCACTCTGCAGCTCATGAGGCTGCCCAACCAACTCTTGAGGTGAGAGCACTTCTGGAGGTTTCTGTGAGCCAGTTCCCGTGGCTTTCCATTTCTAAGGGCTGCACAGGTTTTATAGTTGTTCTCAAGAAACAGAAAGCCAGTGGCTTCCGAAATTCTCTTCTGAGAGCATTTACCATCATGAGTGCTTATAAGAAAGGGCATTAAGACCATCAACTTATTCCCTCAGCAGAAGTCCCATGGATTTGCCTGAAAAATGCTTTGAGACATTAATGGCAACTATTGTACATTCTTGGAGCTCATTTTCTGCCCTGTCTGTCATTCTTGATGTATAGTACTTCTGGCTAACCACAGTTAGCCACCTTTGGTTCAAGAAACCCATTACATTCTGGCACTGAAACCTCTGTTCTTCTGCCCTGAAGTCTCTAACATCATCTCTGTGCAGCAAGATGTATGATGTTTTGCAATAGTGCTCAATGTGAATAGATTTGTTAAATGCTCCAGAATATATTCTCATAACCAAACTATTTCTGCTAACCCATGCAAATATTCATAAAAGGTTGGCTGAAAAAACTAGAAATTTATGGACTGCTGAACACAATTGGTTATTAATTCATCTGGAATCCTATGGGGGGGAAGGGAGAATATACTACAAATTCGTAAATGGTTATTTTCTGAGATGTAACATACAGCAAGTTAAAGTTAGACAATACCTTTCTCATTAAAAAAAACGTAATCCGAAATGATGAACAAAATTCAGACAAAAGCAAGCAAGATCTTCCTATTGTTTCAACTTATTGTTTGTTTATCAGCATTCTGTTTCTTAGAAACCTGTTAATACTTTAACTCTGATAATGTACTCAGGTCCTTGGAGCAAAGAAAGCTACGCATTATGAGACCTAAGGCGCAGAAAAGATTATTTAAAATTCCATTAGCACTTCTCCAACAGTCAGCACAGGGACATTTTGACACTACCTAGTGACACCCTCCTGATCTCAGCATGTTCCATTTCACTTCCAACACCTTTGCAAAAATCTGTGCTTAGGCAAGGACCTCCCTGAAAAGAGCCCTCATAGACCACTCCATGCTTCCTCTCATAATCATGCACATTCTAATCATGCCCTTTTCAAACTGAAGGCTTTTATTTTATCAATTTCATGATAAATGGACACTTTCTGAGGATAAAAGGGTGATCTGTGAAGTACTTTCTATCACACAGATTCCCGTGGTATTATGGTCTGTTTTTACCTCAAGTGATTTATAAAGTTGTACATGAAACCACTCCTAAGTCAATCCAATAACCAGCAGTTGCATTTTGCAGTCTGAGTACAGCTCTATCGCAGTCAAATCTGTGTGTCGAAAGGATATGCCCCCAGATCATCTTGTTCCAGAAGTGCAGTCTCTAATCCACATAAATTTTTATCATTTTGGACTCTTCTTCTTAAGCAGAAAAAAAATTAGTTTGAGATCCCTCTGTGGCTGTCCCCTGAGTCTTTCTCCTTGTAATCACAGGAGGGTTCACTGTCATCCCCTAGCAAAATGCTCAGGGGAATATTTATAATAAATCAGGGAATAGGTTTGCTGTGAATCTCTGGGTGGCCTCTCTCTTTTGAAGTGGTTCCACTTGCCCAGTTACCTTACTGATGGTCAGTCAAATTCCTTTGTCACGACACACAAATCATGGTAGGTTTCCTAAATAACCAGTCTTACTCATCCCAGTTGGATATTAGTTCTCACTCAATTTAAGGCTTCTTTTTTTTTTTTTTTTTGCTTGGCATGCATTGCATAGATTTTTATAACACATAATAACTTCTGTCCCAAATAAGCACATCATCAATCATTATTTCCAGTCAAAGAGATTTTGGTACATCTTATGTGTCCGTGGAATCCTGCAATGAAAGCACTTCAACTTATCTGCCTGAGGAAACTCAACATGCCAAAACCATAGGATGGAGAAAAAAAAAAGTTAAAAAATAAAATAATTTAAAGAAATAATGCAGGTTTGGCTTTCCAGCTTTTCTCACAGGCTAAGAGATGGCTTGATAGCTTCTAAGCATGTACAGTGGCCATACCACCATCACTCAAGTTCACTGACTTCTGACTTCATTTAGCACATTCTAAGTCTGCTAAGCCCTTTAATTTTCTTCCACAGGGCTCTGAAAGGATTATTTGCACTGTATGTATGTTTTGGCACAATACTAGGATCTAAATTTTTCTGTTACATCCTTGGTACATTTCTCACCATTAAAAGATAATTATAACTTATACAGTTCTAACACTATCTATACCCCATCCAGTAGACCTGCTAAACAACTTATGGTTATTAGAATGGCATTCAGCTGTTTTAAAACCTGAGTGCTGGTCAGCTAGCTTTACCATGTTAGTGTGATTTTTGTCACTCAGATGCCTATTATCTTTGCTGCATAAAAATAATTTTACTGTTCCAATACTAAGTAACCACTAACCTCTCTGTTAACTGTTAGATATTTCAATTACATTGTTTTGAAATTGACTATACAAACACTGCTGTTGTCACAAAATTATTCTGAAGAAAGAAGATATACCACAACAGAGAATAATCACATCCCACAGCTGCTCCACACCCAGGCTCCCACCACTCTTAGAAACAGAATGCACAGAAACAGATTTCAACTCACCTCTCTTTCCCTCTCAGGGACCTTCTCATCCTGGCTCTTGAAAACTGCATCTGGCAAAGCAATTTTCTCTTGCTCTCTGCTTGCCACAAGAAAGCACATCCACCAGCAGCTCCTGCTGCCTCCCAGAAGTGTTCTTTAGTAGGACAGTTGAGTAGTGGAGACCTAGGAAGACTGGAGGTTTTCAAGACCAGACTAAAAAAAAAGCTCCAAGCAACCTGGTCTGATCTCAAAGCTGGCCCTGCTGAAGGAGAAGATGTCCCCTCACCCTGAGTTAGTCCATTATTCTACACTTCAAAATGTGAAAAAGTTGTATCTCCTCCATCTCTGACTTTAGAGAAAAATAATAATCATGACAATCCTAAAAACACTCCTAGAAGCCCCATCTTCCTGGAGGTAGTCAGCCTTAATTCTCCTCCAGCCTTAGAATTGCAATCAGCTGAGGATATCAGCAATCTGGTGTCTGTTAAGGACGTGCCAACTTAGGTGTTATTCACAGGTGTATCCCTTTTAAACAAGGGGATAACTGACCCATTGTTGTCATCATTCAGACTGCAAATGATATGACTGTTACTTCCTTTAAACTTTTTTGCAGCTTGGTTTTAGAGTAGATGCATGCCAGAAAGCAAGGTCTGAAACAGAAAACAAGATTACATAAAAGTGGTCTGAGAGTCCCTAAAGGACACTTGAAAACATGTATGTATTCCTTATGGTTTATATCAAGGACATAAACTCATATATCATGGATACCAATGCAAATTCTGACTCTGCTGATCCCAATTGGAAGTCAATGAAAAATCAGGTTTCCCTTGCCCAGGGAACCTTAGCCTGATAATATGAACACGCCTTAAATTTTTTTCAGACATGATAAAATTAAACCTGCATTACATATTTGCAAGATTAATCCCTAAGATCTAAACCATGCATTTATTTCTGGCCAGACAAAGTAATAAACTGGACCAGAATCTAAAATAAGATCTAGAGCTAATAACTCCCTCCTGCAAATTCATAAATATCTGTCCATATTTGAGCAGTTACACTGAACCTCTTGTATGTGCCATAACTTTAACTTTTCTACCCCTTTTGGGGAATCTGACTCCAAATATGCTACTCATTCAGGTTGATGGCTGTCCTAAACAAAATTGACCGAGATGCATGCCGAAATGCTGCAGATCAGAGGTGTAACATGTTGGAATAGAGATACTTATATGAGAAAAACCACTCACAGATATTCCAGCATGAAATCAAGATTGTATTTTTCCTACGTACAGTTCAATGTCTAAAATTATAATCATTCAACATGATAAATTCAATAATTACAGATCCATATTTTTAATATAAATACAGATCCATAATTTTTTCATTTAAATATATTTTTGTATTGCATTTCTGCTTACAAAAAGGCATAATTTCCCATGTCTGTGCCATCTAAGTATGATTGCATGGATTTTTATTTTGTGTATGGAACTTAAATACCACCATGACAGGCAGATCAGTCAAAAAGGAAACTAAGATAGAAGTGCAGCAAAATATTGTCCCAGAAAAATCTCTTTAGCAAAGAACAACTTCCAGACCTTAGCTTCCCAAGAAAAGCCAAGAATAATTCCCTCAAACACAGAATCTTGAGGTTAAAAAAGATAAGTCTAAACAATGATTTCTTACATAAAACTCAAGTCTAGCGTCCCTTATCAGGGCCAGTATTTCTATGTTCTGGAAGTGTGAAATATTTCCTGAGCATGATTTTTGTAAGAGGTCTTCTTCTATAACCTGTATATTTAAATTCTGATATTTCAGCTCTATCCTCCCTTCTAATTCTTATTTTTATAATCTTAAGACCTTGGTCTGGCTCAGCTTATCATTTTGAACTACTGTTGGAGCCTCATTTTGAGCCACTCTCTTAATTCTTGGATGAATTTTATAACCCCTAATATCACTGTATGCACTGGTGAAAGCAGTGATTTACTGTGACCACCATGCAAACCAATAGTCTGTGATTCTTAACAGAATCATGCCTTCATTGCCTGTATCTTCTTTTTCTGAGACTTCTTCCAGAATTAGTTTCCCTCCACTCCATGCAAGCTCCTCATTGCTGAATGATTACTCCATGTATTTATTTGGCCTTTACCTGGCTACCTCAGCTATGAGAAATAGCAGCTGGCCTTGTAACCTCTAACTCGTATCAAAGCTCCAGTTCCACTGATTCCATTTTCATTTTTCTACTTTTAGAGTAAATCAGAAATGCCACAAAGATGAGCTGGTACAAACTCTGCTGTAAGACAGGTCTTATAGAAAGGATTCCTTCAGTGTGAATGGAAACTATTATTCCTCACTATTGATTTAGGGCATACTTTGAAGAAGAGCCCATATCCTCCACTCTGACCCCACCATCCAAACCCAACTCTCAGAAGACTTCAATATCTGGAAGAGTATTTGTTGAAAATCTAAGTCTAGTTTCTAAAAACAAAAAGTCATCAGGAGTTCCACATATCCAGGAAAAGTTTTCATGTTCAAAAATAAATGCATTGTACCACCTTAGCAGTTGTTATTTTCAAACAGATGTGCTTGCCTTTTTATGGGTACTTCTTCATATCTTTACCCAATTGAAAAAGGCTATGGTTTCTTATTTTGGATATCCAGTTACTTCATAGGCAGCACCAGTGTCTTTCCCTTAGACAAGCTGGGGGCAGAGAGCAGAGACCAGCTGGTACTGAAGCAGCACTAGGAAGGCAGAGGGTTGCTAAAGCCTTAATGGGACACAATATAAATTTACAATGGCACTGGCAGCAGGGGAGGAGAGGTAACCACAACTTCAAGCTCTTCCTTTTCCAGTCCCTAGTGAGAGATTCAAGAGTGATTGTCAGGTCCTGTTGCTGCCCAGGACCAAGACCACAGCCATGACAACCTGGCTGTCTATTTCTCTGCAAGCATGGTGGATATGTGCACAGTCCAGCTCCCACCTATCCCCAGGGCTTGGTGACATTTAGTCAGTCTTCAGTGCTCCTCTTGAATTCACAGCCCTGGATCTTAAATTTTTCCAGTAGACTGTCCATCATTAACAGCTCACTGAACATAACAGACTACCAGTGTCACCCTCCTGCCACTGTGTAGTTCCATAATCAGATAAAGTTATATCTCAGTTTTATGTCCTGTACTCGTTACAATCTTTTTTTTTTTATGTCATATGCTAGACACTTTACATTATTTCTTGCTTCTCCTATTTTTGTCTCTTATACATGAGCTAAGACAGCTGCATGAGGCAGCACAAGTATTTTGTCATAGTAATATGGTGTTCCACTCTCAGAATCACTCCTTTGGAAAGCCCTGGGATTCTGGCAGACACCATAAATTACCGTTTGGTCACATCCACACCTCTAAAACAGCATTCACAAGCGTTGCTCATTATGGTATTTGGCTGAAATGCCCCATCTGTCCTCACAGTCCAGGCTTTTAGCATACCTTATATTGAGCCAAATCTAGTCTGTTTTTGCTGACAGGTAGTCTTACTCCCAAACTTTTGCTACTCAATAGACACTGCTTTTTTTTTGCCTTTTTTTTTTTCTGATCTCTTTGCACCTCACAATTCTGAAGCCTCACACTCTGCCCTGTATCAAAAGTTTGACTCAGCCCAGAAGTACCAGGATTCTTTAATCAAAGAAGAACTGTCTCTGGTGGGTAAGGCAGGTTGGCCAGTAAGGCACATTCCACACTCTCTGAGGAAGAGAAGTACATCTGTAATCTCTGAGGGCAACACACAAAACTTCAACAGGCTCCAAATGAAGGCATTTCTTGACCCATTCCTTCCTAATTTCTGACCACAAGCACCCTCCCTTCAAACAGCACAGGACTTGGGTCAGCGATGCTCTTAGTCTGGTCTTCTGCCAGACTGTGAATACTTACTGCTGGTGTCACCTGCTCCTACAGGGGTGACACTAAAATTAGTGGGTTTCCGTGCTTATCCCTGCTCGTGGCAGGAAAGCTGGCCCCTGTACCTCTTTATTCTGCCTTCCTTCTTCCCTGTGGCTTGACTACACCTTGTTAGTTGATTCACATCAGCCCAAATGAGCTGTTTCTCCATGATTATGTGTAGCAAGTACTCCAGCAGGGGTACCCCAGTACCCCATGCTGCCTTTGAGACCTTGGAGCCTTGCTGTCTGAAAACCCCCTACCATGTGTCTGGGTCTCAACCAGCCTTTCCAGAGAGGCAACCAAGACATTTGAAGCAGCAGAGTTTACCAGCATGAGGAGAAAAGAGCCCAGGCTGAAAAAGGGAAAAATGGCATCATGCAATTAATATAGAAAGACTATTTGTCCTCAGGTGTCTGAGAATTCTCTGGAACTAGTAAGGAGTTTAAAAATCAGGTTTGCTGGGTCCTCAGATAATTTTTCTTGAAAAAAAACCCACAGAAAATAAAAAGAAACCTCTTGAACTTTAATTCTTCTGCTCCAACATGCAAAGTAATTAAAAAAACAAACCATAATTATGTCCAAGGTGGTCTTTCTGTCCTTTGGGCAGGCCCGTTTTGTCTGCTCAGCAGGTACTTCTACCCTCACCCTTGGCACTCAGGGATTCTGGACAGCGCCAGAGACAGCCTTGAAGGTGGCTCACAAAGGTCTGGGGACTGTAAAGCATTATCTATAGATAGCCTAAGAGCAAGGAAATAGGACATCTGCCAGCAATTTTTGCCCTGACTCGTCCAGAAACCTGGCAGAAATCCCAAGACATCAATTTCTGCTGTGGATGGCATCTCACACAACTTTATGTACTCACCTTCTTCAAGTATTCATTTAATATTTTATCAACCACCCTTTATGTTTCTCCCTAGGCCAAACAGAATTTTGGTTCTTGAGTCAACAAATCTCATTCCTCTCTTTCACTTTTTCCCCTCTGTATGATTAACTCATCCTTGCTTGCAAAGTGATGCCGTTCCCTGTGCCACATGCTTCTCTAAATTTCTGTGATCTTTGCTTTTCCACAATTCTCTGACCTCCAAATCTCTTATTGCTGCATAGTCCTGTTACCAACATCTCCCTAGCTTCCCTTTATTAGCACACAAACATACTTATCTTCATCACCTCCAGCGATGCTTCACCACTGACACTTTGCCTCAAAGAGGACTCCTGGTCCATAAAGAGTTGGAAATTTTAGTATTATTGACCAGAACATAGAATCTCAGCCTTTCTCAAAGTACTGTCACTTATTAAAGCATTGCAAGGGCTCTCAAAACACCATTAATGTCCATTTTCCCCCAAACGACAAGATTTTTATTTAGAAGTGTTTTATCTAGAGACTTCTTCCAGAGATGAATCATAGCAGATCAATAGAAACATACTCCAGGAATAGAATAACTGAACTCCTTTGCATTTCAAAAGAATACAGAAAGCCATCTTTTCCTTCCAGCTGAAAAACAATATGAAATAATTTTTTAATCCTGCAAAACTAATGCCATAATAATTTTCGTTTCATCTTCATTATGATCTTGATGACATGGAAAAGAAAGTTTTTGTGGTCCAAATTTCAAAGTAGGGCTTTATAATGAGGGACTTGATCAACCTATGAGACAGACTTTGAAACCACAGAATTAAAGTGAAGA
This sequence comes from Fringilla coelebs, assembly GCF_963513975.1. Classification (NCBI taxonomy): domain Eukaryota; kingdom Metazoa; phylum Chordata; class Aves; order Passeriformes; family Fringillidae; genus Fringilla; species Fringilla coelebs. The sequence goes on along the minus strand of NC_140033.1, from coordinate 63,389,184 downwards.
AAATGGATGAAACACAGTACATTAATACAACAGCAGTCAATCAAATTGATGAATCATGGGCTATTAATTCTTCGGGTTTTTTTTTAAATCGTGCCAGTTTCCTGTGGCTTGACCTTATTACACTTCTTTTTTTTCAGAGATCCGGCAACATAAACATGAATTTAAGGGGCTTGTGACTTGTGAAATGATAAACTTTTCTGGACTGTAGCCTTAGATTTTATTTGCTTGTGAGTTCCTCATCCAGATTCTTCCAAGAAAAAAGAAAATCCCAAACAAATCAGTTAAACCACGCAGCTTCAGGTACAAAAGCCTTAAAAGAAAAACAGGAATTGCGTGGTAGCGCTAGTGGAATGCACTTTTAAAGGATCAAGGTGTCATGTCACTCACACTGACTTACAGTTGCCTTGGGTAATAAAGGATTAATTTTCCCTCTCTTGGAATGGACACATTCCATAAAGTGTTCCTGGCCTTTCATTACTCCTGGAACATTGAAAACTGTGAGGTGGAACACACCAAGCATCATTCCTTTGTCTTGGAACAAGAAGAATGGATGTGTGTGCGTGGGTTAGACTTTCTAGGGATCTGCAAGAACAGCAAATCAGGATGCCCAGCAACATCCAGAGGGACTCAGGGCCAGAGCAGGGAAGGCATTATTGGTGCTTCCTTTCTCTCTATGAAAGGAAAACACAACTTTGTCCTTTTATGGGAAAAAACCCTTACTGTGTACACAGGTGCTGATCCAAAGCCACTGAAATCAACACAAATATTTGCATGGTCTTCAGAGGACCCTGAATCAGACTTACAGCCGTTTGCTCCAGCTGGCATGTGGAAGGGGAGGCAGAGTCAGGTTCCTCATGGCTCTTTGCTCTCCTGTTCACCCTCACAGGTGAAGAGTTCCTGCACCACCAGCACCCAGGCTGGGGCCACTACCTCAATAGTAAAAGTGGTCAGGGAACAACAAGGATGTCAGATAGAGAAAAGGGGGAGGGATGATGGAAAGCTTGTTCTCCAGTTGTGCTGAGTAAGGATTGTGCTTACTTCTCCCATCTAATCACTACAAAATTATTTATAACTGTCCTTGTGGGAAAATACAGAAGATAATAATGAATGCTATACAGCAAACAGCTGAATCACAATGTCCCAACCTCACATTTTCCAGTCCTTGATCTCAGCCATCTAGGAAGTGCCAGAAACTAGAATGCATTTTTATAAAAGAAAGTGCTCGTATCTTTTAGGCAGCCAATGTTTGCCTGCCATTGGCTGCTGGAGTCATAGCTTTCATCTAAATTAAGAGTGGTCACAAATATTCTCATAAACTCAGTAGTCATCCAGCTGTGTGGTGTGAGCCGACAGCTGTGTGACACACAAGAGTCAGAACAGAACTGGCAGGTGAGCCAAGGAAGTTTTGGCTGTCCTTTGGAAGGGAAGACTTCTGCAATGTTATTTAAGCCTTCTCTGAAATCAACTGCACTGCAGTGACAAAAAAAAAAAAAAGTGTATTTCATAAGTCTTATGAGCCAGGAGGAAAACATCCTGTGAGATGGACTTTGCAACTTCAAATTCTAGGTCTGTTTGTTAGCTAAGAGTTAAATTCAATTGCGCAATCAGAAAATATGGCTTAAAACCTGATTCCCAAATTAAAGAGCCCTGTTCTCCTGTTTGTAAGTTCTCACAGTCCTTCCTAGCTGACTGCCTGCATTTGCTACCACCTCAGCTTTAATGCTCTATGTTGTCAACTGGGTTTCCTCCCATTTTGTTACATGACCACCTCTAAAACGGTTTCCAAACAAAGAGGTTAACCAATAACATGGTTCCCTTTTATCATTTAAATAAGCAACATTTTGTTTAATATTAATAGATTGCCACATGTTTGTCCAGGGAGAAGGGACACAGAAGATTTGGAAGTGAAGTTTGTCATTCAAAAACATTTCCCAGCTGATGATGGCTGAACAATTTATAATTCATCCTGTAGGACAATTGCAAGGTACTGATGAAGCAAGATCATCCTGTAGATTAGATGTGCCTTATCCGTGCCCACAGATTACTTTCCTGTGAACCCCATTATGCTTTTTTGACCCTATCCTTCCTACAAGGTAATTTTAGATTGCAGCCTCAAATATCCAGGGCCAAACAGTTCCAGCAAGATTAGCATCAGTGGTGATACATCCAGACACATCCAGAGCTATGCTGGACTGAGGAAAAGAGGAATGTTTGAGATGAGTATGACTAACTGTGGTATCCAGAGGCATAAGGGAAAGAGAGGACATGAAAGTCCAGCTGTATCTGTAAGGAAAAGGAGTGTTCGGACCCTGATGGAGCAGAAAAACTTCCTGGAAAATGGTTCTTAGTCTCAGTTTATCGTCTCAATGTTCGGGATTCCGTTTTTTACCATTATTGCATTTATTTGATGTTTAGTTACAATTAAAAGCCAAAATTAATAACCCTACTTCTAAGCAATCTAGAGTCAGATCAAACAAACCGTTCCACAATCCAGGAAAAGGTTGCCTAGGGTGGCTCAGAAAGCTGGAAATCACAACAGAGAGACAGTGATGTTAAATCAGACTTAGTGTGAGTTAGTCTTTCAGGCCTCTGCCAAGTCTGTAACCCTATGGAAACCTCAAAGCACGAGGTGTAGGTGTTATAAAACATGCATATAGAATAAAAAGGCAGTTGTAGGGCAAAAGGACAAAAAATATATCCTCTCTTCTGTCTTTCAGGAATACCATGTTCTGAACATCATAGATATCAGAAGGCTGGTCAGAAAATAAAAATATTTGTTATGCTTCAGAAAGATGTAGTACAGAGATCTCAGTCCAAGAGCACAAACCTGCCACCATGAAAAAGGAACTTATGTTTTTTTAACTCCACCTCATCACATAGCTTATAAATTTGGGGACTGAGGTTCAAGGTGAATATATATCTTTAGGTGTGTCTGTGAAAGAGGGCAGGAGGTAGAAGCGCTGATGCAAAGTTATCAAAAGTTATCAAAATTATCAAAAGCCCTCCATGGAGGACTACTCAGTGCACTTTAGGGACTGAGTTATGCCAATGCTTCCTTTAACCTTTGCTATGAAGAGCTCATCCCTTCTACCTTCTCAGATAAAATAGGACAAGATTTACTATCTTATTTCAAAGTGCTCTGACCAAGTATAACTGTTAAATAAAGTCAAGTTACTGACAGCAGTCTATTGAGAATAATAATCTTGTCTCAAACTTTTTACCTAGATGTTGGTTTCTCATCTTATTTAATAATAGGATTGATATAGGATTTTACCCTTGCTAAGTCTTTCCTGAAGTGTTCAGATTCAATCATTTAGGATCTATGTTTCATTTTTGCAGTCAAGAGCAGCAATCACTCTTTGTCCTGATGTTCATTGGCTGGATTCACTTGGAAAGCCACCTTCTCATGATTTCTTTTGCCCAAGCTTTGTTAGCAATACCTCTTAACAGGAAATTTTGGGGTGGTCACATCTGGAGGCAGAAAAATGTGATTTGTCCTCCAAAGGACCCCAAAAGTGAATGTACAGGAGCATGTTATAAAACTTTGACAATTTATGTATAAAAACCAAACTAAAATGACATAGAGGCTCAAGGCCAGCTTGGATGGGGTTTTGAGCAAGTAGGTCTTGGTTGCTCCATGGCAAAGGGGGCTGGAGCCAGATGATCTTTCAGCTCTCTTCCAATGCAAAATATTCTATGATTCTATAAATAAAGTCACGGCAGCTGTCAACTCACTCAAATCCAGATAACTTCCAATCACTCCAGGTTAGCTTTTTATTTTGTCTAAATCATAATTAAAATTTGTAGTAAATCCCCAATAAGCTCTGTAGGGGCTGTGCAGCTTTTGATCCCTGCTGTTCATGGCTGTTTACTTCTGCAAATGTCCACTGCAAGAGGAGTCATGGTTCTTCACATTTTTCTGTCCAGCACGGATCAAGAGTGTTTTAAGATCAACTCTTCCTTGGACCATGAAGTAAGGAAGATATCCAATGTGGAAGCACATCTTCATCAGAGACATCTGTGATACAATCTTCTGTAAATGCACAGTTTAAGTCATCTTTCGTGCTCCATATTCTTTTGAAGAAGGATAAACAGAAAGGCAACTAAAATATCATCCTCACACAGAACATTATCAGCTAGAGGTTAGTTTAGGTGACACTGAATTTTTCCACATTTTAAAAATAATTATTCCATATGTTTTGCTTTTTATGCTCGCTAAAAGGCAAAAAAGCAACTAAAAATCAACCAATTAATCCCCCATTTTTTTTATTTTGACACAACCAATTAAATACTTAGTTATATAAAAAAGAAAGCAAATATTTGTTAAGCTTTCATTTTCATCATTTAATCCAAATGAACAAAATCAAACTAAAGCAACCCCTGGCTGCTGCCATAGGACTTTTGATAACAGGTGTTACCAAATCAGAGGCTTGAAGGAGCCCAGCTGAAACAGCCTAGATATTCCTACTGTCACCTGTGAGATTTGGAGAAACCCTCCTGTGGCTGACGGTACAATGGCAACCATAAATGTTATTCAGACTTGGAAAACTTTATGGGCAGCAGGAATAATTGAACACTGGAATAGTTTATAGATCCTATGGCATTTCTGTCAACAAAGAATCATAACAAGAATGCAGAACAGCATCTGTTATGAATGACATATGGCTCACCTGGGTCAGAAGAAATTTCTTGGATGCCCAACATATGGCCGTTTTTTTCAGCCTATTTTCACTGATTTCTTTTGTTTGAAAAGATTGGGGTTTTTTTCTGCAAACTTCAGGTTTCTGCTGGGTGTGACTATGTCTGCAATGTCACCTGCAACACCAACCACGTAGAAAGGTCAGGAAATAGGACTGGATTTCCTGTAGCATGAGAATCCAGCCTCCTGAGATCACATGCTTTCTGTCATATGATCTTTCTTTCATAAGCCTGTTGAAAATCATCACTAAACCACACAATATTCTTCTTCTACCCTTCCACTACCCCTTTAGATGCTAACAAAACAGAGGTGGCTCAAGCAGCTTTCTAGTGCTTCAGTACAGAATGCAGGAGGAAGGAGTAACCAACTAGCAGTAGTACTGAAAAAACTGTTTTCTAATTTTCCAGAGAAGGATGTGTGGCAGTCTGGTCCCAAATGTGAATGGAAATAGGATAATTCATCTCAAATGGATTATTTGGATTGTAGGTGAATTTATACCAATAGGTCATTTTCATAGGTGTTCTTACTTTGAAAGCAGTGCATCAAAACCAGAGCTGTTCTTACAGGCTTAGCTCACAGGCAGGAGTATTTTAAAGGATGGGAAATGGTGCCAAAGCTTATATGCCCACATATATATATATATATATATATATATATATATATATATATAAAATTTATTGCTGATACACACTGAAGTACAATGCCATAGAACAATCCTATGAGGGAAGCTAGAGGAGGGAAGGGTTCACTAGGCTACAATTGTGATTTAAAAATCTAACCTGGGAAGGTGTTACTTCATCATTTTAGCCCTGCTGAGTTCTAGAGAAATTTCTCTGCAAGTCTATAAATGAGCAAGGAGTATTAATATTTCTGGAGGAATCTAGGACAGACTGATAATGAAATACAAAGTGATGTTCCTGTTAGAGAATCCTTCACATTCCTAGGTGAGGTTAGCATTCTCCATTGAATTCTGCAGAACTTTTCCATAAGACAATACAAAATGAGTTAATGGGTACACAGAGTGTTGGCTGTATTAAAACAAGAGTAAAAATGGTCAGGTATCCAAACCAAATTCTCTGCTGATGTAAATAATCCCAAATCAACTGAACCTGATTAATAGTAAGTTAGAAACCCACTCAAAATTCTCTCTTATTGGCTCAGAAAAATTTATCAATATTTCTTTTTCTCCCTATAGACTGAGTTCATGTAAGTTGCAATTTTAAGGGCAACAGACAGAGTCGAAGCTGACATACTGTCTATTTAATAGACAGGATGTGAGCAAGTAAAGATTTTGTAATGATTTTTTTTTAATCACAAAAGATGAGATTCAGTGGGTTAAGTCTAGCTACAGCATCCTAAAACATAGCGTACATTTCACAACCTCCTTGTGTCATGTCGTTGTTACATCTCTAAATTAAGTCGAACTTGGAAAAGATGCTCCTTTGACATCATAAGAATATTTGATTCTTGAAAATGTTCCTGAGCCTATAGGAGAAAAAAAAAAGAAAAAGCAGCAACAATACTGGTGAATTCACTGGGACAGCTGAGAGACTAAGCAATGAATATAAAGTCAAAACTAAAAGACCAAAAGAGGAACAGGTCCTGTACCCAAGCTCATGGGACTAATCCATCCGAACAGTCCAGGAGTTGTCAAGGGAAGGAAAAAATGAAGATGAGGTGCTGGCAATGGGTAGAGAATGATTTTGAAAGCACGAATACCAGAGTGTTAGATGAAAGAAAATTTAAAGGCAGTGGGAGTAAAGTATTGGATCACAAAGGGAAAAAAAATGGGCTGGGGAAGAAAGGCACAGAAAAAACCATCTGCAAGCAGCACTAGTGATGGGGAGAAAAGAAGCAGGAGACACACACCCAGGTGCACCACTGCCAAGCAGCCCAAAACAAAACCCAGCATCATTCGTGTGGGGATTTTTCCCTCGCGCTCGCTCTTTAGATCAAAAGGAGAGCAGCAGTGCAATCTGCTCTTTGCAAAGAGCACTTTCAGCCAAGACAAGGAGAGTGCATACACTGGAACATCTGTTCCAAGAAGCCACTTGAAAAATAATCTTATAATAGCATGGGGAAAACATCTGTGCAGCATGCACCAGACCACCAGTAGTGCAGCAGTAGAGGAGTAGAAGGGGGAAGGAAGACAGGAGGGAGTGAGGGAGACAAAGTAGAACAGGATTAGGTCAGGGGCAAGTACCCCAGTGAGGGGCATGACCCACATGTGAAGAAACTGCTCGTTTGGTGTCTTTTCTCTTCTAATCCTCAGCAAGAGGCAGACAGATTTCTCACCCACTGAGCTGTGTTTATTGGCAGATATTACTCAACATGTGCAGCTTTGAAAAATCCCAAACTACAATCAAAGTGTTTGAGAGGCTGCACGAAAAGCTCCCTGTCCTTGGCCTCTCATGTAACCCCCACCCCTTCTTCCTCAACTTGCTTTATCTCTGCTGATATTAAAATAAATGTACATGATAAACAGCCACTGCTAGCTCAGGTGAGGAGAGTTAGGAAGGCAAACCACTTTTACGCTGTTGGTGCATTTGACTTATTGAGACCTCACTAAAAGAGAGGTCCACTTGTTTTGTTTTCACCTTCAGTCTCAAAGCAAACAAATTCAGCAGAAAAACACTGTAGCCACCACACAAACATGCACACGCATGTGCAGTGTGCATTGTGTTCTTGGCTTCTCCCTTCCTCTGTTTTATTTCAAGAGAACAGAACCCTCAGAGCTGCCCCACACAAACTTCTGTAGCATGGCAACAGTCAGGATATATCCCCTGAGTACTGACACCTTTTGCAGGAGATTTATAAGGAAAACAGAGCCAAATTGACTGATCCAATGTTTAACTCTAGGTTCTCTAAACAAGAAGAGACTTCCCAAACATGTATCTTCTTGGCAATGAGAAAAATAAAGAATCAACAAGTGTTAGGCATGAAAAACCTCCATACAAACATTTAGGTGATTGACCAGGTACATAAAATTGAACTGGGAGCTACTGGAGGTTGAAGTATTCCTTGTGTATGTGTAGGTAGCTGTAACCTTCACCTTCACCACAGACAGGAGAAAAAGGCCAGTCTCCCTATCCCCCACATAATCAGACTTCACACTGTGGGAAAGTGACAGGGCAATGAGGAAGTTTGAGTTATTTTAAAAGCTAGTTGTTAAGCTGAATTAACCAGATGCAAGTAGGTAGCTTTTGCTTACATCAGAAGTGGGCAGGAGAAGATGGAGCAAAAGACATATTAGGACATAACCAAGGATCAGATGGACATGTCCACTGAGGTGTGCACAGATGGGATATTGGGTAACTAGATTGCTACATTGGAACATATCCATGGCCAAAATTGTGCACAGTTACAGCTGGTACAGTGTACTATGCAAAGATCTTCTTTGTATCAGGCTTAGTGCCGCTCTAGATGCTCATCACCTCTATACCAGGGCTACAAAAGGCAATAAGGAAAGACACCACAAAAATAGAAAAGACATGCTGGGAAATTAGGAGGAGGAGCTGGTAGCATGATGGAAAGGAAGGCTCAGCTTTCCTGCAGATTACAGACCAATGGAAGTAGCCAAAGTGTGAGAAACCAGGAAACACAGAGGATCAACTTTTTTTCTGTTTCATTCACAGAGAATCAACCTTCTTTTCATGCCCCACTGTTATGTTACTGGTGCAGGTCTTTCTTATTTCTAGCAATGCTCTGAGAGCTTTGTTTCAGTTGGAAGACGAGATATTTATTTATTCTTTTCAAATCTCAGAAGTGTAAAATGGAAGAAAATTGTTTTCTTGTCAACACTCATATTGGCTCTCTAAATGGTTTTATCAGTTTAGCCTCTGCATGCCAATGCAAACTAATGCATGTATCATAGGCTTACACAATAATAAGAGGAATAACCCCAAAGAAAGCTGCCCTGGTTTGCTCATATTGACATAAAAATATGTTAGGTCAATATAATTCTATTTGGAGTGCATGAATTGCTACAAAAATCAAGATGATTTTAATCAACCAATGTTGATTAAAAACAGTTTCACTTCAGTCTTTTTTTTTGTGGACCACAAATCCTGTGAACTGAGGTCATTTCCAGATCAGAGATGTGGGAGAGGGAGTCAGAGGAAATGAAACTGAATATATGGGCAGGAGCACACAATAAGGGCGTTGTAGGTAAAGATGAGCAGCTTGAATTTGACATGGCAAGTGACAGGAAATCAATGGAGTGCTAATGTGTGGGAGGAAATGAGTATGACTTTAGCAGAAACATTTAGGACAGATGTGAGGGAGAGAGCAGAGGAACCATGGGGCCAGACAGAAGATTACAGTAACCAAAGCAAAAAAACATCTGAGACACTGACAGCAACCTATTTTGGGAGTTTCCTATTTTCTCACTCAGAGACAAAAGTCAGGTGAACTGTTGGGTGTTATATGAGCTCTAGGCCTCTAACAGCTCCAGAACTAATTTTTTCTTACAATGTGTTGTAATTGTGCCATGAGTTCCAAACAGAGAACATCATGCAAGGCTGTATCTCCCTTGTTCCCTAATCTCATTCATCTGCATGGTTATCGACTGGAACATCATCCAAGACATCAATATTTTGAACAGCCTACCCTCAGAAGTTTCAGAAATCCCATTCTTCAATCCCTTGGCTGGGAAGCACTTGCTCAGAGCGAGCCATACAATGTATTTCACCAGCATTAGTGTTATGAGTGTTTTTCTCTCACTCTGAAAAAGCCTTCCATTAACCTAATGACCAATATTCCATGAATATTGCATTTGGCATTTGGCAATCTCCCTGCACAATACTTCTAATGCAGCCTGAGCTCTGGCATGACCATCTGCAGGAGGAAATAAACATTTCTCCACCTTCTCTGTATGCTAAAAGAACTCTGAGAAAAATGGGGATCCAGAACAAGATCCTTCAAATCTTGATAGAGGTGTCTTATTTTCAGAATAGTCACGGGTGAGATGCCTCGTTCACTGAGACTGGAAATCTGCAGAATGTTCTTTAAGTGGGCATCTCTTATGTAAAAGGTGAACCTGCTCCCTTTCTGAGGGCAGCATCTTCTTCCACAGCCCCCTCAGACTGATGTGCCACAATACCACACTGTAAGGGTGCAACCAGTTACTTGTGTAACACATTTAACATGAACCAGAGCCAAGAAACATGGAAAGGTAAAGCCACCAGTGGTACATGGCTTTGTTCCACAGGTAAGTCTCCCCGATTGCATAGCAAATTTTGTTTGTTCAGGGCTGCCTTCATCAAAATTCATCAATACTTTGTCCCCACAAACAGGGTAAGTGATTTGCTTGCTGGCATATATTTAGAATTGTCTCACCTAAACATGAAAAGTATTGTAATGCTCAACAAACAAAGTCTTCTTTGCCTAACTTAAGAACTCCTTTAATACTTTTTTTCTCCAACTAGGCAAAATATGGGTTTTATCCCTACAGATATGGAGCATATCAACTACAAGAATGTATTACTGAGTTTTTTTGTCTCTTGAAATTGAGTCAGAGGACAGAAGTTGAACAGAATGTTTTTACCATTTGCTTTCTGTAACATACATTAAATTGCCACTGAAAAAATAAAAATATGATTTAACTCCAGTTATCAGACTTTCATTCCATACGTACCTTTTATTTTTTGAGATATTAAGGCAGAGGGGATTGATAAATATGCAGTTCTGAAGTATGCAGTAACATACTAAAGAAAATTTAAAATCAATTCCCTCATCACTCAATTTTTTGAACCTTTTCAGCCTACTAAGGTTTTATTAATGGACTAAAGAGGTGTAAATTTTCACAGACATACAACATTTGACTATAAAAAACAGACTGAGTATAAAAGAAAATGCAACTTTTCACTCCTCCACTATGAACACAAAAGCCTGGACCTCCTTATGATTTTTTTGGAACCACTTTAAATAATCTCCTAAATATCAGGAGAGACTACAGACTTATCTAGAGGAGCTGAAGATGGTAGATTCAGGGCACTGTAGTTCATTTATCTTTAAACTCCAGGTTCATTTGGGCTGAGGAAGATGGATAACAGGTTGCAAAGGCTGTGTTCACAACCCAGACCCCTGACAGATACCACTGAGTTTGCCTGACTGTGGAAAAGATTAGGCTAATAAAATCTGTAAGCATATGTAAGAGTAGACACTGACCCCAGGGGACTGATGATGAGTTTCTTTCTTCTGAGACTCTCAAATGAAAAAAGCACCTTTTATCAGTTCTGAAGGGCTGAGAAGTCAGATTTAATTATGTGGTTGTGAATACCATAAGACTTGTTTCTCACTTAAGGAGTGTGCTCAAGAAGAAGTCATAAACAGGAGGCTAAATGGTAGTAAGGGAGGTGCCAGCACTAATTAACACATGCAGCGTGTAAGGACAACAGCCTAAAAGTCTCTTTGGTTATGGTGAAAGCAGTGAAGAGAGAAATAGTTTCTATCAAAATAAAGAGTTTTTCTGATCCTGTAAAAGGAGTATATGTTGCTTGAAGAATAATTTTCAGTGGGCAAAACTGTGTACAGATCTTTCTCTGAATGGCAATAGGTCTCTGTGTTGTCATGGAGTGACCAAAATGGTCTATATAGTTGAATCAACAATTCTCAGAAGATACAATTTTTACTCCAGTAGGTGAATACCAAAGGCTCCCTGCTGTTCCTGGTGATTTTGTGTCATCACAAGAACTCAACACTGAGTTATTCTTACAAACATACATCTGAATCAATACAGGACCAATACAGCTACAGCTGCAGAAGAAAATAAAACATCCCAGGGTCCCTTTTCTGTCCTTCAGAAGGAATGGCATGCTCTTGAGAGCAAACTTGTGCCCTCATAGTCATGAGCTACCCCAGACCAGGTGGTTTTATCCATACTGTTTTCTACAAACACCCCCTGGCCCTCGCTATAACCTCAGCCACAACTGAGTGATACTTTGGAGGATATAGGCTGTCATGAAAACTGTGCAAAGGTGTGTGCTATCAGCCAGACCCTGGACTGTAAGAGAATATAGCCAAATTCTACATCATGGCCCTTTACAGCATCCTTCTACAGATGGAGCCTGCGGGACCACTAAGTCATGAAAGTTAAAAAGCAAGGAAGAAACAAGAGACATTTATTTGAAGACTTTGGATTAAATTATCTTCCTTGAACTCCCTATGCACTGTATTGCACCAAAGGAAAACTACTCAGACATTAATGAGAAAAAAAGGCCTTCCAAACACGGAGTCCTTGCCCTCTGTTTTGCCCTGCTGGTGTGGGGGTGAAGGAACCCTCAGAGGTTCCCAATTAAGTTCAAGAGATGATACTGAAGATCTTTTCTTTTATCTGAGCAAGCGAAAGACATGGAGTTAGCGGAATCTCCAGAATAAAGAATTTTTTCTGAAAGCAATTATCTTCCTGACAATAAGGATTCTTCCTGACACATGCCCTCAACACATGTGATGGGAAGTGCAAGCAAGAAGACCTTGTCACAAAAGAGCCATGTGGGATGGGGGACTAAACTGCTCTGAGGCAGAGAACTAAAAGGCTATTGGAAGCCACATGGCTTAACTCAAACAGAAAATCTCCTCTTTTCCCTGTTTGCCAAGAGGAAAGTTCTTGGCAACAAAAAAAGTCTAGGAAAACAAAGAAAATTGCTAAGTAACCAATGAACAAACTAACAAGCAAAATGACAGAAAAATGATCACAAGGCCAAAAGCATTGCAGCCTGTGATGAGAGCAGAGCTACATCTGAAGCCAAAGGCAATTGAAGCAAACCAAGAAAGAAGAAGCTCGCTCCATTCTTCACAATCTCAGTGCAGAGCACAAATAGAAATAGGGCATGGATATGCTGTTTAGGCAATCCAAAGGCAGATAGTAATCTGGTTTGAGAGCAGAAGGCACTTTATCATCCCCCAGTATATACACACACGGACCAATGCTGAATGGAGCAAGATGGTGTTTTAACGTAATATAAAAAGACTTGAGTTCTCCCTGTCAGTGTAAAACAGAATGCAACCTTAAGTATGGCCTCACAGTGGCTCCACCATAATTGCTTGTTCCCTGCTGTGTTCCCCATACAGCAGACCTAGTACTGACATCTGGTACTAATTTAGGGTTCATCTGTTCTAGAAAAACAAATATAATGTGGGGCCTCCTTGCAGCAGGCTTGCCCCTCAACTTGGTTAAACCACGTTCCATCTTGTAAAGTAGATGTGACATAACTGTTTGCATTTTGGCCCTGAACCACGCTACAGATGTTGCAATGTTCAAGAGCCTGAAGTGGCTTAAACTGCAACGCTTGGGATCTTCTAGGAAGCAGCAGCAATTCCAGCTCCTTTAAGAGAGTGGCGTTAACCCTTTCCCTCCACTCCAAAAGAATACTTCCATGTTGTTAAAAATACTGATCTGCACAAATCTGACACCAGGCAGTTTAATTTTGACCATGTTTTAAGATGCTCAGGTCAGAAAATATTGTGGGAAGTTTGTTTGACCCTGCACATAAACACATTTGCCATTTGTGTGAAAGGCTGTACGCCGCACTCTCAGGGAGACAAACAAATTCATTTGGACTTAAACACGAAAGAAATTTGTTTTGAGGCTAAATGAAGGGCTGTGTGAGATACACAAAAAAAGTACCTGAGGGGCACCCACCTGCCTTAGCAAGGGATTTATCCCAAATGCTTTTCTGAGCACCTGAATGTTAATTAAATTTCATTCTTGAACATTCCAGTGCGTACATCCCCACTTACTGCTCCAGGGACTGCATGCTGACAAGGCTGCTCCAGTTCCAGTTATTGCAGAAACTTCTCACGCTCTGCATGCTGTTCATTCTCATGTGGCATTCTCTTTCACTTTTTTCTCTCCAGCTACTGTTTCTCTTGCCAACAAAGATTAGCATAACCTTCAAGAAAATCTGGCAGAAGGTCACGGTCATTTCAGGGAGAAGTAAACAGAGTGAGAAAAGCATAGAATGGAATTACTAGAGGAGTGTAAGAACTCTTTGCCCACTATGTAGAGGCCATGCTGTCAAGCAAAAATATATTGGTATTTAAATCAGTTAAAACTTACGTAAACTCTGCTAGATAGCTGAGAAGTTGCATGGGTCTGCAATTCAGGACTGCATTAGACCTTAAAAATGTTCAAAACCTACAGCCTGTTACTCAATACAGATTGTTTTTCTATTAGTTGGGGTGTGAGCAGCAGAAGAAATAATTTGCAAATATTTGGAATGTTTCTATTTGTCATTTTTTAAATCAATACATATATCTTTCTATTCTCCATAGGGTTTTTCTCTGCCTCTTATGTAACTGGTAAAGCAGATTTTTTATTTTTCCTCTAAGAAAAAGAGAAGCTGATCATATCAGTCCAGGACTTTTTCCAAAAAACCTGGAGGCAGTGAGGTTTCCATACACCAGGGCCAAAATACAGATGTTTGGCCTAAAATTGGTTTTATTATTTTTATTTTGGATTTTGGAAAAACAAGCACACAAGTCTCCGCAAAAGAACACAAGTCCCCACAAAATAACACAAGTACATGTGTTCTCTCTATTACTCTGGAAGAAAATGTAGCAACCAAAAGGAACAAAATGAGCAGGCCTGCTTTCTCTAAGCAGTTCTTTCAGACATGGAAAAACCAAGCAGGCAGAAAACAAGTGTAATGAAGGGATTCTGACCCCACAAGAATGCCCATTTTTTCCAAATGAACCAAACAGTCTAATAAAGGATATTACCTTCCCCATAAATCTTGCTTCTCAGAAAATAAAGGCGTAATGATTTCAAAATACTCCCACAACAAGGAGTAGAACGAAGCCCTAGAGCAGCCAGGGCGACAAACAGGCAGAGACCAAAGGCAGAGTTCAAGCAGTAGCTCATGGTGAGAGGAAAGGGCTGGATATATGGCCCAGTAAAACCCTCCTGTTTGGAAGTTTCATGAACAATTACAGGAATGCATTGCTGCTTTTCACACACACTGCCTGAGGTGTGTGCTCTTCCTCTGGAGCTTGAACTTGGCTGACAATTCTTGACACATGATGGGATTGACTTGAACAATGAATAAAAGCTAGCTGAAACAGACACCGTGAAATATAAATAGAAGAGTTAGCAGCAGAGTTTCCATCAGAATTTGCAGAACAGTGTTTATAAGTTTAGCTGTATACATGTGGTTTTGCTATAGCAACAAAGATGAATAGTCATCATTTTTTGTGACCAACACCAAATCTAGTATTATCTGCATCCTTCCTTGTGAATAGAAATGATTTCACCTCTACATGAGGTTCACTCTGGTAGCCAAAACAGGGAAGGAATCTGTGATACTGAAGTTCATACACTGTGCACATGTGGGATTCCCCAGTGGTTAAGCTCAGTCAGTATCATAGCAGATCTTCCAGTTTCCCAATGACAAGTAACTGACTCAAGTGAGAAACTGCAAATATTAGTGCCTTGGTTTGAGAGGAAGTGAGTTTTTTGGGATGCTGTGGTCAAACTAATAGGTGCTCAGATTTGAATATTGGCATCTGGTGTGGCCCCTGAAGACATAGATATGCTTCTGAGAACACAGGGGGGTGAAAAGCAGAGAACTCTCAGGGGGAAGCTCTCTTCGGTTCCGTCAGTGAAAGAGCTCAGAGCTGCCCTGCCCAGCTGCAGGCTGAGCCGGGGGGGAGAAGCCACGAGGCCTGAGTGAGGTGGGCTGGGGCACTGGACAGAGAAGAGAGGTGAAGATCCCTGAAGGATAGAACCCTGAGAGACATCAGGCAGCCCCTCCTAGAGAGAGAGAGAGAAACCTTGAGCCACCTTGAAATTCTGTATCATGTGCTGGCAGCACAGCTGGCTGGGAAGGAGAAGGGGGCGCGGTGAGAAGGTGTCCGGCAGGGCCAGCGTGGGAGTTCTGGACAGGCAGAGCCTGATATTTTAACTCTTTTCTTAGATGATGGAAGCCTTACAATGCTGATCCTCCTGGAGCTGAATGAGAAGAAAGATAGAGATGGAATAGCAGGAAATGGGCAAGTGTGATGCAAGTTTGTGCAAGTGAAGGATGTCCGAGAGAAACTGAGAAGAATTCTAGGTGGGAGGAGGTGATGGAGTGGCCTTTGGCTGGACTTTTCTTGTATAGCCATGGACAGATCCATTTTTCCTGTGACACAGAAACTGCATTTAGGGGGGAGGCAATGGCTCAGAGCCAAGAGAGTGCAGTGATGTGATGTGAATGAGTGGCGTGAACAGAGAGGACCGGTGAGGAGGGTGGTGGTGCCCTCGATCTTCAGTGAAGGAGAAGATCTCTGTTTTCGAGACCCCTTGGCCCCAGGGGGTTAAAATTTGGGGGGGACAGATGTCCCAAAAGTGAGAGACTGTGCTCTTTTTGGAACTGGGCAAAGCACCCTTAAAAGGAAAACCCCAGAACAGCTCTGGTCCATGCACAGTGGTGAGAGCACTGGGCAGGGAATGAAGATGTCAGGATGGCAATGTGGTGCCATGTGTGACACAGAAACACACGAGGTTTCAACTGTGTTTCCTGGGGAAGCCCTTGGTGCAAGAGGGACTCCTCTCATCTTGATGAACTGAAAATTGATTATCTGAAGGGTAGTGATAGACTGAGTTAGTGATCTGAGGGGTGGTAACTAAATTAAGAATCCAAAGTTTTGTCCTACTGTGATGTATTAATAATTTAGTGAGAAGAGGAGGAATGTTTTTGGGATGTTTTCATTCTGGGTTCTGTGTGTATTTCTTTTTATATATAGTTGTAGGTGAATAAAGTATTAAGGAAAATTTATTTTCATGGGGGCACTGGCATTGCGCCAGCATCAAACCATGACAATTAGTCTGTTTTCACTGTACATTTTGAGAGTCTCTAGAGTCTATTGCTCCCAGCTGGAAGTATCAAATAACTACCTGATAGTGTGTGAGGCATCAGAAAATAACAGCCTGTAAGAACTAATCTATTAGTTTAGCAGAGGGAAATTCAGAGAGCTGATGTTCGGCTCAAACTAGAGTACACAAAAGTGCCCCAGAAATATCTTGGGCATATGCCTAAGATGTATTCCACAACAGGATGATTTCTCCCATCCAACAGGAAGCACTAAAGGCAATTAAAGAGCTTTGAAGACATGATTATTTATTTATTTCAGGTGATTTTTCAGCCACTAAAAATATTAATCAACTGGGCAGCTGAGAAAAGGATAAAAAGGCTACCCCAGCTGATACTTTAAAAACCTTAAACTTCCTTTTTCAAGCAAAATTAAAAAGCAGGCAGAAGACAATGGAGTTCAATAGTAGGGGTAGTAGGTGAAGAAAGAGAAGATTTTGGTTCAATAAAACAGCAGGATAACCTCTATAGAAATAAAAGATTGCATGGTATCATGGCTTTAATTTCAGCAAAATAGGTACCAGGGCTCTGGTTGACAGATGAAGTAGTCAGGAAGACTTAATCTACTCAAACTACATGAAAGGAGAGAATCATGATGACAGAACAAGACATACATATCCAAGCACATAGGCCAAATAAAAACATCATTTTTTATGACAAAACAAAAAGCGAGTAAGTATGCTGAGAGGTAATATGAGTACTAACTATCGTGTGGAGCCTGGAGAGTCAATAAGGGTAGTTGGAAATGGCCATGTAGGAGAAAAGAAATTATGTGATTAATAATAGAGAAACCTGATGGGGTAAGTCCAATGGATTTTGGAGGATTGTATTTCATGTCTAATGTGTTCCATAAAAGCTACAGTGGAAAATCAGATAAGGTGGTGGTGATGTTTTGCATCCAATGTCCTGCTATATGATTAGGAAGTCATAGATGACTGAGTGGGCTCCACAGTGTTTGTGCTTAAGGTACTAATTAGCTAAACAAACAAAATCAAGCTAGAAGGTCTCTTCAACAGCTTGCCACATTTCACAACAGTGGAGGAGCTTCCCCTCAAATATCTGGTTATTAAGAGCAGAAGGGAAAATTCTGTTACCTAAAGTGACTTTCATCCTGCAGATCATTTTCTCAGTCTACAAAGCCAGCGTAGACTTCAGAAATTTCTAGAAGTAATGGATTTTTTTTCTTAACACAGAAATCCTGTATGGAATATCAAGTAACTCAGTAATGTCCATTATCAATTACTCACCATAATGGACCTCATTATGATAAATAAGGAACAGTTAATGGCTTTTACAAAAATTGAAAAATTGAAAAATTGCCCAATGAAATGAGGTTTGATTTATTTAATGCAAACAGGATATGTCACCAACCTGAAATATCTCTTGTTGGATCTTTTAAAACCTGCAGGTTTTTGAAACTGAGAGGAACAGTTGAGTTTAGAGTTGGGAAAATCCATTTAAATGAAGAAGTGTTAAAAGAACTGGGAATTTTTCAGGAGCATCTTGCTGGATGCCCAAGAAGCCAAGATCCCTCAGATTCAAAAAATATACTTCAATGAAGAAGATCCTCTTAGTGAAAGCAAGCACATAAATTTTGTATTTACACCTATATGCATACACAAGCATATGGTACACGTGTGGATGGAGAGGGAATTAAAAATAACAATGAAACTATAAAATACAAATAGAAGTAAGGGGGTAATGAGGTTAGTAACTCGAATTAATGAGTTTTACTAAATCAACAATTTTTCAATGATAAGGCAATTAGAATTATTCCAGAAGCAATAAACTCAGTGAATTAATTATAAGTTAATGGCTAGGTTCAGACAGTGGGATGGTGAAGTGGGATCGAGGAAAAGCAGGAATGTATTTCAGTGGAATTTGGAAGGAAACAAGCTTTGTAGCTACTTCTGAATGTATTACTGATAGATCAAATAATTAGCCATGCATAACAAAGCAGGATGTGAAGTAGTCTCTGTGACAAATAAACATTTACAAACTCAGATATTTTAGGTTCAAGAGTCTTACATCAACCAGCTGAGGAAACCTCTAAACCATTAGTATAATTTTCTGGCAAACATTAAAGGGCAATTAAATACAAAAAATAAAGACTGGAAAACTGACAGCATTGTCATTGAAAGAATCTTGCTGTTAATCTTCATTATTCTGAACAAAGAAAATGAAATTTACTAAAGCAAAATGCTGACAATTTAAAAGTTTATCTCAGATGCAAAATGTGAACTGCAGACATCTGAATAGTGAAACTGTTAAAAGTATTAATGATAAAATTATTAAAAGTATTCATAACATGGCCTTAGAAGATAAAATCAAATGAAAATGAAAAATAAAATCACCAGAAAGAATCTCATTGATTGTTATAAAGATAAACAAAATAGACATATAACCCTTGCAAAGGTGCTGATGAAAATAGGTGCTTCATTAAAATAAATATCTGAAATTCACATCTTAGTATTATATAGCAGTCAAAGACAGTAAGTTTGAATTTGAAACACTAAACTGAAACTCAGAATTAAGTACCAACTCCAATAATTACATAATAAATGCACAGATATTTTTCATTATCCAATCCAATAAGATGTTCCGTTTCTTTCCACCCTTGCCTCTTGGAAATTGTAAAGGTAAGTTTCAAAAATTTAAGCAACATCCACTTGGAAAAGCACATAAAAACTGGTAGTAAAACAGACCCACCAAGAGGGCTTGTGGACAGACAGAGTAACATGTATGAGTCTAAATCAGGGTTCTGTTGTGGCATTTAAAGCAAATATCCCATTTATCCTTGCTTACCAGGCATCAGTTCTGATTGTGAAGCCAACCTACAGTACAGAACAACTGCTGATGAGGTGACTGCATTATTGTGAAGTCTTCCAGGTTGTACCAAAGAAACACACAATAGCACAATGCCCTGGTACTGCTGATATCTAAAACCCTGCATCAATTTTCATACAATACAAAATGACAGAATTTGTCCATGCCTTTATGTGGCTGTTGTACACTAGCTCTCATGACTGTGCAACTGGACTTCATCTATCCAACTTTTCTGCTGCCTCAACATCCCATCTTTTTCACCTGACCTTGATATTTTTGTCCCTGTGCTCAGACTCTTTGAATTATCCTCTCTTTCCTCCTATCCCATTTTAAAACGCTGTTTTCCGTAGTGCCAAGGGGAAGGTCCTCAGATGACCCTTCAAGATGTCCTCTAAGCCTCCAAAGACACAGCACCTGTCAGCCTGCACTGGGACAGGTTCAAACATTCCTCCCACAGCAGGATTCCCCAGCAGAATCATCATAGCTGGTTGTACAACAGCTACTGGCTCTGAGAGAATTGTGATTCCTTGAGAGCGAGAAGGGCTGGAGAAATTGTGTAAACAGTAGCCTGTATGACACTTTTGGTCTTCTTCCAAAATCCTGCTCCCTTGGCCACTCTGCGTGGGCCAGCTGCAGGAGACAGCAAAGAAACATCAGCTGAATCCTGACATGGGATCAAATCAGAGAACCTTTAGGGGTTGGAATAGACCTTAAAGATCCCCCAGTCCCAAACCCTGCTGCCACGGGCAGGGATACCTCCCACTACAACTGGCCTGGAACACTGCCAGGGTCAGGGGCAGCCACATCCTGGCCCTGGGCAACCCATTCCAGTGCCTAACTCACTCATAGTAAAGAATTTCTTCCAAATCTCCAACTTAAATTTCCCCTCTTTCAGTTTGTACCCATTACTCCTTGTCCTATCACTACAGTTCCTAGCAGAGTCCCTCTCTGACTTCCCAGTAGTCCCATTTAACACACCGGAATGTTGCTGTGAGGCCTCCATGCAACTACCTCTCCTCCAATCTGAACAGACCCAATTTTCCTAGCTTGTCTTAGAGGAAAACTGCTCCAGTCCCCTTATGAATTTGATGGAATTGTTCCAACATTCCATGTCCTTCTTTTGTTGGGAAGACCTGAACAGTTCCCAGTACTCCAGGTGGGGTCTCACTCCATCCTCAGTACTCAGAAACATCCAAATTGGCCCAGGGAAGTGAGGCATGTCAGCAGGATTTACACAGCAGGGCATCTTCTGGGGCGTCTTCAGTCCTCTCAACAATTGTGGTGTGTGAGAACTGCTGCCCTGGCATTTTGGGAGTTTCAGTCCTCAGTGGAGCAGGCTATCTTACTAAGGAATATCTGAGTGGTGGGCATATTTGCTACCCTTTTCTATTTCCTATTCATTCCCAGCCCCCCAAATCTCTCTCCTGCTTCATCATCTGGCAATTTATAGCCCATTCTCAGAGAATAAAAATTTGTTGTTTGAACACTTTTGCTGACACATTTCTGTTCAGCTGCAGGTGTTCCACCTACTCAGATTTTTGGCTGTCGCTTGCAGCTACATGCCTGGTCCATGGGCTGTTGAACAGTGGTCCCTTTCTGACTTTGCAGGGGAATAGGCATGCAGAGAGCTTGGCTCCTGAATGCTCTGTGAGTGGGAGGATGGAGCTGGTTGCTGGGACTGAGGAGGTCCAGCTGTGAGGACCTTCAAGGCAGGGTGTGCAAGCCATGGGGTGTTAATGGCCCATCATGAGACTGGAAGGGCGTAGCTGCTCTAGGAATAGGTGCTTCAGCCAAAAGCATAAACACAGGATGGATTCATCATTTCACTAAAGTAGCCAAAAAAAAAAAAAAAAAGGGAACAGAAGGAGAGCAGCAGCAGCTCTTGTTCCAGTAGGGGTAAAAGGGCTCCTGTTTGAGGGTACCTTTCTGACCCACATTGAATAATCAGATGGGTCAGCCCAAGTGTCTTAGACAGTCATGCAAAACCAATACTGGCTTTATCCAGCTTGCCTTCCCTCACACTCCTTTATCCCTTGCCATCTGCCAGTGAAATGAAGAGCAAGCAATGCCCCTCCTCTTCTCTCTTGTTTTCTCACTTCTTGCTTTCTGACATATTTACTCCATCTTGTCTAAGAGCCAAAATATCTAGCATTTATCCTATCATTCATTAACAACTTTGTCTCATCAGTGGAGCAAAGAAGAAAGTGTTTAGCATTCAAAAACAAAGTTAAAAGTACCATTGTAGTATACTCATACAGCTCTACTTGAAAAAGAACAAGTATCTTCAATTTTGGCATAGTTTTGAAGTATTTGACTTTTCAACTCTAACACCCTTGCAGTATTTTTAATGTAATTTCCTTAAATTTGTCTTGTAAACTAGAAGTGTGACCTGAAGTAATCTATTGGTCCTCATCTGAATCACAACTTTTAGAATCACAACACAGTCATTTACAACCTGAGCTAATGCAATAAACAGCAGGAGAAGAAACTGAGAAAGTGAGAGTTGGAAATGACCTTTAAAACTCATCTAGTTCATTCCCTCTAGGGACATCTTTCACTATCAATTTGCTCAAAGCCTCATTCAACCTGACCTTCAACACTTCCAATGATGGGCCACACACAACTCCTCTGGGCAACCTGTTCCAGAGTCTCATTACTGTAATTGTAAAAAATTCCTTATGTCCAAGTTAAATCTATCACTTTAAAACCACTGCCCCTTGTACTGCTTCTAAGACCTTGGTAAAATTCTGATTTGCTAAAGCAAATTGCTTAAACCTATGTTCACTAGGGAGGTTCAGCCTTAGGCTCCACTCTTTCTTTTTCCACTCAACCTTCTCCATGACATTTTGGGAGCAAGAGCAAGATTATGGTGAGTACAGGTAGGCAGTGGATATAATTACAGCAGGTGAGGGAGGAAAATGCAGATACCCAAAGTAGCTGGCTAAGGCAGGATCAGAAGCAGTGCAGGTCAGCACTATGTAAAGGCAAGAACAACTGTACTTATCTGTGCAATGCAGACACAGCCAGTCATTGCAAGCCAGCGTGGAAAACAGTAAAATTTTGCATGGTGTGGATGTTCTTCATGCAGTGTCCTGAAAACAATGAAAACAGGTATTTCCTCAATGAGACTGAAGATGTTTCAAACAGTATAAATTGCTCATCCACTCTGAGCAAACTAAGCATGCCTTAGACACAGAGGATGTTCATAAACTGTGTGTGAAAGTTTGTTAACAAAACTCTACTGACAGTGTGTAAATTAAGAGTATTCAAATAATTATAAGTTGTCCAAAACTGAACAAATTTTAAAGGACAAGTAAATGATCTATCCCTAAAATTCAAACCATCCTTCTCTCACATAGCAATTCCCTGCTCCAAAGACTCATGATCATCATTGTCATGGCAACAAGCGTAAGATGAGGTGTAAAACTTATCATCCATTAAACTAAAACTCAAAATGAACAAAACCAGCTCTGGTCAGACAAGGAGATTTCAAATCCAGCAGTTTAATTCTAGCAAAGTTAATAGCTATACTTTAAAAATCACCTTATAATGGAAAATGTCAGAATTTTCTTGCATACAATGCTGCTAACATGTCAAAAGAGCTTCAGCTATCTGTATAAATTTCTGCAGCATGAACCTAAATGACAATAATTTCTTTCATGCTGTACAAAACACTAATAATTTTCTTCCATTTTTCAAATCACAGTAAGTGTTTAATACTGTATTATTTGATATTTATTTCTTCTTACTGTTCGTAGCACCTTGGGTACAAATTTGTGTCAAAGAGAATCACTGACTCCAAAAGGACAGATTGTGTTTGCAGATTCTGTGATGGGAAAGAGTAATAGAGGTGAAAGGTAAGGTGAAATCAGAATGGAAAGAAAAAAAATAGATTTGAATTAGAATGAACTTGTATGCCTCAGAGACATCACAGCAGATAAAAATATGAGAGATAAGAAAGGAAGATAATTTAGTCTGGAGCATTTACAATTTTTTTTTTAACTTATCAAACAATTTCATTAAAAAAAAAAAAAGTGGATTAGTTTATATCAGCACATTTACATCCAGGATTGTTTACATCCATTTGAATCTGTACAGAGATGTATTTAAAATAGCCAAGGATCTCATCACACACTCTCAAGTCCTACATGTAATTGCATTCTCCTGCTCCAAACCTGTGTATTTATCTGAGCCAAAGGTGTCTTCCAGCACATAATTCCTGTTCTAAAGTTTCTCTTTTTTTGAAAATAAACCAAAGCAAATTACACAGAAGAACTTGCAACTGAATCACCCCACTTGAACAAGTCTAAATTAACAATGACTAAAAGGAACTCATAAAATAGTGAAAGTAAGGCTAATACTCAACTGATAAAAAGGTAATTGTGTCCTCTTACTTTTCCATATGGTGAAGTAATCTTCAGGATCTATGGAGTAAATCTTTGGGCATTTTTTTAATTGACTGAAGAGATTTCTTTGAGAGAGAAGTTACATAGGATTTTCCCTTGGGATATGTTAGCTTGAAAATTGATATAATTTCATTTTTAAATAGAGGAAAAAGGGATGAGAGTTGGTTTTTCTACTAATTACCTTGACAGTTTTGTCTTTGTGAGCTTACAAACCAACTTAATTATCAAGTAGCATTTTATTATTACCAAATTAAGCAACAAATAAATGAAAAGGACTCCTTTTTATGGTATCAATCAAGCCTGTCAGCTCAGCAAATTTAAATAATCAGAATTAGCATCCTAAATAATTACAAATGAGTCACATTAATCAAAAATACTTCTAATATCACTTCAGGAAATAAAGTTACATCACACTTATTAATACCAGCATGAGAAGCTTCACAGCCAAAATATCTGAGCTTCACCAAATATCACAAGTTTCACCATAGCAAAATATCTGAGCAAAGAAGGCTTGAGTCATTAGTTCAGATTCCAGAGAGTGCATGACAATTATTTTGAAACCTGAAGCAATACTATAATAGATTGCTAATCTGAAGTCAGATTTCATACTTTCCCTTTAGTGTCTTAAAGATAGGTATTACTTTAAACAAGGTGAAGTTCATTTGATCTGCATTATATATGGGCATTCAGAGCTTAAGAAATTAACAATCATCACAAAAAAAAAAAAGAATAACAGATATATATTGCAAGGGAAAAACCCCTAAATTCCAAGTCAAACATCAAGTAGGATTTTTTGTTTAATTTTTATTTCTAGTATCAGTCACTGAATAATCAATTCAAAGACAGGACTCAGTTTACTAAATATAGAATATATCTAAACTAGAAATATTCTCCTTGAATATACTCCTAGAAGTACAGAACTGGCTATAATATGAAGCCTTAAACACATGTAGAAAGTAGCCAGGACTGGCTTGAACCTCATGTGGTAACGATATTGTCAGGTAAATGGCATTTCAGTTCAGCATTTTCAGTTAATTGAAATCAGCATTTATTTGAAGGTTTTTAAGTCAAAAAACATGATAATGCCCAGTCTTGGCTGTGTATTCAGATACAGATAAAAATGGGCACTTTTGAAAATAAGCTTGATCAAAACTAGGTTTTAGAAACATAATATGCATGATCTAACATTACTGTAAAGAAATTGGAAACAAAGGATTGCACCTGCCTCCTAAGCAGTATTTTTCAAGCTTTATGATGGTTCTGTAACAACAAAGAATACTGGCAGAAATATTTTTCAAGGTATCTCTGTAAATCTCACCAGTGTCAAGTGAAATGTACAGATAAGGGTACTGGCAATGAAATTAATCTCACACACTCTTTCTCGTTTCAGTGATACAACCAGAACTAATATCCCAGCTGAACTAAAATGCATTCTCAAGGGCTTTAGGAAATAGAAGGGAATAGCTTAATGTCTGTGGCTCGAGAGAACGAGTGAAACCCTCTCATTTTTCTGTCTCTACAATCTACTGTGTAAGTAATTTTGCAGAAGATGCTACAGAGACAGGATTGAAAAATCAGTGCAGTGCATTGGTGTGCTGGTTTTGACTGGGGTAGAGTTATTTTTCTTCACAGTGGTTGGTTGGTATTTTGGATTTGTGCTGAACACTGGCTTGATAGTATAGAGTTGTTTTTGTTATTGCTGAGCAGGGTTTGTACAGAGCCAAGGCCTTTGGTCTTTCTCATGAGGCTGGTGAGGAACTGTGGGGGCATGGGAGGTTGGGAGGAGACAGAGCCAGCACAGGTGACCCAAAATGACCAAAGGAATATTCCAGACCATATGGCATCATGCTCAGTGTATAAAGTGGAGGGAAGAGGGAGGAAGGGGGGATGTTCAGAGTGATGGTTTTGTCCTCCCAAGTCACCATCTCATGTGATGGGGTCCTGGTCTCCTGGAGATGGCTCAGCTCCTGCCTGCCCATGGAAGAGATGACTTAATTCTTTACTTGTGTGCACAGCTTTTGCTTTCCCTGTTCAACTGTCTATATCTCCACCCATGAGTTTTCCAGCTTTCACCCTTCCAATTCTCTCCCTGATCCCACTGGTGAGGGGTGAGCAAGGGGCTGTGTGGGGCTTGGCTGCTGGCTGGGGTTAAACCATGACAATAGGGAATAATTCCAGGTTGATTTTTATGGAAACTAAGGGCAAAATGCTAAACTCCCTGACATCAGCAGTAAAATGTGCATTTAATCCCAAAGAACCTTCACCTTTAGCTGAAGACTTTGTCCTCTGCAGCATGACTACAATAATGAGTGGTAAAAATGTGCATCTCACTTCTGTCTGTATCAAACAGGAGACACCAAAACAGTGCAGATAAAACTGTACTTCAGGTGAAGGGATAAATTTCTCCTTGATTTCTAGTGAACTTCTCAATTAAGGTTGATTCTAACGGCTCTTTGTATTGCACTCAAGTTCTGGCCAAAGTCCTAAATAGTTCTTTTAGACCTAAATAGTTCTTTTAGTCCTAAATAGTTCTTTTAGTTGCTCTGAAGATAATAAAGCATTTTTGTTGCTGCAGAAAATTCAGCAGCAACTCAAGGCTGAGAGACTCATTATACAGTAATAAAACTCATGAGATGATTATTTAAAACCCCTAATATCCAGACTCTTGGAAACCTAGGAAAGAGCAAACCAAGTGCAGTTTGACACTTGCTCAATTATGGCTTTTAAGTGACAAGATCCAAGCATCCTAAAAAGGAATTATTAAATTTCAAATCTAAAAACTATGAAATTTACCTTAAAGTGTCATTTGAAATGGTCAGCTAAAATATACCACAGTACTATGGCCCTAATGAGTAGAAAAAATACATTATGGAACTAATGTATTCCACACATTTACAATATTTTCTTTTTCAAATACAAAAAAAACCCAAGAAGCCCTAAAAACAAAGCAAAAAATCATACTTTCAGGTTTTTGAGGTAGAGGTAATTTCTGAAGAATTTGCCAAGATGTTCTGCAGGTTTTTTTGCTGGTTCTGCATTTTAGCAACAGAAGCAAAAATGATTCAACAGTTTAGTGGAAAATCAATTATAAATTATGTGAGGTACCTCCAAAATTTTCCACAGGAATGGGAACATATCCATTCATTTTCTGTAAAACAAAATGGAAAAGTTTCCTGCAAATTTCTTCCAATTTTTCACCTCAATTTTAAGCTAGACTCCATTATATTCTTATTTCATTTGGGCTTAAGACATCTTTTAATGAGACGGTTTTGTTTGGTTTTCATGTCATGTTTTCCCATTTCATTGAGGTGGTAATTTTACTTAAGTAATGCCCATGAAATCTATTACCTTCAGTCCTCCTGAAATGGATTATCCTTAGCAGTGAATACCACAGAGAGATTTTGGATATCTGGACAACACAGGTTGTTTGAATAGTTATTAAAAAAAATAAAATAAATTAAAAAAACCCAAGAGATTTCATGTAATGTTTGTTAGGCTTTTGATGTGTGATGAAGGCCAGAAAGAGGAAGGTGAGAATTTTGTATTTCAAATTGCCAGAGAAGTAGAAAAGTCTGGAAATATGGAATAAATTTATGTGCCTTGTCTGCCTGAAGAAATAGTACTCATTCAGGTAATCTAAATATCTATTTTATGAACATTCATAGCCCTCTTCAAATAAAGAAAAATCCAGTTCAGTTGTAATTGGAGTCCATTTAAGCAAACAACAACAACAAAAAAAATTTCTTCCTGATTAAAAATAAGCTTCCATTTTTCTAATTTACCAAAAAAAAAAAAAAAAAAAGCAACCAACCCAAACAAAGAAACAAACAAAAAACCCTATTATTAAATGCCCTGGTTTTTTTCACACAGGAGTGTAAAAGAACATGTTAAATACAAAACAGGAGCAAATTAGAGGGCTTCCTCCCCCTCCATTGATCAAACATAGATTTAGACTTTATATGTCATAGACATGAAATAAGCAAAAATCCATGCAGTTTATATGCCAAATGACTTCATATTTAGAAAATTAAGCATTTGACTTGACAGGTCATTCACTTCAAGTGTCAAGAAAAGGAAGGAATTGCCCTGGTGCTTAACATAATTGATTCAAAAACAATTCTCCAAATCATAGGAAAATCAGCCTGCATTCTAGGCCATGAAGGCAGCATCATCTTCCAGGTGGTAACCTGCCCTTACAAGCCTACTCTTACAGCTTCAGGTCTTCAGGGACTGGAGTATCAGTTGTCACCATCAGCCCACTGCCTCCACTAGCAAAAGTTAACAGAATCCTTTGGCTCAGGTTTAATTTACTGCACCTATTCCTAGTCTGGTGTAAAACCTGTGCTTTTCAATGCCATTTCAAAGTTCATTGTTTTTTGAATACTTACACTTTGGGTGACTTCAGTACTTACACTTTGGGTGACTTCTTCCAACACATGTATCTTAATTCTTGTTTTGAAGAGAACAAAAGTCAGGGATCTGCCTTTCTTCAAAAATTTCAAAAGAAAAAAAAAATAAGAAAGCAGCAGCTCTTATTAACTCCAGACAGAATAAAAACAACCCTTTTGCCTAGACGTCTCAAAATGATGCTATGCCTTAAAGTTCCTTCTCCAGATCATCTTTCATATTCCACCTTTTCTATACTTGTTGCTAAATCCTTGATCCAGGCCCACATCATCTCATCTAGGGATTCACTTTATCCAACTGTGGCCTGCTAAAGATTTAACTGATCTAAACTGCTTGTATTTGCTGTCTATATATAGTTAGGGTATATAAACTGATGTGTTCAAAGACAGATTTATCCCAGCCCAGAACAGAGGTCTCAGATGGCAAAGACACACGCAGAGCCTGGATGTGAAGGTCTGGACTCAAGCCCAGCCCAAAGGTTGTGCCTGGCTTCTGGGGCTGAATAAACAGATTAGCATTATTCATACTGATTAGAAAGAAGGCAAAAGGGATTAACAGGGAAAAGATTAAGTTTTCATTTATCCATAGCAGATTTGAGGTAATATCTGGAAATAGGTAGAGGGAGACAGTAACTAAAGTCAGTAAAGTGAAGCACTTTTTAAAATATCTGCTTGGAGTGTGACCTTCACACTATTTAAGTCTAGCACTAGTTTGCAAATTCAGTGTCTATTTTCATATAAAAATCACATGGAGATATTATAATAAGTATGATCACTATCCAAAGGACAACTACTACAACACAGCTCTCTCCTCCCCTTCTTTTCTATTGATGTCCAATGCCCTTTTTAACACTTTAGAAAAAAAATTCATGTGGCTTTCAGGAAATCAATGTTTTGGTTCTCTGCTAGGCAACGATATACATGGTTTCTCTTAATGGTTTTCTTTTTATTTAATCATTGTCACTGGCATGTCTCATGTGTCCTACCACTGAAACTGCATCATTAAGCTGGAAAGGTCAACCATGAAGTAAAATTTTAAACTGAGTTAAGCACTGTTCATTTATATCATTCTATAAAAATATGTAAGAGACATTCAGCACACTGAAGACCTATCTAACCTTTCTTTTATCTTTCCTCTTTACAAAACTCTCCCAGACTGGTGTGCCCCAGGGGGTCTCTGTTACAGTTTCTGTGTTTTTTGCACCTCTAATCCATTGTGTCTCTTTCAGTGGCCCTGGTTAAGTCTTAAAACCTTGAAATGACACAATATTTCAAAAACGAGGCATTTATTTTCCCTCCATCCAGGAGGAGATTGAGCCAGTGGGTCTTTGAGACAATCTATGCAAGACTGACTTCATGGAGGAACTTTTACCCGTGTTCTCCCTGGAACAACATCAGGACTAGTAAGTGCAGAGTCATCTGCAAGTATGTTAATCATCTACACAGAACAATAAATTCATGAAGCAATGATCTTCTGTGCAGATCTAGTTTATCCAGCAGCCAATCATCTTCTACATGAGGAGCCCAGAAAGAAGTGTTGGAGAGCCTTTTTTAATTCAGGCCTTTCCACCTGTCTCTCTGTTTAATACTGAGCCTTGTTCTGTATTGGAATGTACAATATTGCATCCACAAGTGTAGGTACAGACAGCTGTAAGACCATGATCTGCTGGACCTCTTTAATCCAATCAGATCAGCATGAGTAATTTCTCAGAGAAAAAATACTATACAGCCTTGGCACCTGAGGTTACTCACCCCGAAAAGCTCCCCGAGACCATGAACTTTCCCCAGTAACCTTAGTACCAGTAGAAAATGTTCCTTTACCACCTTTGTTACGCAGGAAGATAGTTCCTGGAAATCTCAGAAATATTTGCTAAGCTTTACAGAATTGCTATGATGCTCTTCAAAAGTCCTGCTTTCAAATAAATGCAAAGCAATTTTTTTTGCTTCATTCTTCAGTATATAAAGCTCCATGAACTGCAAGACAAAGCCTAATTCTAGAATAGCTTCATTATTAGAAGAATTTTAGTAAAATTACTTTATCAATATATTAAATTACAGTAGATTGCTAGTTTATTATGATACACTAATTTTTTTTTCACAGAAAGCATGAATTTCAAATGCTGTGTAGGGTGTTAATTCATGATTGTTCATAGACTCTGTATTGAACATACTTATCTCTGAATTTATCCCCAGAAGAGCAAATGGGAAGGTTGAAGGCTTAAAGTTCATTCACTCTATTATACAGAGCATCTCCCCTGAAATCAAGAGTTTTGTGTAAGCACTGAGTTACTTATTTATTTCTTAAACTAAAGAATATATTTCTCTTGTTTTCAAGTGGAAGGCATAGTCATAGTACAGCTGACTTTTGGCCATTCTGCATAAGGCTAACACTGTTTCAGCTGCTCAGCTTCTAGAAGTGAGGGAAAATCTATTTATGTGACAGTGATGATTATTGCTTAATTATCCAATTTATCAAACAATAACCGCAGACAGCCTAAGAGGCAAATTCTAACCCACCCCCAAATCAGCATAATGCCCATCACTTGAAATCCTATAGGATTATATCCTATCAATTTTTGCATGAAATGGAAACCAATTCAGCGGTATTCTCTTGTCAAAATGGGTAGGCAGAGATGCTTCCAAGTAATTTTTCCCCCCCCCCAACACTTACATTTTCTTTTAATTCTTCCATCAGTTAGTTAAAAGGGCCAAACTGAAAATGGTTTTGTTCTGAATCAGGTACCAAACTCAGAGTACCCAAGATAAATCTGCCTCCTGTTCCTACTGCCCCTTTACCCATGTACTGAACTATTGATATTTGGTTCACCAAGCAGCTCCTTTCTCTCTCTCTGATCCCATCACCTCAGACTTCTTACCTGAAGGCCACTATTTCCTCCATGTAAGGAAAGGCCCCATCTTTTCTCCCACATTCCCACCTCTTCTGACACCACTCAAAATTGTTTTGGCAATTTGATAAAAATTCAAATTGGATGGCAACTTTGATAAAAATTAGTTCATACAAATCATTCAGCTCTTTGTATCTGGCATAGCCAAAAAGAAAAAAAAGGAATGATGAAAGGAAGGATACTAGATGGAATGATGAAAGGAAGGATACTAGACTTAAAATCATCACAGCTCCAAAGCAAACACTAATTGTCTTTAATCAGCTTCCAAGAAGCATTATAGAACACTTCTAGCCATTAAGCCTAGATGCAAGAACCACCATCCTAACAGAGCCTTATACCATGTGAAATGGGACTTCTCCATAAAATATTTAATAAACCCTACAAAAGTAGAATAGCTGATAATGGACTGCCTCTGAAAATCTGTGAAAGGATTTAGTCATTAAATTTCATTGTTTTGTGACTTCCAAAACAGATTATCCAAACAACATACCTGATTTTTTCATTCATTTGCAAAAATAATTATTTCCATGGCCATTGAGATGAACAGGTTTCAATTCACATTAAAACTCCTGAAAGGTCAATGTGGATAAAGAATTACTGTAATTATAAGTATCTATATAGCATTTAAATCTTGCCTATGTTACTTATACCTTCATCCTTCATGAATTATTCTATGTAAAAATCTCTCCCAAATAAGCTAGATACTGAAAAAAATCTTGCTGTAGATAGACAGACTCTTTAATGCAACTTCTGCTTACTTTATTCATCCCAAAGAAAGAAATGCAATAAAATTCCAGCATTCTACATAATGGCACTTGCATAAATCAGGCTGGATTTTACCCTAAAGTTAAAATGAAGTAAGTCCCGGAAGAAAAAAAAAATAATATAAAACATATCCATCAATCAATAATGAAAAATCTCCTTAGTTTCCAAAGTCTACCTTAAAAGCTATGGATATTATTTGGTTTCTCTTTATAAAGCTAGATATTTCTCTTAAACTCAATAAGAACTGTGAATTTCCTAAAAATACTTATATAATATACCAGAAAATGTTGAGGAAAAAGTAAAATCCCTGTGAGCTGAAATTTAATAGATTGCAGTTGGTTGCTCCAAACTGTTTGTGGTCAAAAGCATTTTAAAAGCATAGTGTTACTACACGACGATTAAGTCAGGTTTTCTCTCCTTTGTTGTTTGTTTTTTTTTTTTCTTTTTGTTTTGTGGATTGCTTTGGTTTTGTTTTTGTTTTGTTTTATTTTGTTGGGGGGGTTTCAGGGGCAGGAGGGTGGGGAGTGGGTTTTAAAATCTCCAGTGTTATTTTTTACCAGGAGTTGTCACCTTTAGCAAGCCTTACGTTAACCCAGATGCCAGATGGTAATTTCTCTAAACTGTTTTTGTGTGCCTGTCTTTCCTGGAGCACCATGGCAGCCACAAGCCCAGTTTCAGATGTTCTGAGCACCCAAAGCTCCAGTTAAATCAGGGGGGGCTGTGGATACTGGGTGGCCTTTAAAAACAAGTTATAAGGCCATGCTGCTGACATAGAGAGAGGAGCCCTGGAAGCTCCTAGCTCAGAGAACACCCATTGACTCATCTGGTATTTCCATACATGAAAGATTGGAAAACTGCTTTCTATTCTCAAATCTTACAAGATTCCTGGACTACATTCAGCCTTATTATGAATTCTCTTAGTTTCCATCTCCCAAATACACTTACGCATTTTAAAGTAAATTAAAACTAACCTCTGTGGTTTTGTGCACTTATGTGTGTCCATACATAGACACACACATTCCTCTGTACTGTACTGTATTTTGAGGGAGCAAACAAATTCCTTCTGCTACTTAGGGACCAGCCCTAAAGAATGGAAACAAGATGAAAAAAGAGTTGATCTGTCACCTGGAGATGCAGCAAGACAATGACCTTGGAATTATTCCCTGGCCACAATATCACCAATGTCATTTTTATGAGATTTTTGAACTTGGAAAATCTGGAAAAATGTCCCCTCTACCAAAACATTGTCCTGTTTTTGACAAATTCACAGTATTGTGAACTTTTGTTGTTTCTGCAAAACCATACAGATGAAAAACTTAAGTTTAATGGCACTTACACCAATTACTAGAGAAATACTGTTTCAGCCTGGGATTTTAAGAGCCCTGTGCACAGTTCTGCTAGCCACCAAAAAGGAAGGAAGGAAGGTGGGAGAAATAGGCCATGTGGTTCACCATGACAATCTCCAAATGTATTTAAAATGCCCCCAAAAAACCAAAAAAACCAAACCAAACCAAAACAGCTCCACTTCTTTGCATTGTCAGAAAAGTACACAAGATTTAAGGGGTAAGTGTGTGGATCTTATAGCAGATGAGAAAAAATGGGGTTCAATAAGATGACAAAAATTAACACTTAATCTGCCAAATGCCAAAATTTCCCAACTGACTTTCAAGAGTAAAAAAATATTGTTTCTCCTTCTTGTTAAAGATATTCTTCAAAGTGAAAGATGTATCAGACAACAAAGGAAGAGAGGGTTTATGGGTTTAGCTGAATGAAGGGATTTCTCCTGCAAATATAGACCTTACACAGTGTTCTGAGCAATCCCTTCCAGACAGTGGCTAGCAGAGGTAATGTCTTCTAGACCTTAATTTTGACCATTCTAGAACTTCATTTTGACCATCCTGCATAAGGCTGTTTCAGCTTCTCACCTTCTTGAAGAGGGAGAAAATCTGGCCTTCCATTTGTGTGACAGCGATGATTATTGCTTAATTATTTAATGTATAAAATTAAAAAAGAATGGTGGATAGCCTTAAAAGAGACAGATTCTAACACATCCCCAAATTATATACTCATCATAATGCCCACCACTGCAAATTATATCCTATCAATTTTTTCACAAAGTAGAAAACAAGCCTAACAGTATTCTCCTGGCAAAAAAGGGTACAAAGCCCTGAAAAACACAGGTTCTAAAATTTCTTCTCTCAAACTGCTTTGAAATGCTGAATTACACCTTTATGACAATATAAGGAACCAAGCAAATTGCAAACAACAACTGTCTGTCCAAAAATAAGTCAGTGTCTACTGACTTCCTGGATATACAACAAAAGCTTTTGAATTACAAAAGGGATGTCAGCAAAGTTTCTCCATCAGACAGATCCGCTGTTCAAGATTTTTTCCGACCTCTTTGCCTATGGAATTCTTCCTCTTACCCAGCTTCTCTCTGAGGCTGTATGAATGAGGATGATACCTTTCATTCAGTGGTAAAGGAAAATGACAGGAACATTCAGTCAGAAGGCTGGGCAGGGTGGGACTGCTGCTCCAGTGACAGCCCCCACTCATCTTGCATTGAGGGGACCATAAGATCACTCTCTCAGAGGAGAGTGTATGGCAGGATGGTGGGGTAGCCCTTGGGGCTGGAACTTTCTGTTGCCTGCCTGTAAGGGGACACAAGCAGTACCCACGGACTCTTCAAGATCTTGTCTCCTACAATTGTCCTTCCACTTATCCCCTCTTTCATTTTCTACCCCAGGTTTCTCCATGCCTTTGTTTCTCATGACTTTGGGTTCTATAAATGCAGGATCTGATCCATCAGCTTTCTCCTCAAGGAAGAAGCATGCGGATTCATGCATATTTTATTCAGTGCTACACAGAATTGGTGAGACAAGGATTTTTCTTTTAATTAATGCTTGTGTACATATGGGGGATGAAGAGCATTCTGATGAAAGTGATTTGACTTCCAGCAATACTCTTCAGCTCTGTGACCTGAGAAGTCATTAGGAGGGAGGACTTCACATCAACAGCTGCACATGGACTTATTTTGTTATGTGGTGTAACGCTACTCAGACAACCAAGGACTATGGCTTTAATATGAAGATATTAAATAGTACTTACTGGTGAGATAGGCAGATTTTGGTCAATGTGAATGCAGTCTACAGCATAAAAATATTTGATCATAGAATAATTAGCGAATCAAGCAAGGAAAACCAAATTAAAAGACAAGAAAAAAATTTCTGGTGAAAAAAACATGTCTTTTTTTTCACCAAACACAGGTATTTCATACGAGTAAAACAAAGCAGAAAAGTACAATGAGATTTTTGTTCATTTGTTCACCTTCAACATTCAGGAGGACAAATAGTCTACAAGTTGGATGTGGTATTGACATAAGATGTATCTTTCTAATTGAAGTGGAACACTGAACTTTTATTGGAGAACAAGAGCGATGAGTGCCGAATGGTGACTTTCTGTTTAAAATATTTGGAAGACAGGCTCACACTATGACCTGCTTCCAGTTTCCAGTGGTATTAGGGATGAAGCCAGTATAAATCCAGTTGTCACAAAAGAAAAAGTTATAGTATATATTAAACCACAAAAAAATACTTTCAAATAACATTAAGGGTATGACTTAAGCCCACAAAAGCCAGGAAATTCAGAGTTCGGGCTGCAACTCTGTCCTCAACTCACCCCATTTTGTTTAGGTATTGTAGCAGATATGAAGAGAGCTACCTGAAGCATGATGGTATTGGTTTACAAGGGATGGCCAAAAATTCAGTATTTATCTCTGCTAGGCAGGGTTTGCTTGTTACACTAGAGCTGACAAGGCCTTCTCATGGAGTGGAAGACTATATGACAAATAAACCTCTTCATTAAATGTTAATAATATACATCCCTTTACCTGATTAACTTTGTGATCTATATTTATGGACTTCAGACTGGAGATTTCTTTTGGAGATGTCTGCTGGGACTCATAGGACTGCTGGACTAACCTGTGTCACACATACATCTCTGGACTGAGCAGTCACAGTGACTGGTATCAGAATATGCTGAAGAAAGAAATAAAAACAGCAGTGAAGCAAAATGGATTGATAATTAGCACTGAATCTCTAGTGGGAAACATATGACTGTCCAATGAAAGTGACAAGACCCAACGAGGACACTTAAGAAAAAAAAAAACTGGTTAACATGAGCTCAAGAAGCAACTTGAAGTAGAAAATTAGCTACAAAAGTGAGTTGAAGAAGACTTTTGTCTGATACCCAAGAAAAATATGACTTATATCAGTTTGACTTGAAGGTGTAAGGAAAGAGAAACAGAGAAACACATGCATGTGTTTTATTTAGCTATAACTATGTCTTATGCTTGCTGGAAGTGAAGAGTGACTGCTTTCTGGAGCACCTAAAGATTTTGTATGTTTGCTATCACAAGCTTAAAAATATTCAGTGTTTTTACCAACTGGATTTTGGCCAACCTTTAAATCACTCTAGTAAATATTATGAGTAATTCCTGCATCCCTGCAAATATGCATACTTCATTAGTTTGTCTTCAAGATGCATTATATTCTGAGGGGCAGTTATGTGGAAAATGTACCTTTATGCTGACTTAAGGACATCTACTCAAGGTTTTCCTAAGAATTGTTAACTCAAGTGACTTGTAATTTCTCCACACTCTTAATAATGTAACCAAAAAAACCCTTACACCAGACTTCAGAATTATGTTCTACACTATTTTTAAGGCAATGGATAACAACTGGTTTGGGTCCAGGAGATACCCTGGCACTGCAAATCCCTTCAGTCCCTCCACTGCATTGCACAGGAGCATCAGGGGCTTCATCACAGCAGAATCATGTGCTGTCTGCTCCCCAAAGTTCTCTCAGGTGAGCTTTGCTTTCCAAAAATTCACTCATACTTTCCAAAAATCCACACCTTGAGTTACTTTAAGGTTTCCCAAGTATTTCAAAGAGCTGGAATGGAATCTAGAATTTGCAAAAATCTAGAATTTGCAATGATTTTCAAAACTTGCTAAGTTTTAAGTCCATGTCTCTTCATGTGAAAAATCCAGCAACCTGTGATTCCATGCCTTTTTTACAACAGTCGTGCCAAAAACTCCATACTTCTTGGGTTGTACTTTGTATTTCAATTTCAAGAAATGGCATAAAGATTTAACAAATGAAGTACACTTTTTAAAATCTCTCAATGCCAATCTGAAATTGTGGTGTTTTCTACCATCCCAAAGCCCATGCCTACAGTTTGATTTCCTCACACCTGGAACAAAACAGATTCTTATAAACATGCTGACATCTATTAATTAAAATAACATAAATGAACTGACAACTTTACTTTAGCTGGTGTTCTCTCACCCATGCTCAGAATGAAAATGATGCAAGTACAAAGCTGATATAATTCTCCCATTCACATTTGGAGATAAAGTATGAAACCTACTCTTCCCATAAATCCAGACCAATTCAGCTTTCAGAGCTAGACTGAACAGTGGCTGAAGAATAGGATGATTTTTTTTTTCACTTAAGCCTACAGGTTTGCATCAGATCAAAAGCAAAGAAAGGCTGAAATAGGCAGACTTTACACAGTTCCACTCCAAGGAAAAGTTTGCTCCATATTTGCTGGAAATCCAGCCTGTTTTGCCAAAAAGATCTGTAGTCCTCATTAAAATCTATGAATTGGAATCCATTTACCAGAAGTTTTGTAATATTAAACACACACCACAAGAGATATACTTTTTAACAGCAATCTGCCTCACTGTCATATGGACAATCAAGTTTCCATATACCAGCTGAAACTCTATGACATTTTATGTTTGTCTTGTCAGCCAGCCTCCTTCACATACAAGGCAATATAACCTTTCTCCTACTTTTTCCTTGAGACTTAAGCTGGGTTTTATTAATTTATGACTGAATGTCTGAGAGGACACACCAAGTCAGCTACCAAGACTTAAAAAAGCTTCTGTAATTCAACCTGTGCCTGAACATTCCTGTTGGATGACCTTATATTTGCTTTGAGCTGAGGACATCCTCCATGCTGTAACTGTTGCTCTGCTGGTGCACGATGCCTTGTTGAACTAATGTGACTTTGTTGTGAGCCCCCAGCACAACTATGCTGAGCCCAGCTTGTACAAGACAGTGTTTTCATGAAATCCATGAAAACCTATTTTCCTGTTTCCCATGTTATTGGAAAACAGACCTGAGTTCAATTCCTAACAGAGAGATTTTCATGTGCAGTAAACTTAATTTAAATTCAATGTGATGCCTTCTGAACACAAAAATATTTGAACTTTTAACTTTAATCAGTAACTCACAGGAAGAAAATGAACAGGAATTATCTTAATATAGAATATTCTGAAACATTAAAAAGCAAATTCATTTAACTTTGGACAGTGTTCTCACCTGCCACCTAAAACTGTTCAATTCAGAGTTCCTTACAAGCCCTAAGTACAACCAATGTTCCTTGAAAGGGCTGCAAATATTTTGAACAAGCCATGACCCAGTTTTCAGCACAGTTGAGCCAAACTATTTTTGCTGTTTAAATAAAAATAACAAAAATGCACATTTTTGCATAGTTTCAGCACAAAATTCAGGGGGCAGAAAGGGAAGAACTGTGGGCTGAGATGAGTTTCACTTTACAGTTTTGGAACAACCAAAATTCAGAGCTAAATGGGCATGGTGAGTGCATAGAACCACAGGAACCAAAACCAAAGAAAAGGTTGGGATGGAATGTTATTACAGCTTTTATATCTATCATGGTAGCTAGGTACTATCTGGCCCCTATGGCAACAGAATTTGAATAATGCATTTTGTATTTTACATGTGATTCTCACCAGTGAGGCCACTACTAGAATAGTAGGTGTAATTCTTGATGTCCAGACTTAAAATAAAGATGTTAAAAATTTGTGCAGGGCTCAGAAAAGCAAACTAAGAATGAATCATAGCATGGAAAATTAGTCATAGAATGACAGAACAGAACGGCTCAGTCTAGTCAATTTGTCCAAGGATAACTAGATGACCTGATAATGACTTATTAGTGATTAAATAAGAAGAGTTTTGGTAGTAGTTTTGTTTTTTGGTTTGTTGTTGTTTTTGTTTAATTAAAGATAAATATCAAGAATGAACGACTGGAAATTGAAGCTTGACAAATTGAGAACAAAAATAAGGTGCATGTTTTGGATTATCAAGATAAAAACAACTCACAAGTGTTATGGTGAAGTCATTCACCACTTTAAGTCATTGAATGAAAAACAAATGTCTTAAACTGTTTTCCTAAATCCATCAAAAGGGGCTTAACACTAAGGTTATTAAGACAAGATTTAGAATAAGATTGTGATAACCTTAGTCACAAGACATGAAAAACAGAATGGAAATATTCCCATAAATGTCAGTACATGAGACCAACAGATGACAATTCAAGCTGAAATTTTCTATTTCTCTGAAATTTTTAATTTTGGGGTTTTTCTCCATTCTGATGAAAATTCCATCAAAGGTAATGCTACTTTCCTTTCTGACTTGAAAATGTATAGTGTGAAATAAATTTGAGAAGTTCTGAAAGACTTGCCTTTACTGCCACAAAAGCTGTCAACCATCAAGAAGCTGGCTGGTTTTCTCCTTTAAATTACTTTTCATAATAAAGTCTTTAAACAATAAAAATGTAAATAATAGTTCTCATGTAATAATTGTAAGAGGTGCTTTTGCTTTGAGAACCAAATGACCATGCATGAAGCCAGACTAGAAGCCTTAAAAAATAGTCTCTTATGCCCTATTTCTTGCAGCATTATTTCTTTCTTCCAGAAATATTACAGAACATATTGCTAACTGACTGTCATAAACAGAAGAGGAGGGAGAGCCCCCTGTTTTATCCATCTGTGAATTGCAACCACCCTTGAATGCAACACAACAAAGTTTCCCAGTGGCTTGCTTATCTGAAATTACAGAGAATTTGAGGCAGTTAGTTGGATTAGCAAAAGCAATCATCTTGCAAGAACATGTAAGTAATTTCCAAATAGATTTTTTTTTTACTGAAAAACAGTCCAAAATTTTACCCTTGCTCTCCCACAATGCAGCAGGATAACTCAAAACCAAAGCCTTGGCTAATATAGAACTAACCTGCTCCACCAGCAGCTGAGAATATTAAATCAAAGTGAAGCTTGAACATAAAAACTGTTTTAAAAGAGGGGTTTTAGTTACACATTTTTAGACTCATCTCCTCAGGATTAAGATGTTTTCCCTGTGTATCTTGCAATGAGACTCACTAAGCTACCAGAGGTTAACATGGGACAATGATTCAAGTTATGCAGTCAATTGAACAAAAGTTCCTCTCAAATTAGTGGGAGTTCTGTTCAGTTGAGGGACTCAGAATTTGGCCCAGCAATTAAGTTATTCATTTTTAGCCCTGAGCATTCCTCTTCCTCAGTGGAGTGTGCCAAGAAAACTGAAAAACTGAACAGCACAGAAGTGGTATTAAACTTTAACAATGCTTAGCACTGACACAGGGGGGAATATCAGAGCTATTTAGAAACAATGGCATGATCTCCAACCAGAGCCAGAGAATTCACAGGATATGAAATGCACATATGTGCTTTTCATTGGGATCATCCCTTGTTCTCATATGCTGAAGCACTTCCCATGCCTCATGTTGCCATGCATGGAACTTAACCTGACCACTTAAATCTCTCTGAAGCTACTGTGAGTTACCTGCCAAAGGCTGTAAATGCCCAGCTGGAAAGTGAGCTGTTTATTTCTTTCTTTATTTCTGAAGTTAACACATATCTAGTGCTTATATTTAAAGCATAATTTAATTGAACTGTATGATAACTTTACTTGCTTTGGCCCCAATTCAACAAATATTTAATATCTGTCTAATTTTCATTGTGTACCTAGATCCCTGATTCAGTTAGTCCACAGTACATAACACCAAACAAAGCATGACAATACCACTGTACAGATTTAGTTTAAAAACAAACAAAAATACTTACAAAGGTTTTAGAAAGTTATTTATATTTTGCAAGGATTATTTAATCCCAAAGTTTGGGGCTTTTAAAAATATTTTTTGATTTTTTTAAATAATTTCAAGGCATTTGCATGCAGCAATACAACAGCATACTTGACTGACTTACATGTTCTCCCCTGTTTTTTTTTTTCTCCACTTGAAATTAGGGGAGAGTATACTAACTTCATTTTTCCAGGCATATCTGGTTTTTGGGTTTTTTACATAGGCCTGTATAACCTTGAAATTCAGGGAAATATGCTAACCTTGAAGAGGAACAGTGTAAATTCCCAAATGAGATCTCTCTTTCACAGAAAATGTAGCATGGATGATGATCCTTTAGGGGTTCTCTTAATGGTGATTCTCACTATCAGGTGCTTGACTTTGAATCCGTACTTATATTCCTAAAAGAGAAAAATAGGGAAATGACAACATCCATAACATTGCACTATTCTGATACCCACAAGCCATGGATGAGGCTGATACACCCTGCTGCATGGCATAAACTACTGTGGTTTAGAAAAGCAACTGAGTTGGTCATTGATTGCTCTTTCTGGTTGTTCTTGCCGTCAGCTCCATTTATTCCCAGCTGCATCATGAATTTGCCAATCAATTTTGGTCTCTCTGGCCCAGTCTCTCAGAATCACCAAATTTTTTTGGTTGGACAGGGTCTTGAAGATGATCTACACCCCTGTCATTGGAAGGGACACCTTCCACTGGATCACCCCAACCTGATCTTGAACACTTCCAGGGATGGGACATCCACAGCTGCTCTGGGCAATGTCTTCCAGTGTTGCAATGCACTCATAGGGAAGAATTTATTCTTTAATTACCCTCAACCTGGACACTATGGCTCCAAGTAACCCAGAAGGTCTGAACTGAAGGGGATAGCAGCGTTGCACTGGTAAAACAGATGATGGGCACAAATGTTAGCATGGATACTCCCATAAGAAAAGGAAACCTTATCTTTTTGTTCTCCTTGCCTAACCAGCCCTTGGGTTTACCAGGTTAGATGGGTAAGCTTTTTGATTGGCTTCATTTCATTTAACAATGTACAAATTGTCATGTGACTATTCATCTGTAGAGAATTAATTGTTTTGTTTACTCAACACAGCAAGATGAGCTTTTCTAGAGCATGATTAATCCTAATGACAGGATACTTGGAGAGACCCCCACCTAATAGTCCCAATAACATTTCATTGATGATTAAAGGGAGTCTAGGTGGCCAGGTCAGTTTCCATATTTTACATTACAGACATTTAAAATAAAATTAATTCCATCGTGCGCAGCAAAATTAAATGTGAAAATCAGGTGGTCCATAACACAATAAAGGAAACACAGGCATAAAACAAAATCCTTAATAATTTTTAAGTAGCAGATAAATATCTCAAGTAGCATGTTCAAAAGCTGTTGACATTTACCAACTATGTTTTATTCATTAATCTCTATACTGACAGACTGCTGACTGAATTTAAAGATTATGTATCATCAATTGAAAGGTGAGGAGAACATGACTGCTAGCACTAATTAAAGATAATTCCAGCTGCTGCCTGTATGCGCTAACATTCCCTGTCCCTGCCATAGGTAAGCAACCTTACTCCCACTTCTGTGCTACATCTTCATGGATACAGTGTTAGGAAACCAATTCAGCTGAAAAGTTAGTAGTTGTCATTTGGATTAGTTCTTTCAAAGTCAAGAAGCAGGAATATGCCACCATTGTCTGGGGATAGGTGAGGTCACCACTTTTGGCAGAAGCATCTACTTAGATCATCTTCAAGTGATTGTGAAAGCACAACCTTAGCTGCACGCAGAGTTAATTCTCATTATCTTCTGCATTGCCACAGCGTGTAACCACTCATTCTCAGATTCCTGCTAAAATGCAATGCAAGGCTCAACACTGAGTGTCATTTTTTAGTGTCTGAGATGTCATCTGACAACGGGGGAAGGACCAAAAGAGCACTGAAGAGGCAAAAGACTTGGTGTTCAAGAGTAAACAGAATCAGACCAGTGGAAAACTTCATTTTAAAGTGGGAAAAAGTTAAGTGAAGAAAACCTGCTTCCAGAACATCTCAGAAAATCCTGAAAACTTGGTTCAAAACAGAAAGCAAGCAGACATCCAACATAAAGATCCCCTTTTGACAAATTTGCTATTCCTGTTAAAAAACACAGGGACTCAGATGTAAAATAGTTGCAATTTTTCTTCTTAGTTTCTTAGAAATTTTCTCAGAAAATCCTGTCTGAGGTGGATACATATAAATGAAAATTTCTTTACATAGTTAAACTTTAGCTACTGAAAACAGGACCCAAATGAGATACATCTGAAATCTGTAATAGTAGGCAGTTTCTGCAGTAACAATAATAATACTTTTATTGTAGAAACCCATGTGTGAAAACTCTGGTGTGGAAGTGAAAACCAAGCTGTGCAGCAAATACTGACTTTTTTAGTGCTCTTTCTGTAGGTGCTACGTAAGCATCTATAAAATATATATACATAGTGCTATACAGTAATAATAAAAATATTAAGTACCTCCCATGTACCATTCATCCTTGAAAATATGTATGGGATGCAGAATAACCAGTATTCACAAACAGCCCTGCAAGTTAAGGATATGGAATTTTCATGGTGCAGATTCTTATGAACAAAAAATCTACCCCTCAGAAATAACTTCTAACTTTAGCTCTCATGTCCAAAAAATAAATAATAATTATTATTATTAATACATATCACAGTATTTTTCAGAGTGTCCATTAAGGCACTGTGTGGGCTATTGAAAACGTAGCCTTTATCTTCAAGAGCTTACAGGATTAAGTCTGACCTATTTATCATAAAGATACTGATCCATATATTCATGGGGATTTTCTGGAAGTAGTGCTTTAATTGCATGTTTCTCAAGAATTCATATCACTTCAGGATCTTGTAGGTACAAAACTGGTAAAAGGAAATTTACCACACACACCCCTCTAAGCCTGATGAGGGCCCAAGAGCTAATCAAAAACACAACAGGCCTTTTAGCAACAAATCTGAATTAATCAAATCATCCCTGCTGTTTTTTGTTAATGTTTGGACAATCTAGCTTTTCTGCAGAATGCTCTCGCTGTCTGAGTGGAGGACAGGGAGCCAGAAACTCCTTGAGTTTTAATCCTGGCTCTGACACTGATTCTCTCTGCGGCTTTGGGCAAGGAGTCATTGTTCTATAGTAAAATGCTTGTATTGGCAAGATGATGAACTACTACTGTAGATGATCTAATAAAATTTTTCCATCTTTAATTTCTATGATTCTGTAATGCTAACAACATAAGTTTCAGCCCCTCATCTGAACAGAAGAGATAAATATTTACCCAGTTTGCCTACATGCCAAGAGGAATCAAAGTTACAGGATACAAAATTCCACAGAACCGAAGCTACAATCCTTGATTAACATCTTGTTTAGTACCTTGATAAAACATAACACCTATAAGGACTGTGTAAAACAAGGCCAGATTGAATATCCTTCTTTCCACTCTACTAATCATTGTCTGAGCCGGAGTTTATTGGAAAATTCTGTCTCTAGCTAACTGTGTACCCCTATTTTTTGTTTAGGTGTTGCTTCAGTGAAATGATTCAGAAGAGTCAAGCAACCACT
The DNA here is from genome assembly GCF_963513975.1 of Fringilla coelebs. Classification (NCBI taxonomy): domain Eukaryota; kingdom Metazoa; phylum Chordata; class Aves; order Passeriformes; family Fringillidae; genus Fringilla; species Fringilla coelebs. The sequence continues at coordinate 63,344,725 of NC_140033.1, read as the reverse complement.
ACTAAGTGGTGGGCTTTTTGTTTTTTGGGAAAGGTAAGGAAAGAGGGTAAGCACAAGAGGGCAAATTTCCAAGAGTGATGCTTATACCAAGGCACACAATGACACGGTCGTTGTGGGAATGCCTGCACTTCCCAGCTGTTACCACCAGCTCAGTTGCACTGGTGAGCTGTTGCTGACTTAAGATGAAGATTTTTATGGGAGGCTCTAACCTGACCTAGGGAATTGACTGAAGAATAATACATCCAAGATAATCCTCCAAAAGTACAATTATAACAGTATGCTTCTGAAAAATGTTATTTAAAATTTCTAGGTTTAGAAAGACAGAAGACGTAGAATTACAGAATCATAGAGCTATAGAAAGGTTTGGGTTGGAAGGCCAACCAGCTAGATCTAGTTCCAAACCCCCTGCCATAGGCAGAGACACCTTCCACCAGAACAGGTTGCTCACAGCTCCATCCAGCCTGGCCTTGAACGCTGCCAGGGATGGGACAGTAAATGAATTACCTGGCACCTGTATTCATTGTGCAAAGAACACCAACCTCAGTAACCATTGTTGTCTACAGCTATGGAGCCATCCTGCTATTTCAATGTATGTGCAAAAAACTCAAAGGTGGGACTGCTGCTGATAATACATAACAAATCTTGCTCTTCAGCTGTACAACACTGACACATCAGATGGAAAGAGACAGCAGAGAAGAGTAATCAGAATATGTTTCAGTGAAGGCCAGTTACAAGCAGACCTACCTAAGGACTTTCTCATTTTCCTAAGACAGTGAAAGCTGGCTTACTCACACCAGACAGTGCACATAGACAGCTTACAGAACTGGTTGCTTGTGAGTTATATCAACATTTGGCAGGGATTTCCCTCTCACTGTTTTAGCAGGATATATTGTTATTTCCACAATGTGTATTGACTTATTTCCTTTGATAAAGGACAACACCTTGGCCCCTGACTCGATTGCTACACATCACAGCAAGGTAGATAAGGAAGGGGGATCCTTGCTGGAACTTTGGGCAGCAAGTAGTTGGACTTGCTTTATTCCACAGAGAGTAAAGAGGAGACAGCAATACAAGGAATGTGGAGATGCACATTAGATAGACTGCTGTCGTTCAAGGAGGATATGGTGGTGTGAAAGATGAATGTTGCCACACAGCAATCTATCAGGCTGGCAGGGGTAAATGGGGAAAGGAAGATGATTATTGTCTCTCTCCAAGTTACATTGCATTTTGTGTTTCTTTACAATATGCCAACAGCCAGAGAGCTACCCACTGCAATCTGGTGTTTATCTTGATATGAAAATACCAGCAATGATAATACATTGCTCTTATAATTCTGCCAAATTAATTTTCAGTCCACAAGACATGCCTTTGCCATACTATTTTATTGGATTAATGATTTCTGTCAATAGACATTTGCTGCCTTAAATTATTCTGTAACAAAAGACATTATTATGAAAAATAGGTATAATTACTGTTATTTACAGAAAATATTGGTGGAGTTGTTAGGTTAAGCAATCAGGACAACTACAGAGGAATGGTGGTTAACCAATTATCACATTTTCTTAGAAATGAGCGCATAAACCTCAAGACATACCGCAGTAAAAAGCTATTTCAGCCACTGGAAAACAACTAAAAGACATCTAGAAACCTCTGGAAAAGGATACCCTTCCCCCCAGAAAAAAAATTTATTTCATGCAAGTCACAAGAAAGTTATTATCCAAGCTAGGTTGCTGACAAGAGATGTTATTAATGATCCCATTGAAATTATTAATGCATTTAACAATCACTTTGCAAACTATAATATTATATCCTGGGAGAATACTGAATCATGCTGGTTACTTGGATGAAGATCAAATAAGCTTAGGATGAAAAGATCAGAGTCTGAGAAAGTTTAGAGTACTTTGTGATTATTAAAAATTAAATGCCAGAACTATTTGATTTGCATTTAAATCTACAAAGGTGTTGACTGGACTTTAGCACATGATTTGGAATTACACAACGAAGCACACCTCTGCACACACGAAATATTAACATGGATGCAATACAAGGATGGGTCTACTGCTATTTATATGCAAATATGCTAGAGGAATGTTATGCCCCAGTGATGATAAGTGAAACTTCTCTCCAATTCGCAAAATGAAACCTCACTGCAACACTTTAGTAATTGTAAAACGTCTCTTGATGATTTTTGAGTGGTCTTGGGAATCCAGAGAAGTCCCAGCTCACTGGAAGTTGACAAACCTTGTCCCAGTTTTCAAGAAGGGCAAGAAGGAAAACCTTGGAAACTACAGGCCTGTCAGCCTCACTTCAAGAGATTTTTAAAACCCAAAGAAATAAGTTTTCAAGTTTGCCATATCTATGAAAGCACCAGTGGGAACAGAGTAGTGTTCCAAGAGAGAGCCTGGTGCAAGAAAAAGGGCTATTCTGCAGTTAGTGAAGCATACAGTTAAATGTACTGTTGAAGACAGGTACTACTTAACTACATATTAATTTTCCATGCTGAAATGAGTGCTGAATTGAAAAGGCAAAACCCTCTGAAACTCACACAGAAAAGATCTAAGGTCCAACCTCAGTGCCTCAGGTATTTCCCTTCTTCATGCCTTATTTTCTATTCTTTATCCATTCTTAAATTGCAATGAATAACCAGAGATAATTATCACATCTCTGTAATGACAGAGAACCTGCACATGCTAGGATAGAGGCATAATTTGATATTTATGAAACGCTTCTTTATTTATGAAGCATCTGTCTTCAAATTTAATTACCACCACCACAGTGTTTCATTACAATTCTAACACAGATTAATAATGAACAAGATTCCTACCCAGGCTATTAAAATTTGAAAAAGGAATACCCTTTGATGGATTCAAAGCACCACTTCATGCAGCTACTGTATGAAAGTCTTAGTACTTTGGTTTATTTTTCTGTTTCCTATGTCAGTCAGAGAGGTTAAACTAGGAAAGCAAAAGTCTGGAAAGGAAACAAAATGAAAGAGGGACAAGGGAATGGGTGTGTGAAAAATTAGGGAGGTTTAGAGCAAAGGATTCAGATTACAGTGCATAAAGGGGCCAGAGAAATATTTTAAAAAAATATGAAGTTTATAATATTGGACACAGAATTTAAAAAAAAAAAAAAGTCTACAGAAACAACATAAGAATAGATAGATGACAGATGTGGGTGGATGAAAAAAGAAAAAAAATATAGGCCAGATCTTGTTTGCATGGAAGTCAATAGCAAAGCACTTGTTGACTACAGTGGGAACTGGAGAGGCCCATAGTGAATGAAAATTCATTCCCACAGGGGTGGGAAAGGGGGGAGAACTGGCATTACGAGGAGAATGAGCACACATAGAGAAATAAAAAGCTGAGAGCAGTAACTGAGGCCCAAGGAGACACAGTCAGAAGAGCTCCCATTTATAAGGCTGTTGGGAAGCCAGGAGTCCTTAGCACAGCACAGGAGTGAGACCCAAACTCAAAAGCTCTCCCAACTTCAGCCACCAAAGACTCAAGAACTGGGATCTTCACGTCACTGGTTTGGATTTTGGAAAGGTCTCTAAGTGTCAGGTCATGTCCCCTTTGCTTCACAGTAATTGGATGTAGAGACAGCTGGGATGGTTTGCACTGTCAGCTGTGACTGACTGCAGTGAATGGACTGAGGGAGCTTTGGGCCATGTGTGCAGCACAGGAATGGCATACATGGTGAGGGCAGCTCAGGGTTTTTAAACTGTGAACTCAGTTTCCATTCACCAAAAAAGTTATCTGCTTCACCTATCCATACACTTTTACTGTGCATCTTGCAATACATGCTGTTCTCCTCAAAGTCCTACTTTTTCATCTTTTCCCCCTCTTAGTGACAGGGAAAAAAAAATGACAAGCATTTCAAAAGTTCACAGAAACACAGACAGATAAAATGAAACAAAGCATCATTCTTGGGGTGTGTTTCTATTTTTAGGCTATGACTTTCTTAATCCTTGCCTTAGGGTCAGTTACCTACTACCCGCAAGTCTCATAATTTGCTCATGAGCTAGCAAAGATTTGTTAACTCACCAGCAAAGTATGTGTATCCATTCCCCCCTAGTGGAAGATAAAAGCCTTCTGCCACTACAGATTACTTTGTCAGCTCGAGTGCTAAACAGCTGTGTTCAAGAACCCAGACCCACTGATGACACACGTGAGGATCCACCATATGCAGCAGGATTGAATGTCCTGTGGTTTTTGGTCTGATTTTTGTTCCTGTGTTACTGCACTGCAAGCTGCTTTAGGAAGCTGTGATGTGGCTCCCTGATGCATACACAGACACAACCAAAGGCAGACAATGTGGTTCCTCCAAGTGAGGCCAGGCCTGATTTAGTGTGTGGTGCTCAAGGCTGTCTGTTGAGTGAGGAAAGCTACCTGAGTTTTGCCATAAAACCCAACATTGGGACTGAAACATGCAGGAGGCAGAGGGATCTCCTCAAGGCTAAAGTAGCTAAAGTTTCCCTTGGGTAAATTGATTCTGCCTCAGCTCCTAGGTGCAGCTCATAGGTGCTGCTGGAAAAGTCAAAGAATCTGAAATTTTCTGAAGTGGACAACATGGTTGCTCTCTGTTTGTTGTGCAGTATGAAACCACACAGCAAGTGTGCTGAGCTCTTACTCCTGTAACTGAGATCAGTGAGACCAAAGAGGCCTCAGGATGAGCTCCACTCTTCACTTACACTGTTCTTATAATGTCAACTAAACTGTCAGCCTGGCCACTTCATGTCCTTTCACTGTTTTATCTGCAGTCCATCATAGTTCTGTGATAAAAATAGTCCATACTGGAACAGGACTGTCACTAAGATGAAATCTCCTTTCTGTTTCAACCCAATCTTGGAAACACTCATCTCCATAAGAGTCTCAATCACCTCACAGTGTAACAAGAGTCTAAAATTCTACTTCTGATTATTCACTGAGAGGTATGTCACTATAAACAGGGCCTGTTCAATCCAACATGCTTTCCTTAGCCTAATTTGGCTCTAGAAACTCCCATTTTTATCTATTAAAATGCTTACTCCCACTGATTTCTGTTAAAACCCAGCTGATCAAGAAGGTGGTGCCTCCTGTTAGGCAACAGTCTAGTCAATATGCTATTCCTTGGGGATGTAGGAGGTACAGTCTCCATTTTCCCTTTCTTTTGAGGTGAGTCATACTCAAAACTTCCTCACAATAGACTTTGGGGAAAGCAAGGAAGGGAGGGTAAAAGCACTGGTTCCTTTTGAAACTCTGCCACAACATGAAAGGATGGTGTTCATAAACTTTCTGGACAAGATTTAGGCTCCAGACAACAGCAGGACTGGATCAGAAAACCCCACACTCCATTGTAGGTTTTTCATCTTTTTTCAAAAGAAAAGCAGCAAAATTCCCTAGACAGATATTCCCTGTTTTGAGTAGCAGCTGCTCACTCATTTCCTCCTTCATTCTCAACTGCATGCCCTAGCCATTAAATTCAGAAATATTGGTTCACCTTGTCTTCTTTCTCACCTTATTGAGTAGAACTTGCTTTAGTGCACAGTGGAATGGTTGTTGAGCACCCTTTTTATTACTCTGTTAGAGTGAGATTGAAAATAATGAAACCTGGATTTCTAAAATGTCAAGTGAATGCTTAACCAGTAAACTGTTGCACAACCAACATCGCAGTAAGTGCAACCTCAAATCCTTGCTGCCTCCTCCTCTAGTCAAATTCTGAAATAATAATGTTCCCTGCTCTTTATTAAAAGCCAGAACTTAGATACTTCACCAAGGATGAGGGATGGACTTCTCTCCAAAGTGCAAGGATGTGATCTCATACTCTTGAGTAAGATTTTTAAGATTTTACCTTGAAAGATTTTAGGTGCATTTTTTCTTTTCAGTAATCCTCTATGTGTCATCCTTGGCCTGCAGTCCACTCAACCTGAGAGTCAATCCACACAGCCCTCTGAAATTTCACCTTCCCTTTACATCACATGTGGAGTTTGGGCATGTAACTCCAGGGTTCTGAAATCCTGTCTGCTGACACATATTCTCTTTGAACAGATCCACTGGCACTAATGCACGAGCCCAGTAGAAATATTTCTGTAAAATTTCTATTTTCAGGACTGGGTTTGGATGGCACATAATAAATAATTTATACAGTCATATATTGAAAAATGAGACTGTGAAGGACTGCCAAATAAAGACCAATCTTCAATGAGCACCATTTGTCATAGTCATTAATGAGGCTGGAGTTCTGTAGAAGAAGCAGGCTGCCTAATTAAAAGTGCTATGCAATATAAACTGGTATTATGTCACATCTATATACAGAGAGCAAATTTTTGTTGGAACAGCATCTTCACTGTTTGCAGGTCCTATATTGCTCACATCCTTTAGTAAGGTTTTTTTAAGATGTCAGTGAGACAAAGAAAAGAAATTGTTGAAAGTTGATATAAGGTTGACATGCAGACATAGAACATCTCCATATGTCTACTGAGTAAGAAACAGAGAACACTGTACTGCCTGCAGGTGTTTAAAAGCTGTCTTGGATTTCTTTTTTCTTTTTCTTCCAATGTTTTAAAAAAATATATTTGGGATGAACCATTCATTATAATTATTATATTGCAATAGGATGTTGCACTACAATGATAATTTTACCCACTTTACAGAGCTTAATGAATTTATTGTCCTGGTCTTGCTTTATGTTCTTTCGAAACTGATTTTTATAAAACATACACAATTAAGACATTAAACACGTCTCAAAATTTTCCAATCAAAATATTTTGAGAAGTACGCACTAACACTACATACACTGTGATTTTAGCTTAAATCTCAGTACAATACTCTTGCTGCAATTTCTTATGCATTTTGCCCCAGCCCTGCCACTCCCCAGGCTATCATTTTCAAATTGAGTGTCAATGATTCCCAGTGGTCTTTATTAATTTTTTTTTTTGAAAGACCAAAGATTAAAGCTGAATCCATGAGCTATTATCAGATGGGAAATATTAATTTACTAAAGCATCTGAACATTTGGAGTAAATTTGAAAACAGAACCATCTGTTATATAAACTAATCCAATAGACTCCACACTTTGTATAGCCAGCTGCTGTCAAGTAACAGATTATGAAACCAAGTAATAAATCTTAATTCAAAAAATGTTTCTCCATTTGAAAGGTTTGAAATTTTTTTCTTTCTTTCTTGTTTTAATGTAAACTTGATGCAAGTTGGCAGAATTCTCTGAGCTGTTGGGGCTCTAGCACTCGCTCAGATCCCCGTGGGAGGCTGTGGATGCAGTCTCACAGAGGTCAGCTGCAAGGCCAGTCCTGTGATACCAGCCTCTTTTGTGCCTCTTTTGTGCCTCTTTTGTGCTTCTTCTGTGTGACAAAAGCTGCTCAGCCTAGTTTGGAGATGGGTACCCCAAAGTGACAAAATTCAAAACAAGGATAGCATCCACCTTTTTCAGACTAGTCAAAATAAGCAAAATAATATTTTCTGCAGCCAAGATTTAAATGAATAGTTCAGAATTCTATTCATCCTGGGTTTCGATCCCTGCTAAAGACAAAGACCCTTTGTAACAGTCAGCATTCAAATAGACTCCAGACAAAGTTTCCCTCTTTCTGATATGATGATTGTGGCTCCATGTAGCAGCCACCAGCAGATGATTCACACCAGATGCCAGGAACCACTCTGTTCACAGCAGCTGGTTCAACACATGGAACCTGACAATTCCTGTATCTAACATCACTAAGTCTGTCCTTTCCTTTCCTCTCCTCAATGACATGGTAGAGAACCCTTATCCTTTTAGTTTTCAGGACTGGCTTGTCCACTCTACCCACATCACAACAACCCAAAAGAATTTGTGCAACCCATCTGCCTTCTTTTTAGACTAATTTATGCATGCGTGTGTCAGTGTGACACTCAGTGAGGGAAAACTTCATGTATACATGCATAATGTACATTTTTATATAGAAATTGAACAGAATTAGACCATCAGGATCCCAAACCAGATGTGTTCCCCAAGTACAAGAAGTCTTTAATATTTGGTTCTTAATATCCTAATCCAAAATTAAACAAATGTCACATCACATTAGAAGACAAATAGTATTTTTAGTAGTTGCTGTGAAAACATTTTGCATTCCTCATTTTTGTCTTCAGAGTAGATCAGCTATAGATTTGCCAACAGGTACAAATACATTCTTATGTACTTAATTATGAAACCTGTGACAAAATGTGGACATGAGTAGATGAGGCACTGCAAAGTCGTTGGGTTTAGGTTGCTTTGGTTCAGCTCAGTTTGCAGCTCAGTGTTGTAAGCCAAAAATCAGATTAAACAAGGAAGGAAACTTTTCAAAGCATCGAGCTGATATACCGTGAAAAGAAAGAAAAATATTGAATGAAAAATACTGAAAGAAACTTTTAAATTCCTTACCTATTCTTCATCTTTATATGAAGAACAGTACATCACTTTTCAAGGCCTTCTGCTGCCTTCAGGTATCCCACCTGAAAAGTAACATACTAATTGTTATGAGCAAAGGAAGCAGGCTCTTTTCCTAATGTTACATATCTGATTGTATAATTCGACAAATTCTATGAAACTTCATACATTAAATGGAAGAACTATACTGCTAACAGAACTCCTCTCTTTTTCTTCCTGATAACTTCTTTACTTCTCTGAAGTAAAGGGTCCATCCATAATCAAAGACTGATTAATCTATTCCAGCATTCACCAAATCCTTTATTCACCCAGACTACTTAATTCACTGCCCAAGACAGATTTTGGAATACAGTGTACAACTGTTTTTCACTTAGAGGAACACTTTCTGGTGCAATAACATCACTGAAAATCTAACCATGTTAGTGATTAAGTGATTCAGGGTTATATCACCCAGCCATTTGTCAGCCCTCCATATTTCACAATTAAGTACAAAATTCTGAGTTTCTAGCCTGAGTGAATTAGGCACATTCTATGCAAACTTTTCCAAAAGTTTGCATATTCTTAAAAATTCTAAATAGCAAGAATAAATTGCCAATGGAAAACTACTCAAAGACATCTGTTCTCCCATCGATTTATTCAACAATCTCCTGTTAGCATGAACACCAAAGGGAGAATAGGCTCTGCAGAATGCAAGAAAAATGCATTTCACTAACTAAATAAATTCCTTTATATATTGTGGCAAGACAAATAAATAAACCCAGAGATTTACAGACAGCCACCTTGGCTGACATTTCAGAGAGCTGGAGCCTTTAGCAATATTTTTTGCTTAACTCCATCCTAACAAAGCCCTATCTCTTCTCCCAAAACCTCATTTCTCAATTCTCCCCTGCTCTCCTCTTTCAGGCCCACTTCCCAGTTTCTTTCTTTTTCCTTCCAAGGTGTGATTGCTCTCTTTGCTCCCCAAAGTCTCCTTCTTGATTGTTTTTCTCTGCTTTAATGAGTCCAAGGCTTCGCTCTACTCCAGAAATTGCATTTACCCTTTTTGTTCCCAAGCACATCTGTCTCCTCCAAGCTTTCTCTCCTGTTCTGACCTTCCTGCACTTCAGGACTTTTTTTGCCAAGTTTATTTCCCCTCTGTCTCTCAAGCCTTTTTTTACTTCTCTATTTTTTTTCCTACTCTAGTGCACTAAAACCATGCCACTATTTCTTCTTCTTTTACTTTGCCTTTAGCAGGGACAAACTAAAACTTGAGAATTCAGATTAGTAAAAGCAGTAAAATAGCAGTCATTGTCCTGGTTTGTTTCAGCCTAATATGTAGAGCAAAGGAGGAGGCTTTTAAAAACTGATCCAATCTGGACATGGCTAAAAACAATAGCAACTTTCAAGCTTCATCTATGGTATTTTATGCACAGAAATTCATATGGAAATGCCATTTGATATTAAACTTACATTTTCTAATCTAATAATGAAATGCTGAGTGTAGTAGTAGTTATTTATATAATTCAGATTTGATAATGTAATATTATTTAAATGCTAATGCTTAAAAGACTCTTGTTCTATAGGTTTACCATTTCTTTCATGTATCCTCTGGCATATGATAAAAATTTAAATTTCTATGGACTCTAAAATGAACAGCATTTCTACCTTGTCTTTCGCTGATGGACATTATTAAAAAAATCTGTTAAGATTTTACTATTCTGATAAAGAACTAACATTGTATGGGCTATTGGCAGATTACTTTAAATTTTACTCTCTATTTAACAAAGAAATTAATTTTTACCAGAGGAGAGGAGGTCCTTCCCTGTTCTCAGTGATGCTAATAATTATTTAGCTAGTTGATTCACCGGAGACAGGATTAGAATGTAGGGCAACACAACAGATATTTTATATTTAAATTCATTACTTTCCTAGTGCTCTACGCTACATTCCTTAGCCAAGCAAAACTCCTACTGACTTCCTGTATGAGGTCCATCTTTATTATTTAGCAGATTGACAGAACCAGAGTGGTACCATCTATTACTACTGGCAAAAAACATTTGAATTCATCTTCCTCTTATTCACAGGATGACTCATTCTGTGTCGTACACACTTCATTTTTGATTTATGTAAGACGAATATTTTAACATCCTTTCTGAGACTCAATTATTTAATCTATTTTTGTCATTCTATTCATTGGCTTATTCAAGCCATTTTGCATTAATAATCAGTCCCCATTCTTCTTCATTATTTGGTATTATTTGGTATAATGGAGTGTGTGCCAACTTTGACTTTTGGATAAAGCTTCTGGATGAGTGACACATGTACTGCTGAAAGTTCAAACATATAAAACTTCAGACAGCAAAAAAAGCAAGATATTTGTATAAGTGTTGTCTAGTTTTGAACATCATAATTGTGACTTGAGCCAAATTAGTAATAATAGTATGCTTTACCCAGCTATTTGCCTCCATACAAGAAAAAAAAATGTTATCTCAAATAAGTTAATACTGAGAGCCAGAAATGTAGCTCTATTCAGTTTCTGAAATACTCCCTAGGGTATTTCACAGTGAATGGGAGGCGTTACTTTAGCAGAAATCTTATTTATTAAGAGAAAAAATATTGTCCACCTTATTAATAAGTCAATATGTGTGGTTTACTCTTCTGTAAGAATGTAGTCTCATGAAAAGTGAAGAATGCTCAGCTGTTTCAGACTTTTGCTTTGCATGTCCTGCAGATGGTTTCCTGCAAACAACTGAATGCCAGGACAACTGTCAAAACTTTCTCACGGGCTCTAGAAGTGGAAACAAAATGGACTTCTTCCAAAGAACCACCCTGGCCATACTTCTCTGCAACCTGTGTGCACAACCAATTTGTCACAACCTCAGGAAAAAGGTCAAGGTTATATTCTTGTGCACTGTGGTCCACTGGTCCACAAAACGTTTTGCTTAATCAGACAGATTTTCTGGCAGTTTTGGTCACCTAAGTCATGACAGTGGTACACTGACATCCTAGACTTCGTTGTTTGTGAAGAGCGTGTGGACAGTGTAGTTCTTGAAAGTCATTTCACAGAATGATAGAATCATTGGGACTGGAAGTAACGTCAGAATATTTTCTATCAATCCTCTAAAAATATCAGCTCTTCTGCCCTTACACACCACCCTTTTGGTTTGAGTAGGGTCAACTAATGCTCCTTGTTGGGTATTCTGTCCATGGGGGTTTGAATGACTCTAAGAACAGAGACTCTGCAATCTCTGTGGGCAACTTCTTCCAGCCTTTGAACGCACTCACTGAAAACCTTCCTCTTATGTTTTACCTAAACATGTTGTGTTTCAGTTTGTTTCCACTGCTTTATATCTTTTGACAGGATATCAGTGAGTAGAACCCAACTTCATTCTCCCCCTTTTCCACTTTGAAAATACCTTCTCTAGGTTTACCAATTCTAGTTCTCTGTCATCCACCATGTCAAATGCTCCAGTGCCTAACTTGTCCCCATGTCCTTTACCAGCACGTACAACAGTATCCTTTCTGTCTATAGGGGAGCTCCTGACTGCAGTGGAAAAAGGGGAAGGGTCACTTCCCTCCATCCTCTGGAAATTATTTGACTAATACAGCCCAGAACTTGGCAGGTCTTCTTTGCCACAAGGCAGCACAACCATTTAGTGTGTTAATCACTCTAGTTTTGCACCATCCACAAACCTGCTGTGTGTGCATTCTGCCCTGTTATCCAGATCATAAGTGAAGATAAACACTTTTAGCTCCATTATCCCAGTCTTGGAGCACCCTATTCATGATCACCCTCCAGCGCAGCTTCATGCTGCTTCCCTTTGATCCCAGGAGTTCCCACCTCACTATGTCATCCAAACTTCACCAGTTTTTTCTATGCAGATATTATAGGATATTATAGGAGTGCTGAAAGCCTTATAAAAGTCAAAATACACAATATCAGCTGGTTTTTCTTTTTATCCTTCTCAAAGACAGGATTGTTTTTGCTGTCTGCCAGTCCTTGAGAATTTTGCCCAACTGCCATGACTTTCCAAATATTTTTTTAGAGCAGCCTTGCAATGACATTGGATGGCTACCTCAGCACTCTTAAATGTTTATTTCCTCACCAGTGTTACACCACATTTAGAAAACACTATCAAAGCATTCCTGTAGCTAATTTTTATGTATATGTGGAAAACAAACCTTGAATTGTGTGACAGCTGTGTTTTCTGATTTATGTTGCACAGGTAAAGAATTTAAATCTACTTCAGGTGATTCTTGCACAAGCTATTCTTAGCAAAGCCAGTAATTGCTTATTCTTCCCAAGATGATAAGAGCATCACCTGAGTTTAAAGAAATCCTGAAACAAAAGCAGAATAAGTTTATTTCACTGAATAGGTGTTATTTATCTTAAATTGTCCACAGTGGGAAAGGATTAACTATGTAAATAGTCAGTGAGAAGAGACCTACTTGGCTGCTGCAGGTTAAAGAAGGAAAGGAAATAATTGAATATCATGTTAGCAGAGTCTCATTTCTCCTAAAAAAGGGTACAATTGGAAGGAATAGCTACTTAACTCTATGCTGCTCATTATAACATTGCTGGCCATTATTGGAGATTTCTGTTTGGCATCAGAAGGATACACTCATACGCTTTATCTATAACAAGGTGTTAAATTCCAGCAAAGAGAATTTTTTTTTTCACACAAACATATTTGAATTAGCTGCCTAATTTAATACCTAATCCTTCATCATTAGCTTAATACATACATCTGAAAGGTATATGTCCTGTGAGCAAACTCAAATGTCTTTTTCTAAGATATTAACAGAAATATCTTCAGCATAACTGATTTCCAATTCTTGCATGTTTAGCCTATGTCACTGTTCCACGTCCCTCTAGATGCATTCATTTTCTGGCTGCTTCTGCAATTGGAGTTCAAAAACCCTTCCCCACTCCTGGTCACACCAAAGAAACCAACCAATGATACTCACAATCTTTTAGGGAAATAATGTTACTTTCCCTGATTTAATTCTGTTATTCCAGTAATCCAACACATTGTGCCCCCACTGAGAAAATTGGCCAACTTTTGTTAATTATTGCATCTACATACAAACCAGCTTGTTCTGTAAGCTTTATCAGAATATTTCAATATAGAATATTTAAAATATCTCAATATAGGCACAGACACACCATCAAGTTGCTTGACAAATTATTGTACAACACATGATCTTTGTTTGCCAGTTCACTCTGCCAGAAACAATGGGAAATCACTGTGACTTAGATCAGTCCGCAATGAAAACAGCTAAAACTGAGACTCATTTCTGCTCATGCTAGAGGCTAAGAAGACCCACTTAGATTTGCAATAGCTCAGCTGACAGAAGACAGCCTGTTAACACACCATAACTTGATTTGAAATCCAAGTTGATAGCCCAGTACTGACTGCAGTGAACCTTCAGCTGTGCACTGAACATTCAGGTCTAACATGCCTGTTTGAAAGGCCTGCTTATTTTCATGTCTTTTGGAATACTTTGTGGGGGAGAAGATTTCATCCAAAGTCTTAAGCTAAAAGCCAATAACTAAGCTAGTGACCTGGAGTGTCTTCTGAAGCACAGAAGAGTAAGATTGATGATATTATTCATGTATATACACATATATATGATCAGAAATGTACTGATGCTGTTTGGGTTTTGCCTTTTTTCTTTTATGTGTTCTCTGTACTCTTCACAAATACATTTGTAACTCTGTCACCCATTGCATTAGCAGCTAGTTTCCCAGTACTTTTCCATGGCCTTACCTAAGCAGAAAGACAGAACAAATTCCAGAGCTCCAAGCCCTGGGAGGTGCAAAGCCCCAGTGCTATCTTGGTTCTACCTGGGAACCAAGGCCAAGAACAACTCTTGGAGATCTATTCTCATGGACAAAGTACAACTGGTGCTGCAGGGAGGCTCCAGAGGAGAGGCTTGACCTGGCTGGGAATTGCATCACCACTTGTTCTCCTAATTGGTGCTTTTTTTCAATTACACTAATTTAATAAAACATATAAATGTGTCCTCATCCCTGTAGGAGTGGGCTTTCGTGGACATCTTTCCATAACTGCCTCCAAAGGCCTTTGTTAAAGATCCTCTTTTATATTATCTCCTTGCCAAAAATACCTCAAGTTTCATTTGCAGGCTGGGCAAAAAGTCAACAGCACAGCAGCTATTAATTGATTGAAGCTCCCCAAAACATTTCCTGTCCTTCTCCCAGTCCCCCTTTCTCCAGATATTCAATGCAAATCATTATGTCAAAAAATTTGGACTTGACAGTGGGTTAATGGTTGGACTCAAGGATCTTAAAGATCTTTTTCAACCTAAAAGATTCTGTGGTTATTGAATTTTATATCTGGGATCTTTCTACATGATAGGATGTGTAAAGAATTCCCAACAATGAAGCATATTCCATGCATGATGGAGATGTTACTAGCACAACGTAAGCTAACAAACACATAAAAAATGCATTAAAATATTTTAAAGTGAGAAATTGTTATAAGTTTCAAGATCACTGTTTCCAGTTGAATTAATTTTGAATATTCTTTTACTAATTAGAGGGGATTCTAAAAGAATTAGAGCCCTTAAGTTCTGTTTGGCTAAAATTTCATGCAGTGGTAGGTTAAACCTTTTCAATGATCTCAGGATTAGCCTTAGCTTTCAAAGCTCATACAAAGGAAAGTTCTATAGTCCTTTCATCTGAGATGTTATTTTCTTTAGGATTATGAGATAATGCATCTGGAACAACATTCATTCATCCAGGTTTGTGGTTTAGTTGAAAGTCAGTCCAAATTCCTGTAATTACAAGTGACATCTGGCTAAACATGTGCTTGGGTCAAGTTTAGACCTCAGCCACTATAAAGGGCTGTGGTTAAGAGAGCATGCTCAACTTGACACCTCCCAAACAGTGGAATACACTCTCAGTCCACACCAACATAACAAGTTAGAGTTACATCTTTTTTATTTTTTTGTTTCTTGTAGCTCAACGTTTTCTTTCAACAGCCTTCAAGATTTTTTTTTTTAATAAAAAGATTTGTTGGTGTTTGTATGGTGTTTCCTACAAGAACTTTGGCTAAAAAAATGTTCAAAACCTACATGTGGTGTACCTGATGTCTCCTAGTGTCAATCAAATTATAAACCAGTATTTCAGAGCACTAACCAGTAGGTCCAAAGGCAAGAAGCAAGTTACAAAATCTAAATAGGCAATTTATGAAATGGAAAAAAAATTGAACTAGCTTGAAGGTAGAACACATAGCAGAAAGCCTATGATTAAAAATCAACCAAAAATTCATCTGTACTTTTAATCAAGTTGTAACAAAACTAGGGAGCTACTTATTCTTGCACCAGGTGTTTCAGATGAGACTTAGTGACAGGACTTGGCTGCTTTGATTCTCATTACCTATTTTCTGTATGAATGCATACTGACCTTCTGTCATAATTATTTTCCTTGGCTCTGAATGAGAGACTGAATTTCATCTCATAGTTCCTCCAGGGCCTGGAACTGGTCAGTCTTGCTTACATTTTTAAGGATTCAGAAAGAAAAATTACTCTTTCTGGATCAACAAAATTGATAAATCTCTATCTGCATCTTACATCACGGTAGAACTGACAATTCCAGTCATCTCATTTAGCAATACTAAATTAATACTGTTCTGTTGAGTAAAGGCCACGAGAAAAGTAAAGTAGATGACTATATCTGTCCAAAATGTATCTGTCCACAATCTTAGACTTCCAGTGAATACCTATTCATGTTATAAGCTTTTTAAGAAGAGTCTCTTGTATACCTCATTGCACCTGAAGTTCATTACCCCAAATCCTCAGTATGGTAGAGTGATTAAATAGCAGTGAAAAGGAGAATTAATGCTAAAGGATGCAGACAATCCAAGAAAGTGCACATCAATAAAAGCGAAGAATAGCACATAACGCAGGGGAATCAAAAAACTTGTGGTGCACTGCAAATAATATAAAAGGAGTAAAAGGAGAAGGAGAAAAGAGGAAACTATAGGGCAAGAGAAGAAGAGTGTCACGAACTCACTCTAGGAAGAGCAGCAAAGAAAATTAAATACATATTTTATTTAGGTTTTGCTGGGAGGTGGGGGGATTATAACATCTGATTCAGCTTGACTTTGGAAAACTCCTAAGCTATTTCTGCAGATTTCTGCTTCTAAAAAACTGTTTTCCTTTTGAACATGTATATTTTTTATTCCTTGTATGCTCTCTACTGCTACTACTATTTTTTAAAGTGGCCCCTCTTTGTTATTGTATTTACAGCTCCATCCTACTCCTCCCCAGGGCACTTTTTTAACTGCCTCCTTTTCCCTTTGGCTCCAAACTGAAAGTAACACCTACACTGTTGATGGCTTGGTCGTGGTCTCATAATTACCCCGAGCTGTTTGTCCAGGAGGATTTCTTTCTGGAATTATAACTTGTTTGTACATTTTTCTATTGGTCAGACGTGGAAATGCCTGTAATCTGAAATAACTGCATAGTAATTCATGTATTAACCAGGTCATCTTCTGTTTACATATAATTTCCTCTTAGCATTCTCTTACTTTCCCAAAGATAAGCCTCAAGTTCAACACTTTTTTTCATTAAGCATTTCCTAAAGGTTTTTCTGGGATTTGGTCCAGCACCCATTTATAACAGCTTTCAGTATATTAATATTTGGTAATACTGCAAATAGAGTTTCACATGGAATAAAGACTGCCCAGGCAGTGTCATTGAGAATCACAACTTTTTTTCCCCCTAAACTGCTGCTTGAGTTCCTTGTATTGCTGGATGCAAACCAAACAGGTTTGTGAATTAAGCATTTACAGAATTTTATCTAATAGTCTTTGGAGTGATTCAGTCTACCATGTGGGATTAATGTATAGAGTGATATGGGGTGGAATACTTTAAACTGAAAGGATACAGAAGTACATAACTTGAGTGAGTTAAAACTCTTCCTGGTAAAAATCAGTAGTTTACACAGAGTTAAATACCAAGCATCCAACATTAAGGCTATGAACACATTCTTTAGCTCAAATTCTCTATCTTTTCTTGTCAGTATGATTAAAGGCTCAGATTCAATGTAACTGATGTCTAAAGAACTTTAATTTTCCTTTGATAAACTGACAAAAAGTAATTTCTTTAATCTTAATCCAAAGGGCACAATGTTACAACGGACTCCTTGTGAGTTTCACCAAAACATGTGAAAATCACTTCATACCTCCAGAGCCCTTTACTAGAAGCCACTACAATATTCTGCCAGATGCAGGGCTGCAGGCAGTAGATTAGTCTGGAGTAACTAGCTTTCAACTCTTGGTAGTTGTTTCTGTGGTGAGAGAGAGGTATATGTATAATTTCCCATAAAGGTGACAATAAAATAATAATTGATCCAGAATCAATCTAGGTGGAACAGAGAGAGTATGAAGCAGGAGAGCCCGAGGCCCTGCACATTAAGGATGATTCTCCAAACTGGTGTTGGGGAAGTGTGAGGGAGTAGAGGAAGTGTTTGAATTTTGGGTTCTACTAATTGCACTGTTTTTCCTCAAAGTCCTGTCACAATTGTCTGGACAGACACACAGACAGTATTAAAATATTTTGTGCAGAGTAGGGCTATACTGCTGCAACCACTATAAAGGGAATTACAGGATCTGAAGTCTAGAGCAGAAGTGAAAAACAGAGTTTGTAATGTACCAGTGCTATAACATGGAACCACCTTTTTACCCCTGTTCTGTTTCTTCTCCATAAAGGCATACACGTTCCTGAAATGTTCATACCCACATTTTCTGTGGATATGTAAATGGCACATGCAACATCTGTATTTTAATTTGCTGCCTCTTATATTTTGTGCATTGCTCCATTTAAGAAGAAATATAACATGACAGTAGTTGGGCTCAAAGGAATTCATCATGTCTGTACCGTCACTGGAATGAAATGTCTCTTTCTCCTATCCCTTGTTCCCATTTTCATTCAAATTGGACGGAAGAAACAGTCCTAGCAGATTCAGCTTGTCAGCTATATTACTGGTAAAAATCTGTTTGGAAACCAGATTCCTCCACATGAAAATGTGTGTGTTAATTAGCCCCTTTTGTGTCAGCCTGTTTCTGAGCCAAGTCTGAAGAGTCATTTGAGGGCACCAAATGTCTGTTCTGAAGAGAGGCTTACGCGATTGAGAGTGTCATGACCACTTGAAAAACTTTCTTCAAGGATGAGAACTTTTCTGTTGGCAACATGTTATCAGGAACATCTAGTCCAGCACCATCAAGGATTTTTCTGTTTATTTTAAAAACATGCAGACACTACAACTCCCTTTGGTTCTAGCGATACAGGGAATTGAGGGCAGAAGAAAAAATGCTTGGGGAGATTTATCTAATGAACTAAATGCAATTTATCATGAATAAATGTCTGGGTTTAAGTGCCACAAGTTTACCTATCCACTCCTGCTCCATCTGCAATGATTTTAATCACAGACCAAAGCCAAGAAATACAGCTATGACTTATGAATTTCAGTCCCTCTTAAGAAAACTGGCAAGGATAAACTGCGGGGTGTTGGTCAGCCTATTACCAGCAGAAAGAGTAAAGTGCAAGGGAATGTGCATGATGTGTGCCCATTTTTATAAAAAGCCTTTACTTATATACATTCTCTTTTTAGCTTTTGTGGCAAATAAAGACCAATGTTTTCCAAACTTCCTGACTTCACTTGCTGATACAGAGTCCCAATCCTCCAGACTGAACTGGAGTGAACAAGGCAAAATGAACCAATTTCCTAACAAACCCTGCAAGTTTCTTCATTCCCTTCCCCCACACTGAGTCCATGTACTCCCTTTATCTTTCCCACAGCTCTTGTCTCAAAGAAGCTCAAGGGTTATTTTTTCTCATAACCACCCCAAACTGCATTTCTGAGAGGACACTACTTCCTTCCATTCTCAGCAATTTCAGAGGCTGCCAGAGGCTGCCCCTCTTCCCAGAAGTCACTCACAAAGTCAACAAGCAGTTTACCCTCTAACTGTTTTGATGTTGGCCTGCCTTCCAGCAATTCTCAGTTGGCACATAGTCTCCTGCAGACTATAATCAGCTTGGCACATGTTAAAACACCCATGCCAGGGCCATGGCCAGAACGAGTCAAGTCAACTGCTGTGTTGCAGTTACAATTTGCCTTGTTACAGTTTCAGCAACACACTCAAGACCAGACTCTCTGACTGCCCACATTGTCTAGCACTTCACATCTCCTTTATGTGAAACTGAGAGCATTGCAGCTTTAATGTCAAGAAATAAACCTTAAGAGAATTTTCCTCCAGCATGCTCTGAATTCCTTACACAGCTTAGATGATCTGCATTCCTGCCAGCCCACCCCAGTATTCCAAAACATCACGCCTAACACAGCACGGCCCATCCTGCCCTCATCTCATATCAGACTGTTTAACCCCTGTAGCTCTACGTAAGATATGCCCTCTCCAAAACCCTGCTGAAGAGACCAAACTCACTGGCAGGCATTTTCTCCCTTTGGAGAGAAGGTGTGACCATGATATCTGGGACAAGCAAGAGGAAGTGGAGTGCATCATTCCCTGCGAGGGGAAATTCAGTGGATCAGACATCTGGGTCTACAGTCATGAGGATGCAGTTAAAGGCAGTGGAACATCTCTCCTGTCTACATGGCTGCTGTTCCCTATGCAGGACATTCTGTTCACAGTCATATGCAGAAAATGCGATAGCAGATATTTTTTAAGGAACACTCAGTGGAGAATTCAACAGTCTGCATGACAGAGAAGGCTAATGGCACTCACTCTTTGCCCATTGTTCTTTCAAAAAAGCATATGGCTGTTAGGGGATGAAATTTTTTCTTAAATACTTAGGGAAAAAACAACCTTGTCACTGCATGACTGGTATTTCAATTTTCTGGTTTTCCCTGAACTGCAAAATTTGCTAACACTATAAAAACATCAAAATAAGGCAGCCCATCAAGGGCATAAACATGATATAGTGCTTCTAAAAAAAAGTCAGCGCTTAATCTGACTGTGATTAATATGGGTAGCCTTTTTATATAGATTCTGTCTGTATTAGCAAAAATAATTTTATGCCTTTTGGGGAAGAGTGTTTGTATTTAACAGCTGAGAAAAAAAGGCCTGTCTTTCAGATTTTATAATATTTTACAACTCTTTTATCCATGTAAGGCTAATAAAATCATCTTAAATTGTAAAACAGAAGTGGAATTGAGAAGCAGAAGTGACTTTTATACTTGACCAAAAAAATAAAAGGTTTTGCTGTTTCCAAAGAGACTATTACTTTGGCCCAATGCCCAATATATGTTGATACAGATGGTATATCTCCCTTACCTTGCAAGAGCAGTATCCACCAAGGTCAAGGTTTTTCCTGTATTCATATCAACAGTGGCAATCCATGCCCTCCCCACAGGCACTCTGAAGAGCTCTATAGTCCTGAGTGATCCTTATAGCACTCTCTGCACTGCCAGTCCACCTGCTTCCCAGGCAATGCCTTTGACTAAATTGGAGGAAATCTCAGCAGATGTGTGGCACCTCTTCCTAGGAGCTCAATTCCTTGTAGTCCCTCATGGGGTAGGACAGGGGATGCTGACAAAGCAGGGCAAGAATGACTAGTGCCAGGGCAGCACAAGACTGCTTTTCTTCTGGGCAGTAGGGTCAGCTCCTTCCCTGGAGCCTCCTGCTCCTCTCCTCACTCCTCCTCAGTGCCCTGACCAGTGACACACAGCCACAGAAAGGCCAATGGCAATGTTGAAGGGCAGCAATGAGAAGGCTCCTCTATGAAAAGCAGGGTGATGGATCACAGAGTGTTTAGAGCAAAGAAAGGAGGAGGCATCCTTACAAGAACTGGCTGCATGCCAAGGACAACGTGAACGGCACGGCTGAAAGTCCTGCGGTCATCCCAGGTTGTCACCTCATGCGGTCACACGCTCATTGTGGGCTTGGGTAGGTCCTCTGCCTGAGACAGCTTCACTGCAGAGATGCTCTGGAGCAATGCAGAGAGGTACAGAACTGTGGGAATCTAGAACCCATTGTGAACTTCCCTCCTTTTTCTGTGCTAGAGCAGGAGTGTTTCTGGGCCATCATTCCTGTTCCTATTTTAATAGGAATGAAAAGCCCTAGAAGAAGGTATTTCTTGCAGTCTACTGTAATAAATAAAGATATTTTCCAGCTACTACTGCAGCATAGACTTACATGTATAATGTTTCCCCACCTCCAAATTTGCAGATTCTTTTCTTTCCTGAAGATATATTCTTTAAGATAAATGTTTATTTAACATTAGTAACAAGCCTGGACATGTCTATTTATTATAAGTCTAGTAAAATGTACCCTTCTTATTGATGAGGCATTAAATGTCAAGTTTATCTTGGATGACCCTTTAAAATGTAAGCAGATAATAAATAAATGTGTCTTTTTTTGTTGATATAGGTCACTTAATAGTACAGTTTATCAAAAGTCAGTCATTTAATGGTATGCTTGAATCTGTGTGTGGTTTGCTTTCTTTTTTCTCTTTTGATACTTCTGGTATTAGCTCAATTTCAGAGTTCCTACAAATTTACTGTAAAAGATCTGTTTGACAATGAGAGAAGAAGTTGCCAGCCATGCCAATTATAGTGATTTTGTGGTGTGGGACTCGAGGCCACTGGGAACTAAAGATCCATGCCAGAAAAAAAAAAAAAAAGAAAAAGCTTTTCTAGGCATCTATGTTTCTTTCACAATTGTATTCACATATCCAACTCAAGCTATGGCTCAGTAGTATGTTATCTAAAGAAAGAGATTAGGTTCACATTAGGACTTTTCTGACTACTTGATATTAAGCAGGGATATAGAAGATTTTTTTTTTTTTTTGCCTAGAAAAGTAACATCTGGAACAAATAGAGTCTTTAACTGATTATCATTAACACAATTGTGTTGTGTTCTCAAAAAGCTATTAAAAAGTGTTAACATGGTTACATCATGAACTTCAGCTGGTTTTTATAACCCAAGATCAACTAATGCCAGACATGTACACATATGGATATTTAAAATACTGTATTGTAAGACAAGATTCTGAGAACATTTTCATTAATATTAGGATTACTTACCAGTTCAAGCAGTTGTTTTGAGGACAGATTTCACTACCCATGTAACTCTGAACAGCATTTAAGCTCACATGTACACATATTAACTGTTCTGTGAGAAGTAAAGAAGCCAGCAACTGCTTTGAATGAAGAGAAAATACTATTTTTTACCTTTTTGTCAAACCATTCTGTGTCACCTGTTATTCAAACAATGCCTTTTAAAAAGCGGCACACATGATCAAAAAATGAAATAGAGACTTCATTAGATGTGATTATGTCAGAATGTTAAAAATATCTCCCTGTATAAAGCCCAAGTGGACCATGACACCTCTTTTTTCACTATGCACAGCTTGATGTACCAGTACAAGACAGGAAGGAAAATAAAAAACAGCCATCTGCAACTACAAGGATAATATGGGCAATCCAGAACCTGTCATTAACATACCTTCTTTGGGCATCAGTTTATGCCTTCACACCTTTGGGAGAATAAAAGTGCTAGTTAAGCCATTTTTTTTTAGGAGACAAACCTCCTTGACAGAGCTTCACACCCTGATCAGTTTGTCCTATATAGCAGTGAGATAGCCAAGGGCCATGTGCTTGCTGAGCTATGAAAGCATTCCATGTGTTTGGAATGAAGATTGCTCCTGACTCCTCAGCTCACCTGAGAGCCAAGAAAACCCAGTAGTAGTTAGCAAACACAAGTAATTAGTGCTCAATGCTTCTGGATCACATTGGATTTTTTTGATGTTCAAGATCATGAAATGGTTGCCTCCAGGAAGACTGAGACACATAAAAATCCAGGAGGCTGTTCCTCAGGCCATCTTTAGCCAGTGAGTTTCCTGGGACTACATAAGGACAGTGAAACTGAGAAGGGCTTCTGAGTTCCCCAGCTGAGATGTGCATTTTGGGTCACCAGGCAAGACTTGACCATGCTGTGAGAGCTTCCCTTCTGTGATATCCAAAAAAGGTTGTGACTGGGTTGTCTGCCCAGTGAAGTATAGGCACAGCCCCCAAACTCAACATTGCTGGTGAGTATGGCACTGAAAAAAAATACTGGTTTTCCAGTCTTTGGGCACTACATGCCATGCACACCCACAGAAAAGCAATAATAATTTTACTAAATAGTAATGAGATACCATTTTCATGTAGGAGGAGTAAACTGTGAAGAAAAAAAAAGTGAGTTCCATGCTCAAAGACCAAGAAATTATGTGCTTGGTATTCAGAAGGATGCTTTGCAAAGCTGGAAAGTGGTCTTGGAGATGCCAAAGATGTGCTCATTCAGGTAGCATTGAGTCCATACTTTTTGTGCTATTACTGAGCTACAGAGTATTTCCAAAAATATTCAATTTTCATTCAGGAAAGAAGCTGAATGCACATTGGGGGCTGATGAAAGAGTTCAAATGCAACTGTATCTTATTCCTATCATATCCTGCACTTTATTTTTCAAACATAAAATCCCATTATTTAATACAGAGTGAAAGGGATGTTATTTTTGTGCAGTAACAATGTTATGGATTCTTATGATGGAAGAAATACTGGCAAAATAGACAAATGCTTTTCCAGTAATGAACTGAAGACTAAGTTTACACATATTGCAATATGACTAGAATCATATATAGCTATCACAACAAAAAGTAGACAGAAAAGCACATAACATACTCTTTGTTTCCCTGTAAACAATATTTCTGAAATAGGAGTAGAAGAAAATGATAAAAAATTATCAGTAAATATTAGAAGACACAAATTTAAAGCACCTATCAGAATAATATCATCTTCTGTAAAGAGTATCAAAAATATTTTCAAAACCAATTTTAAAAACCAATGGATTCCCAGCCAATATGTTCCAAACTTGCTAAAGTCCATGGTTCAATTATTAGTACTGAATTTTAGGGCTTCTAATACTAGATAAAACTATTCTAAGCATACATGACACAAAGCTTCAAACAAAATTCAGTGTGACTGTTAAAATTTGCTGGAGTTTTGACAGGTTAATTCTGTACCTGCAGTCTTTATGCCAGCTCACATAAAAGTTGCCTTCACCCCTATACTGTGAAGAATGAAGAATGAAATACCATGTCTCCTTCTGCAACCAGCACAAAACCACATCAACACTGAATTCTGCTCTGCCTTATTAGCTGAAATGTGATCTTGTGTTCACAGCTGATCTGGCTCAGATTTGTGATTCTGAATGACCTCTCCCCATACAGATCCCCTACAATGACTACAGCCACATAAAAAAGGTCTGTTAAAATATGAATCATTCACCAAAAGACAGAAAAGTTCCCAAATAAATATAAGCATTGCAAAATATAGGTGGATACTTTGCTTGCATGTGCTCTTTCTTTTATGTCAAAAGGAAAAAGGAATGAAAATAGAAACTAATAAAGAATGAGAAACTTTAAAATCAAATACTAAGCAAAGATTTTTGCTCCATGGATAAAATCTGCTACACAGCCTGCTAGGCTTTTCAAATCTCAAAGTGTTTTGAAACATTGATGATGTGTGACGATCTCAAAACTGCACCAATATTCAGTTCTTTACCATAATGCTAATGCTCTTGCCCATAAAAAAAGTTTTAAAAAAGCAACATTTTTTTAAGGAAGCAATAATAATCTTTGATGTAGAAAATATCCTATCTAAGAAAAAAAAAAGCAAGAAAAATAAAGATTTAGGAAACTGAAATAGGAGAGCTGTAAAGTAGACATAGAAACAGGAAAGTCCTGTTTAAACAGATAACACAGAATACAAAGTAAATGTGCTCTCCCTTCTCTTAATCTTTTGTGAGGAAAGCTAAAATTCCAAACAATGAATGAAAATAGCTTAGGATTTATTTCTCTTCATCACTTAAAGTTCTAGCCCATGATACTCTTCACAGGACTTGCCCTTCTTTAACAAAGTTAAAACATGTGTTCTTGCTTCCTTCTTTCTTTTATCATATTAGAAAACCTTTATATTCATGTTTTTTTACTTTTTTTTTTTTTAATGTAAAATTCTACATAACACTGAAGGAAGTGAGGTTGAAGTATAACAGAAAGCATGCATAGGATTCAAAATGATCTTGCCAATCTTAAAAGGTTGGTTACCACCTACTAGCACCAAAAGAGGTCCAGTTAGCACTGCTGGTGCTCATTACCACTGAAAAGCACCCCAGCCAGTAACCTTGGCAGAAAGGGTTTTTTTTTCTGCACAAATGCAAGTCCAGAGCCTCAAAAAGATGTCATGCTCATGAGTCCCTTTGTAGAACCAGGACCTTATTCTATAAACCAGTCATGTGTCCATATTTAGACTAAGGATTAGTTAATAAATTCTTCCCTTACATCCTAAGTCATACATAAGCTAGGCATTGGTGCCTACCACTTTCTGGGATGCAGTTCCCTTTCCAGTTACATTTCACTGTCTTTAGAGGTGTTACTCCTCTCTTACTCAAGTTTAAATAACAGCTTTGCTTTTTTAAGCAGCGTAGTAATGAAGAATAAACTTTTATCATACCTGATTGAACTTGTATTGTACAGCAATCATTCCAGAAAAAGTTTTGTGAAGTAGGTCTTTGACAAGAACTCTTGTGAATGGTGCAATAGAAAAAAAATGAGAAAATAAGTAAAAGGAAGCATCTGTTGGGAATTCTTCCAGCTGTGCTTAACACATTTGGAAGATGACAGAGACATAATATGTGCAAGGCTAACACAGTAGCTTGTCACTTCCTATAAACATACAGAGGTGTTCTTTCAGCCATGATAATGTTTTCCAAAAAGTACATAATATGGCTTGCTCTGCTTTCCCTCTATGAGTCTCAAAGTACCTAAAGTAACTACTATTCCTATCTCACAGAGAAAAACATTCAACTGGTTGGAGAAATTACTCAAGTGGCTCAGGTCATTCAAAGGTAGAAATTATAATAAGAGCCACCTTCAATGTAACCATATTTAAGATCTGTTAGAGATCAAAGGTGCATTTTTGTTTGTTAATTCATTTACATACAGGATGCCCTGAAGCTCAGAACCACAAGTTTGCAAAATTGGTCTCAATGGCCTAAGCGGCCACTGCCTTTCAGAAAACCTAAAACCACATCCAATGACAAATAACATTATCAAAGCACAGCAGATAAAAATAAAGGGTGTAAAATACATCAAGCTTACTAAGCAGATATTGCTCAGAACCACAAAATCCACGCACAGGTTAAGATCAATCTGCTATAGTTCAAGGTACTTCCTATTATAAGATGAAAATAGGGAAAGGAAATCAGAATTGGTCATTTGATCAGACAACTCTGTTCAAAATGACAGCAAAATCTGTTACAGAGAAGCACTCATGAATCAGAGTCAATATAGCTTTTATTTGGAGCAACTTCTGTGGGCTCTTTTTAGTACTTAAATTCTTTAGTAGTTTCTTGATGAAAGCATAGTTGACCAAAATCTAAGAATCAGAATTTGATTAGGTTCTTTATGGGTCTGGGTTAATTCTTTTTTTTTCCATTAGCTTTTAAAGGTTTGTTCAAAATAAACCAGAGCATCACTATATCAATAAGCCAAACTAAAGGTGACTGATTTATCTGTAACTACCATTTGAAGAAAATATATAGAAAAATGTCAGTGACAGAGCTCAGTATTTGAACATGCAGAACATATTGGCTTCAGTCCACAAAACACTGCATAAATTTAATGGGATAAGCCCCTTCTGAGTAGTAAATCATGACAGTGAAGAGAAATGAGCCCAGAAGAAGTAGTCCTAAGACATACAATAAGCACCAGATTAATTGCAAATTAAATAAATTTTAAATGGTCAAAGCAGATGTTCTTTTTTTGTTTGTTTAGAGACATCTTATTTCATCTCCAAATGGAGTTTCATTTTAAGTAGAATAAGGAGTAGTTTCTGAAGTATCTAACTCATTTAAGTACTCTTCAGGCCAAGATACAATAGATGGGTATTTTTGTCATTTTCTTACACTGTTTGCTTTGTATGGACATACACAACCTGCTTGTAATAAAATTTAGAGTGTTCAGTTCTCTTTACAGTTTTTTCTAAGTCAGCAATTAAAAAAAAAAAAAAAACCACATAGGCATTGGCATTCATGTGTCTAACTTCCAGAAAAAGCAAAATACCCTTAAACATATGTGTTAGACCCTATTCTGTAAAAATCCGTGAGCACAGATTTAGCCTTGATGCTAATGATGACTCAGGAAAAAAATTAATATATCTCTACATACCATCTAAAGGTGGAAGAAACAGTCTAGGAAATTAAGGGAATATCTAAGGTTATGCATTCTTTTTTCTGTGAAAGAGGCACTTAAATGAATCATAGAAATCACCCTTCAGACACATATATGTTAATGGTTGGCCATCCCAATTCCCACTTATTTTACCTTCTTTCTATGAGTGCAAGGATAGAGCTTATGCAGTCATATGTCCTAAATTTCTCTCTTTCCTAATTCTGACTTTTTACTGCTTTTAGGAATAAGAAAGTAAGCAAATTTTTTGAGCGAAGATGACCTATTCAGGAATTAATATTGGGAAAGTGAGAGCAAGACTACAAACAGCTAAAACTGGGAATTTCCAGTTTAATGGAAAATGTTGGTATTTTGATTATTCTGAATCAGAACAAACTATTTCAAAATTTCCCACAAAGCAGAAATTTTTAAAAAAACTTTAAAAAATGCTTTCAAAAATGTTGAAACACATTTTCTTTGGGCTTTTTAGTTTTTTTATTTAATATTAATTTTTGTATTTTGTATTTTTGTTTTACAGTCAGAACTGTAGCTCATCTCATGACACAATTAATGTGTAACTTCCATAATATAGTATAATTTTTTAAAATTTAATTGTTCAAATTGTGAACAATTATAACCAAGAGTTGATGTATATTTCATTTGAGTAGGAAAACAAGATCAATATTTGACTTTCTATAACTCTCAGCAAGTTTGTTTCAGAAACCAAAGAAAACCCTGTGTTAATATAAAGATATCAGAACAGTAGCTACTTTAATTAATGCTGTACATTAAAAATTTTGAAGTAATTTTATCTTTTTCATCACAGCATTTTCACTGTACACCATCAGTTTACAAGTCCATGGATTAATTTTGAGCTTTCACTAACATCATTTTTTTTACCGCTACTACCTATAAACCATAATTCTGGACTTTCTCACACATCCAACCTGCTCTTGAAACACTCATGTTTTTCTTGATCAGCAAATCAAAGGATTTCAATTTATGTGATCCTCCCTAAAAAACAATCTTGAAGCTTGCACTCTCCCTGTTTTGCCCAAATGAGAAACTGTTTTTCATGGCACTGCTTTCTCCTTGGTGTCTCTTCAATAGTGACAAAGCAATGACAGCTCAGTCTGCATGCCCTCATCCTTCCCATCAAATTTGTTACTTGTATTTCATCTAGGGATGATGCTGCTTGGGTCACCATTATAAAAGGTGTTTGAGGCTTATTAAAAAAAAAAAAAAAGTTTTTTAGCTCAAATCAATTAGCAAAATGATTTTTTTTACTTCCCAACTTTTAATTTGATGAAAGGAATTTTCCACCATATACTTGACTACACAGAATTCCATATTAATAAAATACTCCCCTTCACCTCTTCCTCCAAAGACAAATTTGCCTCTGCCATTTTATATAATGAAGAACAGCTGTTTTCCAGCCACTGTGTTTATTTGCCTTCTTCCATCCTCTCCTAAACCATGCCCTATCACCCTCTCAGTGATATCTGTTATAGTGGTGGTATCTGTTACAGTGGTTCTTTCTACTAGAGTGGTTCTGTCTTGGTTTTCTATAGGAAAACTTGTAATCCCAGTGTAAAAAAACCAAACAGATACAAATAATTTCATTTGGTAAGAGAGATCTAACAGAGAAGAATGCACGACAAAGACACACTGCTTCAGGTGTTTTTAGGCATTGTGGCAATGTTCCTACCTTTTGAGAAAGGATTTAGGTAGGGACAATATATTAATTAGGATAATTGCCTATTTTTTTATTTGCTATCCTCTATAAAACAGAGTTGCCCCTGGAAAAACTGACACATGAGATCTGTAGCATTAGAGCGTGTTAGTGAAATCATTGGAGTATTCAAGTACAAAATATCAGGGTCAGGACACATAAATACACATAAATAATACACATAAATACCTGATTCCATCTCTCACACATTTCAAATATCTTTGTGGCTACTATAATACTGAAGGTTATCCTTAAGAAGCCAAACAAGGATATATATGCAATTGCCTTTTAATGTAGAATAGCTACACACATTCCAATTAGAAAATTGTACATATTTTGTAAATACTTTGAAAACTGCCATAAACTCTGCAGTTTACAGGTGCATTTTATTTAAGAGAATATATACAACTGCATAAGCATGCAGTTACACAATACTTTATTCTAAGTGGTTAAAAAAGTTATTATATTTAGTAAGGGAGGAACGAACCAACCTCCAATAGTTAACTGACTGCTATACTGACTAGAATACTATCACCAGCATAGAAGCTATATTTAGGAAACTAGTCTTCCCCAGATCAGTATGACCTAAGGGATTTTTTATTTTCTATTAAAAAAAAAGGGTCTTTGTGAAGAAAAGCACTGCACTAAGTCTAAAAATCCCTAACGGAAACCTTTCTTGAATCTCTTCTGTTTTCCTGCCTTTTCACAATACCACTGTAAAGCAAGAACCAAAAGAAAGAAGTGAAGTGGGACAGAACCTCAGGCTGGTCAGGTGCGTTGAGAATGGCTCTGTGGAGAGAACCAGCATTACCAGTGTTTAGAGACACTGTGATTCTCTGATTACCCTGACAGCCCAAAGCTGAACCTTCTACTGCTTGCTGCTCTCATGACCAAGAGAGGCCTGCTGAAACCTAGGAGAAAGCAAGCAGTGAGGAGGGAGAAGAGTGTTTGAAGCCTGGACAGCAGGGAGGTTGTGGAGGAGGGTATTCCTTCTCTTACTTAGGAAGGAAAAGGCAGAAGTGCGGGCACCCATCTGTAGTGCTGCAAAAAGCCAAAAAAAAAAAAAAAAAGGTAAAAATTATCAGAGCTTTCTAATTGGTCTTCCCACATTCTTCTCTAAGGCTAGTGGAATAACTGATACATGTCCTGCGAGTTGCAGCAGGCTTCATCAAGGTATGTGCAGAATGGTGTCACCACTCTGTGACCTCTGAAATGCGGAGGGGAGAATAAAACAGAGCAGAACATTAAAGCACAGCACCTGCAGTACAAATGTCTATCAGAATACCTGAAATGTCAGTATTATCTGAACTAAGCAAACTTACCTCCAAGCCCCCTGTGCTTCTGCCTTTATGGTACATTAGAAGAAATCCCTTCCAAAGATTAATCAGCTTAGCTAACCATACCCTGTTTAAAACTGCACAGAGCAGAGTATTAGCCATTCATAGAGGATACAAATAACTAAATGTGTCCTTTCTGCCTGGCAAGCACCCTATAATTCAAGGTGGATCTGAAAACTGACAACAGATCTGGGCCAACATGATCTCAATTGTTATTTTCAATAATAAAGTACAGCTAGCACCTCAGCATGCAACCCTCACTTAGTGGAAGCAGACAGGGACAAAATCCAATGTTCTGAAAGAGCTTTTATGGAAATCTTGCACTGCTTGTGACATGTGTTTGGTCTCTGGAGCTGCAGCCTTGTCTCTGGAGCTGCAGCCTGTAAAAGCCCTCTACTTTTAAATGCCACCTTCCAAACTCAAAGGGTTACAAGTATAAACTGTGTCTATAAAACAACATCACAACTTCATTCTCAATAGCTAAGTATTGAAATGCAAGCATACATTATAAATAGAAAAACAGCTGGCTTGGAGCACATTGCAAGCCACTAACACAGTTGAGGGATTTGAATGACATCATAACCCGTGAGAGCATGTTGCTGGCCAGCTGGTGTTATTTATAATATACTCATAATTGAGGAAAAATAAAAAGGCAGAAGTTAGGTATTGCAGAACTAATAAAGCTGAATTCTCTCTTTCCCAGTGTCATTTAAATTGTTGTCAAGAGAAATTCAAAGATTACTACTAAAAGGGGGGGGAGGGGTGTTAATCACTTTATAATTATAACAGCAGATTTAAGGTAAATGTCATGGAAGACCCCCAAACTGGGCTACTTGTGTTACTATATTCATAGCACAGTAAGTTCTAGGAAATTACATTGTTTCTTCTGCGTGGTTGTTGAAAGATCACAAAGCTATTTTGTCCTATTTACACGTAGTTCTCAACAATTCTGTTATTTTTAGAAAATCTCAAACTGCTGTTTTAGGGTTAATCACAGAGAGAGTTGGAGGTTTTAATTGCTAGCCGGCATATAGGCGTGCCAAGTTTAATAACGTAAAGACACATTAAGGGAAAAGTAGATAACTGCCTGCCTGCCTTTTCATACTAAATAAATAAAATACCCATGCTGCTATGCATAAATAAAATGTGTGTGTGCATATATATATATATACACACACAAAGGTATGCATATATACCAACATTGCCCATATGTGTTTAAGTTTTCATATCTTTGAAATGCAGACACACATAAATACAAACGCACACACAGCTACCTGAAAGTTAACCAGAATACATTTTCTTATTTTTCATGGCAGCACAAGCTCTTTTTGTCTGCTAACCCCTCAGTCACTAATTCACATTCTTTTAAAGGGAAAAAAATATGCTTCTGTGCTCTAGTTTTAAAATGCAAAGGTATGATGTTATTTGTCACCATGCCCAAAAAAGTCCTTACTCGGTAACTTTGCCAGAAGAGGGAGAGAGAGAGAGGCAAATGCTCCCCCAGCTGTTTCCTGTCTACAGTGTCTGTGTAATGTAGATAAATGTGAGGATTTTCTCTAAATCCCTCTTCTGTTTGCTAAATCTCACTGTCACTGCTAAAATCAGAGCAGATAGAGCCTGCGCAATGGAATAAAGTCCTCAATATTGAAATGTGACATTGCTCTCAACATCTCACATCTCTCTGGATTTCTTTTTTCTCATCATTACTGCTAACAAATTCATTTCCAGACTTTGCACTTTCAAGAAGCAATGGAAAAAATCAACAGTCTTTCATCACAATTAGTTAAGTGCTGCTTGTGTGATTTCTTGAAGGTAAATCTTTATTACTATTTCAAATAATTTTTTAGTTTTATTTTGCTGTGTATTGTCTGCTGCTGGCTTGAGGAGTATTGTGCACTTTTCAATAACATTATTTTAGAACTGAGAATTATTTATAAATTGCTGAACATGCAATTTTATGTGATCTGGAAAATGGCTGTATGTAATAGTTGCAATTACATAGATAACTGTAAGGGTAAACTATTGCAAATACATGTCTTAAATTTCACTTCTATTCAGAGAACTTTGTAATATTTCAGTTATGTCATTATTAAAAGGTCCACTTACATCATTGTCTATATTGTTAATGAATGCTTCTGAAAACAAGAACTTTTAGTTATTTTCTGCAGGTGCAGGGTTTTATAGGAAAAAAAGGTAGTATTCACATGTTAAGTTTCTGCAGTTTTATTATACACAATTATAGAGAAAATGTTCATGCTTTCACAAGGAAACTTTTAAGGGATGTTGTCACTGCAGCAATTTTCTGGCAGCATCGTGGCATTTACTTGGTTTTTGCTTTCATAAATTAAAAGTAAATGAGAAGTTCAGTTTGTTTTCTACATTAGAAACCAGCTGCGACTCTTGCTGACCTTGCATATTTGTACAGCTTAAGCAATTGTACATAAAGAAAATGGAAATTCCTTTACATGTTCATCTCCAAGTTTTCCCTTCTAGGGAGGGCTTTCTCAGGAAAGTTTGCATGTGAAGTTTGATGTTATGACCCTATAATTTCTGCACAATAATATAAACTGTCTTAAGGTAAATTTGACTTCAGTAGGTGCATTGACCTCTGTTTCTGTCAATTGGCTCTAGTCCAACTTTCCATTATCTGCAAATTTATATCCTTCGAGAACTTTTTTTCCCCTTAGTATTTTGCAAGGATATTTATGTAGCTGAAAGAATTATCTTCTTTTAATTGCTTAGGGCCTAATAATTTTTTTTTAGTTGATCTTACACTTAAAACACACTTATCTCATTCCTTAATGACCTAATTACAGATCTGTAATTGCAAGGGATGAAATCATTCCCTTAATGTATAAATGGGCATCCTTTCCAATATGCTTGAAAGAAGAAGGGTTGGGGTTTTTTTTAAGTATTGAGCAAGGCACTAAGAGACATAAAAGTAAAGTGCTAGTTCCTCAGCTGTGCATCCTGCCAAGCTTCCTTGGAATCAATGGAACATATTGATTTAGGTTAGCATGTAGCCCAGATTCTTTGCTCAAAGTTAACAGTATTTAAGCCTCGAGCCATTCTAGAGTATATATGCTTTATTTATATAACAATTTCTAGTGAATACTGATATTTCACAATAATTGCACATTTCTACTATGGCTTGATAATCAGGCCCAACCCCTCTGGAATAAAATGTAATTTTGAATATATAACTCCTGATTTCTTGCTGTAGCATATAGTCCCCCAAAAAATGTTGTCTCCTGCACGATACTTATAATTCTTGCAGATGTTCTTACATGTTCCTGAAATGACCAAGCATGTGAAAAATTCTTATGCACAACTTGTGTCAAGTGATAATTTGTTAAATGAAGGGGACTTACAAAGAAGAATTAAAAAGTGACTGAGATGCAGTGTTCATATATGACATTCCTTTGTAGTGCTACTCTTCTGGACTACTAAAAGAGGAATGTAGCAAAAGCTGGCTATTTTACTGAAAAAAGAGGAAATTCCAGCTGTGAAAATATGGTCAGTCATTCTATGCAACTAAAAGAAGTGCTTAACCAGGCTCATCTTGAACCTGTATTCAATTTCCTAACGTAATTAGATGCTTCAATAAACCCCACCCACACGCCAATGCGTTTTCTTTTAAGCTCTCAACTTTCTAGTCAGATTGGGGATAATGTAAGTACTCTGCTTGATTGTAGAGAACCTGAAGCAATATTGGATTACAACTTTGTATTTTCTTAAGAATATTCCCCTCAGATATAAAGGGCTACTTTGATTTTATCACAGGCATATTGAATCAATTAATGTTGTGTTTAATTAAAATGATGAAGTAAAGTTAAAGTTTTAAACTATGTTTTGGAATTTGCTTTAATGAAACAGTACTTAATTTACCAAATAATTGATTGAACCTTAGAAACATGTGACCCTGTTTTCTTTTCTGCAAAGTTTTTACTTGTTTGAAAGTTCTTGACTGTTGTTAAATTTGGAGATAAAGTTAGAAATTCTCTGTGGTTTATACTGTGCAGCCTTTTTTGGCTTCCACTAAAGGAAAAACAGTAGATAATCTGTTTTGTCGTAGTTCAGTGCTGATATTTATCTGAAAATGCAAGCCAGCTGAGAAGTCATGAAAAATAAAAAATTGTTAAATGTCTAAAATTTATGTTTATTTCTGGACCAAATGTTATACGAGAACAAATTGTTAAATACATAATGTTCTTGTATTTGTAATGTCTTTCAGCTTTCTGAGGCAGTGTGCTAAACAGCTTTCTGCTTTACCTCCTCAGAACTGGGAACCATCTTAAACTGCAGGTGCATCACATTTATCTTATAAATTAAAAAATATGGCAAAGGAAAAAAGAAATTGTTGTTAAGATATGGAATCATTATAGGAAATAGTGCCTCATGTTATCATCATTCATTTACAATCTGATCTTTCTCCATCTGCCATTAAAGTCATGACCACGCATTAGAGCTTGTTGGGGTTTGCATGGCAAAGTTGGCTAAAGACACTTGTGAATGGGAAAATAATTATTCTTTTTTTTTATGATATATCATGGGATTTAAAATTGTTCATTATTTTTACAGTGGAAATAAGAGATTCATCCAGCAAGGCACTAAGATCTCTTGCCAAGAAAATAAGAATTTTTAAGAATTATTGACTTAAAAATCTCAATATCCCACTGGATCAGATCCCAATTGATCAGAAAATAGATAACTTCATCTTTTTTTCAAAAGTTCAGTGAAGAAATATTAAAGATTAAATGGTCCCTGAAATCCTGAAAGAAACTTTAGGGAAGATGAATCATTTTACTTTCAATTACTTTGCACTAGACTGCTAACACAAAGCAGTTTTAAGCCAAGTTTAACTGTATGTGGAAGACAGATTTGTAAATTTTTACCTGACTGCAATGCTGATGTTAACCTTGAAAGAGAATGAAATTAAATGCAGATTTACACCTTTCAAAACTATCATTTTTGGCAAGTGATGTAAACAAGTCCAAAATATGCATTAAGCACATTACTCAGTGTCCTGCTACTATACATAAATAGCTTTTCTTAATATTAAAAGAAAACATTTTTTTCTTTGTGTGTTGGGTAAGAAATTAGGTGGACATAAAGGGATACAAAAAGTGGATAAATGGATTGGTGCAATTTTACACCCATTGAGAACTGGCCTTTCTTCAGTCATAAGTACAGGAAGATAGTTTGTAACCAAATGTAAATGAGAAAAGAATTATCACCTCTGTATAAACCTCATGGCTATGTCTGCCTATGAGGGTATCATGAAGGTCAATGAAATATAGCTGCTTACAACGAGTAAAAATAGAAATCTTTAACGGTTTAAAACTCACACTCCTGTTAATTTCTCAGATGTTTGCCTGCTAGGAACAGGGAACTGTAAGAGTCACTGAATGTGGTCTTCTGCTCCCAAAGATCCCACATCAACTCCAGTAACTTTGGCAAGTTGAACCTTGCAACATTATTGGTTTGTCCTGGTGTTCTCCTTTCTAAGGTAGCTGGAGAACTGTGGAGTACTAATAATGAACTATTTTTCTATGGGGCCAAATTACCTCACAGCAAGTTTAGAGCCATTTATCCTTGGGACAATGCTGATTTCAGTTTAAACAGCCCTTCTCCATCACATCCCACCTCCATTTACCACAGTGCCTTGGCAGGCACCTGTCACATTCCCTCTTAGCTTATCTGGCCTGAGACAAACCAATTCAAGGTTGTTTCCTTTATTTATACTTTTCCAGGCTTCCCTTTGTCTGTCTATTCCACTCTTCCATATTTTGCTTTCCAAAAGCAAATATAAGTCATAGATACTAGAGGGTTCCCTAACTAGATGTGATTGTGAGTGTTCACCAGAATAAATAATCAGTTTCCAAAATACATGGACTAGAACATGTAGGCAGTTGCAAAATCATGGGGAGACATTTCCTGATGCCATGCTTATTGTCCAAGAAATCACAGTACATATTCATTCTCATTCAAAAGGGTGCAGGAGTCATTTTTTGTAAGACTGTTTGGGGAAATCCTGACACTGCTTCTGCTTCCTTGGCAGGTGAAGATGCACACTGTGTCCTACATCCATTTCTTCTACCTTGGCCTGTGTTTGCTTACCTTAACCAGTTCAGTTGCTGCTGGCCCGGAAACACTCTGTGGTGCTGAGCTGGTTGATGCTCTTCAGTTCGTGTGTGGAGACAGAGGCTTTTACTTCAGTAAGTCCTCCCTTTCTTTCATTTAACTGCTAAACACTCTCATGTAATCCACTGGAGTCTGCAACTGCTGTAAATGAGCTTTGCTATGATCATCCAGGCTGCCAACTAGGACTGATATCCTATACCTGGAAGATGCTCAAGCCTTCAGCTACCATAAAGCCTCAGTGAAGAATCATGTTGTGCCTGTGTAAACCTCTCTGACTTTCTGATAAATTTTTATTTTCAGACTTGTTATTGTTTTTCACCACTTCCCAGCTGTTGCTATTTCACCTGCTGTGTTCCTGCTTTCCACTGACCTGTCACTGAAATTAAATGAATGAGAGCACATACTAAACCCAAGACACTCATCAGGCAGAACTACATGTACCTGTTATGTCAGACTACTAGTAAACACTCTAAGTACACACTTTTTCATATTAAAAACACACTAAGCTTCAACATCTGGTTTAAAAAAAATGAAGAGCTGGAAGGCAGCAAGCAGAAAGTTACTGCATCCAAGTATCCACATACTTCATCATTTAAATACAGGTGGAGGAAAATTCATGCATGGTGAGATAATAAACACTAGCACT
Source organism: Fringilla coelebs (assembly GCF_963513975.1). Classification (NCBI taxonomy): domain Eukaryota; kingdom Metazoa; phylum Chordata; class Aves; order Passeriformes; family Fringillidae; genus Fringilla; species Fringilla coelebs. Next base: position 63,307,236 of record NC_140033.1, on the reverse strand, counting down.
AGTACAGGCAACAGATAAAATTAACTCTGCAGTAGTGAGGATCAAGAAATACTCAACTTTTATGTAATAGAAATCTATTTCTAATTTTCTGCCACTTAAAAACCAAAGTTAAGGAAACTTTTAGTTAGGAATATATTCATTCTGAATACATTCATTAATACATTTTTTCAAAACATGATAGAACTTGTGCTCCTATAGCCTCTGAAGCTACGATTTACTTTTAATAACAATGTGTGCTTCTCTGATATCCTTGATATTCCTTCATGGCTGAAGCTTCTTGTCTGCTATGCTAGCATTTTTTGTTTTCTGATCATACCCACTCTATTCCTATTTATTTCTTTTCATGGGGTCACTGCTTTCAATGTTTTCTCCTTGCAATAAAAACAAATTCAGATTCTTGCACTTCTAAATTACAGAAAATTTAAATCTCTTCAACATATAAATTGTAGAGATTTTCACTATCTTCTTGGCACATTTTATTAAAGTTCACTTTTGGAACCTTAGTTCCAGGTATGCAAGTAATCCACTATTCACAAAAGAACCCTTCTTTTCTGTATTTAACACCTCAGTTCCTGTGAATAAGCACCTACTCCTGGGTGCTGTTTAGCTTAGTATTCTGGTGCTAAATACAGTCTTAAAAGTAGTGGAATCTCTCATACAGGAATTTACATTTTCCTATGAACTCATCAGGTGTTCATGTATACACCAAAGTCTGTTGCATTTATTAGCAGCAGAGTTAGGGATTATTTGAGGGTCCTAGAAATGTTTTAATGCTGGAGTGCATGTTAAGACTGTCATCTCCCCCTCCTGTTTCTGCATCAGAAAACAATGAGACAATACATCCTTAGAACAGCAAAGCAATTGTTCTTTTACTGTGTACGTATCTCAGGTGTTTTTCTACCAGCAAAATGTTTGCAGCTGGTTCAGAGACCTCTCATGCTTGCTTTCCACAAGAGTAGCTGTTACTGCCCAGCAATCAGACCTACTGTTAGGTGTACTTTGTGATCCTCAAGGTAAGAGGTCATGTGAAATGCTAATCATTAGCAACAACTCTCTTTGCTTTCAATCTCAGTTATTCTAAGATTTCACAATCTGTTTCAAACCTCTACCCTAAGCTAGGTCATCCTTAATTTAAAATACTGGGATGGGTTTCCAATGTTTCAAAGGAGATCATTACCTTTGCAATCTTGACCTTTCTCTGCTGTCACTTTAGACTTTCTCTCTAGTTTTTGTTGTTTTCTGACATTCCGAGTTTTTACTAAAAATAATTTAACGACACCATAAGTGTTGACCTTGTTTTCTATGGAAAACTGTGGAAGGTTTCACTTATGAATGGCCACCCCATTTTAGGAGTCCTGCACAGTTGCAATCAATAGCCTGCAGTTGCATCATTCAACAGGAATGTTATGAAGCTGACATGTATGTGGCCCCTTGGATGCCAAGTAATGTGTGTACTCTACCTGGCTACTTCTTATTTATGAGGAAAAAATTTAATCTGTTTTAACCCTCTCCCTCTTATTTGTCAGAGCTCAATCTAAAATACAGAACTAGAGAAAAGTATCCCAGTAATGCTGGTAAAAACAAATTGAGATCCTCATATCAAATGTACTACAGAATGCAGCATACTATTAGAAGTTTAAAATGTTGCTTGATTTCTTGGGACTTTTTAAGAACGTCACATCATTTGCAGAGGTAAAAACCCAATGAAATTTTTCTTTTGTTGTAAAAAGTATGTCAATAAAAGTAGTATTTTAAGCCTTCTTTTCTCATACTCCGGTTGCTTTGAATAAAGTATAATCAATGGTAGTATTTGCCTTTAACTTGCACAGGAAATAGCTGTGAGGAATTTTTTTTTTCTTCCATCATTCTGTATTTCACTGGAGACCCCAAATATAAAGAATACCTTTTGGCTGAGGTGGAATTCCTGGTTCAGAGTCAAGGTCAAAGCTTCTGACTATTCCTTGGGAGTTGTGGGTGGAAGTGAAGATAGAAATAATTGTATTACTTTCTGTTGAAACTCTGTACTTCCCAGCCACAAGGCTGTATCTATGGCTAGGACTGGAAGACAAAAATTTCCTTTATATAGTCTACTCTGCCCAACTTTCTAGCTATAAAAGGAAACTCTGTACATCTTCTGAGGAGATGCCCCAGCTGCTTACCACACACAAGGAAGAAGTACTGACTTGAAGAGAAAGTAAAATGTGATTTCTACCACTCTCTTTTGTCTTGAGATAGACTGACAAGGAGCATTTTTCAAAGTTTTTTAGGGGAAAACACAGCACAAATCCCCAAACTGAGCATCTGCTTTTTTTCCTTGGTCACATTTAACTCCAACCAGCACTGGATACTCCTCAGACAGCTTTTTGTCTCCTATTATTTACCAGAGAAAAGCAGATTGTTGCCACCTTTTATCTAGGGATACCTCTCTAGGAGAAGATATCCCGAGATATGGGATATCATGGTTCATGTGTGCTAGGTTTCGTTAGGAGAAGGTGACAGAGAACCTGGCCACAGCTACAAAAGTGGCTTCACTTAAACACAGCTTTACTCAATGTTTCTCCAATCTCAAAACCTCTGGATTCAACAGTCATGAAGCCAAGTGGGAGGGCTTTGACATTCACTTAAATTTTAATGTCCAGAAAGGTCTGCCATGGTACGCTCATTACAAAACAATGCTGAGAGGAGAGAATGTCAGAAAAACTTAAAGGAGAAATTACAGGAAACTTACAAAATGAAAAGCCTAAGAGGGGAGATTTTTCTTGGAATAGTCCAGTCTTATCACAGGAATTTACTTCGTAGACTACTCAAAAAAAAATTATTCATAAATGTTGAATTTGCTGAACAATCATTCATTCTTGCTCATGCTGTTTTCTCAGGGCTATTACTACCATGAGATCTAGTAGTTTGTTCTAAGGAGAAAATACTTTATTCTTTTTTATCTTCTCCTTTGAAGATATACCTTTTCCTTTTACAATAAATACATAGCAGTCTTGCTAACAATATACAAGTGCCAATAAAGAAAGAGATTTCTTAATTTCTTAGCCATTTTCAGTCTTTTAACTTCTAAAGCCCGTTAGATGGCAATACTTATTTGAAACCATGACAATCAACTTCATTAATTAAAACTCCACCTTTTTTTTCTGCTAAAAACACTGCTTTAGTCTTATGGTGGATCTTCTGAACCACATTACTTGCATAAAAAAGAAAAGACCTGAATTTAGGTACCTGAGACACTGGAGTTCCTCTGATATTCTTCAGAGAGCGGCGAATGACCTAGCACATGCTTCCATGTGTAAAGCAGTGAATCCCATAAAAGACGGGCTTTTCTGGCATCCAGCTTAATGTTCCCTGTGTCAACTGCTTTGAGGAGAATTACTGCAGATTTTTACTACATTTTATTTTGTCCACTAAGACAATCAAAATTGTGTGCTGTCCTTGAGAAAATCCCCAGCTGTGCACAATGTAAGACTATTAGTTTATAATCATCAGAAAATCAGGATAAGCCTGTGAACATAATTTTGGGTGATGAGAGCTGTCATGAGATCCCATTGCTTTGTAGAACTAAGGTATATGTGGAGGAATTGCTGCCTTAGAAAAGAGGAAACAAGTAGCAGAGCAATAGGCAATTACATTTTGCTTCTCCCATTTCCCTCTAGTTAAGAGCTTCTCGTTTACTTCAGGAAGTCTGCTTTTAAGATGTTATTAAAGTTTCTAGGCCTGTCAAACCTATCAGCATAATTACAAGAGATGGCATGGCACTCAGTTCTTTAAGTACTCCATACCTGTAGGAGCTATGAGTCATTAGCTCCTCTCTGCATCCCTGATTGAAAAGAATGTTAATGTTAGAAGCCCAGCAGAGGCACGCTGAAAAGCTGCCATGGACACACACAGACTCTGGTGTCACTGACAGTCTTACAAATCCTTGCAAACATATGCTGGTCATCTTGGCTGTGTTCACACAGCAAGATCTGAGAGTGTTTTTAAGTTCCTTGGCTGGCAACATGCCCCATTCATGTCCAAATATTGTATCTATGGAAGATTTGCCTGTATTTCTCTATCTATCCCAAGGTTCCTTACCTCTTACAAAAAAGCTAACCTGGAAAGGAGCTCAGGTGTGCTTTAGCCAGGTCTGCAGGGTCAGTGCTCAGGGAACCAGAACTATAGGCACAGCTACTGATGTATCTGTATAAGAAAGAAAACAGTTCTGGCTTCTGGGATGATATCACTGTATAGTCAAACAGCTGACACAAGTTTGGTGCGTGCTTTGTTGCCCCTGGTAGTAAACATTGAGGAAGATCTCTGAAAATAAGCCAGTCTTTGAAAGAATTCTCTCATTTTTTACCACATTAAGAAAAGGGAAGGAGTTGTTCTTAAAGGTTAACCTTACTTTAGTGAGGTTAATCTCCTTAAGTTACCTCCTTAGTAACAGAGAGAGAGCTTCTGTCTTCTTTCTCCATGGACTGCAAAGTCTAGGAGGAGATAGCCTCTGATAGACACTAAATTTAGTCCTTGCTAACAGGTCTCCTCTACAGCTAGTTCCTCAGGTCACCAAGGATTTTATAATTTTTCAACCTTTTCCTTAAGAGGGACTGCAGTAGTGATGATAATTTTAATGAAGTGACTGGAAACAAATCATTGATCAAAATTTCAACAAGAAACATCTCTGTAAAAGGTGCCTACTATCAAAACCAAATAAGTACATTTTCTCCAGAAGTTCAATTTATATATGTCCTTTTTAGCTGGTAGATATTAGAGTTGTTAATGCTTTTTATGATGTTTACCTTTTTTATGCACTAGACCAAGCTTCAAATTTGGTCTCAAATAACAGAAAGCTGTTACTTGACATTTGATTCCCTAACTGCTAGATGTGTATTTAATACACTGTTTAGTCTCATGTTGGATAAAGTCACTCAAAGAAGCACTTGGCAAGATCAACATTAATTCTTGGCATAGCTGCCCCTCTTACTTTTCCACTGAATCTTAAATACTGAGAAAAACCCTTCCCTGACTTCAGCTCCTGGCACATGCTCCGTGCAATCAGCCAAAACCTTTGCGTATGGACCTCCTTGTTTGTTCTGGTATCAATAAAGCATCTGTGATTCTCGATCAGCAGCAGCAGCAGGAGTCACAGAGCAAATCGTTCCGTCCGGCAGAACCGCACGCCCCGGTAATGAAAACCATTTGCATTTACTACCTGGGCACGGAGGGCATTCCATGCACAGTGCTCATTCCAAAGGCAGACATTCACAGAGCCATTTCTCCAGGGCTTATTCAGCACTTTAGCTCTTAGGCACATTTCAAACCCTTTCACATCGCTGAAAATCAAATAAAGACTTGAAGGCACCTCGGAGCTTTGCTAACAAAGGATGGATCTGGGCTTGCTTATTAAATCATATCCAATCTTAATTGTTCAAAAATATGACAACAAATGTAAGAGATAACCAACAGCTAAGTCATTTCTCAGTCCAGAAATCAAGAGAAATACCACAAATGTATACTTAGTGAAGAAATTATGCTAAATTTAGCTCTGGTAATAACCACAGGAACTTCAATGTCAAGAGGAAGGAAAAACCGTTAATGCCTACTTTCTATGTGATGCATTTAGTGCAAAACCATTATGAAAGATAAAGCCCAAACGCTGGGTCTAACTTTTAAGTAATGACAGCCATATTTCATGTTTGCATCAGTAAATGAGGTTCTGAGAAAAAAATTCTAACACATCCAGTCTTTGGAGGGGCATACTATACAATGACCAGTGGGTGAGTAAAGCTGGTGGAAAGTTACTTAAATTCCTATAAAAATCCAGCCCTAGTCTGAGATAATTTCTGTGTTTTCTGATTGAATCCCATATGCAGAGAAATTTTATGATTTCAGTGTCCTTACTCTTATAGGCAGAGCAGAATGCATTTGCTTATCTCATGTTAAATCCTTTCATAGTGAAAACTTGAATAGCTTCCTTTTATCAAAGAAACTTTCTAGGGCTCACGTATCTCTTGCATTTTTTTTCCTTGAGCCTACAGCATATTTAAATATTTCCCAAACCTTTTCTGAAATTCATCTGTGATCCCAGTCTTCCCATTTATGTAATATATCTCTTCTAGAGCAAGGGGATGCTTCCAGACAGCAGGGCCTTCTGCTTCCTTATGTGCCCATAAAAGTGTGGAAGTAGGGAAAAAGTGTCCTGTTAAAACACTTCCATTGGGAAATTATGACTTACACAAACCTATATGACTTATACAAAATTATATGATTTTTTTATACAGAACTATTTGCATATATTGTTCATGTCTTTGTGTATTGGGCAGAAATTTACACAAGGCTGAGTATGCAGAAAAAAGAACGGTTTGGCTCAGACCATTCTGATTCAATCCAGCTCAGTGGACTGTTTCCTTTCTGAAAATAAATATTCTAGGAACACTATTTCTATCCCCAAAAAAGTAAACACTTAATACCCCCAAATCCTGTAAACAGCAGGTTCTAAGTAAAACAAATCCTCCTGAAAATTGGTTTGACTTCAAAAGAAGGTTCATTAACAGCCATATCCTTCTAAGGCAATGGATGAACTCAAATTACACACACAAACTCTGTATTCTAAAGAAAATTATAAAATGTATGGTTTATGCCAAGGTATCAAACATCTAAGTGTCATGGAGAATATTGTAGGGAAGACGTCATTCTGCCTGTTGATCTGAAAAATATGAGTGCATTATCTTTGAAGGCTGTTCCAGACCACATATAATAAATGCAATTTACAAGAGGGATTTTTTTCGGACTTCCATTACCTATACTGAAGATTTCTTTTAACTCAGCCCCATGAAAATGACTGGATAGGAGCTTCTACTCTTACAATGAAAGCTTTACAGCTTCTTTTTGTAAGTCTTCATTGATTACTTCAGATTGCATGAAAGCTAATAAGGATAATTATTTTAGGTTAACATAGCAGGTTTAAATTGAATACGCTTCTTACTTTGAAACTTCTGTGGATAAATAATGATATTGTTGCAATAATTTGTTTCTACATCCCCCGAATTCCTGAATTACTAGTCAACAGGTCTTCCATGAAAAAAACTTAGTTTTTCCTACGTATTTCAAGTTTTATGTTTCTTTCCATTAAAGTTTCCAGCCTTTTACAGACATATTTAGTTTGGCAGGAAGAATCTGGTGACTCATAGACTGTAGAAATTTGAGAGCAAGCTACTGAAAATGTATCTAATTTCTTCTTGTGTAATTTGGGAGCAAGCTACTGATAGTATGTCTAATTTTTATAGTTTAATCAAATGTATTATTGGCAAATACATGTCCTGAATAAAAGCCATGTTTATTTCTGAAATATATAGCTAAGATTAAATGCAAAAACACCATATATATTTGTCTTTAGAACACTTCCTGGGTTTTTTTCCTAATTGTTTCTGGCATTTCTCTCCAAATCAATGGGTACTGAATGAAAAACAGAGGCACTAGTTGAAACAATTTTCATTACAATCCCACTTATATTTTGGAATTCAGTAATGTAAAAGCTTTCCTTATTATGTTTTTGGTGGTGTGTTTTTTGGGGTTTTTCATATTTTCAGGAGAGGATAGAGGTGTAGGAAGCATAGGTGATGTTATTATACCTCCATGATTTATATACAGAAAGATAGATGTATTCAGAAAGATCTCATCTGTATTTTATGCTATTTACTGCACTGTTCCTTTCATGTCTTTTCAGACAAAAGACTTTTAAATTAAGACCTTCCTAGACATAGATCATTTTAATTTGTTCACATACAGAATGAACCTGCTGAATGATTAACACTGAAGAGAGTGGGACCTGAAATAAGGAGATTCTGGTTCAGATTCAGTCCATCTATTTTTGGGCACTTAAATGAAGATTCTGAGTTAGGAGTCTACTCAAGCTCATCCTGCAGTCAGTGAGAGGACTTTCAGGGCTCTCATTAAGTTATGACACACTTTTCTTTCTCCACTAAATTAAGCAAGGAAGCTGTAGCAATTGTACTCTTAAGCTCATTAAATCAATTGAGTGAGGACCCCCCATTGGGAGCCTAAATTTTGGTAGAAATAATCTGTTTAAAACCATACAATGAACTTCCATGTAAGGATGCACTCATACAGATCCCATTTTAGATCAAAGCAAATCCAAGCTTATTTTAGCTGTTATGGTATAGTGCAGTTAAGCAAAGACCCAGAAAGTGCCTTATGCAGGTAACACCAGTTAGAGCTGCTCCTCTAGCACTTAAAAACTCCCAGGCTTTAGTCTGACTAAGTGTGAATCCTGTTGGAGAAAGCACTCCAGTTGGACACAGTAAAGGTGCAAGGGAAAAGCTTATCTTTTCTTTCTTGATAGAATAGATAGAATATAGTCTTACATGTTATAGCAAGTAAAACTCCTCCATGTTTCATTCCTGCAAAACAAGGTGAACTTTTCCATGAGTAAGTTTTTTACACTGCTGTTCACACAAGATCATTTCTATTCCTATGAGCATTCATTTCCCAACAGTTTTTAAAGAAATTGAGACAACACTAATATTTACAACCTACAGAGTCAGCTAAATATCAGATGTCATTAAAGAAGGATTTTCTCTGTTAGAGGGCAGTGCCTTCTATCATTATATCTTCATGGAGAAAGACACAGAATGATGCTCAAGTACAGTTTTGAGATACTCAGGCAATGAAACATTCAAAGTCAGGTTGGATGGGGCTCTGAGAAACCTGATCTAGTTGAAGACGTTCTTGCTAATTGCAGGGAGATGGATTATATGAGCTTTAAAGGTCTCTTCCAACCCAAATTATTCTATCAGTTGGAAGATTTAAAATACAGCTACTGCTGACCTAATGAGCTCACCTCTAAAAGCAGTTCTGTGACTGAACTAAGAAAGAATGCCACTGAGGCTGTAAACCATTCAGTGAGTTGAAACAACAACACAAAGCATCTCTACCTTCCTCACTCCAGTACCCCTCTTCATCCAAGGCAAGATAGAAAAGCACAGAACCTCTTCAAAGACATTGGCATTTCATGATCTTCTCTAAAGTGATCCCTTTGCAGGGAACAGTAGTCACAGTAGTTAAAATTTCCAAAACATCTATGGGGACAGGAACTGTTCTTTAGGTTGTTTGGACATTGATAGTCCTTTTTCAGTACATGTATTGTTTTGAAACAGTAAAAAAACAAGCACTAAAATCAAGAAAGAATTATTTATACTTGCTATGAAAAAATATGTATATGACTTAGCTTATTTCAGGGTGCTCTTGGTATTGTGCATTGTACTATTCCCAGCTGGTTTGGCTTGAGAAAAATGGGGTAGAAATGATGCTGTCACTTCACATTTGTTTCTGCATGTAAAAGACATAATGGGTGTTCTCAAATGAGACACAAAAATCATTTCATTCGCTTAAGGAGTTCCACCACTATTTCAGGAATCACAAACACTAGATTTGATATAGCTATTCCAAGACCAAGATACAAACATTTCAAAATGTGGAATGGTCAAGAAAATATGTTGAATTAAAAAAAAAAAAAAAAAAAAAGGAAGACTTTATGTGGAATTTCACCCTTGTCTTTCTTTTTGCAAAAAAATTGAATGAAATTCTACAACTGCAGCTACAATGGCATTAAGTCAACTCCCCTAATTTTTCTTTCATAGTCATTTCATTTTAGTTTTTGAAAGCAATAGGACTTGATGCAATAAAGTACAACTATTTCCTGTTATCACTAAGATGAAGACTAATAAAAGGAGCAGAATTCATAAGTGGTGATAGTCTTACTGTCTGCTGCTCTTTTCAAATAGAAGTTTGTACTCTGATATGAAACAGATGAAATTCAGATCTGTGAAAAAGGACAAAACTTTTTTAATAAATAAGGCTTTCCCTGCCCCCATCAAGAATCAAATAACCTGCAACAGATTCTGAATGCAAAATGATTATATTTGAATTATGAAACAGGTGGAAATATCTTGCTTATTTCTTATTTTAGGACCTAATGTTTTTAAGGTGTATTTCTACTTTTTCATGTGGCAAAGAGAAAATGTCAAGGAAAATCTGATATGTAGTATAATAAAGAAGGGACAAAGCCAATGCCAGAGAAGGAGAAAATAGTAATGTTAATAAGCAAGGCTCGCCCTGTCCAGGAGTTTTTTCATAATCCAAAATTATGAATCCATGGATACTCAGTCATGGTTATCTGTTAACTTCAAATGGCTTTAGTTCAGTTCATTGACGATAGTGGGGTTAGTCTGAGGAATTCTATTTCATGAGCTCTCTGTGCTACGCTCACTTAAGAAAACATTGATCATCGATTTTCCTAGGTCTTTTGGCCATAACTGTCATTACACCACAAATATTTTCCCTTGACTGGATTCCCATTGCTTTCCTACTAGTCACCTGTTTTTCCTAAGAACTACCCGCTGAACTTCTAATATTTTTCTTTCTGTGCATAAATACAGCAAATAAAGGCTCCTTTGAGCAATCAATAGGTACTGTTTCTTCCTGATTTGAAAAGGATACACGCACATCAAAAAACTCCACATTTTTAACATTATTCAGACCAACCTGAAAAGTTGGTAGTGTAATTTTTAAGATCATCTACCATTCAGTTCTTTATAGAATCATAGAATGTGCTGAATTGGAACAACCCCATCAGGATCATTGACTCGAACTCCTGACCCAGCAGAGGACACTCTAAGAGTCACACCATGTGCCTGAGAGCACTGTCCAAATATTTGAACTCTTGTCAGGCATGCTGCTGTGACCACTTCTCTGGGGAGCCTGTTACACTGCCCAATCACCCACTGGATGAAGAATCTTTCCCTAATATCCAACCTAAACCTCCCTTCACTCATCTTGATGTTGTTTCCTCATGTCCTGTCTGGTCACTGCAGAGAAGGGATCAGTGCCTGCCCCTCCTCTTCCCCTCACAAGGGCATTGTAGGGAAATGAGGTCTCCTGTCAGGCTTCTCTTCTCCAGGCTGAACAGACAAAGTACCCTCAGCCGTTCCTCATACGGCTTCCCCAAGGCCCTTCACCATCCCCATGGCCTCCTCTGAACACTCTCTAAGAGCTTAATGTCTGTTTTACAATTGTGGCACCCAAAACTGCCCCCAGCACTGGAGGTGAGGTCGCCCCAGCCCAGAGCAGAGCAGGACAATCCCTCCCTTGCCCTGTTGGCCGTGATGTTCCTGATGCCCCCAGGACAGGACTGGCCCTCCTGGCTGCCAGGGCACTGCTGGCTCATGTTGAACTTGCCACTGACCAGGAGCCCCAGCTCCCTTTCAGCTCTCCAGCCTCTCTCAGTCTATTCACAGAACCAGGGTTGCCCCATCCCAAGTACACACTCCAGCACTGACTTGTTAAACTTCATGTAGTTGGTGATTGCCCATCTCTGTAATTTGTCCAAATTCACACATAATTGTTTGCTAAAGTGCCTAAATTAATCTTGATTTTGTGGCAGGTAGATGGCTACGTGTAAAAGATTGAAAACTAACTTTTGAGTAATAGAGTGTAACTCTATTTTCAAAAAGCAGATGATTCTCATGTATAGCCAGTGAGACCTTTGAAGATCCTAAAGGCATATGAGTCAGGTTTTTAGGCATTGAAGAGGCAGAGGGACACTTAAGAGATTTTTCAAAAGCAGTCATGTACCTAATTTCCACTAAAATCAATGATAGGTGAACCTAGGCAGGTTTTTTCATTTTGATTTGTTTTTCTAATCCTTCCAGGCATATGCCTGTGTTTTTAGTTACCTCAGCATCTTTGGAAATACAAGTCAGGGTCCTTAGCTACTTGTCTAAGTTTTGCTTATGGACCTTATTGACTACTTGTGAAAAAGTTATCACTATTAAAAGCTCTTCAAAATGAGAATTGGCATAATGACTTGGCTTCCTCTCTGACGTTAAACACACTAATACGCTTAGTATGAAATCTTCTTATTTCTAGCATAAATATGTGAGGCATCAGATGAAAGCTAATAATTTCCCAAGCGAGCTAAAAATAATGATGGCTGAATTTGAATAAATATTCTAAGATGCATTCTGGAACAGGCAGTGGTTAATAAGTACTGTAAATGCTACCTTTCTATTAACCTCATTTGCAAGATGCCAAAGACTAAACATGCACCACAAACAATACTGGATGAAAACCAAACATGAGAAAAATGATAATCGCTGCAGAGAGTTGGAGACAACACATATCTTATCATTTTCTTTGTCTTCTAACATGAAAAATTTAATTTAAATTCTCACAAAATTCTTTAGGATGTCTTGTTTAGGAGTTTCAGATACTTGTGGCTTAGACCTTGTCTCCACTGAAATGAGACTGACTGCACCTAAATTTACTGCAATGATTCAAAGTACATTTTAATATAAGGAATAAGTATTATTAAAAAGTATTACTTTATGTAACAACAAATAATACAGGAATATGTAAATTAAACTCACTTGTAAGCATGCTGCAATGCAGAGTTTAATGGAAGAACCAGTGACTGAAGATGTGTCTAGGAATTCCTTAAAATCAGGGAATATGAGTCTTAATTTTGGTCACAGGCCTGTGAATTTCACAGCATTAGGCACAGCCCATCACTAAATTACTAAAGCATTTAACAAAAAAATTGCATCAACAGTTATGCAGAACACACTTCTTGGGACAAGGAAAAGAATCAGTGTCTTCATTATGTAATACGTGGTCTCATGCCTTATTGACGTCCAAGATCCAAATACTGCAGACAATAGGAATTAATATTTTCCTCATAAACTCCTTTTAAGTGCTCATCATACAAGTATTTGATTGCAGCCTTCAGACAAATACATTATACACTACAATATCCCAGGAAATCATCTGTTCCTCCAAATATTTCTAAGTTTTTTTGCCCTAGTGATTGCATATCAAACTGGAGATGGCAAAAACTTTTATTTCCTAAAAATTTTTTGTATTTCTGCTAGAACTTTGCAGGTTCAAAATAGAATACAAATATCAATGAATTTAACCTAGCAATAGAGTGAAGCAGTACTTTCCCTTTATACAGGGAACAATGAAGTTTAAAGGCAAAACCAAAGATGCAAGTGTGCCCATGCCTCAAAAGCAGCTTCAGCATATACTCTATCCTACCTGAACTAACAAAGCACTTTTGCCAAAATATCTGGAAAAAAAAAAGCAATGTAATCCTCCTCTGGTTTTGTTCGAATCTAAACACCTTTCCAAAGGCTCATTAACTTCCTTCTACTTTCATTGGAGTACAGAAATTGCCTCATTCCTGTGAGCTGCAGAAATTCCAGAGCACCTCGTGTGAAGGACAGCAGCAAAGCTCTGACCAAGAACAAGATTTGCTGCCAAGTGTCTGATGATAAAGAGAAGTTAATGCAAAAAAGCTTTAAATTATTGAAATTTCTTAGTCAAGAGATCTGATTTTAGATGAACAGGTTAAAAGCAATTAAGAGAAAACATAAAATAATTAAATTTCCTTTTCAGCTAATGAAGGACCCCAGGGAAGTTGGTACAGAAAACCCCTAAATCTGTTTACTAAAAGTTCATCAAGTACTGCAGTTGTGTTAAAACTTCTCAGAATTCACAGAATTGTTAGGATTGGACAGGACCTCTGGAAATGATGTAGTCCAAGCCCCCTGCCAAGGCAAGGTCACCTAGAGCAGGTGACACAGGAACGAGTCCAGATGGGTTTGGAATGTCTCCAAAGAGCGAGATTCCACAACCTCCCTGGGCAGACTGTTCCAGTGCTCTGCCATCCTCAATGGAAAGAAGCTCTTCCTCACATTGGGGTGAAACTTCTTGTGTTTCAGTTTATGGCCTTTGCTCCTCATCCTGTTGCAGGCCACCACTGGAAAGAGTCTGGAACTGACCTCTGAGGTATCTATAATTAGATTAATGAGACTCCCTATCAGTCTTCTGTAGAATAAACAGACCCAGTTCCCAAAGTGTCGCATAAGAGAGATGCTCCAGATCCTGCATCATCTCTGTCACCTTCCACTGCCCCCTCTTTAGTAGCTCCTCATCTCTCTTGTGCTGAGGAACCCATAACCAGACCCAGCACTCCAGATGTGCCCCACCAAGGCTGAGCAGAGGGGGAAGATCTGCTCCCTCAATCTGCTGGCCACACTCTTCCCAACGCACCCCAGGATACCATTGGCACTCCTGGCTGCAAGGACACACTGCCAGCTCAGGGTTTCCTTCTAAACCTTCAGCAATTTCCTGTCTTCCCTAGTGACATGAATTAGGCTCCTCCACACAGGTAGACAGCTGAAACTACCAACTGGATGAGGATCCATTCAAGTGATTTTATGATGTGAGTGTTTAGCACAGACAACCAGTGCATTTCTCAACAGTCACAATAAAAATTCAATGTTTTTCACTCACCAAGCCTTGTTTGAACAGTAAGCTACTAAATAAAAAGCCACTTGGTATGTCACTTGATTTCCTTCCTACTTTTTCCATTCTGAATCACTATATTGTACACAACACCTGGAAGACTGTTGGTTCTGAACAATCTAAACAGATAAATATGATTTTTTTGTCAAGTAAACTGGCCTTAATTTGACTTTTTTTTTCCTCCAGACAAAGGAATTGATAAGTTATAGTTGCCAAAATGCCAGTATAGATTGACAATATCTTGCTAAAGTATTCATTTTAGTGTTTCCCTATAGTCTCAGAAGATGGAGAGATGGCTTGGAAAACTAAAACTTAATTTGTATGAAAGGTAGATTTTTTTTTTTTCTGGAACAGCTACAATCACAGAAAACTGAAACATGCAGCTGAAATCTGAAAGTCCCATCATTTCTCATTTTGAGCCAGTACTAAAAATTCACCTTTACTTTCAACTGCCTCTACCTCTTAAGTTTGTATTATATCCTCTTGCTAAGTTAAAAGCACAGTCATAATGCTGTCGTAAAGGTCTGCTTTGAATTCTTTCTAGACACATTCAAGCTATACTAATTTAGCTGATGGCTGCTTGATTTCAGTGTAGCCAGTGAGAAAGCAAACAATCCAATGACCCCAAGTTCACTGAGATTGCTGGAAAATGAAAACAAGGGTTTTGGAAGGCCAGTGCTTCAACACATAAAGAAATATATTGAATACTTCAAAAGATATAAAATTCTTAGAACTGTTGGACAGGCTTCTGTGTGTGAACTTTCCTGTCCAAGTGGCATTGCTAAATACCATGGCACCAATCAGAGGGCTGACATCATATTGTTGTGTAACTCATAACCATAGCAATGTCACTTCTTAAATGCATTATATGTGCATTCAGCTTCTTAAAATCTCAGCTGTGTCAGCTATTAAATAAAGTACAGTTCAGGAGATTTATTTTGAAATATGAGCTCTTTGTATTTTGTATAAAGGAAACAGAAAATACAAAGCTTGTTAAGCCAATGTTAACAGTGGAAGTTTGGATTCAGACAACAGACACAGAACAGGTTTCATCACCAATCTAATTCACAATGATATAGTCTAGTAAGAGAGCTAATAGTGATCAGTTTAATGGACAGCAATACACTTGGGCTTTTACATTAAAAATGGGCCAAAACGCACCAAAATATATGCATCAATAAAAAAAATAACCCATAGCACACACTAATTACTGAGTAAATGGTGCAGCTATCAGCCCAAGTGAGTTTAATACAGGTTTGGTCCAACAACTACAAGCAATGGAGAAAAACATGTAACAGAAATTGGGAATGTAATCCTCCTCTCCTTTATTTCAACCCTAAGTGGCCTTCCAGAGAAACATTATCTTCTCACTGGAACAACAGTAATTGCCTCATTCCTGTGAGCTGCAGAAATTCCAGAGTAGCTGCTCTGCAGGGCAACAGCAAAGCCCTGACCAAGAATAGTCCTTGTTGCCAAGTGGCTGGTGATAAACAGAGCTCAGCTTTGCCAGGTACTAGTAAAGGGAATGACACGTACCCCTTGCCTCTGGTGACATGTTATGGAGTAGCTGGTGTTATCTATTATCCGTCCTTTTGGAATATCAGCACGTTGGAGCTATAAACCAGAGGAACTAATGTCGGTCTGATTGTGCCTTTCTGTGACCACAGTCAGCAGCAGTGGTGTGATGTAGCCTTTGCCCTCCTGATAATCCATCAAAGAGAACCAGCACTGTCTTTATGACACATAAAAATGTGAAATAAAAGCTCACTGTGCCCCTTAGGCTGGCTTGTATTCAGTGAGATTTGAGGCTGTGCTTTCAGAAGATAAGGGATGATGTGCTCCTTGCAACATCATCTTGGGTAGACAATATTACAGCTTCTTTGGCAAAGATAAAAATACCTGAATTTCTCTGGCAACCAGACCACCATCTTGCCTTTCAACACCAGGTAATTATTAATGCTACTTACAGTGCACAAGACTTCTGGACACAGATTACTTACAGAATCAAACCCACAGTCACTTGATTGATATGCTGCTTAAGATGATCTTGTTGCTAGCCAATTTCTTAAATGTACAGAAAATTTAATTATAAATTTTGCAACCATGAAAAAGAAATTATGAGATGTTGAAATGTAGGAGTCCAGCAGTATGCAGTTATGACCAGCACAGCCCCTTTCTGTGCATTCCAAGAATCCAGAAATTAGACTTTCTAATATGAGAAGCCTAATTGGTGTAAACCATCTCCCATCTTCTGTATTTCAGAGAACAGACAAAGTGTTTTTTTGGATAAAAAATAGATAAAGAGTAAGCAGGTGGGAGGGCTAGGACTATTTCTGGCTATGGGACTAACTGGTTTACATAACCTTGAACCAACTAATTTTATCTGTATTTGTCTAGCTTTCACCACGTGTGAAAATGAGGCAACGATGTTTATTCACCTTTTAAAGCTGCTTTTGAAATCCCCTGAGTCAGGTAACAATTCAGGTCCAACGAAACACTGCTTTTTAGAAGCTCACCCACATATAACGTAAATACTGCAAGGGTTAAAGTTTTAAGCTAAGTGTCACATTGCAGCACTGATGATAAATTATAGGTAATAGCCTATCAAACTTAGGAAGACAGTTCAGTAAATACAAAAAAAACCAGATCTGTTTACATAAGGGACACAAATTGGCTACTGCTTTCAGTCTAGAAGTTAATACATGCCATATTACTGCAGAGAATCCTGCAAACCCTTTTAAAACAATGTTATAACAGTTTACATAAAACTTAATGGCAAGTTAAGTAGATCACCCCAGCAGGCCCTCTGCTTACTGCAGGAATATGGCACAGAGTTCATAGGTTACTTGAGACTCATTCTCCCAGCCAAACGAGTCAAACAATAACACTTTTAGGCACTGAAACACTTTTCCTCAGTTTTCAGCAGAAGCAGATGTGGGGCTGACTGCACAATGAACAAAAAGAATACTTTGAAAAGAAAATGACACCAAAAACATAAACTCACTTTGCAGTTTATCCTTAATCATCCTTGCCTTTCACCTTGATGCTAACTTTATAATATCATCCTCCTCATCTGAGGATCAGTGCAAAGCTTCAATAACTTGAAGGAAGCTCGTTTTTTCATGTTTGCATCAGATTTCTCTTCTAAACAAATTGGTGCAGTGTTTCAATCTTCATTTTACTTTGGGGTGTAAGTTCTGAGTCATCATCATTTAATTTTCTCCAAGCCTCCAACTCGTGTTTTCTGTTTTTCTTCCTGGATGTGTCATAACAACTAAATTGTACCACCCCAGTAAAATGGTGAAGCCTAGCACACATCTGCCAGCAACAAAATACTGAGCTCTCACTCTAATTCCCCCACACATCCCACTTTTCACATTTCCTTCACATCCTCTCAATAAAGTGGTAGAGCCTAGTAAGCAATTTCTTTTATTTTCCACAATATTCTGCCAATAAATCAAAAGAACTACCTCAGAGAAGAGCATACTTGCCTTGCATACTCTTTTCCTAGTCCCATTTCTATCAATATTCCCATGAGATTAATTTTCTGAAGTCAGTGACTTCCCTGTAGTTAGGATATCTGTTGGTTCTGGGTCAATGCTGATGAGCTGTGAAGGCATTATTTTTCAGAATTGCTAAATAATTTTGACTTGGAAAAATCACATGAGAAAATTTTTTTACTGTTTCAAATTTAATAGAAACTCTTTTCAAAAGTTTCCAGTATTCTTAATGTAGAAACAATAGGAAAAAAGTCTTAGTCTGAGCTTTGAGGTACCCATCATGAATTTAAAGGAGTCAACACTCTAGTATATTTCTTTTAAAAACATTCATTATACAACAGAATTGCATCAGGGAGAAAAGAAGGTGAGAATTAGCAATAAGAGAAAGGTGTTACAAAAAAGGCAGAAAAACCTCATCTAGAAAGAGGTGACAGCAATGAATCAGAGCAAAATGTAATTTAGGACAGAGGAGCCTTTAAAAGTTGCTAACAAAGTTCTGTGTTTGGCAGCTACCTTACCTGAACTAGGACTTTGACTCCTTTGAGGGTGAATCATGTTTGAACCAGGTTTCAAGGACAGTTCTGCTCTCACAAACGAGCAGCACATGCAACTTGTCACATTTTCCTTGCCAGGTCTGGAATGGGCAGTGACTGCCCCTGTAGTAGCCATTGCACATCAGTGGACAGATACACAAATATCAATTTTGCAGCCTTGGTTGGCGCAGACTGTGAAGCATCTCTACAGAAACACCCACACCAACCCACCTGACCACAAAGCAGCCACACCTTGTTTAAATCCTGTACCAGTAGATTCCAAGAAAAAAATCTTTTCAAGAGAAACCTCACGTCAATGTTCAGATGGGGAAATGTCAATATCAGACAGCAGGTTCACCTATGGCAACAGTAACAAATGACAGCAGCCATTCTAAACAGCAGGAAAATTACTAGATGATAATTCCTTGAAATTATCATAAGGGAAGAATAACAAGAAAAACATCTGAGCCAAAGTAATCTCCAGGGGGGTTGGAACTAGATGATCTTTAAGGTCTCTTCCAACCTAAACCATGATTCCTTTTTGCCTCTTCCCCAAATTCCACCTTCGCATGGTGGAAGCACAAAAGTTATTCAGTAAAACAGGCCTACACTTCAGGGAGGAGGGGGGTTACATTTTAACAGGGGCAAAATCATGTAGCTTCCAATCTTAGTGTCAGAAATGACTCAATGGTTTTAGCTGCAGCTTTTTCTTTCCAACTCCTCTACAAGAAGAAAACAAAACACCTCATGAACCTATAGAATATGCACAATTAACAAAACCTGAAATCCAGACAAGTTAAGGTTTGGTTAAGTTATAACAGCGTTAAGGCAGAGATTAAAATTAGCAAATGTCAGGCAATCTGGAGATTAGGTGTCATTACCTGCTCTAACAATTAATGGCAATATTACCATGCCAAACAGTCAGAATTTATGTGTACGATTACCAAACTTTGTGTTCTGTTGCTCAGATGATGATAGTGGATATTTAGTTTGCCTTTGCAGAAATATTTAATTCTCAAACACTTACATGCACTTTGTGCAGTAAATCAGGATGAATTGCTCTTTAGGGATTGGGCTGCCCCCCACTGACTCAAGTTTGAGCTATAGCAGATGCCATATAGCTCATCCAGAAAAGCTAACTCTTCATCTTTCTTTTTCTCCATCCACTAAATACAACTTAATATAATTGTGCCAGAGCAATGAGACAATAATGAATGAATTGTCCATGAAGAACTCTGGAGCGTTTTCAGCAATTTCTGTAAGGAAATGAGTCAAAATTAATCTGAGCTAGATGCAGGATATGGTACAATAATATCTGTTTTCTTTTGATTAAAAGGAAAGAACAAGTGTTCTGTCACTGATACTTTCTCTTAATCCAGTATGGCGTCTAATGTGAAAATACAAAATGTGGAATAATAAATTTAAAATGTCTGTTCTATTAGGAAACAAGTACTCAATAACTACTAACAACTTCAACACAAAAATTTAACAATATTTTGAGTTTTTAAAGACTACACTTTTAGCAATTTTACAGCCTATCACTTTGAAAGACCTTGTGGATACTTGCCAGATGTGATACAGTAGTAGAAGAACTCCACAGCAGAAAGCTTATTTATCCTCAGATCACCCCACTCTTTTCCTCTCCAACCAGAGAAATTATTTCTGCATTTCCTAACGATCTCACAAGATAAACATTGAAAATTAGTAGAGCTAGAAATTACTATATTAAAAGGAGCATTATATTCTTTAAATCTAGTGCTAAGAACATAAACCTTTTCTAAGTCCTACTTATCGGTGCAGTGACGTCATCTTGGAGTAGGAGAAAGATAATCTTCCTTGTTGCTGCTTTATTGAAGAATGGCAAGGAGTCCTGACAAATGTGCTGCCCATCGTGCAGGGATGTTTAAATGCAACCAGCACTGAACAGTCTTTTACATAGGATGGAACACATTGTGCATATTAAACCCCATGTGCTGCTTGCTTTATTTCTGGCATCCTTTCTCCCTACAACACAGGAATATGTTCCAAGTGTTTTTTCAGTGCTTTGTCTCTGCTCTTTGCCTTTTCCAGTGCTGCTTCTCTGCTCTTTGCCTTCATTTCACCAGCTGTCACTCCAGTGACATTTCCCAAGCATGAAGCTGACATAGAGCAGGGCAGAGCCTGAGTGCCGAAGCTGTGGAAAACAGTAGCAGTGTTTTAAAATATCAACACAAGTCAGTGTTTTGGGAACAATTTCCCATACTGTTACTTGAATAGATGTTGTTTTGTACACAGCCACTCACACTGAAGAGAATTCAGTTATTTTAGAAAATGAAAAGGTTACTGAACCATAGCACACTGATATTTTGTCAGTAAATTTCAGGTTTTTCTGCCATAACACTTCACTTAAATTAGACATTAAGAAAGCCAAATCTGATTAATACTAAGAAATTTCTGTATAGAAAATTAAGAATTAATATTGCGACAAAGAGGACCGATATTTGAGAAATGTTTTGCTTCCTGATTTTCACATCTTCTCTACCAACTTAGTTTTCAAATTTCAGAGCTGTATTTACAGGCCAAAATGACCTGAAATTCTAGTCTTAAAAAAAGGTCAAGAATAGTTATCACATGGTGGTGCCTTCTTCCAACAGTTAAGCTTTCTTCTAATTTTCTAGTTCTTTTCTTTTATCTGATTTACTGTAGTCCAAGATACAAATATTGACAGGAAAGACTACTGTAACATGCAGAGTTAGCACAAGCAATTTCCTCAACCTGTTAAAACACCAGTCCCCAGTATTGAAATTAAACCAACTCCTCCACTCCAAATGCAGAAAGACAAGTCCAAATGATTTTCCATAGTCTCCAATTATCTTACCTAATTTTAGGAAAGATTCAAGGTAAGATTTGCAGTTTATCATCTGGCTTGACGATAACATTTATGATTCTCATGAGTACCTTTAGGCAGGACTGGGAGCAAATCTTAACTTGTCTTTGCTCAGAAATAGTTCTGTAGTGTTTCTGTTCTTCCCACCTTATGTGGTAAGAAGGAGAGAAAATTACCACAGGCCAGTCTGTCACTGCTCAGGAGGTGCCAGAGTTACAACATGCAGAAGCAATTTCTGTGAGGGGAAGACACAGGAGCCTGTTATGTCCTGAAATGCAGGAAAACCCTTGCACTGCAGCATGTTTCCACTGCTGTGGCTTATAGGTGCTGCCACACTGCTAAGCAAGTGTGAAGGAGCCCTCTAGTGTGAATAAGAAATGGACCTACAGCCCATAATTTGCACACAAAAACACAGGAAAACAGCAACTACAAATAATGTCACTGCCAGTCTTCAGGCACTTCAACAGCACACATTGCCCAGAAGATTCAACAATTAAAAAAGCCTCCTGGATCTCAACCCTGAAGTCAAAAAACACACAAACAAACAAACAAACAAACAAACAGAGATATATGTCATAATGTATGACTGACCATAAAGACAGTCTTAATTGGAAAAAAAGATCCAAAAACTTGAGAATAATGTAGAAATAAACTGCAGCCCTTGTCAGATAAATATTTTGTTTAAATTTTTCAATAGACTGTGACCTTAAGAACAATTAATATGAACAATTGAAATGACAGAAAACTTTTTTTAAACCTTATGTACTAGGGTAAAATTTATCAGTTATCACAGAATAATTCAAATCTTCTAGACACTTAGCCAGTTTGCACTATCATATAACCATATCCAGGAGATTGCAGTGCTCAGATCTATTTGCAAGTAGAGGTATAGCAAAAAACCACAGCCATGCAAGTAGAGAAAGACAAACAAAGAGAGGAAGATATTCAGTCCCACACAGGTCCATAATGTGCAGCCATTTCTGTATAAAAAAGTTTTTGGTTTATGCTTTGTGTCACTAAGATTAGGGAAAAAAACCAGCAAGGATCTTGTTTATTTTATTGTCAACAATTCTAAAGGAGAGATACATTAAATGTATCTGGTTTAAAGCAATACTGTTCTGAAGCTGCATAGAGAAAGCCATATGCAATAATTTCTTTTTTGTGGGTTTTGTCTTTAGAGTGATCACAGTTGATTGCATAGCAGTTTTATGATGCTGAATGGAAAGTCAAAACAACTATGAAGTTTAAATTGATAGCAATGTATTTAATGCCCTTCTGTCTAACTGCTAGAGGGATAAACAAAGAACACCTAGAATTCTGGAATGAGTTTAGGAAATTCATTAGAGAAGTTTTGAAGTGGTATCAGAAGTCAAGAAAGAACACATGAGAGACATAACCAACTAACAGATGATGAGAAATTGCAAATAATTAAGCCAAATCACCAGAGATTCAGTTTAGATAATCATTTAGAAACAAAGAAGAGGAAATTCAGACCCATTTTAGACAAGAAGCATTGTGGAAGTGACTTCATTGTATTTCCATTTAGGATTTTATCCTGGATGCAGACATGAAACTTTTCTGAATTTCACAGATGGGGGAAATGAGTGCACAGCCATGCTCACTTAACTTGCTGTACTTCTCACTTCTGGAGAGGCTGCACAGCCTCCTAGGGTTATTTTGGCACCTCCTTTTCTGGCAAGCAATGAGGAGTTTAGAGGAATTTAGAAGAAAAAAACAAAGGAAAAAATTAATCCAACTTTCCCAAACCACAAAAAATTCAATTTGGGATACATCTTGCCCAAATTTTCAGTGAGAGCAATGGTCATATTTTATCAAAAAAATCTCTCTCGATGAAAGAACCCTAAAAGGTTTTGCTACAGAAGACCTGAAAGAAAGAAACATTGTATGCTGGCATCTATATCCTCACTAAAACTGTATAAATAATAATAGTGCAGGAGGTTGTAAGTATTTTTTCATTTTTTTCAATGACATTTGAGTGGATGATGACAAAGTTGATTTGGATATGTTATTAAATGAAAAAAAACTGCACATCTAATATCTGAAAAATAATTTAACCTCACTTGGACATTCTCTAACTCCTTCAGTTGTACCCAATCAGATAGAAGAAGCAAAGAGGAAAAAATTTCAAGGATACTGGTGTTTAGGTGGCTTTCCTGTGTGGAAGCTTTGTTCTCTACGCCATTTGATTCAGTTTATGTATATCAGGACCAGATTTAATTGTAGGATTAACTACAATTAACTACTTAAGGCTAGTTATCTGGAAATATTTATGATCTTATTAATTCAAATTCTGGGTACCAGCAGGGTATGCCTGAACATAATTTTCTTTCATACATCTTAACTCTTAATTGGAATATTGGGTTCTTAATCTCAAATACAGCTAAGTAACTTGTAACCTCACAACTAAATATCTAAAGACTCACACCAAAGATATTCATACTGACATCTATGTCCAAGACAAAACAGAATCTCTGCTTTCAGATGATGAAAAGATTTCTTCAAAGTCCTCCAGGCTTTGAGAGTTATTAACGTGTAAAGGAATAAAAACTGAGTGATAGGTGTTGAAAACCTGAGAATTAAAAAGGGCTGTGATTTTTAACAACCAACAAGAGATCCTTTAGAAATGCATTTTATAGGAATTACTTGGTTCTACTTTCTCATTTGCTCTGACACCATGTAAGCCCTCCGCTGGCCAATGATGCCTAAGACAACGTTTTTTCCACAAGGGTTTTTTTTAAATAACCACCATACATCCTGAGCAGGGCTAGGCTCAGACTGACAAAGTGGATGACATGATGTGAAAAACACTGGCCCAACAGTGGGAAGAATGATTTTGCAGACAAAGTACATTTAACAGGATTTACAGAGTCACCATTAAGCCTACACATTATGGCACCTATAAGAGAAATGCAAAACTCTACACACTTATAAGAATACTTATTCATCCTACTGCTTTTCTGCTGAACTGGAGTCACTTGCTTAAATAATTATGGATGTTGTGGCTCAAGAAAAGTCAGTGAGTACCTAAAATTTAAAGGCCAGATCAACATTGCTGCAGCCCTTTTAAAGTTTATAGTACTCCTATATGACCCAGAGAAGAAGCTTAGCGAGGCAAAACGACAACCAGATTGCAAAATAAGAGAACCCATTCAAAAACATCTTTAACTGATGTAAAACTTTCAATCATTAATCAAACTTAAGTTGGAAAGAAAATAATAAAAGAAAGGAATAATTCTGGTAAATTATAAAAACTTCTCTTTTAATGGAAATGAACTTTTAAAACCTATGAACTTCCCTGAGAAGACCACTGAAATTTAGTGAGAACTGAAAAAACAATTATTCGGAAACTACATTCCCTTTTAGGAAGTGTGACTGCAGAGGGCATTGCCAGCCCCCTAAAAGAAGGATTGCATCCTCTTTGTTCATAAAACAGCTTTACTGCTTACAAGCACTTCTATTTTTAAGGATCTTACAGAAACTCTAGTTTGGTACTTAAGGTACCAAACACTTAAGGTGTTATACTGGAACTAATTTCTCCTTGAACACTTAAGGTGTTATACTGGAACTAATTTCTCCCTGCACCATACCAGTTTTCCCCTATAATTCCCTGCATGTCTTCAGCAATAACAGGGTGAGCTGGAAGACAAGGAGAGCAAGAGTAGTTTCATCTCTTATTCAGCACTGACTCCTTTTTCTTTATGTTCCTTTCACTAGAATTGATTTTCCTAGCTCCTACTTGCAAAACTAAATCACTAAAGGATGGAGCTGCAACTGGTAGTGTGAGTGAATGATGAACCAAGTGTAACCATATTTTAGCTAGTTTTAGTGCTGGTTTTGTTTCCAGCCACAATGCACAGTCCCTGTCTCATCCCAATGACCTCATCCTCACTCCCTAATGACTATGTACTCCTCTGGAAAGTTTCACTTTTCTTTTATCTCCTTTGACAAATTTAACAGGAGCATCATGACCTCAAATGAATGTTTCACTTCAAGATTATAATTTTACATGTCCAACTGACTCAAAAAATATGGTTAAAGAAAGACAGGTATATAGTTAAAGCCTGGTGCTTATATTGATGTAGGTTCAGTTTCTGGCAGTGACACAGCCTTCTCTTGTGCAAATAATTGATAGTTAGATTCCATAAATATTACTCAAATTAAGTTCTTATCTTTCTCTGCAAAGAGCTCTTGTAATTTAGGATACAGTACTGTTTAGCATCACAGAATATAAAAGAATCTGTCTCAATCTTCTGTCTTAATTTCCCATCTGAATGTAGTGGTTAATTTGTACTTTCTAATCAGGAATCTTGCAAGTCAATCTTCACAGGTAAAAGCATCCCAATATGGTAAAAAGTAGCAGAAAATAATTTTTTTTTTTTAATTATTCACATCTAAGGTGCTGGCTGTAAGAAAACTACATGCTGGACTTTCACCAAAAGCATTAAGTCATCTGGCCATGCTTAAAGTAACTTCTGGAGTAATTCATGTTGTTGTGCAGAAAAGTTCCATAACTGAAAGTCTAAAGAAGATTCAGGAATTCATAGGTGCAAAACTGAATCTTGCTCATTCCTTAGGCTCCGTTGCTCATCATTGTACAAGGCTAGATCCTTCTCCCTGGCAAAGCCCCTGGCAATGATGTGAGATTTAGAGCTCAGAGCCCATAAGAGCAAATCCACTAAAGTTAATGGTGTCAGTGAGGAGTGAGCCAGGCCCTTACTGGCCTTACCTTCTTTTCCCCTCCTACTTTCTCTTCTATTGCCACACCTTCAGAACCATTAAGGTTGGAAAAGGCCTTCAAGATTATAGAGTGCAGCCTTTGACTGCATATCACCTTGCTCACTAAATCATATCACAAAGTGCCTACAGGTTTTTTGAGCACTTCCAGGGGTTGTGACTCCACCCTCCCCTGATCAGTCTGTTCCAACTCTTGACCACCTTTTAGTGAAGAAATTTTTCCTGACATCCCACCTGAACCTCCCTTGGCACCACTTGAGGCCATTTCCCCTTTTCCTATCACTTTTTACTTGAAAGAAGTAAAAATCAACCAACCCTCATCTCCCTGCAGCCTCATTACTTGTGGTTGTAGAGAGTCATAAGGTCTCCCCTGAGTCTCCTTTTTTCCAGGCTAAACATTCCCAGCTCTCTCACTCAGCTGCTCCTGGTCCTACTGGTGTCCCAGACCCTTCCCCAGCTCCATGCCCTTCTCTGGAGACCACCTCAATGCCTTTCTTGTAGTGAGGGCCCCCAAACTGAGCACAGCACTCCAAGGGTGACCTCACCAGAGCCAGGAACAGAGGGACCATCACTGCCCTGCTCCTGCTGGCCACACTGCTGCTGATACAAGCCAGGATGTCACTGGCCTTCGTGGCCACCTGGGCCCACTGCTGGCTCATGTTCAGCTGCTGTCAACCAGTGCCTGTTTCTAATAAGGAAATGAAAATTGTCTACCTTTCTGGTAGGTGACATTGGCCTGTGACCACCTACTTAATCCTCCTGTAAGGACTATTCTGTAGAAATAAAAATTAAAATTGTATTGGGTGCCAATACACGCACTTCTAGACAATGGGAAATGTAAGTAGATGGGACTTGGAACAGCCATTCCCATCTCCTGCCTCTAATCAGATGATGGTGCCAAAATGCAAAAGCCAGAGTACCAAGCTTGGCTTTTGCTATTTGCTTTCATTTCTCAGCCTACAGCTGAAAAATAGTAACTACAGAGCTAAAAATTCTGATTACAAAGTGCAAAGCAATGTTCTGCATGTTATGTGGTCAGTGGCATTAACCACGTACTAGTCATTCTGATACAGCTCCACACTGTACATCAGTATCCTCTTCTTCTTGCCTCCTTCAAGGAATTTCAGCACATCCATTCCCTGCAATCTCCTTAGATGACACTGAGACAATATTTACTTACTGAACTTTAAAGTTGGAAGGAAAAGAAAGTGTTCAATAGCAGCATATTGAAAAGGCTGCTAAGGACGGTGGAAATCTTTCCACTGATTTTAGCAGACCTTGGATCAGGTTATATGTAACTTTTGGAATCTGATTCATCAAGACATAATCCTGACTGCACTAATTTATCAGTGACTTCAGCAATGCTACAATTTCACCCAGTTATATGGTTTCATTGTTATTAGTTTGGTAATCCAAATAAAATGAAGTTTTATTCTGGCTTGGGATAAAAAGGGTATGAAAGGCTCTATCATGACTGTTCCTACTTCCACCACACACAAGGCTAAGCAGTAATTATTTCCTGTGAGAGCATGTATAAGGGGAGAGGATGTATTTTCATTATGGATGGATGTCTGTGTAATCATTGCCCTCCTCAATGCACTTTAAGGGGCAATATTCAGATGGAGCAATGACGTACTGGCTTCTAATTATCTTGTCCTAAACCCTGATCAACCTGGCTATTCTTGCAATAGTGAATTTCTCTTCAGCAAAGCATTTCCCTTGCCAAAGTATATATTTTTTGGCAGCATCTGGCACTTTCCAGCCCTGGAATCTGATGTAGGCTTGTGAATTGTGCTAGGTCTGCAAGGTTTTCACCCTCCAGAGCACTGATTTGGTGCAAAATAAGACATCATATTGTTTTTCATTCTTTTTCCAGTTTTGTTTTTGGTTTTGGTTTTTTTTGTTTGTTTTTTTTTTGTTATTGTTGTTGTTGTTGTTGTTGTTTTGGTTATTTTTTTCCCTCAGAAATATCTAAACACTAAAATTCCTGCTTCATATCCCAGCACAACACTCAAAACTGAAGTGCTTTTTCTTCACACATTGCAAATGGCTTGGGAATTAGTGTGTGAAGCATAGTGGCTCTATCACATGCTTAATACACTTGATGGCCTCCAAAACAGCTATTCCATAGCAAGAGCAGAGTACAGCACTCCTGTATGTGAGAAGAAAACGTTACAAGTGCTGTACTTTGGAAATAAGTTTAGGTGAAGAGAAGAACTCCTTCCCAATTCTACAATGAAGGTAAAAATATTTCTGAAAGGATATTTCTGTAAGAAAAAATATTATTTAACTATGGGACAGACTAAATAAACACAGTCATAAAAATTACAAGTTAAGATCTTCTGGGAAAAGGCCACACTTGTCTCACTGACTTTAAAGAAGTAAAATAGTTATTTTACTCTGCATTTGAAATATCAAAGAGCTATCTTCTTTTCAAAAGGTGAAGCTTATAAACCTCACTTATTCAGGCAAAACACTCTGTGAAGTCCTGATAGATTTCTCTTATAGATCAATACTCAGTGTCCATGTTTTTCCAGTCTTACTTGCTAGGATTTCAGAGCAAAGAGCAAACATCTTATTGCATTGGACTCAGTAGTTAATACAATCTAGAATTCCACAAAGCAGTAGATGTAGTGCAATATCTCAATATTCACAAATGCAGATGCTTTCATAAAGATTTTACTTGTGCATACTGATAAAGCTTATCCTCTATTCTCATGCATATTAAATTAGATTTCAGAGCTAGGGCATCCATTCATTGAGCATTTATAAATGCTAATATATGCTCATTTTGATGAATACAAACAAAAATCAGTCTAAGCATAATAATTTTTTGCATTAACAAAACATTGAAGGAAAATGGAAACTAAACATTAAATATTGTCACTTCAAAATGCTTGCAACTTATTTACATGAAAATCAGATTGCCTACTTTGCACATTTAAACCTTGAGGTATTTCTGGTAGGGGACTTCACAACAATCCCCAAGATTTGTTATTTGCTTGTTTGTTTATTTGCTTGTTTGTTTGTTTTAACACTTCATAGAAGTATCAAAACCCAGGCATTTCCTGCTGATTGAACATTGACTCATAATTTTTCAAATACAGATGAGAAATTCCAGAGCACCCTCAAGAAGTATTATCAATATAACACTAATCCATTTGTCCAAGATTACAAGGAGATGAAAAGTGATATCAACAGTCTCTTAGTTTGCATATGAAGGCATTTATAATGCAAAAATAGACAGTACTAGACTAACATAGAGAATTTAGTCAAAGAGGTACAGAGATACATAATTAAACAGCACACTGGCTGGCATGTTCTTTAGAACAATTTTTCATATTTAATTGTTTAATTGGAAATCAAAGAGAACAGGTTTGTACTCCACCAGGTGCATACATACTGTGATTTAGGACCAATAATTTTTAATTTAATTAATTTTCTTTGAGTTCAGTGTCCTAGAAGAAGCTGTGCATGAATGCTAAGACTAGATCAATTAGCTTTACCTGTAGCTGATGAAAGAACACTGTTTCATTCAGAGGACAAGAATAAATTTAATTTTTGGCACAGCATTCAATACAGGAAAAATTCCCTCTCAATACACACCTTCCTGTTGATTTCACTATCTTAAACTAGATCCCTAATTTTCAGAGACCAAAGGTGAGCAAGGTGAATCTCAAGCTCAGCATCCCTAGCCTTCTGTGCCACCATAAGGCACACAGCACACACAATTCAAAACCCCTCCAACCACCAGTTCCCAGTCTGGACCTAGCACACAGGAGGCTCTTGTTCAATTATTGTGCTGTAATACAGCAACACAAACTCTCAGCCTGTTGTTCAGGCCACAGGAAAATCCTGTCTGACCTGCTGCCTTACAGGATGCTCCCATACCTGTAAGCTGCTGTCAGTACTTCCAAATTGCACCTGACCCCAATGTTTTGATGGAAACATGTTGAGTTTCTTGCTACAAGACTACAGCACTCTAACAGGTCAATGGCCTTTCACCATATTGCAGCTGGAGATTGACTCTAATACTAGAGTAGGATTAAGTGCACTGTTTTTCAGATTTATGATGCATTTCTGAAATACAGTCTAATGGCACTCGAGTTCTACTGCTTGGCTAGAAGGACACAACAGCAAATACAAAGAGTCACATAAAAGTTTCAGAAGATAACCCCAGTTCTTTCCTAGAGTCCTGGATTAGATTAGCTTTGCATTTATCCTGGACTATTTCTCATGTCATTTCTGATTTTAATACTACAACAGCAGATTATGGTTCTACACAGAATGCCTAGATAATTTGACATTTGAAACTTCTGTAGTCCACCTACACCAGTTCTTCTCACATTGAAACCAGTGGTAGAGCAGACCCAGCGGCAGCCACAGGAGGATATTTTGGAGGGATGAGGAAGAACAGAAGGAAACCAAGTGTAAACAAGTCCTGCTGAATTACTCCAGTGACTTTGCATCATTTAAAGGGAAGTGCTGTTAGTGGAGAAGCCAGCGGTTTAACTGTTGGATTCCTATACCTTGGGCTGCTTTCAGGAGACCTCACTGTGACTGGACTTCATATCTTCTTGTTGTGCACTGAAGGAGACATCCACAGATTTGATAAAGCAGAATAAATAAGAGCCAAATATTCTATTAAGTAAACTTTGACCAACATGATATGAAATCCTTTTGAGCTAGCCACTGGCAAAAAAGGAAAGAAACCTCCAAGGAAGTCAGTGTACATCAGCAAAAAGGAATGCCTAGGACTGTTGTATGTCCGCAGGCAGCACTTTGAAGGTTGAGAAAATAGAAGGAACTTTTGATAACAGCTGGAAGGCAGCACTCAAATTATGTCAGAAAGATGAGAAAGAACTATCTGGGTTCCCAGTATAGCAACACAGAAGGTGCAGTCCATACTGAAGGCAATACTATTAAAACAAAAATAAGGAGGAGAAATTACATTAAAAACGCAGAACCACCTGCCATTTATTTACCAATATGGACTCTTGTCTAGAAAGCAACTGAAGTGCTTATTTATATCAGTCCCTATGCAGGAGAGCAGTCAGGCATGTGCTCACTGTTTAATATGTGATTTAATCCAACACACTACGTAGGAGCTTGAACATTTGCCTAGATCTAAGTGCATACTTTGTTAACTTGATGAACTGGGACCATCTGACCCTGCAGTCCTGCCAGAACAGATGGGCCCAACAGTGATAACATCTGTAGAAGTGGTGGTATCTCCTTGTAATTCTTTATCTCATCTTTCTCTGTGATAGCATCTTTGTATACTGCAGCACTTGAGAGGTCAGCAGCAATTTAAAATCTATTGCCTAAAAATTACTTTCGTCATCAGACACTTCTCATTTACGATTGTGGATCATGATTACTGAAAAGGAGTATTTTTTCTGTTAATTTGCTCTCTCTGTTGTACAGCACTTTAGGAAATATCACTTTCTACATCACACAAATTTTAAGTATACTTGGTGCTTTGGTCTTTTGAAAGCCTTGGGAAAACATTTATTGGAATAAAAAATTCCAACTTTTCAATACTAATGTTATCTTTATATAAAGGATGAGCATTTATTATGCCATGTGATGCACAAATATTTAAGCTACAAATAAGTTAATGTCATGTTTCATAGCTGAAATCATCACTGGTGTGACAGAGATTCCATTCCCATCTTGTTATATGTCCCATACAAGCTTTTAGAAGAGCTATTAGACATTATATAATCCTTCATAAAATTATTATACTGTAAGAAAAATACATAGATGCCTTTGGTCTGGCTACTCTAAAAATGATTTTGAACTAGTCTGAGATTTTCACCAGAAAGATTCCAGGGCTCAGGATTTGTATTAACTATTTATGCATATTTATGATGGTGTGGAAAAATGTTGCTACTTATTACTAAATAAATCAGTCAGCAGGAATAGGTAAGTCAAGGTACTTTATCAACTTTATAATTGATTAAATTTAGACATTGAAGGGTAAAATAACTTGAGCAGAAGCTTTTAGGATTTACTTATGAAAAACTGACAGACTGAGAAAAGAAAGGGAAGGGTAACTAATCAGTTCTTGTACCTACAGTACAGCTGGATCTGGCACCTGCATATCCAGGAACAGAATTTGCCTTTCCATGTTTTAAATGGGAACAAGACCAAATGTGGCACACCTGTGGGTATACTGCAAAGTCATGACACTCTACACTTTATCAGGAGTGCTCAATTTTAAAATTATTAGGCTGAAACAACCAGATTGGCAGATTTCAGGAAAAATCTCCAGGGAAAAGCTTATATTTCATATTATAACTCAGTGAGGGAAAATAATTTGGGGGGGGGAAAAAAACCATCAAAACACCAAACCAAACTCCACATCTTAGTATTTCTAGTACTTTTCAGTGATACACATAAAACAACACACACACAGATACAAACTAAAATATTACTGTACTTTACTCCTGGCTTGCTGTAATGCTTAGCCTAATGAAACAAATAATTTAGCAGGCAATGTGCAATATAGAGGCCTCCAGTGGATTGCAATACACTAAGCAAGCATGTTTTTCTTTTTGTTTAATTTATAGTCCCTGGGGGGAAAAAAAGACATTTTAAAACCCTGTTTCCTGGGTTTACAAAGCTCATAGGGATAGTTAGTTCTTAACTGGCTGAGTTGCTGGCTAAAATGTGAGACACACTGTACCACCAGAGGTCTTTTCATTTGCTAACATTCTAAGGCCTCAAGGGTTCTTTATCAGTGGACACATATTTAAATCACAGGGAACAGTAAAATGTAGTGCTGTCTTTTCAAATTGACAACTGCAGGACAAACACAGGGATATCAACCTAGACTTTGCTGTATAAGCACTGGGGACAATAATTTCCCAAAGAGAAACTGAATATTCATCTTTTTTGATGTCCTAAACCTTTACTTAACTTGAGTAATTCTTAAAACGTAAACTCCTGCCAAACTCTGTGAATAACAGATTTTTGGTCTCAGTGATATAACTGAGAAGGAGAAGAGAAAAAAAAAAGGCAAGAAAAGAAATTGGTAGAGCTGACTGAATTGACTTACTTCATGTTTTGGCTCTTGGCACGCTTGTCTTTTTTTTCCATATTTTTCATTTCTTAACCAAAGTGGATCATTCTGTAAATGGAAAGATTTAATACTGAAAATGTCAAAACAAAACACTTAATCTTTTCAGAATTTTACTGTCTAAAATCAAATTCTATCAGAATTTTAAAATAGATGTAGCAAGCAAGCAACTACTTACTTTTTGTGAATTTACTGTTCCTTCATTTCTAGTTAGTCATAACAGGGCAACTGCGCATCCGACTTGGTCATGTACAAACAATCCCAGGAAATAATGGGTCTTTAATCTCTCTGTAGGACAGCAGAGAATTTAGAAGTTACAAAGGAAATCATAAACCACAGGAGGAAAATAGACAAAATATAAATGTGTAAGGGCCAACATTTTCATATGAATGAAAATGTTGGCCTTTACTGGAACTGAGCTGCCAGTTAAGTATTTTCCATAGATGGCTGGTACAAATGCAAAGCACAGAAAAGCCATGCAATATCAGTCCCATCTCTTATCTTGTGCAAATCTATGGAATATAAAAATCTTCCACTTTCATCTGTTCCACCAACCTTCCTATTTCATTACTTTGTTATTTTGATTCCTTCTTCCTACTTTAGAGCTGGCAGACCTTACAGCCTGTGCAGTGGTATACAGTATTTCCCCTTTGGAACACACTTTGCACACAGTACCTCAGTGTAGCCTTTTTTATTAGGAAATACTTGCCTACAACACAGTTGTGATCCACCAGCTAAAAACAAGAGCTGGTTCAACTATCATTTTTCATACAGAACCTAAAAGGTAAATTTCCTTTGTAAGGTCTCCAAATGTCAGATTTCAGCTTCCTCCCTCTCTATTTTTGAGGTTAATGCAGTTCAATAAAATATTTTAATAATACTTTTCTAAGAAGGCACAGATTTGTTCAGATGCTTAAATAGCAACCGCACATAGAGATCAAAGCTGTCCATTTCCAGGAATATCTGGAAAGGAATATTCAAAGGCAGCCTCTACAATGGCCATTGGTGATTCAGTTAACATAATACACCTCAATAATATGACTGCTCCTGAGACCTCTGCATTTCCTTTCTAACCCAAAAACTTCCCCTTTGTGTTTTGAACAGGCAAGCCCACGGGGTATGGATCCAGCAGTAGACGCTTACACCACAAGGGAATAGTGGATGAATGCTGCTTCCAGAGCTGTGACCTGAGGAGGCTGGAGATGTATTGTGCTCCAATAAAACCACCCAAATCCGCGCGGTCTGTACGCGCCCAGCGCCACACCGACATGCCAAAAGCACAAAAGGTAGGTCAGGCTGGCAAAAATTCCCAACGAGCAACCAGCTGCCAAACCAGACCAAAAAAGAAAAGAGCCAACCAAAAAAAACCCTACGTATTTTAAGGAAGGAAAATTCTATCAAGCATACCATTCACATTCTCTGAAAAAATCCCTTTGCCCAGGATTTTTCTCCTGGGAAGCTGAGAAGCCTCAGAGAAAAGGAAAACAATTCTTATCTCATGTGCTTCTCCTCTGTTGTGCTCATGTGGAATGTGTTTGGAGATTGTTTACCACAGGTGATTGTTCCATTGGATTTTGGTGTGAGTTGTTTTGACTCCTTGGCCAATCAGGGCCAAGCTGTGTCAGGACTCTGGAAAGAGTCATGAGTTTTCATTATTAGCTTTTTAGCATTTAGTAAGGATCCTTTCTGTATTCTTTAGTATAGTACAGCATTCTTTAATATAATATAGTATAAAATAATAAATTAGCTTTCTGAGAACATGGAGTCAGATGCGTCATTCCTGCCTTTGTCGGGACATTTCCCAGCAAATTCAATAATTAAGGCTGGTAACATACAAAACAATTGGTGTATTCTGCCTACTAGATTTAGTAGAACTTTGGAAAATAGTTGCCAAGGTGGGAATTAAGTGGGAAGTGGTGTGTTCCATCTTATCTCTTAGAACGCTGAATAAAACACAGAATTTCTAAACCACTAGTTGTGAGGTCTTATCCTGCCATAGGGTAGTAAGTGACAAGAATCTACATCATCCAATCATAAATACAACCTGAGACTTCTTTCAAAAGAGAAACTAAGCACTGACTGTTTAACAACTCATCTATTCAGAATCTCTTCACTCATCCTCCCCTTTTAAGTAGAGGTAGAGTGGGCGCTCAAGAGGTAGAGTGGGCGCTCAAGAAGGAAATAAGACATTCTGCTATTCATTTTACATTTAAATGAACAAAATTTTTTTTCTTCATTATTTTCCCCCTTTTTTTATTTATCAGAACTAAATTAAATGGATAGTCACTGCAATCATTGCAAACTTCATTTTAACTATTTAAAGTTCAATATATATATATTCTCCAAGCCAGTTCCAATTTTAATTGGTATTATTTATAGAGTTGTGGAGTTCTGAGTATCCAGATTTTTGTTCCTCTGATACCAGATATACTTACATACGTGTACTGTATGCATACTGTATGTATCAACAGAGCCTATAGTTCAGAAAACCCATCTTAAACTAGGCTACAATGTTCATGTTCAGTTGTTAAGCTCATGTTCAATTGTCTCTCCTGTTTGAGGTCTGAACATCTGTTTTACATATTATCTGTCTTCTGCTGTAAGTCCCTCATGATTTATTTTATTACTGTTGACCCTGTCTGTCCTACACACATGTTGGCACCACTCCTGCACTTATCTGAAAATTTTTGCTTACAAGACCTGGAACCTAAGATTTCATAGGAAATCAGGAAACCAGTGCTGTATATTAAACTCCTTAATATGAACTTTATGAAAAGAACTATTGTAATCATTCCAGCATCCATTCTTTTCCATAAGTCAATTCATAGTATGGAATCCTTTCTCCTTCCTTCCTCAAGAGTTTTCCAAAAATCAGTGTACGTATGATCCTCCCTGGGAAGTATCACCTTGAGACCTCAAAGGGCACATAGGGCAACAAGTGAAGACTTCTTCAGGTGGAGCTCAACTGCAGACAAGAAACCCCTGATTTAGGTTTATTCCTGTCTGGGCACACATAAACTTAAGGAAAGCTGGAGAGAAGAAAACAGGCTTGGCCAGAAATCAGTGTGCTCCTTCCCATGCTTGTTGCTAAGGAGATGGATAAAACATTGGAGTAAAGGAGACAAGATACCTGCCAGCTCTTTGATGAATCTCTGCACCACTTTCCTTGGAGGACTAAGGAATGATGTCATCTTTAGGCAGCTGTCCTCTTCCCAGTTTAAAACATAGCCAGGAGAGCACTGTCTTTTACAGACAGGAAAGACCTTGTATCTTTCTGCAGCATCAGGGGAGGTAGCACTCAGGAGGGGTACTGGAAGAAGGCAAAAAATAAAAGGGAGTATGTAATTGAGAAATGGAGAGAGCATAGCTGCTGAAGAAATCATCCCAGAAATTGAAAAAGGAAAAAAAAAATCAAGAGGTGAAAAGGACAGTAAAAGGACAATGAGGAGCACAAGAGAAAAAAAAAGGGTGAGGGAATTAGATCAAAGAAGATGAAAATATTGCAAAACTGAATGAAGCAACATGCATCCCAAATAAAAGACGGAATTTTTAGAAAATGTGAGAGAAAATTAAATTAGAGATAAATTAATATTAAAGAAAACACCTTTATGGAAACTGTAATTGTAAAGGACCATTTTGAACAGAATAAAACAAATCATAAATGCTTCTCCATAGGAACTTGGCAATAAAATAACAAATCTGATGGGAAATACAAACAAATTTTCATTTTTATCTGTGGATGAAGTAAATTAGTTTGAGGAAATGAAAATACAGAACAGGTAGGAGAAACATTCAGATTTCTGATAGATAAAAGGAAAGTACACTGGAGGGAAGAGAAGGAAAATTCAGTATGAAAAACCAGTACATATCCTCACTTAAGTTTTTTCTTTCTATTTTCTTTTTGCAGTCAGTTGTACATGCCACCATTAAGTAAGGCGACTGTTTTCAAACTTTTTTGGACACACTCTCCCAGGATGAATGTATTTAGCTAGCTCATAGTGTTGATATGCCACTGATTTTAACTAAAACAATAGATATGCTTAAGTCAAATTATTTTTCTGTTAAACAATGTTTCTCTCAATATGATATGCTATATATGAGATCTATATCTTCTTCATAGAAAGTGAATATATATATACCTGTGTGTATATATATACACCACATCTTCAGAATTTTCATATTTAGATGCAAGCCATAAGGTAGGACTAGGTGCAATATATAAGAGGTTGTTCAGTTCCTCTCAGATTTCAAGGAGAATCAGTTTCTTATGCGTTTCATACATTGGATAATCTTTGTTCAGCATGTCCTCAATCTTTTTAAATGGCTAATCCAGGATTGGGGTTTTGGTTTAGTGTTTCTAGTGCTTAAGTAAGTGGTCTATTTCCCCAGTTCCTTGTGCAGATGTTTCCTGCTAGGCACAATTTGGTAGATGATCTTAGTTCAGTGGAGTAGGGATCTTCTCTTATTTACAGTTTCAGGAGTTCTGCTGGAAAGCAAAGTAATGGTTCCTCCCAGTTTTATACTATATTTAGAGTTTTAAAGTGCAAAACAAGAGCAAGAGGGGGAGTTTAAGTCCTGTCTTCAGTGTCATGGTACTATCTAGCTTTTCTTTTGTTTGTTTCTTTCTCTTCTGAAAAATGCTTAAAGTTTAGTCAATTATCCTTAAGTGAATTAAATTTTTACAGCAATTTGGAAAACTATTGAGTAGCTCTTTGAAAAACAACTGCCCTACCAAAGGAAACAAGTGAACAATTTCCAAAACTGTACACATGAGGGAAGATTGTGACCTTTTCAGATGAAGCAGTGTCACAGAAAGAATGTCACAAAGTTCTTCTACGTCCAAGATTATGAGGTACCTTGAAAATTACTACTGAATGTGAAGGCTGGTGAGGCTGATTTTAAAATCCAGTAAAAAAGAACCATACAATCATTTAGGCAGGAAAAGAACTCTAAGAACATTGAGTCCAGCCATTAACTCAGCACTGCCAAGTCCACTAGTAAATCCTGTCTGTAAGTGCCACATCTACATATATTTTAAATAACTGCAGGGATAATGACTCCACAACTTCCTTAGGCAGCCTTTTACAGTTCTTGACAATGTTTTCTGAGAAAAAAGTTTTCCCACCATCCCATCTACACCAGCCCTGGCACAACCTTATCTTGTTCATGAACATAGTGCCATGTCATACCCTTGCAACCTGAGCAAAATGACAAAAGAGGTGCATATCTAGATATAATTTTGCTCTTCCTCAGATTTGCATTCCTTTTTCTTCTTTTGGCCTCATATGTGAGCAATGCACATAAATATACCAACTAAGTATGAATAGGAGGTGGGTTTTCTCAAAAATACTTTTCATATTTTATCTAATCTTAAAAATTTAAATAAATACTGAGTGGGACTAAGACAGAAAGGGAAAAGATACTAGTATTTTTATTTTAAGAAAATGCCATTAAGAAAACAGAAAAAGTATTGCAATATTTCTCATTAATTTTTCTAAGACTGGCAGATTCTTTTGTAATTGGCTCAATATCAACTCAGATACATTCACATGCCAAAATATGCACCACGGCACCAATCCTAATTTCTGTTGAAGCCATGCCACATTACCAAGCCAATGAGTGAACTTTTAGGTGTAACAGATAGAAGGACTTGGCCTTTCCAGAGAATTATTTTCTCCCATTGCTTGCTTTGCAGCCCTGTTTTTATGTCAGTGATCACACTGCCCACAGAACTAGAAAGCTTTCAGAGACCCCAGAGAATTCATAGCTAAGGTATCATGCCTGTTACTACAAACATTAGACTTTCCATTTATTACCAATAGAGCAAGAGAACTTTCAATGCCAATATGAGGTTTGAATGTCTGCCCTAATGGGATAAGAATGCTGCTGCTTGCTTCCCAGTACCCTTCCAGCTCAGTCAAATGACCAATTCTGAGGTAGTTGTTATCCGACTGCTAATGATGCCTTATCTCCAAAGATCCATGCTGAAGGTGGAAGGGCTAGAAGTCTGCTTCCCTGTTCTTTAGCTGACTTATAAACTGATCACATTTCGCATCTCTCATCTTAAAATTATGATTGGCTTTGTCTGGGTCTGAATATGAGCTCAGAGCAGTTTTATTTCCAATTACCTTCTTCTCAAAGACTTGAGAAACAAACCAAACTTCTCTACACCAGTAAAAAAGCAGGGCTGAGAACCTAGTTCAGGCATTCACACCTGGTTTTGGGGTCTGTGGCTTTTTTTCCCCCAGTGGTCTCAGTATTTCATACTTGAAAAGAATGTATTAGGTGGATAAAAGCATTTTCTGGCATGCATGCTACCACCAGTACGTTTATTGGAAGTTATGTATCAAAATGCTGATTCTGGAGAAGGAAGTGTTCTAAAAGCAACCTGGCATCTTCCTTCAATTTCAAAGCTAGCTGTATCACGACAACTCTTTTTCCACCTACATATCTTTATTAAAATCTGTAAGTGAAACACTCCTGCACCTTAGTACCTGCTTTATTTGAATGACAAAACCATTTTAAAGTCAGACAACAACAGTAGCAGAGAGAATTTATATTTTGATTTCAGAAACATACAGTTAATTTTCAATCTAAATAGACTTTGAAAGTCACTGCAATGCAAAATGGCTGTTGTTTCATTTTAAGGCTCTCATTGTCTATTTTATAGATCAAGAGTTTGTAATCTTTAAGAATATATGACTTTTGGTAAATAAAATGTAGCATAGAACTTTTCCTATATGCTGGTAAACTCTCTTCAAGGAGGAGCACCTAGGGTCAGCACTGAGGAGAATATTTTGTTTTGTTGCTGTGTAGAAAAAAAAACCCTGGGCATATGAGTAAAGAAATTCCTGTTTTCTTAGCTCATTGTAACCAATATAAGCACTTGTAGAATAAGGCAGGATCCTTAGTGTTGGCAGACTCCTGTGAAATGCTGCAATGATTATTTTAATCAGTGAAAATTTAAGGGTTCACCCAGAATGAGCTTTTCAGGGTGAAAAATAATGTATAACTCAGGAAAAAGTGAAGGCAGCAAAGGTCATTTTGGAAAAGTTGGAAGAGAAACAGGCAATGAAAAGCAAAATATATTCTAATTTAAGGATAAGCAGAATTCTGTTGACATTTCTGATTCTGTATTTGATTGATGCTATTCTACAGCAGTATTAGCAAAACTGGATGAGGACCAGCCAATATCCTTCTGAACTGTTCACAGAAATAGTGACTAGATGATTAATCTAGTCTATAATGGCATATTCCTAACAAAAACATTTCTTCATTATGACTATTTTGCTGTTAACAACTTTGGCTTGTCAGTGTTGATAAATCCTAGTTTGGCTCAATGTTTTATACTTGGTGGTGGTATAATTAAGTTAACAATTACTAGTACTGCCTAATTTTTGTTTTACTTAAAATAATAATTCCTCTCATATCCGTCAGAAGCCAATACAAATCCAGTGAAAATTAATAAGCTCTCTATGAGTTCAAGTTTTGTGATCCTTTGAAAGTTTCTGATTTGCTTTATTTTTAATTTGATTTCTGATTTTATTTTTAATAGATACTGAAGGGAAATGGAAAGGTTATATGTAGAACAGTATTTTTTATGGGAAATCACTAAAAACCCCACAAAACCAATGCACCAAATCAGCTCCCATTTTATTTCTCTCCATTAGAAAAGCAAGAAAATGTTATTCCTTTAAATTTTAGAGGGTCCTTACTTTTAGGGCATAAATAACAGCTAATGCAGTGGTAGAGCTGCATACACATGGCTTCACCTTTTACAGAGATTTTGGTTTTTTGCTTTTCTTAGAAAAAACCCAGCAATTTCACTGAACTAAGTATTCTGATGAGTATTATAAATATGGAGAGTCACTTAAAAATTCTGGCTTTGGTCTGATACAGAATATGCAGTCTTGGTCCTGGCTAATATTTACTAGAGTGGCAAACAAGGAAATCAAATTGAAATGTAAAAACCACCCCATCACTGCTGCTGATGCTGGCCTGTGTGTGGAATGACAGGGAACTGAGGGCGTTATGCACTCCAAAGCTCTCTTGATTTGCCTGGCACATCACCCTGTTTTGAAAATACAAATTATATGGCTGCAGCTCCTACAGCAAACCCACAATTTTTTTCCTCCTCAAGGTATTATCCAACAAATCTATTATGCCATCTGTGCAATATGTAGTTAGCAGAGCAATTTTGAAAATACCT
The DNA here is from genome assembly GCF_963513975.1 of Fringilla coelebs. Classification (NCBI taxonomy): domain Eukaryota; kingdom Metazoa; phylum Chordata; class Aves; order Passeriformes; family Fringillidae; genus Fringilla; species Fringilla coelebs. Next base: position 63,265,922 of record NC_140033.1, on the reverse strand, counting down.
GGTACCAAAGCCCAAGAGATTCCATAAATCCTCCAGTTACAACTTGAACATTCCCTGGCCCCTCTACATCCTCCTTCTGCAAATATCTTTGGGAAAGAAAGGAAATCTTTGGCACCTGCTCTATCCCTAAGCCCATCCAGGTTCCAGCAGCAGATGTCTCTTCTGCCAAGATCAAGAATGACAACAGTCAAAGTGTTTATGTCTAGGAGAACAGGGAATTTCAGAACAGGGAACTATACAGAAGTTCTGCATAGTTAAGTTCTCTGTAGATAACTGAATTAATGATTAAAACACAATTATCTAGCAGTTCCAGCACTGAGGACAACTGTTTTCTTACTATCATAGGTTTTGTGGTCATACAATATATTTAAACCTACCTGTAATAAACTTTTCTTTCTAAACTTTCAGGAAGTGCATTTGAAGAACACAAGTAGAGGGAACACAGGAAACAGAAACTACAGAATGTAAGAACATGCCATCCACAAGAATGAAGAATGAATGAATGTGCCATCTGCAGGATACTTTGCTGTAAATAAATTATTTGTTAAACATTGGAAGACTTAAAAAAAAACCTTTGTTTTAAAAAGCTTGATGCAATTTCAACCAATGGGCATTCTCCCAGTGAACAATGCAACTAAACATTCCAATATTAAGTCTTTAGAGAACAGAACATTTTAACCAGACCAGAGCTAAAAAATTCTGTGGTTGATATATTGCTGTTTGTTAACCTGTTTTAAATGTCCTGCACGAAAACTCTTAAAGTCCTGTGCCCTTCAAAAGCCTACAAATTTTTGGGCCTTTGATGGATCCAATTGCACTAAATTAACCTATGAACACTGGCTGCTGGAGTCATTCATCAGCCTTGTCTAAGTGGTGGTTTTTTTTTATTTGCACTTCTTTACAAGCAACAGGCTGTTTGTTTTACAGTGTCTGAAAACATTGTTTGTCTACCCCTTCATATTTGCACAGTTTGACATTCCCAGTAACAGCAGCAGTAAGGTAACATATACAGTTTTAAACATCCATTAATTCCATCTGTGGCATTTCAACAAAATATGGGTTATAGATGCATTTGTTTTAAGACAGTTTTATTCTTCCTTCTCTTGCAAACATGCAAATTTTTTTTGCAATTTGTGAGACAAAAGATTTTTAAAAGCAGTTAAAGCATACATAGGCTCTCAAACCAGTAATGATTCTTCCAGGTAATTATTTTGTAACAGTATAGGTAACTTCTTTCTTCCTCCATATAATGCAGTATGTAAAATTTAGCATATCAACAATACACATATATCAAACAGTATGTAAAAAAATCTCTGTTTTATAGTACAACGGTGCTATTTTATAGTTTGTTACATGAAAGGGTCTGGCCAAAACAGTAATAGGTAAAAGCAAATATGGAAAGACCAAGCCAAAGACTAAATAACAAATTACTTTCAGAAATATTCAACTAAAATGGCTTCAGATTTCAACATGAAAATAACTTTACCATCTTCAAAACAAAATACTTGTTTCCTCTTACATACTTAAGGGTGGCGTTTTGACATCTGATTATGTGGAATGCAAACTCATGTGTAGGCCCAAAGATAATTTGAAAAACAATTTGAAAAACAAGTGACTTCAAAGAGTAGTCCCCCAGGGCCTAAATATTCCTGAAATATCAGCATTCTGTTCAATCATAAAGGGGTACTCAAGCCCCCTCCATTTAAATTCTTCCCACAATCAGATGTGGTTTACCTGAGTGTGAGTTGGGCTGCATCTCTCTGTAAATCAGAAAAGCTGGTCTAATCACCAAATTACTAGTGTAGAATGAGTCCTTGAGGAGAGATTAACCATAACATCCTTACACCCTCACTTACAAGTGCCATTCACGTGCTCCTGTGGGAGTCAGAGATGTCCAGATAATCCCTGCCATGGAACTCTGATAAGCCCTGCAGTGGTTCTTCCTTGAATAACACCTCTGCTGCAGTTTTGTAAATTAGCCCAGTGTAGATTGGCCAAGCAGTGAAGGGGGATAAGCAGCTAACAGCGTCCCAAGGTGAGCATTAAACCTGTCTGTGAGAGAAGGGAAGGCAGAGAAAGCAGGAGGGAGGAGGAAGGCACTGTTCCACCCTGTCCAAGAACTTGGATGTGGTCCCATTCAACTTCTTCCCCTCACCATGCTGCATGTGGTAGGCTCAGGCAAGGGATGAAGCATTTCTTGTTCAGCTCCAAAGGGGGCCTGGAAAACAGTGTATGAAGGGAGCAGTTAGGGAGGTGGCAGATTAGATCTATAAAGGAAGTATGTCCTTTTGAAGGCTGCTCAAATCTGCCTTACTTTCTACTGCAGTATCCCTTCTGGAGAAGGAAGGGTTCTAAAAGCAAAAGAGGGAGTGGATAACTATTGACTTAAACACAAGAGAAAGTTCTCTCCAGACTGCATATGTACAGCTCCTCAATAGTCCCTTGTGAAACAAGCAGGAAAGGTCATAAAAGTCTAACAAATTATTGTAGTTCCTTTTCTATTCCCATAGAAAATTTGTGGTTTGTATTTTTAACAAGTGCAATGTATTCCTATACAACTCTTTTAACCCTCTGCTTTCTGTGAGATGGATGTCTATATGCACAATAAGCTGCCATAGCAATGTAAAGTAGAACAGTAAATGAATAAAAAGAATATGTCACAGCTCTCACTGACTGAGATAGTATGTTGAAAAAGGAAGAAAGTAAAGAGAAACAGATGGGGAAACTAACCTAAATTATTTACCACCAATTCAAGAAACAGAGTTAGCAATTCTGATATCTGTCACAGCTCCTACAGGCCTTTTTTTGGCAGGGGGGATGGAGAGGGAAGGGCTTTTACTTCAGTGGCTGTAAGAATTCTGCAACGCAGTCTAAAAACAAGCCATTATTTTGATGTCACAGACAGAATACATATTTCCATTTCAAGCCCCATGACCCTTTCTGTCCCCTGTCTCTTCTGAAGTTCTAGGGGGAAGAGGGAAGAAAGGTGTGAGGGTAAAAAGCAATTTGAGATATCTGTGGCAGCAAGTTTCTTTGTAGATAACTTCTTTACTGATGCGCTTTTAACTGAATAACTATACATCATTTGTCATCAATTCCTGCAAATTAATTCAAATTTTTAGTCTTATCTTGGGATTCACACACTCACATTCATGCCACCATATTTCTCCTGTTGAAAAACCATAATTAGAAAATGTCACTCAGAGACAGCAATATTTATCACAGTTTGACAACTGTCTAAACAAATTGGAACAATTCTTGAAAGCAACTAAAATAAATACTGAATAGCTGCAAACTTCAAAGGCAACACTTTGCTTTACTAGAGAATAAATGATACCACAAAATGGGAAGTAGCTCCAGCCCCACAGAGGTGAGAAATGCATGGGTGGGGAAGGCACTTTGTATAAGAAATCTCCAGTCATATGGCAGGGAGCACATGGTAAACCAGTTAGTATGAAAGATAAAGGGCTTCATTAGCTTAATTATCACAATAAATCCGCTACTTAAAGAAGTTAAAGCATGAGCCAAAGCATCTCCCTCCCAAAAGTACAGAGTCTGTCTTGAAAAACTTCTAATTAGAGAAACTGAAAGGTTTAGCTGGATTTTTAAAAGCACTCCAGATATTTAGGAATAGGACTCTCACCAGATGCTATTGATTCTCATAAATCACTGAAATGGTAAAAAAAAGCCCATTTCTCATCCTTCCCTATTGTGTAGGTCACATGACAGAGGTCACAGATCTCTGCTTTCTAGAAGAGACCTAAAATTCCAACTATTACAGAGAATATCACTGAAATGCATAAATTAAAAAGTGAATTAAGCCTCATTATTTCCAGTCAGTCCAAAAAGCACTGCAGATCTAAACCCACTTCAGTTAGCATCTTTCATCAAGGTAGCAAAATTTAAGTCTCATCTCCACAGTAAACAATATTAGTAATTAAGAGTTTAAATGGAAAATCAATAAATGCTTTATTTTGCTCAAAGTGTAGTTATAAACCCACATTTCCATGAAGGACTTGTATGAGCTTATTTGCACCATTCAGCCAAGAGAGACAAGAAAATCAAAGCCTGGGATATTGCATCCAGTCCTGGTAGATACATGAAAATGGCCCTTTTTTTCCAAGGCAGCTTACCCTGCTGATCCCTTTGGTAAGAAGGATGAATTAGTGGTAAGCTTTCTTTACAGAAGTGAATTCCACACACAACTAGGAGCCAAGCTCAGTTGCTCCTGAGCTCTTTGTTCTCTCAGTACCAATGGTTAGAGCTGATTAATCAAGACTTCAGGCCAAGCACTGTGTCTTCTTGGCTCAACAAGCAAGTGTGTGATATGACAAGACCAGAAAAGTGTATTTGCATATTTGCTTTACCTGTTACTGATTTGGCCAACAATGCCAAAGTGGTGCTATTGTTTTGTTTAAGAAAGTACTTGACTAAAATATAAAAGAAAGCATAAATATTTTTTTAATGTATGAAAATTACAATTACATAGGTATGGTTATTAAAATAGAAATAAAACTAGCCATAACTTTTCAACTTTTTGTCACTCAAAAAACAGCAAAGTAATCTTATATCAATGCAGGTGGGGCAGGAATAAGAGTCAAAATGCCACAAAAATTCATAGACTTTAAATGAAATTCTGAATCCTTATTCCAAGTCAGAAATTCCGATGAAGAAAAGTGTTAGAAGTCAGGGAACTGAAAGCCTTGATGTGACTGAAAGCTTTTCAGATTGTGCAAGTCCTATCTCATACCAGACATTTTTAAGCCACACTCTAGTCTGAAATCAGTGTAGAGTTTGGCTTGGTCACTGGCATGATAAGATTGAGATTTTCACTGTGCACACATTTTTAGTTTTACCTGATTACTTTCTTACTCATGGCACATAATCGAAAACTTAATGTTCTTAAAACCCACAAAAGATGCAAGCACATCTGAATTTCACAAGGAATGAAAAAAATTATTCCTAACAGGAGATTGTTGTTTTCTCTTAATTCTCACCAGTTCCAAATTGTGAGAAAAAGTTGAAATATATGGCTAACAGTCTGTAAATTATTTTCATTTTATTACTTTACGTGGTCACTATGAACAACCTTATGTGCAAAATTTCACATTTCATTTTTTGTTTTGAAATTATCCTAAGTTAAGCCCAAAAAGAGATTCTTGGAACCTATAGGCCAAATAGAATACTTATGTTGTTCTGATGAAGGTATAATCAATATATTTAAAATGTTTTATTTTTAGTCTGAAAAGGAATAGTAATAATTTATTTGGGAGGGTCTACTTATACTGGTCCCTCTTTTTAGGATACTGGTCAGTGGAAATTAGTCTTCCAAACACCCAACTTCTAATCAAAACCAACGTTTTTCCTTCCTCCTGCTCTGCCCAGCAAACTTAGTTAAAAAACTATTGCAACATAATTTTATTGTTTGTCTGTTTGTTTGGGAGGGTTGTTTTGCTTTGATTCACTTTGTTTTGATTCTGGGGGCAAGGGTAAGGAGGAGGAGATGAGTGATATTTTTTTTCTCTTGGGTACAATCCGCATAAAATAAAGAATTTTTCTTAATGAGATTACTAATTATCTAATTCATGTGTGGAAGTGGCATTCAGTAAAGCAACTAGATTAAATTTGTCTTGAAAGAAGGAAAGAAAGATTTCAACACAAAGTTGTCACCCCTTCTACTCCTACACTAAACATGTTGCTTCTGGCAGCATTGGAATATTCTACTGGACTATAAATGCCCAAACACAGAGTATCTGATAAATAGAAATCTTCTTTGACTTTTTGTTTTTTTACAGAAAGGGTGTTATGGGAATGCCATAAATTTGATTACACGTCATGCAGTATAGAGATGCCATTGTGGCAGAGGCCAAAATAGGAAGGACCTCCCTGATGGTTACATCAGAAAATCTTACAAATCTTACACTAGCTGTATAAAGGGTGTAGTTGTGTATATATACACATATACAGACACATGTACATATATATGGGTATATATAGACAATGCTACAGGGTGTTCATGTCTATGTGCATGTGTGTGTGCATGTGTATACTATGCTTTTCTTTTTCCTGTCAAGTAAAATTTGAAATGCTTGCTTTTTTCTCTTCAGTTCTTATGGATTATATTCAGTAATCCAACTGGAATCTTATTTTAGAAGAGCATTGTGTCATATGGATGTCACAATTTAGGTCCTGTCTTTGTTTTTCATACCTAAAGAAAAGACCAGATATTTAAACCATAAGACACCTCTTCATTGTCATCAGGCAAATATATTTATCTGTTTAGATACAGGTATAAAATACTAACTCTGAGGGCCATATTATAAAAACCTTTATTAAAATTTTATCTTCTATTTCATTTCGCTCCATAAAACTTCTATTATGTGTGATTTTTTTAAAGAAGCAGAATGATAATTTCTGTCATCACCTCAACTATTAATTTGTCATTTATATATTTTTGTAGGAATAATTCATCCCCCTCTACAGCACCCTTAACTATATCAGAAGTGGAAAAGGCATAGTAAATTCTTATATCTCAAATTATTTATAATTCTTGATTTCTCTGTGTTCTTCAGTAACTTTTTATTTTGCCAGCTTGGCTCACAAAAGTCATAAAAAGCACCAATGTGATAATTCTGCTGCTAAACATTCTTTCCTACAAGTATTAAACATACACCCACCTAAAATATCTACATAGTCACACTTTATTGACGTTCTTAAGAAACAAAACAAAATACAGTTGAGAGATTATTTTTCACACCATTTTTGAACTAAATCAAAGGCATTGCATTTTATTGTATTTTCCATTGATTTTTATAATTTCATTCCTCTAAAGCAGCAACAAAATACCTGCAGAACAAAAAGGACTCTATCCTGATAAATTGGATCATTTCTCATGTAAAAGAAAAAGGTTTATTCAGATAACTATAGAAACAACTGATTAAATGAAACTCATATTTTGTAGTGAAATATTTAACTTCATAAATTTAAAAATCAAATGAATGTTCCACTCTTCCTGGTTTACTGACATTAACCTGACATATGGTGTGAAAAAAATCCTCACTTTAACAATGATCAAAGACAAAGGATCCAAAACCAACAGACTAAAGTGTTATCAATTAAGAGGTAAAATGTCCTTATTTTGTGCACAGCAATGAATTCTATCCTATTTTTTAACACTAGAATTTCAAATGCAATTGATATAAATACTGCATAAGAATTATGGTTCTCTCCATTATTTCCACTTAGAGACATGTTTGAATATGATACAGCTCATGCCAGTGAGAGCACATGATACAGTGTATAACTCATATATTTTCATTTATTACCATTTCTAAGGAATTAGTCCAACAGAATTCTATAGAAATCCTGAGCAAGTTGAAAAAAATAATTCTCAAAAGTGTATAAAGATAATAGTTGCCTGATTAAACCAAGTCTCATCAGACATGAGTCATAAAATGCTCCACTGAAAGCAGATTGGTACTTCATTATATTCTGAACAGCTTCACCTGTGGTTTGACACCTCTCATTGCTTTTGTCAGAATGTGATGGTTCTGTTTCACAGTTTCTTAATCCTTGGAGTCTTAGGGTTGAATATTTAACAAGTTTATCATCAAGACTAAGCATGTCAGGAAACAAAATGAAAGTAGAAGAAGCAGCACCACCTGCTGCTGATAATTAAATCATGTATAAGCTTTCTTTTCTCCCAAATTACTGCAGAGCCACCCAGAATACTAAACAAAGATTAGCAGCACTTGCTTTTTCAGGACAGCTGTTCCATAAGGAGTAACTGTCCTCTCTTTCTTCAGTGTTAGACCTCAATTGGTATCCTGACTAAAACTGGGGTTTCCATGATGCAAAGCATGAATGTGGATACATGAGTTTCTGATTTCACTACTGAATAATCCTACTATTAACATTTCAAGTCATTATAACCAAACAGTGACAAGTGTTAAGTGTTCATTTACTAGAAACCATTTAAATATCTATTAAAGTTCTAACTGGATTTATTCTTTCTTTTTTATTTTCTCGTGCTTACTCATAATACAATGTCACTACTTGATGACAAATAATATTTCATACTGTGTATGTAACATCATTGTGTTGCAGAATCCCCAAATACCTCAACAATGTCTTTGTTGCGCTATTCTCCCCATCTAGCACTTATAAGCTTTTCTAGTAACAACCAATAAATCAAAAAAATGGAGCTCTTGATATGTACAAATATTAAAAAAAATTCAAGAAGTTTTGCTAGTTTGCAGTTCATGTAATGCCATCTTGACCATTCTCTTCCCCTCTCTCTATGAGCTGTCTAGAACAGTAAACTTTGCTCCATAAATAATAGTGTATTCATGCTTTTAAAGGCTTTTATATGCATTTATGGTAGGTAAAGGTTGGAAGAGGTAGTTGACTGATTTTCACTTTTATCTACTTTGATTTCAGTAAAGGGCTTTGTCACTCTGTATACATAAAGGCTAATGCACCCTTTGGTTTGTAGAATGTACTGAAATGTTTGCAACCCTCTTGGTATCAGGTCCAAAATGTGAAGCATTACTGTTAAGAGGGTATCTTTCTAATGTATTTGTATGTATAGTTTACACCTCTGTGAGGTCTAATAAAGGATTATGGTTAATAAAAAATGTGTTGAAAATTCATCATCCATGCAGATTTTGCAGCAATTTGCATTCTTCCATTCTCTTCCCTGGCATATACATTCCAATTTTCTCAGAATACACCAAAATCAGGAAATACCTTAGCAGGGTGATCAGGCTCCATTCATCCTAAAATAGAGCTGGCATGGAAAGTGGCTCAAGAGCCTCGATGAAAGGAAGTGTCAGCAGATGAAATTATGGAACCTATAGATAAAATTGATAGAAGTGAATGACCAGGAACTGACTGTGTTTACACACAGAGAAACATGACTGAACTCTGGTTTACAGAGTCTCTCAAAAGCTCCTCACTACAACAGAGCTAAGTGGTAGCCAGTATCTGGCATGTATCGCTATCATTTCTGTTCTCAAGAACAAAATCTGGGGGTAGGTGAATGAATACTATATGAAAAATATGGTATCTTGCTGAAAAAGGAAGATTGCTGTGAGGTATGCTTCAGAAAGCTATTGGGAGTTCTTTTTTAAAAAAGGACAAGAACCTAGTCAAGGAAAAATGGTGATCTGGTCTTTCCTAAATGTTTGTAAATTAGGTCCCTCATCCAAAGTTCTTTAAACACTAAACTGCCATGGAAAGAGAGGTAAGTTCTTCATACCTGCACACTTCTGATTAAAAAGCAGAGGAGGGACATCAGCAGGAATGCCCTGATAGTTGATAATGGAGTGGCACCATATGTGAAACCTTGATGCAATCTCTTCCATCGCCCTCAGTGTTCAACCTTTCCCTAAAGGAGTAGGAGAAAGGGTGGACAGTAAAAACACAGTTTATAGGTGACATTAAGGCAATCACAGACTGATCAGGCATGATGATGTTAAATTTATGGCAGACTGTTCCCAGTTGTCAACTTGTCCTTCAATGTGCTTGTCCACAGCTCATGGCTCTCAGATGGGTGCACTATTTGCCTTTTTCAGACACTAAACTCACATACTTTCCTTAATCTTCCAATATGATTGAGAACAGCCTCACAACACCACAGTGCAGCTCCCTTACCACCCTCCTAAGTATTCCATGTGTTCCCAAACACTTGTGTATCTCCATTTGGCTGAAGTGCTTCATAATTCCATCTGCTTTAGTTGTGGGAAATACTCCTCTCTGCCAGTGAACTCTGAGGACAGCCTTACCACGGCAAAAACTGACCAAAAAATGCCTCTGGTCCTGGAAGTCCCAAAATTGTGAATCAGTGGAGGGTAAGAGTTTCACTGCATGTTGCCTTGTTCTAGTATTTTTCCCTAGATATTGATTTAGGCTAAAGGGCAAAACAGTTTCCTGAGTTGGTTACCCCATTTTATCTTTACTCTGACTCCTTGTGTTTTTATCATGCTGCCATAGTAGACCTTCCAGATTCCAAATGCACAATCTCAAAGTGCACAATCCCTGAAGTGATATCCTTCCTAAAAAATTCTCTGTATTTAAATATGTACAGGCAAAAATGCTTAAGCCCACACTGTTTTATGCTAATACTTCAGCAATTTAGGGATATTTTGGTTTAAAAATAATTACTCAGCAATATTCAACACATTTTCATTCTTAGATTCTCATGACAAGATTTAACCAACAGAGATCACAAATGGAGAGTTTGGCAATGCAGCCAAGGAAAAGTGTAAAAATCCATTATTTTTAATCTTAATCACAGTTTTTAAAGTTGTTAATCATATGTATTGCATTACCACAGGTTTTTAATCTTACACAAACAGCTTGTTAATAAATAAAACTGGATGATAGGCTAGGATAACACAAGCAAAATAAGAACACAGATTGAAGAAATGTACAAGAAATTACTAAGAGTTGAGAAAAAAAAAAACTTGTGTTCAGCCTTTCTTCAGTTGTGTGCTTCCTCAGACAAAGAGAATTTAATTTATAGAAATTTTGATCTAAGAGTTGCTGCATATTAACCAAACCTAGATATTTACTTACTTGGAAATCATCTTATTTATTGCCCTAAATAAATTACCAGGTTTTAGAAACAGGTTTTAGATCACAACTAAAGAAAAAGAATCAGTCTAGAAAACCATTGCTATGTGAAGGCCAGCAGGATTTGTGGAAGCTTAGCGAAAATTAGGACTATCAACAACAGCATTTAATAATGTTATGGAAGATGTTCTTATTTTATTAGTGTGAAGTTTATACTGAATACTAGAGACAGCTAGACTGATTTTTTTTTTATATACATGGACAACTTCATTAAGCTATGTGTGGTTTTGTCCTATATTTTTATACAGCTTTATTTGGTTTAAAATACCCTTTATCCTTACATTATTGCCTAAATTTTGGCTCTTACAACTTTTATCTAAAAAGTGTGTACAAGAGATATAACAAGCAAAAATATGAAGTGGATTAGTGGTGGTTTTAAGCCAATGTTTCATCTCTGTGAAAAGGAGTTACCTCTGAGCAGTCTTTTCCCAACTGAGAGGGCGACAGAGCTATTAACATTCCCCACATGTTGCTCGATGCATCAGCCATACACAGATTTTCTGCCGGCGTTCTGCAAAGAAGTCATTTGTCATCTCTGTATTTTGACAACCAAAACACTGAGAAGAAATTGAACAGATCAGGGACAGAAGTGTTAGTCAAACTGAGATAAAACAAAGATTAAAGCTGGATTTTCAGATTACCACTGGGCTGGTTTTGTTTGTTTGGGGAATGCTTGGACTTAATCTTTAATAAAACAACCATTTCAATTAAAATGCACTGTCTTTGTACCAGACTCCAAGCTCTCCAGGACTTGCTTCTCAGCATGTGCTCTCTCCACTAAGTAATGTTTTCACTCTTTTTGTTTGCTTTTTCCTTCTGTTCCATATACCACCTATTCTTGCTACATGGTTACCTGATGCAATAGGAAAAGTGGCAAATGTCTTCCCACCCCTTGCAACAAAAAAAGTTGATTTGGGCATGCTGAGAGATAAAGGTTTGAATGCCATTAGGCTAAACATGGAATGAAATCAGATCTCCCATTGATTCTGCACATACCCCAGTTAGCTTAAAATTTGTGGGGGGAGGAGGCAAAGCCACAATGCCAGAGTTTTTGGGGTGCCCAGTGCTACACCTTTAAGCATGCCCCCAGCCTCTCATGGCACACAACTATAATCACTTGAAGGTATTTTGGGTTCAAAAGCAGATAGAACAGGGAAAAGCAGTTGTTTCCACCATTAACAGACCACAGAGAAGCTGCCAATTTTTTTTCAGCTTTTGTCTAGGCTTTAGTATTTCGGATACATTTTTCCTTAATTATTTAAGTTTCTGTCACATCTATAATGTTTTTTTCTAAATCAAATTACAGAGAATCAGTCTCTTACCTGTGTTTGAATTCATATGGTTTTTATTAAAACTACCTGCCTGCAGAATCCCCACCAGAACTGGTATTCATACTGTGCAAGGGGGAGAGTTTTTTTCATTTCACATTCCTCAAACCCTTACTTTCCAAATAATGCTTTATATCATTGCCTTTCCTGCAGATCTTCATCTGGATATTGTTTCATTGTTGGTAGTTCCCAGCTTCAAATATTTTTTTGTACACATAACTTCTAGAGCCAAATCAGTCAGTAAATTTCTTGGTAATTTATCATGCTGAAAACAATCCTGTACTGCTTTAAGCACATTCTGCTGTTGTTTAGTAATCAATAAATAAGCAATTAACTTCTGACAAAACACTTCAACAGCCTTTTATGCAAATAAATCTTACTATCAAACATATTTTCTGCTGCTCGTGTTTTGTTTAAACAGCATTTATCTTTTTTTACCCATGTTTTAAACTTCATTCAAATATTATATGTTCTCTGCCATGCCAGCCAGAACCACTGCACCAGTTAATATTAAAACATGCATTCTTATACTTAATATCATTTTTCTGCCCTACCTATCTCACCATCCATACTGTTTTGAATCCCAAAATCAAGATAATTTAAGGCTGAACTTGCAGCATGCTAACTGCATCCAAGGCCTCCAGTCAGTCAAGGAATTTCACCAGCACCTTACAAACTTAGATCTCACATTCAAATATGGACACTTCTACTGTCCTCAGAGGTAACCACTGACATCCAGGTCCTCCTTTTTAAACTTTTCAAGTTTAAACTTTCCAAGTTTTCCTCCTTTTTAAACTTTCCAAGTTTAAACTTTCCAAGTTTTCCTCCTTTTTAAACTTTCCAAGTTTACAGCTTGTGCTTCTATGCCCGGTAGAATGCCACAGTCCAGCAACTCCAGCTCTGAATACTTCTGTAATTTTGAGGATAAAGTCCATCTTCCTTCTAACCATTCTATTCTGAGACAGATTGGAACTTTCCTGGGCACTAAATAAAGAAAATCTATGGTTTGAATGATTTCTCTTTTAGTCTTTCTGCATTTCTATTTCCTTTCTAAAAGGTAACAGACTGGTTCTTTAAATTTACTTATACTAAGCTCCAGTAACAGAATTACCAGGATGAAATGCCATCCAAGTCTTGGGCCAAGATTGAGTTAAGTTATTTTAATCAGTACATAAATATATACCATAAGTTGGTCCATTAAAAAAAAAAATCTCTCAATAATGAGAGTGATATTGATACAATTATTAAAATTCTTACTCCAGAAATATTTTCCCTGTAAGTTTATTAATACAGATATATTTTTCCTTTATGAACTCATGATATGCCTCTTGCTACTTCAACAGAAGGCTTTGCAATGAGTTTTATTTTTTAAAAATTTCTCTCTCTCCTTTTTACTTCCTTCACTGACATTCTTCAACAATATTTAATACATGGTACATTTAAACTGTATTTCATTTAAGGATTTTAAATTACTATATGTCTTTCAGATAAATTACAAATTATAAACTTCAGGCTTCCTATATTTCATACTGCTCAAACTTCCTCCCCTGCCAGAGTAAAGCTCCCTTGACTAGATTTTGTTTGGCTAGTTTCCATTTATGCTGTCTCACTTTTCTCCTTTCCTTTACTTTCTTCTATTCCTTTGTTCAATGCAAAAAATAAAAAAAAAAAAAAAAAAAAAAAAAAAAAAAAAAAAAAAAGCCCAAATCGACATATTTTTTCTTTGATTTTTATTCTCAAAGAGTAAGGTTATTCACTGACTCCTTGCAACATGAAGATTTTTAATTTCCTTACACCTTCTGGTTTTTTAATAAAAGCAGATCTTTACTTTTCAGGCAACATTGACTGAGGAACTGCCACCACCATTTGTTGTAGCCAGCTTCCTAGAAAGTATATATATATAATCACATTAAGCTAATGCAATATAGAATCACAAAATATTCTGAATTGGAAGGGTCATTGAAGTCCAGCTCCTGGCCCTGCACAGGACAGCACCAAGAATCACATCATGTGCCTGACAGCACTGACCAAATGCTTTTTGAACTCTAATGACCACTGCCCTGGGGAGCAGGGCCCAACCACCCTCTGGGTGATAAACCTTTCCTGATATCCAGCCTAAACCTCTGCTGGCACAAATTCATGGAGTTCCCTCAGGCTCAGAGAGTAGAGATCAGTGCCTGCCCCTCCTCTTCCCCTCCTGTGGAAGCTGTAGTCTGTAAGAAAAGAACATTCTGTAAATGTGTGATTGAATTTTCATCTGAAAGTAATTTTCCAGTACCTTGACAAACCTTTGCTTCAGAAAATGACAATTATCATATATCCTGTCCTAAAACTATCCTTGCTGGCATTATCTTTAGCATTCATCAGTACTGGAAGCACTTCCCTTTCTGCCCTCTGCTCCTTTTTGAACTATTGCACTCTGTGAGAACAAGTTTCTTCATACAAAAAGTGTCAGCTTTTCCCATCCCTCACATTCTAAAAATTATCCATCCAGAGAATCTCTCATAAAATATTTTTCACACTGTATGCCTTCTTGTGTGAGAGTAAACCTAGGCCATGAGAAAGAAACTTTGTCTCCTCCTTGCAGTGCTTTCTAATTCTTCAAGCTTCCCAGCAGCAAATAAACACAGTAACTTATTTACTTAAAGCTGAAAATTTCCAAAGAATATTTTAAAAACCTCCTTCATTATACCTCTTACATTCCCAAATCTGATAAATGAATCACACTGTTTTTTATTTTATTGTGGATTGGACAAAATAACTTCCCAATATCAGTCAGCACAATAGTGTCAGATACAGGTAAATTGTCCTTGGGACCTTGATTTAAAAAATCAGAATTAATCCATGACAACACTGTGCTTTTCTAGTATCTTGTGATTTCTTCCTTCTTGTTATATCAGTTTCTTATACTCTCTCAAGCTTTAGAAAAAGCAAAAATCATTAGATGCATGCAACACATGCTTGGGCAGATGAGAGATTCTCCAGCTGCACAAAAAGCTGACCTAATGTGCAATATAAAGTTTGAAAAGGGTTATCAATCTATCAGTGCAACAAAAAAATGCAATTTTTATTTGGAATGTCTCTTCTATTCTAAAAAAATTTCAATATTTGGCTAAGAAGAATCCATGATCATTTATTGCAGCAACAATACAGTGGATTCTTTCCTATGCAGCTTGTCCCCTTACCCAGAAATGTCTGTTATTTGCTGAATTTTGGAATGTTCATTCAACTACAGAGACTGCTCAGGAAGATAATAAATCTGTGAATTTTTAACCTAAAAATTTTCAGGAAACTGAAAGAACAAATACAAAAATGTAAAAGCTAAAACATAATACTAAATATATAATAATCTATGACAAAAGCCCCTCTAACACTCTCAGTTTAGAAATGTGCCGTGTGGTACCTCAGATTACTGAAGCCTGAACACATTATCAAGGTGATATATGCCATATAATTTGAACATAACAAAAAAGTTGGCAGTAACTAGTACAGATAATTATGTTATGAGATCATGGAGGAATAATTCTTTTTACTTCTGGAACATACCACAGTGTTTTTCAGAAGAAAATTAAGCAGAATTATCTTCTTTTTGCATCAAACAAAAGCAAAAGAATGAATTCTAGCTAATTTGCTAAAAATCAGATAATTCACAACAAAACCAAGAGCAGCACTCAAGAATTCCAGTATTGGTTTTATATTCACTCTTAAAACCAAACACTTTGCTGCAGCCATTCTATTATTCTAGAGTCACAAAACAGAGCATCACGTGTAGGATAGACCTGATGAGAAAGGAACTGACACCAAGGGGAAGTGCTGTCAAGCACTTATACAAGGCATTTATACAATGTCCTTATCCAGTTACAAAGATATTATCTATATTTATATATCATGGGACAATGCCAATTCACTCATTTAAATATGTTGCCTATGTCTTTAGGTTTGCCTTTATTCATTATTAATCACTGTTTTAAACTCTTATTTTCCAAAGAAATTAATCTGCATGCTAAAACACATAGAAAAAGTCAACCCAGGCTTTTCAGAGTAACTTCTAAAAATATTAAGCTATTGCATTCATTTGAATATAATGTTAGATAAACATATAAGATATGTGTGTATACATATAAAATATATTTATCTCACTTATAATGCTGTATAAGTATGAAAGTCTCAACCATTGGAATCTACCAGACTGCAAACTCAGAAAGTGAAGGACAGTAAGCTGCTATTCTAACATCAGGCTAGAAATCATACTGAAACCACTTAATACCATCCTCAGATATCAGAGTCTTTCTGAACAGGCCTGTAAACTAAAACAAATACAGTTTTTACAACCATTGCCAACACTTACCATGCACTAGTTTCAACTGCAATCTGAACTATATACCTATCAATAACAGGTTTATTTTTATTATTCTTCTGTCAAAAGATTCTCATTGGTTTCCTGAAAAAACATAGATAGACATTCAGCTGCCAAGAGAAATAGTAAGGGGATTTTGTCTCTCTCTAATAATCACTTGAGAAATCTATGTCTTGATGGGAACAAAACAGGAACTTAAATCATGAAAGTAATCAAGTGATATTGAATTAGGAGAAATCAGCAATGGCTACATGTTTCTCCACCCTTTCTTTGTCAGTAGGGCTGCACAACAGAGACTATGCTGTCAAAATGGCAAAAACTTCAAAAGAGACAAGAAAATAAACCAATACTTTTTGAATTGCTAACAGAGACCCCTCTTCTGACCACCATCTGGCCAGTAAGATTTAAGAATCTTGTATTACAAGCGAAGCAAGATCTTTAGACAAGCAAGCTCTAACAGGTACACTCTGATTTACCAGCTGATTAAAGTTTTCAACTTCAATTAAAAAAGAGAATTCTTAAATAAAATCATATAATGAATACAATTCCTTCAGTCTCTGGAGAATAAAACTTTACTCATATAAGAGGAAAGATTAACAGGCAATTCAAAAATGACTTATCAAAACCAAATGGAGGCAATTAAAATGTGAATATCCATTAATAATCCTAATGACATTCACAGAGTGTTTTTATTCTTAATCAAATGAGATTTGGGCAGGTTTTGAATACAGAAAAGTCAATACACTAAATTCACATAATTATTTGTCATTCTCTCTGCTCAGAAGAGGACCAAGATTTTGCTAATTTTAAAGGCTAGTGAAGACATCCGTGTTTCCATACTGGGTCAAGAAGAAAGCAGTAAGAGCATGGAAGCATATCATTATTGATAGAAGAGAAACATTCACAGAATCATGAAATGCTCTGGGTTGGAAGGGACTTTATAAATCATTTAGTCCCAACCACCCTGCCATAGGCAGGGACACCTTCCATTATACCAGGATGCTCAAAGTCCCATCCAGTCTGGCCTTGAACACTTTCAAGGAGAGGGCATATCCACAGCTTCTTTGGGCAACCTGTGGCAGTGCCTCACCACCCTAACAGGAAAGAATTTCTTCCTAAAATCAAATCTAAATCCACCCTCTTTCATTTTAAGGCAAATCATCTCAACTTAAATTCAAGATCTGAAGATCAAATTTATAACTAAGAAATTACAGTCCCAGTTTTCAGATGACTGCCAACTTATACTTGGAAAATATGCTATGGAATATTTCAAGAATTTAAACTTGTCCTTGTAAAAAATCTTTTGATACAGAAGATCAAGTGTGACTTTTATGTATTAGCAAAGTAGCATTTTGAGGAGTAAACACTTCTTTCAAACTCCTCATTTCATTGTTCTAGAGGATGCAGAAGAGTTCATCCAGGGCAGAAATTTGGAAGAAGAATGCCAGCTGACCCAGCTGTAGCTTTGGGATAAAACATCTAAATTTGGTTATCTATATAAACAAATACATACACCTATCTCCATAGAATTTAAGACATCAGGAAATACTGAGCAAGTGATTTCTGGTTTCTGCTAACTTTAGCTTCCAACTTTAGCTTAGTATCGGCTTGATTCACTATAGAAAGAAAGTAAGAGGAATTTTCAAGAAATTTCTTTTTCAATGGTCCCCAAGGAGTGCAAAAGAACAACTAGGTAAAACTCTTGAAAACTCTAGTTTTCAGGCCTACCTCTTAGGCAGTGGAGAAAAGTGTCCACTGGAAGTGTCAAATTTATCCTGCCATAGATATGATGAGCTATTTTAAATACCAATGCTTCATTTCCTTATTAGCATAAAATCTAGGACTGAGAAATCATAACAAGACTTCTCATACAGCAATTTAGAACACCTTATCACTCATTGAACATCATGCTATAGATTCAAAATTACAATCCCCTAGAGATAAATTTGTCACATCCTAATACAAAAACACCACAGTAAAGAAAAAAAATTAAGAAGGCTGTTATATTTTGCACATAAATTTCATTAAGCAAGGAGAAGTATTCTTCACCTTTAGCAAACTAAATTTACTGAATTATTTATTTCATTTCCAATGGAGCCAATTCATAGTAAAATGCACATTCAAAACTAGGGGAGGAAGAATAGAAGATGAAAAGAAAAAACAGGAACTTCAGAAGCATTAAGGCTTCCACTGGAATGCTGTACTCAGTTTTGGAAAGTACCAAAGGGATGCAAAAATACCCACTGGTCTAGGAAAAATGACATACAAGAAAACATGAAAAGCTTGGGCTCTCTTTCAGTCTTGGAAAAAGAAGGCAGAGTAAATGAAACACATAAAAAGACTGTTGCCTTCTATTAATTGAATTGTCTGACAGGCAAGTGATATCAATGAATCTATGCAGCACAGATGAATTATTAAACATTTAGCAAAATATTACAGATATGCATAAACTTGAGTACAAAATTCAAGATTCTGTTCATTTCTTTTTAATTCTTCAAGGAAAACGTTGAAATCTACTTCTGGTGTAAATTTTGAAATCCAGCATTATGCAACATAATTTACTGGAAATTAGAAATAATCTATCTATAAATTTTTTTTAAATGTCCTCTAAACTGTAAATGTATGTGACAGAAAGGTTTATTTTACATCTGACAAACAAGAAACTATTTCCTTTACCAATAGCTGAAATTTGAAGGAGGCATAGATTTCAGATTCATGCAGTACTCTTTCTATGGCTATATTATTTTAGGTTGTGTCTCTGGAGCAAATTCTCAGCATAGACTCAGGGCTATGCACATCCTGCAAAATTTTTGGCTCCCTAAAATAATTTTTTTTCTTTAAAAATGCATGGTTTTGGTGACTTATCTTTCAATAACACAAAAACCAAGGCAAGTTCCCTACCTCCATAGCAATGGAAATCCTAGGAGTTTATATACATTTATTACAGTGCCAGTGTGAAAATATTTACAGTTAGTAGGGCAGTTAATAGGGTATTTCACTTTCATATTGTTATTTACTAGAAAAAAAAAAAATCTGATTTCTCCCCTTGGAATTACACAGATGTAAAGCAGCCAAAAGAGAAAATTTTTGTGTAATACAGAATTAAGGAAAATCAAATGGGAAAGGAAAATCAAATATGCCGAGTGGAAACCTAAAAATGAGAAAGCTTCAGCCTGGTCTGAGCAAGAAAGAGGAGCAGTGACACCAAGGAGAAAACAGACTGAGAAACTGAAGCATAGGGAACATTTGCTAGGGATGACTGACCAGGCTATCTCTAAGGAAACTTATGCACATTTGGTTTCTCTAAGCCTTGTTTTTAACAAAGTCTTTTTTGCTTCCTTGCTTTCAGCACCGCCTTTTTATTCCTCTTCTAGCCCCCACCACCCCTGTTTGCTCTTTAGATTTACTTCTCTAAAACTTCTTGCAGCAATTTTAGCCTCAGTATTCCCAATGAGCTTAGTTAAATCTGGCACTCACCTGATGGTTTAAAGGGACAGACACAGAACCTTAAGAAGGTTTGGAGAGAAGCTGCAGCTCCCTGACTTCAGTATAGCTGAGCGTATGACAGCTCAAATGTGATGCAATTCTGACTAATGGAATAATACCACTCCTATGTTATGTGCAGTAGATGACAACAGCTCAGAATAATTCAATTATACATTCCTTATATTAAAAAACTAACAGTAATTCAGCTATAAGCCTGCCCAAATGCCCCATCCAAAATAAAGTATGATCAGTTGAAACTCCTCGTATTAGTGGAGCCAAAGAATGATTTCGGGTTGACTGTGTGTTTGGTTTTGTTTGTTTTACTAGAAAGACCTAGAGCATGACTATTCTTGTAAAGCAAATATTTTTACAGTCCATCAACCTTGTAACAGATAAGTAAGAAAACAAGTTGGGGAAAAAAACATCTTAAATCCTTGTGAATGTATTCATGGCATTCAATTCAGAGAGAAAACAAGATTTCAGCTTTGATATCTTGTTTTGAGACTGATTAATTGAATACATAGTGGCTCTCTGTACAATACCAGCTACAGGTTTAGCTCCTACATATAACTGGCGAAGGCACTGTCAAAAGAAAATTCCTGAGTCTGTGCACAAGAATAAACTGGAAACTTATCCTTCCCAACATTATGAAAAACACACTCATGATATGGCACTGAGCTTTAGAGTGCTAACATTCCAGGGCTCATGCACCAGGCAACATTCCTGTCAGCCAATTTTACATGCCAAATGTCTTAGAGGAAATGAGATCCTGGAAGGGAGAAACCAATAGAAAAAAAATACTAGATTTATTTCATGAAAACATGATCAAGTTTTTAGTACAGAGAAAACTACAGACCACATTCTGAAGGTCTTAAACTAAGCAAAAATCTCACTATAGTCAAGAAATTTACTGATTATCTATCATATATTTTGGCTCAATATGATTGGTGCAAGACAAAACCTGTAGTATCATGCAGTTAATGAAAATTTTATATGGCTATCATAACATTTCCCACAGTCACTAAGTCCATAAATACATAGGGAATGGGAAAAGAGAAGGGGGGTTTTAGGATTTTAACCATTAATTTAAGTGGGTTTTGAATTGAAGCTGCATTTGACAAATGAAAACATTACCTAAAAGTTAATAATAAGAAGAGCAAATGGGACCAACAAATAAGATAGGAAAAAAAACCCCTTCTATTTCCATAGCTAATCCTGGAATGGTTTGGGTTGGAAGGGACCTTAAAGATGATCTGGTTCCTGTCCAAAGGCAGAGGTACCTTCCACTAAACCAGGTAGATCAGGGACCAATCCAACCTGACCTTGAACCCCTCCAGGCACGGGACATCCAAAACTTCTCTGGACAACCTGTTCCAGTGCCTCACCACTCTCACAGTGAAGAAGTTCTTCTTAACATCTAAATAGAATTCATGTCTCTTCACTTTCAAATCAATCTGGAAAAACAGCAAGGATGCTGTATCCCTCATACTGAGTACTTGATTTATACACTGATATATTTCAGAGTAAGGTGTTTTATTACTTATTTTTATATCCTGCTATTTGTATGAAATTATTATTCTTTTAAGTCATACTTCAATGGGGGAAAAGTGTGCTACTTATGATTTTTTTGCTGTTTTCATTTGTGTAAAATTTTGCAAGAAAGAAACTCAAAGCCTTACACACATTTTTGCAGGATGGGATTCTAAGATGCTTGACCAGAGTGAGATGCCTCCAAGTAGGAAAGAACCTGAACTAGAGCAAAAAACCTTAACATTTAGCACTTGTTACTCTATGTAAGCTCCATGAAAAGAATTTTGCTGATCTGTTCCATTTGAAGTCACATTTCTTGTCCCTCACTGACCTTTACTGAAAGACAGTGCATAGAACAAAAAAGCTTGCTGTGCTTTTTTC
The DNA here is from genome assembly GCF_963513975.1 of Fringilla coelebs. NCBI lineage: Eukaryota > Metazoa > Chordata > Aves > Passeriformes > Fringillidae > Fringilla > Fringilla coelebs. Next base: position 63,244,205 of record NC_140033.1, on the reverse strand, counting down.
AAAATGACCAGCTTCACTCATTCTAAAAGAACTATGAAAGCAAGAATTAAAAATAATTTCTAGGTCAAACAAGTTGCATAGAGATGTCATCTCACAGTATATAAGACACAGCAATTTTACTACATTTGATAGTGTTATTCAACACTATCTGCAATGGGTTTGCCTTAGCTAAATGAAGACTATGACAGAGTATTGAGATAATCTAACATTCCTTTGTCCCATAAGGTCTCCATTACGGTTTCTTAGCTATTTTAAAGCATTAACTTTTGACCATTCTGTATCTGAACTTCCCCAAGTTTATGCTGGATTATTATTAAAAAGAGATTGCTGATTAGCTAAGACAGCAACTGACTCTTCATGATACATATCTTGATAGCCTTGCCATAAAAATGGAATTCCGTTCCAAACAAGAGCAAATAAGCAAAGGAAATGCCGACAGCCTTCTAAATTGGAACGCCCACATCTTTTGGGATTTATTGTCAAACTTCACAGAAATGTAGATGGGTAGCTATCAATTAAGCATGATTTGTAGGTGTTCAATATTGCAGAAGAACTATAGGTGGCTAAAATGTGCCAAGATGTTTCTTTAAAGAACATTTACTTGTGTTAGATCCATCTAAATCCCCAGAGTGAAGTGCATCAAATGTTGACATTATATGTCAACACAAAGTTTAAAGGAATCAGTATTATTTCTGGTGTCCCTAGCAAAATAAAAGGTCATTATAAAGAAGAAAACTAAAACTATTAAAATAATGGAGAATCATAAAAATGACAAGAAGAATATTCCATCGCTTCCAAGAGGATGCTTCATATTTGGATTGACATACACATTCCCACTGTGGATGTGCCTTTCCCAATAGTTTTTAACATCTTACTTGACATACATTTTAAACCAACATCGCAATACTCATATTCCCGTGTTTGCAAATTAATAAAATTCTCCTGGAAGTTTCTAGTCCAATGTCCTTGAAAGCACTTTGGTGATGAAGAAAGCAGTAACCAGCTGCTGCTTCACAGATGCTGAAAAAGCATGGAACAAATGATACTGATTGTAATGATATGTTGCAAAAGCAATAGCAGTGGAGCACTTCTGTTGAAGACAGCCTTCCTGTTAAACAGAAGACCAAGCACAGACTCTTCCTCTTGTTCTGTACAATATGACTGCTACAGATTGCAAATCTCTTAAAAAGCCAACAGGGTTTCTGACTAAAATTGAAAAGAAATTAGAAATCCAGCTAAGGGCCAAACAACATGAGCTGAGACTCCAGTGTTAGTGGAAATTATATAAAACTTTTAGTTAGCTAGTAGGACATGGGAATTGCAATCAGACAACATACAGATTTCTTAAATTTAAGTTAATTTACTAAAGTTATTTTATTTTCCTTAACTTTTGCTTGAAATTCGTTTCTACTGACAGCTACAAATCTTACTTAGTTTTCTTGTCCTAAAAGATATTAATTTCTCTTAAAACATTAAAACGTACAAGGATATTTGATTGAAAACTGGAGGTTTTCTGCTGCCCAGAAAATGCCAACATCAAAAAAAAAACAAACTACAAAACAAAACAAAAATCAAACCACCAAACCAAAAAACCCAGGAAAATAAAAATTCAGGTAAGAACAATATAAATACCAATCCAGAATTAATTACACAATATTTCAGTTTTGCAGTAAAGAAAATTATGTTTGTCAGCCCAGACTAAAAACATAATTTGACATGGTAAAGAATGAAGTCATCCTAAAACCATGGAGGAAATACAAGATGTTAGCCATCTTAGGAGAACCAAGTAATTTAATCTCTTTGTCAAATTTTATGCACTTGGAAATACTAACACCTACAAGAACACTCAACATCTTTTAAAAAACATTATTTATACTAGCTCTTTTGTGAAGCCTTTCAAAATTTATTAAATTTGTACAACAAAAGTAAACATGCAAAGGGTTACTACCTAAGTGACAGTTCTCTGAAGAAATCTATAACAAACTGGGAATGGTGAGTTGTTAACAAACACAGATCTTATATTCTGTAAAAAGGAAAGTGAAGTTTTGGAATTGATTGAGTGGGTAGGTAAATGGTTTTATAGAAGAGAAATTAACTTTCTGTGGTGAGAGACCATGACAAAGTTAATACCGTTTCTGAACAGTCAAAGACCATTGGCTAAACTACAAAGAAACATTTAATAACAAAATAGGAGGGCAAAAAATAGGAATTAGTGAACACTTATTTTAGACAAACTCAAATACCAAGGACAAAATTATGTCACCAAAGGGCATGTAAAGAATTTATCTGCCTATCTCTTGGGCTCCTGGAACACAAATACAAACTACAACTGGAATTTTTCATTTCTGAATATATAGTTAATGCAGTTGATATTGTACAAACCTGATGGAATCAGCTGCAAGACTGAGCAACATCCTCACTGGTCTAACCTATTCAAGAGGAATCAATCTGATATGAGGGGAAGAGCAACATTTTTTGTCAAAAAAAAACCCAAACCATTTTTAAGATTGGTGACAAACCTGACAGGTTTTATTTTTAGAGCTTATTGGAGTCCAAGATGCAGTTATTGTAGTAGTTGAATGCCAAATCAAGAAAAGAACTCCTCAACCTTGTTGAGCTGAGTTATGTCACAGCTGGGGCAGTTTCAATCTCTTAAGACTTAATTCACTGACTCTGACAACAGGTAAAGATCAGGGTGAACCTTTGGGGTGAAACTCAACTCTTTATCCCTGAAAGAAACCTCAGCTCTCTGTGCTGTCTGTGCCTGGTTTTGGATAGGTCGATATTATATGAACCTCCCAAAGTTAGATCAGTTTTGGTGGTTCTGCAGCTATTTTTCCATTATCACCAAGGCCAAAGGTGGTGCCAGAGTTTATAAAGACCTTGACAGATGCAGGCAGAATCTGAGGTTTGATTTAAAGTCTTTTAACTTTCTTCTGCCTCTTAGTAGCAAGGACTGTACTTGGCTGTCACGCTGTTCTAGGTACTCTTTGAGGGGGTCACTTGACCTTATAATCCTCTTTTCCAGACAAACTTTTTTTTTTTCCATTTGCTGATTGTATATGAGATGCAATAAAACTTCAGTGACCTTAAATAATTTTGCTTCTCTCAGGAAAATTCCACCTTGGTAGCTACATACACCCACCAGCTGAAGAGTTCCAAAGCACAAGCTCCTTCTTGCTGACTTAGCTGCTCACAGGGGGAAGTTGCTTCCTAAATTCTAAAAGGAAAATAGGCTGATTTAAAAAAATGAACTCTGTTTTTCAAACACGTTACCTGCGTTCCATTATTTAATTGGCATTTCCATAGAATTCTTTTTAACATGTATTATAACTGCAGATCTTGCCTCCTGCCTGGGGACCCAAATTCCCAAGCTACCATCCAAAACCAGCCCAGGCAGTAGAAGCAGGTGGCTCTCAGGAGAAACAAAGAACTGCTCTGACAAAGTCACACACAGCAACTCTAAAAGAAACTTTCAAAGGTAGTTTTTTTTCCTTATGATGGTCAATTTTAAAATGCTTTAAAATACTTCCCCAACTGCAAGTTCCTTAGTACATTTTCATAAAAGTCAAGATTTCAATAACAAAATTTCACTCTTTTTACATATATATATATATATATATAAACACACACACACAAGATTAATTCTTACTGTATCTGGAATTGTTTGCTGCTGCAATCGATTCTTTAAATTTTAAGACATTTGCTTAGCAAAGGTTATTATGGGCAGACAAGACAGATCTCTAATGCCTGCATCCAAAATTTAAAAAAGGAGGACGTAATGAGTCAGAATTATGAAATAATGCAAGAAACTAAATCTAGTAGTTGGGTCTACATTCTAACTAGAGTTATTTGAATTATTTTGGCACAAAATATGGCTAAATATATTATTTATTATTTGTCATAACTATGCATTCATCTGGAAAAGAGATATTAATGTCTCTGGCACAAAAAATTCAAAATCTCAGACAATCCTTCCCCTACAATCTTTTTCAGTGTTTTTCCATCACACTGAAATCCACATTATTGCAAGAAAACAAATATATTTTTCTACTAAGTACAAAATAGCCATACTCAGTGCAAATGTCAGCTCTTCTGACTAGCTCTTTGTTGTTAAATAGGAAAAAAGTTTAGATCTCAAAAAAAAAAGGGGGGAAAGAAAATACTTTCAATTACCAAATTAAATAATTTTTTCAGCATCATTAAATAAATAAAATGCTAATCTTTTTTGCTATCAAAATGCTACCATGACAGATAACAAACTTAGGTGATATGAAGCAAAAATACAGTCCATGAAGAAAATTAGTTTCATCACTGAGATCAAGTAGTCTTACAGTCATAAGTCCCACTTAGAACCTACAAAAAAAATGGTGTGGGTTTTCTGTTTCAGCAGCTATTAATCTGAAAAACTCAGTATTTTAAGAATGCTTTTTTCTTTCTTAGACTTCTAGTAACTTTCTAGATTTTTGACAGTCATCCAAACTCACCAGTACATAGCAGCAGCAAGTAGCTACAGAGAGGTTCATATCCTTTCTTGTGAAAATAATATATTTAAAAGTCATAGTAACTTCAGTAGAAGTAATTATTTATGCTTCCAAGTACTGTGAGTTTACTCAAGTTCCAAAGACGTATTTTTGGACTATACTTGAGCACTTTTAAACAAGATTTGGAGCCCAGTTTTGATCCAGTCTAAATATAGATTTAAGCAGCTCTGGCCTACCCAAGCTACACTGATTCAGGCTGATGTAGTAAAGGTTGTGTTTTTGGGGGTTAGATCACAATTTTTGTTTCCCTGTTTAACAAATTAAAATAGTTTTTAAAATAAATCAGCACATAAGCATGTTATAAGAGATGTTAGAATAGCATAACTTCTTGTGTTTTAAGTGTCTAGGCTAAGGTTAAAAGGCTGACATATTCCTTATTTCATTATCTATATGGCTGCAAGCACAAGAAGTTTCCAGGAAAAAAAAAAGAACTATGATAGTGTTATAAACACTGGGTAGAATAAGAGTTTAAGAAGTTTAGAATAGAAAGAACTGAGAGGTTAAAATCAGTGTGGGGGATATCCTTTCAGTTTTTCACAAGACATGGATCTGAAATATACTCATATGTAACCGCTTCCAGTAAACAAAACTCTAGATGCAACTTTATCTAGATTCAAGATCCTGAACTATCAGCTGCTAAATCAGGCTCACATCTATTTATACTGATTAATATATATATAATAAATATAATATAAATATTTTAAATATGTATATATAAAGTATTTTAAATATATAATATATTTATACTGAATATTCCCCATCTAGAAAAAAATCGTAATATATGGGGCTGTTGCATCAATTTTGGTGCAGGATAATCAAAACTTACAGATTGGCCAAAAGAATTTTTATCTATATTTGGCCAAAATATTGTAACTTACTCAATTTCCAAAAACTATATTTCCATGGAATGGACCCTAATTTTTTTTTTTTTTTTTTTGCTCCCTATAAATGAAATCAGTCTTTCACTTCTTCACTTCCAAATTAATGCTTGCTTTCTTTTAAATAATCTCATGTGAAAAACTATATAGTGAGTAGTGAATTCCAGGGAATGAGCTGTGTATATCAGAAAGCCGAGGTTACACTTCTCACATTCCCAGTTAAGGCTGCCTAAAAAAGCAAACACTAAGTCAGAAATGGAGGTATGCCCAGTCTCCTTAAAATGGTACCTTGCCACAAAAAGGAACTCAGGGTTAACTGAGGACTAACTTTATTTAACCACCTGCCAATACTGCCAGCATGATCATACCAGTCCATTTAGCCCATAAAGCAACAGAAAATGGAAAAGTAGACTCGGACACAGCAGCAGCAGAGGCATCACTTGATCCTGTTTACTATGGGAACACACGACAACTTTGACTTGTAACCCAGCCCAGTGCATTTATCACCAACCTAAAGCCATATTCAAGGCATAGGGCTGAACTATGGGGACAAGGTCACAGTTCTGCTGTCTGTGCTGTGTCTGTTCAAGGACAGAGGAAAAGTTTCAGAACTGACTCAGTACCTTTTATCAGCACTAAATTCATATTTGGAAAAAACAAGGCATAAAAAGGCAATGACTATAATATACTAAATGAGAAGCAGTACTCTAGGCCAACTATTATTATTTTTGCCTTCAGGCTGCAATTCTTTATGCCACTAAGCTTCTGGTGACTCACACCACCATATTGTACCAAAATGCTCTCAAAATGCAAATTGCTAATGACTTCTTTTAGCCCAATACAAACCTAGGAAACAAGTGCAATTCAATGCAGTATTTCCAGCAGTGCCATAAACATCTTTGCACAATAGTTTAAGCTAATGGCACTCAAAGTTTTATCTCATGCCTAAAGCTATTGTCATACTGAATAGTTATGATATAATCTTTGGAAAAGAGCATTAGCATTCTTTCATAAGGCACGCTGCTTCACAGAGTTAACATACCTTTTATATACTTGAGTGGGTATCAGTAGAACACAACAAATGCTTTCCCTTTCTAAATAGATTTCTATAACTTTTAAGACTCAACCATTTTAGAATATTTGCCTTATTGTGAGCAACAATTTCTGGGAAATCAGCCAGAATACCTGATACCTGTTGAATTGGGAATTAACAGGAGGAATTAAGAGATCTGTGTGCAGTTGCAGGACCTTGATATTGTTGTGCTTGTGGAGATGTGGTATGATGGCTCCTACATCCACAGTGGTGAAACAGATGGAAACAGGCTCTTTACAAAGGACAAGCCATGAAGATGAGGCAGTGGAGATGTCCTTTATGTGACAGAATATTTGGAATGCATGGAGGCAACCGAGAGGATTAAAGGGCAGCCCAGTGGGTGACATTACATTGGATGTCTGCTCCAGGCTACCTGGCAAGGAAAAACAAGCACATGAGACCTTCTTCTGTCAGCTAAAACAAGAACTCTGATCAGGGGTACTATTTTCACTCAGTGGAAAGTAAAAGATATTCCAACAAAACAAAACAGCATGCAGATCACCTGACCCTTAGGCCACAGGCAAAAGACTAGCATCCCACTAATTTTCTGCCTTTTCCCCACTATTTTCAGACTAGACAAGGTTAGGTAATGCATTCAGTTTCTATTTAGATACAATGTTAAACCACAAGTACATTTCTCAGTGAATAATCTACAGGTGAATAAATTACTTAGGTCTAGTGAGGCACATGTAAAATATGCAGTGCAAATGTGCTCACTTCTCATCAGCTTTTGGAGCCAGACAGATATAAACCTAAGAACTGAACAGGATGGTGGGTGCCAGAGAGAAGTACTTGTTCCCCAGCCTTCTGCTAAATAATAGTGTTTTTTTCAAGTCAGTGTTAGATAGTGTTACATTAATGCAATTTTTTTCTTTTGAGGGTAAAATTAAATGCCAGTGACAAGAACTACTATTCACCATCATTCTACTAAATTTCCCTGATAGCATATGAAATTATTAAACTGGAATAGGAAAAGCCTGTTATAATGTTGCTGGCAATAGCACTGTAGTATACTACTTGTCCCAGCCACAAAACAGCAGTTGATGAGCAGATGTACACTGACATTAAAAACATTTTTAGGGACCTTGATGGCAATAAAACAGTGTAATCCTTCTAACATGGAGTGTTAACACAGTACCACTGCTGCAAAAGGCAGGAGTTACCAGAGTTAATCACTGGTTCTACTGTTGACAGGAGAAAGTTAGAAATGGGGTTAAGTGCTTTGTTGTTATAAATCCGCTTCACTTTTTATTCTCTAAAGAGGATGAAGTAAATGTGATTATTTACCATCTCATTTGCAGCAGTTCTCTGTCACCCCTTTCATAAATAGTATTTCTGCTACTGTAGTTTCTCACTTTCAGAAGCACTTAGCACAAATACAGAAAAAATTCTTAACAAAAATTATTTTTATGGCTGTGTTTATATGTATTTTACATTAAAGATCACACTATAGCAAGTGTTCTAGTTCAAAAAGCAATAATTGTGTATCTGTGAATGCTTCAGACAGACTTGAATTAGATTTTTATTTAGTGCTTAACTAACACATTTCACTTCTCAAAGTGACAAATGAACCCCATGAGTAGATTACACAAAATCCAGTTACCTTATTTACCTGACCGAAGCCACTGTACACATCAGGGAAGTAAAGAAAAAATAATTAAATTACATTATTTACCTCAAAGTTTCTCTTACTAGCCAAATACAGGCACAGCTCCTCCTTTAAACTTTGCCATTCATAAATTCCTACTATTGATTTACTCATTGCCTTATTAGTTTAGAAGGCATAATTCTCCAAACTCATAATATTTTAAGGACTTCAGATACATTATGTGGTAGACAAATGAATTTCAAAAGAATAAAATGCATTCTATCATTCCCTAGTGTTTCTTCTTTTCAAAATTATCTCCCCCATATCCCTTTTTAATCTACTTTAATTTGTAATTTTAAAACTATCTTAGTATTTGTAACCTGTTTTCCTTTAACTTAAAAATAGGTATTGTATATATGGGCAACTATAAACCCCAGTGTTTCTTCAGTAGCCTAAAACTAAAATAATCTAACCCCCATTTTAATATTTTTAAAAGTGAATTTGAAATATGGTAGAATAATGGCAAATTACTAGAACAGATACAGAAATTACACAGAAAATTTACAAGCTTTATTACACATACAGAGAAAAAAAAACCCAAACAAAACTGCCAGAAATTATCAGGAAACTTTAAGACTACAATGTTTATGGAAAATGCAAGAATGCTGTATTGAAGAGAACATCCCAATTCTAGGAATAAACAATACACAAGCAGTAGAACAATACACAAGCAGTGAAAAAAAATTACAATAGACATTAAGAAAGTCTAGGCTGTAGACGTGAAAGAATGGTTCTTAGCATCTGGAAATATAATTTTGTATGTTGTATGCCAGAAACAAAATCAAATGTAATATCTCTTGCATACCTACCTATGGCAAATGAAAAAACAGCAGAGTTCTAGTTATTACTGTTAAAATTTAAAAATATAGCCTCTATTCACTCCAAGGAGTTTTGCTTATATACAAAAAAAAAAAAATCAAATACTGGGCTGCAGTCACACTCTTAGATATGTTGTGCATGCACCTAATTGCCTTTGCAGGTATTTCTTGTTTACAGGACATTTTCCAGTGGGTGAATATGCAGCCAGTCCTGCTAAAAGAGGATTGTCAGGCAGTTACTCTACAGTTCAGTGTCTTACTTTAGTGTAGCCATTGGGACACTTCACCAGACAAATACAGGGACTGCACAGACTGCAGAGGGTTGATTTCTCATTAGTTTTGTGAATATCAAGCACCACTTGATAAACTATGCAACATACTTCATGCTGACCCAAGCTTTATACGGCAAAATAGAGAAAAAAATATTTCTGCATTTACTTTTATCTTAGGTGCTGAAATTGATTTGCAAATGAAATCTCCTTCCTAACTGGAAAATCTACAGGAGCAGGAAGCAAGTCATTTACCATAGGTGTTTATATGGACCTCTGATAAAACTTTGACTTATCTATCAAAGAAAGCATTGGTATCTCACTTATTCCCAAAAGCACAAGGCCATGAACTTCCTGAGTTCGCTTCCATGAACTTCCAGACTTGCATTTTCAACTCAATGTCAATTTGAAAAGTGCACCTCTTTCCTAGCTTCTGCAAACAAAATATCATTAAAGAAGATACAGTTCCAGCATTCTTGATTTTAATTTACAGACTAACCAGAAATATTAGAACAGCACACCATTTAAAAGCAAGCTGTTCATAAAAAAGCAAGTGTTCATAAGAAAAGATCACAGAAAAATTAAGGAGGAGGACAATTTTTGCAAAGATGAAGAAGAAAGAAAGCCATGGTGCTCTTTGCACCTGTATAAATAATGTCAGATATGCAGGCACAAAATACCATCAGTAAGTACAGAGGGGTTCTGTTTGCTCAGCATGCAAGGGTCCCACCAAGAGAGGACTTAGAGATTAATAGAAAAAAATTAGCAGTAATGAAAAGAACCACTCATTCAAACAAGAAAAAGAAATATAAGCACTCTTCTTCAAATAGGACATAGCATATATCAACTTGTAAGGGAAAAAGCTACATTCACTTCACAGGATAGCCTTTCCTCATCAGCAAGGTCTACAAGCCTCTAAATCACAAACTAACCTTACAAGCTCCTGACTTGATGCTTTCACTCAGCAGCAGCTGCCAGAACTGATCTTCTAGGCCTTCCCATTGGAAGCCCCCAAGGACACGTGTTCTTGTGCCCAGAGTGGTGAACATAACACCTTCCTACAAACTAGAGTGCTCACAATTACAATCAACACTTACACACTTACCTGGTATCTTACTTGTTTTCTAGAAAAGTAGCCGGCTGTCTCCAAGACCCATCATTGCCAGACACTCACAAGAGATGCAATATAACAAAATTTATTACTGACTTTTGACTGCATTATCTACCTTTGGACACCCTTTGTCAACACAAATGTGCTCAACCTTTGGGCATTCCAATAATTGCTGTTATTAATTTCATAAACTACAGGACATTTCTCCATGTGAATTTCCCCCCAAATACTCTGACTCTAACCTGAGTTCTATTCCATCACATGCCAACAACATTTGTTTATTAAGCCTGTGACATTTTAACATGCAAGATGAGATATTTAATTGTCTGGCTAAGCTAGAAATGTCAGGGCAAAAAATCTCAATGAGACTCATTTTTCAGGCCCAGAAAACTCAAAGAAAACTAATGTTATTATGTTTTTTCATGCACGTACTTGTACACAGATGGTTCTACTTTAATGAAAAACTGTTGCTGGTCAGTATGAGAAGTATTTTGGATTTATATTCATTTTCTACCTACGAGGTCTTTTGGACTACTACTATTCTGTCAGCTCTTTGACCAAAGAATGGAAGAAAGATGCATTCAGACCTTTGAATTCTTAAAACAATTGTTCTATAGGAGATGGTACATAGGGAATGCATTTTATGACCCCACTTATGTATGCCATGGATTTGACATTTGTGAGACCCTAAGATCTCAGCCTCAAACACATGAAATTTCTACATGACAGAGACCCCCTACGTTTGCAATTTATGGTAAATCTTGGCACAGACGTACAGCTCACAAAACACTGCATCTTCATTTGCAGACTTAATTCAACATTTATCATACTTTTCAAAGTAAACCATAAAATACATCATCCACAAAAATTTCTTATATTTGTATTTTAAACTATAATCCACAATTACTTTAACATTAATAGTCCCTACTATTTCTTTACCTTTTTACTATTGTAGTTCAATACCAGATGGTCAAATTTTACTGTTTTCTAGAACAGGTATATATCTAGGTCTAATTGTAAGTTTAACTTCAGTCATCTCTTCTGCTTGATAAATGCAAACTGATTTGACATGCTTCATCTCTAAATTATTATAAGAAGAAAGAAGTTAGTGTTTAAAATTGGAAGGAAATGTTACTCAGCTTCTCCTGATAATTAAAACCAATTTTTCATTAAGCACTACAGCTCTCACAAAAATATGTAAAGTTAATGACAATACCTAACCAAATGTAGAGCTTGATTATTTCTAATGAAAAATTATGTAAAGAACTGCAATTAAATCATCGGAAGCATGATTTTGCATAATCATCATGTGGAAAATACTGCAGGGATTATCTTATTCAATATAATCAATGTCATATGTAACTGTTTAGCTTTTGTACCCATTTTAGGATGCTGATGATAAACAATTTCCTTACCATTCTAGAAGTGTTTGCCCGTTTATGAAAGAAAATTCGACAACAGGAAAAAATCTAGATGATTGCAACTGACACATTTTCCTAACATAAAATCACTGTTGGTTTTTTGGATTATCTGTGACTTCATCTACAAAAATACTCAAGAGATTATGTAATCAGAAATAATAGTGCAAGGAGGGTGCCAGAAAAGGACTAATACGTAATTGTGCTTGAGCAGCAGCTTACTATCAGAGTATCACAATAATGCTTAGAAACCTTTTTTCCTCTTTCAACTTACATATGCGGGCAGGTAAATAAAACAGCTGGGCATGTAACCTGGACATTTTCATATCTTAACACAAAGTTTTTAACATATTACCCCATGACTTTGAGAACAAATATATTCAGTTTAGAGACAATATTACAGACAAAATCAGAAATAAAGTCAGATTCAGAAGTCAGTTGTGGCATATTCTTCATACAAAATTGCACAGAAGCATATAACTATAACACATTAATTAAATTCTCTTTATCTTCTTCAACTTGTTTCCACTAATGCTCAACAACTCTACAGAATGTAATAAATATGAACTTTTTGCACATTCATTAAATATGAAATAAATTTCAAAAACACTCTTCACCACTTTCCACTAATGAATATATGGCTAAATATGTGGCACTGCCTTTCCCACTAACAAATATAATGCTTCCACAGTCAAAAGTCTTATGTTACATTTTGTGGAATGTTCTATGGCTTTAATAAATATAGTAAAGTATCTTAATGCAATACATTTTAAAATAAACATGATAAATGTGTATTAATTAGAACCCACAAATATAAATCCTGAGAAGTTGTTAATGGTTAAAACTATTTGTGCAGAAAGTGGTGATATTGCAAGACATTTTTTTACTTGCAAGAAAGTAAAAGTTTATCACTTCAGGTTAAAAATATTTATGCTAAATGTTAAATTCAGACATTCATTAAATGAACTGGAATAATTTTCACTATAAAATATCAGAAAGAAAACCAATTCATTCTGATCACTTACAGATAATGTTATTAAACTTGTTTCTACTCACTTTTACACCCTGAAGTGTTTTTGTTGAAAATTACAGATTATTTGCTAGATGAAGTAATAAATCAGGTAGACAATGCAGGTTAAATAGATATCTGCTGAAACAGGAGATATAAATGAAATTTAAACTAATGACATACTAATGTTTAGGAAAATCTAAATTTAACAAACATATTCCCCTGTGGTGTAAAAGTGAATTCAGCAATTCTGGATCCCTCTTCTCACACAGACTATCATATGGGTTTGTCCCATGCAGAACACTAACCAGAGCAAAGTTTATTCCTCTGAAATTCAAAGTTGTGATCTTATTTGCCCTGCTCTTTTCTTCCAGGGTCCTGAACACCAGCATTTTATGGTCACTGCAGACAAAGCTAAGACAATCTTCATACCCAGTTCCTAATTTTTGGCACCAAGTCCATTAGAGTGCTTTGCCTCATCAGGCCTGTGTCAAGTCATCATCCTGCACTCCAGATGTCTCCTGGAATGAGTGTGACTTGCCCTGTTGTCCTTCCAGCAGGAAGAAATTTATAAAATTTCTTTTAAAAAAATCTTAAAATTTGATTGTTCCTTGCCAAAAATTGCCTAACATGTAAACAGTAAAATTAAAAATTAAAATTAATGTTTGGAATTATAGATGGCAACTCTGAACAAACAAGTAGTGGTCACCAAATTTGATTGTGACTGCATATTAGTAATATCTTAGAACTTGTAATTCAACTGAATCGAATCTTAGCAGTTCAGAAAAATAGCTAAGAGCTGAAGATTCAATAAACACCAATATATATGGACAAAATTTATGAAATTATTAGTAGCTCTAGTTTACACATATTTTTATTTTGGCATGGGTAAGCAATGCATAAATGTAATCTCTGCCTCGCATTTTGGTCAAGAAAAACATTTGTCAAAAACACACATGAGACTTTCAAGACTGTAACCACATAATATATTCCTACATAATTAAGACAGCGGTGGGATGGGTTTTTTTCCCTCAATAGTCCCATTATTTTGAAGGGCTAGCTGGTTTGCAGTGTGATACTGTAAACAAGTCTTCAATACATGGTAAGGAACATTCAGACCCTAAGTACAACAACACTGGCAAATCACAATAGATCCAGAAGGATCTGATATCCATGCAAAGTAGCAAGAAGTCTTCTGGTTGAAGCTTTAATCCTCATTAGTTCTATTCTTTGCACACATGTAGCACTTCCATTTATAAAAAACATCACCTTGCACAGAACTATCATAAGTACTCAGCTGCCTCATACTGGTAACCAGAGCATAAAGGGCAGGAACCCTTGCTCACTTAAAAATCACTCACAACTCAGTGTCCACAGCAGGCAGTGCCAGCAGAAATGAGAACAGTGTATGATATGGGAAGTGTGCTGATAATATATCAGAGGATCAGACATGTTGTCAGCAAATGATTATTCTTTCAATGTGAGTCAATGTGGATGCAATGATGAATGGCAAACAGCATCTTCCAAAATAGTGAGACAGAATAATTTCAGCTGCAAATAATAATTCTAACCAAAACCTGGCTAGCAAATGAATGACCAAATTGAAGTTAATGTTTGGAAAAGGTCATTGCAGCACTACATTTATCAAAGAAGGCAGTTCTTGTTGATTACCTTTGGGAAAATGACACTTAATATTCAAAATATGGAGCATATAAAACAAGTGCTAAACATAGGGTATCCTAGTCTAACCATTTTAAATTTTTTGCTTGGAAATAACTGAGTCTTGTAAAATACAAAACTCTGGCTAAGGTAAACCTTTCCTGATTCTATATCAATGCAAATGATGATTGATATTTCACTGACATGTGTGTTATCTTCCATAAAAGACATCTCTGATTAAAACAGCACCAGATCATAGCTAGAATAAGATAATTTAAAGCAGGTTGGTTTTCCTTCTAATTAAATAACATCTGGTGTAATTCTTTACCTTATGGCATTGTTCTTTGTAGACTTTGATGCTCGTCTGTGCAGTGGACTGCTGCCATGGCCAGCAGTCCTGGCGCCAGTGTACATAGACTTGTTCAGAGCCTGCAGAAAGCACTGGATAACAACAATCCACCCATCTGCATTGTCAACACTAAAGAGGCAGACATCTGCCAGAGTAATTTGGCTGACTCCAACAGGTCCTCATTTATGGGAATTACCAGGCATGCTGGCATAGAAGGACGTGGTATGTCCAGAAACTTAGTTGATTTCTCCTGGACAGCTTCCATCAGAATCTCCAGTGTGACTGCCATTCTGTGCAGGAACTCTTGAGAGCTTTTATAAGTATCTGGCTGTACTTTTGAATATCAATGGTAGCACAGTCTCTTCTGCAGACAAAGGTAATACACAGTAGAAACTGTATGATTAACAGCCTGCAATTCCTCTTCCTCAGAATCTGTGAGACAGATGTTTCAATCATACACAAAGTTCACATACTTGGGATGAAAACGACAGGACTGGAATTGATATAACAGAAGCAGGTACAATTTGGTTCGATTGCTAACATAGACAAAAAAGAAAATACGTTCAAGGATAGGAGAGTCACTAAATCATAACGTGACTCCTAGTCCTTGGATAACAACCACAAGCATTGCAACAATTAAGAGAACACACATATTGTACCATTCTCTACACCATTGTGCTAATACCATATGAATGGCAGGAGTAGCATCACAGAATGTTTTGGAAAGGACCTCAAAGATTATCTGGTTCCAACCCCTTGTTACTAGAGTAAACAGTAGAAGAGCAAAAATCACAGACTGGTACAGCAAACCAGAGAGAGAATACCTGGTGGGTCCTTGTAGGTTTAAAATTTTACTTCACAATAACAGAATTAAAAGATAACTGATTCTTTTTCCAGAATTCACGAGGAAAAACCCAGACCCACACCTTAGGTATGTGGCTCAGCTTACCATGTGAAAACTATACTAGAGCATTTCTGTGTGTAAACACATCTGACTTCTGTGTTTATTTAAGGAACATCTTAAAAAATAGCATATCAAAAATGTACCTGACATCCAAAACAGTGTAAAAATATTTCATGGACTCATAATGCAGCATTATTCCAAACAAAAATCCAAACAACTGAGGCTTATGCTCTGTCATAAGAAAAAAGCATTAGTAGAAACAATTCAGATGAAAATGCAATTGTTTTTAAAAGAGACTGAAATGTGAAAATTAAAATAAACAAAACAAAACAAAAAAAAAACCTAAACAAAAAAATTTGACATTTTTAGTAAAAAACTCCAGGTGAAAAACAGTAAATAATTTTGAATTTGATGAAGTGCCAATTTACTGAACAACTGCTCTGCTAAAAAGAAATTGAGCAGAGTTGGATTCATTCTTCTATCTACACGAGAGCTGCATCTTATCACGCAAACTGACTCAGAGGATCCAGCTCAGTAAGAGAACCTGGACTGATATGTGTAGGACACAACTACATCAACAATAGGATTCATGGATAATAGGAACAATATTGATAGCAACATTCATTTACTTTACCCAGACCCCTTTCAAATAACAGCAAAGAGAAGAACTGCTGCTCTGCTCCTCTCAAATGCCAGCTGTAGTCAGTTTTACCATCACTGTGTACCAGCAAGAGCATTCACTGCCCTTCAGGGGACTTAATCCACCAGTGGTTCCTGTACCATTGGTAAAGACCTGTCGAGAATCAATATCCCTAAAAAAGTTTTCCTGCCTTCATGTTAGTTACGCAAAATAAATTACTCCACTCAGCACCATCAAAACCGTATGAACAGCAATGGTGAAGAGTAGAAATCACAGGAATTTTAGCAGGCTTGCACTGGATAGCCAGCTTCAAAGCCTCTCACAGACATCCTGTGCTCAAATGAAGCTCAAAATTGCAGTTTCACCTCCTGCTTTTTCCTGTATTTTTTTCTTGGCTGAAATCCTCTCATCTGCCTGCAAAGCAAAGGGGCCCAGTCTTTATCCTCTTTATCGTTCTCATAAGGAAGTTCCTGCTGTTGGTTGGTTACAGAATAATTGAGTGTGCCTTGTCCACAGGCATTTCTCTCAGAAATGCAAGTTTTACATGAAAACAGAATATTTCACTATCACCACTGTTTTTTTCTTAATTAAGCCGCTTGAGCAATCTCCCTCTTTTCCTCTCTCCACTTCATTGATTAATTGGGCATCCTCAATAGACTTACATATGGACTGCTTTACAAAAGGTCCTTCAGAAGAAGAAACTTAGCTGTTGGGAGGCAGGGATATATTTTGGGGGCACTAATTTGTTTTTAAACAGTGAATCAGTTAATTCTAAACATAGAGTATTGGCAAATTTTTCCTACAAGAACAGACCATTTTACATAATAGAAATAATTCTAAAAAAGGACAGACACGGTGACCAATATGCTTATCACTAACTTTGCTAGAAGAAACTATGCATAAATTGTTCTCTGCTGCTGCTGCAAAATTCTTTAAGAAATAATCACATTTTTATGTACTTGCTTCAAATGAAATTCTGAAATGCCTTTCAAAACAAACAGAAGAAAATATTATTAAAGTCTTCCCAACTGTGAAATTAATTTGTAACACTAACAAATGTAACATTTCATTCTATAAATAAACAGACTATAATTCAACAAAGGACTGAAACGGATACCCTGAATCTTGGGCAGAAATTTGGTAAAAATCATTTCGTTTATAGGGTTTCGCCCCCACCCTTTTCTTGTACAGTCTCCTGAAGCATTTATAGAAAATGACGTTTAGGTTCTCCAAATATTTAGAGCTGTGCTCCTGCACAAGTCCAGAGCTGATCTCTTATATGCAACATTGTGCCTATTTCATGCTAAAACAATTTACTGGTTCCAGGTGACTACCAATTCAGCAGGAGGAACAACAAAACAGTGCTAGGCAAGAGTCTTAATTTCCTACAGTCAATAATGAAGTGTGCTAATTACCTCTTATCTGCCCTGAACTGCTGATACACTCTGTCCATTTTTAGCGCAGAGAATCTCCACTTTAACACCTGCTTGTTTGGTTTGGTGGGAAGGGTTTGGAGCTAAAACACTGAGTTATTTAGATAGAATACACAAAAAGGGATTAGTATTTCCACAAATCAGACTAAAATACAGCTGTTTGTATAAAATGTACAAGATCCAAACTAAAAATAAAACAAACAAATCCCAACCACCTTTTAAAATCAGAAGTATTAAGCCACTGGGCAAATTAACATTGACCAATTGGTTTTGTGCCATTTTAAGACTGACTAAAATGAGTTATCAAGGTTGCTTAAATAGTTTCTCTTGCATTGTGAAGTTTTTCAATTCTGATAATAGAAAATAATTTACTTTATACAATGCATACCTGCTTGATTTATTCTTCAGTTAATACTAGGAATTATGTTCAAGAACTTGTACGCAGCATTTACAGTAGTTACAAGACTAAATGAAACTATTACCATTGTTTTGTAACCCACTCCTAGAATCATAAATGAGTACAGAGAAAGTCCAGGCATGTTATCACCTAGATTTTATTTATTTACATGTACCACATGAGACTTCTGATGTTAAGAGTTCATATTTTGTTGTAACAAAGTAGAAGCAAGAAGAATTTCTCAAAGTAATTTTTATTGTTCTGAAAGCACTACTGGGTTAATAATACTATTTATAATTTTTTTTAAAGTCCAAATAATGGCAAAACATAGAAGGCGATGTATTAAAACATTTTACATTTTTACTAAAATTCAAAGTTGCAGGAGGAAGAAATAAAAATGTAGATGTCAGAGTGCTAAGATTCCCTAAGGCATTAGGAAGAGCTGTACACAACACTCACATTGCATATCTGCAGGTGTACAAATGTTTTCTGCCTGTTCAGAGCAGTTAGTCATTGAATTTACAGACATGTGCTCTGGATTTCTTGGAAGCCTAGCTAGAAGTTTCTACTCATTATCACTCACAATCACCTTGGATCTTCAACAAACCTTAAAAATTACCTACTTCAGAAAGCAGTAGAAGATCCTGGAGCAAGTACGGTAAATTTGCACTGACCTGACAAACATATTCCTTCACAGACATCAGCCTGTGTCTCACAGCAGAAAACCAGCCAGACACTGTAGACAGACAAACTGAATGATCCAGGTCAGTTGTATGCCTTGGAGCTGTGCTTTGTATTAAAGGACAGAAGCATTAGAAAGTGAGCCCTGTGTGAGATGCTGCACACCTGTGGGTGCCAGAGCTTCAGAGGAGCAGAAGCTCCTGCCACCTACCCAATTACTGGGTTGATAGAGCATTTTCCAACTCCAAATTGATAGACGAACATATGAAAAAGAACAGCTTGCTGCCAACACAGCTCCAAAGCACTCCTGTTCTGTCAAGGCTGAGCTAAATGAAAAGTACCTGCAAGAGAGCATACATGGCTTTTGCTTTATTAATTGAACAAAACTGTATAAATACTTAATGTGAGGGGAAAAACAATTATTGGATGATAAGTATTAAACCACGTACAATCAACATGAAATTTGTCTCTTCTGTAGCCAGACAGTTAACGTCAAAGGAAAGAAAACACTTCAATTACCCAAAGGCAAACACAGGCTCTACAGCAAGGAAATGAAAACAATGAGAAGCAACAATTCTGTTTGTCAGAGATGCTTTGCTCAGAAAGGATTAAATGAACTTTTCTCATTTGGATAAAAGAGGGTATAGCAAAAATGTTTCTTAGTCAAAATCTGCTTAGTCCAGCATGACATATTTTCCCATGAAATATCTTACCAACAAGCTACTTTGGCAAGGCAGGTGCTTTTCCAGGAAGTTTAGCAGGGAACAGTGGCCAATTTCCTACTGCTTTGCCTTGAATAGCAGCATGGTTCCCTGCACTAAGCTAAAGGATAAAACATGAAGGACTAGCTAAGAGGCACACGGCCAATGGATGTGTGGTTTCTATCACTGACATTAAGAGATTAGCTAAATTTCAGATGGCCCTATTTGCTTTCCAGATAAGGCAGAAAACCCCAAACCAAATGAAAATAGTCAACAACAACAAAAACCAGCCCCACACAACAACAATGCAACAGTAGTATGCAGAAACTTTTATATTTCCTTCCACATGGAAATAGATACATTTCAAAGACATTTTAAAGGAAAAACTGAAGTTTACTTTTCTTTCTACATTCTTAGCAAGCATATTTGACTATATTTGTAGCAGAGAAAGGTCCACTTTCAGTAAGAAGAAACATAGTTAATTAGGTACTAATAAATATTTCTAGCCATTAGCTCTGTATAATGCAACCCGACATAATAGACATCAAAATACAAAGTATTTCAGCTTTAACATGGCAGCAGTCTAAGCTATTATCAAATTTCCAGAATTTCAGCTCTTTCATGAATCCAGTTTCAAAACTATGATGCATCACACAACAATCCATCTCACTTATGTAGATTAGTTCCTCGTCTTAAATTGCCTTAACCAGAGCTAAGGCTTTATAAACAACACAAATGGACATGACTTTTTCTGCGAACTTTGCTATATTGATCCACCAAAAGGAACTAATCTGTTCTAAAAACATACAAAGAAACAAATTAGGTATGACAAAGAAATGTTTTAGTTCTAAACAGGTGGGATTAGAAAGATTATAGAAAAGGTTACTCCTTGATATGAGTCATTTTAAAAGCATGAACTCATCAGCTATTGAAGTACTTTCCATTCAAGCTGTAAAATATATAAAGAGTGCCATTCCAGAAATGGAAAACATCATTATTTACCCCTGGAAAATATTTCTTAGAATTTGAGAAGTGCCAAACCTCTATGCAAGAGTTAAATGATTAAAAAATGTGCATCTCATCATATATCCTAATTCTCTCTCTTCTCTCTCTTTTTTCTCAAGGTTTTCTGCTCTCAGTTTCAAGGTCTCTGCAAGAGGTAGAAGATGAAGATATGTTGCTTGCTGCATTAAATCTAGGAAAAACTCTACAAAATGGAGATAAAAGTATGAACAGGAGAGCTATACCTTTACTGAAGTACTACAAGACTGAAGACAGCAGTGTTTTCAATGATAAGAATGCTGGAAACATGAAGTTTTTGGTGAGTTCAGTTTTAAATTTTAGCTTAATTGTAAAATTTAAATTCATTTATACCCCTTTAGAAAACAAGTACAACAATTTAAATTAATAACCACGTAAATATATAAAAATACCAGTTTAACATAACATAGTCAAGAAAAAAAAATTCAACTCTATATATCAAATGCCAAGATTCCAAATGTGTAACTTGGAGAGTTGAATTAAATCTGATTTTCACAGACAGTAGCCAAAACTTGGAGGATGGGGTGGGGGGAGGGTAGTGTGGTAAGAAGAAACCTATATTTATATTTGATGATGTCCCTATATGCAGCAACAGGCTTTTAACTTTGCCAAACACAAGACTCGTTATTTAATTATGGCCATTAAACCATTTTGGCCAAAGATGCAATACAGGTCATTACTATTAATGCATGATTTTGAAACATAAAATAACTGCACTGTTGGAATATAAGGAACAAAATGTGATACAACTGACTATATTTAAAGATAAACCTCTTGTCTTCCCTCAAAACAGGACAGAGGTTCCAGACATGATTTCTTCAATCATGTTATGCCAATCAACTTAGGTAGAAAGCAACTACCTTACCCTGCACTGAAGGGAGCCATGGCTTTTCCAGCTGACACTGAAATTCAAAATATTGAGTCAATACAGGAAAGAGAGACGCCAGATGAAGAAAATTCAGCTAAAATTCCTATAGGAAGAAGAGATTTTGACAGTAAATATATTTTATTTTTACACAGAAAATTTCATTCTGGTCAAGTACACTGCAATGTCAATATAGCAATTTGGTAATCGTTCATTTAGAGACTCCATGACTTATGATTTGTTGCACGGGGGAGGGAGCATTTGTTAAATTAGTATTTCCAGAAGCCATAAGAATTCTGGTTCTCTGATGATTTAAACTTCCAAGCTCTTTTTCTCTCCTGTAGTCCTCAGGTGTATGCTGGGAAGAGTCTATCGACCTTGTTGGCAAGTGTGAAAACTACTTATCTCCACCACCTTCTCTGAAGATTAAACATTTTATTCTGAATTTAATGTAATTTGAAGTTACTGAGTGTTAGTGCAACTGTACATACACATCCAAAAATAATTTCCCATTGCATTGTAGAGGGATACATAATTCATAACCAAAAATAACAGTGTAATTATTAACAATGTACTGTTATTAAAAAATAAAATACTTCAGCATAATCCAATTGTAAGCAATTGTCTACTATAACACACAAGCTACTTTCAAATATTAACATATGAAAGGAAGTAATTCATAAATTTCACCTGTTTTCTTGCAAAATTTTACAGCTGTCAACATTCCATGTATGTGAAAACAAAAACTTAGAGTTGAAAAAACCGAGTTAATTTTGCCTGACCAGCAATCAACTTATTCTTACTTGCAGTTTTGGTCTGTTTTCTTTTTCCACCAATTTTGCTGTCCAATTCCTTCTTAGAGCTGCTTGAAGTCTTAAGTCTTTTAGTATTTTTTTGCAAAGATGGTTCACTTTCCTCATCACAGATTATTTTGTCATTATTCAAATCCATCTGTTCATTCTCAGAGTTCTTGTTCCTTGGCTGACAACTCAGCTTTCCCATTTCTGTATAACTTCTAGTCTGGTGAACACTTTCAGAAATAGTTCCAAGCCCTGGTACATCAAGACATGAATTTGGACCTTCTGTCATGTAAGAATATCAAAAACATATGTGAGGAAATAAAAAGTTACCTGGGAACATACATCCTTCTTCTATAAGAACTGCCATGTTACTTTTTTTAATCAAAAATAATGTATTACCAATAAAACAAAGCTATGCTTGTCATTGCTATTAAATTTGCTATGTGCTCATAAGTGCATTGCCAATTTAAAATTACATTGCTCAAGAACATGTAAGAACAAACTTAGGGAAGTGGATTTATAACTTTAAGATATTGGAAGAGAAGGTTAAAGGGCATAGAAATTTTATATATTATACAGCTTGTAGTGCAGTAAAACAAATTTTCCCTCCTTTTAATGGCAAAAATATAAAATGCACTTGGCTTACTTTTGTAGAATAAGAACAAATATGTCATATATGCAACATATATCACTTTTTTACTGCAAGATAGCATCAACACACTTTTCAAACATTTATATTTTCAAAGCATTGGCACTACAATTTTATTGCAAAAAGATTTAACTGGCATATGAGACACTGAGAACAATGAAACATTTTTGTTCCTTTTCTTGAAAATATTTGAGTTATACTAAAGGCTTTTTGGATATCATTTAAAGTATTACCCATCACATTTATTTATTCAATCCTACCACAGCTTACCTGTGGGATTTCCAGCTTTTAAATGTTGCTTTGGTACAGGATGGTTGCAGGTTGGAATTGCATGGGAATGCTGACCATTCATTTCACTCAAATCATTTTTATACGTACAGGCAAACTGGGATTTAATTGAAGATTGCTTCATCTGCAAATACCAATCTGCTATTAGCTTTTATAATTTAAAAAAGTGAAAGACAACACCAGCAAGACTTGTATAATAATGAACTTTCCCATTCTTTTCACATACAATACCAGAAAAATGGATATGCTCACACTAAAAGAAAAATTAAATATTAATTTACAAAGCATAAGGGTTTTCAAGAGTAATCATTTATTATTCTATTAAAAATACTAAAATAATTCCAAAATATTTTTTTCAGCTCTTTCAGAAAGGCACACATTAACTCTTAGAGTTTCAAATTAAAGTTTTCTGTCTTAAGTTAGTCCTGTGTTCTAATAGACTCCACTGTTTTGAGTAGGTGTTGCAGCTACTAGGGTCAATTTTCATACTTCTGCATCTCATCATCTATACTTCTATATGAAAATATCGAGTGCTATTTCAGATTTCCCATTTATTCACAAAACGAAGCCACTCCACCATTGAATGCCAATGTCTAAGTCCTCATTTGCCAAAACATACCCATTTAGCTCAAGTCACAGGTAAAATTTCCTCAGCTTATTATTAAGTTACAGCTCCACATCAACTGAGAATTTTGGGTCAAGCATTGTACCTTCTGTACAATTGACCATAAATGCTATAGATTCTGCAAGACAAATTCTGCCCTCACTCCATTTGAAAGTGCACTGGGTTATATGAATTATATTGAAAGATGTAGCACAGAACAGATAAGCACAATACAACTGGATTTTTAGCTAATAATTCCATCTCAATAGCACAGGCAAATTTTAATCAATTTGAGCTGAACAGGCGCTTCAGTAAAATCAGACAAAAGAACAAGTAATAAACTCTGTTAGAAAATAAATATTACTACATAAATAGATAGCAGGAGTGATTTGTTGAATAAGAGGTTTACAGACACTTTTCTGATTAAAAGGTTTGCATTATGCAAGTCTACTTTTCTTCTTAGCACAAGAAAGATTAAACCTTGCAGATTTGACCCTTAGAGATATACTTTTCTTCTAATTAAATTCTCAGATTTAGACAGAAGGAAAGAGAATAATGTTCCCAGAAACATCCTTTCACAGAGGACATCATCCACAAAATTCAGTCACAATTGATGCCACTTTGATCAGATCCTGCTTTCCTACATGTAGGGTAACAGTCTCGAGCTTATCACTAAGACACAACCTAGATATCTCTTCATGGTACTGCTGTTGGCCAAGTGAATACTCTGAGTATTTGAGAAAAAAATACCTCATTCATTTACAGAAACACAGTTGTTCCTTCTGGTTCAATCTGCCTGGACATACATAGTTTTACCCTAATCCTCAGTATTCCCTTCAAGAGTCAGAAATAACAAGTCTTCCCTGTTGTCTATCACTCCCAAACTGCAATTTATTTAGGCCAGGTAACAGACTGGGAAAGAAAAAGAGATTTAAAAGAGATTTAACAGGGCAAACTAGCAAGCCTGACTCTCAAAAACTCAAATCTCTTTCTAGTGTTAATCTACTTTGTTCTTTAAAATACGTACCACAAAATAAGACTACATACATAGACATTTACAAGGTTTGTGTGCTTCAAGATTATGCCTCAGCTCACTGACTGTAAGTAGAATTATAGAATATGCTGAGTTGGAAGGGACCCACAAGGACCATCAAGTCCAACTCCTGGCCCTGCACAGGACACCCCAAGAATCACAGCACGTGCCAGAGAACATTGTCCAAACACTTCTTGAATTCTGTCAGGCTTGGTAGCACAACCATTACCCTGGGGAGCCTGTTCCAGCGCCCAATTAACATTAAGGTGAACATCTTTTTCATAATATCCAACCTAAACCCCTCAAAAAGCTTCATGCCATTCCCTTGTGTCCTATTACTGGCCACTTGAGAGTAGAGCTCAGAGTCTGCACCTCTAGTGAGGAAGCTGTAGACTGCATATGTCATTCTATTCTTTTCAGAAAGTGTTTTGAAGGATAGAGCAGGTGCCTAATTTAAATTTAGTGAACATCATATTGCACAATTACAATATTAAGGAAATACAGGACTTGCATTTCCTTTCCAGGTTACTGTAATATTAATGAAAAATACTTTCCAGTACTTGATATGTTTTTGAAAAACTTCATCTTAATCCTTTACAAATTCCTCAATTCTCAATTATTATTCAATAAATGGCACACATCAAAAATTCAATGCAACTTGAAGCTTTCTATCCCATTCATATTGCAAGAGGCAAATAAGCTACAATGTTGCAAAGTTGATGAATCTATAATAAATACAGCATGAAGAACATAAAATTTGAGCAAGAAAGCCTTATAGTTACCATATTATAATCAACAATAAATGCAGGTTTTTTTTATAAACAGTGCTTCTTTTTACCACTCTTTCACTTCACTAATGCAGTTTGTAGGGATAGAGTATGTGGAGTCAACAGACAGAAGTCACTCCAACACTGAAAAACTCACAACATAAACCCATCTGTGTTTCAGCTTCACTGAAGCTTGAAATATGTCTATTGCATCACATAACAGTCAGGCATTTGCAAACAGGACACAAAACTCTACCAAATCTGACTGTGGACACTAAAACTAATCTAGTGTAAGACAACTTGTTGAAGCAAACTTTTCAACTAGTCTAGGAACATATATTCATTAATACAAAGAACTGTACTACAGTTCTTTACTGCATTACATTGGTTGAAGAAGCAATAAGCACATTCTAACAGCCTGAAGGCAGCACAAAGGAGCCCAAGTCTAGCACTGAATTAGAAAGTAGAGCTTCACTGGAATGTTTTTAAGAAGAAAGATCAACCTAAAATTTACTTGAAGCACACAATGAAACCTGTCAACAGCCTGAAAAAGCTCATAGAAAAAAAGCGCTTAGAGTTCTTTAATATTAAATTCCCTAAAATTCACTGCTTTAAAAGCACCACTCCAATGACCCACAGCTCTGGGAGAGAAAAAATGTTGGGAGATCAGTTTGCTAACTGAGTAGCTGCACACAAACAGCACACAATTAACTCAGCCTTACTATTCCTTCTCCTCTTCACAAGCAAGTCAGATGTTTCTCTTATCCCCATACAAAGGAAAGTTCTGCTGCATTTCAGAAAAAAAGGCTCACTGTTACCACTCTTCAGCTGGGAGAAAGCAGGATAGAATTTACAACTGTTTCAGCACAGGTAGGTCAGTTAGAAGTCCTAATAAGCAGATAAAGCAGTACATTCTCCCACCTTGACATTTGTATCTAGGGAAATGTTTCAGTTGTTCAAGATGCCCATATAAAACATTCACTTTTATGTGAAATATTAATGGTGCATGCTCTATTTATTTCTAAAAGTTAGATTATAATCTGTTCCAGATCTCCTTCCAGCATCTGCATACAGACAGTACTGCCAATATTTAGTCACTAAGAATGTTGAGATTTGGTTTTTATGCACTGGAATGGCATAATAGAATTTGAAAACCTACATCAGTAACAACAAACACATGTTTTTATTTTCTAGCCAAACAACTAGAGTACTATTTGGAAGGGAAAAAGAGATAAAAAGAAAATTTATTTTCTCCATCTTTACCCTTATCCTTTGAGAAAAAAAAAATATTCAAGGTAAGTTGAAAAAGGAAGTTGAAAAAGGGAAAGGAGTACAAAGGGACAAGTAACAAAATAATAAATTATATCTTTGACAAACCAAGGCATGCTATTAAAAATATCCTGGATATCTCAGGTAGTAGCAAGCTTGCTATTGTACTGCAACAATCAATTTTTTTTTAATAGAATGATATTGTACCAGCCTTTTGCTATCCCAAAATAACCTGCTACTGTTTTGAGAACATAAACCCCAAATCACCTCATTACTGGCTTTCAAACAAAACTCACAGCTAAGGATACTAAACAAAGTCGTTTAGGGGTCTTGTAGAAATAAAAATGGTATTTTCTACACAAATGTGGTTTATCAACCAAGTCTTTCCTCAGATTTTGTGCTGAACATATAACCTTTTCATTGTCTTTCATTGTCTCCTCTACTAAACTACCAATCAACTTTGGTGTTCTTCATAATTATATTGCACTTAGGAAATAAACATTTCTTGCAACAATAGATGAGACTACTACCTGAAGAAGATTGTTTTCTCTATTACTATGACTCTTCTGTTCACAATTACAGTGGGCATACAAGAAAACTCTTGATAACTTCCTGTTAATAGTTTTCCAAGTCACAGTTTATTTGTACTGGAATCACAAATAGGCAAAACAATTCTCTCAAGTAACAGCATTTAGGGAACTAAGCTATGAAAAATAACAGCAGTGCATGAAGCTAGATATTAAGTCATTTTATAGAGACATGAAAAAGTCACATGAGAAAGGCAGACCAGGATTTTTGCTTTTTTCTTGGAAGGATTTCTATACACAGTAAAATTACAATGAACTTCAAGCATGCCAAGATTTGTTAGAGTTCTTAAGCCACAAATTCTTCTTAAAACTAGATCTGCAGCTATGTTCCCAACTGGAGGGAAATAGTGCCTCATATAGGAAAGGTTGTCTCTGGTTACATTAAGAAAGAAACCACACCAAACTACTGAAAGTCCTTGCAGCTGTTTCAGGGTAAGTTTGCTAACAATGCAGCAGGATTTCTAAAACAATATATCAAAAGGCCAAAACAATTTTAACTTTACAAAAAAAGATCTGTTACACTCTCATATATTGCATGCTTACAGACTAATAACTTTGATTCTTCACTTCTCAGTTCCACTCAATCCCATTAGTTCAGGAACAGGATTTCACCTACAACTTGAAAGTCTCAATATTTTGCAGTGCAGAACAAAGATGAAAATCTTATTATGCAACGTTTTTGTTGTCCTAAGTTGCTCCTCAGCCTAAACAAAGCAGGTTATTGTAACAGCCTGTTCGTTCCCCTCTCACACCACTAAGAGCTTTAATAACCCATTGAAATCTACAAAATAACTAGTCAACAACAGGGTTTCTATCATTTCACATAAATAGAAATATGATTCAAAAAAGCAGTCATAAGGCTGGATGAACCCTTTTCAGATAAAGCAACTCTCTCCTGTCCAATTAAGCTTCTTATGTACTTCAATAAAGCAGAAAAGTGACATAACAAGGACAGCTGACAAGACACATAACTCAATACATGTTCCAAAGACCTTTCTGAATTAAAGACTCCTTCTCCAAAATACCTTTCACCAGAAGACATTTCACTTAAACAACAGATAAACTAGAAACTAAATTGGCTCCCAAAGGAAAAACCAAGTTTCATATTCTTATTCTTACCTACTTCTGCTAGAGGAAATGAAACAATGCAACATGCTTGTTCCCCAGACTTCTTTCTCATCAAGCAATAAGAGCAACAGCTTTGCTTCCGAACAAATGCCAACATAGTTAGGTGATATTTCTGTGTTTCTTCCAGTATTTAATGAGGATTGAAAGACAAAAAATATTTCTTTGTCATTCACGGTTGCCAGGAATTTGTTTTGGCACGATGGAAACACCCACAAGATTTATTTTATTTCTGAACACCAATTCCAGTTCATAGCTACCTGTTTATTTTATCAACTGTCCTTATTTTTAGATACTAAAACACATACTGATGATGTGCCCTAGGTCTAAATATTATCAATCTGCATTCCTCCACATAATTCCATAGAAGTTGAAAACTCAGATCCTCTTAAGGAAAGAGGGCAAAACAACTTTTTATCTCTTGCTTCTTTAAAATTTTATCTTTAATTAAGGTGTTTCTCTTTTTTCTTTCTAAATTTTCCTAAATTTCTTCATTTAGATATAGGGACTTAGCATATGACTGAACTAATCATCACTACTGTGTTTTTCTTCCCTTCTCAAATATCATGGAAAAAGTAACTTTTATGGGATAAGTCCTAATGAGACATCCTTAACTTATACTGTAGACTAACCACCTAACACCTGTCAGAGGCAGCATGGTAAAAAGGCACTTAGGGCAGTCTTTTGGAACTAAAGTTACCATCACACATATGGCAAAAGAAACTTCTCTGAAGGATCACAGATATTGAAAAGAAACATCATATTGCTACCCCCTTACTCAAAAAAATAAATACCTGGTATCTCCAGAATCAGCTGCTAACTTGAGTACACTATGCATAACAAAATTTGTAACTGTGAATTTTACAAGCAACCTGTACACATTTCAATATGTTTGCATGGAATAATAATGGAGACTGACACTAAGTGTAAGAAGGTGGTAAATATTACTACAGCATTTGAGAGCTACAGCTATGGAGAAGGAATTCTTTGTGCTATGTGCTGTACAGTAAGGACAGAGCAAAATTTCTTTCTAATCCTAGACAAGAAACATATGGATTCAACCGAAAGAAACTGAAATTAGTCACTGTAATGGGCATTTATCTCAACAAAAAGCACTACTAAGATGTGGGGAGAGGTTGATTTAAAGGTACTGAAAAAGGTTTGAAAGGAGTATAATAAGGAAATCCCTTCATCTATAAGAAACAGTGTAAAAACTAAAAGGGTTCAGCTGAAAACTAACAAAAGAACAACAAAGACTGGTACTGCAGGCTGAATATAAGCAAGGACAGAGCAAAGCAGCAAATCAAATAATCAATGGATTCAGACAGTCTGAAACAAGCAGTTTATATGTACCACAATTTAAAGGAACAGACTGAGATGCAAACAGTAGGATGGCATCTAGTGTCTAATCACTTTGATAACAATCTTTTAAACAGTAATCTCAGTGAAGGAATGTAGGCTAAAGCTGCAACTATCAAGTCCAAGAAAAACATACAGTAGCACACCAAAAGTAAAATGAACACCTAGTAAATTACACTTGAATAGACATAGAGGTAGAGAAAAATATTCCAGAAATGCCACAGAGTGAAAATAAAACATGTACAATACCTTCTTCAGTGTTACAGAAATACACCAGGAAAGACAGACCTACCACCTCAAGATCAAGAGCTGGGCATCCACAGAATAGTGTAGAATTAACAGAAGATACCAGTTTTGACAAAAAGGACACTTAGGTCACTCAGTCTGTGAATTGCTGATAGCTGAAGTTTTGTTTGTAGATGTATGCAGCCATAAAGAAGGTACGGAAAAGAAAAAGATACGGACTTAGAATATGGAGGAATAGAAACATGCAAAAGAAACGGTAGAAATTGTTAGAGAGAGATAAAAAAAACCCCAAAAATAAAATGAAAGATCAACATTTTAAGAAAGAAGTAGGATTTTATCTGAGAGGGAGGAAATCAAAAATAAAGGACAGAGAAGTGAGCCTTAGTTATAAAAGTCATTAGTTGTTCAGCAACAACCATTTTAGTTGACTCATATTTTTGCTTGTTTCTGTCAAAAACATGCCAAACCAGCAAATGTCTCAAATGTGACAGGTAATTACTTTTAGATAATAATTTTTTGCACTTTGATATTGAACACAGCTGTTCCTGTATCCAATTACAAAGGTTTCATAAAGATAAGAGAATTACGTATTTCAACATTTTATGCAAACATCATGACATTTTTGCTATTTCATGAGTAAAGCAGCAATTTAAATGTTGTTTACATAAAATAAAGAAGATCCTTTATCAATTTTTCATAGTTTGCCTATAAGTTTTAAACTAATTTCACCCTAATTAGTGGATGTATCCAAAACGCTTGTCATTGACCCAATCCACAAAAAAGGACTCAGTATGAAGCTGGAGCATATTTAAAATGCATGCTGAAAATACTGACAGGGCTTTTCATTTTGATGTCTTTCTACTTCTTAGACATGCACTATTGTTCAAGTTAATCTAATGTCCAGTAAAAGATATTTTCCTTTGTGCTGTTCTAGAACCAGTTCTGATGGCTTAGAACACCTCCTCCTAATATGCTAATTAGATTTGTGTATTTACATATTGTCAGGACTGTCTGTAAAAAATATTATGCCACTACTTTTATTTAGCTTTCTGTTGAAATACTGCAGAAGACCAACTCTGCCTCCATCCACAGTCCAAACATTCAAGTTTGCCAATTTTAAGGAAAAATACTATGTAAAATGCAGCGCACTGAAAGACAGCAATTTTCAGAAACATTATTCTTTTGAATAGAGCCCCTCACAATACCAATGTCCTCTTGTAAAGTTCCATTTCATCTACAAAAGCAAACATTAGCATCTTTATTTTATTGTTCACAAAGCAACGTTATAGAAATGTCCTCAGATTGGTACAAATAAAAGCATCAAAAGAAAAAAGCAATGAAACCATCACTATTACACTTTTTCAATGTCCATTTTATCAGAACTAAAATGAGGTGCCTGTATTCAGTTTTATCTCTGTTTTTAGATTGTTTGGTTTATTTCTGTGGTCCTGAAATACACAGATATGTAAATGAAGAGAGATTAATTCAGTACACCTTCACTAAGAAATCTTCATTAGGAAGTACTCCTAAGTTTAAAGCCTCTCTCTTCTAAAGTTTTAGATGTTTCTATTCATATTACAATACTGCTCTAGTTCGGCCAAATTCCACAGGTTAATCACATTACATTTCTTTAGCTATGGGATGAAAATCTCAGATACCTGGCTGAAAGGTAACACTGCTAGTATTATTTTATCACTATTATTACAATGCCTCTATATTTGCATAGCAATTCCTACAGAGTACCTTAATTACTTTTTCATCCATAGATTTCAGAATACGCTGTCTAAGAGGTTTTGGAGAAAAGCCACTGGATCGTGCAGGAGATCTATATTAAAAAGAGATAAGTATTTAGAACATGTAAAATCAATTCATTAATAAAAACTGCTGCCAAACCAAGTTCCTCAGAAACAGGAAGGCAAATACCTTTACTCTCCAAGCTTTAAGTTATTTTCTACCCTCCTAAGGAACCACATGTAGTGGGACAAGTGAAGAGAGCACAAAGAAACCAAACCTACAGTTCCAATTTCCGGTACTCATTTTGCAGTGTGTTTCCAATATTGTAGCTCTGTAGACACAGTATTATCATTTTTATTATTTGTAATGCTAGTGATGATCTTCTAAGCCACCATTCTACTTACACCCTCCAGAATAGCAGCTGGTTGACATTCAATATAGCTTTCCACATATTTCACACAAAATGTTTCCACTCTTTTACCTGGTACTATGTAAGTAGCTACATACATCAAGGAAAAAATTTGATGCCTATAATGAAAAAAATTAATGAGGCATATAAAGTGGAATTTTTTGGTCTTGACATAAGAACTAATCAATGCATTTGTAAGTAATTCTCTGCTTAAGGACATGGCAGATCAATGTGCATATGAGGATATGTTCTTCAATAATAATTCATTATTTATTTAGCTCATTTTATCCAATTTTTCATGAATAAAATCTGGTTTGCTTAGCTTGTTCTTTATTTTATTTATTTCTAGTTGTCTGTGGTGCAAAATTTCTGCCAGCATTGCAATGGTTCTATGGCTATTTTAATTGCCAAAATACATAGCTTCAAAATAGCTTCATCATGTTACTGTCTACATTATTGTTCTGGTTCACGAATCCTCTTTGTAACCAATCCTCTTTGCAACCAAATTCTCAGCATCCTGTTTTTTCAACAACTGATGATTCCTCAGGACCTGTGACCAAATCAATCATCACTGCTTCTTCAGTGCATGGATAGGTGAGTTTCCTTGTCGGTGCCCACAGAAATGGGTTTTTGAGTGTCCTTCATAGAGTTTGTGCAGCCCAAGAATGTACTAAATCAAAAAAATCCACTTTACAAAAGTATCTTGAAAATACAAATGAAGACTTGGAAAACTTTTGAAAACTCGAAGCTGTTCTTAAATTGCTTTCCCTTTACACCTAATCTCACAGCAGACTGCACGTTGGTTATTTGCTTTGTGTAAGTAACAGCAATGCTTTGTTAGACTCAAGATTGCTAAAAAAAAGCACAAACAAAGTAACACAACAAAAGCAACCTCCTAATACTCACCTGAACAGTGTCAAAACAGAGGTGATGCCACACAAATTTAAGCTTTCATTGTCGCACAACAGATCCACTTTGTTCTGGGTAGGAGGACTGACAGCTTCTTCATCCAGAAGAGCTAGCAAGACCTTTATAGTATCTCTGCCACAATATGCAGTGCCATGATTTATGGAATGCAATTTTGGCTGAAAGTAAATAAAAAAGGAACATAAAACAGCTAAGTTCAGCAAGCCAGACCAATAGCTAGCCTCCAAAATCAATCTACGTCAGCACAAGGTGTGAGAATGCTCTCACTCTCTTTTGCAGTAAGGGGAATTTATGCAGAATTTCTCCATGGGAAAATTCTTCTCATCTCAAGTAGTTAGTGGAGTTTAGATTACTGACAGCTACATGTATACACTGATGAGCAAATCACACAAAAATATACAAATCTATGCTGAAACTGTGCAGCAGAAATGAACCTTCAATTTTCTGGTACAACAAACACATTCTGGTGAAGTCCAACCACTCTGACTAACAATCTGCTAAAGCAGTTGGTTAAAAGTGAGATTTCCATTAAGATTTGACAACACAGGTAGGTGGCACAATTTCCTGTTGTTTGGGTGAATTCCCCACGATTTTCCACAAGAATAAAGAATTCCCTAAAGAAAAAACCAATCTGCATCTGGAAGTGCTCAATGCAACAGTCAGCAGCACAGATGGAGAAATCCATAGCCACTGTGGGACTTAAAATATCTTGAAAGTTGCTATATTTTTCTTTAAAGGTAGTAGGAATTCCACAGCGAAATTTACAGCCTAATACACAGTGGTAGTTATTTAAAAACTATAGGCTCTCTTATTCACTAATACACAGAAACATTGAATACTCTGACTTTATTCTGAAGGGCAAGACAAGCAATGAACTGCATTTATCTAATCAGCTAACTGCTTTTAAACACAGTCTTGAAAAGACCAAATTCTATTTTTCTCTCTATTTGATTACATCAATTAGTGTATGTAGCTTTCAAGAAACCATAGCAACACATGTCAGTCAGCTACTATAAGTTATAATCAATAGCTAGAAATAGCAATTACAGAAATGGTTGTTACTTGGCTTTACAGAATCAGCCTATTTCAGTACCATTTAATTTCCTCAACATTTATTCTGAACCTCTTCAGTCATTACATCACCCTAACATAGATATTTATTAAATGTCATGTGTGCCACTGTGAATTTGTCTTAATGAAAGAAGTAGAAACTTGGCAACATCTTGACTGATGATACACAAAGAAAAAAAAACTTTAGAAATAACTTTCAGAAATCTCAAGTACTACGACACCAGAGGTTCACTCTCTGTACTAACCATGGAAAAAATAAGAATTCTAGGTAAGACAACAAAAACATCTAAGCAAGACAAAAAAAAATCATGCTTATAAATAAGCCTAATCATGAATCAAATTATTTTTTAAAATAAAATAGTTACAGCCAGATTCCACTTACAGTAATAATTCTTTTAGGAAGAAATAAATCATGATTTCTATTAATCACTGATGCAGGCTTCAACACAAAATAGTGCTTCCTGCTGCATAATGACTTCTCCTGGAACTCTAGATTCTTATAAACCAGGTATTTGCAGGAAAACTGAGCAATGATGGAAGAAAATTGCCACTGCCAGGAGAAATGGAAATATTTTTCTAACAAAGTTACATTTTCAGGTACATTTTATGAGGAAGCAGCTTTACCAAAAGCTAGTGGAGGCACCATTTTCACCTCCATACTTAACATCATATTTTAAATTTGCACTCAAAGAAATTATTTAATCTCTTTCATAGGAAAAAAAGCCTAACAGCTTATCAAAGCAAAACTTAAACTGAATGCAAATAATTTTTTCTGAAAAATTATAGCACCAGGTGGCTTTCTTATTAAGTGAAATAAAAACAAAACCCCCAAGCTCTATGTAAGAATCAGAAGAAAGCATTAATCTTTGCAGTCCTGAGATCTTAATAGAACAATACAGATGCCCTAATTGCTTTCTCTTTTCATTACAAAAGGCAACCTACCCCTCCATATGTTTAGTAACATCCACACCAAGTGGTTCCTCCACACGAAGTTCCACTAAAATATGCCATTTGGTATCACTGCCTTAGCATTTGTCTAAGCTCCCTTTTCCACTCCTCAGCTCTATGAATCATATGCTTAAGGATAATTGTTAAAATAGAAATTCATCACAATCTTCACAGACTTCACTTACATCAAAAAAAGAATTCCCCACACCAAAATAACAAACACAAAGCTGACAAAGGCAAACAATTTACACACATTCTGCCCCTCATCCCTCCACAATTACAAAATAAGAAGTTTCCCCACACTTAGTCTGTTCTCTACCAATATTCAGTCCACATTTGCCCATTCTCTCTAATTCCTCAAGCCCCACAAAGGACTGTGCTGGTTTACCCTGGTTAGCTGCCAGGCACTCACCAAGCTGCTCAATCCTTCCTCCTCCTAAACAGAATGGGAAGTCAAAAAATCTTGAAAAAAGCTGATGGGAGTAAGATGAGGACAGATTGTTCACTTACAAATCATAGGCAGAAGAGATTTGACTTTATGAAATTAATCTAATTTATTGACATTTAATCATAATGGGACCCCTTTCTTCTTCCCAGACTCCGCTTCACTCTCAACTTTTCTACCTCCTTCCCTCAAATGGCACAGGGGGATGGAGAATGAGGATTGCAGCCAGTTCCTAACACTTTCTGTTTCTTCCTTACACTCTTCCTCTTCTCCGTGTGGAATACCTCCCATTGGGATACACCCCTTCGTGAACTTCTCCACTGCAGGTCCTCCCCACATCATCAGGATGCAACCATCTTTGCCATCTTCTGCCTCAACAAGGGTACTGCTAAACATTTCTACAGAGTCATTAGACTATGAACTTCTGGAGAACAGTAAGAAACAAATATATTTGAAAAGCAACGGTGAATTTCTCTGAAGAATGAAGTTTTAATAAAATGCTTTTACCTGGCTTATAATGATCTACATGTTTTTTAAAATTTTTGTTGGTAACACAAGCAGCTAAACAAAGACAGAACTGATGACAGTTATAACTTTCTCAGATGGGAAAGAGAAAGAAATAGAAGAACATGAAAGGGAAACACAGCAATATACTGAACAGATATTCATAGCAAACAGGAAAATGAGGATGAAATACATATCCAGACTACTCAGTGGAAACACACATTTAAACCAGCTTAACTAGCCAATAGGGTCTGGCTGGTTTTACTAGTCGCAAAAAAGAAAAGATACTGAAGGTTTGATTAAAATTTATTAAAAATCTTTTGCTACCAGGGCATAAATCCAATGACTTCACAAAACAAAGCATTCTAACAATTCTAAACACATTGAAGGTGTATTTTTTTTAAATTTGCTAGAAAAACAAGTGACATTAGACATCTTATACAACAACGGTGTAAAATAAAATAATTAAAGTTGGTTGATTTTTTCATCACAAAAATATTCTAATCTAAACCTAAGTAGATTCACAGTACATGAACCACAAATAGAAATCTTGTATTATCCCCTCAACACCTGACTTACAGAACTTTAAATATCCTGATTCTTTCCATGAAAACAAAGTCATTAGTAGTTTCATTAGTGTCTTGAAACACTAAAAGAGAAAAGCTTACACATGATTGTTTGGGGCTTTGTTTCCCTTCCCACTCCACATTTTACCATGCTTTAGATTATTTAACCTTACTTTGAAGGCCTTATCCTTTGGAATACTTGGTGCTGTGCTAATTAAAACCTGTGCATTTTAATAAAAAATTACTGATACATGTTCTCAAATCTTAATTCTACTTTCATGAGGTTCTTTTGTTTGGAAATTTGTTATAGATTTACCGCTTTGAAATTAATGGCAAATCTGACACTTCTAAGTATCTACATTTACAATAACTGCACAACCAAATTAAGCTTTGAAGAGTATTTTATTTGCAATTTTCAGGTAAGAAATTTAGTTTATGTAAATCAGTTCTTTGATATCCACAGTATAATCCTCAAGTCTAAGTCTCTCAACAAGTTTAAAATCACAGCATAGAGGAAATTACTACTTTTATACAGTTAGGAAAAAGATTATACTCTATAGATAGTCTTTTAAAAATGTAAAAGAAGCAAATCAGGCAGAAGACTTTTGCTTTCTTATAAAGCTAAACAGTAAAAAGAACAAAAGAAGTCCCATTACCCGTGCTGGACTGACTCCAGTAGTGCTAGCAGTCAAGGTTTCCTGTTGTGAATCGATAATATTTTTAATCTTCAAGTCCAAGTCTTGTACAGCTTCCTCTACTGCCTGACAGAAAGGATCCCCATTGCTTCGGCCTTTTATCAAATGCATCTTCACTGTTGACAGAATTCGCCCCCCTGCGATTCTGAAAATAGGCACAGGGTCATCTCCACATTAATCTTGGCAACACTTGAGTACACCTATTAATGCTGAACATAGCCAGCCTTCCCTGCTCATCAGAGAGAACAGCTTTGATCTTTCAAATCAAACAGCAGCGTAGACGTATTGTCCCACACAATAGTTTGCTAAAAAAAAAAAATAATTATAAGGTAATGAATTCGGCATTTAGTAATACCCTGAAGTGCAATACAAAACTAATGTCTCCTTAGAGGTTCAAAGAAAAGTACTTTCTTTAAACCTGTATGTACAGTTTTGCTCAAACTCTTAAGCAGAAACAAAATTTTTCACTCAAACATGCATTCCTGTTTAATACCCCATTAGATTTGAGTCTTTTGTGCTTTGTGAAGGTGCTTCAAAATCCCAATCTTCCTTCAGTTTTATTTAAATAGATAGTAATTAGAGCACATGAACTTCCCTACTAGCTATAAAGGCACACTCCATTAATCTCTTTCTTCAGCACATGTGTCTGACTACTTTAATTAAGATTTTGTGAAAGAGAGAATAAGCTCCTTGAGTTAAAAGCTTAACAATTTTTTTCCAGTACTTAAACAACACAGTATGAATGTTCTACCATTGCTTTGTCTTGGGCAAAGAAAATAAAGCATTACAAGAACCACTCAGCTCTCCTATATAATAATCATCTCTTCCCAAAAGCTGTTTTTTTCCCCTAAATGAGGTTTGCAGTTCACATCAAAGCAGAAATGCAGCATTCTGAGCTGTTATTGGCACCTACAGTAGAATTTTTAGCACATTTATGTACATTAGTACATTTACAATGCTGAAAATGACAGTTCTGTCAATACCCCAGAGCAATGGCTACATTACTCCAGGTCATATAGCCAAGAGTGACAATGACCCAGTTTTCAACTTCCTCCATCCTTACTGGTTTCCCTTATGCTCCTGCCAGCTTGCATTAAAAGGAGAGTTTGCAACTGCAAATAAAGATGCATTTTGTACACATTAGATTCTGAAGATAAATTTTAGAATTCCAGTTGGGAGAACCTTCATCAAATGAAACTCTGCATGTCTACATTAATATAAAATACAAAATAATTGGGCAGAACTAGATAAGAATAGGAATTGAGTCAGAGGAAAAATAGTTTGTTTATATTGTTTCCGCTTAAAATACATGGAGGGAACTGGGCCAGAGACCTTACTGTTTTGGCTTATTCTGGCTGAAAAAGGCTCCTCTAAATAACTTGAAAACCCTGACATTAACATGAAACTTTGGGGGGGGGGGTGGTTGTTGAGATTTTTTTAAACAGGAATAAACCAAATATTTCCACACAATTCTCAACTTCAACTTTTACAGACTAAAGCTTATACAATTCACATTAGCTTTTCAGGCTTCATTAAACAGAGAAACTTATGCTTTGAAGAAATTTAAGCACAGTGTATGCACTTGGCCAGAAGAAAAATCATCATGTCCAATCTCTCTGTAGACGGGTCAAGACCCATCTAGATCTCGGAAACGACAGCTTTAAAAATATATTAAAAATCTATTGTACCATTTCTCCAAACCCCACAATTCAATCTAACCACACAAGAATGAAAAGTTCAAAGGGAGGGGAAAAAAATCCACTGCAAGTTGTCAAGAGGTAAGGGGAGAGAAATGCTGAAGAAGAGCTCTGTTTCAGAGATACATATAGGAACTGCAGCCAAATCTCCTGATGATTCTTGCCAGACTGATCTGTTTTCCTCAATCCTAAACTTTTATTTTCCATAATCATATCTTCAAATGAGAGAAGTATTGTATTAAATGAGAACTAAACCTAGAATTTCAAGACAAATAAGCAGGTGAAGGGATTGACTAAAATTCCCTGTGAAAAACAGGTTCAGTTATTTCCGCCTACAGATACGTTGAACTTATTTGTAAATAAGCAATAAACTTGTCATTTCCACACATTTAACATATACAGCCAAATGTATGCTGGAAGAAAAGTATTACTATACAACTAGTACTGGGCACTAGCATAGTTAATTAACATAAGCATGCCCTTAATTTAAACGCTTTGCTCTGCATGTAACTCAATTATAGATTCATAGATTTTCAATGGGAAAAAAACCAAACCTTTCACAAAAATATTTTCTGGGTTTTTTTTTTTTTTGCCTTTATTGCCCAATGCCAACTAAAGATATTTGCTAGTAGAAATAAAATTCATTTAATCTCTTCTCCCTAGATTCCTTCTTTTCCAGGAAAGAGTTCCAGTTTCCTATCAGATACACAGAGCACTAACTGGAGCAAGAAAAAGTTTATTTATACTTCAACTAGAATAGGCCAAGACATAAAATGCTGATTCAATGTGTGTGGATTAGCACTGAAATGCCCTGCCACAGATTATGCCATTTAACATCAGAACACAAGTTGTGTTGTGTCATTGGACATACATATATTTGTGCATATATATATTCATATAGACATAAATATAAAATGCTGAATCTAGATATTAAATCCATTTCTAGTGAGGTTCAAAAAAAGATTAACTAAAAGCATTATGATAAAAGGAAAATGTGGTAAAAAAGCACCTGGGGTGTTTGGGGTTTTGTTTATTTTACAAAGATGACACCCCATTACAGTTTGCTCTGATATTAATCTTTCATAGATTTATATTACTCAGGAAATCAGTTGAACTTGCATGAACTTTAAAATATCTGATATTGCATTAAAATAATATTTATAGGAATAAAATACAATTGGAAACTGTTAGCCACTTTGCAGCTCCTAACAGCTTGAAGGACTACAAAGGTTTGCTTTAAATACAGAATTATGTGAGCAACTCTTAAGATAAATTCTTTTTCTGCTGTAAAACTTTTGTTCTTTTTAATTCTGACGGAGAAGCAAAAAAACTAGTTGAATTCAAGAATGAACTTGATATATTAAACAAAGCACTGCCATTTGTCTAGGGCAACTGGAAAGACCTTCTAAGTCAGTGCTTCTGCTGAAAGGTTTTCTGTGATGTTCCATTCAGATCACAGGCTACTGATATGAGCCACTCTAGGATAAAGTGCTTCATACCACATCCATAGTCTAAACCAAAGAGGGACTCTTATCAAATCCAGTCAGCAAATACAGTCATCAGTTGCCACTATGGCAAAGGTTGTAAAAGAGCGTTTTCTTAAAGCTAGTGATATGATTCTCTTCAGAGTCACATGCAACATTTCTTTGTTCAAAAGGTATGAACTGAAAGAAAACCAGAAAACCAGATTCTTTTTCTATGATAGAAATAACCAAAGAAAATTCAGTTATAAATGTAAGAAAAACCCAAACACTTTAGAAACAACCACCTTCCACCATCCAACAGAATGTTTAAACACAGATTCCTGAAGTCAGTAGTACAGTGGCAATTGTCAAATAAATGGATCTAGTCAAGTCCAAATGTGAAAATTCAGCATGAAAATTCACAACTATTTTTGACCAACTGACAGAAAGAGTGGCTTACCTTCTTCAGCTTTTTGAGCATTAAAACCGTAGACAGCTCAAGCAGAATTCACCTTTCTCATAGCTAGAGAAAAACAAATGTCTACATATAGATAAAATGAATCATATGTTAAAAATGCATTATTTGCACCAAGGCTTCTAAAGAGTTTTTAAAAAAATAGTGCAATGTAAAAACTCCACTTGTTACTCAGGCACTGGCAAATCTGATCTTCTGTCACCAGTTTCTTCTACTAAAAATATTGACTGATCCTGTGCCCCTTTGAACCCTTTTTGCCTTACATCATCTGAGTCCCAACCTTAACCTTTTTCTATCTCATTTTCCTTATCAAACCATCTTTTCTTATGTAGAAGTAATTAATTTTTAAGAAACTAATAGCACACCTTGTCTATTTTGTTCCTACTGAGATTGTCATATCAACAAGCTTCTCTGCTTACCAAAAATCTAAATTACATTGGCAAGAATTCTTCCTTCAGGACTCAGGCCTTGGTGTGAAAAATTATGATGCAGAAGCACTTTTATTTATTTTCTGAAAATACATCTTTTTTGGAAAAGACTAAAATAGCAAAAACAAGGAAAAAAATTTTGAGGATATGGACAATATTCAAAACCTGATAAAAAGCAGAACAGAGTCCTGAAGTCTATTCCAAGAACAGAAAATATGTCAAAATTCTATTATACTAAGGTCAACATTGTCATTCATTCATTTCAACTTCAACAGAGATAAAAAATAAATGACAAATATGTAGCAATCTGACTTAGGTAGTGTCTTAAAAGAAATCACAAACACCCAGTAATCACAGGGTGGGAGGAGATCCCAGCCTTTTTTCCTTGTTATGGATTTAAAACATGCTTTAGAGCTTGACAACAACTGCTCAGTTATCCAATTTTTTAATTTAGAGCTATAGAAAGAGAGCAGCAGTAATTCCATTCTCAAACAGAAAGCAGCAAGATGTCAACTACAGCTCAATCTACCCGGGTAGAAGAATGAAACACAATGTGTCTAGGAAGAAATAATATACAAATGTTTCTAACATAGCAGTAAATGTGCTTTTAAAGCAAATCTAAAGGCTTACTTCTTATAAGCATAAATTTTAAAAAAATTAGCAGTTCATCTTCACTTAGATTTCAAAATTCCATTCACATGATAGATAATATTTTTTTTAATCAGCATAAAATCATAGATTTTAAATATATCTGTAATGGAAAAAACTATATCAAAGCACTCACAGTACTCAAAAATTCCACCTCCTGCAATGCAGGTATGATTATTAATCTAATTTTCCAACAGATATCAAAATTAAGTGAAGACTCTTCCTTAGAGGCTTTGGAGCTTCACAGATTATTATATCCATAACAAAAACACAGCAAAAAAAGAAACCTGTTGCAGAGTATTTTTCCATCTTGCGGCTGCTACTTTTGCTGTATTGGCTAAAATTTCTGGTTCAGCTCATAGGAAGAAATTAGAGCGACTCTTCATATTCTCCATCCCAAGCTTTGCTACCCAAGTCTGGTGACAAAGTTGCTATAAAAGTAAACAAGTATTCTTCCTAGAATAAGTCTTGATGAGCAGCCATTGAATTCCCTGTGAGAAAGTTCTAAAAGGCAAAGGCGCTCAGGCAAGCTGTTATTAATTATAATAACATAAATTATATTATACTATAATAATATTACGAGCACAGGACCATTCCATCACAACACTTAGGAAAATATGCAGAAATATCAGCAGACCAGCTTGGCTAAACAGTGAACCGATGACAGAGCTTGAATGCAAAAGGGCTTCACAAAGAATGGTGAAGAAGGGACAGATTACAAATGATCTAGAAACATCACCTGGGCATTTAGGGATGTTATCAGGAAAACCAAAGCTCAGCTAGAGTTGACAATTACAAGGAATGTTAAAGGAGCTTCACCTGCTGAACAAAGAAAATGAGGGACCTTTGCTGAAAGGCAGATTTTACAACAGTGTGGGCTCAGATAAAACAGAAGTACTCTGTGCCTTCTTTACCTCAGTCTTTACCAACACTCATTAGAGAAATATTTCAGAAAAGAGCTGCCAGCAGTGTATAAAGATCAAATCAGGCTTCACTTGACAGTACTGAGTATATTCAAGAACACTGAACCAAATGGATTGTATCCAAGAGCTTTAATAGAACTGGCAAATGCCCTCATAAGACAACTTGATATCACCTTTGAAAAGTTGGGGTGACCAGGTGAGGTCCCTGACAAATGGAGAAAAGAAAATAATTGCAAAACAAACAAACAAAAATTAAAAACCCCATAAGGACAGTTTGGGGGACCACAAGTTCATCAGACTCACTTTGTTACTCAAGAAAATAGTGCAAAGTCTTCTGAGAACACATATCTGGGCACATGAAGGATTATGGTAGCTAGTAACTATAAGCATGCAGTTCTCAAATGTAAATTATGCCTGACCAATCTGTTTTTCCCTTTAACAAAATGACTGGATTTGCAGACCAGGGGAGAATGGTGGGTGCCGCTTCCCTTGACTGCAGCAAGGCTTATCAATACTGTCACAGAATACTCTCAACATAGGAGTACTGATGTTACAGTCTGGATGGATGGACAATCAGAGGAGTTAAACTGGTTGGATCATCATGCTCAGAAGGTAGCAAACATGTATTGTAGCAATGGAGTAACATAGGGGCCTATCCTAAAACTTGGGGTTTTTCCTATTGTCTTTGGCAGTGATTCTCTAAAATTACATGCTCATCAAGTTTGCAGATGACACCAAATTGGATGGAACAGTCAATGCTCTCGAGAGCAGAGCTGCCACACAAAGATACCCAAACAGACAAGAGGAATGGGCTGACAGGAACCATATGAAATTCAACAAGACATGCAAAGTCTTGGAAAGGAATAACCCCTTGCAATGATACAG
This sequence comes from Fringilla coelebs, assembly GCF_963513975.1. NCBI lineage: Eukaryota > Metazoa > Chordata > Aves > Passeriformes > Fringillidae > Fringilla > Fringilla coelebs. The sequence goes on along the minus strand of NC_140033.1, from coordinate 63,200,202 downwards.
GCTGGGGAGCAGCTCTGTGTAAAAAACCTTGGTGCATGTTCAGCAAGCAAGCTGCAAGCCAGGAGCATGCCTTGGCAGCAAAGAAGGCCTGCAGTATCCTTGGCTGCATCAACAGTAGCGTAGCCAGTAGTCTGAGGAATGTGATTATCCCTCTCTAATCAGCACTCGTTGGACCAAATTTAGAATACTGTGTCCAGTTTTGGGCCCCCAGTCCAGGAAAGACACTGATAAACTGGAGCAAGTTCAGCAGAGTGCTGCCAAGCTGGTCAGGCAGACATGCCCTGTGAGAAGCAGCTTCGGGAACAGCTTGTTCAGGCTGCAGAAGAGAAGGCTTCACGGGATTTACTAACAGCTTTCCAATACCTACAGGGTGGCAAGCAAGAAGATGAAGCCAGACTCATGTTGACAGACAATGAGAAAAGACAATAGGCATAAACTGAAACAAGAGAGGTCCCAACTCAATATAAGAAAAAAACCCCACAACTTCTCACCGTGAGGACAAAAGCAGTTGGAATAGGCTGCCAAGAGGGAGATTAAAAACCTCCAAGGATGGAGGCTGTACAAAACTTGTCTGGATAAAGCCCTGATTAACCTGACCTGACTCCATAATTGACCCTGCTTTGAGTGGGATGTTGGACCAAAAACTTTCAGATGTTCCTTCCAACTTTAGGATTATTCTATAATCCTAAATTTAAGCAATCCTATATACAATGTTTTGCGTATGCTTGCACAACTTTCCAGCAGTTTTAGACCACAAACCTCCAGGGCTGAGTGAACACACTCCAATTAACTCAAACGTTCAGCACAAGCCTAGATAGAGTCCAATGTGCTTTCTCTCCCCAAATACCTACCCCTCCTCGAGGCGCAATCACCTTCCCAAAGGAAGCATATAAGAAACAGCATTTTCCCTGTCGAGGGGGAGCAAGCAGAGCACAAATCCACACGGTGGAGGCGAGCTGTGTGATGCTCCAGCGGGCTGCGGAGGCTGCAGGGGCCCGCGATGCGGAGCCGCTCCGGAGCGAGCGGGACACGGCGAGCGCGACCCGGCTCCGGTGTGCGCTGGGCGATGGTGACACCCAGCGGCCGCTGCCTGCGCCGAGGGCAGCGCCCAGCTGAGGGGAAAACATGCTGCCAACCTCCCAACTTTGCTACTCTACAAAATTAATGACGATTTTTAACGTGTATGTATATGTACACGCATTCCCCTGTACTAACCATCAAGCACAGTAACCAACCAGTGACAAATGAGCTCCTGTCCCCCCAATTTAAAGTCACACTTTTTAAACAAACTTCGGAAAAGTCATTTCAGGAGTTCTTCTAGCCTAAAAGAAAAAGGTTTCCAGAATGATGGATTAGAAGTGAAGCTTTTCATTTGTACCAGCAGGAAAGAGTTTTCAGATCTTAAGGTGCATAATAATCATCCACTTCGCTGACAAATACAACATTGATATGCTCCTTGTCAAGAAGCAGGTGTAAAAAAGTAGAATATCCAAGTTCTCCATTTACTGTATCAACATTGTCCAAGTCTTATTTATACAAATCTATAAATAGCTTTAGCATTTCAAGTTTTACAGCATCCCCAAATGTTAAAAAATATTAATTCTACTGATTCCTGAAAGATTAGTGAAGTCTTCTAATATTAGACATCTAGAGAATGAGGAGAGGCAAAGTTTCAACATGCCAGAGATTTGTGGGAATATTGTCTTCAGTGCATACACCTTGAAACTACCAAATTTCGTTTTGTCTTTCCATTTTTCCTGCTATCAGGAGTGTCATATTTGAACCAAACCATCATAGTTTCATTAAACTTCTACTCTGTTTGAAAGGTTTCCCTTTCTTCATCCAATCTACCATTCATTTTCTTAGCTGAATGATGGGTAGATGAGAAACACGTTTTTGTTACCCTCCACAGGTTAGCAGATACTCGGTTGCACAATATCTCCTAAGTTCAAACTATTCTTAAGCACTTCCCACCACAATCCAAGATCTTCAATTTGGTTCCTAGATTCCCAAAGCAAAGGAATCAGGCAGATGAAGAAAGACTCTTTTCAAGATGCATCCTACAGTGACCCACCATCTATTTGGCTACTTTGTATTTTGTGCAATTACAATTTTCATAAGATGTCCACTGTAACAAAATTAAACAAAAATAACAGATTTCTAATCATTAAGTTAAAAAACCAGCATTTTTCTTGTGGCAATACAGAAACCTGGTTAATGCAGGTTGGCTGATCTCTGCATCAGAGGAAGAGCAATGTTGCAGACAGGCTGTCTAGTTTGCTCTTGGATTTCTCAGCAGGCTTCTATAGATTGAGTAACTCAGGATTGTGCTGCACTGCTGCCTTTTCCCCTACTCTGGTCTTTACTTTGCAGCAGTAACAGAACTAGAGAAAATTTTTTGCACAGAACTGGATCCTCTAGAACTCTCAACAACTGGCACATGACAGGCAGGACACAGACAGTCCTCATCCATGTGACATAAACACTTGAAAACATCTATAGATACACAGATGAAAAACATATTTTGCATTGCGAGGGTATAAAGGCCATGGGACGTTCAAAACAACACAGTACAGCCACCTTCCACTCCTGGTCAGCAAGACAAACAGCAACACTTACATTTGTACAGCCAATTTAATGCACAGAGTCTGACCTTAACAATATTTATACCCCACAATAAATGGCACAGCAGGTGCAGCAGGGAAAGTTACACAATAAATATCTGAATGTTAAAAAGCATTCTGAAGCTCTAGAGAAGCTGATAACTCCCAGCAACTATCCTACTCCAATTTTTGTCACATTTAAACATGCTCTTTTAAACAGAGGAGTAATTAACAAGATACAGCATTTTATACTACACTTTTCTGAACTGTATTCACTTGATGAAGTCTTTTCATCCTAAAAAGTTCATGCATATCCATATTTTTCCATTTCTCATTTTTTATCAATATACAGTGCCAGATATGATTTAAACAAAGGAAAAATAGCATATACTATATGTTGAGCAAATAGTTTTCTTTAATCACCAGCACAGACAGTATGTCTCTGGCATCCAGGATGTTGAAATGAAAGAATAAAAAGCAGAACAAAAAACTAAGACAAAACTGCAAAACAACTTCAGAAATACTTCCTGCTTCCAGCTTCAATGGAAACTGAACATTAACTTAAATAATGCTTACTTATAGCATTTTTTTCCACTGTGAGGATTAGATGCAATTCAAACTTTAAAAAAAAAAGATTCTTCAGTATCAAGGACAGAACTATTATAGCTGATTTGCCAAAGTTTTGTATGGAAAAATTACTGATTATAAATGACAAAATTATTTTCTATGAAACTTAAGAAAATAGCTCTTCTCTCTGTAATGATGCCAGTACTTACCAATTCAAACCTGTGTTACATCTGCACTTCTCTAATTAATCACAAATTTATAAGCCTGCCCAAAAGACTAACTTCAGTTCTTCAAACACAGTCAAAGTCAACAACTCCACCAGAGGCTCCCTAAGAAATAATTCTTATGCTTCATTTATATAGCTAAAATTAAAGAAAGAAAAGGCTAAATAACCAACACTGTCATTTGTTAGCAGCAATAAAGACTCCCTTACATAAGGATAAACAGAATGAAATGGTCAAAAGGAAGGAATTAAGTAGCAAGAAGTAAAGCACATATCAGTTTATGTACTTACCAGACTCACAAGCTAGAAATCTTTGTAACTTCATTTACAACTAGGGAAGTAACCAAACCACCATACATAGATTTGATGAAAATTCAATACAAAAAAAACCCCTCAAAAATTCATAAGCTTACCCCAATTGTTTTTCAATTATATTTTCAAATAAGGTTTCATTTTTTAAAATTTACTCTGAATTCTTTAGTAAGTACATTATTTGATTTTCTTTTGTTCTTTTTATTCAAGCACAAGGAGGGGCTGACCAAGACAAAAATCTATTACCTTGTATTTAAGATTTCACCAACAATTTCTTGCAGCTTGTCAATGAAATTAACAAAGTTGGAAAGCCCTTTTACATGGGCTCTTAAAGGATCATACAAAGAAGATGCAGAGTCTCTTCCTCCAAGTTCTATGGTCCGGATAAAAGATGTTGCCATCTATTAGGAGAAATAGCCAGAAATATCAAACTACAGACAGACATGGACTGTACATACATTGAAATGAGCATTTCCTACAGGTCTGCAAATTGTGTAAAAGCTGGCTGATAGCAGAAATAGCTTCCCTGAAATCAAACAACAGCTCCTAATTGCAAGCTCTGTATATCTCAATATTTACAAGATCAATAACTAAATAGAATAATAGTATAAAAAAAAAACACAAGCCAAAGTAAAAATAACCCAAACTAATTTGATGTTTACATCAGCCTTTTGAAAGCTTCGGACAAAAAGTTTATTAAATCAAACAAAACTCTTTTGTTGTTGTGGCTGTTCAAATGCTCCTGCTGGCCTCACAAAAACTGCTCGCGTATTCAGAGGGCTCTCTATGACCCAAGGACAATTTTAACATAAGCATGTACATGTTGACTTCAGCTTATAACAATTTTCAGAGATGCAAATAACATATATTCAAACCTTATCAGAAATAATGACAGCTAAGGCTTCTGTCATTCTGAAAGTGTCCATATATTTTTATATGCTGCAAGACAACAAAGATGTGCCAAAAACATACCTTAGAGTACAACCCACAAAATTTTAAGGCAATAGTAAGAACAAAACCCCTAGCAGTTGTCCAGGAAGGTGAAAGCAAGGATAACAGTCCAATGTACTTGACACAGATGTAGTAATGTTAATTCTACACACAAATTTTAATTTCAGAGTACAGAGCTAAATCATAAAGCTCTTAGGGCTGGAAAGAGAAAAACTGGAATTACTCTAGCACAGAAAGTAAACCTGCCAGTATTCCTGTCTTTGTGCTAAAGATTTCCTATGGATCAAATATACAATTCATAGGACTTTGCCTTCCCAATGGAAAATACTCTCATTTTCAGGATTTCTACAAGACACAGATGCCAGAAAAGATGACTTCTTTACACAGTCAAGAAGTTTCCCCTCTGGCAACTGTGAAGACCTGGTAAATCCAGTCCAAACACATACAGTTTTTTATACAATGTTAACAGAGCATTAGGAGCTAAAATAATTAAACCTGCAACTGAGATTTCACAACTTTTCCATATTTATTCAACCATAAAAGTTTGAGAATGCAGCTGCTTCAGTGACTACATACCCATACTGTTTTTAACTCAGACTGCTGTTGTCTGCACTGAGGTTACACTGCATGCAAAATTTAATGACTATTTTGAGTACGAGAGACTACAGTGGTTCTTTGGAGAAAGTTTCAACTATTTTTGAGATGGTTCTGTGCTGACAACTACTGCAAGATCCCATTTTAGAACTGTTGAGATACATACAGAAACTATTTTTTCTGTCCACCTCGAGATACCATGACCAAACAAGAAACCACTTCTCCCCTTCTATTGTCTTTTTAGTTTTAAAATCCTGTTTATGGTGGTACTTGACTCAGCTTGCAAACATCAGTGTTGCATATTAGATTAAAGCCATATTCTCTGTTTAGAGATCTAATTTACTGGCCCTGACTTCCAGGAAGAGTAATTTGACACACATACCAGAAAAATGGACATTTTTCTCTCCTGTGAGGCGTGTTTCAGCTTAGTGAAGGCTTCTCTACCAAGTCCTCTGTCAGGAACATTTAGAATACAAGCCAATGCCAGATCATCCTTGGAATTCACCAAAAGGCTTAAATATGAACAGACAGTCTTCTTTGCCAGGATCGTCACCTGCATGAGAAAACATCACACAAATTGGTCCTCCTGCTGCTGTAAATAATGTTTCATTTTATTTTAAAGTTAATTAGACATGTACTGATGTAGTTTTTGGAAGAGTAAGAATTCACCTTACATCATTTCAAAATTCTACTTTATGCATGAGGATTCTGGAAGTCTCGAAAACAAACATAATGAGTTAGAATTGCATACATGGTAACTGAATGCTCACAAGGTGTTTGAGGGTTGTTAAAATTGGTTATAAACTTCTGTTTAGAAACCTCCCCACAGAGATCCCTTTTCTATCTCAAAGCAAATACTAGCACCATTAAACCATGTAAGAGTTTGTCACTAACTTCAAAAAGACTAAGATTTTAAACTACTTGCCAGCTCTACCACAGATTCAGTAATTTTTTCTTTTAGCTTCCAGGGAATTTCGACCAAAGAAACTCCACTGACTGAGTTTGGACATAAATTGTGATCCAGCCCCACCCACATAACCAATATATAACATTGTAATTGCTAATATTGCAGCACTGTTCGAGACCCTGTGAGAACAGCCCCAGGACAGAAGAATTTACAGTTCTTTTGCAAGCAAAGAAAAAAAAAATCAAAAAAGGAGGCCATTAAAAGAAGAACATATAAGAAAATTTATACCTGCTATGGAATATCTTCTCATCCCACAGTACATATAGAACAAAATATAGTTACAAAACCAAACATGTGCCTATGACAGTCTGCAAAGACAGTCCTCAGAGAAGGAAAAAAGAGCAAAGACTATTTTTACTGCACAAGTCAAAGCAGAAAGAAAGCCACTGTGTTAGTGGTAGAAGTGCTGTTTAGAGGAGAACCTCAGTTCAAAAAATATTTTCTTGTCCAGAAATATTTTGAGTTTTACCCAAAGATTGCTTTGAAATTGACATTTATTATGAGAAAAGCAAGTTTGGAAATGACTAAAGCTCCAGCATTTCAAACACTACTAGAATGCTAGAAAGTTTCTAATGCTAGCGCTAGAAAGTACACAAAGATTCTTATTTTGGTGATTGAAAGGGTAAAAGCAGAGAGTCCTCAAGTCCTCCATTGGGACAGCCAAACTTTGTTTGCTTTGCTCCAGCTACCACTACAGTGGCTATTCAGATTTCTTCCATATGTAAGGGACTACAAGCTAATAAAATAAAATCAAAGGAGAGTACTTTAGTTATTTAATGTGCAGTCAAAACAATGTTGGAGTCATGGTGTATTTGTAGAAAAATTTGTTCTATATCAAGTGCCTGTCACGCTGGACTGCCCTCCAGAATATTAATTTCAGCACATAGCTCCATACACACCTCCAATCTACTCAAGTGATACAGAATTTGGATATGCAGGTTGGTTTTTTTTCAACCCAGCCACATTTGAATAACAATCATGGGAAAATAAAACTATGTCATATTTCATCTTTTTAATAGATACAGAACATTACAAGAGACAAAAATAATTTTTACCTTCACATGCTCCTGGCCCTGTCTGTTGATTTGTGTAGGAGTAGAAAGAACAGCACCATTATTTTCTTGTGCATTCATTAAACCAGAAATAAATTCCAACAGCTGAACCTTTAATAAAAAGATCATAATAAACTTAAACATGAAGATGACTAGAAAGGAAAAGTGGGTCTAAAACCTGGTGTAAACCTATCTGTCACTTTGCTAGTGTTTGAGCTCACCACAGCCCTCACAGTCTACTTTTAGTTTTAGTCTTTTGAAGTACAACTGTTCTAGTAGAGAAGTGAAGTGCAAGATTAAAATTAACTTACAAATTACCTCAGTTATGTTCTACACTTGCACTAAAATGCACTGCTTAAATTTTGGAGAACATTAATATGTTATGCCAAGTTCAGGAAGAGCTCATAAACCCATCTAAGTTCTCTATCTTCCCCATGAAAAGCGGGAGGAAAAGAAAAACACATTAAAACTCCCAGATAAACAAAAGACCTGCAATAAACTACAACAGAGCTGTAACTGAGTGGCTGAACTGGAACTTCTGAAAAAAACCCCTAACATGCAAATACATATATTATACAGAAGTTTTGCTTAAAGAGCATGGTATTTTCAAAACAGTAATCATTAAAAATATTTTGGCTGCACATCAAGAGACAACCAAAACTCCATGACATGTTAATTACTAAACTTTGTTCCAGTTTTATCAAATCTCTAACGTTTATTCCTATTTATGGCAAGGAGTCATTTATTCATAGAAGAGTTGTGGCACCTCACTATCCAGCAGGACAACAGAGAAATAGTTTTTGAGTGAATTTAAAATCCCTTTACAAAACTTAGGAATTTAAACTCAAGGGCTTCTCCAAAGTTGTGAATAATCCAGAGCTCCTATGTATAATTAGAAGTGCCATAAATCCATAACTGGAACCAGAAATATGTCAAAACAACATAAAAGGTCAAACAAACATAATACTTACAGGGTATATGCTTTCATCTTCAGCTAAAAGTCCAAGACTACAGCACTTCTGATATATGTCTATTAAATCTAACATGTTGCTTCTTGCTAAGAAGGCATGATAGGCTTTTTTCACATCAGCATAATTTTCAGGTTCTTTCATGTTTTCATAGAATCCCAGTTTGTCATGTAACAAATAGTTCCACATTTCCAACACATCACTAAGTGACACTGTGAAGTCTCCATGGTGCTAACGGAAAAAAAAAAAGGCAAAAAAAGAAGTTGCATATTCAGCATAGTTTTGAACACAAATGTAAGCAAGCTGCAAATATATAAGCAACAAACATATATTTGAAAATCATTACAATTTGATCAGCAACAAAGTCTCACTTACAGCTTTGCATGGACAGTTGAATTTTGTTATATTCTGTCAGTATTTGTTCCTGATCTTTAAACTACCAGGCATATATATTAAACTTCACTCATGAGAAAATACAGTGAATGTTGCAGGACTACTTCTTGCATAAAGTTCTTTATTTGCAGAAATAGTTTTCAGCATGGCAGGCATTTCCTTCCCAAAGGGAGTAAATATGGCCCCCTTACTTTGTTTCAAGCAGTAAACTGGGAAAACATATGTCAATTTTAAAAAAGGAGGTTTTCTTTCTTGTGCTAATACAGTTATACTTTACCGTAACATTGACAGTGCTGCAACACAGTTCTAATAAATACATTAAAGCCACGCACATCCCTCTGTTACTACTACTGTAATTAACATTAACTATGCAGTATAGACTACACTCTTTTAGTGAAAATTACCAGATTTTGTTCCACATGCCTCTCTGCCATCTCCTCCAACCACTTGCTCTTACCACCTTCTCTTTCACAACTTGTCCTCCTCATTTTTGTCCACACCCTGCTCTTTAAAGTGAGTACCAGTTCCCAGCTCCTGCTGGTAAACTTTTGTCCACACTTCTGGTATCTAAAGCACTCTACAATATGTGGCAGCAAAAAAAGGTGGTTTACACCCCATAAGGTGAGATAAATGCCCTGTGAACAAGTAACAAGCCTTGCTTTGCCTGTCCATAGTGGCAGATAGCTCCTAAACAGCAACGGTTTAACTCTATTTCATGACATTTCCACATTAAGCAAAATAATTACTTATAAATACCATTAGCAACAGAACACATGAAGTAAGAAAACATGAGAAATTCTAATAATTTATGTTGTTCAAGCCCAAATTATCCCTCCTTTGGGTTCTAACACATTTAGCACAACTTTCTCAATAGACCTCATTAAATACACAATTCCAAAATCCTGAAAGTCAACTATTTTGATGTTGCCCAGGCAAAGAACAACAAGAGAAAATAAAAGAACACTCACACATATTAGCTTCAGAGCACTTTTCTGCCTTCTTATTTGTGCATGGGTTATAACAAATCAGCACTATGAACTTACATATTATTCCACATATCACCAGGATGCTAAAACTGCATGTGCTTTCTGAAAAGCACCTCATTTTCATTTCAGCCCCACAAAAAATTAAACATATAATCATATTATAACTCAATTTAAACAGATCAAAGCAGTAGTAGATGGGAAAAAAATGTTGTTTTCTCACTTTATTTTGAATCAAAATCCTTCTGGAGTACCAAGTTAAAGTACAACTTCATAAGGTATCTAATAAATCAAAACCTTTCCTCACCAGATCAAGGGCCTGCAGAGATTAGCAAAGTTTATGTTAGTGCTGCAAAAATATTTTAAATCCAAATATTGCATTCCAGATATTAACCTTTGTGATCAAGCATTTACTGTGATGGCATATTCCATTACTTACACAGTCATTTTGTCAAGTCTCTGGTTTTAAAATTAATTTTAAAAATACTGTGGTGTTTTGCAGTAAGCATTTGTCAAGTGGCTAATAGCTTAAGGAAGTTCAAAAAGTCCCATGTTTTCATTCTATTATAGGCAGAGCAAGTATTTCCTTTCATAGGAATAGAACCAATGCAGTATTATAAAGTACCTTCACTTCCTGGTAATACATCATATTAAGTTACCTGGGGACTCTGGTTTTACAATGTCTGAAATCCAGTAGCAGCATTTCATGCCTAAAAACACCATTTTTTACTATTTTGAAGGTATTGTAAGTTTTCTAGTGCTAACTACATAGTAAAGTAATATCTATTTTGACAGCAAATTTTTTCAAAAAAACAAAGCTGTGCATTTCAGCCTCAAAATTTTGGCTTCCACCTTCCCCAAACAAAGGCTCACCAACTCTTTTAGGAATATGAGTGTAAAAGACTGCTGTGCTTAAGCACCACCTCTGTGTTGGGGCTATTCTTTCCAGGCATACTTCCCAGACTGCAGCATTGTTTTCTGGCTTTGTCCTTGAGTTGGGTGTCCTAGATTGCCAAGCAATATGTATTCCATTTACCATCTGTTAGGGGTATGGCAGTTGTCTTCTGTTAAGTGGGCAGTTTTCCTTACCTCTTCCACAACCAATCCTCTCTCTTGGGAGTCATCTGCTGATAACAGGCTATTGAATGTCACTGCATGGCTGGTAAGAATTACAGCAACACACTGAGATGCCCTACCCAGAGAGAGGAGCTAAGCATTCCTAACTGGATATAATCTGAGATCTTGGAACACCAGCACAGCTTCTGCACTAGATTTCCCAGAACAGCTACCTCTTCCACTGGATCTTCAGAGGAAGACTCCACCCTTCTACAAGATCCCTGCTCCAACAGAACCACCCCTGACACTCCAGGAGGGCTGCAGCTACAATTCCAATTGGACTGCCACCAACACCCTGACCTGCAGGGTGGCAGGGTGCGTTCTGACTCTGTCAGTGTTGTTTTGGTTTACTGCATTGTTTTTTCGGGTTTTTAAAAAATATCCTCCCTAATAAAGAACTGTCATTCCTGCTCCCATATCTTTGCTTGAGCCCCCTTTAATTTCAAATTTACAACAATTCAGAGGGAGGGGGTTTACAGTTTCCCGTTCAGGGGAGGCTCCTGCCTTCCTTAGCAGACACCTGTCTTTCCAAACCAAGACATTGGGCAATTCTATGCTCTTGTCACCTCTAGTCCCACTCAGCCTTCCCTGCTTCCCTACACTCTCACACAGCAGAGGAGTTCCCAAACTGTGGTACATAAAGCACATTAGGGTAGGAAAAGCAGCATTTTTAATAAGCTTCCCATCATGCTGATAGTGTTGTGCACAGACTGAGAAACTGGTTCATGTGAACACAAGCACATAGACATCAGACAGTCGTGAGGTTCCAAAGTGCAGAATCAGTGAAGTTACAGGTGAATAGCCCAAGCTTAGAGAAATGGCAATATTATAAAATAGCAATAAATAAAATGACAATGGCATAGGCACTCAACACTTTTTTTCTTTGGTGGGTGAGGGGGAGTGTTGAGGGACAAAGTACCAAGAGAGTAGATACTCTGTTTAAAGATTACTAGAGAGCTATTGTACATGCGGGACACTGGAACAGCAGTTGCAACAGCAAAATCACAGAATAGGCAAAGCAAAAACTGTACTCACCCAAACAACAAAGCAGCACTTTCTAAAGCCAACTCTATCAATTATAGTGGTAATAAAAACAAAAGACTGAAAATTTAAAACCCTGCTGGTTAGAAACAAAAAAAAAAAAAAACAAACTCCACACAACTTTGCTTCCTCTTTTACCCCTCAAAACAGACACCTGTAATACTATAGAGAGAGGGGTGGGAGGGAGAAGAAAAAGTCCTATTGATAAGCTAGGAAAGATGTTTCAAGACTTAGGTAGCAAGAGTTTTAACACAGTTAAAACAACCCCAATTGTTGAGCAAAAACACATGAAAGTAACTTACAGATAGGATTTGATTACACAGGGTATGAGAAAGACAATAGAACAGGCTCAATATATAATTTCCTCTAAAAAAAATCCATGGAAATATTTATTACTTCAAATTCTTTCCTAAAAAAGAGCCTGCCCCTTGTAGAGAAGGCTACTCAGCACTGCTGAGACCAAATTCTGGGCTCTCAGTTTGAGGGAGGCACAAAGACACACTGGAGAGAAGTCCAACAAAGTTCACAGACATCACAGGAGCACACATGAGGAAAGGCTGAGAAAGCTGTGGCTGTTTAGTCTGGACAAAAGAAGGCTCAGGGAAGATCTCCTCACTGCATACCAATATCTGAAGGGAGGGTGCAAAGAGGATGGAGCCAGGAGATTTGCTAAGGTGCCCAGTGGTAGGAGCAGAGGCAATGGACCCAAACTGAAACACACAGAGAAGGTTCCCTCTGAACATCAGGAACCACCTTTTTACTCTGAGGATGCCTGAGTACTGGCACAGGTTGTCCAGGAAGGTTATGGAGTCTCCATCCTCAGAGACAATTTGAAAGACACCTGGACAGTTGCCCTACTTGAGGGAGGCTGGATAAGATGACCTCCAGAGTTCCCTTCCAACTTCAACCCTTCTGTGATTCTGTGAATAATTAATCATGCTGAAGAATGGCCAAGACAACTTCTCTTAGCAGCATCATCACAACATACTACAAGCAACATATCACATAAAATTGCTACAAAGTTAGTTAGGAGTATCTCATTGCCAAAAGGAAAACAAATAGAACAGTTTAAGGGAGTAACACTGTAAACCTCCACATTTTTCTTCATTTGCCAACATGGAAACAGGATAACTAGGGAAATCGTTTGAAGAAATACAAGACACCAAACAGAACACAATATTCTTCAGTCAGCATGCAAAATGCGCTCATGGAAGCACAGAACAGAACTAAACCACATACCACAACTGCTTTTTTGCAAAATCTGAAATATACAAACACAAATTTTAAAAGGGAAGATATATTTCTAAAATCAACAATGAAACAGTTTTGCATCCAGTACCTAAGTTCTCATTCTAGAAGAGAGATTTACAACACATTTAAGTCTGACAACTTAAGTTCACAGATTCTGGAAAAATAATTGTTTTTTACACTTCAGTTTCCCATCCCCCTAGCTAAAACAGCCATAGTCTAAAAATGACAGGTGATTATTTGACCTAAAAACTCATCTTCTACCCCTGCTGATCCACGGGTAGAAATAGTCAAAGCAATTACTCTCAGCTGAACTTCATCTTGAAAACTGTTTGTACTATTTCAGACCTTGAGGAAGATTCTTCTTCAAAAATGATTAGTGTAGATCTAAAATCTAGCAACAATCTAGGTGAAAGGTATTTGCTTCCATCACAGACCTTATGCCACTTGTCTTTATGCCACATGGCTACAACTGTGTCACAAATCAAAGTATTTTCAGACGGATTCAGAGCATAGATTTTTTTTTTTTCTTTCATCCCTGCTGTTTGATCAGGGTTTATCACACTTTTTGCTACCCTTATTCTGGTGAAATTTAATAAATTATAAAGCTTTTAAACTTCCCTAGAGTTCTCCTAAAAGCTTTGTAATTTTCATTTCCACTGCGAATACAGGTGCCAGTTAAAACACCAAATCCATTAAAATGGTCAGGGCCCCTAAAGGAAGAGAAGTGTATTTTGGCTGTTTGTGATAGGTTGGATATGTTGGGTTTTTCTCAATACAGCCATTCAATAGCCTGCTAATGAAATTATTTTTATTGCAGCAATTGACCTTACTAAAATAGATTTCCATTCTACAGGTGCTAACAATTCAAAATTATTGTATTTAAATCAGAAACCTAACAAGGGACATGCCTACAGCTGTAACACTCTGCATCTTGGTTTGAAGTTTCAATGCTGGACAAAATAAACCAGAGAGATTTTGTTTTAAGATTGTGAACTTCAAAATTGATATCATCTAAAGAAATTGTGCTTCAGAGGCAGAACATGCAAATGCTAAAATAATTTTAATCCACATATGCAAGCCAAGGTTTGTCTTATTAGACCAACTAGTATAATCAGAAAAAACATATCAGAGTTTTGAAAAGTTGTTCTTCAGATCTGAAGGAGAAGCTAAACATTTAAAAATTAAATTAGTTGAAAATAACAGCTATAATTTTTGTTAGAGCATCTCTGAAAGAAAAGATATTTCTGGAAGAGAGGAATATTTTCTGGAAGAGGAAAAAAAAGGATAAAGTAGAATAAACTAATTACCTCTAGTGGAAGGAAAAAAGTTATTGTAAGGAAAGCAGGGAGCAATGAACCATAACCTTTTCCCGTCTGTAAGCTTTGGCATACAGTAGAACAACACATTTTAGTTTCCAGAGGTGGCTTTGGAAAACTGTTTGCAGTTTTCCCTTGAGAATCACAACAAACATGACAAACAGCAATCACCTCCATATGTAGTTTTGCATTAATTTCTTTTGCCAGTTTTCCAAGAGTTAATTTTGATGCACACTGATTTTCTCATTTTAACCTACACAGGTATTGTGAGGATACCAGGCTCCTGGCTGGAATATATTACATTCCAACAAGTACAAATGTAGTCTCTTGGCATTCTAGCATCCTTACTGTTATGTTTCTAACAACGGGGGATGACTTAACCAGTTTCATACTTAATGTTTAGACAAGAGATACCCCAAGTCTGCACATTTTAGACTACAAAACTTTTTGTGATGCACAAACTGAAGCAGGTTTTCTGTTTGTTTGGGTTTTTTATTGGCGTAGGGATTTCACTTTGATGTGGTGCTCTTGTTTCTGGTATGTTTGTTGATTTGGAACGTTTGTTTTGGTTTTCTTACACTAAAGCTTTGTGCTAGGAGTTTGACTTACTATGCAACACTTGAGTAAGTCTTCCAAAAACAGTCAGTATTGTTTTCATCAATAATTAGGTTAATTAACCTGAAAAGGTATCTTTAGGTTATTAAAACAAGTATTGCAATAGTTTTCCTTAGATAAGACACGGGCAAAGGCCTGATTGTATATTGCAACTGCTTCTGGTATGTTTCAGACATCCTCCAGCTCTGACAAGCCATAATGCTTCTTTCAGAGACACTTTAGGGTTACACCTCCTCTTCACCATTTGACACTTCATGTACACACACAGAGAAAGCCACAAAATTCCTACTGGTACTGGGTACACACACTCACAACTTACAGGTACACATAGGTCTTTACATGACAAGTGTCAGGAAAAGCAGCAGCCAAGAACATACTGTGGGAAGTGCAACTCACACAAACTATACCAAATCAGTTTTGTAATCATTTTCTTCACGTCATGCAAAAATATTTTTGGAGTACCCAGAAAAAAAATGCACCGCAAATGCCATAGTTCTCCCACAGTAATCTCTAGCACAAAAGAAATAAAAGATGGAAATAAACAGAAGTGACGTGGTCAGCAGAAATACACTAGTCTTTAAAGTTTGGAGCTCAAATATACACATAAAGCACTTCCATCCTCCCATCTGTCTTGCAAATCCTTTTTCTAAACCCTGCTTCAATAGCGCACTTAACCATAATAATTCTCTTGCCTTGCTGCATCTGGCCCTCAGACACACCTTGTTTTAACAAACAGCAAGGAAACAACAAAAAAAGTCATTTCAAGTTGGTGCCTAAGCACTAAGTGCAGCCAGGGAACCAAGTCTGAGGTGTGCCAAGTACCAAGAACATACTGCAAAGAATGCTAACCTGTTTATTGACTTCAGCCATGGACAGTTGTAACGCCATCAACATGCAGTCTGCTCCACATACCGTAGTCCTTTCAGAGTTGGAAAATAAAGGCCATTGTCTTCTGAAACACTTGACCAAGTGTAAAATCTTTTGCTGGAAAGTAACCATTGTCCAGACTAGAAGATTGATATAATCAAGAAAAAAACAAATACAACTATGCCAGAGGAATATGCAGGTCTTCACCTCCCTACAAGCTGAGCAAACCCTGTTGTATCTTCTTAAAGACCAAGTTCCCAGAATAAACTCTTCCAACTAAACCAGACTTGCCTCACTGTGACAGAGCAACTATGAAGTTAAGGGGTTAAAAGTGTTTATGCATGTCACGCCTTCATGAAGCCCTTACTTTCCTTGTATATTATGCCAGCATAAAGGAATGTTATCACAAATGTGAGTCTTTGTCTTCAAAAGCAGCCTCAGAGTGTCTTCAGTACTTTCTGCATTCACTGTACATACAGATGAGTGCCTATAAGGATGTTTTAAACCTGGAAAAAAAGATATTTAATATTTCTAAGAGTTACTAACACAGACGATTCTGAACACTTTTGTTACCAATATAGTCTTTTCCATTTTTTTCAAATTTTGGGGCGGGGGGGAGTGGGGGGGTGTTTAAACTCTTCTCTAGCAATAATTGGACTACCTCATGCTTTGGTCTCTCTCACCTCCTTACATTTGTCAAGATGAGGTACATGACAATGTAGCAGAAGTTTGCCTTTCAACTTGTAATTTTCTGAAACAAAGTTTACGAACACTACAGCGACAGTACAGGAGCAACAGCCATCCCATTTATTTCCAGAAGACAGAACTCAACCTTTGACCTTTTCTCATACAGCTGAGGCAGAGCCCAGAGCGCGTTTGTTTTTTGGTTACTGGCACGACTGTAACAAACCGAGGAAGCGTGGCCAAGGGCAGGGAGGACAGGAGGCATCGGGAAACCAGCACGACTGCAACAGCAACTTCTCCAAAACGTTTGAAGGGGACAACCCACTTGACAATGTGAACGTGACACGAGGGTCACAGAGGATGAAACAGGTGGGCTGCAAGTCACCGTGGAGTAGAGTAAAACCTCTCCGAAAGCTTTCCTTTCTCCCCACCCTGCGAGCTTTCCAGGGGGACCATACCCGTCGCTCCCACCGAAACAGCCCGAACAAGCCGGAACCCCGCGGAGCCGCCCCTAGCACCCAGAAGCCGGCATGGGCATTACCATTGCGGCCGAGAGGTCCGGCCGGGCCGCCCCAGGCCCCGCAGCCGTGCCCCGAGCGCGGTGCCGGAGCTCGGCGGTGCCCTCAGCGCGGGGCCGAGCGCTGCCGCTGCCGCTGCCGTGGCGGCGGGGCCGGGCCGGGCCAGGGCGCGGCGGCCGCGTTCAAATCCGCCGCGCGGCCCAATGGGCGCGGGGCCGCTGCCCCGGAAGCAGCCGCGCCGCTGCCGCCGCTCGGGGCGGGCGGACCCTGCTGGGGAACGGCGGGGCTGTGCGGGAACGGGAGCCGGGGACGCGGAGGTGCGTGTGAAGCGGGGTTGGGGCACCCCCAGTCCGGGGGAACTCGGGCAGCCTGGCTGGGGAGCAGCAGCTGGGCCCCGAAGGGAAAAGGAGGGAGTAGGAGGGCAAAGGATGCTCATGGATGGGGGAGGTAAGGCGCATCCACGCGGTCCGTTTGCCCTAATCGTGCTTCCTAAAGAAATGAAGGTAATAATACTCTTGGTGTTTTCAAACTGGTCTGGTGGTCGATAATTCAGGCTGAGAAAGTTGGAGTTGTTCAGCCTGGAGAAGAGGAGTTTGAGTGGAGATCTCATAGCACCTTCCAGCATCTCCAGTGGCGCTGCAGGAAAGCTGGAGAGGGACTTGGTCAGGAACTGTAGTGGTAGGACGAGGAGCAGTGGGTAAAAACTGAGAGAGGAGAAACTCTAGTTACACGTGAGGAAGAAATTCTTTACGGTGAGAATGGTTGGCCTCTGGAACAGGCTGCCCAGGGAGGAGGTGAATGTCCCAATCCTGGCAGTGTTCAAGGCCACATTGCATGAGGCATTGACAGCCTTGTCTAGTGGAAGATATCCCTGCCCATGGCAGCAGGGTTTGGGACAACATCATCCTAAAGTCCATTCCAACCCCTTAACGTTCTATGATTCTATAATGGCTTGTGTTCATGGGAAGCCTTGAAGGAAGAAAAATTTTGATGGAATTAAAACTTGTATTTGGCTTTAGGATCAAAGCTGTGCAAGTTAAATGGCTAAAGTATTTGCAGTAATATCGTGGACTACTGTGTGAATTAATACACAAACACACAACTATGGAGAGCCTCTCTGTGTTTGAGTGATGCCTCTGTCAGACCTGGCTGGCTCCCAAGCAAAACATTCAATCTTGAGTGCTGAGACCTTCCAATAGTTTACACACCAAAATCTGTCAAAGGTCTGAGATTTCAATCTGGTTTTCCACACGATGTGATTTGGTGATTTCCCAAAAAGACATAAACTAACATCAAATCTGTACTGAGACTAAAAGGAATTGGTTCTGAAATCAATTGTGTATCTTGACCTCTTGTGTTCTAGCACAGAAACCTGGTTTTCATGAAAACTGGTTGAATGCACGACAGTATTTTCATTTACAGTTTTGCAGCCTTGGTTAACTCGGTTTTTAGTTAGACTCACACTCTGTAAAGAGGTAGACAAGTAAAGAGAATTCGAAGGTAGCGTCATACTGTTTCTTCTCATTTGGTTGAAAATGCTAAAATGCTGTGTGTTACTCTTCTGGAGTGTGTGCAGTTACTTGGTTTTTTGTATTGGTGGTGGGTTGCCAGGGGTAGCACAAGATCTGCAGTTATTGCTGAAGTCTGTAAGAGGCAGTTTTGAATGTATGTTAGTGTAGTAAATATTTTGATTGACAAAACAAATAGGCTATATCTAATAAGCTTAAGTGCAACTTTTGTGTTCTTGAACATGTTATAAGAAATTTTTATTTGCTCTGCCACAAATACTTTACGTTTTTTATTCATGCAATGAGTCATCTGTGCTTTTTAAAATTTTTGTGTAGGAATGTGGATTTTCATCTTGGAGAAGACATCGGTTCCGTCATACCTTGACTAAGTTCATTGAAAATGAAGCAAGATTCTACTAGAAACACTTCTTACACTGTGGATTGTGAGGATTATGTGCACGTGGTAAAATTCAATCCATTTGACAGTGGAGATTCATGTTCCCTCATTGCTTATGGTGGCAACAATTACGTGGTTGTTGGGAGTTGCAGATTTCAGGTTAGTTGTTTTTGTTAGATGCCCCTGAAACTGACTTTGCCAGCACCTCTACTGCAGGAAGACTCTGGTCACTTTCCTGTTCCTCCTCTCCCTGTGGTAAACAAGGGAGAATTTTACTTGTTTATTACACTAACAAGTCTAGGATACTTGTTTTTCAGTTATATATATATATATATATATATATATATATATATATATATATATATATATATATGTAAAATACAAACTGATATATCTGTCCTTATTTCTTTTTAGGGATGAACTGTAGAAATACTTACCTAATTTTTTTTCTCACAATTGTTTTTACTGGCTCTCCCTCACAGACTGTTGGAAACAGTAACATTTCTTACCTTCAAGTTACTTACAGTGATATTGTGAAAAATTTTTAAATGGAAAATACTGAGTATTGTATATTTTTATACTGGATTAAATGTTTTTCATTAGATGGGGTTTTTTGCCTAGATGCTTGACAATCAATTGGAGTCAATTGCTTGGAATTTCGAAGCTTTTTTCCTTCATCTTGCTTCTTTATTATTCAATATTATTTTTGTAATTCGTCTACTATAATTAATACTGTAGCTGATATTATTATTATTGTTGTTGTTGTTATTCCCCATGGTCTTACTGTTGGAAATTTTCTGAAGAGCACCTGGTGCTAACCACAAAAACATACTGACATTTGTGTTGCTCACTACCTTGTTTCTGGTATAGGCCTTGAAAAGGAAGTAATTAAAATTTTGACAACCACTGACACAAGGTGTTTTTTCTGTAATTTTCATATCCTTCCTTCCCTTCCACATGTGGAGTCAATGAGTATTTCAGAGTAGGAGAGGAAAATGTTATTCTTTCTTCCTGTTGAGAAGCATTGAAAAACTGTGGGTAATTTCATGCATCCTCAGTTGGGTTCTGCATGGCCTCGACATTATGTAGAAGGCATACAGAGAGGGCATACATCTTTATCTTAAAGCAGAATTGTCACATAGAGAAAATTTCGTAAGAATATCCTTTGAGGTGCTTCATTGGATGTTCTGAAAACTTTTAAAAGCTTTTTAGAGGTCAGTTTACTGATAGAGTCCACAATCCCAACTCTTGTTTCATTTTTCCTGCTATCTGGTGTCCTGACCAGTGGTAAGAATAAGCAAGCTTCTGTTTAGGATCAGATGACAGAGGGCACCTTTTTATCTCCTGCTGTTTGAAGAGCAATGCTCTGGAAGTCACAGCATTTTTCCATGGTGTAAAAACACTTCAGAAAGAAGACATTAAATTACATGTTTGCTTTTGTTCCCGTTGCTTCTTCTCACTGCAGTGTGTGCTAAATTGCCATGCTGTTTTAAGTGGCCTTAGTTGTATCTGCTTGTACAGAGAATGAGCTCAACATCTTCATAGTTCAGTTCTGATTTTTCTGCTCTTTATTGGCCTCTGGCATGAGACTGCAATCAGTCATAATTTACTCATACTTTATTGTATTTCTAAGTATTTAAATATTTCAAATTAATGCTTTCTGTATGTTCCAGGTTTTCACTTTGAAGGTGTTATGATCTGAAAAGATCCCAATATGTGTAATTTTGAATGCCCTTTGATTTTGTAGCAATCTGATTTGTTAGAAGTCACCAAGACCTTGTTCTGAATCAGCTAACTGCAATATTTCTATAGGAGGAGGATGCAGAAGTGGAAGGCATGCAATATAAGACACTAAGAACATTTCACCATGGAATCAGAGTTGATGCCATAGCATGGAGTCCTGAAACTAGACTTGATGCTATACCTCCCCAGATAAGGTACTTAACAATAAAAATCTACAGTGTATCCTTGTCTCTTACCTGTTTTCCCTAAGTCCTTAATATTGGACTGCTCAAAGCTTATGAGTGACATCTAACTCCTTAGAAATCACTGATTAATCTCTGAATTCTTCAGTAGAGTATTTATTCTTATAGTCTTTTTTTTTTTGTTCATTTGCTTGGTTTTTGTCCTCCTTGTTGTGCCCCTTGACCCTCTCCCTACTGAACAAGCTGTAAATAATATCTTTTTCATTATTTTTATGGACCCCAGACATTGTTTCTTTCTTTGTACATTTTCGAGGAACCATTTCTTTTAAGAGCTTTAGTAAATGTGAGATCATTTGAATGGCCCCCTTTTTAAAGCTATTTGCATATGTGCTGTGTTTCAATGTAGGTTAGATACTATTTATGAGAGCCTTTGAGGTGTAAATCTAGAAAATCTAGAAAGACAGTTAGCTATTAAGTGTAAATTTCTGAATTAAAATGTACTCAGTAGTTTGATTCTTCAGAGTTACCATAGTTGCTTACTGCTCAATTTTCATACAGTCTTTTAGGTTAAAATATGTTAAATAGAAATTGGTTTCTGAATTTTATATTTCAGTATTTTAAAACACTTATAACAAGGGTTGTTTTTTGTGCCTTACCACTTAACTTCCAAGAAAACTTTCAGCAGCACTTATGAGAGATATTTCAGGTAATTGGTAATTAATCCAGATTTAGCTTTGTAAAAACATCTGAATAAATATTCTTGGCACTTGTTGCACACTATTTTACAGATAACCTCCAGTTATAATTCTGCTTGTGGCCAAAGCAGAAAAGTTAAGATAGATGGTTTTGGGTTTTCTTCAAAATCTGGCTTTTTCTTTGCATTTTTAAGATGAAGGAAAACTGATTAAAAGGCAACTATTGCAATGTTGATTGACTGACAAGCCTTTTTTTGTCTGTTGAGTGTAGGTTTTGTACTGCAGCTTCTGATAGGAAGTTAAGGCTGTTTACTTCAGACCTGCAGGACAAGAATGAATTTAAGGTAAGGGCAGCTAATGTGATTTTTAAAAGATTATTTAGTTTTTAGTGAAGTCTAATCTTTAACTATCCTTCTGCTCCACTTGTGGCAGATCTTAGGTCCATCATCTCTAGGGATAATAACTGTGTTGTGAATACCTTTCTGTCTTTAAAGTGGGAATAACTGTAATTATCACCTATATGATCTTCTGATTGTCTTCAAAATTCGTCCCAGTCCAGGTACTACTGTTCATTAGATGTTTGTGCTATCCAGTGTAAAGATTTTTGGTGAGGTCTTAGCTGACAATAAGCAAAGCTAATTAATAAAAAAAAAAAAAATAATTGGGAGAGTGTATTCCTTGGCTTTTACTGCTTTAGAACAGGATATTGCTTTTTTTGACGAGAGTGGCTTATTGGGTATAAAGGAGAAAAAATAGACTTTTATTTTTAGTGTATTAATTTATATTAGTAAGACAATGAGATTTGTCATACAGAAATTAAGTGAATTGTGGATGTCAGTTATGTGGCCATACTGATAATAGAATGAGTAAAGGTAGGGTATAAGAAGTAAAGAGGGATGCTACTAAATGTCTTGAAAGAAAATGCTTTTTCTGTTGCTTCCTATATGCACATACTTTTAATTCCCTTCTTTTAGTGTTGGTCATACATGATTTTGCCATTGAGCAGTGGGATAACTGGCATAGTCAGCTTGGTGGGATTTCTGACAAATTAGTTCTTAAAGTTCTTTATGCTGTCCTTGTGAATTGATATCTGTCATTCCATATTAAAGTTATCTATTTGTGTAATATCTACAGTTTTGTGAATTTCAGACTAGAAGCTTTAATGTTAAGCTGTGAATGAAATCTTTTAACTTAGCAGAATGTAAAGTGTCTTTAATATTAGCTAATGGATTGATAATTAGTTGAAATAATGAAGCAATGACTCTAGTGAGCTAAATTCAACATCAAAGTTCTAGCTTTTTAATTTATTTTGGATTACTAAGGCCACAAGAAATAGAGTGGTCAGAAGGAGGAAGGAAGTGTTTATCCCTCTGTACTTGACAGCTTGAATCCCCTCTTCAGTTTTGGGCCACTCAGGACAAGGAAAACATTGAGGTGCTGGAGAATGTCCAGAGAAGGCAGTGGAGCTGGTGAAGGGTAGGGAGCAAAAGTCCTATGAGGGAAAGTTCAGCTGAGGGAACTGGGCTTGTTCATCCTGGAGAAAAGAAAGCTTGGGAGGGAACTTAAAACCTCTACAACCACCTGAAAGGAGGCTGTAGCCAGGTGGGGGTGAGCCAAGTCTGCCAGCCAGCAAGTGATAGGACAAGAGCAAATGGCCCCAAGTCATACCAGAGGAGGTTCAGATTGGATATTATGAAAAAATCCTTCTGTAAAAGGGTGATCTAGCGTTGGAACAGGCTGCCCAGGGAAGCAGTGTGATCTCTGTGTTCACCTTATAGATGTGGTGCTTAGGGATGGACCTGGCAGTGTTGAATTTGTGTTTGGACTCAGTGATCTCAGAGGTCTTTTCCAACCTTAATGATTCTATGATTGTTTAGTGCATATGCAATACAAATGAGAAGTGTTGGATTGAATTTAACAGTAAAGCTATTAGCTTTGTTTATGCCAGCTCCACCACTGAAATTAGCTGTCCAAGAACTTCATTAAGGATGGGCTCCTGCTGAGGAAAAAGTAAAAATACATACTATTTTATATGGGTCAGGCTTGGTCTGATGTTAAAAATAATCAGAAAACAGCTAAGAATACATATTTTTTACCTACTGGTGAGGAACGCATTAACAAAAAGAAAGAATGTGGACTACTGTGTTTGTGTCAGTAAAAGTTGTCTTTGAGACTGTCTTCTGGGTTTTTTTTTTAATATAAAGTGTGGAAAACCCTTCCTGGCAATCAATTAATTTCTTATATCTGGACAATTATTGTACTCTAGATTTATTGTCAAGAAAAGTAACACCTAACTGTGATTTAAAGCACATGCAAAATCCCAGATGTTCACAAATTCTGGGTCAGCTACGCTGATCTGGCTTTCAGTAACGTTTGATACAGTGGGTTCTTCTTAACAGTTAACTGATACCTCAGAAAACCTATTTCATAAACCTGAGGTTGAACTCATGATGAACATGTGGAAAATTTTGATCTATTATACAGTGCAAACTCGACACATGGGATCTTCAGGAGAGGTCCAGACTATGGAAACAAATCTGAAGGAAGTATGTGACTACGTTCAGAATGTAATCTCTGAACATTTTGTCTCCTATAGTAAACAATTAGTACGTGTTGCTTCTGGAGGGATAGACAGAGAAACCTTACTCTGTTTTCCCCGTGGAAAAACTGTCTTGATGTAATTATCAACAAGGAACTTGAAGCACACTTGAGTTTTCCATTACTATGTCGACACGACTAATCCAAAATTTATGGGTTGGATCAAGCCCAGAACAAAAAAACAAAAGGTAAAATATGACTGATGGATCTTCGTGAAACCTTTTTCTTCTTTTGAGGTTTTCATTTGGAAATGAATTATGGCTTCCTTGTCCTGTTTCAAATTTTGCTTAATAAAAAGCATATTTCATCAGAACTGCAGAAGTAAAATGAGGCAGGATATTTGAATTCAGAATGCTGAAAATTGTCAAAAGACTTGGCATTCTGTCTAAATAGTTTAGCATCATCTTAGGGCCTATTAGTTCTAGTATAATCCATTAGGCTTTAATAAAATAATGGAAAAAAGTATTGGAAAAAAATAAGTTGGCTGCTGAAAATGTTTCTGTATTGAACTGATGAGGCATTCTTAAAACTTTTAGAGAGGAGGATTTAGTTATTGTGCATGCTTGAGATTTTCTTTTTTTTTAGTCTGTTCTGCATTTGTTCCTCAGAATAGCTACACTTAAAGGTGATGTGTTTTTCTTTGAGAAAAGTGTGGAACTTGTTTTCATTCGACCTTGTTTTCCTCTGCAATCTCTCAGTCTCATGCTGTTATCGAGAGGATATTTTTGTCTCATTTTTATGATACCTTGCTGGGCAAAACAAAAGCAGCTGTGCCTTGAGACTTAATCAGTGAGACTGAATAGAAGAGGGTGGAACAGTAACAGATACATCTACACATGGAAATTTGCCTGGCTTAAAATTTTGTGAGACTTCTTTCAAAAACACCATAGGTGTATTTAATGAGAGATTCAGAGATCAGAGTGACTTACCAGTAATCAGAGTTCTTTCATGTAGGTAGATCATGCATTCATTGCCTGGTCATTCTCCTCTTCCTTTCTGAGATTTACTCTCTTCTACCTTCTAAACGCAGAGGTTGAAAAAATTATAAAAAACTCTAGTGTGATTCACAGATCTGTCAAGCAAAAGCATCAAACTGACCTCTGTGCTTACTACAAGGAGTAGTGGGAGGCATCTTTTCACCTGCAGTATGAATCTACACATGAATTAGATACTTTAAAGAAATCCAGTTACTGATAAAAACTTTTTAAAGCTTCTATTAAAAGTATAGTTTTATCTTAACACACATCTTTCCATTAGCAGGTCTGTTAAATACATTGGTGGAACAGTCAGCTCTAAGGTAAAAGTATTTCTCTTTTCTGCTTGGCAGACATTTGATGGCCACTCAGATTACATTAATGATCTGGTCTTTGCTCCCAATGAAGGACAAGAAATTGCAAGTGTAAGTGATGATCACACCTGCAGGTATGCATTTTGTTCAAAACACTATTGAAAAACTAGTATTGGACTTTTTCTATCTGTGAATGTTTTATATGTCCACTTAAATAAGCATTTATATTTTTATTTTTAGTGTGCCTTCATGGCCCTCTAACAAGACTAGTCTACTAACAAGATAAGAAATGGACTATTCTCATTAACTTGGGTTGTGGACTGGCTTTTTGTTGTGACTTGTGGATTGTCTTTTTTCAAAGCAATATTTTGAATCAGCTAGATTCAAAATGAAGAAAACTTTTATCTTGGATTTGCACACACTATTTTCCCCCTTTTGGGATAGGAATAAAATGAGAATAGGAGAGAGCAGACATGTACAGCTCAGTGCTGAATTGTACAGACCTTCTCTATGTATTCTGTCTTCAGGTGGGTCAAGTTTAAAGTCAGTGAAAGTCAGTATGTGAACTTGTCCATCTACCCAAATGTATTAGCCTTACCAGGGGGTGGGATGACATTGCCTGAAGACAGCACCATCCTAATACAGTGGTACTGGCAGCTCAAAATACCATGATTACAGCTGCTTCAAACCCAGCTGTTTTGATACTTATTACTGGAAGTAGAAGAGAAGCATGGTTGAATGCTTTGAAACCTGCTGGGTAAAGGTTTTTGATGCAGGAGTTTGTCATTGTCAAAAGGTCACCCATCTTCTAGTAGTGTGCAAGAATCTGTCAAGCTGCTCCTCTTACCCCTCCAGTGCAGTTAGAGAGATCAGGAGGGCTATGCAGGCTTTTCAGGTCATTGCAGTAGGGCAGCAAGAGAGTTGGGAAAGCATTGTCTTTGACTTTCTTTATTCTGATTAGTTGGCAGTTTATCCATGGATGTCTAGTCAGTATTTCCAACAAAATCATTAGGAATGAATAGTAGAAATGTATGACTTAGCTGTATCTTCTTCTGATTTATTTACTATCCTTGATATCTTTGTTAAATCTAAACTTATATTTGGCTTATTCAGTAAAAAACTGTTTGTGGCCTTTTCCTGTTTCTTTTATGAAATGCTCAGCTTTCCTGGGATGAAAGAAAACTGTTTTAAAACCAGTTGTCTAATTGATACTAATTTAAAGGCAAATAAAATGTATGTAATTAGTATATACTAACAAGATTGCAGCTTAGTACCTATAAAAGACATTTTATGCCATAAACCGTAAAGTCTTTGGTTAAAAGCCATGGGAAATAAGTAGAATTTTTTTTGGCTACTTGAGTTCTTCTTTTTCCATTCATGCATGTGGGGCATGAAGAGTTTTTCTATTGAATTTAAAGGTTACACTTTCAAAACTAATGGAAAATGCATTCCTTGGGACTTACCAAAATCATTCTTTACTTACTCTGTAATTTGCTTCAGTAGTAACGTAAGAAGAGGAATAATTCTTCTGCCTGTACTGAATTTCTCTCCTGAAATTGTTCTTAGGATACAAAAATCTGCTAATGCCTGTGGAATAAAATACTAGAACAATTAGTACAAGTCCTGAGTTCCACTTTTCAGTCTCAATAAAGTTTTAAAACAACTTTTTGGTATGTATTGACTATATACAAGCATGGTTAGGTCTTCCCTGGTTTTCACTCAAGAGAAAGTTTATGTTTAAGTTCATCAGTAACCTCTAGGGAAGTGAGATTTTCACTTTTCTTCCACTAAATAGTCTTGCCACAAGCTGGTGCAACTGTGACATCTCAGAGTGGAGTTCAGTCATTTTGGCTGGAGGGCAGACAGTGTAACCTGGACACTGGTTATATCCAACGTTCTCACTTTTAAGTTGCTGCTGTGTTGCTCAGGAATTCTTGTTTCTTGCATGTGGTCTTTATTGGCCTTAATCTCACAACTCAAAACTTTTTTGCAGCTGTGAAGTAGAATTGCTCTAAAAATAATTGCAGTGGTCATCTGTGTTAGGATAGCTTTAAGGAATATTTCATTTAATTCCTTGAAATGGTAAGGCAGTATACACTTCTTTGAACATTTGCATCAAGTGTAGGAATGTGTGCATCCCACTTTGTTAATGACATGTGTGTGTGTGTGTGTGTGTGTGTGTGTGTGTGTGTGTGTGTGTGTGTGCAACTCCCTGTGCACCACTCTTTAAAAAAAAAATAATTACTACTGGCTTTTTCATTATGATTCAGAAACACAGTCTAGGAGTCTGCACAGACTCAGATGTACAAATGATTTTGTTCTGGTACTTAACAAAGCCAAAAAAATTGTGGGAAATGTTTGGAAAACACCACGAGTTCAACTGAAATCCTCCACTATTGGTGGTTAAAGACCTGGTGTTTCTGGAATTACTTAAGGCCAAATACCATCCTATCAAAACCCACTAATCTCATATCCATGATAAAAATGAACTTGACTGTCAAAAGGTTAATTCAATCTGATTGGTAATCACCTCATACTCCCTCCTCAGGTGGAACTGAAAGGTCTGACAGTGTTAGACCCTTAGAAATACTAGCATTGCAATTTCTTCTGGTCATCAAGTGCTGGAATGGCTTGTATTTTGAAAAGCTGCAAAAAACTCATCCATCCCTTTCTCTCCCTCACTCTCTCTTTTTCTTTTAACCATTTCTTAAACTACATCCTCTTCCTCTCTTTGTGAGTGCAAAAGAATGTATAGTTGTATTATCTTCCACATTACCTGTGGCTGTACCTGCTTTTTGATTCCTTTCTGAGTTCTGTTCATTTCCTTAAACCATGGCTGACATCACTTCATAGAGAACTTGGTGAATTCATCAGTCACTCTGAAGTTCAGCCTTCTCTGTTACATGTAGAATAAATGCCAGATCATGAGAGGATTAGTTTTGTTCTCTAACCAGGGATTAGGGGGCAAGGTTTGATGTCACTGAAAGCTAAATTAACTATCGTTTTAGAATGCTTTGTAGTGTTTCATCTGGTTTTAAGGGGGTTTATCTGTAGCATATTTTTTATGTGGTACTCTGATGCCCTAGGTATTTTGTGTAGATTTTTCTCTAAACAATATGAAGGAAAGGTAATGGTAACTCCTGGGTTTTTGCTTTTTGGGGCTTTTTTTGTTCTTGTTTTTTTTTAATGTATTGCCAGCACATGTTGCACTTGAATCTTACCTTGATTATTCAATAAATATTTCAGGTTTTGGCTATGTTGAAAAGTGGTCATTATCACTTATTTCTGCCTCCAAACCCATTGTCTATTTGCATCTTCCCATTCCTAGTGCAGTCAAGTATGGATTTCTGTCAAAATTTTTATAAAAGTTGTCATACCAAAATACTTCTTCTTTCTGAGGTATGCTGGTTACATTTTATCAAGCTAGTTCTGCATTATAATTTATGAAAATAAAGAAGTCTTGAGTTGCTTTGAGAGTCCAGTCTTTGAATTGGCACACTTGTATGCATCCCTGTATGTAGTCGTACACAATTCTGTTACATTGTACTGCCACAATGTATTAACCAACTGGTTTTGGACAGTGCAAGAATTAACTGATCTCCTGTCAGCATTAAAAAAAACCAACAAAAAGCTTTCTGGATCAAATGTTTGGAACGTTATTTCAGTGTTATCTTAATAAAATTTTCATTAGGAAGTCTTCAATATATGAGGATGATGGAGTAATTTGTGACACATTATGGCTTATGTTAAGAGTAGCACAGCCCTAGAATGCAGTCTAGCCTGTAAATTGTTTTTAAATAGAAATAATTGCATTAGATTTGTTTAGAAGTTTTATATTTTAGAAAGCCATCAGCAGAATTGGTAGTTGATTTTCTCTGTAGCAGTCATACCACAGAAGCATTTAGTATTATATCCACCCTGGGAACAATAAGCTGATAGCTCTTAACAGCCATTTTTTGCTCTGATAGAAAGGACAGAACTGAAGTGTCACTCTTTTTTTCAAAAAGGCTGCGTGGTCTCTGGTTTTGCATTAGATAACTTTAAAGGAATTTCAGTAGTAGTAGTAGAAATGTGTATTTCTTGGACTTAGTTCTAAGTATGCATGGCCTGAGAAGTGTATTAGTGAAGTGGAGATACTGCATGTCCTGCCTCTACCAACACTGCCGGGTATAATTGCAGCCCACAGTCAGCAGTGAGAAATGTATCAATCTATTGATTGCATATCCAAGTAGATATTACAAGAAGCTAGAGATAACATGTTTTTTAATGCCAAGATCTGAAATACTCTAATCACTAATTCTTTAGGAGCAGTGACATTTCCTTCGATCACCAAAAGAAAATGGTGAACGTGGGTCAGCTTTCTGAAGGAATATCTGTACATTTCTTCTGTGAACAGACTTGATAAAAACTTAAATATTACACCTTTCTCTTGTTCTGACCAGACAGAGGAATCTCTACAGTTCCACTTCAGCCTTTCATGTCCTGCCTAGTACCCTCCAGATGTGTGACAGCCAAATCCATATGGAGTTGTCAGAAGACCTTAGAGAAAGCCAGTCTTGGTTGTATCCTCTGCAGTATTTTCTAATCTCTGCACTTTCATGTTCCTTTTCTGAGATCTTCTCACTCCTTGTGCTCAGTGAGGAACAAGTTCACCTTTGTGTGATCACAGGAACAGGAACCTTGCCCATGACCGTAGTGCTCTAGGCTTTTCAAGAGTGATAGGATTTTACTCGTGCATGGAATATGTCTGATGGAGATATAAAGAAATGTATTAAAGTTAGATATTAAAAAAAAAGAAAAAACAACAAAACCATGTTGGACAGGAGTAATCTTTGAGTAATGGATCAAGTATAGTTGATCATGCTTTTTAGTGGGAATCAGATGTCAAGGTTTCTTCTAGCCCCCACCCACTCACTAAAATTGTTAGAAGTCTTTTGTTGGAAGAATTCCCATTTTTACTTCCATCTTCTGGGGATTTGAGAAATGCCTGAAGATTGCAATCTGGTTTAGTTCTTTCACTATTGCAAATTATGATTTTTAGCCAATTAACAGTTGCTTCTGCTATTTGAAATTATTCATAATTCAGAAAGTTAGAAGATAAAATAAGGATCATCTCCATTGCCACAAGTGTTCAGAGTTCTAATGAGGTACTTTGCCAGGTGTAATAAAAGTCCATTCTATGATGATATTGCTGCACATATGCATCCGTATTCATGCATACAAGATATAATATAGTTGGGTCAATGAAATTTGAATATCTTCAAGCTATGAGGTCACTGCAGTTTTTATTTGTTTGTTAGCTACAGGATTTGAATGACAAGAGAAAGGCACTAGTATCTCAAGAATTTTCTTTAACAGCATTTGCAACAATCTGTATTTGAGTTGGTTTAAGTTTTCTGAGTATTGCAGTAAATAATTTCTCAGTTCTTAGTTACTTAAAAACATTATTTTACTGAGAAGATTAGATGTTATTTTTGAGACTATACATTAATCAACTGTGTTTATTCAAACTTTTCTCCAATGAATTTTTTGTGGATTTTGTTTTAAATATCAGGAAAAAATGCCACAAGCTCAGTGACAAGTCTATGCCACGATAGTTGGTTGGAACAGAAGAACTAAGAGAGTGACACATTGCAGGGTTAAAAAAGATAAGGATGTTTGGAGAAAAACATACAGTTGTTTTAGTTTGGTATAAAATCATGGTAGTATTAGTAAAGTTTCAAGAGCTTTGAATGGGAGACAAAAGCCTCAGTCTTTTTGGATTGATTCACGTGATAGGAATGTGAACAAAAATGGGGGGGCAGCATCTGTAGCTGATTTGGTTATGATTACTGAGTAATTTAGGAATTGAAAATCAGTTTGGCTAAATTTTTGGGGTTTGCAAGTTTTTTACTTGGGTTTTTCAC
Organism: Fringilla coelebs; assembly: GCF_963513975.1. Classification (NCBI taxonomy): domain Eukaryota; kingdom Metazoa; phylum Chordata; class Aves; order Passeriformes; family Fringillidae; genus Fringilla; species Fringilla coelebs. The sequence continues at coordinate 63,168,864 of NC_140033.1, read as the reverse complement.
AAAGAAATACTGAAAAGAGTTAATTGAACACATATGTAATTGTATAGACATGATGCATTCACACAAGGATCTATCTTGATATATATTGCCTGGTTTGTGTTTTGGGGGTTTTGGGGTTTTCTTTTCCAAAACTAAAAATACTATCTTTGGTATCAATAAAGAAAATATAAAAGAGGCTTTTAGCCCTTCTCTTCCCTATACTGTTTGTTACTAACAGTCCTGCCATTCTTACAAAGTAAAAAATACAAATTTGGTAACTTTATAAATAACAAAGTTATGGAGGTAAAAAGCATAAATTTCTGTCTCAACACCTAATAACATCACTCACTTCAGGGAAGGAAACATAATGGCATATTCCTTTTGCCAAAATGATTCACCATCTTGTCTTGTATCATAATTTTCTCCCTGCACAGTAAATACACATGGGGAGTGTTGATTTGACTTGGACAAATCTACAAGGCAAAATTTTTGGCAGTAGAAGAAAGTATTGTATGTTTCTAAATTACCTAATCAAGTAGATATTTCATTTTTTAAACACTTGTCAGGTTTTTGTTTTGACTTTTTTTAGTAAGCACACTGATTCTTCAAGATTAGAGACCCTGTGTTTTCTACGGGGAAAACAAATATTTGATCTATTGTGGTTTGGCATAAGAAAACAACATTGTTCATTAACTATATTTACTTTATTCCCATATATTTTGTCTAGACTTATGATGTATTGGTTAAGAGTTTTTTTAAATCTCTTAAATATAAGGCTCTAAGCACCCTGGTGAGATATAAACTGAAAAAGTCTGGAGGAAGTCAGCAAAAATCCTCTAGAATAAACAATAATAGTACGTAGCCACTCATCTAGCTCAAAAGACTGGGCAGAACACTACTTTAAAAATTGGCTGTTTCTCAAGTTTTGCATGTCAGAAGGGAAGGATATATGTGTATGTTTCAGTGTCCAAATGTATATAAATAACATGTAGCCTTGTGGTTCAGACTGATGTTCACAACTGTGATGTCTTTGTCCTACAACTGAGCTATTGATTTTGTAGGAAAAGAGTGAGTTGAGCAGTGGATGTGAGGTAAAATAGTCTCAGTTTTGATTTTGTTGCATTTTAGAAACAAAGTAGCTCCATAGCTTATTACCACTCTTACTGAACACATCCAAAGAAAACTCACCCATAACCTAACCTAGTTTTGGTGTTTCAGCATACACTTCCCTGTCCATCCATATTGACCAAATACTGTTGATTATTTAATTTTTTTATAGTTGCCAGATATGTACTGTAGGTGTTTCCAAAGCAAAAGGTAAAACTGGCACATGCAATTTACCTGATGAAAGCTCTCCGAGACCCTTTCTTGGTTAGGGTTACCTCTGCCATTGATCCTTCTGTTTGCCTTAGCTTCATTTCTGGTTTCTTATATTTCCATCGCTCAATCTTGTCTTACCAGGAAATAGTGGAAACTCTCATATTAGGCAGCCAAAATACTTTAATTAAGAGTCTTGCCCTTTACATGGCAACATGGATGATTAATTTGATTGGTACCTCATTTTAGGTTCCTTGTATCAACTGGGCCAACACTGACTTTCCTGCTTTGTACTGCCTCACTGCTATTTATGGTATAGTACAAAGGCTGTAGTGTTGACTCATGAAAAAATGGGAACATCTCACTGAAATTTAATGTCTAGATAACTTAAAGTGTCAAATCATTTGAATAGTTAAATAGAGGCTCTGCCTCGCTCATCAGTGTTAAAATACATTATCTGCAGCACTGGCCACTTTCAATGACTTCTTCAAATGATACAGCATGAACACTATTTCATTTGGTCACTTCCTCTGTGAACAAATTGAGGCACTGAAAATTATTGTATTTGCAGTCAAATGGCAATAGTTTAGTACTTTACTTTTTTGTCTTTCTTTCTTTTCTCCCCAGGGTCTGGGATTTGGAAGGAAATGAGAAAGCCCATTTTGTTTTACGTTCCTCTGGAATGAGTGTTTGCTGGCATCCTGAGGAGGCTTTTAAGGTTGTGGTTTTCTCCCTCACCACCTTTAAAATAACAGGAGGGGGGGACACACCTAAAGTGCAGCTTTGATGCTGTAGTAACATTAAAGTTTGAGGACCTAGTTTACACTGTAACTGGATATTGGTTGGATCTGCTAATGTGAAGGGACTATGAATGAATTCTCATTGCCATTCTTGTCATTTTACCCTCAGTCCCTTACTCCTCCCATCAGAAATAGTCCTTCTTGATTAGGTACATCAGTTGTTGATAACTATTCTGCTGATTGCTTATTAACTGGCGATTACCAGAGAAGAGCTTGAGTTTTCTCAGTCATGGTAATACAGTTCACCAATAATACAGACCCTTTAAAGAACATGCCAAGCTTTGAAAAGGATCTGTTTGAAGTTAACAAGAGACATTTTTGTTGTTGTTCTTGCTTAAAGTCTATGAAATATGTTCTGAAAAATCAAATCAATAGACTGTGATTTTATACTTATCTCGTTATTCTACTGAGGAGGATTAATCAGCTGGTAAGTACCCAAATATCCAGCTTCGTTAATGGTCTAGTCCCTGCAGTCTTGGATTTATTATTCCTAATGTGCCTATCAATAACTGCCTTAAGCAGCTACAAATGGTTGTTCAGGTTACCACAAAAACACATACTTAAAACAGAGAAAAGCAGTCAAATAAGGTATCAAAATATTTACACAGCAGTAGGGAAGGAGGATCTCTAATCTCATCACACTTACCACCAATATCAATATCCGTCCTTACTATAAAAGGAAACTGTTAACTAGGAAAACTGTTGATTCAGGTGGCATCAGAATTTAATGGGTTAGCTGCTGTTTGCTACTGAGCAACTTTGTTAGCACAACAAAATTAATAGATTTTCCCAAAAATACTGCCATAGTATGCCAGTCTTAGATATTATTAGCGTTAGCATGTCTTTCTTTGAGTATTATCAGAGACAGGCATGGAGTTTTTTTGTTTTTTTGTTGGGTTTTTTTTGGTTTTTTAAAAGCCCATTCCAAACACTCATAAAACTTGCTAGATTTAGTTCTTGCTGAAAAGCTTATTGCAGGTCAAAATGCTTACTGCACCGTGACCTTTAGTTTGCAGGAAAGCATGTTTTGGTGACAGTTCTATTTTTCCAAACAAACTGGTATTACTGGAGTATTTTTTTATGCTTCTTTGCCTTTCTTGATTAATTGTTCATGATTATCTGAAAACCATTTCTCCTCATTAAGAAGAATCTCATGTCATCATCTGGGTATTGGAACAGGTTGCCCAAAGTGTTCAAGACCAGGCTGGATGGAGCCCTGAGCAATCTGGCCTAGTAGAGAGTGTCCCTGCCCATGGCAGAGGATTGGAACTAGAACCCAATCCTTCTATGATTCTATAATTTAATCATGAAGCTCTTTCTACAATACTTAAAAAACAACTGCTTGAGTGTACTGCTGTAATAGAAAAAGTTTAGATAAAATACATTGCAAATTATTATAGGATGAAGTAAGAGATGTTATATAAAATCAGTAAGAGTGGTTCTATAGATTCTACAGCCACACTAATTAATACTTTGCTTAGAATGATAAAATCATTGAGGTTGGAAAAGACCTCTAACATCCTCGAGTCCAACCTTTGATTGAACACCATCCTATCAAATAAACCATTGCACTAAGTGCCATATACAGTCATTTCTTGAATGCCTCCAGGGATGGTGACTCCACCACTTCCTGGGCAGCTCTGTTCCAGTGCTTGATAACCCTTTCTTTTTTACAGCATTGTGTGTCAGCTGGTTCTTTGTGCTCTGAACAGAAGCTGCTGAATGTTAAAATAATAATAATAACTTTTTGCTGTGTGAAAGCACAGTGCTTTGGTGGTTATGAACTGGTGTTTCTAACCATCAAAATTATACACACAGATAGCTATAGACATATAGAAATAAAATAATGTAATCACTATGTATAACAGTGTATCAATAGTGTAAAATGGTTTTTATTTATTGTTTACAGAGTGTCCAAGAGAAAGTTTTCTGGTATGAAGTGAAGAACTGTACTTCATTTAGTATTATTATATTTGTTTGAATGTATTCTAGGTTTTCTGTAGAGTAGGAAAAAATTAATTTCCATTAATGCTAAGTTTACCACATTGTATGAATTTCTTTTAACAGCTGATGGTGGCAGAGAAGAATGGGACAATACGATTCTATGACCTGATTACACACCAGGCCATTCTCTCCCTGGAGTGTGAACAAACACCACTGATGTCAGCAGACTGGTGTTTAAAAAATACTTTTAAAATTGGAGCAGTTGCTGGAAGTGATTGGCTGATCTGGGATATCACTCGCTCCAGGTATTTTTATGCCCATGGCATAGGTGTCTTTATTCTCTTCATGGGGAAATGCAGGTACTACTTGGCTAATAAAGCATGGCTGTCACAGAATCACAAATGGGTCAGGTTGGAAGGGACCACGGTGTGTCAGCTGGTCCGACCTCCCTGCTCAGGCAGGATCATCCTAGAGCACAAGGCACAGGGTTGGGAATATCTTCAGTGAGGGAGACTCCACACCCTCTCTGGGCAACCTGTTCCAGTGCCTGCTCACTTGCAGAGTAAAGTTCTTCCTCATGTTCAGGAACTTCCTGCTCATCAGTTTGTGCCCACTGCCTCTCATCCTATTGCTTGCAGGACGGAGCAGAGCCTGGCTCCATCCCCTTGACCCCCCCCTCCAGATACTGATGGACCTTGATGAGGTCCCTTCTCAGTCATCTCTTCTCAAGGCTGAACAGGCACAGCTCCTCCTTGTAAGAGATGCTCCAGCCCCTTACTCATCTTTGTAGGCCCAATGCATAAGCTAAATAAATGAACAATTATCAGGAATTATGATATTGATACAAACCACTCCCTCGTATTCTTTGTTTCATCTTTATCAATATTTTATGTTAAAAATGTAACATTGTCTTTGTCCATTTGAGATAGCATCTCACTACTGTTTGCCTCTCACTCTTATGTGTTTGTTAAAATTTCATTCCAAGTCATAAGCAGATACCTATTGATCCTTAATGAACTGGACAACTACTTCAGTTTTCCTACTCCAAATTGAGATTAAAGCTGCAGGAATCCTCTGGTTTTCCCTCAGCTGCTTCACAGAGAGTAGACAATGTGTCCCCTTCACTGCAATTTTAGTACTTATAGTATGAGCTATAGTTATTTGCAGAACAGGTTTTTACCCTGAATGTCTCTTTTAGTTATCCACAGGATAAGAGACCTGTCCATGTTGACCGAGCCAGATTATTCAGGTATAAATGTTGTCTTGATTTTATGGGGTTTATCTGTTTTAGTCTATATCTATACAAACAGTTGTGAGTTTAGTAACCTGCTTGTATCTCGCTTAAGTAATTTTTAGGAGGACTGGGTATATAAACTTTGTGAAATTTGTCAATGACCCACATTTAGTATATATGAGTAGCATTCATGTGATAGTTTTTTTTTTTGTTTTACAGCACTGTGCTTATGGGGCTGTGGGTAGGGAATCATTTACAAGCTAATTCACTAAATCTGTTTCTCTGCTGTTACAATACATGACATCTTCACAGTTAGTCCCAAGGGAGAGAACTCCACTTTGCACTTCTGCTGCTATAACAGGGGCATTTGGAAAGAACATTCATTTTATTCATGGATGGATTCATTTTATTCATAGGTGGTCCCGAGTGAATGAAAATCTGTTTGCAACTACTGGATATCCAGGAAAGACAACTACTCAATTGCTGGTTCATCATTTAGGACACCCCCAAGTAAATTTTTGACTGCAGTTGCATCTGTTTTCCTCAGATCAGACTCGTGTTACTTAAAAGCTACAATTAAAAACTAGCCCAAACCATTCAGAAGTGCTGCTTGGTATACCCATTTTATTTTATTTTGGTTTGTGGCATTCATGCTAAGGAAAAAAAAAATTGGTGCATCCTTAAAACTGCTATTTTAGGAGCTGCTCGATCTATATGCTGGTTTGCTGCTCGATCTATAGCTTGGTTTGCCATATCAGTTCTGAGGGGAAGAAAAACACCTTTAACCTGATGTTTAATTAATCTGGCAACATTTCTAGTTCTTAGGAGGCTAAAACCACCTAGTGGTATATTTTTATGGTTTTAACTAATTACATTTTAAATTATTAATGAAAATGCAAAGCATAGGAAATATTTTGGTTTTGCTGGAGTCAGTATATACTTGCAATGCTTACAATAAAAATATTACCTCCAAACATACTAGTTATGAATTCACTGAAATAACAGAAGTAATTTCATTTTAAAAGGTTTCTAAGTTTGATATCATGCCTTTATAATAATGGTGTTTAAGCTAATGTAAAGAGTTGAAACTATTTGTTATTATGGAATATTTTGCTGCATTTTACTTAAATCTAGTAAGCAGCTACTGGAACTATGCAGCAGAGAATCACATTTTTTAGTAGAATTTCTGTTGTATTTTAACTATATTTGTTTTAAGGAGTATTTAATCTGTGGTGTTTATTTGTCTATGCAACTTGGTATCTGCAGTTTAGAAATCATTTATAAGGGAAGTTGTATTGATATTTTTCTCCCTCTCTCTTTGTTTTTTACAGCCCATTCTTACTGGAACTGCAGCTGTAGGATCTGGCTTGACATGGCACAGAACTCTTCCATTATGTGCAGTTGGAGGAGACCATAAAATTTTCTTCTGGGTTACTGAAATGTAAAATAAGCATTTGCCTTCAATATGAAGCTTGACAGCATAATGCCTTTTTTCTAGTAAAATGAAGAAATTTACTCTTTGTGATGGTTTTCACTTGGACAACAGAAGAAAGAAGCAAGCAAGATATAAATCACTTGTGTTTGATTTTTAGCTTGCAAGTACAAGAGCTTTTTGAAAAATTGTTTATCATACATTTTGGTTATTTCTATTAGAATAAAATGTACTTTTTAAACATGGTATCTGGTGTGAAATTAATTTATTGGGGGAGTTTTTAAAGAGATTTTGTGTCCCAGCATGTCAGTCTGATAATCTCACTCAGTTAACAGAGCTCAAATACCTGATACTGTGCAGAGTAACCTACAGAAAGAACACCTCTCCGTATTAGCTTTGCCAACCACGACTATCTTATAAGGAAAAAAAAAAGCAGTAATGTACTGTGGTTATGGATGTTTTTGAATAAACTAGTTAGCACTACCAGTGAAGAAGCTAATGGTGAAATCAGAATGATAATTTGAACCAGATTTATTTCTCTAAAGACAACAGAGGGATTTACTTTAGGCCTGTCAAACAGCACAGTGAGGGTTTTTTTTTTCTGCTTACAGCCTTTTACTTCCAGTATTTACAAGAAAATCAAAGGCATTCTGCTTTCTAGAAACCTATTTTTCCTACCATTCCCATACAAGACCAGAGCAGAAGTAAAAGAAGACAGAGATAACTCCTGTCTTAAGTAGCTGTTTTGCATACTTTTGCAAGTGAAGGGATGTCAGGATGTTTCACTAGTGTTACAGCTCCTTACAGCATTGTAGCCCTCATTATTAGCTGTAGTTAGATTTTAAAATATTCGATTGTTTGTTCCTATTTATGTCGGACACAAACCAGTTCAGAAGTGGGACATCAATAAGTGAAATTACAGTCACCTTTTGAAACTCAAGACCATATTCTATTTCTCATAATCCTTTATCCTTGAGAACTTTTGCTTTCCAGCTGGCACCAAAATTTACCTAAAACAAATATGAAGTTTCTTATAAGTTCCAGTGGACTGGTGTGTGCCTAAACTGTAAAATAAGCAGATGTTTCAAGGTAACTAGTGCTCTGTTTATCTTGTATCCATTGTCTAACCAGAGATAGCAGCCTTAGGGGGAGGTTTCATTCACTTGTAGCTAAAAATCTTTGTGACTCTGGGAGGAAGGATTGGCCTGAGGCACTGTTATCCTTTTTGTGTGTAGTGGAACTGAAACAGACATGGGTTTTCTGTCCTCAGAGCAAACTTCACAAAGCTCCTGCCTATGCAGAATATATCCACTATACTCAGGACCCATGCAGACAAGGCCAGTATGCACCAGGCATGTGCAGGTGCACTCTTGAGTGAGACTTTTTTGGTTTAGAATTGCTTAAGCCCAAAGAGGGCAAAGAACAGAAATTCTTTTGTTCTGTAGTTAATTCAGAAACCAGGATGTTTGCTTTTCATACTTTGTTTTTAAGGACTACTTAAAACTGTTTACCCAGGAATGATCTTGCCAAGTTCAAGGCTCTTCATTTTATACTGGAAAGAAGTAATATGGATATTTAAATAAATAAGTAAGAGAGCAGCTAATGTTTTTAGCATGTTCTCCATGCTCTTTTGTACAGAACAAAATAATTAGTTAATCCTCTCATGTTGCCTCAGCACAGTACTTGGAAAACTGAAACTTGACAAACCATTTTCAGAGAACTGCAAAACATTTATCATTTAGTTTCCATTTTCTTTCTTTTTTTTAAGAAACCTACATAATACCTAACATTGTATTTCTCACAGTCTATTTAACTGTGAAGGGTTGATAATTCTCTGAACTGTTTGCAAGAATTGTACAAGTTCTGGCACACTTAGATTATTGAGACTGGAGGGGTCATTGCTTAAATTCAGCATAGAGAAAAATCATTGAGGCAATATCAGTTTTATACAGAAAATTTTACTAGAATACCCTTTGCAAGCATGGATTTAGAAGACTCCATGGTAAATCAAGCAAATGTTAATCCACACTGATCTTTTCAGCTGTTCATTGGACCACCTTATTAAAAACAACTATTGCCCCTTGTGGAGGATCAGGTGACACCATGTCTGGAAATTTTTTTGGATCAGCTTTTTGTTTCTGTTTAACTTGTCTCTCAGATGTAGAGCTATTTGAGTTCTGGGCTGATTCTAACCTGAATGTGGTGTCCTGGGACCTGTAACAATATATAAGCACACAAGATGCATATGAACATTGTAAGCTTCAGTAGCCCTTGCCAGTTTTTCTCAGCTTGTACAGTTTTGTTTTGCAGATGACCTGAGTCTCTGATTCTGTGCAATATATGGAGCAGATCAGTTTCAATGCTTTGAAAACCATGTTCTTGCCTTTACTTTTCCGTGTACCCTAATCACAAGTCAGGTTTTTTTTACCAGTGATAAAGATGGAGCTCTGATCAGTTTTCTGTACACACAGCTTTTCCACTCCAAGCTGGCCTCAGCATCTGGAAAGCTGACATCTTCAAAATACTAATGTTCAACCAAACTTCATTTTGGTAACTCTTAAACACTCTTTAATCTCTTTTCCTTCACTGGAAGGTGGAGCTACAGAACAGGGCCTTTAAATGACAGGATATATATGTACGCATGCATGGGGTATAAACTGCCAGCAGCTACAAACTGTACAGTACTTATTCCTCAGTCTGACATTTATCATCCAGCATGGGTGCTGGTAAATAATACATTTTCAAATCGTACACACTATAAATCTGGATGTTATCACTCAATTATTTTTTATACATCTTCTCTTTGGAAGTTCAGGCACTTATATTTACAGCTGAACAAGTTAGTTCAATTTAAACTTTTTTAAGAGGTTTTGCAAAATTTGGATCATTTCCTCCTTTCTGTTTTTCACTTTTCATACCCTGCATTTCCTAACTCCAGCTGGGAGGAAAAAGTGCTGTGTTGCACTTTTCTATGCAGTATTTTTGGGCAAATTAAAAGCAGGAAGTACCAGAAAGTTCATAAAATAGCATATTCTTGTGAGATTTCTTATCCAGCTTTACAGACCAAGACTTTCAGATAAGATCTGGCTATGCATTTACATTAATTTTCAGTGCCATTGCCTGGAAAAAATGTATTATAGACACTTAGTGATAAATGAGATTCATTCTTCTTGCATATAATTTAGTTGGAATTTTAAGGTAATTATAAGCAAATAACTCAAAGTAGTGGCAAAATAAGTTAAATAAACAGCTCTGTTGCCCAACACAAATTTGCACAACTCCTGTAAGCTAGGGATTGAAAGCTAAACCCACTGAATTTTGTAGGTTAGTCTGCTGCTCATCCTTTGGGAGAGGTGAGAATTTGAGCCAACAACACGTCAGTGCTCCAAAGCAGGGTATGAATCAGAAGATGTTCAATAATTCAATTAGCATGGACAAAAAAACCTTGCTATACTATCTTAGTAAGACAGTAATAGTGATGTGTGTATGACAGCAGGTTAGTAATAAATACATTGTGAAAGTAATAAAGCCAAAAAAGCTGCTTCAGTAAATAATTGAAATGTTATGGCAACTGGAGCAACAGAACTAAGTGCTCTGTGTACAGCTACCATTGATTCTGTATATGGATTTGTAGAATGTTTTGGAAAACTGTGATGATTTGGAAGTAAATGAGAATTTTGGTAAATTTTAAACCAAAATTAGTATAGTACATTTAGGATCTAGTCTTTAAAGTATTGCAGTAATTAGTGCATCTTTATTCATCTCATCACAAGATAAGTTTCCACCTGACAGCCTCAGACTATGACGGTTTCTTAACTGCCCTGAATTTAGGAGGGTTCATTAAATGCAGCAGTATTTAGATGTAACCATGGAGAATTTCCACTAAATATGGAAATTCACTACAGTCTCTTTGGATTTACTGCTGTAAACAAGGACTCCAGATCACCCCAAATTTGTATTTTTTGGAAAAACCCAGAGCCATTCAGTACTCCTTATTTTTACTCCCCCCCATCCAAAGTGTGGCCCTTCCCCACTCAAATTATGCATATGAGCACAGGAATGTGAAATACAAAGCTGAGTTTCATGTCAGGTACATACAGGCAGAGTGTGTATTTGTGATTGTAAAATGTGTGGAAACCGACCATGGGACAGTTCTAAAGACAGATTCTAATAATAACTGAGAAAAATAAAGCATGGAAGAAGGCCTTTGAACCTATCCTTTGTTTGCAATTAACCTTTATAAGCCTTAACTTGATTTAGGAGCATTTGAATTAAAGCTTTAAGGATGTTGCTTTTTGACAGGAACCTTCTGCTTGCAGTTAAGCCTTAAAGAGTTTTGCAATCATAACCTTTTGAAGTATAATTTTAGAATATTGCATGTAGTAAGGATCTTTTGAAACTATAGCTTTAGAATATATAAAAAGGAAACATGCAACTTGAGAAAGAAGATGGACATCAATTCAAGGACTAATAAGTTTGACCAAGGGAAGCTGGACATCACTGTTATGAGACTTATAGTCCTTGCAATCAAAAGGTGGACCCACATCTGGAAACTGGACTTCACCAGATGCAATACTCCTTCCTTCTTTCGGAAACCAGACCACCACCACTTGGGATCCTCCTTTCGGGATGTACATCCTGAGAAAAACTAAATCACAATAGTGTATAGAATTGTGACATAAAAATTGGGAATAGAAACTGCTGATGAGTAAAAATTTGGAATAGAAACTGCTGAGAAAGCTTATGAGTACCCCTATAAATACCTCTAAGCCCCAAATATCGGTGTGCAGTGGGAGGGAAAACTTCCCCCACTGTACCCAGCGCTGTACTGCTCATACTTTACCATAATAATTAATAAATTGATTGCTGCTTGAATATTGGCCTAGCCAAGCTTCTTATTTATATCAGGAACAGTTCCTTCACTGGCTTTTCTCATTATTTCCTTGACGTTTGACCGCAGGGGACGACACTTCCCAAACACCACCATGCAGGGCCCTGTCCTGAGGCCTGCGCAGAGCTGGGTGTCTGTGCGACCCCCACTGGCACGGCCGGGCCCCTCAGCGGCCGCCGCCACTTACATCGCAAAGCGGGTGCCCAAGAAGGCAGCCCAGAAGCTCGGGGCTTATCCCCGGGGTTTATCCCCGGGGTTTATCCCGGGGCACACCCGGCCGTGAGGGCTGCGGCCCGGGACTGCGTTTCCCAGGAGGAAGCGCGGGCAGCGGGCGCGCCCCGCCCCGCGGCGCTCGGGGTTTGTTTCCGGGCCGAGGCTGCGGAGCGCGGCCGAGCTGCGGAGCGGGGCAGCACCCGGCCCGGCCCGGCCCGGCCCGGCCCGCCAGCATGGACGAGGACGGGCTGCCCATCGTGGGCTCCGGCATTGACCTCACCAAGGTACGGGCTGCGCTCTCCCGGCGCTCCGGAGCTGCCGCTCCTCCTCCCCGGCTGCGCTGGCCCTGGTGCTGGGCGAGCCCCGCGTCCCCCCGGCCCCGGCCCGGCCCGGCGGCAGCGGGCGAGGGGCGCTCCCCGTGCGGTGTCGGTGCCGCCCTCGCAGCTGGGAACGAGCGGGCTCTGGTCCTTACCTGTGTCTCCAGCTGTTTTTCTGCAAGTTTTGCAAAAACTTTGTACAAGACTAAGCCGTTTCAAACATCGATCTGGGAGGCAGATCCTGTGGCTCTTGTGTATTAATCCTGTGTATTAATTTCTTTAAATGTTCCAGAAACTTTCTTTTTTAACTTAGTTTTCTCAAAAGAGAGCGTAAAGTCAGGACAGTTCCAGCTGACCCAAGTGATTCTTCCATGCTCTGTGCCACCCTACAGATTTCTGCTAAGGTCGTAAGCACTGCTTGGCAAATTTTGGAACCACAGAATTGAACTTCAGCAGATGCTGTTGTACAGTGCACAGGCTGAAGGCTCGAGATAATAGCAACAAAAGTCTCACAAAAAGTCAGGATGTTTTAAGATGGCCCTAGTGAATTGTATATTGAATGCACAGATGAATCAGCGGCTGAAGAAGACGTAAAGAGCAGAGAGTCACTGTATTCACCAAAAAAGTACAGCAGAATCTTGGCTGCCAATAATATGCCTTGTAAATCTTCCACTTAAATCAATGACAATTTCATAGACTGATTTCCTCTGCAAAGGACTTAAAGCAATTGTTCAAGGTTATTGTGTCTGAGGCACTAAAATTTTATACGTAAACTTTTGCATGCAAACTCCTGAATCCAGTCTTCTGTAATGGTTTAAGTAAAAATCCCAACTCTGTGTTACATTATGACCACCGTTCTTTTTGGCAAACATAAGATTCTGCATTTTAGTCTGAAAAGTAAGTATGTGAGCATTGAAACTGACTTGGAGGATAACTTTTGGTCACTTTAGGGTAGTCTGGACTTGCAAATGAGAACCAGTAGGGCAGCCACTAAATACGTAGATGGCAACATCACTACACTTGAGTTTTGATCGTGGCATTAGTTGTAACTTGAGTATTAGTGTGGCTGGCCAAGTTTGTTTTTCCCTCTGATTTTCAGGAATAGTCACAATTTCATCTAAAGATGTTTTCTTTAAGATAACAGGCCTTCATTTCTTGGGTCTTGTTGCCTTTCTATGTGTCTTGTAAATTCTCAGCTGTCGTGTTAGTAGTTTTTAGTGGGAAAGGATTTGTATGAATGCATATGTGTATTAGAAAATGGTTTGTGTATGTATGCATTCATAGCAAGCACACTTAAGACAGATTTTCAAATAATTTCTTCTAAAAAATGTGCATTTTTAACAGATATTTCAGTCCAAATGTGAAACTTGACATTGATGTGTAACCTAATTTTCTTACCTTTTTTAATGCAGGTTCCTGCTATTCAGCAGAAAAGAACTGTAGCATTTCTAAACCAGTTTGTGGTTCACACAGTGCAGTTTCTCAACCGCTTTTCTACTGTTTGTGAAGAGGTATGTTTATTATTTTCCCAGCTGTCCCTTGATACAATTAAAAGAAATTCAAGAAATGGGAACCATTCATTTAAACATTTTTGATGCAGTAATACTGGTAGCTTAAACCAAAAATGTGGTCTGCTTTCTGTTGAAGGTTTCTCTTTAGTAAGTGCTTAAGACAGAATTTTTCCCCAAGGGATCCCCATGAGCTCCTGATTGTGCCACACTCCGTCCTGTTTTCTTAAACTTTTGCAGTTGGAACGGTCTTTGAACTTTTTGATATAGGGAATTTATTCTCAGCAGTTTCATCTCTGGCTCTTATGTTGTTATGAAAGAAGAATGCCGTGTTCTTGTGGTCCATCAAAACTTACTTTCAGATTTTATCACCTTTAATTTAAAAGAGTCATATGCTAAGCACTGAATGTAAATAGTTTTTATGTTTAAAAAAGGACATTTTTGGCAAGTGATTAGTATAGAACAAGAAGCCTTTAGCTTCAGCTTCCTGGAAAAAGAGAGAAAAATAAAAATATTTAGGATTAGTAAGTTTATGTGATGACTTTAGAGTCAATGGAAATACACCAGACCAAAAAGATTAGAACTGTCCACTGAACAGGACAAGAGTCCTCCTTGTAAAAAGGGTGTTTTCTAATGTGGCTTTGAGAGTAACCTTTTTGTCTTTAGAGGTTTTTTGTACTTTTTCATTAGTTTATTCAACAAAGAATGCTATACAGCTCTATCCAGCTGAGCCAGGGCAGCAGTCAAATCCAATTAGACTAAGCTATGTAATCTGAGAAATTCTGTTATTTGTTGGTGAAGTTTAGAGCCAGACACGTGACAAGTATAAGATTTGGCTATTATATGAATATATGGAGCTTCAGAGGAAAAAAAAGTAATTTTTCCTAGGTTTTTAAACTTCTTGTAACTTGATAGGTGGGACAGTGTGACCACCTGATGATGCTGTTGTCAGTTGTCCAAGAATCAGTTGTCACCTGATATCAGTATTCCCTCTTCCATGGTCCCTGTGGAAATCAGAACACCTATATTTAAAGCCACCTTGAGCACACAGCAGCACTGTGAAGTCTGCCTAATAAAACAGTTATTAGTTAACCAAAATGTGCTGTTACTCAAGAGACTAAATAGTTGCTTTATATACTCCTTGAGAAGTTTTTCGTATTCATGAAGTACAGAAGTGTTTTTAATGTGAAAGGTCGCTGTGTAAGTCAACAGAAGCCAAGAAACTCAAAATCAGGGCTGACACCATCCTTAACTCTAAATTTCTTGGCTCCTGTCTAGTCAAATAGACCCATAAAATTGCATAATTGTCTTTTGTACATCTTTCCTCCCCCTTATCCAGTTAAATGTAGGACACATAGTTCCTTCCAATAGGAACTGACTCCTCTTCTTGAACAAAGGACCATCTGTAAACAAGTCAGTACTCTATCCAAAAAGACTAGCTCCTGTCAGTCTCCTACTTTTTCTAGCATATTGGCAGAACTGCCATTTTCTTAGGGTGTTAAAGTTCTGCTTCAGAGCCAGGCAGAATCTTGCCAAGGTGCCAGAAAGCTGTCAGAATGGTACGTATCTGCCAGCCAGCACTCTAGCCAACTTCACTTGGACAGGTCTGGTGGAGTATGGTAGTGATTAGTTAAAAGACTGGCAGTTCTTATGGAGTAATTTAGAAAAACTTTAGTTGTATTTAAAAAAAAAAGTCAAAATTTGATTGAGGTGCACCTGGAGCATATAAAGTGTCTGGTTAGTTCTGATTCATTGTGGATTTTGACTGTATAGGACTTTGAATCACCTGTTGTATCAATTATCAGATTTTTTCTTTGTATTTGCTCAGTTACATACACACACATCATCTCTTTTCATCTTTCACATTTGGAAAAAGCTTTGAAGAAAGATCTTTCAGTAACTGGGAGAGTACAATGTGTCTACCATTATTCTCCAGTTGTCCAAAGTAATACCCTATTTACTTTGGCTTTCTTTTGTAAATAGTCTGTCTTCATTTCTGTCATTATATGGGAAAACCAACTGCAGATTAAAATTATTTAAAATTGGTACCACTGTAGCTACTGTTTTAAAAAGGGTTGTCATTGCTTCATTCATTTCATAATGTGATAATCTCATTTATGCTGTACTCTGCCTTCAGCAGGGAGAAGCTAAAAAAAGGTTTTTTTTTAAAGTAGCTGCAAACTCTTTTATATGTCCAAGTGCACAGGGGAGTGTTTTCACATCCTGATTGTTTTCTGTTGTAGAAATTGTCAGCACTCTCTCTCCGTATCCAACAAATTGAAACCACGCTCAATATTCTGGATGCAAAGGTTTGTATGGATATAAACTTCATCTTCTAACAGTGACAGCCTTCTAGATTATATGAACTAGCTTCCTTTTTAGAGTATGACTTGAGCAAATAAGTTTTCATAATGATTTGAAGGAGCTAATATAAAATCCTGAGATCAAAAATTCTCTCTTCAACTCTCTTCCCTGGTTAATGCCTTACTACTTGTACTGTGTAACATTTGAATCTGTAGTTGATACAGAAGAAAGGAAGCAACAGTACCTAGTGGAAAATCTGAGTTTGTTAAGCATGTGGAACAGGAAGGAACACTTTTTGCCATACAAACACTAATAAGGAAATTCTTTCCTCCTTTGTAAAACAAAAGTATCTTTGTATGTTACTGGACTGTAAGGACTTCGGCTGATATAAGTAACTAGAGAGAAGCCTTGTAAATCCTTTTGATATTGAAATGTGACCTGAACTGGATCTAAGCTAATGTAAATTAGTTTGATTTATCTTTTTTAGCTGAAATGACAAAAAGATATAATCTGTAGTCTTAGACAGGAAATATAGTATATCATTTACTAGGAAAAAAACCCAACAAGATCCCAAAGTCAACCAATCACCCACTAACAAATTTTAACAAGTTGTACTTCAGTAATGATGGAGGTGATTTCAGTTGGCTTTTCTGGGAGCAAGGGTGGGATATTTTGAAAACATTCATTAAGGTCTTTGTGGGGAAAAAATATTATAGTAATACAAACAGAGCTTACTAACTCTTATTTATTTCAAAATATTTAGGAATGATCTGAATTGATGATTTTTGCAGAATTCTTCATAATCATGTTAAATAGAATTTCCTTCAAATTTTTGATTTATGTGAATATCCATTCACATAATTTCCTTAAAAAAAGTGAAAGATGTAGAAAATTGAAAAATTTGTAACCAGTCTCCCATCTGTTAGGTGATAGAGCTGTTCTTGCCATGATTTCTTTCACTGTAGGGGAAGTAGCAGAGATTGCATGGTGTAGTTGATAAATGCAGTAGCAAAATGCTGGGAAGGTGTGGAAGACTTTCCTGCTCTGCAGCCCTGTGTTAACAGTGAAAGTTTTTATTGTAGAAGGCAGCCGGATAGAAAGATTTTTTTTTTTTTGCCTCAATCAAAATACCAAAACTAGGGGCAGAAAGTTACAATTTTACTAATGTAAAACCTACCTGGATAATAAGTGGTAAGCAGCATGCTGCAGATTTTGTTGTACATGTAGTCAGTCTTATGAAGTGCTCATTGCTTATTTGATGATGTTTTTGCATTCAGTTATCCTCAATTCCTGGCCTGGAAGATGTCAAATTTGAAGAGTCCAGTGCAAATGTGAAGAGTGTTACAAATGGTCCCGTGGCACAGGCTGCTACAGATCAACAGACAGCTGGATCACCTCAGCCTGGAGTAAGTAATGAAGCATAAGTCTTCCTTGAAGGAATAGAGCTCTCCAGGTCAAATTTTTATTGCAGTAGATAGAAGAACCAATTCTATTGGAAGTGAGCAATCAACTATGAAAGTCTAAGACTAGGCTTTTCTCTACTGGCAAGTGATTTAAAACAAAAAAAGCTATACCCTTTATTAACTATGTGACTTAAATAATTAGAACTAACTCAAATCTAATGCTAAATTTCTCCTTGCTTTTATTCAATCACACTAAAATATGAACATGAATTACATCAGGGCCCTGGGAAGGTCATGAATGAAAATAACAGTTCAAATCACATCATTGCAACTCCTTTCTCAGAATGTGAGCTTTTAGCTCAAATTGAAATTTCTAGCATGCTTAATTCTAAACAGTTTATTACATTGAAGGTTTTCTGTATATCATCCTCCACATACAGTAAAGACCAGCTTATTACTAACAATCAGCATTAAAATACTACCTCTGCAACTAAACTCTTGTCATTTTGGGCAATTTAATGTGTGTGGTTGGTTGATTTTTAACCCAGACATTTGAATCCCATGATGACCAAAATTAAGTGAGGCTTTCAGGCCCATTTGTAGATGGAGCTCTTCTCCTGGTTTCCCCTTACAGTTTCTTCTCATGGAATCCTCAATTCTGATCTCTGCTCATTCTCTTATTTGGTGGAAGTTGCTGTGGAAGAGCAGCAGCTGGGGCACTCTGCTGCTTTTACCTGCCTATCAAAGATTGTAACTCTGATTTGCAGGCAGCAGCAGGGGAGACACTGGACAGCATTGCATGTTCCAGCCGTGTTAGAGAATGACTCACCATGAGTTCATTTTCTTTAAAATGTTCCTCCTCTCAGATATGGAAGTATATAAAGTATATTTAAGTATATAAAGTCCATACATTTCCACACTTTCAGGTGGTTAGTTTTGTAGAAAAAATACAGTTTCCTGTGTTCTTTTAAAAGTACTAGAACTTCTTGTCATTTTTCATTTCATTTAAATTAAATACTTCAAAGGAATCTTTGATTTTGTTACATTATCCTTTGAGTAGTGATTTATACTCAAAAGTTTAGTTTAGAAGTTACATGATATGTATGAAACCTTTGTCAGGGAATCAAATACTTTGAGGAAAAAAGGCATTGGACTACTGGGGGAGATTTATAGATATATTTCTTAAAAATATTTTTTATTAAAAGACCATTTACATTTAATACTGTGATATTTATTAAATTCAACTTAACAGGGTTATTAGGGACTTTATTCAGGGCAGGGTTATTATTACTTTTTGTTTTTTTATGTGTTGTTCAATAACTTTAAATTGTATATAAAAGTAGAAAGACACTGGTAACAGTGAACAACAAAAGGGCTGGATTTGTGATTTCATACATCTAGGAAACCTCTAATTTTGTGAGTGTGGATCAGAATAATCTTCATGAGGAAGAGTTGCACTTTACCCTGAAATACCCAGTTTCATTGTTTGGAATCTCTCCATGGCTGTGGTGTGTGCACCTCACCATTAACGGGTTTGTTCTTCACATACAGCAGAACAATACACAAGAAGAAGGGTTACAGAAAATGGAGGTAGTAACAGAAAATGTCACAACTGTGGCCAAGGATCCAAGATATGCCAGATACCTCAAAATGGTACAAGTGGTAAGTCAGTTCTCATGTCATTCTTTGGCTAGCATGTTATTTTTTGGTGGAAGGTACCACACAGCTGTAAGTGAACCTTAAATGTCTGAAAACATATATTGCAACAGTAATCTTTAAGGTAGGATAGCATCATAATATTCTAGCACATCTTCTCTAATAAATGAATTAATGTAATGTATTCTCTCAGACAGCTTCTGGCAAAATCTTTCTACAAAATTCTGCTGCTAGACTTGTGAACTGAAGGTGTGAAATGTGTAAATGCAAAGTGATATTAGCCGGAGGCACAGAAGATGCCACTGAAAGTGGAGTTGTCCTGGCAAACTGGAGTCATTCCCTGCATACAGACTGATTACAGCCTGATTTTACTGTAGGGTACAAAATACAGCTTTGCAAGTATAGTCCAGAACAGGAGTACTTGATATTTCTGTAAGGACCAAAATAGAGATACAAAGATTGCTTCACTGTCTGGTTCCACTCCAGTTTCCTGTTATTCATGATGCAGGTTTTGTTTACGTATTTATCTGTGGTCTGTGCTACAGATAAATAGGAAATAAATTATTGTAATCTCAATATGAACATGTGTGAAATCTAATGAAGGAATGAGAAGGTGAACAGGAGACTGTTTGTGATATTTTTAAGAGGTTGTTTCACATCCACAAACTTGAAAATGAAATTGGAAACAAAGAGTTTATTTCAATTTATTTTCAATTTGTCAGTGGACATTTTCCTCTAAAATACATATATTATAGTTCTGGAAAGTATGACTATGTCATAGTATTAATAAAATGTTGCTTATGTTAAAACTAACTTCATGGTTTCACTCAGTCTTCAAAGAAATTATTACAATTGTCTGCTTCATCCCTTGAATAGTGTTCCAAACCTTATTTTTCATTTTTCACTTGAATCACAAATTGGAACTTAATGGGCAGCTCATTACAAACCTAGTAGCAGAGAGTAGAACACTATGTTACTGTATTGATTTAATGCCAGACTTCAAAGTGGATTTGAAAGTGCTGGATGGTCTAGGATGGTCTAATTACTTTTAATTTTTTTTAACTTTTTTTTTTTTTTTGACTGCTGGAGGAGTGAGATCTCACTTTCCACATTTCTCCAGTGTACTGGCAGTTCCTGGTGACTCCTCTGCCAGTTGTAAACAGTGTGGTAGGAAAGTCAAACTAACATACTACAAATTAATGCGTGTTTTTGTATTTGCCAAACTTGTCTCCTTTTCGGTCAAGTATTTCAGTTAGTGTCATTTATTTGCCCAAATTAAGTTTCTAGCTGAAGATTTGTTTGAACTGATAATTTATTTATTACTCACAATGTTTGTAGTATAAAAGAGCACTATTCTAAACTAAAAGTAGCTCTTCCATGAAATTGTGAAGTGCAATTGAGGATACTGAATTCTTACTTTTTAAAATTTACAACAATATTCCAAGAAATCACACAAAAGCAGTACCATATTTGCAGATTAAAATTTAGGAAGCATGAAAGGTAAAGTAATTGTAATGCCTTAGTTGTATTATGAGCAGATATAGGTGCAATCTTAATTGTTTTCCTTCAGACAAGAAGTCTAAAAGAGCATTTTGATTAAACTTCAGATTAGTTTTGTGAATCTGTGATATATAAGGGTACTGAGAGGATTTTTTTTCTCACAGATTTTAATGCACACAGTGTTGGAATAAAACATACACCAAGCGTGAACATGAAAACAACCCATTCTTAGAAGTCCTATACCAAATTCCCTTTGAATGAAATAAAATATGAATTCTGCCTTGCCTGATTTGACTCAATTCTGTTTTCACCTGGTTTGAATTGATGCATAAACAACTCAGCAGTGACTTCTGAGGTGGGGAAAAGTAACCTAAGAGCAGTGAAGCAGGGGAAAAGCATTAGTACAAGATGGTGTGTAGACACACAATCCCTGGTGTCCAAATCTATACTAGAATAACTGAATTTTTAAACCTTCATGAAGTACTCAAATAAATATTCAAAATATTCACCTGTGTAATGCACATTACTTGTGAAGCGCTGAGATATTCTTTTATTTCAAGGTATTATATTGCAGCTGCTTGAGTGACATTTTTTGACATTATGCCTGATAGATTGCTGCAACTGTGTACCTATGTGTGTGCTGTTCCACAGTGCTCATGCACAAACCTTGATTGTGATTCTTACCTTGGAGCTGTCACTAGAATCACATCTTTCTCTGAAACATTAGTCATGCCTGCCCTTTATTTTAGCGCTATTTTACTTGCTTTTGGAGAAAAGATACTAGTCCTACACCACTTTTCATTTAGAATTTCATAGGCCACCAGTAACTTTGTCCCTTTCAAATCAGAAATTGTATCCTCGTTTGGTTTGGGGTTTTTTCCCATATCCTATATTAGCATGGAGTAATCCAGATGGTATTTCTGATGGTTTCCAGCAGGAGATGGCAAAGCAACAAGTTGCCTTTGAGCAACTATAGTGGAAACATAGGAGCAGTTTGTTGGAATGTATCTCATGAGAGGACGTGGGTCTTGGATATGTGATTCAAGATGAGAGGATGTTGAGGTGTTGATGAATAAAGTAACGTGCAGAAGCTGTGGAAGGACTTGCAGTGAAGGGAAGGAATTTTTTTAACATGTACATATTTGGCTGAAATCTGTCCACAAGTCACAGAAGATTCAAGCCTGACTGAACAAGCAGTTGCGTTCAGAGAATTCACTTTTAAATTGTGCTTCTGTTCTCATGTCCTGTTTGCCTTTTTCTCCATGCTTTTTGCACTTCTCCAGGTTTTTGCACTGCCTTATGAGATCCTTCTGGAGTGGTAGCAGATGCACTTCCTTGGTTTTCTCCTCCCTCTTGGGTATACCTTCAGCATACCCAAGTCCTTCCTAGCACAAGCTCTCTGCTGTCTTTGTGCTGCTTTGTGCTTTCTCCACGTTCTTACCCAGACAGATAACATCAGCTTCATAATTTTGTGTGCACAAATTGCAAGCATATCTATTCAGTCTTGATTCTGTCCCTGCAACTTTTCTCTAGATGTTTTGCCATAAATATAAGATGGATTAAAAGGGCCTTTAATCTCAATCATTTCTTGCTTCTAGGTTTATATTGGTGGGAACTGAGATTAATGTTCCATGCTGTTGTTTGACAAGTGACATGCATAAATTCATATGAAAGTGTGGCTTAAAAGTACCTGTGTTATTTAACTCACCTGTTTGTGTCCCGTAATTTTATATTATCCTTCCTCCTGCTACACAGGGTGTTCCTGTAATGGCAATACGAAACAAAATGATTTCTGAGGGGCTAAATCCAGATCTTCTTGAGTAAGTAATTTGTGACTCTCAGTAGGGCTGCAGTGCAACTGTGTATTTAAAAAACTTGGAAAAACATGTGCTTAGAAAAGGTTGTTCAAGGTGTTCTGAACTATAGCAGTGACAAGCTAGCATCTGGCAATGTGCATTTAGCAATGAGGACTCAAATAAAAGGTCAGTAGCCATTTTCAGTGCCCTGTGTAGACTGTGAGGTTTTTCCCAGATACTTGCTTTCAACACTCCAATAAGAAAATGTCATTTTTGTAGAGTAGTAAGAACAAACTCAGTCTTATCTTGTTGAATGTTTGAGGAACAACATAGTTGTTTCCAGTTTCCCTCAGTAGATGTAGTGTACACCCTCACTTCAAAATTGACAGCATAAATTGAAGTCAGCAGTTCAGAATTTTGGCTGTTGATTGAGTTAATCTGATGTGAAGAATACTATCCTAAGAATAGATAGTAACTTTCAAAACTTCTTGTCTGGCCATAAACATTAATTTCAGACTTACCTTGCAGTTGACGTTTAATTTAGTTCTACTGTATTATTTCACAGAATTTGTTAAAGTATTAACTTTCATTCTTACATTATAGACACCAAAATGTTTGAAGTATTTTTGCATTCTTTTCAGAAACTGTCAGGGTATTAAAAAGTGCATTTTTCATTTCCAATTAAGTTCTTTTACATTTTGTAAAGGCTTATTTTGAAACTAGCTACTTGTTAAATAAAATAAACCTGAAGTATCATAATATGATGAGTCACTTTAGCTCCCAGTTACTTCCTGGTCTAGATAAGCCTGAAGTAGTTATTCCTCTGTTGTTTTCTTTACTGATTAAATGAGAAATAAAAAAAGGGCCTTGTGCAAGTTGGAGATAGCTTTAGCAAATGTGGGTTTTCTATATGTGTGTTAAATGTATTGTATTTTTTGCTGTGCTTTCAAGTCCATACCTTTCTATAAATGCTGCTATTTCTTCATGTTTGGGTGGATTTTTATAGAAGATAAAAAGATAATAGGTTAAAATTTCAAAAGCTATTCTTTAAAAAGTGTCTGCTTTTGGATTGCCTATTTTGCATTGAGACAGAAACGCTATTACTGTGGATTGAGGCTCACAGAATATGTTTGGGTTTAGATCTCAAAATCCATCTTCAAAGATCTGTGCAACAGTAATGCTTATTCAGATTTTCTTTAAAATGTTACTGGTTTGAAAACTGGTTAAAGAAAGCTAATTATTTGGCAGGGTGCATGATGTGGAGCATGTTAAGGTATCAGGGGTGACTTTTCAATTTTCTTGCTTCTCGTGATACTGTAGGCTTCTTCTTTCATGTGTGTCTTGTCATTCACACTGCATTTCTTGGGTCTTCAGCTTCCTTAGGTCTGCTCACTCAGTCCCAGAGAAAATTAGGAAAATGTACACAAGGCTGTGTGCTCAGTCCCTACTGCAGACTCCCCCAGCTTCTTGCCATTGATGAGCATGGGTTATTTGTGGCTGTACGTGTGCTAATCCTAATGATACAATATTGTTTCTACACTCTCCTCTTGGCTTTTCCACCTCTGTTAATGCTCCTTTCTCAACTTTTTACAGCGTTTGGTAACTGCTGTTCTATCAAGCTCCCAATTTACCTGTCTTTTAACTTGTTTCTTATCCTTCCTCTCTTGCCTGTCTTCAGTTCCAGAAGAGTTTGTCCTGCTCTCATGAGTTAAAGGAATTCAGCATCATCTTCTTCTTCTTGATAAATGAGAGGTTTTGCTCTGGTCTCTGCAGATCACGTCTTTGCACAGCTCTTCTGTTTTGTCATTACCACAGCAACAAGGAATAATATTGTGAAGTGGTATTTGCATGAGAAAGCAAATGCTTTCTTCATTTGTTTTAGAGGTGTGCAGGGGGGAGGGAGAAGGCTCTTCTGCAGTCCTTTCACACACTTCTCTCTTAAAAGTTACCTTAGGGATTCCCAACAGAGAACTTATACTAAACAAAACTAATGTTGGAAAAGAAATTCTATACTCCCAAGATAAATAAGAACAGGATGATTAATACAACTGTCAGCTTAGTTTAAAATGCAGTATTTTATCCAAGAGATGTTAACTGTCATACAGGAAGTGAGGTTCTCTGAATGTCATTTTCCCCCAAGTATAATTATGGTTTTATTTTCTACGTCGCTTTCAGCCTTTATCAGGCTCTGTATTCCTTGAATGTCAAATTCATTACATACTTAGGAGGGAGAGTCCATGGAGAGCCAGCATCTTCAGGCAGTAATGTTTGTTAGTCTTTAGATGGCTTGCTTCTTTCACCTTCATTTCCAGTAGATTCCCCAAGCAAACATTTTGCCACAGTGTTAAGATCCATCCTAAATATTCTCTTTAAAACTAAATACGAGAGGTCTGATCATTTGTAGTCAATAAAAATCCCATGGCTGCTCTTGCATGTCAAATTTAACCCAATGTTCTAGCCAAATTCCACTCTGAGTAATTCTTTTTTGCTTCACTAAATTATCCCTGCAGTTTTAGTTGGATACAATATTGTTCATTTCCTGTCTTATTTTTTTCATGTACTATTTACACTGCTCAATGGTGTACAGAATGTTCCTTTCAGCCCAACAACCTCTGAAGATTGAAAAAAAATTGAATTAATCATTATTGCCTGCTTTCAACTCTTTCTACAAGTGTTTGCCACTTCTTAACGATCTGTCATCATTTCTGATGGCATCAAAGGCGTGCCTTCACACTGGTGTCTGCATAGTTTTGCTGTCCAGTGAGTTACAGTTTCTAGTGTTTGCCTTCCAGTTGTAGGTGAAGCAATGCCACAAAGGTGTGAGTTTGTGAACCATAAACAGTTAAAGTGTTAAATGTTGTGGCAATAGAGTGCCTGCAGTTGTCATGCAAGGACAGTGGTGTTACGTGCTGAGCTGCTTGTGCTCTCAGCTGGATTTACAGCACAGAATGTTTTTGTTGCCTGCAGGACCCCAGATGCCCCTGTGCCTGCCTGGGGAGATGATGGCAAAGCAGAAGACAGTTCTGACAGTGAATCTTCATTCAGTGACTGAAGAGACTGATTCCAGCCTTTGGAAGCCTTTGTTAAGTGCTCATGTGTTTGGAGCTTTGGCAGACAGGGGTTTTGCGTGGATCACGTGGATGACATGGTTTGTCTGATGGTGTTTTTAAGAACTGAGATCCCCCACGTTCTGTTCTGGAAAGTTTGAACAGGCAGCATGTTTCAACCTGAACCCTTCCCCCATGAAAATGAATCATGAGATAATTGCAGTTTTTATGCTGCATCATGTCAGATTCATTTCTGGTTCTGCTGAAATTACTCTGTAGGGCTCTAAGAATTTCACACCTCTAAACCTCCATGTCTCTAAAACTGCATTCTGGTCATTGTTAGATTTTCTGTGTAACACGTTTAACCTATGTTGCCTTCTTTCTGCCTCGTAACTTAAAAGTAAATTAACTTTGAAAAATGAAAGTGTTTCATTGATAAACTCTACCTTTTATCCTTTTTGCAGTGACAAGAATTACATATAATCAACTCTCTTATGATGATCAGTGATCACCATATTATGCAAATCAGTGATACTCAGATTTGAGAAGAACTAAAATACAAGTGAAAAATATATTAAAGCCCATTATGAATCTATTTTCAAAGCATATACTGCTATTCAGTGCCACATTAGAGTCTGTATGAAGCTGTTAAAGGAACTCCTACTCTTGAAGGGTTGATTTATCCAGTTCAGGTTGCAGTGTTGTAGAAAGGTACAAACATGGCAAGGTTGGTTTGAAAAGAGCAAGGGACTGGGAGATCATTAATGGAATCTCACTACTTGTGAGATTCTGTTATGTGGGTCAGTTGAAACCATTTTCTGACTTCATTGGCCTTACTCGAAAGAAGCTGTGGCTGAACAGTTTGCTTAGGATGAGAAATCACCTCCAAATTGGTGGCTTTGCTGATAATTGCAGCAGAGAAGCTAAAATTCAGGTTGTATAAGGATAAAACTACCTTGGCACCTCTTGAAGCACTCATTGAGGAACAATATAAATAAATGCCTGATGTGCCCTGAAGATTCCCCTCAGAATTACTTGATGTATTCCGTGACTCAAAAATTATATTTCATTAAAGAATCTTCTTTAATACAGCTTGTTCCACATGAAATCCTTTGCAATCTGTTTGAATTCCCCAGATTGTTGTGATTATACCAGAATGTGGTGTGCCATGCAGTCATTAACTTTTTGGTATTTCACATTCTTGCTGTGACCAAGAGAAGACTAAAACTGAAGCTCTAAGTGTATAGCTTTGTTAGCCTTTATGACTGAGTCAATACCTTCTCTCTTAGTTATTTGTGCCACTTCAGTAGGTTACCTGCTTTTTTTTTTTCCTGTAACTTCAACATGGCTCCCATTTCAGCCTAGCAGACATATTTATGCTCTCCATAACCTGTAAATCAGAATAATGCCTGAATCCCTACAAAAGCATATATGCACTAGAGAATGTTGAGACATGGTATTTCAGTGATGGGTTTTTTACTATTGAACACTTTAAAATGTACTTAATAGGTAACACCTGACAAAACACAAAAAAAATTAACATATTAGCAATAAGTATTTCAAATGTAAATGTGATGTTATTTCAGAATGTATATATTGAAGCATTCATGACTTTTTAAAATCTATATTTGAAAACTCATTTAAGCAGTCTGTAAAATAAAAGGTATACTTTGTAAACCAAAGTTATGTTTTCATTTTATTCCTATATTTTGTTCTAAACAAAACAATGAAAATTTTTCCAAAGTCTCTGCAATTCATGTTTCTCCAGAACTAATTTTGCTGAAGTTGTATCAACCTGCTAGCCTAAGGGGAGAGTTTTGGAAATTGGGGTTTGGAATTAAAGTTAACCCATGGTGGCACTCTGACTACAGGAGAACTGAGTATCCCTGTCTAAGTAGCCACTGTTCTAAGAAGCAAATTTAGGAAGGCTGAAATTAATGTTTTTTATATATTTGATACTTTTCAACTGTCATGGACCTATGCAAGGAAGTAGCGTGATTTAAAGAGTTGAATTGAAACATAGTAATTTTTTCTTTTTCTAAAGAAACAAGCAAGGTTAACAAAAGGCATTAAAGAAGGTATAGCTTCAGTTGTTTAACATCCTGAAGAAACTTTTTATTTCTGTAAAATAATTTTAGTTGGAAAAAAAAACCCCTAACATCAATTGTCTTTTACACCACTGCAGATACACTTTTATGTGGAATGAAAAAGAAAACGTCTGGCCTACAGACACTTGTTAAAATTAGGGATAATTAGTCAGTAATTACATATGTCACAGAATAACAGTTTAATAGGGATTGTGAATTTAGCTGCTTAGGATTTGGATGATCTTTTCAGGGTAGACATTTACTGTGGAGCACTGCAACGTTGGTAAACTTGCAGAAACATTAAGAAAAATCTTGTCACAATTTTCTCTCCCACTTGAGTGGTAACTAAATCTAAATGTCTGAATTGTGAGGAATTGGGGGGAAAAAAGATAAGACCGTCCCTTTTTGCATTCAGTGTCTCAGCAGCCATGGTGCTTCCACTGCCTTTGGAATCTCTGACCGCTTTAGGCTCTTCTGCTCCTAAACACATCCCTTTGCTCTCAAGCCAAATTCAATCTGAGATGTTTCAACTGTTAAGTGTGGGAAGGTTGGTTTGAGGCTGAATTATGTCAGCTGTGCTGGTGCTCCTTGATCTGCAGCAGTTTTCTGGAGATGTGGTGCTAACCCAGAAAGCTGGAAAGTTCTTAACCGCAAGCTAAATACTGTAAGCGGAGAATATTCCAAGGTGCTCGTTATTTGCCATCTGTTTTGGAATGGAAGATGGAGGGAGTATTTCAGCTTGGCAGCACAGTAATCAGATATATGTAATACTTTCAAGGGAAAAAGTCCATTTTTGTGAGACTTTAATTTTTAAAGGCTTCCAACAGCAATGAACTTTTAGAAGATACGGTATACATTAAGAAGTGTCAGTAATACACATCTAATATATCGAATTTTGCATGGACTTGAACTCATCATCTGGGGCAGTATTACAACTTGTAGGCATAAAAACTACTGCAGAGCATTGCTGGAATAGCCACTGAATGCATGTGTTAGTGATAATTATGTACTACTGGTTAACTACATATTCTTTGTTTAAACAAACATTTTTAACCCAGTCATCATATTCCTCATTTTGCAGGTGAATGGGAGTGCAGAATGCATAAATGTCAGTTTCTTAATGGTATTACACTCATTTTAAATGCATGTAGATGCCATTAGACTAGATGCATGTCTGTATTTTAGTAAGTAAAACCTCAAAACCTGTCAAAGGCAAAAACAACATCTGGACACGATAACTTTATAGTGAAGTCCTGGTTTAGCAGTTGTAATCATTAATCTGTTCCCTCTCAAGTCTTCTGTTCAGCTACATTTGAAATGAAAATTGGTGGTTCTTTTTCCAAGCTGAGTCTCTTCCTCTCTCTTGTTTTTCTTTCCAGTGTGTGTTATTTACACCAGTGAGTAAGTGTATAGTTTGACGTTCTGTGAAAAAAAAATATAACAAACTATAGCCTATACTTGGAAAAAGAGAATATCACTAAGATCAGCACTTTGAGCTGTGTGTGATCAGGTCAGTTTTGCTTTCCATACATAGCAAGAAACTTAAATTCATCGTGGGCTCAATCTGTCTGGAGATCCAGTTTTCTCTCTGAAAAGCCAACCAGGGGTAACTGTCTTGCAATGGGTTTGTCTGCAGACGGGACATGTATTTTCTTATTCTTCTGAAAATTTGGCATCCTGCTGTCTGAAATGCCTGCACTGGTGTCCAAAGTGTTACTCTCCCAATGCTTCATGTGATGGTGTCTCCATTCAGGGCACTTTGCAAAGCACAGCCAAACAGGAACTGCCACATTAACTGGGACCTGTGGCTTGCCTAATTGTGCAGTTCTGTCTGTGCTACGAGTCAGTACTGAGTGCCCTAAGGAAAGATGTGAGGACCACCACAGTGTTCCTGCAGTCCCTTTTCCTGCCACCAAGACTTTGCTCCAGCCACGAGCAGAGATTGATGTTCAGTACAAAATTGCAAGTTTGTTGGTGTTTCCAAAAATAATTTCATTAATTTGGGAAGCTGTGGATATTCCTGCCTAGTGTTTGACTCACTAACTTTGGTAATACAATGTTTTTTTAAGGGAGTTCCTTGGGCTTGTTCATTGTCAGGGTAACGAAGCAGAAAATTAAAATAATATTCCTCATGCCATATAAAAAATGAGTGACAAAAACAAGTTTAGCATTGGATATGTCACATTCTGAAGAAACAAGTCTGAATAGTTTGAATTAAAATACACGTCATTGGGTGAGGACAGATGCAGCACAAAGCACTCAGTTTTGTTTGTTTTTTTTTTTTTTTAAAAAAAAAGGTCTGTGTCTTGACCTTAAACTAATGGATTATTTTCTCATTCATTATATTTCCCATTTTCAGGTTAATGGGTGGAAAGGAAAATTCTGAATAAACATTCACTTTGCAGAGAGTTGGTTTTCTTTGCTTCAGATTTCCAAACTGGTGCCCTCTCCCTGAAGGAATGAAATGGTAAATAATAGTATTCTCTGATTTGGGTAGCACACCCTCTGCCTCTCAAGCTCTTGTATATTCTAGAATATGAACTAGAAATCCCTTCTTGGGTTTCATTATGGCCTCGTGCCTTGGTCTGTAGAATCAGAATTTGTAGTAAAGTGCTAACCCAGTCTTTCACTGGAAGGAGCATGGATCTGAGTGCTGAAAATACAAGGCAGTACAAAGGGATCTGAGAGTCAGTTTTTACATTTATATGAATAGTTATTTTTAGAGGTGGTTTCCATCAACTGTTTGGTAAAACTTATCTTTAAAGTCACTTGTAGTGGTGAAGAGTACATGTGAACCAACTTGCTGTGAAGAATTGGATGATGGAAATAAACTTCTAAGGCCTGTTTTAAATAATAGCTCTCCTAAGAACTGTGATGATCCTTTTTGCTTTCAAGCAAATGATCTCTAGTGTTCACTTGACTCCCTGCTCCCAGCAGATTGCATAATCCTGGTGTGATTTCCTATATCACAATCCAGGACCTGGGGAATCCTTCCTCAGTGAGAGCCAAACTGTTCACAATTGATTGTATTGATTTCTCTTTACTACTTCCCAACAACTCTTTGAAAAAGAACAGTTCTGTGTGCTGAGACGATCCTTTGGTCTTCTGGATCCAGTTCACCTATTTTTAAAGTAGATCAGAAGTAGGGAGGGAAATGACCAGAGAAAATGAGTTGTCTTTTTCTCAGCTGTTTCATCATTTGCTTTTCCCTCAGGGGACAGCCAGTATTTTTGTAAAAAATGGATTAGGTGAAAAATGGTTCATAATGCTTTATCATGTGTTTGTTGTGGTTTAGGAAACTGATGTTAGAAGCTTGCCTGCCTGCACAAAAGCATATGGCAAGAAGATAATTTCAAAACAGCTGAATTCAGTTAGAATATCATGGGTGGGAGTTTATTAGTAGTATTTTTGTTACTGTAGCTTCTCCCTGCCTCTTACTTGGCTTTTGTATTTGCTTCCTCTTCTGTTGTAAATGTGAGGCTTTGTTGCTGTTCTTTCAGCCTCCTGGCATCCTTGCTCTTCAGTCATTGTTGAGCTGGCCTATTACCATATTTGTAAGCAAGCTGTCTTTTGAGCTCTTCCATTTTACAGGATAACTCTGTGATGCTTTCTGCATATTTTAATTGTGAAAAGTGTTTGGGTTTATTTACTGTGGAAAAACCATCACTTTATACACAGATGTCCTTAGTTTCCCTCAACTTTCAGAACCTGTTGGCTAGTTTCAGTCACATTTGGGTAGGGACGAGAGGAAGGCATCCCAAAGAGTGGGGTTCTTATGGATTCGATACAAAATAAATAACCAAATAAAAAGGAGAGATGGTGTAACAGCATTTGAACTGAAGCATCCCTAGCCTTCTTATACCTTGAATGGTCCATGCCACAAAGAGGTGTTACCCAGTACCCCATTCATGCTTTTCCCCTGAGACTGGGCCTTTAACCCCCTCTGGTTAGAGCCCTAAACCCAACTATAGGATGGCCACCTAGATTTTCTTTATTCAAACCATGTTACTCAATCAGCAGAACACCACAACACTGATTCATCATCAGTGAGGTGTGACTAGCAGGTAGAACCTGAGGTGCAGTAAACACAGCTTCCTTTTCACCAGGGTCTCCTGTAATGTTTTATGAGCATAAGGCTGTGTGGACTGTAGCCCTGCCGTAGGAAATGCACAGGTGAACTTGCATCTTAGGAACCAAAGCCAGTCAGGCACATGCTCAAGCTTCCTGGGAAGTCAAATTCTGTTCATTTCCCTGAACTTCTTGCTCTTAAGTTACCGGAAAACATTTTGAAATGTGACCAGCTTGGATCAGGACAGATGCCATGCTTTTGTGGTGACTGAAGCCTTGGCAAAGAGGACAGCAACAATAGGACAGTTCTCTTTGGGAATTATTTATATTGTGCTCACAAGTGGACCATGTTGTGCTGATATTGTGTAAGGCAATTCTCAGGAAATCAGGTGGGAGTACAAACTTCCCTTTTGCCATATAAACAGAGTGTGTTGCATAACTGAACTTGTCCTTCTGCTCTTAGGGATGTTTTTTTCCATTTCAGTTATGTGTCTATATCATCACACATAGCAGCCCACCCTGCACTAGCTCCTTTTTCCAGGACCTGTCCCTCCTGGGCATCCATCCCTTCACTCCATCACATGCTGTGACTCTCCACAGGATGTCCCTGGCGTTGCAATGAGCCTCAGCCACCAGCAGCACCGAGCACAGCTACCCGTGGCAGGCCCCAGCTGGCTGCTGCTCCCTGTGTTGCTAATCTCACCTCTCCTGGGGGCTGAATTGCTCAATCTTGCCCAAGTATTTGACACTGGATTCTTTTGTCAGATGCCTTTGCTGGGACAGTGTGATAAGTAATGAATGGACAGGCTGTCAGGAGCAGGCTTTGCCAGATGACACACAATGGGGCTCTGCTGACCCAAAAACTTGCCTTCAGGAGCTGTGAGCCCCACCTTCCCCTGAAAGGGCTTCCTTTCTGAAAAGATGTTATGGTTTGTGTGTGTGTATGTGTGCGTGTTAGCTTTTAGTATGTCTCTGTTGGGCAGTTCACCTCCCATTTCATTCACACACTGGGCACACAGTCCAGCTAGAGCCACAATTAATGTCAAACAGTCAGCTGAGCCATGCCATTTTGGATGCCACACTTTGGCCATTTTCCAGCAGGTATCTTCGCTGTGGGAAGCTCTTATCACACAGAAATCATCTGCCAAGAGGAATGCCCTGTCATACAAGAGAAATTTAGGATCAGCAGTCATTTGCTTATCTGTTCCAGGTTTTGCATCTGTCGGTTGCAAACAGTTGTCACCAGTGCATTTCATGTCATTTCTTCAAGGCACCTCAGCTTAGCTAGAGGATAACAGCATTTCCGATTTTAGATTTACATAGCAAATTCACTTTAGTGGCAGTCTTCACTTAATAGTTTTGCTTGATCTTTTTCTCTCTAGCTTACATAAGCAAACAGAGTGAACTGGGGAGAAAAAAAACATTAATTGATGCTTAATTTCATTATGGACAGAATATTTATAGTCAGATTTTGAAAGTTTTTATTACACGAGCTCTTTCACGTCACAAAGAAAACACATCCACACATGCACATTCCCACATGCACACTCCTAACTTCCCAACATGTTTATATTTTCAATTCCAATTTGTAACACTTCATCTGTTCCTGAGCAGTGCACATTCTTTATTTATGTTCAAGATCCAAGCAAACAAAATTCCTTCAAACATCTTTCTGAATCAGAGAAGAAATGACGGTGAAAGAAAGCAAAACAATAAAATTCTCCCCCATTTATATGAAAATTTTACTGAGGCTTGTTTTGCTACATAGTGTTATAATGAAAACAGATGATATTTGAAACTTGGCTTTGAAGCAGGCCTCCCTTCAGCCTCCACAGGCAACCAGACATTCCCCTTCTGCACATCACTTCCAACAGCTCTTTCGTGCAAAACATTTCCCTGTTTATCCTCCTGACAAATTACAATCGCTGGTCTTAAGTCATCTGTGTACTAAGAAAAATGATGTGTTGTCAACCCCAGACCCCACTCCTCTTTCTAAATCCTTTCTTTCGTAAAGAATGAAATTAAAAGAAGAGGGAATTAATTCGTTGCCCTTCTTTCTTTTCCTTTAAGAAGTTGGGGTGGCTGCAGTGGGCTCAGTTGTGCGGTGGGCAGCGCAGTGAGCAGCAAACACAGTCAGCCTGGGTGCCTTGTCTGATCCAGGCTCAGGGACTGACAAGGTCTCTGGTGTCGAGATGTCTTGGTTTGGAAAGACAGGTGCCTGCTAAAGGAGACAGGAGCCTCCCCTGAAATGGAGAATGCAAACCCTCCCCACCCCTCCGAATTGCTATGAATTTTAAAATAAGGGGCTCCTGGGCAAAAAATATGGGAGCAGGAAATAACAGTTCTTTAACAGGGAAGGGAAAAAATAAAAAGATAAAATAAAACAATGCAATACACTGGAACAACACTGACAGAGTCAGAACTCAACCTGACACCCTGTGGGTCAGGGTGTTGGCAGCAGTCCAGTTGGAAAAGGGGCTGCAGTCCTCCTGGAGTGTCAGGCGTGGTTCTGTTGGAGCAGGGGGGTCCTGTAGGAAAGGGGTGTATTCTTCCTCCACAGATCCGTGGAAGTAGAAGCAGCTGCTGTTCCTCTGGGGACTCCAGTGGAGAAGAGCCGTGCTGGTGTGTCAGAATCTCCAGGTTATATCTGGGTAGGAATGCTTGGCTCCTCCCTCTGGGCGGAGCATCTCACAATGGGATGTTACAGTTCTTATCAGTCATGGGGTGACATTCAATAGCTTCTTATCAGCAGATGTTCCCTGCTGAGGGACCTTGATTATGATCACTCAGGGAGAGAGATAAGGAGAATTGCCCACTTGACACCAGACAGCTGCCATACAAATGGCAATAGAATACATCTTGCCTTGCAATCTGGAACACAAGATGACCCCGAGGAGTTAGAAAGTCTCTTTTTCCCAGCCCTGAGACCAAAGAAGAAGACGGGATTCCTTGGCTCTCGTTCTCAAGGTTGTTTATTTTTTCTTATCTATAACATTCTTTCTCCAACCCGCCAAGGTCTGTTCAGCAGGTTGGTTTGAGGCACACTGACCGCCCTCGGGGCAGTGTTATCTTTTTATACTAAAAAGTATGTGTACTTTATTTACAATAATTTCCCAATACCTATCACCTATGTTAGACAGTTTGTCTCTACCCTAAACCAATCCAGAAGTGTCACCATCACAGCAGAAGATGGAGGACAGAACAAGAAGGAGAAAGAAGTACACGCCCAGATTCCTCCATCTTGCCTCCTGAACCCCCATTCTAAAACCCCCAAAATTCTACTTTTTCTCCTGGTCATACATTCACTATCATTCTATTCAAACCCTTGTGGCTTGTACATCTTCATGCAAAGTTAGTAATTCTTTCCATGGGTTAAAATCTAAGGCACAGGTGTCTTTCACTCTGTGCCAGGGTCTCGAGTCCTCCAGGGCAGTCAGAGGAATGTCCTGGGTTCCAACAAGGGACCAGAGCTTCAGCAGCTCTGCTGACACCAGAAGAGCAAACCCTGCATTTACCTCCCCTAATCTGTGTTCTTTGTAAAATGACTGTGAACTGTTTAGCAAAATGTTTAGCTTGTTTTGATAGCTGGACTAAATTGTAAACAAATGGTAACCGCATGTTATTCACGGCAGAATAATTTTGCTTTTTTTGGTTTTATGACAGCATTCACACAGTATTTTTTGCAACCTTAGTGACCTACATGAGGTTTTTGTCTACAAGGACTGCTCTTTTTTCTTTAAAAACAAAGAATTAACAAAATAGATTATGGCAGGTTTGGTTTTTAACTATAGCAGCTAGTAATTTTTTTTTTAATGGAAACCACCCCCAGTAAACTTTGGTGTTTTCAGAGATCAGAAAATCTCTTGCTGCTGTCCCAAGGGTCTTTAACAATACTCAGTTGAAGTTCATTAAGCCAGGGAGTGATGGCAATACACATTACTATTCTCCATAATTCCTGCCATCACAAACCATTTTCTGGCTTCTCCTCACCTTGCTCTGAAGTGGTTTTTCCTTTGGTTTACAGTGGCTTTTTACTCAAGATTTGGGAAGAAGGGGGTACAGGGTACATTGTGACGAAACCTTCGTAAAATCACTGACACCATCACACTGCAGTTACAGCTTTGGTCTATTTGCCTTAAGGCACACGCCAAGATTAGATGATTCTAGATCAGGAAAGAAGAAATGGGGAAGGCAAAACCACCTAAAAGCTTTCCTCCTCCATTCAAGATTCCCAGAAGAAATCACAGATATATTAGGTCAGCCTTACAAAAATTGTTCTTTAACAAAACACAAGTAAAAAGAAAAAAACAAGACCCAAAGCACTAGGGTGTTCAATATCTGAATTATTTCATGGTGTGTTGGGAAAGCAGTAGCAGAATAATTTTGTGGTTTGCTTGTTGTTTTCAAGACAAGACAGCTTTGTAAAGTTGCATGAGAGGGAACAGAAGCATCTTGGTTAGGATTTGTAAATATAAAACATCCTAGGGCTGCTGTCCCTTTCCTCTTCTCTGGATCACTATTCTCAAGAAGCCACCTGTAATTCTCTTTGTAAATTGTCTGTGCATGTGAAACAAGGAAGGAAGAAATGGGGGGTAAAACCAAAACAACAACAAAAATCACAAAAAAATTGTTGAACAAGACCCAGTATAGTCAGTATTTTTGAAAATGTTTGCTTTTCAAGGAGGGACATCTCCAGTTCTTGGTCCTCTAGTCTATGAGGAGGGAAAGTTAACAGCTGCTTCAACCACTATGAGCTCCATTTTATTCCCAAGATGTCATATTTACAAATTGAATTTATAGTTGACTGCAAATATGAGAAACACCAGTGCTACTATATCTCAGTGTTTCTCTATGGTTTTTGTGTCTTATATGTAGAAGCTTTTTCAGTAAAAGATAAAGAATACAGCATGAGCAAATGCTTCCTTTTCCCCATAGTTAAATGAGTCACTGAAATAAAACAAAGGCTAAAGTTCAGGGATCTGACTTAAGAGTCTCTTTCATTTCTACTACCCCTAATGTTTTGTCTTACAGGCTGTCACATTTTTCATTCCTTCTAAACCCTTTCAGCATGACATTAATTTGCATAAACAGTCCCATGGCAATAGCAGGAAGAATATTTAGGTCTCTAAACCAGAGCTTTTATCCATACTTCCCAAAAGTATGTCAGCTCTGAGCACAGCTGGTCAAGATGCCACTTGAAGTTCCTGCCAGCTCTTACACTCTGGTGGTGAATATGAGCTGGTTGCAGCAGCTTGACTCAATTTTCAATTCTTTTTTTTTCCCAGGAATGACTGGAGCCCCTGGAGTGGAAAGACTGACCTGCTCCTTTTGCTTTCTCCAGCCCTTCTTGATGCCTCAGTGACTTGCCTAGTCCCCTCTTTCTGTGCCTGTCCTCATCCCCTGCATCCATTTCCTGCAAAAGGTCAGAAAAGTATTTATAAAAATTTCAGACCCACTTAAAGCAGATTTTTAGACCTGCCATGTTCTAATTATTGGGATGAAATATTCCAGACCAGTTCCCTGCTTGGGGATGATTTGTTTCTGAAACTTCTGATTCAAAAAGTTAGGGGGCAAAAAAAGAATCAATTTTTTCCCTGTATTTTTAAAATACTAATTTTTGAAAGTTTTGATGTTCTCACATTTAGATCACAGGAAAAGCCTTTTCCAGGCAGCACCAAGGGCAGGTTCTCTTCCCCTGAGGGAGGGCAAGACAGGAACTGAGGCTGGTGGCAAGGCAGGAGCAGAGCTGGTCAGCACCAGCACAGTCCCACAGACCGTGCAGGAGGAGAGCAGGCAGGGTCCAGACACTGAGCCCAAGCTGAGCCAAAAGTCCAGATCCACAGTGGTGAGGTAGGTTTGAGGTGAAGTTGCCTTTGCAATTCACATTCCAGTGCAGAGAGCACCAAGCCATTGCACACTGATCACCAAGCGTGCTTGTCATGTGGAGGGAGCCCAGCTAGAAAATCAGACCAGAGGGTTTTCTTAAAGAATTTCAAGACTGGTGATTGGCCTCCTCAGTTGTATCTCTCCTCCCAGAGAGGTCCAGCCCCACCAGAACTTTACAACCTTCAGTAAAATCTTTGTAAGCTCCACTTTTCCCTTTGTGCAGTGGGGAGGGTGCCCCTGATAGCCCCCAGCCTGGCACCACAGCAGCAGAGGGAGAGGGGGACAGGAGCTGTGCAGCAGCCCACAGCCAGGACTTCCCTGTCCCTTTCTGGTACAACATTCCCTGCTGAGCTCCCCTCAGGTTAAAAGCATCAAAATGCCATGTCCAAGAATTGTGGAAGTAATGGCTGCCCTGCACCAGCACCCAGGAAAGAGAACAAAACTGGGGCTTCCCTATGGGAATATAGAGCATAACTGCAAAGTCAAAACACAAACTGCACTGCACTTGCAGAGCAATTTCAGATTATACTGCTGCACAGGTAGCTTTAAAACTGACAATTTCCAGCTTGCATTTTTAGGGGAAAAAACACATAATGGTCTCAAAGCCCAGTTTTGGCTTGAAGTTGTAATACGTATATGCAGCAGAGACTGAGAGAAAAGGGTTGACTCACTCTTCTTGTGTGAGGAGGGATAGTGTGGAAAAGACACCAAATAACACCTAATAAAAAATAGGCAGTGATGCATATAAACTAGATGCTGGGAAGAGGTCTGGTAAAACTTTATTTTCTGGCACCAGTAGTACACCCCGAAAGGCTGTCTGAATACTGGAGGGGTTTCTTGACAGAAAACTGAAAACTCTAATTGTAACAAAAGGAAATATTTTTCTGACAGAGCAGTAAAAAGGTGCAACATCTGATGCCCTGATAAATATACCCAGTTACCACAGGCACCTACAATGCATCCTCTAAACACATTTTTTTGGCTGGTGAAGTGGAAAAATGGGCAAATTTAGGATTAAAGAAAATTCTATTCCACTTTGAATGTCTGGAGAGTGCCTGAACGGTATAAATTGTGTATCTTGGCCATCTCCAAATATATAGGCAGGCACTTGAGGCAGTGTGTTAGAACTGCATTTCCTCAGAGGCAAAACTCAGTAGCAGCCATCAGTAAACTTGTACTTTTCCATCTGACATGGTTAGTAACTTGGATTCCTGATGAGGAAAAAGAGATAGTAGCAAATAATTAAACACAGAAGTGGTAACATATGCCCTATATGATAGGAAGTTTTCTCTAATTGTTTAGGTGGAGCCATAGAGATGTGAGAAATTAGTGTTTCCCTTATAACAAAACACAAACAAACATGAAGTCTACCAAAATGACTGTCAGCATGACTCTGCAGCATTTGTCTGAGCTCTATGGGGGCAATAGCTTGAGTTCCACAACTGTGAAGATGTTCATCTATGTTTGTGCAGCTATTTTGTGTTCAGTGAGTTTCAAAGATTTGATGGGAAAATTTAATGGAAAGCTCTGGGAAAAAACCCTACTTTTTAACCAGTTTTCTGGGTTTGAAAGACTTTAAGCCACTTGCAAGGAGGTGTAATTAATATCTATGAAACTTTAAAACAATTATTTTTGTCTCATTCCCTTTAGAAAATCTTTATGGTCAGTCGGAAATATTTGTGTAAAGGTGTTAATAACACTTTAATGAAGATATTATGTGTTTTATTCTCTTTATGCTATACTGTGAGTTGGTTTGGCTTTCTTTTTCATCCCAATCCTGTCTTAAATTCAAAAATAGGAGTAGAGACACTCATATTTGTTCTACATACGTAGCTTTTTAGAATAATTCACACCTAATCCAGAAGCATCTTATTGCCAAAGAGGAACTGAATGATCAAGAGAGGAGCCCATACTTTGCCTCGTATTTAAAACATGCATATAGGAAATATTGAGTCAGAGAATCACAGAATGGTTTGTGCTGCAAGGAACCTTTAAGATCACCCAGTTCCACTGCCCCTGCTGTGGGCAGGGATACCTTTCACTGGACCAGGTTGCTGAGAGCCTCATCCAACCTGGCCTTGAACTCTGCCAGGAATGGAAGTGCTGTGCCATTCATGTAATGTGATTTTCCCTATTTTAAAAGCAATGAGTCTTTCTAGTCTTTATTAACACCATCAGCCTAAGATCTGCAACATCTGCTTATTAACTTCCCCAGCACCCTGACAGTAAAAGAAAAGGCTTGTACTTGCCAAAGGCTGGCTTGGATTGCTCACTGGAAGGCATTTCTGATTGACAGAGTTCTGCTGATTACCGTGTTCATTCCTTTTCTTATCCCTGTAGAAGATGGTTTGTCATGTGGGGAGAAAGGCTCGAGGAAAAAGTGGAACCCTGTGTGTTGCAGGCATGAACTTTTTCATGCTTTCCATCACTTGCTCTGGTCATGTACCCATCATGGCAAGAGAGAAGGAGAGAGAGCAGCTCAGACCAGCAGGATAAAAGTTCTTTGAGGTCCCCAGTAGTAAGGGTAGAGCAGAGAGTGTGAGCTCCAGCTGACCAAACCTTTGTCCTACACCAGCAAGTGTGGATGTGTGGCCAAAGGGTGATTGCTCCAAAAATCTTCTTGGTATCACCTCTTTTAAAATAGCTGTTGCAGAAGTGCAGATATGCTGCCTAAGTAGAAATTACTATGTCTGACAGTTTCAATATAGTTAGGTGAGTATATGACAAAATATGAAATTCTAGATGTCATGTGAGGCAGGGGCTTTCCTGCTGTCAGATCATTATAAGGAGCTTTAAAAAGTTATAATATTAAATTTTCATTTTTGTTTTCCTTAAATGTCCTAACTGGGCAGCATTCAGTTCCAAAAGCCTCTGGTTTTGGTACAAATGACTCATAAATAAAAACTTACTGTAGAAGCTTTTAATCTGGCATGTAGTTTTCCACAAAGCAAAATCATAAGGAACTTACTCTCAAAGTGGTGCTACAAATACTGGAGTGAATACACAGGGTGACTGGGGGGACTGGGATGGAAGATAGACAAACACCTCAGTGCAGAAAACTGAATTTAAAAGGTGGTGGGGTTCTTTTTTTTTTTTTTTTTTCTCCTTGTTTCTATGTTGTTTCTTTTAGAGGGCAATCTGTCCAAAAGTATTCAAAAATTCACATTCAATCCAAACTAATTCAAATTTGAAATACTTGCATTCCTTTGTTACTGTTTGAATCAGAAATACAAATGCTGGATCAAGGACACGTGTGCTGAGAGGTGCCAGCAGAAATGTGGCAGACAAGTCAGTAGGGAAACTTTAGTGATAGAGAATCAGATTTTGCTGCTTTATGATAATAACTGGAGACTGGAAACAAGCCTTTGAATAATTTCAGATTTTCCACATTTCAGACTTTTCCAGCCAGTTTATGGTTCCTGTTCTTTAGCCTTCTGCTAAAAATAACAATAATTACCTCCCACTGATTTTAATCCACCAAAGGCAGAAGAAGTTGGAGCCCTCCTGCAAGCAGGCTGTGGGGAATTGCCAGATTCTGAGCTGCCATTTGGTCTTACTTGCAGACAGCAGAGCTGTACCTGAGATTTATAGAGCAGTTGTGCTGCTTTGCTAAGCTAAGTGTTGTCAGGAAGATGCTGGAAACAGCCACGAGGGGCAAGAATGGGAGCTGAGAGGAGAATTAATGCCAAGTCTTGCACTGTTACAGCCTCCCATGCCAAGACTGCCATAGTGATGGACTGAATGGGGATGAAGGCAGCAGTGAGGAAGACTGGCTTTTTTTTTCATGGTGCCCAAGAGTGGCTCCTCTTCTGGGGTTTTGTCCTTCCTGTGCTCAGCTTTCACAAGTGGCATGAACCTTTCTGACAGCTGGGTGCCCACAGATGTCTGTCCCAGCCACAGTTTTATGAGATTCCACTGGAGACAACCCCACATTTTCATGTATCCATCCATCCATCCATCCATCCATCCATCCATCCATCCATCCATCCATCCATCCATCCCTCCTCCCATCCATCTCACAACAGGCTGCTCTCTGCTCTGCTTCTCATTAGCTGCTGCTGCCACTGGCCATTTCTGCTTCTTCAAAAGAAGCTTTCTGCTTCTTGAAAACCACAGCTGAAAGCTTGTTTTGGTGAGCTAAGATAAAGTCAATGTAGCGTGGTTCCATCCTTCCTGCTGCTGTCAGCCTGGCCAGCCATGGAAACACCTGTCCTCCTTCATGTGTCAGCAAGCCTGTGGAAAATAACCCCACTGACCTCTAACTTCAAAGAGACTCAGGGAGCAAATTCTCTTTCCAGTTAAATGGAGTGAATCACTCAAATTCTCATTTCTCAACTCCTGTATTTGCTGATCTGTCAGCATATTAACATTTTGGGAATACACTCTGTAGACTT
Organism: Fringilla coelebs; assembly: GCF_963513975.1. Lineage (NCBI taxonomy): Eukaryota > Metazoa > Chordata > Aves > Passeriformes > Fringillidae > Fringilla > Fringilla coelebs. Next base: position 63,127,088 of record NC_140033.1, on the reverse strand, counting down.
TCACCCATTTCTTAAAAGAAATTACATACACAGTGCAAAATAAAGCCTGTTTTCTCCAGGTAAAGCATTACTCACCTATGAAAAACCTGTCTTATTTCTAGAAGTTTCCTGCAGGCAGTTTGCAGTAGTCAATTAGGCAGCAAGGACAAAAGAATGTGATCCCTGAACTGCATGCTGTGGATCAAACTCAGTGAAATCCTTAACTCACTGCAGAAAAAAAATTGTTCTTATAAAAAATAATTGAGAGAAAAAAAAAATTCCAAGCCAGTAATAATTTAAAAAATTAAAGCAATGAATTTTTGCCAAACTGCAGATTTTGCCAGGAGCCCAGACTATCAGTGGTTCTGAGGATTGCTGTGATGGCTGGTGGTTCACAAACTTTCCTTGGGAATCACTTTTCCAAATCGTAACTGAAATTATGACAACTTTTTAGTCCAATTTGGTTTTTATATAGCAGGTAGAAATGTGATATCACTGTGCAATTATTCACATGTTGTTTGGTTGATTTGGTTTTGTTGGGGCTTTGTTATCTCTAAGGAAAACTGACATTCTGTGTTTTTCTCTGGTGAATGAGAGCAGAGTGTGCAGCTAAGACTAGGTATGGATTTGCTTGGATATGGAAATATTGATGGGCTTGATTTTCCTTTGAAACCTGAAGAATGCTAAGTCAGCATTGTGACAGCTGTGCCTCTGCTCACGTTTTGAGCAAACTTTGTTTTGGATTCCTGGGCTTGACTGATTCTTAGCTTTATATTTATTTTGCACTTTGAAGTTCATGTTACCAGATAGGTGTTCCTGCTTCTTTTTTCTCCATTTTGTTATAAATAAACAAACCTCAGCATCATACAAAGTTCACAGAGTTTATAGTTCGATTTTCTTCATTTGCTGGTTTGTCTCCAGAAAAATTCTTGGGTTTAGGTGTACTCACTCAGAATTAATGGACTTTTCTGCCCAGATTGATGTCACTCGTTCCTCAAAAAGCCCAAAGTGATTCCTGTAAGGACATCTTTCCTTTTTCATCTCATGAGGTGTAGCCTTGTGTTATCGCCCCAAAAAATCCCCCCTCATTCCCAGGGAAGACTTTCCTTGGCTTTATTTAAAAGCCTTATGCACTACTTTTCTATTCTAGGGAAATAAAATGCTAGTGGCTGATGGTGCAGATTTTCATAAGAAAAGTTTGTCACCTACATTATTTTGCTTCTTTGTGACAAGAACAGAAGGTTTGGCACTGAATGGCATTGCAACATAACAACATGAAACATAACAACCAGTGAGAATTTTTTCTCTGCTACTTCCACCCTTGTGCAAGAAGACTGCAAGATCTGTTTTGTGAATGAGGGCATTAGTTACTCTGTTCACAGAGGATACCTGTGCCTCATGACTCTGTTCTGAGACTGCAGGAGAGCTTAAATGCTGGGTAAAGGAGAAAGGCAGCTCTGCTTTTCAGGATGCCCCCTAAAAAAAGGCAAGATTTTAAGCCCACCTGCTTAGCAGCCTTCCAGGGCTTCTTCTGCAAGAATATTGAAGACTTGCTGCCCCAACTAGCTTCAGAAGACAGGAACTTAGAAGTTTTCATTCCAGCAGATAAAAGAATTTTCCCAATCTAATATAATCACAGTGTTGGTCTGTGGAGTTTGGGTATGCCATCAAAGCTGATACATACTGGATTTTGCCTCTGTTCTCTAGTTTTCTGCCTCCACCCAGTATAATTTTAAACACAGGACTGGTTAAAAGGGAGAAAACAACCATTTGGAGATTTCATTTCATGAAACCAAGACAAGCTTCTACTAATTAGGTTACATCTGATGGAGCAGTATCAGTCACAAAAAAGAATAGCTCTGAAATTTTCCATCCAGGAGTCCTTGCTGTTGAATCTGGATACACGGTCCAGCTCATATTTACATGGTTCTGATAGGCACCTATGAGCTAAGATATGTTTTTTGACACTGCTCCAACAGCCAAGCCAAATAAGGAGTCACATGTGCAGGCTGGACTGACAAAGAGAGCTGTCCCAGACTTATACATCTGCAGCCTTAAGAATGTAAACCCTTGGCCTGCCAGCTTTGCTGGGCATTTCCACACTGTTACCATGAAGGTTGCAGCAAGCTCTTTAGGGAAGCCTGTAGTATTTGGCAGAGTGTAAATGGACACAAAACATTTTTTGGCTTTGGCTCTGGGTCTTCTTGCACATGAATACTTGTCATTGGTCCTGCTGTACATGGAGCACCATTTCTAGATAAGAGGTTGGATACAATGATAGATGAAGTGCCAGTTGTAATTTGCTAATTAACCCAGTGTGTCAGGGTGAATAGCTCAGGGACGTGGTGCCAACCAAGCTGATCTCTGAGATACCCTTACTGCTATGTCATTGTATAGTACAGGTAGTTTATTCTTTCCAGGAGAAGTTCATGTTTATTTGTGTTTCACAGCCAAGTACAGAACTCATGGCCAGTCATTCAAACACAAGTAGGGGCAATGATAAGCCCATATAAATTTGTACAACTGGAGCCAAAATTTTTTTTTATTGATGCATTCAACTGCTTGTCAGGTGATGATGACCAGAAAACAGAAATGACACAGCCCAGCCCCATCAGTAACAACTGTGCACTGAGTGCTCCAGTCCTCAGTAGATAAAAATAGTGTTACTAACCACTGATTACCTGCCTCACAAGATGCTGTCAACCAAAACCAGTAAGCAACAGGGCTTTTTCTGCAAATTTCCCTCAAAGGCATTGAGCAGATGAGCATGACAGGAACAGAATGTGATTTAAATTCAAGCAGCATGGGAAGATTCCACAAGATTTTGATGTTGTTGAATGAGCCCTCTTGTAAACAACCTTCTTAACATGGTAGATGCCATGTAACATGGTTAGAAGATTTTGTTTTCCTCCTTAGGCCAAATTTCCTCCCGCATGACCCCCAATGTCTACTCCTTCCCCTCCAATGAACATGAAAAGGGCAACTGCTCACTCTGGTTCTCCATCTCTCACAATTGCACCATTATCATGCATAAGGAACCCATTAATGTGGAAGGGGTTTTGAAACCAAAGCCTCTCTTTTCAGAACTCTGATCTAGGAATGCTTTAAGGGTATATTTGCCAGCTCAAGAATCAGATTCATTTTGGTTCTGGGAATCAAACCACAGCCTCTGAAAAACAATGGAATTCAGGAATTCGTGTCTTGTTCCAGAAAGTTAAGCAACAACCTCAGTTTTTTGCTAAAAGAAGGCTAATAAGGCTTGATGTAACATCAGAGGAGCTAATTCAGAACTAATAACAATACCTAATTTTTGAACAATTTATCCTTTACACAAACAGTTTCTCACTTCATAATTTTCTTTCTTAGGGCCTTCTTTCGGAATATCCTACAGACAGATGTCCTGCTTAGCAGGACACCCCTCATATTCTTCCAATTTCCAGCTACCTTTAAGTGTTTACTGATTGAGAACATTTCACCCAAAGAATCCTCTCTTTCTGTGTGAGATGCCAGATGTCAGCTGCACTATGAGCTGCAGAAAAACACACTGTCTTGAGGATACCTGGGCAGTAGGATGATGGGCTTGGCCATTCCTGCCCTATTTGAAACAGCACTGTCCCTTTGTAGAAATAGATGTGAGGAAATAATGAGCTGTGTACAAAGCAGTGTGCTATGGGCAGAGTTCAAAGGCAAAGTAGAACCAGTTTTTACTGCACCAGCAGAAGAATTACCATGAACAATATGTAAAATAAAAAGCAGCAGCAGGGCATGATCTCAGGTGAATAGACACTTCCTTTTATATTTCAAGTTTAAGAGGATCCATTATAAAAACAGTTGCTCCCATCACTGTAAATACAGATAGAAGAAGTTCCCAGCTACTTTGACTTTGATAAGCAGCCAGGAAGTACCAGAAGCCTAAATCATTCCAGTTTGTTCTAAATCTTACATTGCAGCCCTAATAAGCACGCACAGCTAAGGGAGGGGGGGAAAAGATGACACCAACGGGAATTCTTTAGAAATAAGTAGGTATAAAAACAAAGTAAAAAAAAAACCAGCGAGGAAAAAGGTGAAAAAAATGACTAGGTTTCTGAAAGGAACTTGCACTGGAATTCATGTCCTGTTTGCAGTCTCTGCTGTGAACTTCAGCCTCTATAGCTTCCTGCCTGTACCCTGCACAAAGAGTATCTGGTGTAGCTGTAGGCAGCCCAAACAGAGCCAGCTGTGTGTGCCTCTTCACACACAGCATTGCAAAGCAGAACACCAGCAGTAAACAAAGTTGTTCTAGGAACAATACCTTAATTACTAGTGAATCAGCTGGCCTTTGTCCAAATTTGTGCAAATCTAAGATCAGTAAGGGGATTAAAAATATGTTTTACAGTCCTATGAAGTTTAAGGCACTGAAGTAGCCATAAATAAATGTTAAAGAGTAAAACTAGATGTTGAAAAACAGACTCCCCAGATATATTGGACAAGAGCCTATAAAAGCCTTCAAAAGAATTTTCTTCAAAACACGATGAAAATTAACAGGAAACGCTCTATAGGAGATTTCATAATCATTATAAAGATGTTGTTTGGCACTTTCTGAATAACGTGTTCTCTTGTTTAAAGAAAATGATACTGAAAATTCACAACAACCCAAAAAGAAATGATAAGAGCAGCAACAAACATACACTAGGGAGTGGGTTCAGATTAGCAATATTTTCTGTTAAACAGTGGTTTAGCTGTAGGCCAACAGAACAGTCTCCTGTGTGGAGTATTTCATGGATGAGCATTAAATCCATAGGCTTGGTTGGGTGAAGTATCACTGCACATTTGATTGATCCTAATGCAGGTCAGTATAAACACTGGTAAGAAGAGCCATCTTCACCCTTTTCTGCTGGAATCTCTGTCCTCCTGATCATCAGCAGATGTTTTAAGACTTCATTACATTATTTGGTGGGTGATCATTTAGCTTGAGGCTCTTCCAGTTGCATCAGCATAATCCTCCTTCCCTTTATGTCTCCCCAGACTTATGCCTGTCCATTATACTGACCAGAGGTTTGTAGATCTGCATCTGTTGTATTTCCAATTTCCAATTTCCATACTGGCTTTTTTTTTTTTTCTTTCTTTTTTTTAATCTCAGTGACAAGCATGGAGCTCCTCATTTAGGTTTCAGTCTTCCCATGCTTCTTTGAGATATATTTCAGCCATCACTTAGCTGCTGGAAATGGAGAACCCATCTTAATCAAGCAAACCCTCCTTGCACCTACTGAACAGTGACACCCTATTCAGAGTCTTGTACATGACACAGGGGACAAAAGCAGATAACCACAACTATCTTGTGTAGCTCACCCCTCTCTGTTTCATTACAGAGACTCTGTTCCTCTTCTAGTCTCTGATTTTGCTGGCAAAAATCTCCCCTGTGTTCCCTGTGGGACTGCCAAACAATCTGGTGTCTTCCCACCAGAAGATGTGTGGGGACCTTTGCAAGCAAGAACAACCTCCTGTTATTCCAAATTCTACACTGAAAATCCACAGAAAGGGGAACTCCTCCTGCTGCAATCTGTGAGCAGGAACCTCTTCTCTAGGTCCTGGGACTGTGGTTTGACTCCCAGGAAACCTATCAAAGTGTTGATCCTTAGCATCCAGAAAATGGCAGAAAAGTGCTTCCTGATTCCTCTTTGTAATTTGATGTCATTTAATGTAATTCTTTACGGGCTAATAAAGGGGTCTCTCTGTGTTTCTTTATTTCCACTGAGGTCAAAGATAAGTGTCATGTTCCACAGACTTTGGGGCAAAATCCTGCCTTTTCCTTCCCCTCTTTTCTTACGCAGGGACTCCTCTCTTTCTTACCCTTTCTCTCAGCTTCCAATCTTTGGCCCTGTTTCTCAGTCTGTGTGCCTTCAGAGTAACTGACTAAACTGCCCCAAGCACACAGGAGCTGCTGCTCCTGCAGCACGGTTACACAGTCCACATGAAGACCTATCTCCAGCTGCCCTTGAAGGAAAAGAATCACTGATTCCCATTTTGCCTTGCTGCCTAACTGCTACTGTGATTTATGGGATAGTTTCAATAACCCATCCACGGTATTGCGAGGATTTTGGTTTCCGAGACTTCTGGTTTTTCCTAAACCTCTTTTCCAAAAGAGTTACGCGCAAAGTTTCTGCTCTTCCTAGAAATCCATGAGAGACTTATCTGTCCCCAGTCCCGAGCTGAGTGCCTGATGCCCAATGCTTTCTGCTCACTGAATTTAACTGGGTGGTTTGAGGGTCGACCCCCTTTCATCCTTCAACCCTACTCGAGAAGACTCAGTCATCTGCTGGATTGCATTTTTACTCCAGAAATTGTTTTTTATTTGTCTGTTTGTGCATTTTTCCATGGCGAATTTTTATCTGACAGTGCAATGAACAGTTTCCAATCCTGTCTTTCTTTAGTTTCCTCTCACTCCTCTTTAGTCTTAACATTGTTAAATATTTTTGCAACCAGAAGGTATTTTTGGAGTGAATATACTGCCATGACTCTCTGTTTTCAATGGCAACGCTCAGTTCTGGCTGCCACGAGCAGACACAAGATGCCATGTAAAACTGCAAGTTGATTTTTAAAAAACATGATTATATAATGTTGTACCATTCCTTTTGGTTGAAATTCCAGGAAAGTAGCGATCAGGATTTTGTATTGCCTACCCTAAACAGTAAGCATGTTTTAAATTCAGTTCAAGACTAAAGAACTATGCTAATACAATAATAGCCTTCAAATTTTAAAGCTGCTTGGCAAGGAGGGGTACTGAAAAAATGTCAGCTTCACCCTTTGACAGCACTGGCAATCACCCTTTAAAATCTGCTATAATACTATAATTACCCCAAATATTTGGTTTAAACACTTTTAAGCTAACCAGCCATGCCAGCTGTAGTCAGGATCTCAGTTGAGAGTTGATTTTGGTCTGCAGTCAGGTCAGAGAGCACCCATGACTTACTACCTGCATACATTCAAATTCCCCAGACATCAGATTGAGACCACAAAATGGAGGAAAGTAAGGCTAATTTGTTGACTGTCATGAAGAAAGATGATTTCTGGAACAGAATCACAGAAACCACATCCTAATACTAACATACTGGGAGAGCTGTTTGCCAACACAATTTGTGTGAATTGAGTATTAGGTAACACAGAAGGACAGAGGACAAAGGGAGAAATAAGAAATGGCGCCATCTCTGTGCCCCCAAAACCCAGAGGAAGCCAAGCCAATGGAAAGCTTCCACAATCCTGAGAAAACAAGTGCTTGCTGAAGCTTGGATCCTGCTTCCTCAGTTGCTTCTAAGACTGTTACAGCTACTTGGGGATGTCTCAGATCTTGTCACGGTGCCATCTTCACACAGTTGCACTGAATCTCAAATTAAATGTCATTGGAGGCTTAATCAGAACTATATCCTGTTGTACTTGTGATATTGGTTCTGAGAACTCAGGTCTAAATACTTCACTTTGATCTCTCAATTTGTGTTTCTTAGTCAGAAAACAAGCTGGGTCTAAGGAGCAGAGGCAGAACAAGCAGAGTCTTAGAGCTTGATGTCTCCTTCAAACTGCTTACAGGGAAATAACCTGTTTTCCAAATTCATCCCTGAGATTATTCTGCTGACACCAGAATCTATCCAGGAAACATCCCCAAGCTCTGTGAACAACATATCCACTTGCTCAGCAGAGGAAGAAATACTAACATAAGTCAGTAGAAGTCTTGTAATTTGATTTTAGCTGGTTAAAGTCAAGATCACTTTTCCTTCAAGTGAAGGTTCTTATCTCCTGTTGAATTTGTATTGCCAAAGGCTAAATAGATCTAAAAGGCTAATAGATAAAAAAAGAGGGATATTTCATCTCTTGGAATTTCTGAACATTACATTTTTGCCTGAAGACCAAGACCTATGTCAAAATCCTTTCTAAGCAGTAGACAAGATTTTATGTATAATCCCACTGAAATTTCAAATGAGCACAAAGTTCTATTTGTAATTTTTTAAAGGGAAAAAACCCCACAAATTATTTTATAATCAAAAAATCCTCTTGAATGATTCAAACCAGAGGAAAAACCTCCTTGCAAACCATCTAATATGTTTCAGCCACCTGATGCAGGTGATGTGAGAGGAAGGAAAGACACCTCTTTGCATGGAGATCCATCAGCTGCTGCTATCTCTAACAGAAGATCTACAGAGAATGTTCCTGCAGGTCTCATGATGGAAGTCTAGATGTTCATCAGAGAAATCTTCTCTGAAAAGTACCTATAATGAGTTTTATAAGTGTGTGTTGGGACAGTGCTTGTGGAGTAAGAAAGATGTCTATCAATAATGAATCATTCATACTTTGTCAAAGCACTTTCTATATTTATTTTTTTTTAAATCCATACAACATTTGGTGGGAGTTTCTAGAGAAACATCCATGCTGCTCAGCATAGTTTATTTAAGACTGTGAATGCTAAACTTGTGTCATTCCAGGTAAGATAATGTCTGAAAGCCTGCATGATTGCTACACTTCATAGAAGACAATGATAGGCAAGGAAATGTCTGGAGAAGAGACATTTTACATACAAAGTGCATTTTTAAATAGATGCAGCAGTTACCTTTGAATTTTTTTATAACCAGGCATGACACTTCTTCTGGGTGCAGACTGGCTGCAATTTTGAAATGTTAAAATCTTGTTCTTTTCTATATTGCTGTCTCATGAAAACAAGGTCTGTATTGTCTCCTGAAGCCCCACTGCAAACTGACAGAATTCTGCTGAAGCAACTGAGTGAAATGTACCTTTGTGATAGGGTAGGAAAAGCTTCCCAGGAGAAGTGGCGTAGTAATGAGAGCTGGATGTCAGCGTGTGCCAGTGATAATGCCAGCAAGTGGCTCCTTTGACTTAGACAAATTAATTCAAAACTGAAGTTGCTATGAGACTACACACAGCAGTAGCAAAACATATTTACTTAGATGAAGGCAGGAAGGGATGGCAAAGAAACTGAGATCTGACTTGTTTTCCACAAAGGCACAATACAAAACTCATTTAACTGGGCCTCCAGACGACTATTAAAATCAGCTAAAGCTACCTACAAAACTACTGCACTTGCTTGCCTGAACGTGGGAAATAAACCCAAATCATGTGGGCTGCTAGTGCCATCTATTGTGTATGGGGAAAAATACAGATACTACATGTAGGACTTGCCTTTTTTCTCCTTAAGATGGGAGAAACGCTCTTTCTGAATTATTGTACCAATCCAAGATATGGTCAAAGCTCATTAAATCACTGTGGTTGTTTATAAAATACAGCATGTGTTTTTATTTCTGTGTATGGCAGCAACATGCAGGACTCTGACCCCTGCCAGGCCTCATCATGCCAGTACTGCTTGTGTGACTGAGTGGGCACAAATGCAGTGAAAGACAGACCCAGCTCTGACAGGTTTTACTCAAAGCTACAGAGAATTTTTATATTAAAGCCTATTGCTACTTGCCCACATTTCTCCCAAATAAATGGACATTAACTCATCCTCCAAGGAAACAAACATTATCCCTTCTTAAAATACATGCACCATGCTGCCTTTCACTGTTTCTTGGAGGAGAGCAGCTCTTCCAGCCCTCTTCCAGAGACAATATTTCCAGTAGACATTGTAAACCACTAGGAACCAACCTGACACCCTCTGCAGTCTTCAAACAGATGCTCTAAAGCCTGAAGGCTTGTGAAAATGTGGTCAATATTGAGACTAAGACTGTATTTACAGAGGAGTTTAAAACACCAAGCTCTTGAACCTCTTTACAAAATTCACACCGGAATGTCCAAAATTCACTGACATGTTGCCACAATCCCTCTAACCTGCTTGGAAGATTTGCTACCAGTATTAAGAGCAAGAAATAAATGCCTTGCCATCAAGATTATTGTACTACTGTCAAACATATGTGGCTGTCACAGGAAAGGCAGTATGCAAAGTGAGCAGGCCAGAAATTAAAGTTTAGTTTGCCTTGTGAGAAAAGCCAGTGATAAGGTCATGCCTAGCTTAGTGCACACTAGAGGGCAAAGCAGAGCAAGTAACAGTGTCCTAAGACAAAGGGGGTTTTAGGTATTTTGAGTTGGTGGAGTTTCTGTGACAGAGACCACAACAGTGGTATTTCATCTGCAGATCAAGCTGCCCAACCTAGGAAAATCAGCTTTTGCACTTCTGGAAGCAGTAGAATGATTTAGCACACCCACTAAAAATAACAGCAAGTATCATGTGATTTACTGGAGTTTATGCAAGAGGAATTTCTCAATCACTCCTGATGGGGTGACAAATAGAGAACATCATGCAGAGTAGATGATGAAAATATTTCTAGCATAGCTTCCAATAAAAAAAAAGCTATTTCTTGTTGCTAAGAAATACGAAAATATAGAAAAAAGGACCCATAGCAAAGCAACAGAAATGTGCTGTGACATTATCTGTGCTAACCTCTAGAGATCACTTGCCTATAAAAATTAAAGTGCAGTATTTAACAAGAGTCAGCCACAGCTAAATTATACCTTGCTAGAATATTATTTTGGCAATTGCTTGCAACTCGTCAACTCACATCTCAGCTGAAAAAAGTAGTTAAGCTGTTGACTGAAAATCTGCTTGGAACCAGAGAATAATCAGTGTTTTCAACAGTTGTTCACTGCACAAATAAAAAAATAATAATCCATTGCCTCTATCTGCATGTCAATGCAAGATGAGGTCTTTGGCCTAAGAGATTTAATAAAAGGTGCACTATTGCTGCATTCTTTTGGTCATTAATATAACTCATATTAAAATGTATCACAATAAAGCTCAGGAAAATGGGAAGGATTTAATTCAGTACTTGAATTTGCCTCTTGACTTCAGGGACTTAAGGTGATCTTGATTCAGCCACTTTCTCTGAAATTTTTTTTCTTCCCTTTAGGATATTGTAAACACTGTAAAGGTTGGCTATCACTTAAAATAACAACTTCTTGCTTCTTATACTTTATGAAAGCTAAGAATAAAAAGTAATAAAAGAATCAATACACAGTGCACTTGGAAATATGGTCTTTCCTTAACAGAGCCTTGAAAATAACATGATGTCACATTTTATGGTTGATACACATTTCCTTTATGATCTTCACTTGAAGGAATGTGTGTCCCTTACAGGATACCCAATCAGCAAGACATAAGGTCCTTCCTTTAGTCAGTAATAAATTTGATTTTTAACTTGGTTGTAGCTATAAACCTCTGCAAGATAACCTGAATACTATGGAAAGCAAATCTTCCAGTGAAGAACAAACACTTTTACTGTTTTTATCTGGAAGAACTTATAAACAAAACATCAACTGTTAAAGTTGTGAAACAGCTGAATTTAATAGTTTAAAATACACATTAAAAGAAATATGAACAGACGACTAATCTTAAGACATCACTCCCCAGACACACATTAGTTAGTGGATATTAGCAACTGAAAATCATCAATATTTCTGCATAAACTGTGATATAGTGTGGAAAATGTCATTTTCAGAGAACGTAATTCACAACCAAGTGATTAATGCACTGAATGGAGGTGGTGAATCAGTCCATGAAAGAACCTTTTGCCTGCAAATACTTGTAACATCTGACTTCTCAATTACCTCCTTTCCAAGTCTTTCATTACAGAAGGAAGTCTATAGCAGCAAATATCTTCATTACAGATGCTCTCCAGGTTTGTTTTTTAATTCAGTTTTATGTATATAATACTAATACATTTATTTCTAAGTACCTGAAAACTACTCTCTCTTCTTATCTTCCATTCATTCCCAATACTTATTTTGAGACCTTCTTCACTCCATTGTAGATTAAAACACGAGCTGGAAAATTCTGCTTTATATTAACAAAATTGCAGTAAGAGTTCTCTTTATTGCATCATGCTTAAATGTAAATTTACTTTCTATTCCCACTTCCATATTTTTTTTCCTGTGGCCATCAGTGCATAAAAGGGGAAAAGGGGTGAATTTTTACAACATGTACTGCAGTGATAATTAGAAAACATTTTTCAAGCAATATAGTTTAAATTTCTCTTAGGATTTGCATTGCAGTGCCCAGTATCAGAAATATCTAGCATAGTGTTGCCATCTACTAAAATTTCTTCAAAGATGCCCACTCTTGCTCTCACCATCTTCTCCAGTCCTTGCAACTTAACGGAGTAGAAATAAAGTCCCAGTGATTTCCATTGTCTTTACATTTCCCTCTTTGCAAAATGTACTTTCTCAAGTTTAAATGCTATTGCTACTGATCACATTACAGAAATTAAAAAGTACAGATATGTCCAAAATGGAAGAGCTGAGGAGATCAAGTCCTTGAGTGATTTTCTGGTGCTTCTAGATATGGCTTTTATTACAGTATTTTTAATATACCAAACCATATAAAAATTAGAAAATATTGCAAAAAGGCAGGAGGAACTTTGCTCTGAGTTTTTAAAATCTTTTTGTGGTTGCTGGTGCAGAGTTAATGGCATGAGTTCTTAGTACAACCTCATTAATCGTTGTGCCTCTGCCACTTTTTCTATAAGTAAAAAGAAACCTAGAATATCCATAGATATAAAATATTGTTCTTTCATTATCAGGATTCTTCATGTATTTCTGTTGATATCCTTAAAGAAAATCTCTAAAAGAAAAATAAAGCAAGATCAGCTTAAGATAATTTAATTTTACAGTTCTATGATATAAAGTACAAGGAGATGAAACAAAACAAAAGAAAAAAGTGTTAAAGTGAAATAAATACTGGGGGGAAATTAGAAAAAAATCTTATTTTCTTCGAGTGTGGCAGGACTTTTTTACTGAATTAATAATTCAGTTTTCTCTGAGCATTGGTTATGACAAACAGACAGCAGAATCTAAAAAATATTTCTGTCATTGTCAAACACTAACATTGGATCCATTCTATTTCATAGCTTGTAGTTTAAAATGGCCACAATTCCATTTTGTTTAATTTCATCACTTTCTCTTATTTTCATTAAATTTATATTTAGTAGAAGTTTTTATCTATCTGAAGCAGAATTATCAACTAAGGATTGTTGATAAATATTCTGAGAATTACTGCATTGTCCTGCAAATCTCTGTCTGCAAGGGAAGAGCCTGACCCTTGATGAAAGAGAAGCCATCATATACATAGATATCAGAGAGTGATGGACTGGCAATAAATACCTCCCCCCAAAAATCATGGATTAAATGATACAGACATTTTGGAATGGTTCTTCAATAATTCTATCGGTTTTAGAAGGCAATTATAAACCTTTAAGATCATGTGTTGTGTAATTTGGAACTTTTTTTTTTTTTCCCTGAAAGAAGTGGTTATTTCTGCTGAACCTTGCTTATTTTATTTTATTATTTTTGAATTTTTGTTTTTAATTAAGGAAAAACCCTATAGCCATGGTCTATTTAGTATTAAGTCAATACTAAACAGACATGGAAATGTTTGCTATTGGTTAGCAAAATATATGCTAACTCTGAATCCAGCTTCCCAAACCAGAAGGCTTTTGTGTCAATATTTTTCCAAAAATTATTTCATATTCTTTGCACTTTGAGGAAACATAGCAAAAGGTGTAAAACATCAGTGATTGAAATGCTTTGGATTATATAAAATCCTTTGGGCAGAAAGAAATCAAGTTTTAGTTGCATCATTTATTTTGCCACTATGTCACCTTTAGAGGGCCTCTTTCTACAAAAAGAGTGGTAAATAATTGACTGGTCTTAATTTTCAAGAACAGACACATTGAACTATTAAACTGAACTTTAGGCTTTATAATCAAAAGGGAGAATATTCATTATGTGAACAGAAATCAGTTCTGTGCTTGATAACATTTGTTTCTGTATATCTTTGATGCATCTACCTAGGTAAAGAATGGTAATTTTCTATTGCATTGTTATATAATTCATAGCACTTTGTCACTGCTAAAATATGTATATACCAACCTGAAAATCTCTAATGTACGTTAAAAAGAAGAAAATGAAACCAAAGGCCACTGTCCATTCACAGATTGCACTCATAAAATGGTAAGTATAATCCTGATGGAATGAGATGTAAAACAAATTTTCAGATAAATAAATAAATAAATAAATAAATAAAAATAAATAAATTCTATTTTTCTATTATATTATTTATAAAAATATTTTAATAGTTAAATAATAAATAATTAATAATGTACTAAAATAAACTAAATAAATAAATCAATTAAATAAAATACGGGTGAAATGATATAGACATTTCCTTCTGTAAATTCAACAAGTAACATTTTTGACTTGTCCTCCCTGTTCTATAAAAGTCAATTCACATTTTGTTTTTCCAGAATGGTGAGTCAATTTACCAAGGTGCATGTGTTACATGAAGTCTTGTACAGTACCATCAAAGGCAGTAGAAGAAAACTACAATTAGCACAGTATCAAAAGAGAGGTTGAATGTAAAATAAACCTGAAAACATTCAGTTGTTATGTCAAGATTCCTGATGTGCCCATGCTCCAAGCTTTCACTCAGAGCCACTGAGCTCAGTAATTCTGAGCAAACCCTTACTTACCATGTTTTGAAATGGAGGGCTACCCTCAATGACAGTTCCTGACAAAACTTTTGTTTTTAAGACTGTCATTGAAAGCCTGTGTCACGTGACACAAACAGAATGAAAAGTCTTTCTTAACATGTCATCACCAAATATGCCATCTGTTTCAGTAAAATCATTTTTTCATCTTTGCATCACATAAAAACCCACAAAACCCCCAAAGATATTACTAAGATTGTCTAATTTGCACAGATTTATCTCACAGCTGCCTTGCCACTGTTTGGTTGTGGTACATTTGCTAAGTGTTCTCTTATTAAGCTCTTCAAGCAGGATATACTCTCTGCATTATTTAACCATTTTTTTCATTACCTCCTTTTAGCAAAATTTGCCCAAAAAGAAAAATTAGTTTTCATAGTTGTCATTCCGAAAACACTGAAATTAATTCAAATACCTAAAATCAACTTTAGGATGTTTTAGGTCAGATTCCAAATATTTATGACGGTATCAAAGACTATTTATTAAAGAATGATAAAAAAGCTGAGAAAACCAATATTGTAAAAAACCTCAAAAACTACAGAATTAAATTGGTCCACTTTTTGTTTCATGTGAAAAGTTCAAGAAAATTTACTATAAAAGGAAGTAGAACAACTAATTACCGGATTTTTTTTTGTAGTCTTTTTCTATGGGAAACTTTCAAATTCTTGGTCAAAATGAAAGTCTAACTCTTTCAAGATTGATCACCCATGACAAAATTTCTTACCCACACCGCAGACATCTTTCTAATGAAGAAGTGACTGGAAACCAGCATTGCACAGATCTGTTCATGATCATGTGCTATTTGAAGTCTCTGACATGTTTGTAGTGCTTTAAGATAAATATAACAGCATTCCCCAAATAATATCAAACAAGGTAAGTTGGCTACCTAGTAAGATTTTACCTTTTCACCTGGAGTCCAATCAATTTTTGTCATGGAAATTTTTGAAGCAAACACAATCACTGGGAAAAACAGTGTAAAGGAAACTATACAATATCAGTGAGTAAAAGTGAAAATGTCTGCTTACAAAAAACAAAGAAGACAGACCATCTTCCCCTTCTGTAGCACAGGAGACCCTGAACAGCCAAAACATCAAATCAAGGTATTAAGAATACAAGTAAATGAAACAATTTATTGCAAGGCAGGTGGTAAAAGCAATCAAAACACATTTCTGCACAAATGAAGGTTTTTGTAGGTTTTTTGCAGTGTATAGACAGTAAGGGAGACACTCCAAACTTAGGTGGCATTTGTGATCAAGAACTATGGAAGCAGAGTCCTGCACTGCTGAGAGTGGACCAAAGTTGGTTTGCAGTGATGCACAGTAAGTGCCTTGATCTGCTTGTACAACTTCCTCTGGGGACCGAGTCCCTGTTCCAAAGCCCTTCCACAGCTGCTGTGGAAAGGCTTTGGAAAAACCAAAACCAAAAGCAGGCTGTAGCTGGCTGGCTCATGTGATGAGCTGCTGCAATCACTTTTCAACACTGGCAGATCACCCAAGGCAAATAAAATCAGTGAGATGACTAATGCCAAAGGAAAAGCCAGGAAGTTGTGCAGGGTGGCTTTAAGAGAGGTGACTATTGAGGTGAAGAACCAAGTAGCATGATCAAAATCATCTGCTTAGGCTTCTATGCCACCTGTGTTTTTAGGTTCTGTGTGTTTGGTTCATTGTAGAAGCAGTGGCTCCCTTTTTCAGACCTTCCTCCCTACTCTCCTTCGAGTGAAGGAAGTTGGAAAGCTGCTCTAGCTTCACCAGTGAATAATTCTGTGAACAACACTGGGACATTGTTTTTAAATATACCACTGAAATAAGAGATAAAGCTTTTTAGAAGCTCCCCAAAACTCATCTTTATACTATTGATGGTGTCTCAACATGCTGTATTATACACATTAGAGAGCCCTAAGTAAAGAGTGTGACCTCGTTTATATTTTTTACCAGCAATGATTTAAGTTAAAAGGAAAACCATGAACACATAAAGGGGAAACCGTGGGATACACCTTAAAGGATACTGGGAATGAAAGCAATGCATGATATGACAGATATGGCCATCCTTATGTGACACACAAAGTAAGTGTTCCATCGTGGGCAGGACTTGTAGGAGATTATAGACTGAAGTGTGATGTATACAACACCCGAGCCAAAGGCCACCAAAGCTCCAATGTCATGGACACTGGGAACAGCCAGCTCCTGGAGAGGGAATCAGCACAATGGTTAGCTGCTGTTACCTGAAGAAACTGGCAGATAGTGCACATGAATGTAAATTTTCTGCATGACATACTGATTAGAGGAACTAGACTGAATACTAAGGGAATAATTTCTAATTCCAGCTTTGCTTTGATCTTCTGACTTGAAACATCACCTGACCTAGAGCAAATCTCACATCCTCTTCATGTTTCAGTTACTCTACTGGCAAATAGGGATCAGGATGTACTGTTCACTAGTTGTACATATACAGTGAAAAGATTGAAGACTTGCAAGCCACCATTTCCAGCTTCTTGGGCAATTAAGGATGCTTGAAAATCTGCTAGATCAGATGCCTAGCTAGATTAGATCCTTATTATGCTCAGAACCCTTTCTACAAACTGCACTTAACATGGAAAGCAGGGTCAAAGCAGAGGAAATAGAAATTAGGTGAGGAAGGAGTTTATGGGCTGGCAATGAGACACAACAGAGATTAGATAAGAACCAGTGTTATAACTGTCAAGGAATCCCTTTGGAAACATTAGGATCAAAGCTTCTGCATCCCTGACTCTCACAAATTATTTTGCATTCCTGATTTGTCTTTTCCATATTGAAGCCAAGTTTGGTTTCTTTTTCAGTTCGACATCATCCAACATTTTTTTTTGTGCCACATATAAATCTTATCAATGAGAACAGGGATATTTTAAAGTAAAACATGATTAGAATAGACTACAGTACCTGTGGTGTTTGCAATCCACACACACTGCCTGGATGCAAAGGGCAAGTTATCATCCTAAGGGTTTTTTGTCTGAAAGTATCATTTCCATTACATGTAAAACTGCACTGGCTGTTGAAGGCCCAACAATCTTTATTTTCAATTTCTGTGTATGTCATCATGTCACTGTATGAGCACAATGGTATTTAACAAAATGTTCCAAGATAGACCATCCTCTAAAAGAAATAATGCAGCTGTTTCCACAGATTTTAGGGCAGTATCTTCAGCTGCCTGCCAATTAAATTTAACTTGATTCTAGGCTGAAGCTTTCAATTGTCCTAATATTTGAGTCAGAATCTACCTTATTATACACTTCCTCACTAGAAAAGGTGAAATGAATATTTTGTTTCAGTATTTTTTCTCCCTATTGAATTTTCTTTCAGACATTGAGTGGGGGAACTTTGGTTTGTAATGAGATACTTACTTCTGGCAAAGTAAGCAGTAGTTCTACATGTCTCTATCAAAAGATAAAACATGTTGTTATGCCATTTCCTACAGACTCTAAAGTTTAACAGGCTGATACTGTGCTCAATTTTCTAACCTGTCAGATAAGATTAGTTCATTTTGTAGAAAATTCTGCTGGTGAGTATGCCATCATTCAGCCAAAAATGCGGATGCTTTTGTTAGTCTGGCTTATTCTGCCCTACCTGAATATAAGCGAACTAAACTTGGAATAGCAAAGTTTTTATATTCAAGTTTTCACAGAAAAAAAGTTACAGAAAAAAAATCTATATAGGACAGACCTGTTACAAGACAAGCACACAGAAAGCTCCTTAATGGCATAACTGCACAAGCAAAAATTCTCTTGTATAGGGAGGAAACAAGTCTGTTGCTGAAAAGCTACTGAAAAAAGGCAAGAGCAAGAAAGGCATTCTTACCCCATTTTCCAAGGCTCCATATGGGGATAATGTTAATCACTGTTACCTAGTTGAAACTTTTAATGGTAAAGCAATCTGATTTTATTTTCATTTTTGTTATGAAAATTATGGTCATACCTGAAAAGTTGCAACTATGCCCATTCCAGTGCAGCCCATCAGTCCCACACATAATGTAAACATATTGCATGAAGACCTAACAAAGTGTGATGATTCATTTTGCTTCTCTATTAATAAATATCTGATGTACATGGTAACTGAAGCTGAAAAAAACCAAAAAAAAAGAGTGTTTTGTTCTATGATCACATATTGGTTACATTTTAACAACCTTTTCCTGTAACACATGACATGCAGAACAAAATTATAAACATGATACAATAAATACTACCATCTTTAACTCTGCTGGAATGAAGAAGTTAATTCAGATGAACTTTCAGATGGAACTTCAACATTGTCTTTGTCTTTAAATTGCATATTATTGCTATCTAGAACTAAATGCACATCAGTTCAAGAAAAGCACTAATTTAAATTCCATTTTCCTGGGTGTTTGGGCACAGAGGCATTGCCATTCCACATTAGGAACAGCTGTTATAGGGAGATAAGAACCATAAGCTGCAAGTGGGAGGCCTTATTCTGCTCTGAGATGCAGCCTTGTGCCAGAACTACATCTCCTTCTGAAGAATTAATTCCTTTTTGTAGAGTCACTGCATGCCTGGCCCTAATATGCAGTTCACTCCTGGCAAACACCTGTACTGAATTAGGAAATCATGGTTCTTCAGGATATAATAAGCCTTAGACTGAATTCCACAGTTCCATAACACAGAACACAGTTTCAGCCTATCTACAGCTGTAAAAAGAAATTAGGTAACTTTGCCCAGGCACTATGAGGTTACATTAAACACTACAAGATTGTGACTGAATGAGGCTTTTATAAAGGTAAAATATGTTTACTTTGCCTTAAGGCCATCCTACAGCGATACACAGCTCTTGATCCTCCATCCTGTAAAAGATAATAGAAAATGCCAAACTTCCTGACTCACATCAGTTATTTTGTAGAGAAGTAGGCCCATTGTGGAGAAAACCAGGTGTTGCTTCAACATTGTTCTTCCCTTTACTGCAGCATCTTAGAACCAAAAGTTTCCCTACAGCAGAGTTTCTGCAGAGTAATTATGCCATCTTTGCTCCACTTTTATTTCCAGTGCTGACTACTTTGCACTGATGAGGTGCTCTGAAGAGACACAAGTGCCTCTGAGCCTGCACTAGCTGCTCCTAAGGACCCAACTCTCCAGGTATTTCTTACATCTACCTGATACTGCCGTTTGACTGTGGAGGAGTTTTTTCTGCAGAATACTGAATACATTTCTGTAATTAAAACAGGCATTTTTCACTAATTCTCATTTCTTCATTCTGGTCAACCCAAATACCTTATACATACCTAGAAGTGCTGAAATATTAATCATAAAACCAAAGACACCGCTCTCCGGAGGTTTAGTTCCAGTGTCACTAAAGCAGGAAGAGAGACAAATTAAAAGTTAATTAAGACCTGTGAAACATAAATGAGACAATTGAAATCCCATGAGAAATATAACTTGTGTGAACTGCTGCTGTGTGTGTAAGGTAATTCATCTTCTGCTGCACCATTTGTAGTAGAGAATCCCTCTTTTCAAAAAGGAAGCATATTTCAAGAACATACTCTTTGAACTGTTGTTCTTCTTTTTCAGTGTGCAATATGCAAAGATGTGACAGACCTGTACTTTGCTCATGAATGACATGATTACATAAATGACATTTCAGAATTAATGTTTCTTTTATCTGTTGAATTAAGACTGTGATAGAGTAAAATATATCCAATGGCAGTCACTATCTTAAGATGTGAGAGAATTTGGTTTAATTTCTTTAAAAGGACTTAACCCTATGAGAGAAATTGTGCTCCATGCCCAGGAATGTTCCCAGAAACTGTTTAATTTACTAATGTAGATACAGCTTAAGAGTACTCTATCTCCAAGGTGTTGTAAGTCTCTGCTGATGAAACACTTCAGCCTTACAGTGAATACTTAGAAGTTCACTGGGACAGAGAGAGGGAGCATGAGTGTGAGAATATCTACAGAATTTATATATATATCTACATGCACATCTATATATAAGAAAGACATAATGTACACAAACCATTTGCTTTGTAGAAAATGGAACACCTTCACCATAGAGTCCCTTCCCCTCTTTTCCCTACACAAGTGCAAACACCCACCCCAGAGAATGCCCTTCCCTCGCAGAGTGAACATACTCCTGGGAGTATGTCAGCTCAAACCCCCTCAAGCAGAACTCTTCTGTGGAAGGTGAATGCTCTGTTGAAAGAACAGTACTATGATCTTGCCACCTCTTTTTACTATTTTTTCTTCTCTGATGTCCATTTTTTTCTTGTTTACCATACAACCAATTGATATCTATTTGATCAGGTTCTGTTGGTCAAGCCAATGGAAAACATCTAGTTCTTCAATCTTGACATAATTTGAGTGTGAGCTAAGTTTCCAGTTACTGGGCAGTACCAAGAGGCAGGAGAGTGTGTTTGAACAGAGGCACCCAAAAACTCTTCTATCAGATATGAACACATGAGGGTTTTAGCTAATGCCAGAGCTTAGTGGAGACTGAGCAAAGATTCTGAGAACAAACCTATCTCCTGGAGTGGGAGTGTCAATCTGCTGCAGAGGGATCTAGACAGGCTGGATTGATGGGCCAAGATGAGTGGTAGGAGGTCCAGCACTACACTTTGGCCACAACAACCCCAGGCAGCACGGCAGGCTGGGGAGCAGTGGCTGGAGAGATGTCCAGCAGAAAAGAACCTGGGGTGCTGGTTGGCAGCAGCTGAACATGAGCCAGTGTGTGCCCAGGTGACCAAGAAGGCCAGTGGCATCCTGGCTGGTGTCAGTAAGCGTGGCCAGCAGGAGCAGGGCAGTGACTGTTCCCCTGTTCTTGGCTCTGGTGAGGGCACACCTCAAGGGCTGCTGTGAGTTTGGGCCCCTCGCTGCAAGGAAGGTATTGAGGGGCTGGAGTGTGTCCAGAGAAAGGCAGCAGAGCTGGGGAAGGGTCTGGAGCACAAGTCTGATAAGGAGCAGCTGAGGGAGATGGGGGTGTTTAGCCTGGAGAAGAGAAGGGTCAGAGGTGACATTATCACTCCCTACAACCAGCTGAAAGGAGGCTGGTTAGCAATAGGACAAGAGGAAATGGCCTCACATTGTGCCAGGGGAGATTTAAATTGGATTTTAGGAAAAAAAATTCCCACAGAAAGGGTGGTTAGACATTGGAATGGACTGCCCAGAGAGGTGGTGGAAATGCTAAAGGAAAGCCTGGACTCAGTGCCATGGTCTGGCTGACATGGTGGAGCTCACTCACAGGTTGGACTCAGTAACCTCAGAGGTCTTTTCCAACCTATCTTGACTCTGTGTATAATGGGACAAGTTGGTACTAGCTGGGGATATTTTTTTTATGTCATGCAAGAAGATGAATACTCTTTATTCCAACAGTGAGGCTGGGTTAGATTTCACTGCTAAGATTCTGAAGCTACCACTGAGTACAGCCAAAATGACCTCAGCATGAATGCTCTCCACACGCAAAAGAGAAGGCACTCTCTGCTTTAGCAATCACTCTCAAGGATTTTGACAATTTTGTGAAGTTCAGGACAGAAGAGTATGACCATCTCAAATGACTTGATTATTTTAGAAATTCATATTTGTTCCCCAACCCCTTCTATGTTATAGAGGGATTTGTTTAACAAAAGTTGCTAAGATGATTTATCAGCAACAGGAGGAAGCTTAGGATAAAGGTAGGGTCTTTTTTTATGAAAAGCTGATGGAAAAAAATAGACAAAATTCATATATTTCTTTTTATTAGTTTGGTTCCAAATTCTCAAACAACAAAAGTTTGGACCAAGCTTTTAGACAAGTTTTTACAACTTGTCAGGCATTGGGAATCCCTATTCACCTGAATTTTCTTGTTGTAAATGCTTTCTGAAGACTTGTTCCAGCTGGTAGTCTGTATTAATCTTGTTTCTCTATGACAGTGAAATTGATGAAAACAGTAAACTAATTCTGTTTCGTTGTTTGTTTGTTTGACACACCTGAAAATCATCTTAATTTGCGTTTCATTTAGCCCATTTTTTAACCTTGAACTTCATCTTTTCCTTTTGTTTCTGGAGTGTTTTCATTAACACAACAAAGGAGTCCATTTAAAATGTGGGCCACTTGTGACAATCTTCAAGGACTTTTTCAAATCAGAAACCACTCTGTGGTAAGTACAGGACTGTAATCACTTCAAAGCTTTTGAAAGGCTTTAGGTGAGAAGAGAATGGAATTGGCACACACATAGAAAGCCATTTGAAGTTCTTGGAACACATTGTAGTAGCAAACCAAATAACCTGAAATTGCACTGAACAAAGTGCAATATACTTAACAAAGTATTTTCTCAAGCTAAAGGTTTATAGGTGATTTTTGCTGTTGGGGATTTTTAAACTCAACAATCTTAGATTATGTTGTAAAAAAAGTTCATACCAGGAATATTATATCACAATCTATTTACAAAGTGCTGCACTGGACTTTTAAGAACACAAACTTCTTAATGCTATGGTTTGCATTACAAAAGCTAAATGAATACTTGGATTCATATTAATTTTTCTTTAAGTCTGCTGCTTTGAAAAAAAAAGATTAGCAAAAAAAGTATCGGTGACAGTCCCCTCCTTTTTATAAAAAAGAAAAAAGGAAATGGCATATTTGAAACAAAAATGTGCTCACTTATTTGAGCTGGTGCATAGGTGAGCTCAACCACCATGGAAAAGATGAGGAACCCTGTATGAAAATGACAGCATTTGTGTCACCATCTCTTGCAAAAGAATTTTGAAAATGAACAGCCTTCTGAAGAGTAGAAAGACAAGAAGGTGAAGGAGACAAGAAAAAAAATATTTTGGGGCCAAAAGACTCATCATCATTGAATTTTCTTCAGAGCCATCATAAACTATTTCTCTTCAAACTGAAGTCACAAATTTTTAAAATAGGAAGATTCCATTCCACCTACAGGGATTCTGATTTCTCCAGAGGTACCAATTGGTAGCAAATACTTTCAGGAAAATTTCCTTTACTCTTTCACTGAGAATTCAAACAAGCAAACAGCCATCCCAGCTCATCCAAATTGGTTTGGATTTTGAGCAGTGTGAGTAAAGGACTAATTTTGGCACAACCTCATAATCTTTTAGGATTCAGCTGCTAGAAAACACAAAATCATATTCATTTTATCTACCAAGAATTGTATTTATATGGTTTACTTGATGGGACATTAGCACAGCCTCAATGACAATTTTAGGTGTGGTCTCTCGCTGTAACAGCTGGTACATTGTAAGCAAATATAATTAATGTTACTTCAAGGCCTACACAGAGTACTTGGGGAATGAGTGTAAGAATTACAGAAATGTTTAACTCAAGTATGTCAGTATTCTTCTCCTTTGTGCAACTGGAATTTCCCCATACGAGCTCTATTTAATTTTTTATACTTCATTTTAAAATATTGCACAATTGAAAGGTTGCAACATTCTTCCTCTTTTTTAAACACTCTTAGTTTTACTAAATCACATTGTCAATCACGTGATTCATACTCTTAGGCTGAAGCAATGACCTGCAAATTAAGAATATGAATATGGTATGGCTATTGTCCTGAGTACTTAGAAGAAAACCTTGTATTATTCCCAAATGCATCTTCTATGAAGTCCTTATGCTTAGACCACATGCCTTTAGAATTGTTCCAGGTGCTTCACTAATAGTCAACATATATTCTTAGTCCAAATGTGGTGTTAAAAGGATCTAAACAAGATTTTTAAAAAGCTTTACTAGCAAATGCAGAGGGACTGAAATGTGAGTGGGAATCACTGGTGCAGCCTCTTATGTCTTTGTTTTGTTTAGGTTTTTTAAGGCATATGGACTTTTATTGTGATTCCATAGCTAAAGGGTAAGAACAATGTTTAATGGGAGCTATTCCATTAAGTTGATATAACTGTGGAGCTGTGATACATTCACTAGAGTTGTACAGTTGTGACTTGAAGGTTTGGCCCATCCCTTTTAGAAAGAATGACACAATTAAGATACCTGGGCTGTCAAAAACTTAACTGCAAACAAAACTATACCTAAAAAAACACATCCCACTTTCTCATGTATTGCTTCATTCTATGACATTTGAAACTTAATTTGTCAAATTTCCTACTACAGGATCTCAAAATACTTCTGAACACAAACCGTGTACAATTGTATCAAATGATTAATTTTTGTTAGTTAATGCTGGATAAATTGCACCGATCACAAGCACTTTTGTGTTAGTAAAGCTTTGTGTGTAATCAAGGATGAGCAGTAGGGTATTTGTTCAAGTACAAGAACAAGGCTTTCCAAGAGCTTTCCAGATTTGTGCAGAGAGCCTTAAAAAGTTTTGCTAATATAAACATGAAGCCCAACTTTCTCTGGCTCAATTTGAATGAAGCTCAGCTATCTTGTGGGTTGTCATTTGCTCTTGCCTATGATGGCAAACCCTAATTTTCAATCAAATTTTCTTCTATATGCCAATCAGGTTAGCAGTCTTCTGAAATTGTGCATGTCCAAAAAGTCCATCCTAGTCCAAAAAGGAATTAGGTCTAGATGCATCTTGAAAGATGTATTTTAAAACCTTGTTTAGATCTTCTGTATATCAGAGACACTCTTAGATTTCTGGCTAACCTTCAATCTATTGAGAGATAAATACTAACATTTTCATAGTTTAGATTTAAATGTTAACATAAACCATGCATAATGAATGATTTACAAAGAATTGCACTTTAATGAAAAAGGTTATAGAAAAGGGATGCCAGGCATCTCTTGGGGAGTCTTTAAAACCCATTGGTCCTATAATGGAATATAAAAAATGCATGTTTGTGGCGATGTGTGTACTGCAAAAGCCATCATGGGGCTTTGAGACCAGTCATCGTCAGGTGCACTTTGGCCTAGTTCAGGAGTTATACAAACAAAATTACACATCCACCACGTAATCGTAAAGTTTTTCTAGGATCAGGCCTGCGTTGGCTGCAGCAGAAAACTTTCATGTCCTTTCCATCGTGTCTCCAGCGTCTGTGTCCTGTGGCTCCCAGAGGCGCTAGAGGTGTGATGGGTGCCGGGAGTGCCCAGCTATCCCCCTGTCCCCGGGACCCCCCACTCCCTCGGGGAAGCCCCTCAGGACACTGCCCATGGTCTCACACACGCACAAACCCCGCACCTCGGCCGCTCCCCCGCCTCACCTGATGTAGGGCACGAAGGGCTCGACGTGCCCCGCCAGCACGGCGATCACATAGGAGATGATGAAGGCGGCCGAGGACCAGCTGACGAGCAAAGCGGGCACAAAAGCCACGCCGGGCATGCGGCACAGCATCGCCGCCCGGGGCAGGGGCAGCGGGGCGGCAGCGCCCTGCGGGGCCGGTCCGGCAGCGGGGACTGGCGCGGCGCATCCGCGCTCCCCACGCCCGCCCGCCGCCCGCGGCCCCGGGGATGCCCCGCCGGGCGCTGCCTTCCCTTCGCTTTCGGTTCTCCGCGGCGCTCCCCGCCCCCGACGGCGGCGGAGAGCCAGAGACAGCCGTGGGCCCCTTCGCCGGTCACCGCTGGCGGCAC
Organism: Fringilla coelebs; assembly: GCF_963513975.1. Lineage (NCBI taxonomy): Eukaryota > Metazoa > Chordata > Aves > Passeriformes > Fringillidae > Fringilla > Fringilla coelebs. The sequence goes on along the minus strand of NC_140033.1, from coordinate 63,101,108 downwards.
CTGGCGCACTTGGGAGAGTTCTGGCTGCGGAACTTTCCCCGTGTCCCTGTCGCTGCCGGCTCCCCGGGCCGCACACGCCCCGTCGGGGCAGGGAGGCGGGCGGTGGAGGTGCTGCCTGGACTGCTCGCCGGGGTCGTGCCGGCGGCTTGTGCCTTGACAATTTTCTTTAAAAGGGCTAAAAATGGGTGCAGTGTGAGCGTGCAGGGGCTCTTGGCAGCTCGGCGGCCGGGGAGCGGTGGTGGGGGTACGGAAACCGGGTCAGAAACTGTGCAGGTCCCGTTCTAGAGTCCAGCACACACCTCATCCGCCTTGGACTTTCATTTCAAACATATAATGTAGCCTTGATCTCCAAATTCCCCCTGAAATTCACTTTTCCACATGCTTAGAGGAAAACGATAGTTTAATTCAAAATCATGCTGTGTTCAGCATTTTCACTTCGGTTTAGCCTGAAGCCATGGACAATCTGCCAAGGGCGTTTCTGCTTCCTTTGATTGTTTGCAGTTATCAGCCCTCCAAACCAACATCTAAACTCGAGGTCACCGTTCTGCTACAGAGATGTGTGTGTATACTCTGCCTCTCTGTATTGAGGGCTTTGCCTTCAGTGCACATTCCTTGTGGTGGATGCACACAAGGTGAGTACTTGCCATGCCTTTGAAGGCATTAGGAATGGAGACAGAAATTACATAAAAGGACCAGGGACAGTATATCTTAATGCAAGTACAGAAAAGTAATTTAAAAAATTATTCTACCACTGAGACTGGGGGTAGTCGATGACCTTCTTCTTGGCCGTAGCAAGTTGATCATCTTCTTAACACACAAATTGAGTGTAATAATTCACACCATGCCACAAATTCATACTTCCCATTTCCACAGCTAATCTGCCTTCTAGTAAATTTGAGTGACAGAAATTTCTGACTGGAAGAACAGGTTTATTTCTTTTTATGTTAAGGGTGCAAAAATAATGGGAGATAATATTTGAGCTGTCTCAATATGCTGGTTTAAAAAATTCCGTGTAATTATGCCTCAATATCAGGTATTTTGGATTTTTTTCCTCTTGTAACAGAAAATTAAATAAATACTATACAGGAATGAAATCTAGTCTCTTTGGTAAATAAATGGCAGAAACATATTGATGATGATGATATTTATAGCAGTAGAATTTTAATTTTTAGTATATCAGTAATTTAGTATTTTGGTTGGTCCCTTGCAAAAAGAGGATGGAATTCACTTCATTTTACTGCATCAACATTTAAGTCACATTGGAAAAATGTTCCATCCACAGTTCTGCAAGTTCCTGGTACTACCTTTAGTTTTGTAAGTAGTAAATAATTTACTCTAAAGTGTGAATTGAGTATTTACATTATTCACATGACTTTTTGAAATGCCTGAACACTATTTGGAGTGAAAGAAATGGACACATTTGACTCAAGCAGATGGCAATTGACTGTTTGGTGATCACTAGCAAAGGTTCTCGTTGCTATGTAAACAATTATTGCAGCTCATGTGATGTTTCATTTTCTTTATAATTTTATTGTAAAATTTGAGCAGTGATCTTTAATAATTTTTTATCAGAAGCATGTTCTTTAAAGATCATTAGAAGCTGCACAGAGTAACAAATACAGGTTACAAACTTGGGAAGAATAATTTTATTTACTGGACTTGAGAACACTAGTGTGATATTTCAAAAAAAACCTGTGTATTTTAATTCATTTTGTTTTCAATAAATTATATTAAAACCCTAGGAGTATAGAAACATAAAATAACTATGGATTTTAATATAGCTCCATGGGATTTTTGTGGATGAAAAATTAGATATGAGTTGTCAGTGTGCACTTGCAGTCCAGAAAACCAGCTTTATCCTGGGCTGTGTGAAAGCATGGGAAACATGACCAGAAGGCTAAGGAAGATGATCCTGCCCCCCTGCTCTGCTCTGCTCTGGTGAGATCCTGCCTGGAACACTGCATCCAGCTCTGAGGTCCCTGGCACAAGACACAGACCTGTTACAGTGGGTCCAGAGGAGGGCCACAGAAATGATGAGAGGGATGGAGCACCTTTCCTTGTTGAAGAAAGGCCAAGAGAGCTGAGGTTGTTCAGTCTGGAGGAGAGAAGGCTCCAGGGACAACACATTGCATCTTTAAATGTGGCTTAGAAGAATGACAGCTAGAGACTTTTTACCAAGATCTGTAGTGACAGCACAAGGGGAAATGGCTTTAAACAAAAGAAGGTAGGTTTAGATTACATATTAGAAAAGAATTCTCTGTTCTGAGGGCGATGAGACACTGTAACAGGCTGGCCAGAGAAATTGTGGATGCCCTGTTAAAGGCCAGCCTGGATGGGGCTTTGAGCAATCTTGTCTAATGGAAGGTGTCCCTGCCCATGGGAGTAGGGTTAAAACTAGGACATCTTTATGGTCCTTTCTGAACTAAACCCTGCTATGATTCTGTGATTTAACAAAATGATCAGACTACTTCAAATTAGAATTATTAGAAAAATAAATATGTCAAGGTGTGCAAATAATTACACATCCATATCAGTGATTTGAAAATATATAAAGGTAAGGAAATAATAATGGAAGAAATCTAAAATAGTCTATACTGCTGGTACTTGTATCTCCTCTTTTCTCCTGCTTTACTCAAAATATGGCTTCCATGGATTTTATATTTACTATATATGAATATTCTTTATATTATGTGTATTTTTCAAACTCATTCATTATGGAATTACCTATAACATGAAAGACCCAGTCAGAAGAAACTACTTCCCCAAGCATATTGGTTTTTAATATCTCTGCATGGTTTTTACATTGAACTTGTACAGAATAGTTACAGTAGCATTTACTTCCCTGATTTGGTAAAGAACCTGCTGGAAGATGGAAGTAAGACAAGAAAATGGTAAGCAGAAAGAGTTTAGAATGAGAGCAAGAGACATGCAAGTCAGCTCCTTCTTGAGATCTGTTGCTACATACAAACACTAGGGAAAAAAGCAGTCAATCTGTGAATGCAATGCCTAAATTCTTTTATTAACAACTGGTTAATAACTGACTTATTAACAGAAGTTGCACCAGAAATACATTTACAGAGGGAATCAAATACACAACCTGTAACTTCTTCAGGTTACTGTGCGAAGAGTTCAAGCTGGTTTGTGGCATCTCTTCCCTTCCTCTTTGGTCATGTGCCAGTATCTGTAACCTTCTCTCAGTAATAAAAGCATGTGTTAACTATTTTCACTTCTGACAGGAAGTTTGGAGTAACAATAGTAACAATCCACAACCTTTGTCAAGTCTTAATGCTGTGAAGCATTCATGACATGATGTTAATATTTCTAAAAGGTAATGGGATTTAGTTATAAGGCAATTTTCAGGTGTTACTGTTTAGGAGATGGTTTATTTTGCTCCATTTATTTTGGGTCCCCTGTAGATAGCTAGATTATATCTAAATGTCTAACCAAAATTCAGGTGAAAGATGTCTCAGCTGTCAAAAAGATTGGACAAGTCAAAAACTGACAGAACCCTTAAGAATGAAGAGAGGTAACTACAGGGTTGAAATTGTGTAATTTCATCTCTCAAAAAAACCCCAAACCAAACCAAAAAGTCAAAAAACAAAAACAAAACTAACACCCCAAACCCAAAACCAAACAAAACCAAAAAACAACCAACCAACCAAAAAACAAAAAACCCCAAAACCCAAACAAGCAAGCAAACAAAAACACCCCAAATAAACTACACACACACATACACAAAAAAAAAAAAAAAAAAAAAAAACCAAAAAAAAAAAAAAAACCCAAAAAACAAAAATGAATGAAAGTTTTTTTTGGTGCAGGACAGATTAATATCTTGCAATAGTTATAAAGTGGGAAAAGGCTTATTCCAGAATTTCATGAGAAAATTAGCTCTCAAAATGTATTTTTTTTTACTACTCCACTTTGTATTTTCAATTACTTCCTGGGTGATGTTTTTTTCAAATAAAATGTTTATTGGGAGAAATCTTTGTTTCCAGAATGCATGAGCAGTAGACTGACGAGGGCTATAAAGATCAAGAGAAAGGCTGTTTAGCTACAGATAAACCATTCTCCAGTGGCTTTGTTGTCCTTCACTCAAAATGAGGTAGTGAACATGCTGAAGCAGTTAGTAGGAGAATTTGGCTCTGGCACTTTGAGAATTTTGGCAGTACATTTTTGTAGAAGCACATTTTTAGTGAAAAGTAAATCATTCAATGTGAAATGGAAGCTTTTTATGTGGCCTTGTCATCTGAAAGAAATACCTTTGCAGTTTTATTAGTGGTACACAGTAGCTGGCAGTAAGTTGCTAGCTGAAGATTAGGAGAAAATAATGAAATTCATAACCTGAGTCAAATTAGAATGCAAAGGGATTAATGAAATCTGACTCTAAACAGAGAGAATTTGATCAATCCTAGGAAAAGCTATCAAAAATATATTTTTTTCTCAACATCAGAAGTGGCTAATGATGTAGCTACATCCAACACAAAACCTCCTGGAAATGGGGAGTACTCACTCCTGAAAAATCAGGTTCTATTTCCATATGTTAATATTGATTTTCCAGCACAATTTAGGGGTGTTGGTTTGTCTACCTTTACTGCATCATATTGTTAAATATAGGGCACTCAATTATTTCTTCCTGTACACCATGCTTTGCACATTGCTGGCTGTATTAGTTTGCCTCTTTCATGAGTTTCCTTTTTCTGTGTCTGGCCACAGCTGACACCAAGGTCTAACAGGGCCAGAGGGAGCTGCTACGTGTGCTTCAGAGGAATATTGTGAAATCTGTTTATGTTGAAACTGCTTGATTCCAGCTGATTCATACGTAACAAACAGATATACCTAGTAAAATGTAGTTTTACAAAACCTAAACATTGTGTTCAATTTTGTATTTTCAGTTTTAACAAAATGTTCTTTCCATCCTTTCTTGGCCTTTGTCCATGTCCTTCATAGTTCTTCAATATCAAAGGGTCGAGCTGCATAGCAAATTTGTTATGACCACAAATAATATGAAAAAAAGGCAGGATTGTTATTGTTCAGTAAAAATGCAGTGAAATCAGTATCATGAGGCATAAACAAATGCTCAGCTTTGTAGCTGGCAATGAGCACTGTGATAACCTGTGGAGCATCACTGCTTCTAACTTGTTTGAGGAACTTTAGATTAAGGAACAATCCAGTCCCAGAGGAAAGATCATGAACCATACCTGTGTCTTGTCTGTACCAGCTCCTTCACACTCTTGAGCAGCAGTTAATGGCTGGACTCGATGGTCTTAGAGGTATTTTCCAGCCTAAACAATTCTATGTCTCTATGTTTTGAAGCAAAATAGATATGAAGAACAGCTAATATGGCTTTTTAAAAAAGTATTGTAGCAATTATTCCCACTCTACTCTCTATGTAGTCTCTTAAGCATTTTTAAACATAAGAGTATATTTTCAACCATCAAAGGAAATTGTTCATCCTAAAGAGTTCCTTTAACTATTCAATCCTTCTGTCTGATACTGTCATCCATACCAAATGATGGAGAGCTAACTAACCAAAATTAGCTGCTCTTCTAATGTTCTGAGTCTCCATCTCCCCACTATGATGTAAAAGGTGCATGTTATTTCATACAGCCAAAAAAATCCTACTGACCGCTGTAAATCACTAAAAGCACCTCCATTATTTTCTGCTGTGTGCTGCTGAGTGGATTTCAAAGAGTACCCTGCCCATTTCAACCATCAATTCTATACAGTCTGTTCTCTGTGCCATTGCAACCTGGCAGGATTAACAAAAGAAACATAAATTCCATCACTATGATGTAACAATGCCATCAGTATACTAAAGGCTCTGCGTTTCCAGTGTTAAAGTAAAAAAAAATACCTTTTTTAACCTTTAGAATAATCAAACATTTCATAGAAGCAGACCACTGTGAGAAATTCTATTCTACCCTATTCTATTCTGCTCTAGTTAAAATGATAGTTAAATATGAAGAATAATGAACTCCAACTGTATATTTTCAAAAAGAATGATGAAATTTAGTTTTTATAAAATAAGGTTGCAATCATATATTTATATTCATATATGTATATTCATAATATACATAAAACACATTAAATCACGGCCTGGGGAGACATTTCAGGATATTTCATCCACTTCATTAGGGACTTTGGAAACAAACATACAGATATGATTTGGTTTGAAAGCCATTGTCTGTTTAAATTTTAGTTTACCATTGCTAAGAGCATATCTCTTTAAAAAGCAAGGGCTTGCTATAAAGAAAACCAAAGACAAAAAACCTAACACCCCAACAAAAACAACAAAAGCCCCAAACCAACCAAAACCAAGAGCAAATGCCAGATTCTGCAGAGTTTCAAAAGGTTTCTTCTGGCTTTCTGCAAGCATTTATTATTTTAGTTTGAAGTGTGCAGGAAATAACAGATCTTTCAGAGTAAAATGTTGGCGAATATTATGCTTAGAAAATCTGATTTTGCTGCCAGGTGCACATGCTGCCTCAGCTTCATCTAGATGCTCACTTTCAGAGATTTTTCAAATGGCATTTTTCCAGTCCTTTGCTCTCTAGGCACAGCTTTTTCATCTGTTTCTGAGATACTACTGTTTTCTCTTTAGTTATACCTCATTTTTACCAGCCATGCTCTTCAGATGATTTTAAATATTCTTTCCAGTATCTGCACACATAAAAAAGAACTGGAAAGGGTAAGAACAGACTGATGTTTCAGAGATAATTTTTTTTTCCAGTAGAGAAATGGATATGAAAGAAAAAAAACCCCAATGATTCCATATTCTATGAAAAGAATTTTCAAGTAAAAAGTCATAAATGTTCCTTGCATATGCATCCAGAGGGTTGGGAGCTGAACATCTGAGGGTTTTCAAAAGTACTGAAATACTGAGCACAATTTTAAAGTCTCCAATTTGCAGCAGTACTAAGTGAAAACGCTCACTAGCTCCATATAATTAGAATGCATTTGCTCATGAGTCTAAAATGACTTTAGATTGATTAAGAGATAATCCATTACAAGACACAGCAGTGAGGTCTAGTAGTGACTCTCAGAAATTGATCACTTATATTCAATCTCTATTTTAGAGGTAATGTCAGTGGCATTGAGTCTCACCAAAGCCTAAGAGCGCTACAAATGGTGAGTTAAAATGAGATTATGTGTTGAAGGATAGAACACTGCTCAGTCACCATCTTTTCCCTGTCATGTTCTGAGTGACTAATGTGATTTAATCATTGTTTTTGATGGATAGTGGTACTACCAAATTCACAGTGCCATACCAAGCTGTTAATTCCAGTATGCCTAAGCCTACTGCTTTAAATTTCAGAAGTACAGACATTATAGTTTTTGGGAGAGTGGAGTGGCAGGGAGAGAAGTTCTAGAAGGCTCTATTATCTCCCAGTTCCTTTCCATAGAGAGTGCTCTTCAAAGTAGTGACAAACTCTCCACAGGCAAGTCCCACTACACCTCTATTCTGAACTTTTACTTGCCTGACCTGAGACACCTCTGGATGCTCACAAGTTCAGAGCACTCACAAATGAAACCAAAACCCCCAGGAGTGAACTCTTGGGAACCAAAACCCCCAAGAGTTGAGCCTTCAGAGTACTATGAGTTATCTCCTGTATTGTGAAAATTCACATTTCAAGTAGAACAGGCATCAAACATGCTAAATTTTGTCTTGACCTTTGTGGTCAGTAATTTTTGCCTTATAGAAGTGCTACAAGTTTAATTCATGTTTGTTAAAGACAGCATACAGAGACAATTACAGGAAACCTATGTTGATGTTAATTCTCTTTTCCTTAGAACAAGATTCATAAATGTCCAGTGAATAATATTCTTGGCTAACAGAAAAACTTGAGATGCTTTGTTGATTATTTCTGGTCTTTTGCCTCAACCAAAGATAATTACACTGTTGCCTTGGATATTTAGCTCCTACTGCTCTCCTTTCCCAGCAAATGAGAACACAAAAGACCTGGAAAGAGCTACTACTGGATAAGTTTACCATGTCCAGTAAGAAATTCTATCTTCCTCAAGATTTTGAGGATTACAGAATCTCCATTCCTGTTAAAAGAAACGAAATATCACTTTCCCTTTCAAAGTAGCTTCTACCCCTTCTTAGAAAGGTCTTTTTGTAGTAAGAAAAACATCCAAAAAATCCGTTTGCTAAGAGAGAACAAATATTGGTGAAGACAACTTGCAGAAAATCAAGATCAAGTGTATTTATAACTATTTGACTGCTTATTTAGATTACATCATAATCCACAGGAGGCATGCCTTTAAGTGTTGCTATGTGCACCTTTGAGTTAATACAAATACAAGAACAGTCAAGCAGATCATTCCAAGAGCCCAGTGGTTTACATGGATAACGACTTGGCAAGGGCCTTAAGTATATGTTGGATTATAATGGCAGTGCCTAATTTTTACATATCCTGACATCTAGTGGAATTTATTGCTCCTAGCAGAATATCTGTGCTCATTTGCATCTCCAGTGACTGGGAGAAAGTTAAGTATTCCTTTCTTGGATACAATTATAAAGTTCTCACCTGGAGAACTGCACAAGCAGTGCACTAGATAAAATGTGAAAAAGAAGAATTTGGCCTAAGCCCTGCTCCTTTCAAGCATATGCCCACAAAGACATCTGCAAAGGGATACAAGCCCCTGATCTGATCTCTGGAAATAATTTCTAGTGACAGACATAGAATAATACCAGCAACTTTGATAGATTGTCTCAAAAAGTATTTGAGCCTGCATCTGGTATGTGTACCTTAATAGCTTGCCATTAATTAGCAAGCTGAGGGTGGCCTTGTTTTCATCCCTATTCCACGCCTTTCACAGAATCACAGAATCATCAAGGTTGCAAGAGACCCTTAAGATCATCCAGTTCAACCATCAACCCACCATACCACGCCTAAAATGCATCCCCAAGTGCCACATCCAGATGCCTCTTGAACACTTCCAGAGACAGTGACCCTAACACCTCCTGTGACACTTATTCCAGTGCCTGACCAGTTATTCAGTGACTTTTCTTTTTCCCCTAATACCTAATCTAAACCTCCTCTGGCACATCTTGAGACCATTTCCTCTCATCCTTTCACTTGAGACATGGCAGAAGAGGTCAACTCCCAACTCACTACAACATCCTTTCAGAGAGCAATGAGGTCCCACCTGAGCCTCCTCTTCTCCAGACCAAACAACCTCGTTCATCTGGAATAATTAAAACTTTGATGGACAGAAGACAGGAAGATACTATGAGTCCATGGCAAAATGGAATATGAGGGAGCACCTGGAGTATAGAGCCCTGTTTCCTGTCACAAGCTGGTTTGGCTGTCTCTCAAGGTTTGATAGGTATTCCTGCTATTCCTGTTTGAAATATATTCCAGAACATGGTTTTGTCTCCTTTTTGTGTTTTGTTTTGTTTGCTTTGGGTTTTCCTGTGTTTTGTTTTAACCTCGTGACAGTTTTGTATTTAGTTTAAGTAAGTTTCTGATCTCCATTTCTGTGATGTGAGCAAGTCAAAACCTTTTAGTGTCTCTTTAGAAAGAAGGATCTGGTTGTTCCTTTTCATGCATCAATTTCAGTTTAAATATGTATTCCTTGAATGTAAGTATTCTACAAGAAAGGACAGATATAGTGCCATCATGATTTGTTCAGCACCTTTTTATATCTCTGTGTCTAATGGTATGCTTTGTCTGATACTTTTTAAAATAATTAAAAGATTATGTGAATTTTAAAGCTTTATCACACTGGTATCATATGGAAGTATTTATTAGTCTGTATAAATGCATCATTTCACACCTTGAACTAATTATTAATCCAGGTCTTGAAGTAATTCAGCTTCCCCTGACTAGTTTTCTGCTTTACATTGGTGATATCTCTCATCTTTTCAGCACAGTCAGTTTCATTTCTTCATTTACACTGGATTTTTGAGCAGAAATAGATTTTTTTGACCAGAAATAGGGGTTTTTCTCATAATCTGCATATATGCTATACCTCAGTTCTCAATGAAAACCTCAGTCTGCTGACTCAGGATACCAGGCCATCACCGGTACTGCTGGCACAGTGCTGTAGGCGGTGGTAAAGAGGTGCTGCTAGGCAGTAATAATAGGTGAGTAATAATAGCTTAATAATAATAGCACAGTGCTTGAGCAGGAGGGGCAGGTGAGGGAAGAAGCAGATTATATTCCCCTAGGATAGTACTTCAGCACATGGGTGAGAACACAAAGGAGAGAAAAGTTTAGTTAGAGTCTTCTGTGTACCAAGATTGGAAGGCTGGGTTATCACAGAGGGCCAAATAAGTATTATCAGGCTAATAACACACCATAAGAAGGAGGAGCACAGCATTAAGAGGGGGTTCTGAGGCTCTTCAGGTAACCCCTGGTGAATTCTTCATCCTGTCCTATGGCCCATAATCAGGAAAATCCACAAATTCCAGAGGTTTATGTCCAAAAAGGAGACAGAGGAGTCCTGCAACTTTATTTGAATAAAGGGAGAGAGTCACCGGGGCACACAGCCACGGGATTTGCTCTCTTGAGGTTTCCCAGGGCACAGCCTCACAGCCTCCTTTTATCAGGCTGCATGCTGCCCCTTTCCTCTCCCCGCTGGCTGACATACAGGGAAGGTACAACCTTCCAAAACCACCTACCACATATTCCCCCTTGAATCTACTATTTTACCCCAAAATTTAGAAACTCAGGCTTGTGCAGACCCTTGTCTGTTCCAGGAGCCAAGCTGTCTGGGCTCTGCAGCAAACCTGCCCCAAGACAGGAGGGACATTAAGCCCCATTTCAAAGATGTCAACACCCATCCCTTCAACCATCGGATTGTTTGCAAGGACATTAGCTTTCCTCTCACCCTGGAGATAAACAAATGCTATGACATTAAAAAATGAATAGGAGAAGGGCCCAGTGGCTTGTGAGAGACAAAGAGCTGTGCCCTCTTGGACATTTCTTAAAATACAACCATGTGGAGTCCTCTCAGATGACCACTGTGTAAATATACTGGGACAAAGTTCTGGAAAGGGTCAGGCATTGTTACTTCCCACAGGATACAGGATCACAAGGACCATGGTTGTGACTCTGAAAAGTCACTGCAGGGAGTTTTAAGAAATACTTGAAGACCTTTGGATGCAGGGATAGATGACAGAGATGGGTGTGACTATGCCTGGCGTCTTGCAGGCCTCTGACAACCCGTCATTCTGCTCTGGTGTGAAAAACACTAATCACTTGCTTAAAAAAATTTAAAAGTTTAATAGTAATAAAATGGTTATAAAAATACTGATATAATTAGAGTAATAAAAATTTGAACAATTGAGATTAGGACAATATGAGACAATAAGAACAAAGAGTTATGGACAGTCCGGGTACCTTTTCTGGGCAAAATAAGCCCGAAAAAGGACACATGTTAACAGGGGATTAACCCTTAAAAACAATAACCTGTTGCATATTCATACACCTCATGCACAAATTCCATTCAAACAAAGGATTCTGTCTGGTCAGTGTCAGCTTCTTCCTCTGAATCCTGATGGCATCTTCAGGGTTGAGTGAGGAGGGAAGAAGTTCGTTTCTTCTGATAATGGAGCAATAAATTATTTTTCTCTGAAAGATTTCGGTGTCCTGTGGCTGCTATCTCGGTGCGAGTACCTCATTCCTTTCTTAAAAAAATATCTCACATATATAGTTTCTATTTTAACCTTATGTTATAACTTACAACCACATTTAACACACTACTTTAAAAAATGAATACAGCATAACTTTCCAACATAACAAATATAATATTCATTTTAATATTTGTGAAAAGCCAGTCATATAATACACATTTTTCACATTTGGCCACCAGCGGTGGCTCTGCCCGATCAGTGTTTGATAGCGGTGATGGCAACAGCACCGTGCAGGTGGCTGGACTTCATGGCAGAATCCAGAGCTGCCAGAGAGTAGCTGCCAGCTACAGATCGCTAACTAGCTTCTTGTGTTTTTTCCTCAAGAGCTGTTCTTGAAGAACTCAGTAACCCTCTCTAGCCCGCTGACTCCCATTCCACAAACGCATCCCCGCACTTCATTCCTGTGCCATAACACGCACGGACCGCTTAAATTCAATCTCAGCACGCAGCTCGGCCGTATCAGCGCGATGTCCGCAGGCCCTCAGCGGCGGAACGGCCGATCCGCTCCCACCGTGAGGGGCCGGCCGATCCGCTCCCACCGTGAGGGGCCGGCCGATCCGCTCCCACCGTGAGGGGCCGGCCGATCCGCTCCCACCGTGAGGGGCCGGCCGATCCGCTCCCTCCGTGAGGGGCCGGCCGATCCGCTCCCTCCGTGAGGGGCCGGCCGATCCGCTCTCTCCGTGAGAGGCCGGCCGATTCTCTTCCTCCGTGAGGGGCCGGCAGCCCCGCTCTCTCAGCGCGGCCCCTCCGCCACCGCCAGGCGGCGCCGGGCGCTGCCGGAAGCGGGGCGGGCACTGGGCCGGCGGCCCCGCCCGGCGCAGGCAGCGCGGGGAGCGGGGCCGGGCCGGGCCGGGCCGTGCGGGGCGGCGGCCGCCGGCGGGCCATGCTGCTAAAGCTCCTGCAGCGCCAGACCTATACCTGCCTGTCGCACAGGTATGGGCCCTGCCTCTGCCTCGGGGGCCTCGTCCTCATGATCGTCTCCGCCCTGCAGTTCGGGGAGGTCAGTACGGCGCCGCGCCGGCGCGGCGTGGCTGCCCCCCTTGCCCTGCCTGCCTCCCTCCCTCCGTGCCGAGCCGAGCGGTGCCGGCGGGACAGGCGCAGCCCCGCGGCTGCACGGCCCCGGGGGGATGCGGGGCTGTTTTTCCTCGGGGGAGCCGGGTAGTGCGTTGTCCCGCCAGCAGCGAGGTCCCTCTCCGGGCGCCTGGCGGTGACAGGTCCCGCCCATCGCGGCGCCGTGTGCCCCGTTGGGCTGTGCCGGGCGGCGCCGCCGCAGGCCCGCCGTGCCCGCGGGGACGGGCTGGCTGTGCCCGCATCCCCGAGCCCCGCGGCCGCTCCCCGCGCCGCCCCGGCCGCACCTGTTGGGCTGCGGGGACGCTGAGCGCGCCGGGTGTCCCTCGGGGCTGAGCCGGGGTCTGACAGGTGACACAGCCCTGCGTGCTCGGACAGCTGCTGTTCGCTGCTCTTGTGCAATTCTTTTCCACTTCGCTCATCAGGTGACTTATTAGCGCTGTGGTTTTGTTTGAGTCTTTTAAAGCCTGTGCTGGATGTCACCCTCGCCTGTCGACTGCGAGTGACAGAATCTCTCCCCTCTCCGGGGTTTTAGAAGTTAAATGTATCCTCCCTCCAAGCTGCGCAGCGGAGTCTGCTTAGCTCGCTACTTGTTACTTAGTTCGCTCGCATTATTTTGTAAATGATGCCATGTAATTGCACTTCTTCTAGATATAATTTTGCACGGATGTGTTGAATGTTTAAATCTTCATTTCACATTGTCCTGTCGATTTGGTAAGTCGTAACTGAAGGGATGTGGAGAGGAGAAAATGAATCCTACTTCAGCGCAGTGTTAGTTAATGTAGTGAGGAATCAGGGAAATCAAGTATTTTTGTCGATCTGAAAGGGTGGCAGTGTTCAATACAAACAGACTGGAATTTCGTGATTCCTGAGCTGGTTTTTTGTTTTTGTTTTTTTTTCCTTCTCTGTTTTAATTTGATCAGCTCTTTCAGATACAGGGAAAAAAAAAAAAAAGAAAAAAGAAGAGCCATAAAGAGTATTATCTGAAAAACTTTGTGTAGTAACTCATCTTTGCATAAAGTCCTAATCTCTGCTGTCTTGTTGGGACCGCAAGTTCCTGAAACACTTCAAAGGCATCATCAAATTAAGTAATTGTAAAGCGCTCATAGGCACCTGTTTGTACATGAGTATCAGCTTGGATCGGTGTAGTTTTTGTGCTGCTGTGAAACTGCCATAGTTTTGCATTTCTTTGGAATAGGAACTTAAACCACAACTTTATATCAGATATCATAGAATTCTGAAGGTTTTTTAAAATATTTCAGTAGTTGTCTTAAGTTATGGCTGATTTTGGTAAGAATCAGTCGAAATCACTGCTCAGATTTTCCTGCTAAATCTTAGTTTACTGCTTCCAGTCCTTTAAAAGCTCCTTGGAAAGCTTAGCTACAATTTAGAGAGCGAGCAAAAGAACTGGAAGATTCATGTAGGAGTAGATTTTCCAAATTATATATGAAGAAGAAAGAAGAGTGACCAGTAATGTCTTAAAAAAAAAAAACCAAACAAAACAAAACCAGCTAAAAACCACCAACGAAACACCTGCAATTTTTTTTTTTCTTTCCAAGGGTGGTAGATAAGCCTGGGGAGAGATGTTTGCATGCATCTTGCTTTTTGCCTTTGTATTTTCTAAACAGTGGTAGTTCAGTGACTTAGGAGATACAAGGCTGGCGAGAATGAACACCGTTAGACCTCTTCCGATAACTATCGTGGGAATGGAAAATGCTTCTCTTCTTCAGTACAGAATCTGCAAGGCAGCAACTAATATAAAACTATAAAGCTGTTTGGAAAATGAAACCAAGAAACCTTGCTAGAAATTAGCAGCTGAACCACTTTCAGCCATCTGCGGGAAACTCAAGCAATAAAAATCAGCGTGAGGCAGCACTTATCATACCCTGTTGTCTGAACAGCTTTTGCAGTTCTGCTTTTCCCCCACCCCCAAAGCCAGCTTTTTTGTTTTTTGGTTTTATTTTTGTTCTAGTAGGTCTGATTTCTTAGGTTCATGCTAATACCAGTATTACTGGTGGAGTAAAAATGGATGGTTAGGACAAATAATTTGAGATTGCAGCTTCTGGCTGTGAGAACCAAATTAGCTTCATTTGAAGGAAAACCTTGAGCTCAGTGAAATAAAATTCAGAATTGGCATTGAACATGAGTGAGAAATTTTTCTGCAAAAACATACAGGGCAGCCAGGTGTAAGTCAATCTTTAAGTATTAGGGCAGTTTGTTTATAGGCCCTTCTTGGTCATCCTTCTGTAGGTGGCTCTGCTTTGTAAAATGCCTTATAACCAGAACACGCCAGAGACACTGTTATCATGTCTGATACAGTATCTCCTAATAGGTGGTGTTCATCCTTATTTATTTTTAATGTTCCCCTGGTGGTTTTGTAATTCCAGTATGCAAAGTGGAAGCAAAACAGCCTCTAGGCATTATTGCACGATGCATACATAATGTGTCAGGAGGAAACAGTTGCAGGGAAAAAACCTATTGGGCAGGAAGAGTTTTTAATTTTGCTCTTTAATGTGCTCTTGAGAGATCTGTCCACTTCTTTTTGTCTATAGGTACACAAAAGACAAAGAAAAAGGCTGAAATGGTTAATGTTTTTCTTCTGATGAGGCATATTATTCATATAATATATTCTTACTCAAACACTTCTGTATTTCTTCTAGACACAGATCAGCCGCAATGTGTCAGTGCATCATTATTAGGAGCAAATGTTTCCTTGTGGTTATGAACTTCCAGTGTGCACTATATTAAACCTGGCATTTGGCAGAAGGTCTTAATGACTTGTGCATTAAGAAAGTGTAATAGTGTTTTTAAGACAACTCCTGACCTTGGTATTTCAGGGAGGAGATTTTTATGCCTGCCTGGGCAATCTGTGTCCTTTGTGTGTGCTGATGTGATCTTGGTTACAAAGAGACCGTTTGCAGCTCTGGCAGGAATTGTGTGTGTGCTCTTGTACCCAGGCACATGATGGAGCTTCCCTGCTCTAGGGAAGGCTTTCATCGGCTTTAGTGGCAATGGGGGTAGAGGGATGTGTAACTTCTTTAGAGGAAGAACGGTTTGTTTATGGTTTTGAAGGTGACCTCAGAGAAATGGTGTATTTCACAGTTCCCACAATACAAGAAATAAGTGATTATAACACTTAAATCTAGGGAGAGTTGTGTAAAGTAGGTACTATAAGTACTATGCTTTCCTGGTTTTCTTTCTTTTTGTTTTATTGCTTTCATTTGTTTGTTTTGGGTTTTTTTCACTTTCCAGTACATAGAAATATGTACTTAGCCGGGTAAATTCAGCCACTGTGCCTTCAGCTCTAAAACAGCACAAAATGCCACTGTAGTTTTCAAGGCTGGACTTTCACTGTAAAAGATGTCATATCAAGTTTATCTCAGAGGAGAAAATATATGTTTCATATTACTTCTATCTCAAAATACCTGGACTTCTTTATTATGTCAAAGCATATTTACCACTTTCATTGTTGAAAAATTGTGGAAAAAATTGTTGAAATTTTTTTTCCTGGCTGTTTGTTTGCAAAGCTCAGATTTTGGAGGTGTGTATACTTCAGTATATCCTGTATGAGAATAGAAAAAGATGAACAAAATTGTGCAGGGGGGTGTGTGTGTGTTAGGGGTTTCCTCCTTGTATCCAAGTGTATTTGATTTAGGTCTCAGTTTTGGGAAAACATTCCTGAATTTTTAGATGCTAAGAAACAAGGGGGAGGTGACCTAAATAAAAAGTAGTTTAAAAAGAGTATACATAAGTCATGAAATCCTTTGTTGCAGAGAAAGGCAAAGTTTATTTAAATTAAGTGTGCTCTTCAGTTCTGTGTCTGATTGCTGCCTATGTCATAATTTAGTTGGGGTTATGGTCTGCTCAGTTGTTCATGAATGCATAAATTGATTGGAATGAAATTGGTTGTGGTTAAACATTTCAAAAGGTAAAAATTAAGTGTCTAACAGGTGGTGACTTCAAGTGGTTTTGCTTTTTTTTCTTTGCAGGTTGTCTTGGAGTGGAGTAGAGACCAGTATCATGTTATGTTTGATTCATACAGAGACAATGTCGCTGGCAAATCATTTCAGAATAGGTAAGCTTTACCTGCACTTGACACTATTGCACATTTTACTTTCTAATTAAATATTTAAATAAAATGTATTAGTTGCTAAGTCACATACTGTTGAGTAGAACCTTACTGTATGGGCTCTAAATCTGCAGCAAATTTTATACTTAGTGAGTGGTTAGTTAATTAGTTAATTAATCTCCCAGTTTGGAAGATTGGCTTTTGAGAGCTCTAGTTGTGTAATCAATTTACATTTTGAATGTGTTTAATTCATCCAGTCTCTAATGAAACATCAAAATGATGACAATGTAAACAATGAAGGGAGGCCATAACATGTTTTCCAAGTTAAGACAGGAAAACATATGTACTGTTCCTATGTGCTTAGCATTTCAATATTCAGTGTTCCTAGAAGTTATTTTAAAATTACCTTATGTTTTCTGTGATGTCTTTTGAGGATCATCATTTAGCAGAGAAGTCACAAAGCTAGTAAGAAGCTTTTAAAAGCTGAGTGGATGGGAGAATATCTCACAGTAAGTGGGAAACCAAGTCATATGGGTCACTTATTTCAGTTGTGTTAACTGCTACATGACTTCCTGTGGTTTCATCATTCATGTCTGAAAAGCCACGGGGTCTGTTGCTCAGGGAATAAATGTACTGTGAGTTGGTAGGTGGAAGAAAGCTTCTTAGCATCTGACTCTTAATATTGATACACTTGACTGGGATAGAAGCTAACCCTGAAAGCAGAAGCTTTAATCTGCTTTGAGGTTTGTTGCATCATGGAACAGTAGAAATGATCAGATCAATTTGTCACGCTTTAGTTGGTGTGAGATAACTCTGTAAAATTGATTGCACAGTGTTGGTGAGTACTAGGAAATTTATAGTCTCTTCTCCTACTCCTCTCCCCCATTTTCCAATGGATGACAGATAAAAGCAGAGTGATGCAGCTCATATGGATGAATAGCTTAATGTTTATATGTTTTAGCAGTACTGAAGTGAAAGACGACGGTTTGGTCCTGTCACTGCCAAAATCCCTGACTTTGTGATAATTAACTGGAGTGTTTTTATAAAACCATTGACTTTTTCCAAAACAAAATCACAAATCTTACTGTTGTGGTGTAGATATAGTCACTTCCCATTTCTGCAGTGTTTCCTTGCTTCATTGTGGTTGTGAAATCACTCCTTTGCTAGTGTTCATTTCTGAGGATTGTGAGCAAAACATCCAGTGCCCACTGAGGAACTGTTGGCTGCCTGAACAAAAGCTTAAAGTTTTTATGATGGGTGCTTAAATGATTCCAGTTTACCAATATGCCTTTAACAAGCTTATGTCAGGAGTAACAGGGAATTTTGCTGTGATATTTGTGGGCAGCTACCAACTTCCTTTAAAAATTCATACCAACCAGAAGTCTTTGTGGAGGCAGTACTTTCAGGCATTTGTTAACTTTAAGATGTCCCTTGTCAGGGGTACAATTAATTTTTATTATCAAACTTCACAAATAAACGGACCCTGTCTTGCAGCAGGCACTTGCATCAGTGGTGGTTTGGTGGATTTTTTTAGGCTGGTGTCAATGCTACACATAAAATGAGGACTTCCAGATTGAATCTAGCTTGTCCAGTGATTTTAATCAGTTCCTATTTTATTGCTAGAGAAAAATACTCAGAATTGGAGAACATGAGGCTGTTGGTTAGAAAATTAAGCAGGTGTACTGCTTTGTGGAAAGTAAAAGCTGCATGGCCTTTGGGAAATATTAGTGGGCCTTCAATTGAATTTGAGTTGTGTTGTTCTCTAGGAGCTTTGCAGGTAAAATTCTCTATTCTGAAAAAACCTCACTGTGAATTGTAGACAAATTTGTGTATATGGGCAAACTCCTTATGATGATAAACTCAAAAAGCTCATCAGACAAAAACAATGGCATCATTAGTAACACCTATTGAACACTGCTCTCTACCAGACCAAGGCAGACTTCTGGTTTTGCCTTGGAGTTTAGCAATAGCTTTTGGTTGTTTTTCCTTCTGGTTGCAAACCCTTGGCATCCCAACTGTGTCACCTTTCAGGTAGCCACATCAGCTGCTAAACTTGCTTCTTATATTGCTCAGGCTCTTACACAGCTTGAGAGAATGCACTAGGAATTCCAGGGCTTTTTACCAAGGCACTTTGTCCAAACCCGTTTTTGAAGACTAAAGTTTTGATGTGAAAATAAAAAGGGAGAAAAGGAAACTAAATAATGGAGTTCTATGCATGAGTGTTTTGGATGAGGACTGCAATTTATTACTCTACTTGGAAATGGTATAGTAAGTATAGTTTACTTACTGTAAAGTGTAACTTTGCTATTCCAGGATGTCCTGTTTAAAACTCAAAAATATATATTGAAAGATATGAAAGAATAATCCCCAACTTTTAAAATGGGCAGCTTGATTTCAGTATGGTGCAGCAAGTGAGAGCTGTCAGTGGTTGGCTAGCCATTAACTGAGCTGAGTGGGGCTGAAGAGAGGAAAAGATGTACAAATCAGGGAGCAGGAATAGCAATGGAACAGCTGAGTTACTGTTAGTGCATAATTACAGAGCTGGAACAGGCAGGAGGGCTGGGAGGTTTACTATGAGCATCTTAGACTTCTACTGTTTGTAGAGGCTCAGCAAGGTTGGAGATCACCATAAGGTAGCTTGGGAGAGATCCAAAATCTGCTGTACTCCTTCAACAACAGTGGATGTTGAGACAGAAGTTTGTCTTCTACCCACAATCTCAGCTGTGACGATGGTTCTCTTATGTAAATACGTCATGGGTATGAGAAGTTCCTGCCAGGAACTGTTCCCCTGTCCTGTCTGGTTGGTCTGGTTTTGTCTTCAGGCAGGATCCTATGGATGTTTTTAGATTTGCAAGTAAAAATAGATACACTTTGTAAAGAAAAATGTAAAAACCTCAATAAATTGTTTGGGGGTCCCCAAGGAATTTATCAAAGTTATGATTTTCTGTAGAAAGGTGTTAAGATAATTCCCACTTGAAATCAAATTGCACCATGGAGTCACATCTGTTAGTGAACCATAAGTTAGTCGTGTCAAAGAGGGGAAATAGCTGATTAGAACAGTGGCTGTAAATAGTAAATTAACTCAGGTCACCTTGGGCTTAACCTGTTTGCCACACTGCTGTTTCTGATGAAGCCAGGATGTATGGATCCATATGAAGGAAACACAGCTGCAGAATCTGAGAGAGAATTTTTGAGCTTCTCTGAACTTCAACAATCTGCAAAAGACTCTGAATGTTAAAATAGTGTTTGAGAACAGTCCTACTGAAGTGTGGTATCTGTTCCTTTTCATTTTAAACCATTTTACAGCAAAATTCCAGTACATATTTATTATGTGACTCTATGAAGGCGTGATTGATGTAACACACTCGGGGTCACTAGTTATCACTGAAGGGATACCAGGGACAGCCAAAGGTGATACAGAGACTCTATCATCAGAAGGCATGAAAAGACTTAATTATTAGAAATCTACAGTTCTTATAGAAACAATGGTGGACTTAAGACTTGATTGGCCTTTAGGAATCTTCTCTCACACTATTGGTGAACTATGAATAGCACACTCTGGAGAGCTATATCTACTAACATTGTTTACAGAATAAGAGATAATAATTGTTTGAATTCTTTGCTCTAAGTTTCCCACAGCTTCTACACAGCTTCCCAAGATTTTCCTGGGAAAACCATGTCTCTCTCTGTTCAGAGGAGATGTAATTGCTAACCATAGTTCTGAAGTAATAAGCTCCCAGTGTACTTTAGGAAGCCATGAAGCCATCCAGAAAGCTTTTGCCAAGTCCAGAAAGGTACAGACTTAACAGTGTTAGCTTAAGTTTGTACAGTGTTAGTTGGAAACAGTGAATTGACTTGAGATCTCTGGTTTTTATTTTTATGCTTGATAAATATTACTTTCTGAAACAGTGCATGCTGTGCAGGTGGATTAAGGAAATTTATTGAGTATTTGGTTAAATTTTAAGCAGTTAGACTACTGGATTTGCAAACAATTCACTTTTTTTTTAACACTGGTTTGTCTCTATTGCCACTGGTAATGAAGAATGGGCTTGCCATGCCAGGGTTGATTGAATTGACATGCCTGCATCTGACCAAAAATGCTTTTCCTCTGTGGAATTTACTAGCTTTTGGCTGTATGTGGCATAGTGTAGTAAATTTCATAGCTATACGTGCTACGGTGTAGAGACATACTTTTAGGATATGGTGAAGTGGAGAGAGGCTTCACAGAAGTCAAAATTACTTCATACCATAGAAAGAGCTGGAGTTCTTTTGGACATACTGTGTTCTTCAGTGAACCCTGCCTGAATGAGCTCTGCACTTTGCCCAGAAGGCTGAAGGTTGGGCATTTTTGAAATCCGCTGACTTGAGTCAGGTGCTTCCACCTAAACCACTCCTTTATGAGCTGTAGCATTCCAGGGACTGTCAAACCTGTAATTTAACTGATCACAACAAATGCAGAAAAGCTGGAAGAGCTCCTGCTATTGAATTTCTACTTCTCTGGAGGACGTTTTAGTTCAAAACATACCTTGTAAATGAACCAGAAGTTAGTTATCTCTGGAGAAAAAAGTGAAATAAGTGAATTGAAGGGTAATTGCATTCAGTAAATGGACGTTTTTTGGATAGAAGGGTAGCCTCCCGCAGATGTGAGACTTTCTGTGTGGTGCTGCTAGGGAAGACAGCACTGTTGCTGAGATGTTCAAATTTTCTCTGAGTGCCCCAGCATTATCCTCTGAGTGTTGCAGCTTGGTTAGGAACACGGGTAAATTGAGTACTAAATGTTCCTGCCCATTGTGCTGTGACGAGCTACTGGCTGACCTTTCAACAAATTTTGTGCTTCAGTTGTTGAGTGAGCCAGTAGAAAATGAAGCTGGGTGCAAGCTCTCTGCACGGCATGCTGTGCAGGGCAGGTGGACAGAACACCTTCCTGTAAGCTCTGTCTTTCTTTGAATGCTTTTGGAAGAATGCAGTGTGTGGAGAGAGAACATCTTTGAACCTCTCTAATGCTGAGATCCGTGTGGTCACAGAATGATGTTTTGCAACATTTGCTATGCCATCTACAGTTTAGGAAGGTATTAAAGAGCTTGACACTGGAACTTTTGAAAATAAGAACTGGGGTATCCTCCTGCTATATGGGGCTCAGATTCACCCATGGTGGTAGCCTGGAGTTCCTGCTGACACAAAGCTGTGGACCTTGGAGAAGAGATTATCATTTAAAACCCAAACTCCTTCCTTCTGCCTTATGCATGCTAGGAAATATGTAACTCTCCAGAAACAGCTCCAGGACATTCATTTGTGTCAAGAATTAATTTGTCTGCCATGTCTAGAGTCTGAATTCATGTACCCAAATTAGATTGTTGTTTTATGAAATGCCCTGTTAATATAATCTAAGAGACATTCCTAGGATAGAGACTTGGTCCTGCTGAGATCTTACTGGCTCTGTGCAATTAAATAGCAATAAGTGTGATTTAACTTATGCTTCATGCTGTCCTGTCTGAAGTAGTTGGTGAATTAAGAATGCGCTCAGGTCTTGGTACTGATTTGAAAAATATTTGATGGGTTTGCAGGAGGTGGGCCATGAGTCTGAATCAGTGAAATTTAGAGCATAAGGTTAGAATTTCCTTTAGTTACTGAACAGTTAAAAGCACTTTGTGTCCTTTTGGTTGATGTCTGTGCTGTTTTGTCAAAGGCTTGTGTATAATTAAGGCATGATATATATAGCTAAAGGGAGTCTTTTTGCTTTGTCTTGTTTGCAGCCCAAACACCAAGTATTCCCCTTGTTAGACAGAAACTGCTATTGTAGGGTGCCACAAACACTTGTAATGTAATATTAAACAGCTCATATAGCTTTCCTTTGAATTATGTAGGCTTTGTTTACCCATGCCAATTGATGTGGTGTACACCTGGGTGAACGGCACAGATGTGGAACTGATCAAAGAATTGCAACAGGTCAGGGAACAGATGGAGGAAGAACAGAAAATAATGAGGTAATAATCTTAGATATTTTTTCGCTTTAACTGACAGCAGCAATCTAATGCTGTACTAGTTTTCTTTGTTGTTATTTTTCTCATGTTACTCAACATGAAAATGAAAAGCACATTTTCTCATTTGTTCATTTGATTATTTCCAAAACCTTATTTCAGTTCTGCTTTTAGCTGTCAAGTACTGTCTAATTAGAAAATTGTTTAAGATAAGCATAATAATTAAGGCTGTTCTGTCATGAATTTGTAAAATGCCATGTGGAAAACTGTGTGTTGTGTATGTCCTTTTGTATTGATTTCTATAACAGTCTGTAAATAATAATAAAACTATGCCTCAAATATATAACCTCTCTTCATCCCATTTTTCTCTCCCTATCCCCCTGGTATTTCTTTTTATAATAGGCTTCATAAAATTTGAAGCATATTTAAGTTCTTGTTTTTAGATTAGTTAGATTCATAGTCTCACAAATACTGAAACTGAGAAATGGGAAATAATTTATGCATGTTGTAAAGGTGTGAGTTGGCCTTTATCTATGGAAGCAAAGACATGTATTGCTGCATTTGTTGTTGTATATTGTGCTGTAGATTTCTGCAAAATTACTGATCTAAGCCTTCAAACACAGGCTGCTGCAGATACTTTGGATTATGTCTTGTAACCATTAATTTGGTTTTTGATAAGCAACTCTGCTCACATAATCTGTTTTGGCCAGTAAATATGCTGAATGGAAGGACAAGTCTGTATTTTAAGAATTATAATAATTTAGTTCAGAAGTCCACAAGTTAGTGGGTTGATCTGATTTTTGGCGTGCTATGTCTTGCAGTTTATGTTCAACTGACAGTATAATCTCAAGGGAAATTCTTGATCTTTTTTTTTTGTTCCCTAAACACTGGAAATAGTAGAACTTTAAATTCATTGACCTTAAATATACACAGCCTCTGCTCTGAAAAACTTACAAATTTATGCAAATATTTTCCTAGCAGCTCATATAGCTAATATTAGTTGGTTTAGCTTTGTCATCACTCATGCTATGGTTCCTGATTCAGGAAGGGAAAATCACATGTTTTTTTTTCCATAACACTGATTTGGAAAGTTGAGATTAAGCTTACGAATAAAACTGGTGTCTGCACCATGTTTGCTGTCTACAGGGACACCTGGTTCCCTCCCATGTAGACCATTTTTTTCATTCCTTTGAAATCAATGAGCACTGCTGTAAAAAGAGCTGTTTCATAGACCTTATCAGAATATTTATGTTGGGCAAAACAATCAAGTTAACCTAGTTTCAGGTCACTTCATTCTGGTTTCTTATCAGTGTTTTTCACTTTTGTTAAGTAACCTAATAATACTAATAAGTAAGCTAATAACCTAATAATAACCCCATAAATTCCTGTTACCAGAGAGAGTCCTGCTGCCACAATTCTCAGTACAGCCATGAATTTTTGAGCTCCACACTGCATGTGAGCAGTGAAGGGCACATGTCAGGCTGTGCTCACCTTGGTAAGGCCAATGGCAAGGCCTTGGCAGCTTTTTATCTGGGTTATTGGTACTTTGACAACATGTCCCTGAGTCAATTAACAATCTGCAGTTAGACTCATTGACAGAAGCACTGTCAATTCAGTGTTATTTAATATCCTTGTTTTAACTTTGTAATAGGGAAATCCTTGGAAAGAATGCAACAGAACCAACAAAGAAGAGGTGAGTTTTTGGGATTTTTGGGTGTAAATTGGAATAAATTATATTCTGCTCATTGTTAACTGAAAGCAGATGCTGGCTGGGGGGGGGGTGGTTTGGTTTTCTATAGGCTATGCAGGCTTTCCTATGTCACTTCCAAGAGCTGACAGCATGATAATATATTTGCTGAATAAAAGTAATGTTATTGTGACATATATGAATGAGCTTCTGTTAACAGTTTCTGGAGTTTGGAAGGCATAACCCTGTCACTGTTCAGAGTTAGCTCCTGTTCTGAGTATGAAAAAAATTTCATGCTTTTGAATCAATAAATTCCAGGTACATATGCATTAAAAATTCAATGGTTCTTTCACCTGCCGTTTGTATACATGGTACTGAAAGTGATTGTCTGTAGAGGGTCCATGCCTCTTGTGGCTCTGCTGCCAGGAAGAGCCTGTCTTTCCCAGTCATCTAGCTTGGTCTTTCCCAGTCATCTAGCTTGGTCCTTTTGTGATTTAGAGATTTTTCTATAAGGTCTCTTCTATGGGAAGACTTGGAAATCTTGGAAAATTTAGATAAAACAGTTATGGGAATGAGCTAAACACTACCAGTCAGATATTTGCCTTCTGCAGGAAAATAAGGATGCTCATCAGTAATTTCCCCTTGCCACAGCAAATGTTACAAATAATCAGATCTTACAAAAACTTTTCCCATTGCATTCAAGACTGATTTTTATTTTCAGTTTTCTAGTGGTGTTAAATATGCCTTTGGTATTTTGCTGTAGTGAGAAGCAGCTGGAGTGTTTGCTGACACACTGCATCAAAGTGCCCATGCTTGTCCTGGATCCTGCACTGCCTGCCAATGTCACACTGAAAGACCTGCCGTCCCTTCATCCTGCTTTACAAGCTGCTAACAATATGTTCTTTGTAGCAAAACCAAAAAATCCTTCCACCAATGTGACTGTAATTGTTTTTGATAGCCCTAAGGACGGTAAGAAGCTCTTTGTCAGGTTCCATCCAGTTTTCTAGACCAAGTATTTTAAGCTGCTGTGAATTAGTTTTTGGGTTGTTTTTTTTTTTCTTCTCCAGTACTGGCTTCTATGCTGATTTTCTGTTTGACTTTAGCAAGTCATTCAGTGTCTCTCTTGCCCTCAAACTATTTCTCTAAATGATGACATTAATGATGCTGTTTGCTTACCTCCCAGACAACTGATTACAGATGATTAGAGTTCTGTGCTTTAGAAAGCTATTGCAAAACAGGTTTGCTATCTGAATATCTGTGTTGCTCTGATAATCTCAAGAGGCTGGGGTTTAAGCTGAGGAAGATTAGTTTTAGAAATCCTCTTTTAATTGCTGTGAAGTCTAGTTTGAATAATGTGCAGTATGTTCTGCCCTTGTTCAAAGGATTGGCAACTGTAAAACAAAATTATTCATGTGTTCAACATCTTAGGTCTTAGAGCAGGTACAAGTTTCATATTTTGTTTAATATGTAGTGCCTGACCACTAGTACAACCACTGTTCTTTATTTTGCCACCAAGAATT
This sequence comes from Fringilla coelebs, assembly GCF_963513975.1. Taxonomy (NCBI): domain Eukaryota; kingdom Metazoa; phylum Chordata; class Aves; order Passeriformes; family Fringillidae; genus Fringilla; species Fringilla coelebs. The sequence goes on along the minus strand of NC_140033.1, from coordinate 63,075,142 downwards.
ATTTACTATTTGTAAAGACAACTTTTCACACTATAAATACTCAAATATATTTAATTTGCTAAAGTATTTATTGGTTACTATAATACAGAAAAGATGTTACTTTATACTGGAAGAAGTTTTTGATTTGCAATTTTATGTATTCTAGTTGAAGCTGCCCATTCTGGAATGTTAAAAGACAACAGCAAACAGATAGTATGGAGGGGTTACTTGGTATGTACTTTGACAATCTGTTGATTAGCTTTTGTATGTGTTAAACATTCTGTACATTTTTAGAAAGTGTCTGTGCTATTCTCTTTCCATAATTCCCATTTGGTAAAATGTGAAAGTTTTCAGAGCAACCCTTATTGTTATGTGAATTATTCTACCTTTAAAATGGCCTTTATAACCTGTTTTCTTGTTTTTAGACTACAGACAAAGAAGTTCCAGGTCTGGTACTAATGCAAGACTTGGCCTTTCTTAGTGGATTTCCAGCTACATTCAAAGAAACAAATCAGCTACGAACAAAACTGCCAGAGAGCCTGGCCTCTAAAGTAAAACTGGTAAGGCTCTGGGGGAAAGAGTGCCTTGGTTGTACTGGTCTTTTGGAATGGTGCAGAATCTCACCCACCTTGGAGACGTAGGATATTTCCAAGAGTAATTTGGGGTATTTTGTGTCTTTCTTCGCTGAGTGGTGAAGAGTAGCAAACAGTGACTCAAAGAGTTGCCTGCAAAAGACCAATTGTCCATTCTGTGGCTACATGTTCTTAGGTGTTACATTTGCTAGCCTGCAGCTGATTAAAAGGCAGCCTTATCAGTTTCTCTCAGCCATTTGCTGGAGGCTGTTTTCTTGCTGTAGAATTCTAGATCACTAGCTTGTTTAATGTGACAGAATTTTGTTTATGTAGCTTCTTAGCTTTTTTCTTCCTTCTTAGCTCTCTTAACAGTAACAGCACTGAATGCTGCATTGCTCTCTGCCATGTGCTCTGTAGGGTCTGAAACAAGTTGCACTTCGGCTGACCCAGCTGCAAGGCAGCAGAAAACAACTTGTGTGACTGTCATTTAGTGCCTTCTGTTCTCCCCTGCTATTTGGGCACCTGTTAAAGTTACAGTAAGGTTTAATGGATAGGTGGAACTTAAATTTGTTAAAATCACTGGCTTTTTTACTGGAGAAAGATGTGATTTGTGGGGTGAAAAGGATTGAGGCCAAGGAGTTTGTGGGAGAGGAGGAGTTAGCAGGGGTAATGGGATGGCAGTCCATAGGTAACTTTTTTTCATTAGTCTGATATACACCTGTAATGTGGGCTAATTCACTTTGTTGCTTGTTCCTAGTGCTCAAATGAACATGAGGTCTTTTCCCCTTTTCTTTTGTTTTTTTCTTTTGGTAGGCTTGGCTAACAGCTCATCTACTCTGTTGCAGAAATTATCTTGTGTAATTCCTTTCATAGGCTGGTCACACTCCAACATAATGCAATCTGAAATTCTTTCTTGTCTCAACCTGTGTTAGCTGACTTGGGGCCTTGTTAATGGCAGGTACCTTGCAAAGTAAACAGATTTGTACTTCTCTTACTACATGCCCTAAAACAGATTAATAGAGAGAGTTTTTAACCACTTATTGAAGCTTAAATAGGTATTTTCTTTTGACTTTGCATCTCTAGTGTCATAGCAGTTAAATAACAGAGGATATTCATATGGTTCATTGCTGTCCAGATGAACAACATAAAGGCTGCATCTCTGGGGTGTCTTAGATATGTTTCCTATCTTCTTGTGTGTCTTTATGGAAGTGACATCCTGTGCCTATTATCTTTTTATATGATTTTTCCTTACCCTTAGTTGTGCTTTTAAATTTGTCTTTGGTCATGTGTCATCTATTTGTGCTGGTTCCCTTTTCCTTGATGTGTTATCTGTGTGTAAATGTTGCCACTGTGATTGTTCCTAAGAGCTCCTCTTCTGCAGTTTAGTTAGGCAGATATAAACACTGTTTATATATACAGATATAAATTGTGTTTCTCTGTATAAACACAATTTTTTCTCAGGTATCCACTATATTCTGTGGTTTTCTTTCCAGTCATCTTTGCTGGAAAGATGTGTTTCTTTTCCTGGCGGATGCTTTAGAGCAATTAGATCAGGATTATTATACCCTGTGTGGTCAAAACAGTGAATTCTTTCCCAACCAGTCCTCTATTCTTGATAGCAGCAATTCATGTATGTTATGAAGAAACTTATGTATGTGAAGGTAAGAAATGTTTTATTTTCACGCATAAAGGCTTTTACATCAAGTGTGGGTGTGGTTATTCCCATAGAAGCCTTTGGTAGGTTCTGAGCTCAGAGTCATTTCTTTCAGTGGATATGGTGGGTAGGCAGTAAAGGTAAAAACAGCCTCGTGTGGTTTTCTTCTTACCAAAGGGAGATGCTAGGGTAATGCTGCAGTTAAGTAGAAAAAAAGGTTGATTATTTACAGTCTCTACTGACATTTGCAATTCCTCTCTTGTTCTCATTTCTGAATCTCTGAAGTGATGTGAGATGCTTGGTGGAGAAGAAGAAAGTTGTACCTGAGCTTGAGCTAGACTTTTGTCTCATAGATGCTTCCTGATGCTTTATAGGTTTATGTGTGCTTTAAGTGGCTGTGTCTTACTTCAACACCACAAGTAAAGAAATAATAATAAAAGCTGTGAACAATGCTGCTGTTAGAAGGGAAGGGAAGACAGGTGAGAAAGGAAGGAGAGGAGTTATTGGTGCTTTTGTGTTGTGTGTTGATAATGCTGTTTTGGTTGGATTGCTTTAGTTTGGTTGAAATAACTTCTAAATCCAAGGAAGACCAAAACTTGTTCATCTGGACCAGATAGTTCTTCCAAAAATCTAAATATCTGAGCAAAGCAGCTGAGCTCAACTAGAGGTGATTAAAATGTGAAGATTCATGATATAATGGATCTATTTTCAAGGTGAATTCTGTCTGTTAAGATTTTTTGTACTTATGACCTGCACTGTAATGTAATGATAGGGAAGTTTATTTCAAGATGAAAGTTGAGCGGCAGGTTGAAAGTTGTGTGTCTGCTGCTCACATTTGTTATTGTAGGTCGTGTGTTATGACAGATGAAATTGAAAGTGATATTTGGCAGCTTTTTATTGTCCATCTGTTCTTAACTGAGTGTTAAAAAGCCACTAGATGGAGGTGTTACTCTGGTTGTGCAGCTGATGGCTGCTGAGCTGTTTCTTTAAGAACTTACCTTGGACCTATATGTGAAGAACAACCGAATATTTCATTTTCACTTCCCCCCTGCCCCCAAGCTTAACTACATTTCTAAAGGAGACTATTATTCAGCCTAAAGAGATGCTTGTAACTTAAAAACTACATTTGTTTAAGAACTTGATTTGTGTGCTTTTGGGTTTTTTGAGGCTGCCATGCTAACAGTTTTTCACTGAAATTGTACAGAATAGTGTAGAAAATTTTGGGAGAAAGTTGATTTTTTTTCCTTCAAGATTTACTATCCTGATTGCTTCAAGGACAACTAAGAGCTTGTAGATCTCCCTCATTGCAAGATATAATCTACTTTAATCCACATGCACACACACAGGCATACATAATATAGACAAGTTATGTTAGAAACTTAGAGATGTCTTAATGACCTTGTCTTACTAATGGTAGTAAATCTACATGGGAACTGCAGGCACAGTGATGCTGGGTGTTTTCTTTCCTCACTGGAGGATGTGGGGTTTGGGATCCTTACTGCTGCTCATCAATGTTTCTGCACAAACAGGTGTCTCCAGATGGAGATGGTGTTATGATCACACAGATGTAGCAAGTAAACTTTGTAGAAAAAAACCCTAAGGCATTGCATTAGTTTTGACTCAGAAATGACCCTCCTACTATGTCATCTTAAAAAGACCTATCATCTTTAAAAGACATGAGACTTTTGTAAAGACAAGGGTGTTTTACATTTGTAAAGCTTTTTGTCACTCTTCAGCATATGCTTCCTTTCCCTTACTGTGTAGGCATATGAGTTTTCCCAATATCCACACTGGAGTGGGAAAAGGGGAGCTTCTTATTTTCTTAATAGTCAGCTCTTGGTCATTAAGTAGATAAGGTCATTAAGTAGATAAGGTATAATAATTTAAGGACTGGTTAGGAATCCAAAGTCCCACTTCAGAAAAAAAGAAGTGGTCTTGAGGCCTCTTACCTTGAGAAAGTGGAAATGAAGGTGTTTACTTCTGCATAGGGTGTCTGAGCTCATCTGGCTCCTAGTCTAGTAAGCTAGGAGTTAAACATGCTGGCTCCATGCTGGAGAACATGCATTTCAAGCTCCCTGATGGAGATAATGCAGTTTTTCTGTCTCATTTTCAAGTGTATGGTAAAAATGTGTCCCAGTGGTGGTCTGGGTGTGTTCTCAGCCCACCTGCATTAGCAGATGCTCATCTGGTCACACTGACTCTCTGCATCTACCTTCTTGTTCTTTTGTTCTGTTTTGACAATGCTTTTGGATCTGCTGACCTGTTATGGCAGGATGAAGATGTTCTTTGGAAGGCAGTATTTTAAGGGAATGGGTGATTGCATCCATCCCTACAGAGAGGAGGTTGATACCTGTGAAATGTTAAAAAATCTGCCAGGAGACAATTTCATTTTGCATGTACCAGCAACAGAATGCTTGGAGCAGAACTTGAAATTTATTAGAATCTAATTAGTTATTTCACCAGATAAGTTCACTGTAGTCTAACTTAATTCATAGCCTGCTTAGGAAAAGACGGGTTTCTTCAAAAGGTATTACTGGAAAAAAGCTCACTTTGATTTAATAAAAATGATCTATTCAGTGCAACAGTTAGCTAAACTCTGATGCTGAGAAATGGAACATGTTTTTCCACTGCTTCCTCAATGTGCTTGGAATATTACAAATCAAGAACTACAGCGTGTATGCTCAGTTTGTGGGGGGTAAATGTTTGTAATAAATCTTAAGTAGGAGTTTGTAATACAGGTACTTATTTTGCCGAGTTTGGGAGCAAGTTAAAGAGAAACTAAATGTTCTCACATGCTTTCAAGGCTCTAACATGGTAATATTTTTGCTTTGTTGTATGTATGAGTTACGAGAGAGATTCTAAGGGACTGTGGGACACTGTTGTATTGCTAAATAAAGCACATGCCCAGTGCTGGCAGCTTTGCAATCTGCAGCATTTCAATGCTGATATTTTTGGAGGTTGCTGCCTGCAGTCCGTAACTATACCTCAGCCATTCAGCTACTGAAGCCATCCTTTCCACCCATAAGTTCAGATGATTCCCTGGAAGGTCTGAGATTTATCAGATTTTTCTAATGACAGGCCTCATAAGTCAGATTGAAAGATCTCAAATAGCATATGAGTCAAAGCATCAACAGCTTTAAAATGTCACAAGCGGAACAGCTGGTCTTGCTAAGGGAAGGGCTGCTAACTCTAGGGCAAGTGTTGTTTTAAAATGAGCAGAAAGGATCAGATTTAATAAAAAATAAACCCACTTACAGATGTTACAATGGGAACTGTGATGTTTTTGCTTTTTTTGAACATGATTATTCAAATTTGTTAGCTTATGAATTGCATTTACACTGAAAATTTGGTAGACGTGGTTGCCTTATGTTGCCTGAAGGAACAAAAATAAAGCATAGCATCAAATAAATATTAATGATTAACCATGTTTATTCTTAATTAGACTGTTGAATGCATGCACTTGGAAAATCCAAGTGCAGTCCTGCTTTTAGCTTGATTGGGTGTGCTCATCTTACTCTGTATGGCAAACACAGCATTTATTGGGTTATGCCATATTCCTGGGGAGCTTCTTTGATGCCCTGTGATCTGTAAACTATACTTGCTGTTAGGGTGTGTCGTGCAAGCCCTGATCCTGTGCATTATGAGATCTGATATACAGACTTACTGGTGGCAGGAGATAAAAACAGCCAACAGATCAAACAGTCCACAACTAAGAAATGACCTTAGCAGCATATTGGCAACCAGCACTAAGGGCTTGGAGACCCACATGGATTAGCTCTGGAGCCCTTTGTATCTCAGATTTCGGAGCTGTAGGTTGAACTAACTGTAAACCATTCTGAACGTTTCATGTTTCTGACAGTGATAATACATCAGTGCCCTAATTTTCTGGAAAGATCATTCCTTGTTTAAGGAATTTTTAAGGGGGAAAAAAGGGCAATTCTTTCTGTCACATAATAAAGTGTTAATAAAACATGAATTTTGTTATTGGAGTGACAGAGAATGGATAGGCACTTACTATTCATTTACTCCCAAAATATTTAAAGCATGAAAAGGTTTACCGTTTCTGGATCGTTGTGTGAAGAGACATTTACTTTGCAAAGTGAAAATTAAGCATTGTTTTGTATCTTTAAATGTTTTGTAGTTCCCATTTTACTACTTCTTTTTGTGTTTTTACGAAATTGTAGCTCTTTAACAACAGTGCTTACCAGTCATTCTTCTAAGGAACTCTAGTAAAAATAGTACAACAAAAAGATGGAAGAGTGCTGCTGGAGTTGTTTTCTCTGCTTGTATAGTTGCAGCTCTATTCAGAAGCCAGTGTGGCTCTCTTGCAACTGAATAACCCCAAGGGTTTCCAAGAACTGAGCAAGCAAGCGAAGAAGAACATGACTATAGATGGGAAAGAATTGATGCTTAATCCTGCTTATTTGCTGTGGGACCTCAGCTCTGTCAGTCAGGTGGGTAAATTCTCTTACAGCACATAAATGCTACAACATTTCAAAACTGCAAATAGAGTCTAACTAGTCAATGACAAGGAACATGGCATTTTTTCCAGAAGCTTGGAAATATTAAGAATCAAATATTTATTAGCTTGTAAGAAGACATCACAAGAACACTGTCCAGTTCTCAAATCAATGAGAAAGAAGGATCAAACAGTGTGATACTTAATTTTTCATGTTCTCTACTAAGTGAAAAATGTTGCCCTCTGCACATATTCTGATAAATCTGTGTGTAGGAAAGTCCTGACAGGCTTAAGTAATTCTGAACGGCAGATAAGCAGGCTTCTTGTGTGGGAGATAGAGGGTTTTTTAACAAACATGATTGTCTGATTCCCAATATATTTCTTAAACATTTTTTGCTTTGCAGCATCTTTTATGCTGAGCAAGTGCTAATGGCTTCTCTTTCAAAAATGTTGAAGTCCTGAAATACAGATATCTGTAAGGAAAGGAGGTTTACTTTAAGTGCTTTTGATACAGTGAAGGATGTTTGGTTTAAGAACAGGAAATTAAATAACAAGGTGTCTGTTTCAAGATAAAATATTCTGTAATCTTCAAGTTTTTCCTCCTGCGGGAATTTATTTTTTAACAGTAAATGTCAAGTGGCATGGTTAGTGGGCCCACTCCTGAAAAGCTTGCCATTGTCTTTGTATCCTGTGACCTGGGCTTTTGGGGAATTCTTCCTGGTTAATACCAACCCTGAGGTCAAACTTTATATTTCCCCATGTTGAAATTAGGGTTAATTTTGTGAATGGGTGCCCAGCCAATGGCTGCTGGTGCTGCTAAAATGTTTTCAGTCATTACTCTTTTGTGAGTGTGAAAGCTGCATTACTGTACATATTAGAAAACTTATGTACAGTGTGTAGAAAATGGTAACTATTAAATATTCAACTATTTTCTTGAGTTTTCTGTTTCATTTGGGCTTTAGAAAAGTTCCTTTTAGGCAGCTTTACTTGTTGGCTTTAGGAGAGGTCATTAAGTTTTCATAAAAGTGAAAAGAAACATGTTCCAGTGCCCTAAACCTAATTTTGTTACTTAATTGATAAGTTTCTAACTGAACCATTTTCTGTTTAATAAAAATATATGGAAACATTTAGCTATTTGATAATGAATATTAGGTTCTGTTAATTTTCTCCTACTTAAATTCTTTAAAATAATAGAGCAGGGGATAATTGAAGAGCAGCTACATCATGACACTTCCAGTATATCTATATTAGGTGACATTTATATACAGCTCATGATGCAATGAACTTGAAACTGGATTTCTGAAAGGTGATGTTACTGGTTTGAAATGCAGGAGGGGGGGTGGTTTTTTCTGCTTCATTCTTCAATAACTTCTTTCAGCATGGTTGGCAGACATACTAATGGTACCAGGTGCTCAGCCAGTGATGTCAGAACACTGTATTGTTCACCTTGATAATTTGGAAGAATATGATTTTTTATAAGAATAATGGTTGTTATCAACGTACTTTTTATTTATGAATTACTAAGTCCTGAAGTGCTTATGCACCCATATGCCGAAGCACACTGTCCTTACCTAGCTGGATCAGAACTTCAGTGTTCTATTTAAAATCTAAAAAAAGGTTTTTTTCTTTTTGCAGTCCAAGCAGGATGAAGATGTTTCTGCCAGCCGCTTCGAGGACAACGAAGAGCTGCGGTACTCCTTGCGGTCGATAGAGAGACACGCGCCTTGGGTACGGCACATCTTCATCGTCACCAACGGGCAGATTCCTTCCTGGCTTAACCTGGATAATCCTCGGATAACGATAGTGACACATCAGGTAAAATTCAACAGCACTACCACGTGAAAGGGCCAGCAGAGATATCCCGTGTGATTTGAGATGTAGTTATCCTCTTGCAGCAAAAGGCTGCATTTATTTGGAAGAAGTGACAGCTTCTTCCCTCTCTCACCCAGGATTTTATCATGTATGTCCTTATATTTGGGCTGAACAGATAGCTGAATATATATCAACCCTGTATTTAGTACACTCTTCCAAATATTGAGGCTTCAGCTAACATATATCCATGTCTAATTTCCTTACAGAGTCTATTTATAAAAACCTGGGGAGAAGAAAATGTAATCTGAATCTATAAACAGTCTCTCAGAACCAGTAATAACCTAATAAGCTTGTGTTGAGACAGGATGGATTACAATTACTGGAACTAGGAAGATGGCTACAAAAAAAGTAGCTATGCATTCTCAAAATGTTATTTAAAAAGAGAAGCGGAATCCTTCAAGCTTCCTGAATAAGTGAAACCAAATTCTCTAGGAGCATATTACAAATTGAGGAATAATTTTGGTATCTGGACATGCCATAGGAATTCTGCACAACCAAAGTCCTAAAGAGATACTTACTCAACTTGTTCTGCTGTCTGCTGGTGAAGTTACTTGAAAAAGATGGAGCAATCCTGACTTTTTGAATGTTGCAACAGGTTCAGTTTGCTAGAAATTTTGTGCAGCCTGAAATGATTGAGAATTATAAATGTGTACTCTGAGCCTGGTCCAGTACTCACTGAAAGAGGAGTGTGTGAAAGTTTGTGACTTTGTGAGCAATCAGGTTGCAGTTTCTTCGTTAAGCAAAAGAACTGAAAATGGTTTTGTGGGGGAAAAAAAGAGATATTCAAGTTTTTTTTTTCTTTGCTTTAATATCTTTTTTCTTTTGTATCTATCCTCATTCTTCGTATTTTTTTTTTAGTAGATAAGTATCAAATATCTGTGTGCCTGACTGAAACAGTTTTTGGTTGTTGGGGACTTTCTTGTTTTAGGAAATATTTCAGAATGTGAGTCACTTGCCTACCTTCAGTTCACCAGCTATTGAAAGTCATATTCATCGTATCAGTGGCCTTTCTCAGAAGTTTATTTATCTCAATGATGATGTTATGTTTGGGAAGGATGTTTGGCCTGATGATTTTTACAGTCACTCTAAAGGTCAAAAGGTAAGCCATTATGACAAGATACTTTAGCAGAAGTAGAATTTTTCTACTCTAATGATAAAAGTCAAAGGAAAGCTACTTTGAAAGGCAGAGCACTAACTCCCCCTTTTATTTCTAAAGGTTCATTGTTCTTAACTAGAGAACTGTTGGCTAAGGTTCAGGGTGTGGAAGGCTCTTCTCTGTATTCATTTGTATGCTGTGTTTATAGGATTACTTTTTCATGTTCACTTCTATGTTTGGTTATAATGGTTCCTCTGTCAGGATTCACTTTAGTTTCAGTGCTATTCTCTAATTCTCTTACTTCCTGTTGGAGCACTGGTAAGACTGATGGGTGTTTGGCAGTTGCCAGTGTTCCTTCCTTGCAATTTTTTTTTTTTTTTTTTTTTGGTGGGAATTACTCAAAACAAACAAGATTTGTTTTTTCTGTGGGAACACTGAGGTCAAATGACCTTTGAACTAGTCCTAGTATTGAAGTTTAAGATTAATTGCCTCTGTTCAGACACCCATAATATCTTTGCCCAAATTGTATATAATCATATATATATATACACACAATATGTATAATTGTTTGCTAAAATAATAGATATTGTTCCAGGTTTATGAGTGTAAAGTAATTTTGTCTTCCAACAAACCCATTATCAACAACTGGGGTTTAAGCAAGGAAAGCAGGCTGAGGAAACATTAGCAATAGTTATGGATAAACACTCTGACTTCCAGCAGGGTTTTCATCCATTAGCTTGATCTACAAGAGTGACTAGGAGGAAAAAAAATGAGGATCTATGTATTATTTATTTATTTATTTATTTATTTATTTATTTATTATTTGTTTCTATTAAAGCAGTGGATACATAAGGCACCAGAGACCAATGAATTAAACATTTTGTGCAGGCAGATGTGCACACTTGCACACAAATACAGAAGGGTTGGGCAAAATTAATTTAAGCTACAGTAAAATAAACATCCCTCAGTACCTGGGGATGTTAGGAGGCTATTAGTTGTTTTAAATCTCTAAGGATGGAGGCATTTACCTGCAAAACCATATTGTTACAGCATTTGTATTGTTCTTTAGTTATTCATCCCAATTATGATGATGAAGTCAGCTTAGGTGTAGTGTTGTTTGTGATAACCTGATCACCAAGCGTTACTGGAAGATGTGCTGCTAAAATCTTGAAATGATGAATTCTAAAGGAAAATGTGTGGGGTTTTTAATGCCTCCTCAGTTGAAAGAACACACACATGCACACTTTTTTTTTATATCTTGCCAATTCTTATGATTATTTAATTCATAGAGGATGAGATGCTTCAGGAATTATGTTCAACCATGTGCTGCTTATCTCATGACTGGTTAGTAATGAAAAAACATTTTGAGTCAGGAGAATGAGTGAACTGCAGAGCTACTTCAGAGTTTAAGTTCACCCTTTCTATCTGACAAAAGAGAAGATATTAATTTTAATTGGAATATGGTTTGCAGAAGTAGATTTGGGAAGTCCTACTTTCCATTTCTCCCTGTTGCTGCTTTCTTATATTCCCTTGGGTATTCTTCAGTTCTTCCTTCCCTTTGAAAGGAATAACATTTACTTCACAGACAATGGGGTTTAAATTCTATTTGCAAAGTTCTGTGAAATCTTAAGGTACTGTACACAGGGAGACATTATTGTAAGTTCTCCATATTCAAAGAAAAAAGCTGAGTTGACTTCTATTTGCCAGTCCTTGTCTCAGGCTTTAATGTTGTTTCAGGTGTACTTGACTTGGCCTGTGCCAAACTGTGCTGAGGGATGTCCTGGCTCATGGATTAAAGATGGTTACTGTGATAAAGCCTGTAATAACTCAGCTTGTGATTGGGATGGTGGTGATTGCATCGGTAAGACAGCAATGTTGAATTTAGGAAAAGTGAGCTGTTTGTTTTTCCTCACAGGAATATTTTTGTAATTTGTCTTTTTCATATAATTGCAGTATTTGCCTCCTTTAGTAATAAAAAAAGCTGAAATAGGGTTTTAATCTATAAGTCTTGTAAACTACAAATTTTTATGGAGAATTACAGGAAATAATAGGGCATAGGATAATCTTTCTTTAGGTATCCAATTTGATTAGCTGAATGGAGGGGTTTTGCAATTTAAATTATATATTAATATATGGTATTATATACTTGGACTCATAATCCATATAATGGATTGTGAAGCTGCACTATTAGTTCCTAGATCAAATTTTTAGGACTGCAGTGTAATAAAAGGAAGTGGTACTTCTGGATTGAGGAAGTAATGCCTTTAGGAGACTGCAAAGTCAAGACTGCAAGCACAAGGAGTAGTAAATCCATTTTCTGCCTGCATTTTTGAAGTTAAGACAAAATTTTTTGGCACTTTGGATAAGCTTTTCACTTGATTCCTAAGCTTCTACGCTGAATGTAAAATCTATAGTATGCACAAACTCTCAGAAGTCTAGTTAGGATTCGCCCCTTTTTAATTTCATTGATGATTGTTTAGTCTTCAGTCTAGCTTTAACATGGTGGCCTTAATGTGCCTTTCTTCAGTTATTTGAAATTCTTACTTCTGGTGGGTTTGTTTTTTTTTCTCTTTTCTCCAGGTAACAGTGGAGGTAATCGCTATGTTGGTGGTGGAGGTGCAGTTGGAGGTATTGGCAATGGCCCACCGTGGCAGTTTGGAGCAGGAATAAGCGGTGTTTCATACTGTAACCAAGGCTGTGCTAATTCCTGGCTAGCAGACAAATTCTGTGACCAGGCCTGCAATGTCCTCTCCTGTGGATTTGATGCTGGTGACTGTGGCCAGGGTATGTAAAAAGCATTGCTGATGAACTTCCTGTGGGGATTCTCTTGAATTGCCTGACCTTTCCTGGTTCATCATTACTCTCAGACTGGGCTAAGATGTCCTGAACAAACATCTTTACCTGACTAAGGACAGTTGAATTGATGATGCCTGTAGCAGTTAAGAAGTTTCAAGAACCTCTCTGATGCTGACAGTGTGAGTTCAAGTCTGGCTCTGGGCTCTTGCCAGAGGCTGCTTTCAGTCACAAGAGAACTTGTCTGAAGCTCATTTGGATATGAATAGCAAGGATAACAAGGAGTGAATAGTGATTTAAAGTGCTGTATGGTATATGCAGGAGAAGATTTTTCGTGTTTGGAGGAGCAGAGGCTCCCCTGCATTTCAGCTGGGACAAATGTGCTTCTGGTGATTCTGTTGCTAGCAGTGATGTTTTGTTCATCTGGGAGGTGACAGATAATCTGTGTTCTGCTGTGGGAGGGAGAAGTTCCTTTCAGCCTAACTGATTGTGAAAATTTCAAATCAAGATACAGCACTGTAGCAGTGAACTCCAGCTGTTGTAACATTTCTCTCCTAAAATGTGGCAAAAATGTAATAGGGGCAACTTGCTTATGACTGATACATAATTTAAAGTGATGTGATAATAAGACACTTTAGGCTTTTCAAGTAGGGATTGAAAGAGTGGTGAATTGTACTGGCTTTTAGAATTAGCATGGGAGTGTCTGGTAGCATTACATATCTGAGTATGTTCTAGTCATCCGTTACTGAAGATAAGTGAGCAAGAAGCTGGAAACTAGATTAAGTGTTCTTTCACAAAGCTGTCTCCCTGTTAATATAGTGACAGTAGCTGGGCATATTACTATTAAAGAAGAGTGAAAGATAAATCTTATGCTGAAAATTGACAGAAATTTGTTTCTTGTTTGGATTTTGTTTATTTTTTTCTAGATCACTTTGAAGAGATGTACAAGGTGATGCTTCAGCTTAATCAGACCTACTATGTTATTCCCAAAGGTGAATGTCTGCCATACTTCAGCTTCAGTGAAATAGCCAAGAAAGGAATTGAGGGTTCATACAGTGATAATCCAATTATCCGACATGCTTCAGTTGCTAACAAATGGAAAACTATCCACCTAATCATGCATAGCGGCATGAACACAACTGTGATCTATTTTAACCTTACATTCCTAAATAAAAATGATGAAGAGTTCAAAATGCAAATAGCTGTTGAAGTTGATACTAGGGAGGAACCAAAACAAAACACAACTTCCATGCAAAAATCTGACTCTGATTTTAAAAGTGTAACTTCAGTACCAGAAGCTGAAATGATATTTGAGGATATTCCAGAAGAAAAACGCTTTCCAAGAGTCAGGAGACGTAAAAATGGCACAAAAGAGAGTGCACCTGAAGAGTTGATAATCCCATCAGTAAATGTGTCTCTTCTTCCTGAAGATGTCCAACTAGCACTGCAGAAACTGGACTTAAAACTGCTAAATGGTGATATAACTCAGAAAGGATATAACCTATCCAAGGCTGCTCTCCTGAGACCTTTCCACTTTTTAAGCACAGCAAAGAGTATTGTAGGCCTGGAAAGAAAGGACATGCATAATCATTCAGAAGATCAGAAGAACCAGAGCAGCTGGGAGAAGCCTGATAAAGATGTAAATGATGGCAAAATAGAAAGAGTAAAAGCAAAGGAAGAAGTTCCTTCGAGGTTTATGGGAGCAGTGGGGACTGTTGTGACAATGAGCATAAATAAACATATTTATAAAGTACAGCCAAAAGCCATACTTCCCTCCCAGAGCACAGGGAAAAAAAATGAAACTCGAGAAAAAGTATTGAATGCACTCATATTAAGGGAAACACAGAAATCAAAACATATTGGGAATTTTGATACTGGAGAAGACATGCAGCGGATGGAAGGAATAAAGGAGCATGAGCAGGTGGATGCAAATATGAAGGACGGGCCAGTGGGAAGAAAATTACAGTCTTATGCTGGAAGTTACCCAGGCTTTTTGCCATGGGAGAAAAAGAAGTATTTCCAAGACCTTCTTGATGTGAGTATCTTAATTTCATTTCTTACTGGAATAGTTGCATCTTTCTGCATTTATTGGAATATTGTTAATATGATTTATACATTTGAAATGTGCTTTGCCTTTGAGGCAAATGCTGGGATTTTTGTTTTTTAAAGATGCTTTTCACATAAAATGTGACTTGTTTATGATCTGGGCCTCTCTTAGCTAGGTGGTAAAAGCCAAATAACTGTTTTTGTTCTCTTTCTACTACCTTTTCTTGGTCAAATTCATTTTTTGTTTGTTGTATGTTGTCACAGGGCTATTGCTCAGACACATAGCACTATAACAGGTTAAGTTTTGTTTTGATTGCATTTATGCAATTATGGATTCAGTTTATGTTTAAAAATCCAGAAAATAGATATAATGATAAATAACTGAATTCTAAAAGTTAAATTGAAAGTCTGCAAAGAAACTGCTTATCTAGATTGTGTCAAGAAAATGTACAGGAAATTTTTTCTGCTTCCATCCAAAGCTTTTTGGCAGTTTTGAAAAGCTCTAGAAGAGAAGACGCTGGGCTGCTTTGCTCTGTTTCACATAGAAAAGGGCTATGTTTTAAAAAGACTCTCTCTGTTCATCTGAGATTGAATTCTGCATGTAGAATCTTTATATTCATAGGATTTCAGTTTATCAAATATGGATGAATAATCTGCAAAAGAAGGCAGTATTACAAATAAATCTGATGACAAATAGGGCCCTAAGTGTGTGTGAGGTGTCAGAACACAAATATTAAGGAAGCTTTTTATAGAGTAGTTTACCTCAAAGTATGAAAGCTTTAAGGAAAAGTTTCTTTTATTTATTTTTAAAGGAAGATCTAAAAAATATGAAAAAAAATTTTAAAATTCTCTTCCCAGTTTGAGATATTGAAAGAGCTGGCATCTGGCTGAAATATCATTTTTTCTGTGTCTAGTGTTTTCTGACTTTCTCAGTAACATAACCTAGATTTATGCCTGTCCTGCTCCTTAGGAAGAAGAGTCATTACTCAAACAAATGTCATACTTTACTGAAGGTAAACATTTTGGAAGGCAGCTGAAAGATACGTTTGCTGATTCCCTTCGATATGTAAATAAGTTGTTAAACAGCAAGTTTGGATTTACATCTCGTAAAGTCCCTGCTCACATGCCTCACATGATTGACCGTACTGTTATGCAAGAGCTCCAGGATATGTGAGTGTGGTTTTGCTTGGAATAATGTAAAACTCTGGGAAATTCTGCCTTTCTGTTGCTTTGCTGTAGCCATTTCCATTGTGTTAATGGCTACTCAAAAAAATTATATTTTGGAAAAGGAAATAAGAAATTTATTACAACATGATAGCTGGGATACAATGAGATTTTTGAGGCACTTTTGAAATACTGGATAAGAATTTATTTTTAGGTAAGGAATGTTTTTTTCAAGAAATTAGTGTGCTTAATGAGTTTCCATTCTTATCTAGGTTTCCTGAGGAGTTTGACAAGACATCATTTCACAAAGTGCGTCACTCTGAAGATATGCAGTTTGCTTTTTCATATTTCTACTATCTTATGAGTGCAGTTCAGCCACTGAACATTTCTCAGATCTTTGATGAGGTTGATACAGACCAGTCAGGCATCTTGTCTGACCGAGAGATTCGCACACTGGCCACGAGGATCCATGAACTACCATTAAGTTTGCAGGTACTCTTTCCTTACTGGTTAACTTTTAGAACAACTTCAGTTTTAAAGTCCGAAATGGTTACAATAAAACGAGTCAACTTTTACCCTTCCTTGTAGCATCAGTAACATTTGGCAATTTTTAAATATTACCTGGAAAATATAGCATTGTGTTCTAATTATCATTGTCTGGTTGTTTTTTCTGTGGAGTCTCTGATTAAACTGAGTTCTAGCAGCTTCAGAAAAATGGCTCACTGCTGTCTGAGTTCAAGAAAGCAGTGTGAGTTTGTCCAAAAAAAAGTTCACTGCCAATAGTTGGGTCCTGCTGTGCTTACTGTAGTTTCTGCAGATAGTAAAAGATAATTCTTGCCCTGAGGAACTTATGGTCTGAAGAAAGAACTGAGAAAAAGGATAGCAAGGAAGTCTTACTAGTAAGTAGTATGGATAATGTACAAAGACTCATGCTTCTGTTTTTCTAGCAACCTCATAAACAGAGACATGATTTTTGTAGGACTTGCTTTCTTAAACATACAGGTAGAGAACAAAGTGTACTGGTTTTTATTTACAGAGAGGAAAGACACAAACCAGTGAAACAATTTGTTTGTGACACAGGGCTCAAAATCATTGGTGTAGTGGGAACATAGCCGTGCTTTAGTGCTTTCCTGGCCTGTACCTTAATCAGAAAATCTTCCTGTCCTTGCAGTTAACACTTCTGTTTGTTTGCCTGATTTGGGATTTAATGTGCCAGTGTTTATTTGGGAAGTCTGTACTGTCCTGAAATTATTAGTAAAGGTGTGCTTTTAATTTTAAATGAAAATGACGTTTAGTTGTACCTTATCTGGTCTCAATTAAACTCTGTACTGAGCAGTTGCTTTACTTTATAGGGAGTACCACTGACTTAGCAGTTACTGAAATGGATGAGGTCTGCTGAATATTAAGTATTCTTCTGTGGACAGCAGCATGGAAATTTATGTAGTTAACATTAAATACATTTGTGCACCCTGTGTTTTTGGAACTATGTCAGTGAGAAAATCAGTAGGATTTTAAATGTTTTTTTCCCCCTTTCTTTCTGCTAGGATTTGACAGGTCTAGAACAAATGCTAATAAATTGCTCTAAGGCTCTCCCTGCCAACATCACTCAGATCCATGTTATTCCTCCAACTCAGGAAGCGTATTATGATCCAAATCTGGTAAGAAACATTGATCTTTAAAGATGCTTATTTTCTTTCCTGAGTATGTATTTACTTTACTTTAAAAGATGGTTTGATTTCTAGAAGGAAAGTATTTACAGAAATTACTACTTTGTATGTACATGAAGTAAGTGTTACAAAATGAAAATTTTACTGGCTGCTTCCTAATTTACTAACCCTTAATTTTCTTTAAAAGCAAAGAAAAGCAGAGATTTAGGATGGTATTATAATTGGGATTTAAAATCATCCTTGTTAAGAAAATTTACTGTTGCAAACCAAAAAGACAGTAAGCCCAATACCTCTCTGACTAGAACTTCCTGATAAGTCTTAATCTGAATTATAACCCATGTATTCAAAAAACACTCTAAAATCCAAAAATCTCTGTTGTACAGAGATTGCCTGGCCAGTTTTACTGGTGGCCTTTGTCAGAGAACTATTAGACAGCTGTCAAGTTAGAATTTTTGAATATTTTACTGAGAATGAAGTTGCAATGTGTTTGCTAAAAAGAAATTTGTAAAATAGGAAATTGTGATGTTATTCACCAGCATTGTTTTGTTTTTACCTCTACAGTTGATAAAATAACTATTGCTTTTGATTCCAGGAGAGTAAAGTATGCAGGCCACTCTAGCTGTAATGCAAGTTTTCTTACAAAGTACACCTTTATAACACTCTGTAATCTTCAGTAACCCATAATCTAAACAGTGTTTTCTTCCAGCCTCCAGTAACCAAAAACCTAGTGACTAATTGCAAACCTGTGACTGACAGGATTCGTAAGGCTTACAAGGACAAAAACAAATACAGGTATGTTGTGGCAGTCCTGTGAAAAGAGCTGCTTAGTGTTGTAAAGCCTTAGGAGGAGGGATACATACACACATAACCCAAGATTGCATGTGTGTGCTAACAAGTCTTAGGTTGAGCTATTTTAACAGTAGAACTAAAGAAACCTACTGTTGTTAATTTATGTATGTTTCATTGTGCAGAGTGATGTGGGTTTTTTCATACTTTGCTTAGTGGACTAGATACTTCCATGTTACTTGTGTCATCTCGGGCCATTTCCTCATTTGTGTTGTACAACAGTAAGCCAGAATATGTTTGGATGGCTAGAGAGTGAGTGCAGTTCAAGTGGCATATCAAGAAGGAAACAGCCTTTCTGTACCTAGAAGTTGTAAATCTACTTCATCCTTCCTTCTACTGAAGCTTAAAAAGAAGAAAAGAACAGAAAAAAAGCATTTTAGTTTTAACTACCTTGTATGTTTCCGGTGAGATAGAGGAGTGACAGTAGCATGAGCTTTGTAAGTGAAGGAGGGTCTCAGATGAGACTTGAAGAAGCCTTCAGGATGCTTTCTTATATTAAGATAAGTGAAGTGAAAAATATAAGTGTGGTATCTCCCACTAGTAAGACTGTTTACCTGGAGTCAAATTATATGCTTTCTCTTAGAATTCAGATCTATGATTGATAGGTAACCACCTATCTAATAAATCTACAGAGAAGTAGTTCTGTGCAAGAGCATTAGCTGAAAAATTTAAATGTATCAAACGGCATGTAGAATGCAATGTAGAAAGCAAATGGCAAATTTTAATGAAGGTTGGCCAGTCAGATTAGAAATGTTGCTCAGTAATATTAAATACAAGATTGATATTTGTTGAACCAGACTTTAGGCTATTTTATTAATGTATAAATATTATTTCAACAATAAGGTTTGAAATCATGGGAGAAGAGGAAATTGCCTTCAAAATGATTCGCACAAATGTTTCTCATGTAGTTGGTCAGCTGGATGACATACGAAAAAATCCCAGGTACCCTGTTTTGTGATTTGTGTGAAATTATGAGATGGTTTTAATTTTCTGATTTGACTCTTGAAACTTTTATTTAAAAGATAATTTGTTATCATGTATTTCTAAACTGTTACAGAGTAAGACAAATTTGAACCAAAAGTACTTCTGATTTTTTTCTGTTTGACTGAAGCTGACTAATCTCTCTCTTATTCCAGGGGGTATCTCAATAATTTGTTACATTTTTATTTACCTAAAATCTTTGAAAACTTAGAAATTTCAGCTATTTTTGAAGCTTTCATTTTTGCTATTCTAGAGGGCATACAGTTTATATTGCAGGCAATTTTATTTTAAAGGAAGAACTTTTTGACCTGCTTGATGCAGGTATTTTATACTAGGAATTAGGTGTGGATTTTTTTGTTACTAAATCAGTTTTACATATTCATTGTGCTTTCAAGCTCTTTTACTACATGGAAAGAATCTTGCTTCTGTCTTCACAAAACCAGAGTTTTCTGCCAGTTTAATGAGTTTGGCTGCAAGAAGAGGTCTGACAAGTGTCAAAAGGCAGAGCAAGGAGGAAAGTAGAACCAGGTACCTTGGGACAGGGAAAGTGAAGCCTCCTCTTTTGGTCACAGAAAGCTGTTGGGTAATCTCAGCTGCCTGTAAAGCTATAGCATAATTTTTATTTGTGGATAAAGAGTAGATTCCTACTTTCCTCTCAACATTTTTGCTGGGTTATTTATTCAGAAAGGGAAATGCTAGTCTTGAGGCATTTTACAGCTGAAGATGGTTTTTATCTATTGCTTTCTTTCAAAGAATGCCTTCTGGCTACATAACTCCTGCATTCCAGTAGCCACAATGATTGATTCTAAAAGAAAAGCAGGCAGTGCTCTAGCTCATCCTGCTGCTTCCTTTTCCTTCTCTATTTCTTTGTCTGCTGGCTACAAGTTGTTTTTTTTAAAGGTAGGGGTGATTTCAAGTCTTCTTAGGCTCAGAGAGGCCTCAGTAATGTAAGTTTCTCACCTTCAATGTTCACAAAGTGGGAGGGAGTTGATTACCTGGGCTCTATTCCTGTGAAGAACAGTGCAGTACTGTAGTCTTACCTTGTTAACAAAGGAGAGCTGGCACAGTTATGTGGGCATGCCATTTCCTTCTCTTTGCCATGGTTTACTTGCATACAAACCAGTAATTATAACCAGTCTCTAAAAGAGGATTTTAGTGCTTGTCTTGGAATGAACTAAAAGTGTCATTCACTTACTGATCTCCCAGGAATGTTTGCTTTACACCCTTAAGGCAAAGTGAGTGTTAATTGTCTAGGCATTAATTCTGCAATATCCAAAGAAATGTCATACTTGGTTTCTTTTGGATGAATTTAAACAATCTTTCCATTAGAAATGGGCTAATGTCCTCATCAATCCTGTACTTTGCTGTGTGTAGCAATCTCTCAGTCTGTAAGCAGTATCGCTTTTCCATGAAGCTAAACAGGAATATACACTCTAGGAATACAGCTACTGCATTCCCAGGGCTAATGAGCTGCCAGTCCAAGGGACAAGGTCAGGGATAGTCCAGAGTTAACTCCCAAAATGCTTAGAGTGTAGCCATGATTGCCATAACCAGCTGCTTTGCATAGTATCACTTGATACAGGAGAGACAGCCTGCTCGTTTTTAGAGAGCCATATTTTATCTTCTCAGATGTAGCAATTTGAATGCCTGGTTATGCCCTGCACGTAATTGTCTAGAGCAAGGTGACCAATTATGCCAGATGCTGTACTTTGCCAATTCCCTGTGCTAATTCCTTGTGTGGGCTGATAGACAAGCTCCAGAGCTCTGCTTATTTCCAGATTCCTGTAGAAGTCTGAACTTTGCTCTTTGGGAGAGCACACCAAACTATAGAGAATACAGCTGACCAGAACTGCTTATTTACAAAGGTTAGCAGTGACAAGGCATATGTCATCAGATACGATTTCTACCTCTGGGGGAAATGTAGGGGTCTTGTATCTCACAATATAAATAAAGCACATAGCCTTGCCCAAATGTGAAAAGGGGGAATTTTGTTGTCAAGCACCAGGTCAGAGTGGCCAAGAGTACATAGCAGTCTAGCACACTAGCTGCTGCTTTAGTTTCAATTATTTGCAGTAATTTAGTTCTATGATTTTTACATGAGAAATAGCTCTCAGCAGGAGCCATTATTGAGAGTGTGTTTATTTGGTCAGGGTGATTTCCATGTAAATTCTATTCAAATTGCTGGATTTTTGTATTTTGGTTGGTTACACAAGTCTAGGTTTATACAGTCCTTGGGTCTGTGATTCAACAGACCAATTTATATAATGTTCTCAGTAAACCAAAGCCTAGGGACCAAGCTTTGCCCTCTCTTACACAATCTAATATAGTTATGTTGATTTTCTCTAAGGAATTCAGCATGCACACGAAAATATTAATAATTTAGTATGTTTCCCTCCTACAGTGGAGCTCACGTTGTTATTTAAGAGACTTTACTCATGATAATTCAAAAGAATAAAAATCCTTATCCAGATGGTAGTGCTCTGTTCAGTGGTCTCTGGGATGGTGCGTGCTCTAGTGCCCATTAGATGGCAGCATTGCATAACTAGAAATCTGGCCTGGCACTGGATTCGTCTGAGGTTTTGACTTGCTGTCAGTCCTAGTGCTCTTAGAATTAAAATAAAATTAATTTAAAATAATGCAACAATAAAAAATATGTCTGTTTGGTTTTAAAGTGCTATGGTTTCAATTTTGTTTTAAAGGATTATGTTTGTGTTACTGGTTTGACAATACCTTTCCTGTATTATCAAGGAAATACTCTAACAATGTCATCTTGTATCCTAGAAAATTTGTTTGCCTAAATGACAATATTGATCACAATCACAAGGATGCACAAACAGTAAAAGCAGTGCTTAGAGATTTTTATGAGTCAATGTTTCCCATCCCTTCCCAATTTGAACTGCCAAGAGAATATCGGAATCGTTTCCTTCACATGCATGAGCTCCAAGAATGGTATGTTCCACAAGTTCTTTTCAACTTACTGTAGTGCAGTAATATATAACTACCTAAGATACTGCTAACAAGCTGGTTTCCCCCCAGTATTGTCCTGAAAGAGTTAATAGTGAAAATAGCCGGGTGAGATTTAAATGGACTAAAATATGAGGTCTGAGGATTTGGGTTTTTCCAGTGCTTAAATAGTCATCAATATTTTCTAGGTTCCTAATCTACTGCAAAAAAAAAAAAATTGTTGGTTTGCTCCTTTTGTTGTTGTTTTTTTTTTTTTTTAATAAAACAGGAATTCTAGCTTTCTTTAAATATAAAAAAACCCCAAACCATTATTACATTTCTGACTAAGTGATTTTTTTTCAATCTGTCACATAGCAATCACCATCTGGATAAAAATCAGAAAAGATATATGTGTGTCTCATTTTTGTATAATATGTGAAATTTTTGTGTGTGTTTATCTCTTGCCATTTTATAAATAACAGCTAAAGAAATTGGAGCAGTTGACTTGAGAAGACAAGCAAAATATTGACAGAGTGACAAAAATTACACAAGACTAACATAAGTAACCTGTTGCTGATCAGCAAATCATGAGAAATAGCTGTTAATAAGAAAATAGAAAGCATTAGAGGAACTCTAGAAGGAATCAGAAGGATTGTAGGTGGGTTTGTACTGCTACAAGCCCTGCTGTATTTATTAGTGGTGGAGGGAGCAGGGGCCAAACCCATTTAGCTTTAGAAATTCCTGCTGGAGGAGGAAACACAGTGTTGGCTCCCTTTTAGAGACCCTCCATCAAATCTTTTTGTAGCTTCAAAAAGACACTTTAATTTGTCTTGTTTGTACCAGGATGTGTTAAGGCAGGTTAAAATGCTGGTGGAAATCAAAGTATTTTCAGAATCACAGGGCAGCCCAGGTTGGCAGGGACCTCAAAAGATCATCTGGTCCAACATTTCATGGGAATAGGTACTTAGATGAGACTGTCTCCTGCCAGCTCTCAAGTGTCCTGGCTACATGTATATAACTTTAGCACATAAGGGAATTGCACTTTGGTTGAAAAGGATATAGTGGGACTGCCAAACCACAGTTGCCATGAGTAGATGTGGCACTTGGGGATGTAGTTTAGGCCTGGACTTGGCAGTGTTAGATTAACAGTTGGACTCAGTCTTTGAGGTCTTTTCTCACCTAAAAGATCCCATGATCTAGAACCCTGAGCAGTCATATCATAGAAGCTTCCAGCGGTGCAGACTCTACCCTGTCTCTGGGGAGGCTGCTCCAGAAATGATTGTTTTGACTGTAAAAAAGATTTCCTTATATCAAGATGAAACCTCTCCCAGTCCAACTTGTAGCTGTTGCCCCTTGTCCTCTCTGTGTGGCTCTTTGTGAAGAGAGAGCTCATGTCCTCTTTTTAGTCACCCTTTAAGAAATGGAAAAAAACTGTCTTTGCATGTTTTGTGGAAACTCTATAAATATTTGAATTTATGATAAATGAAGCTATTTTTGTTTCCTTTTTTC
Source organism: Fringilla coelebs (assembly GCF_963513975.1). Taxonomy (NCBI): domain Eukaryota; kingdom Metazoa; phylum Chordata; class Aves; order Passeriformes; family Fringillidae; genus Fringilla; species Fringilla coelebs. The sequence goes on along the minus strand of NC_140033.1, from coordinate 63,051,561 downwards.
TTTGTCCAGGAGGGCATATAGAGACAAGCTCAAATTCTGGACCCATTGTGTTTTAATAACACTTATTCTATTTACAGTCATCTCATTTTTTGCTGAACAGGTAAAGTTAATGTCTTCTTATCAAATATGTATAACACTTAACAGATTGTGGAATCTTCAGGATAACATTGGATGGATTTTTTTAAATAGGTTTTGAAGAGTAGATAGGATTTTCCCTTCATAAAAGAAGTAAAGATGTTACATGACTCATGAATAGGTTGCTTTAATTTTTAAATCACCATGTTGAGATTCCTTGAAAAGAGAGTCATATGGGGAGAAGAGTGGCACCTTTTCAGGTGCCTTGTGACAGTAAAATCCATCACCAATGGGCTAAATTTGGATGCTCAAATTCAGTAATTGTTTTTTGAAATTCTTGGTCTGTTAACATAGATATAACATAGATATCTATTAACATAGATATAGTGTATAGTAAGTTAAAAGGAAGAAAAATTAGTCCAGAAGGGGATCTTAAGTTACTTAACGGCCTTTTCAAAATCTCTTCCCTGAGTAATTGATTGCAAAGACTCCTACCGAATTCAAAAGGTTTTGAATCTGACTAAAGGGGAAAAAACCCTTGACTTCTGCAAGCTTAAAATGGCTTTTTTGAACATGATTAGTCCTGCTAAACTCAGAGGGAGTCAATGGAACAAATCATATGGGTAATTCTTTGCAGGTTGGGGCCTTAAGTAACACTTTCCGTGGTCTGATGAAGAGGGTGTAATTCTTGAAAGGTTGGCTTTTGATTATTATTTTTTCCCACCTATAACTTTTGCATGACTCTTTCCCTTGATTTTCAGCCTTTTTTATATATTAGAAAACTCCATTAGTAACTTGGTTTTGGAAGGGGATACTCAACTCAGTGGTACAGTTAGGAATCTAAATACCATTTTAAGATGCCAGCTTTGTGCTGATCTTTTAAAAATAGAATGTAGCCTGGTGTTAATTTAAATACACAAATTACCTTTAAAATAATCAGAAAAAAGGCATGGTGTATTTTTTCACTTTCTGCTTGTATTCTGATTATTGAGAAGTCTAGTGGAAATGTGCACATCTAATAGATGAATTAGAGTAAAAATGCCCTTCTGGTATAATCAGAAAAAAAAGTACAGTACTGAGTATTTACCATGGGTGGTACTGATTTGATAGTTTCTAGGATAAAAACCTGACCAGCTGTGGACCTTTAGTCCATCACAAAATACATATTGGTTTTTTTTTTCTCTCCTCAGCTAATTGCACTTAAACGAAAGATTTTTCCAAGGAGAAGGATCCAAAAAGAAGTTGGTCATGAACGAATCAAAGTGTAGAAGAGCTTTATTTTGGAGATCAGTCTACCTCAAGCTGTGATTAAGCATTTTAAATGTCTCTTTCATAAGTGTCTTTTCTGGTTTGCTGTTTAACTACATTGATATGAAGAAAAAAAATCATGCACCTGTATTCGAATCTCTGCAGTACTCTTCATTATATAAAAGCTGCTGGAGCTGTGACAATGCAAAATAACATCAACAAATAATTGCAGGACAACTGTACATAGGCAATTTTCAACAGATCTTACTTTACAACTCTTAGTTCATGGCCATGTTATCCTTTTTTATAAAAAGGGTTACCTAAACAAATGTAACTGCATTTGTTGCAGTGGATGTTGCCAATTAGATAAAATGTTGGAAGGAAAAGTTGTTTGGGATCAGCTTAAGAAGTCCTTGATCTTGCATTCCAAAGCATTTTGCAAATTTCTGTCATTGCTGCTTTTTTAGCCTTCTGGGGAAAATTGAGAATTATGTAATTTGTCATTAAAATTTAGAATACATTTATAGATGTTGACATTCTTTAAAGCACAGTGACAATTCATCTCTCTATTTGTAGTGTAGAATTGGGATTTGAAAGAAAGGTATGCTACTAAAAAATTACACAGTAACAACATCTAATCGTTTATTTGAAAGATGTTTTATATCTGGTGTATTATAGTCCAAAGAATACACAAAGAAATGGTGTTATTTCTTGGCTTGATTACAAAGAGGTTGTAATCAAAGGAAAATGATCAAGATAAAATATTTTACAAGCATCGTAAATCAAAAAGCAAAAGTGCCTCTATATGAATGGGTAACAAACTGTTTCAAAGTAGAAATGTATGGGGAAGTGTTTCACTTCATAAAACAATATTTGTACTGATGAATATGAAGCTGTGGTGTTTTTAAATTTCACGGGGTTTGGCCCTGTATTTTGCTGAGATATCGGAGTAGTGTGGTTTCATGTGGGAAAGGGTACTGAATCTTTTCAAGCAGAAATTTTTGGTGGTGTATCTTCACTTTATTGTATTAGCAGTATTCAAAAACCATTAATTTTTTGTAACCGGATGATGTACAAAATGTATGTGCATATGTATTGTAAGATACTTGGCTTGCTTTGAAATTAACTAAAACGCGATGAAAGTTTTGTCTGCCGTTTCTGCTTCGAAGTCAACCAAACTCACACATTTTGGTCAATTAGCCAGGAATCTGTACGAATCTTTACGTCAAGATTTCTTATTTTTTCCGTAAAAAACCTCGCAGCTTTAACGACTTAATAGTGATTGGAAGCACGGCTCGCTTCTCAAAGCGGGATGGAGCTTTCGAGCAGCGAGAGGCTCCGCAGGCGCTGCCCGGCCCCGCTCCTGAGGGCGGCGGCGCCGCGGCCCGGCCGCGCCCGTTCCCGCCCTTTCCCGGCCGCTGGCGGCGCTGAGGCGGCGGCGGAGCCTCCGGAGCGGCGTGAGGGCTGCCCGGGGCCCCGGGCCTTTGTGACCGGCAGGGCTCCCGTTGGGACCGGCAGGGCTCCCTCTGCTGCGCCGGGAGGTGCGAGGAGCGCTGTCCCTGCCTCCTGTGCGTCCCCTCAGGGTGCAGCTGACGGCCCAGGTCTCCCTCGCTGTTCTGAGGTAGGTCCCCACGGTGAAAAGCCCCACACAGAAAATTCACACAAGCACCAGTTTGTTTAATATCTTTTTGGGGCAGGGTGGGAAAAAAAAAAGAGGTGAGTTTTTCTAAAAATTGCTGTTAAAATACACAGCTGTGTATTGAAGACCTATACGGGATGGGTGGGGGCTGCTTGGGCTTTTGAGGTGGCAGGATTGTTTTACACCTGGCTGAGGGGGACTGAGAAGTTCTACTTTGTAAGCTGATTTTTAATACAAGGAAAAGTGTCTGTATGTCAGATAAAATAGATGCTTGCTGTTCAAAGTTCAAGTGCCTTGGCAGCACAGGGACAGGCACAGCTAGACATTATGGCCCAGCACTCTCCTCCTTTACATCATGTCCTCAAACAGTCAGTAGTTGAATAGCAGATTAAGTCTTGACAATTTTCTGTCATTTGAGGAAAATTCTAATGCAAAGGCTTTTGATTTTCCAGTCAATAAAGACACTCTAAAATCTAAATGTCTACTTACTACATAGAGAAGCATCAACCTCAGAAAAAGCTCACTATTAAAATGTACTCTTTCCTTAGCATAGTGTGGCCATGTTTGTACAGATCCATGGAATTTGGAATTAAAAAACATATTTGCAGCTGTTGACAAATAACTAAAAGCAAAAAAAAACCCAGCAAAAACAGAAATAGGAAACTGAGGTGTGTGAAAGAGTTGATAATGTTGGGGGGACTTCACAGTCCTTGAAATTCAAAAGATCCTTAATGGAGTTCTCAATTTCCACGTGTGAACTGAATTTTTAGGTCTGTCCCTGCCCTGGCTAAACCTACTGATATTTCTAGCAGTGTTGGATTGTGTCTAGAATGAGAACTTTACTAAAGTAAATAAATGAGTAATTTTTTAAGAGGGTAGTCTATGTGTAAAATGTTTGCCAGTGTAGAAATGGCACATTACAGAATGCAAAGGTATAATAGCTATAAAGAAAGATAAATTGGAACCTGGGAGTTGCTCAGGACTTTAAAAAATGGCATAAGCATATGTATATTTGACTTTACAGTGGGGGCTGGCTTGTAGGTTCACATTGTTCTCTATGGTTTATCATTTCTCTATTTTGGACAGTAGAATATTGGCATAGCTTTTGGGGACTGCAGTACTGGATATGACAAAATGTGACATAACCCTTATGGAAGCTAAGCTGGCAGACATCCTAAGAAAATCGGTACTTTATATTTTTTTTCCAGCAAAATTAAGTATGTTCCTGATAGCCCTGACATTTTTTAGCATATTTTTAAAAGCATCACTGATAGGTAATGCTGTGTAATGCCTCAAAACTAAACCAGTTTGACTTCTTGCATATCTTTACAGGTGCAGACTGTTAAAGAGATACCCATAATAGGCCCAGGTAAGCATGAGAACATATTTAGTTTCAATTTATTGTGGAGGAAGTTATGTCACAAATACAATATACTGTTTCAGTAGGAAAAGATCTCACCATGGCACCATCGGGAAGAAAGCATGGAGGAAAAGCTGGTAAACCAGCACAGGAAGATCAGACCATACCTGCTTTTGACTTTGAGGAGGAAAGAAAAGAACTGAGTGGATCAGAGGAAGATATTAGAGAAGGTGCTTATATGAAATTTCTAGGGCATTTGTAAAATGTGAATTTTAACACATTAGTGACTATGAAAAGAAGGGAAGAATTTTTGAGTCAGCCAGGGACTGAGCACAGTAGGGTTTGTAATGCCAAAGACCACCAGGCTCCTACTGTGTAATTTTGATTGGTAATTTTCAGAATATAAATTTCTATTTGTGAATTTTCTTTTTAAAGGTGCAGAATTACAGTACCTTTTTCACAGTAAATTCAGATTGGACTTTTATAATTTTTTTATGTTATTTTTAGCTTTCTGATGATTGCTATATTGTGATTTGTGACAAATGGTGTAGTAGTGGACAGGGAAACTAAAACTATTTGGGACCAAGGTAAAGAACTCAAAGCAGTGCAGAGCAGTTCACCACCATCTGCCAACTCCAGACTCAGAGTTAGAGGAGCTGCCTGTGTTACTGATGGGGACTGACCATGAGACATGGGCAGGGAAGTGGCAGTGCAGAAAAATAATTACACTTTTAATAACTTCAACAACCAACACAAAATATATTTTTGTAAATATTTCTGTACTCCTTCTTAAGGTGACATACCAGTAATGGACAAGCATGGAAAGAAAAGACCTCTGGTCACTACTCATGTGGTTCCAGATGATGTGGGGTAAGGTTTTTGCGGGCTTTTTCCAAAATAAGCAGGTCTTAAATAGATACTAACTTCAGTTATTCACTATGCTTATTTTTGCCTTGTTTGGGTTTGGTTTGGGATTTTTTTTGTATTTGATTAAAAAAATCAAGTAACAGATAATAGAGTAGTGGTAGGTAAAAAAAAAGAAATTAAAAAAGCACTTCAAAAGAGTAATTCTTCAGTTTCTTTGTAGTTTCTTTTGAAAATGCAGAAAAAATTGATATATTTGTGTGTTCTTAAAATTTGTTTCTTTTAAAAAGATTACTTGTTTTATCCTAAATTGTTGATAGTGTCATTAAATCCCATTAATTTTTTTCTTCTCATTTTAGTTGCTTGAAGATATTACCAATACTTCAAATGATCCACATATTGCATGAAAAATAAATTATTTTACAGATAAATCTTAATTTAATATTCATAGAGAGTGAATAAATATTAATCAAATTTAATATTAATGGACAGTGTAAATGTAATAAAAAAGTACATGCTAAAAGAGTTTTCAAGCAGATTATAACTGTTAGGTTGAAGATACCGTTTTTACGGTATTGCAACGCTGCCTTACACACTGGTGTTACCATCTTAAAGATGTTGTAAAAGCAACCCTGAAATTATTTGCCTTGCGATTTTTTACTGTGCCAGTCGTGCTGAGAAGGACTTGTTTTCATTTGGTGTTCCAAATACCCATTTTGTTTTCTTTGTTATAGGGAATAATCAATTTTATTTACTGACGCCCCTTACTCAAGGCATGTTAAATGCCTCTTTATATAATAGTGCCTCTTTATTGGGGAGTAGCTAATAGATTCTAGCATTTTATTAAAAAAAAAGGCAAATTAATCTGGAAAAGAAACCTGTCACAGGAGAAGAAAAGGAATAAAATTATCTTATGGCAGGGGCAGTTCTGTTACTGCTTAGAAGTAATAGGCATGTGAATAAAATTAGTTCTAAGCATATTCAACAGGTCTAAAGTCAGAAAATGGGGAAATAAAAATTTAAACACTGTTTTGTAGGGGTGAAGTACAGAATATGTTGGAGAGATTTGGAGGTAAGTACATTTACATTCTAATAAATAAAATATAGTTGCAGAGTTGGCAGTAATAACTCACCATAAAATAACTTTCAAGGCTTATGTAAAATGACTAATCTCTAGCACTTTTCAGCATTTCTGAATAAAGCCAGTTCTCAGGAGAAGAAAAAGTTTTATCTAAGGAGAGCAAAGGGAAAGAAGAGGAGGGAATATCTGCATATAAATGAGTCACAGCTTGTAAGTGTAGATAATTACAAAGGAAAGGGGAAAGATGCAATCAATTCCAATTTTAAGGTGAAGTTTAAAAGGTAGTAAATATGTTGTAGAAAAGGGACAATAGCAGTTTGCTGTTGTTAGCACTCACATTTTTGTTACACTGGCATATAGGATACTGGGAATGGCAAGACTTGAGTGAGAAATAAGGGAAATGTTAATATAAGCAGCGAAAGAGAACAAACAGTTCTAATTCTAGACAAGCAATTTTGGAAGTAGAGTTATTTGTGATACAGATTGAGAGAGAAGTCTGTACTTAGCACTTCCAGAAATCTAGAGAATAGGGAATCAGCAGGGAAGAGAATTTCAGCAGTCAGAAGGAATATGAGTTTCTAGAACAGCCAGATAACAAGAGGAAGTAATGCCGGTCATCCAGTGATGAGCAATGCAGGATTTAGTGTAGTCAGCAGGACTATACTAAATCGGTAGGATTTAGTATAGTTATAATCAGATCCTCAGGTGGCTTTACCTAGGTAAATTATCACTGAATTCTAGAGAGTGACAGCATAGAGAAAAAATACTTTTATCATTTGTAGAGAATGAACAATACCCATCACAGAGTAAGCAGACATCAAAAAGCCAATGGAAGGAAGAGAAACCATTTTAATGCCAGCATTACACACTCAATTACTGAATAATACTTTCATTGTATGTAATAAAAGAAACCTGTACAGAGTCATTACTTGCATGTCAAATTTAAGGTGAAAGAGAAGCTTGAGTAACTCCTTAATCCACAAATTAGGACTTTTGGCTGTCACAAAATTACATATTTTGTATTACATATTAGAATAGTATTAGAGATCTGGCAATTCAGATAAAAGGAGGATTTCAATGCTAAAAAGTTAGGACTGTAATTTAAGACTCAAAAAAAGGAAAAAAAAGGAAGGATAGAAGGAGGGAGAATGAATGGATCAGAGAGAGGATGCTGTCTGCACATAATAGTGGGTTTGGCATTAGCAGAGACAGATGCCTCAGCAAATTAGAGAAGTTTGACAGATGTTTCCTGAAATCTACAGTGAGAAGGAAACTAAATTACTGTATTACTCTTAAGCTGTAACTTGATACATCTCCAAATGTAAATTGAACTGAAACAAACAGAGTAACTTATATTAATACTTAAAAGTACTGTCTCTCTGAAGTATAAAAATAGTTATTCATTCATTATGTTCACAGGGATAGTAACCACGTACTGACCTTAATTTATTTCTGAAATTCAAGAAATTTGCATATGACTCTGAAACAGGTGTTGGTTAGGGTGTGTGACAGGTATAAGGAAGCAGCATTCACACCAGTGCCACCAGCAGGCTGAGGGACATCACCACATCAGTTCAGATCACACCAGCTTCTTGTTGTTAGAACGCTTCTCCAAAATGTAATTCATCAGCCTTTTTAATGCATATCCAGTATGCCTAATTTCTAAATATTCTTTGGCTTTCAGCTGACATTAACAAGGCTCTCTTAGCTAAGAGGAAACGATTAGAAATGTACACAAAAGCCTCACTCAAAACCAGTAACCAGAAGATTGAACATGTTTGGAAAACGCAGCAGGAGCAAAGGTGACCTTTACTCTTGGTTCCCAAGCCTGTGGAACTAGATTCCCTTCTGGGTCGCAGCATGGATAGCTGGTCTGTCGCCTTGCAATAGCAAGTACTGTATCTAATGTTAAACATCAGCTCAGGGCCTCTGCTGCCTTCCATTGTGTCCACTTTGTTAATGTGACAGTAATAATTTAGCACATTCTCTTTTGAACAGACAAATTTAAGATTTGGAACTCTGAGAGCAAGGTACATTTAAGAGTGGGGCTTACTTTTATCTTTATGGAAAGTGACCTTTGATGTTACGTATTTTAAAACAAGGAGGTGGGGGGGGGGTTTCCCCGCTTTGGAATTTTCCATTTTTACCTGAAAACTGAAAAATGTTCAGTAAAACTTTAATATCATTCTGGTTAAGAAAGTAAATAATTTTCATCTTCCTTAACATTCCTTTCACCTCTTAAAGCATATTTCATTACTACATCTGATAGAGATAGAGCAAAGTGAAAAAAGAGACAGTTAAAAACTAAAAGTCAGCTATACTTGTAACTGTCTTGGTGGTGTTCTACATTTATTTGTATTTGAAGCTTGTACTGACAAAAATTTAAGAAATGAGCTTATCAGTTTTGTAATGTAAGCACCTTGTGTTAAAGCAACCACCTGTAATTGACTTAGAAAAACATGGTAAATCTCAAAAAACCTGACACTGTTAGGAAGAAGAGTTGTTACAGTTTCTTTTTAACCAGTATTTTATGGGAGTGCTGTCTCTATAGATATATTCTACATCCGCTCAGTGTATGTATGTGTTCAGTTTTTCAAAACATACAGTAGTGAAATGGGGTCAGATGTGAAAAGTAGCCTATTTGTTTATCTATGCCAGCTTTTATTCTATTCTGTATGTTGAACCTTTGCTTTCCTTGTAATTCCCTGTAGCATTTGTCATACTTACAGACAGTGTCTGTTTATAGGCAGAAGCTCAATCATGAGTTCTCCCAGCAGTTCCTGACTTTATTTCAGCAGTGGGATGTAGATGTGCAAAAGGCAGAGGAGCAGGAAGAAAAACTAGCAGTGAGTTTCCAGCATGGTGTGAACTTCACTGTATTTTCCACAAGGAGGGAATATTGTTGTTTCAGTACTCAAGAAATGTAAAAGCACTTTATGTAGTTTAAATATAAATATATGATTGTTTAAGTTTGGGAAGAGAGGTGCATTTATAAACTTTATTGCAAGTTTATAAACACTGTTAAGTGATGTCCTAGGCCAGCATACAGCTTGAGAAAAGCAAGGACCATTTAAGGAGAAGAAAGACATGTGCTGTTTCTCTCCATCCATAGTCTCTGGGTTCAGGGAGCTAAGGAATAAAGGAAAGTATTTTTTTAGCATGCATTCCTTAAAAATATGCCTGTATATAATAAATGTAAGAGAATTTGATCACTGAAAGGGGATATACAAGGAGCTATACAATGGAATGTCATCATGTGCTGTTGCTCTGTACTTCCAACACATTTGCAAGGTTTGCTTTTCCCTAGGTAGCACATCCTCTGGGATACCCTAAGAAGCTGTGGGGCATAGCAATCCTCATGGGATTTTACAGGGATAATTCAGGTTGCAACAGACCTCAGGAGGCAACTTGGGGCTTAATCCAGTCTTCAGTCTTACTTTCAGTAATAAAAGCCAGGGTAACTTCTCCAGGCAGAGATCCACATTACAAGGCACAGATTTCCAATAAAGGCAGCTTTTCTGATTCTGAAAAATGAAACTGGTGTGCTGTCCAAGCACTCTGCTTAACAACTCATGGAATTATGTTTTTCTTTTGATTCTGCTTCAGAATATGCTTCGTCAGCAACAAAAAGTTTTTCAACAGGCAAGAATAGTTCAAAGTCAGAGACTGAAAACCATTAAGCAACTCTATGAGCAATTCTTAAAGGTAAATCTTTTTCTTGGAAAGCAGCTGATCCTTGTCATATCACTTAAGAAAACTATATTAATTCAGTGTTTCAAGTTGTTAGGCATTTCATAACAAAGTAACTAACATACTAGACAGCAAGCAAAAGAACTGTTTTGAGTAGAAACACACAAAAATTTTACTTTTTTAGTTAAAGGCATTCCTCACAAGAGAAAATTTTCTGTGCCTTAATCACTTTCATGACCCTTTACTGGAATCTATCCTGTATGTCCGTGTCTCTCTTGTCCTTAGGAGTCTGAACTGGACCCAGCACTCCAGGTGTGGCTTCACCAGCTGCACAGCTCCTAGTATACAGGGCAGATTCAAGTCCATCAGTTTCTGACAAACCTTTATTTCGGTTCAAGTAATTTCCTAGCTGGTTTTGAAAATTCAGTTATAAGCGTGGTGTGTTTGCTTTGGGTTTTTTCCAAGCCTGGTAGTTGATAAAAATAAATCTGAAATGGAGCAACTCTTAGTTTAAAAAAATCAGAATTTACTGAGTATATTACAGAAACATTAATAAATAATAACTCTTCCAAAATGTCAAAAATGTCATCATCAAAGAGGAAAAATTGAACAGAAGGTCAAGTATTACTTCGATTTTTCTCCTCAAAAAAGATCAAAAGGTAGAAGTCAAACCTCAAATAAGCTTAAATAAATACAAATTAAGGAAAATGCAACTAGACACATACACAGAGGTAAGTGTAATTGTACATGAAAAAAGGAAGATAACCAGGGGATTTATTTGGCTTCTTTGGGGAGAAGTGTGCAAAGAAATGCAGTGGGGTTTGTACTCCTCACTTCAAGTCCAACAAGGTTGTCATAATATTGAACCCCTAGAATTCCTGACAGATGTCTGTTCAATCTCTTGTAAATTTTTATCTTAAATGAAATTCAGAAAAAGTAGCTGAGACCTCACAGAGGCTGACAGGAGGGCTCTGTCTTCTTCCCAGGGTACATACTGTTTAAATAGGAATGTAGACTGGAGTATGAAGTTCTGTATGATTCCTCTGCCAGTTTTGTGACAAACTCATCAATTATCTGTGATCACTGTAAAAATCACATTGTAGTATGAATAATTATTGGTTTGTTTGGTTGTTTTAAATTAACTGCTTGACATTGAGGAGTTCTGAATTAATATTATCCTTAACTTCAGAGCATGGAAGAGCTGGAGAAGAGCAATGAAAATCTTCTGGCTGGTGCCCAAAATGAACTTCGCAAGGAAATGGCAATGTTGCAGAAGAAGATTATGATGGACACTGTAAGTATCAGATCTATGAAGTTAGTTAAATGTAAAAATAGAACATTCAATTAAAAGTCATTTGACATTCATTTAATTCAAAGGAATCATATAGATACAGCATTTGTTCAGCATTATCTCCTTTTCTTGTGACAGCAACAGCAGGAGATGGCAACTGTTCGCAAGTCTCTTCAGTCCATGTTATTCTGATGGCTCAGTGGAGGAGCAACTTGTACCTAAGTAACACGATACAAGTACAGACATTAGAAGGATGTTGAGATTTAAATGTTTTAAGGTTCCTATTAAACTCTTTCCTGGATTGTTCTAATCTTGTCTGTTCATGTTGTAAGAATATATCTTAGTAAACTTTTATTACTGGGGGCAGTATGGACCCCAAATCGTTCACTGTCTGTTCAGTTGATTTTTAAAAATTTCCTATCCTTTTCCAATAGCATTGGAATGTTTAAGTTGTTTCACTTTTTTATACCAAATTGTGACAAGGGGAAGAATTAATGAAACATGCATTACCCAGATTTTACATAATAACTTGAGGCCTTTAGGTACATTGTGCAAATAGAAGCATTTCTAACAAGCTGCAGATTGTCACAGTTTCAATTAGTCTGCTGATATATTAGCTGTTATAAGAATTGACAGGGTATGACATAGCTCAGACAGAATTGTTTAATTATGTGTATTATGGTAAATTAAAGTAAATTTTGTTAAGTCTTTTGTTAGTCTAGACATTTTTACTATCTCTGTATTAGTATGGGATTTATAAATTGCTGTAAGTTGACCAGAAAATGTTTTGGTGGTTTTTTTTTTTTAGTTAAATTATGAGCTTAATGTATCTGCTCAAGTAACAATAATTAAACATTATGCATTTTGGGGTCTACTTTCTGTAGAACCACTGCTAGAAGAAATCTATCTCATTTATTTAGTACAGGCTATTAGAAGCCTTTGAGATGGAATATTACTTTTTGCAATTCCAAATGACTAGTAATTTAGGGAAGCCTGAGTTTTAAGGGTAAAGCATTTATCTTTCATGCATCTCATTACAGTAAATAAGTATGAACTAAACAGTTGGCTTAGGGCACATGCAGTTTGTTTTTACAGAAAACCATTACACCTGAATATCTACTTTTAAAAATTAGATAGTTGCCAACACATTTAATGCTTTGATTTAATACAACAGTAGATAAAAAGAACCATCCACACACCCACACACACCAAATGTGATGTTGTCACAACAATGTGTTTCAAAACCATATTTTACTTCTCAGCCTACGAGCATTTTGAGTCAAGTCATTCGATAGTGGTTCTCCAGGACTGGAAGCCAGATAAGTGACAGCTAACTTGCAGTAACTTCAGCTGTTTGGTTATAACAAGTATAGAACTTCTTGTTCTGCCCCTGCCAGAATTCACAACAGGAGCAAACATGGAAGTTACACTGCTACACTGATGCATGTGGGGATATGGGCCTCTCATGGTAACCAGTACAATGCTGGTTTGTAATTACTGAGTCTCAGCCCTCTAAGGCCAGTGACAGGAGGCTATGAAATAGGTGACAGGTTCTGCTTCAGATCTTCAATAAGATGTTATTAGTTAGCATTACCTCCTGCTTCTGGTTTTATTTGTTAATACCGAGTCATGGTTCTGGTTTTCTGAGTGATTTCTGCATTAGTTTCCTATTATCCACATACCTCAATCATATCCTCAAAACTACTTATACCTGCTATGCCAGGACACAGTTTGGACCATTGTGGAGAACTCACTCATTTCACTCTTAAGATGTTGCCTGTGTCTTTTCATCAGGAGGTTAATTTGCTTACAGTATTCAGCCAAAGTAAAATGGTCATTACCATCTTCTTTTCTATTTGACCGTGGCCTGGATTCAGGCTAAATTCATGTGCACATGCTGTGTCATTTGCAGCCTCAAACAGGAGTACTAGGGTTCATTCTGAATTTACATTAGTCACTTTGAGTTGTAGTCCTTTGGCAGTAACTGTTACAGCAACAGATCTCAAAATGATCATTACATTCTTCTTAGGCAGGAGGGTGGTGGATGCTATTTTATTTCCTCCAGACCAGCAGACAATACACCACTTTAGAAGTTTCTGGAATGTCTCAGGAAGTATTTTTGAACTAATTAGCAGGTAGGAAGCTGCGGTAGTATTTTTAAAACAAACCATGGCATTCTTTATTGGACAGTTCAGAAAGGACTTCATTAACTCAGAAGCTCAGGTACATATCAGCAACTGGAAGGAGTAATGCACACTTACATTCAACAGCTTTTTACTCAAAACATATTCAAGTAGTACCTCTTGAAAGGAGTTTAAGCTTATGTGTGGTGTTAGTGTGCAAGTAATCCATTTTTCATTCAGCTTTTCTATAGTGGCAACAGCCCTCTTGTTAGATATAGTATGTTACCCAGTGAGTCTGTTCTTAAAGGAAGAAAGAAGCTGATATTGGGCCTAAGTTCCTGTTTTAGAGAGTTTTACATTGTGGTTCAGTTCTGTGCCCTTTTGTTTGGATAAAGTACAGTGGTAGCTTTGAGACAATAGGATCAATTGTAAGGTAAATGAACACAGTGACAGCAAAAAAGACCAGGGAAATACAGAAGGCTGGCCTGCAGTGCTGGAGCCACAGGCACTGGAGTTTATCAATGAACTTTGTCCTTCACTTGCATAGGCTTACAGATACAAGTTAGGGTGCCTAAAGTTAGTCCTGTCCTTACACAGCTAGCTGTAGTCTAGATAAGGATGAAGTGCAATGAGACTGACCTTACTATGACCACAGAACCAGAAACTGGCCTTGAAAGAAAGTGCAAACTAAAGTTTCATGTGGCAGCAATAGGTTATGTACTTAGATAGTAGAGAATGCATGAATTCTAAAGGCACTCATAACAGTACTTAGAATGAGAAGAAAATATTCCTGAGCTGTACCTCCTTTATCTACTGATGCAACAACTTGTTCCTTAGAAGTACCAGAGGAGAGATTGAGTGATTTTTATGTCATGGCTGCCTCAGTCTTAATATTGCAGGATTGAATTCATTGGTACATCTGACAACCACTTCAGAGCAGTTCCAACAAAACTTTAGAACCTAATGCTACAAGATTAGATGTGAAATTCCTCTTCGAATTCTGGCTGGTAGCACCTTGGTTTGCATCTACATTCACCAGAAGAATTAAAGTTACCTAACAGGAAATGGCAACATTTTCAAATGTAGTATTTGTGGTCTGAAACACAGGGAAACACATACTGGTTCAAAAGTACAACAGCATCTGCAGAACTTTGTACCTACTAATTCTAACATCTGGTAATGTCTGAAACACAGTGAACTTTCTCATAAAACTGTTTTCTTCAAAAGCTTATTCTGTCTTCCCAAAAACACAGAGGCTGCTTCATTCCCCTAACTGCTTCTTCTCTTGTCCTTGACCTATTTAATCAGTCATTATGGTTTTGAACCTGCTCAGGAGCTTGATGAGATGAAATTCTGAAGATATGTATATGAAGATGAGCGGCAATCTGTAGGCACACACCACTGGCATATCTCAGCATATCAAATAAGGATATGAACTTCAAAAGAACAAAACAGAACAGGTTAAAAAAAATCCATTTTTAAAAATTGTACCTACTATAAATATGCTATACTTTAATCAGAATTTATCCAAGTGACTAGCATAACATAAATACATCATTGTAACGTATAGCTACAGAGTGGTCTAGTTTAGAATTAAAAATAAAACCATCACAAAACCCCAACATCCTAACAGCAGTAAATGCTTACAAGATCTGTTAAAAACCATTTGTCTGCAGCTCACAGAACGACTTTAAAAATCCACATGGACAAAAGCATAATTCAGGAGAGATTTATAAATTTGCTTTCATTTTTCTGTTTCAAGGAAAGCAAGCCAGTCAGCCCCAAAAAACATATTTACTTGGTATCCAGCACTCCCGCTGCAGTGATAGCAGAAATGTGAGCAAGTCAGAAATGGCAGAGCAGAACGACAGGGACAATTCTCAATCCATTCCTTAAAGCATGGTCCAAACAGAAAATATAAAACACTTACCAATGCTATCCACAGAACAATATATTCATCAATGAAACTGTTGAAGTACTGGTCCAAAAACAGAAGCCCTGGCCCGATAAATGCAGAGTCCTGAACACAAATTTCACTTTTTGTCATGTGAGCCACCTATGTTAAAAAAAAAATAAATTAAAAAGTGCATCCCTGCAAGATTGTTGTAACTACCAGTAAACAGGCATCACATTCTTGCCCAGCAATGTCCTCTTGGAAGTTACATCTATACCCATGCATTTCAGCTATCTGCAGGGTCTTCCCACTCTCTAGTTTTCCAGCACTGTATTCAAACTGTAAGACTATGCAAGTGTACTACTGAAAACAAATACTATGAATTTTTTTTTTTTTGGCTTTCCCTAGCCAAAATTTAACTAGGAAATAGACCTTTTCTTAGGTGCCAACACTTGTTCTCATTGTTTAGTAAGAAAGTCTGTAGAATACCTATTTTCTAATGTTCAAAAAATGGAGAAAAAATAAAAGCATCTGGCTGGATTACTGATGTTGGTAAATGTAGTAAAGCAACTTTTTTAATCCATTGAGGAGTGTTTTATGTACAAAAAAGACAAAGACTGAAAAGACAGAATAGAGACAGAAAAGTTTCTCTCTTCATTTTAATGATCACAGTAAATTCTTATTTCAGATAATTAAAGGAGAAGCCACAGCACTGTTATTAAGGCTTAAGAGACCAGAGTTAGGATGTTAATGACAGACAGTAAGTACATTTCTAGGAGTAAGTTAAACAAAAGTGAAAGTCCTAACCAGTCCATTCAACAGCAAATACATGTTTTCATCAGTGTCACATATAATCTCTCTATGGAACCCTGAGTCTAGTTCAGTGTCTTGATCACAATGAATCTGGTAACACAGGAGCAAAGCAAAATGGGAAAACTGTTCCACCTGATCCAGTGAGTGTTTAGCCAAGAACCAGATTAGTTTTAGGAGATTTAGAACTGACTTACCACCAACTTCTGTGAGATTTTGGCATTCACAAACCCAAATGTCAAGACATACAGGCAAGAATGTTTTTCAAACAGCTGAGTTGTAGACTTCTTATAAATTGTAACGGCCAGTGTGATAAGCAGTCCAATGTGCAGGGCTGGTGAAAGAACACTTGTTCCCTACGATATAAAGGGATGGAAAATTTGTTTTAAACTTCAGTCACATGATAAAGTCCAAGTTTTATACATATTTCAAATCCCATTAAACAAAACCAGAGTTGTCAAAACTTGTCAAAATCCATTAGTATTATGCCACTGTTCTTAGTATCCTTTGCAGTACCCTTTGACCACTAATCAATTTTTTAGGAAGATTCACTGCTGGTTCCCATGACAGAAGAAATCCAGTAACAGGCAGAGAGAAGGTAGATAATGAACTTTGCTTTAGCCATCTAACACTCACATGCCTGTCTACTTAAAAGCTTAAACAAATAAAACCCTTATGGATCATCTGAACATAATAAATTATAGGCATAAATTATTCAAACCTCAATTGAATTTTTAGAGCAACTTACTGCTATTGTAGATCCATTCTTTCCAACCCCTCCACCAAAGATGACACGGAAGTAATTGAAAAAAGAAATTGCTGTTCCACACAGGATGCCAATAACTGCAAAGAACTTCAGTTCTAAGCCCAGCAAAGGGACCTTAGCAGAACACAAAAGAAACAAAACCAAAACAAACAAAGAACAAACAAACCACAACAAAACAAGAAAAAGATATTAAAAGTTCAGCACACAACACCTTTTTTAAGAAGTGATTAAAGCAGCCACTCTTACCTACTAAACAAATGTTTTATTTGAACCCTCACTTTCCTGGGAACAAGCTCAGGACAACGGTGTTTAAAATTTGTTTCCTTACTAAGAAAACAAGAAGTATCTTTTGTAATGCTTAAACTCCACTACTGAGTACTTAAGTTCTGATCTTGAAATTCAGCTAGATCTTAGTCTGTTCCTCCTTAATACGTTATTTAAATATTTTCACCACATGAGCAAAAACATGACACAGACCACTGCCATCAATCACCATGATATGGGAGCAGGAAGAGGGATAGTTCCTTCTATTCCACTGGATAAAACAACACTGATCCACAGGAAAAACAAACACCATCTGCCTGCTGTGTGTTTTGGCATGTTATTTGTATGCTGTATCTTTGCTTATCATAGGACTATCATGAAAAGTCTCCAGATACAAATTTTAATTAAACAGTTACCTTTTGGAATCAATTGCAGTGTCAAGGAAACTTCCAAAGGCAGCAGAGGATTTTAAAAAGAAGTAATAAATGGAAACTGTTTACTACATTTTTCGAATATATAGTTTTTTGTGATACTACATAACTACAACAGATTCTAATAGTGAGGAAAAAATTAATCATAATTTAAGTTTAATGTACCTACTTTGTTTTCCAACATGAAGACAAGCTTTTTGAAATTAGAAAAAAAAAAATAGGCTGGGAAAAGGAAACAAAGTTTAGCTAAACATTCCTTAATTGCCGAGTAAACTTTTGAACTAGTTTTGATTTCTACTGGTTATTGATAGAATAGAAAAGTAAGTCTCAGCTCTTTGCACTATAACCAATCAGAACTATACATTTCTGAGTAAAAGCCCTAGAAAGTTGAAGATCTTTTGATACTGCCCAATAAAGTGCATCTTTAAAGATCAGAATGAAAGCCACAGATATGGAAATGTTTTGGGACAGAAAACAATGTTTTAAACATAAATATTTACATTTACATGGCTGTGACATAATTCTTAAAATCAGTACATCTGCATCGACACAAATATGAATAAGTTAACCAAAACCCCCTGGCTTCATCCCACAATTTCATGAAATTGAAGCATTTAATCCATACATTTTAAGATAAACTGTTTAACTGAAATGTATGCCTTACAATAAAATATACAAATTTGCTAAAGCTTAAGTATGTGTGGAGTACTAGTTCCAGATCAGAAGTTTATATGTGGCAGATGGGGTCTTTTTTCCTCTATGTAGCATAAATCTGTGCACAGGGAGTCACACCAATAGATTTAAAATAACTATGCCATTAAAATAATCTACACTTATGCAATAATCTAAATCAACATTACAGAACTAGTAGATGTTGATAGTACTTGCACAGAGCAGCTTCAAATACCACAGGAACTGGGGACACTGGACAAGATACTCAACAGGAACTCTGAGCACTTAACACACTCACCTTATAGTCCCACATTCCTGCTCCTCCATAGGCAGTTATCAAGAGCAGCATTGTTATGGTGACCTGAACTTCAGTTACATCAATTCTGTGAAAGGGGAAAAAAAAGATTTAGTTCAAGGACTTTTTGCTGTAAGTGTAAAGTGTGTGGAGGGAATTAAACCCCCAGTAACTGTACTTCAAATGATATAAATATATATAGAATATTACTTTCCTTGACTGAGAAAGCTACCCTATATGGGGGCACACATCTCTGGCTAAGATTTAAAATGAAAGCTATACTCCTTTTCTGGAGCAAGCTACATATAATTTTGAAAGGAGGACTCTAATGAATACACTGTTAACTATTTGACAATTCTGTACAAATTTAAAGACTTGTTGATGTGTAAATGTCAAATCAAGGTTTAAGGTAAGCTCATAGTAAATGCAATCAAACGTTTCCATTAAAAGCACAGCATATAAAAGCAGACACTATAACGAGCAGGCTGGGAAAGAAGGGATTTCTTTAAGCTTCATATCATGAAAACTTGACAGATACAGCCTGCAAAACAAGGGAGGATTGAGTCAGTGGATAGCTAAGCATTTGCCATATTTCTGAGAACATATAACTGTTATCTTGCTTTCCTCCATAAAAGCTGTTTTAGGAAAGGTGGCCTTTTATGGCCTATGAAGTCCAGACTCCATATTTCACCTTTTTTTAAATAAAGACAGACAACTCTTTATTTTTGTATTTAATTGATGAAACCTCACATGGAGCCAAGGCTCAAGGTAAAAAAAAAATCAGTACTTTTAAAGCTTTAATATAAATAATTAAAATAATGACCAAAAAAATGTGCATATCTAAGTTACCTTTTATGGTACCAAAAGTTTTGAGACAGATATCCTTTCTTCATACTACAGTCACCAGCAAACACTGATAATGAAGGTTCAAGACTTCCTTTAGCAGTTGGAATAAATTTGCTGTTTTAAGGTATTATGGCCAATGTGTATTGCTACTTACTTAGCGCATGATCTATCTGCACAGGAAGCAGTGGTCTTTTAGAAGAAGATAGTAATCATCTTTTGGGCAATGGAAAACATTTATCTGAACTTGATAATCTCAGTTAAAACTCTCCTTTCATCAGAAAGATGGTGATAAAATCTGCTAAATTTCATCACAATCTTGTGACTCTTAGAAGATCCAGAGTTTAAACTGCAGTTAGATCATAAGCTGAGGTCCTCATCACCTCTTAAAGCCACGAGCATGGGGAGTCCTTTTCTTCCTAAGGTGTTGTATTCCATCGGTTTTATTTGCTCTCGTGCTCTTTGGACTGTAAGGTGAACCAGTCCAGTGCAGGCTTTTCATCTTCCGCCCATTTAATGAAGTGGCTTGAGGTCCAGTGACAGAGTGTCACAGGACAGTGGGGCTGGGAGTGGGCTCTTCCTTCTCTGCCAGGGATGAAGTGTTACATCACCCTGCCATTGCTGAACTTGCTGGTTACCTTATGCAAAAGCATCCATGTGCAAGTGTTCAGAGGTTGCACTCTGTACTATTAACACCAGGATTTCTAATCTGCATTGCCTTTGTTGTTGTTGGTGGGGAGAGGAGGCTCAAACTTGAAGTTGTGCCAAAGTTTAATACTTAGACTTAAAGTGGCTCGGCCTGTTGGTGGCAACAGAAGCCAAATCAGAGCCCAAAGAATTTACTCAGATACCTGACAGTGTCACATTATTCAGCTCTCTGATCCTTCCTGGCCATCAGTATTAGGAATCTCATTTGTGATTTATTTCTAAAATCGAGTGCTGCTAATTGAGAAATAGCACGAGTGAAAACTTAGATCCATATTATTATGTACCATCATATTTAGAGCACTATACTAATGCCTTCTTCACACCTTTATGTTTAAGAGAAACAAAATTGGGAGCCTTGAAAAAAAAAGTGACCTGTTTTCACTGGACAGAAATAAGTTATCTCATGGAAAAGTTGTGTCTGTTTAACTTAAAACAGTAACCATGGAACACCAGGCCATTCTGAGCTGTTTGTACACTATCATAATGTTAAAGTAGAAGTCACCAAGTTTTTAACAAAATTTTTATGTGGTAAAGGAGTCTCATTTCCTTCCTGATGTGGGGAAATCATTCTCGTGCTTTTTGCAAGAATAAAAGGTACAGAAAAACAGTCATGTCTGCAAAAGGCCAGAGCTCATGGCCTAGTCCACCTCCCTTCAGAGCAGCCTACTGTCATGGACAGAAAGTATCCTATTTCAGCCATCACTGTAAAGCACCTATTTTCGTTTACAGCACAAGATGTCCTTTAAAAACAATAGGATGTGTAGGCAGGCAGAAGAATTACGGTGGTAAATGTAAAAATGTAATAATGTGGTAAAATGCATTACCAGCAAATCAAAAAGAGCTCTTATCAATATCACAGAGATAGCTGCATTTGATGCAATGTGCAGGGATAGCTGCTCACCAGCCTGTGTGCCTGCTGAGCTAAGTAGGACTATGTATAGGTCATTCAGTAAATGACTGGCATTAGCAGGACAGCCTTCATGTATCCCTTGTTTTCAGTTCTGCTGTTTTCAGTTCTGCTGAGACAGAAGTCTCAGACCTTTTCCTCTTTTCAGAAGTAATTATACTAAAGTGAAGCTTGTTCCTTAAAACCAGGAAAAGGCCGTGGCCAGGCACTACCCCAAGTATAGGAGGGTGCAGCAATCCCTGCATTATTAGCAGTTAAACTGAAGTTATTGTCTTCTACATTAATGTCATGACTTCTCCTATGCTGCAGTGAAACAGATAAAATTTCTATAAAGTCATGAACAGTATCACAGCAGTCTCTAGAACTGACCTAACACAAAACCTAAAGGACATCAAAGTCAGTATGAGCCAGATTTTAAAAAGGCCCTCACATAAATGTAGGGTAATTCTTCAAGCATTGCCACAGATCCATGGAACTCCTTGAGGATGCAATGGGTGCAGAGAGTTCATTCCAAGGAAGACTGAAAATACCCAATAAAGGGAAACCCATTAGCAGGGGAATTTCTCTAAAATGCATGTGGTTTAGAGTGCCCTGGGACTGCAACTGTTCTTTGCTGGGAGATTACAAAGGGAGGTACCCAGATGCTTTCTCCATCCCTACTCCTACACAGGGCACTTGTCAACAATGTAAATAACACCTCTGGCCCGAGCCTGCACGGTGCTTGTATGGGTTCTGACAACAACTCTGCACAAGAAAGAGCCAAATTCATGCAAACAAAGCATACAGAGCTAAAATCAGCTGCTAAAAGAACAGCAGAGTTCAGTATTACGCAGAGTTTCAAGTTTTTGTGAGGTAAAACACAAGTCTGTTGGACTGGAAGGGAGGTAAGAAAAAGAGAAAGCGGGGAGTAAACTAAGAAGAAACTGAAATCAAGGAGCTAGCACTCTCGGATATTAAGCCACATGTAGTTCTAATGATATCTACTTACTTTCCAAACCTTAGTATGCCTGATACGTATGTCTGCCAGTGAGCAGAATAGAACATGAACAGTCCCACAAAACAACAGAAAAACAACCAGTCAGGATTTGTTCCTAGTCGGACTGCTACGCAGGATCCAAGGACAACAAATACTGAAAAGCAGAAATGAATATCTTAATCATATATCCTCTTTGCTTGAAGTTAAGAGAAATTAAATAAATAAATAAAAGGACATTTTACATCACTCTAACAAAGTAATGCTATGACTGATACTTTATTGAGTAGCTGACCCTCAGGGGCAGTCCTGGCAGGAGAAACCAAAACACAGCACTCCTTTTCTGCCACGGCAGGGCTCTGCCCTCTAGCCTACAGTGGCTGTTCTCCCTCCTCCTGGCCTTGTCATCTCTTTGCAACACGGACAACTTCAGCTGAAGGGCCAAGCTCAGGGAGACTGGCAGCTGCACTTCTCTGGGAAGTGACACATAAAGAAGGTATCAATTCCCAGAGCAACTGTCTCAGCCATTGAGCTTTATGGAACTACAGGCATTGGCACCAACAGCAGATCAGTTATGGAAAGTGAAACTCAGCAAGGCTTACTTTTTAAGGACTCCCAACTTTTTTAAAACTACTTCTTCTAAGGAATATAAGTTACCCTTCTCATAAGTGCCAGGCTGGATGCCCTATTAGCAAACTGATATTTTGGCACCTTACTCCTGAAGGGGAGTACATGAAGATGCACAGTTAAGTAAGAGCAGAACACATCTTACCCATATCAGCCAAAGGAACTAAAATACCACCCTGTTACTGGCCAGGGATGCAAAGGTCAGGAGATGGTGAAGTTATCCTAAAAAACCCTGTTCTGAGCAGGGGTTTGGTGTAGATGATCTCCAGAGGTCCTTTCCAACTTCAACAATTCTGTTATTAATCAGCTGCTCCTGAAAACAGGCAACTTTTATAAACTAGGATGGGTGACAGTAAATTAAGGCTACCTGTGGAAATAGAGTCGCAACCATGATCAAAGAGCTCTCCAAGGGGAGAACTGCTGTTTGTTCTTCTGGCTTGCTTCCCATCAATGGCATCCAGAGACTGGTAGATAAAAAGTCCTATTGCACCCAGGATGTATGCCCAAAAAGGTGCCTGAAAGAGATTCACATAAAAGGTCACGAGGTAGCTCCCAATTTCTTAGGATAATCTGTTTCATTAAAGGTAAAATAAGGTTCACCACAAAACTGTACTATACTGTGCTATTTGTT
The DNA here is from genome assembly GCF_963513975.1 of Fringilla coelebs. Classification (NCBI taxonomy): domain Eukaryota; kingdom Metazoa; phylum Chordata; class Aves; order Passeriformes; family Fringillidae; genus Fringilla; species Fringilla coelebs. The sequence goes on along the minus strand of NC_140033.1, from coordinate 63,028,369 downwards.
GCTTAATGGACAAACCAAACACCTTGCACTAATATCTGCATGGATTGTAGTAACCTCTGTAATGAACTACTTCAGATACACCAGTGAAACACAGGTCCTTCTATTTATTTAAACAAAAACAAACCCAAAACTTTGGCCCCTCTTCTGCATCAACTGTCCTTCTTTTCTACCTTAAACCCACACTATTCCTGTGATTATTTGCATTCTTTGTGCTGGAAAATGTTATAAAAATAAAAATCATCTTTAAAAAAGAAAGTAGCAATGCACTTGCTAAAGCTTTCAGCAGTTTGTGTCACAGACACATAGATGATTTGCTCATATTTACAACATACAGATATAAAAAACCCACCAAGTTTTTTACTAAATAAAGACTTCAGCCTTTAGGGAAAGATATTTTTTCCAACATAAAAAAATTGACTACCTAGGCACTTTGGACAGGGCTTAAAAAAATTAAGTAATTCACTAAATATGAAGGAGAAACTATCTACTTAATATACATTATCAGTTTCAAACCAAACTGTTACATTAACATCACTCTTAGGTTCAAAGGAACTGTTCTGCAGTCATTCCTTTGAAAAGCACTGTTTTCATTTGCACAGTCAGCCTGGCTTTGTCTAGGAATTAAGTTTTGTTTAAACTTATTTTAAACACCTTTGGAACAAAGCACAGGCAACATTTTTACTTCATGTACTTTCCAGTTTCCAGTACTTCCCTTAGCATTCAGGAGTACTGTTCACAAAAATGAAGTCAGGTAAAAATGCTGGAAATGCAACTTGCAGGTTAAACAAGTGAACACCCCCAGGCACTCACAGAGCTGAATCCTTTCCCACTCCCTGCTTAGGGACAGCTGCTGTGGTGCTGCTACACCTCTGCAACTCCTCTCCTGCAGCACAAATTGACCAACCTTCGTCCACATATTTCCTAAGGCCAGTAAAGGCTATTAAGCAGATTAGGCAACAGATCAGATCTCAGTGTGCTGAGATTTGTCCACACTCAACTAAACCCAGTGTCACTACTGGGGAAGAAGGGAAAATGGCAGCCATCCCTCAGTTCAAAGGCAGCAGTAAGAATGCAGATGAGGTACAGATGAGGCGCAGCTGCTCCCCTAGACATTCTGATGTCTCATCATCATGATACACACTGTCTTGAGCTAGAAAAAGTTATGCCTCCAGTTAGACTGGTCACAAAACACACTAAGCAGCCACATGCTTAAGGAAAGTCCAATTCTGAATAGCATTTTTACTGTTATTTAAGAATTGCTCGTGTATTTCAGGCTGGCTGATACACTGTTATCAAAGTCAATTGGTTGGCTGCTTCACCCAGTTTTGAAGGAAAAGGAAAAGACAACCAAAGCATCAGGAACTCACTTAAGGTGCAAGCTCTGGATGTGTACGCAAATGAAAATGTGGAAGACTTAAAACATTCTTCAAAACTGGCAAGGCTGTCTCCTCCCTTAATCCAAGGAAACCAAGAAAAATTGTTATCACAGATCATGTAGGAAGCCTTAAGCGGGTGAAAGAGGATGAGGAAAAATTATTATTCCAATGGACACTTAATATACAGGTATTTGATAACTCCTGCAAAGATGACACTATAGAAATCCAGGTCAAGTGAGGACAGCAATACATGTTTGATGCTTAGTGATGGAATTAGTTGAGTTTCTTAGGTTTACTCTCCCTTTTAGTCTAATTAAACAAAGGAATCTTGTCTTGGGGGATGTGGTTAAACCAGGGAGGAAAGTTTTAGCCACCTTTTGAAAAAGTTTCACTCCTCTAATGAAAGGGAAAGGATAGAGCCTGTGGAGAACAGGAGGTGCCTGTAGCTACCCCAGGACCGAGGATCACCAAAAGCCACAGAGAGGCACAGAGAACTCAAGGGTCTCTCATAGCACGAGCTCACTTGGTCTCACCCTGTGCAGGAGGACTGCAGCTATCTCCACTTGCTCCCCACCCTTCAAAAACAGAGGGCTGTCAGTCATTGCTCAGGTACTTCAGAACATAAAAGCAGAGTCAGGACTTTGTTGAAGCTGAGATAATTTTAGCTGTGATATAATCCACATACTAAAGTCACCACAGTACATACACAGGCTTTCAGAATAACTTTGTTACATGGAGAATAACAGAGAATCTCAAACACAGCACCTCCAGACCAATGAGCAGAAAGGCCATGAGAAATCACTGGTTGTACTGCTGTCTTTTAAAGGAGTATTTGAAAGACACAACTAATTTTATCAGCAATATTCCTGTGAAATGCCACAAAGGTTGTGGCAGTGTGAGGAGTCCTTATGGTGACAAACTTCTATTAAATGTGAAAAGATAGCTTGAGATCTACATTTAGCTTCTCGCAAAGCAATCGTAACACAGTATATGCAAAAATAAACAAATACATCAACTTTAACTCAAACTTCTCCTATTGGGGCTTTTTGACAAAACAGCAGCTTTTTTTCCAGTTGCAAGTTATGGTACAGCTATGATCATTCAGACTGATCCAAGTCTGTTTGCATTAGCTCCTACTGAGACAAATCAAAGCAAGAGTCCCTCAAGCACTCTGTCTACCCCTTGCTGATCTGGACAAAGGGGGAGCATTTTCATCTGTTTCCCAGTGAGGATCATCTGTATCCATTAGCACCTGTAGCAGATGTATCAGCATCCCCCGTAGTTAAAGACAAAGGATCCTAGAGAGAACAGCATATGTCAGAAAGATTAGAAACACTATCTGGAGCATTTCATCCCTAGGCTGTGAGTTCAAATCTAAACCAGAGTGGTAAAAACCAAAATTCACTTGTGATCAACTATCATTTAGAAGCATTAATATTTTAATTGGTAAAACACAGTTTTCCAAATCACCAAAGGTTCCTAATAACCATGGATTTTCTCTGCTATCCACCCTCCCAATACAGCTCCTGCTGCCATTTCCTTTGCCTTCTCACGTGCCTGGCTGTCCATTCAGGGATGTCCCCTGATGGCTTCCCACACTGGACCCAAGTAGTTTTCAAATTAGAGAAGTGGGAGCATCTGAGAATGCTGACATGGCTAAGCAGAAAGGTCAGGAGGCTCCCAATAATCATCAGCTTTTCACTGATGAGGTGTTTATTATCTCTGCCCAAAGTAATATCATGCCCAAGCAAATGTATTATTTGGCCAGACCTAGGTGCTATTCTCACAGAACTAGAAGAGAACAGAAACCTGAGGGGGAGGAGGCAGAGAAGGAGAGGAGGGTGCTCAAAGGGGTGTCTGAAGATACTACAACCCCAGAATCTTGTCACACACAGATACAATACAGTAGAATTGGTCATCTGCTAACCCAGAGCATGTCAAAACAAAGCCATATACATGGAGTGTTTGAAGGTATTTGTGACATGCCTCTCCTTGAGGAAAAAAATGGGGGTAGAACAGCAGGCATTCTTCTACTCCCATGATTCCACCCCACCAAAGAGCATGGACATCTGCAAAAGACTACACATGTCCGGGAAACCTCTTAGAAATTGTTTCAAGCACAGCTCTCAAATCCAGAGAACCAGCCAAGCTTCTGCAGTATTTAAAGATTCAGTTCCTTAATTACTCATCACATTTAGCCATAATCTCACTTCCTCAATCCACGCCTAATAGTGTTGCCCTAGTTTACATGGCACCTCTCTGGATCAGAGCCAGAATAGAGGGAGACATTCTGACTGGACTTCCCCCTTCTCTACCCCCTAAACATGGATCATTTCCCACGCTTCTGTTCAGCACAAACCACTGTGCAATTTTACTAAGAAGAAGGAAGGGGCTGTTCAAACCTGAACTACAGCAAGGAAGACAGCATGGATGAAAAAAAATAACAATCAAATAAGTATTTGTACCATAGTCAAAGTGCATTTCATGCATACCAAGGACTCTATGCATTCCTTTAGCATCCCCATCTCTCCAACAAGCCTTGTCTGAGACAGCTCCCATTCTTCTGTGTCAGGATTCCTGTACCTTCTTACTTCATGCCAGATAACCACCTTCTCCCATTCACAACTGAGCTGTTCCCCTCTTGTGGGTTTTGGCTGAATTTCCCGCTCCACTCAGTGCTTCACATTTATTTGCCAAGTCAGGTAATGCATTTTTCTTCATGCTCTCCCCCCCTCCCACACACATGCCCTGCTCATACCAGCTGCTCCAGTTTAACTTCTTTTCTGCTTCTCTACCCTCTGTCCCACAAAGCTCAGCTGTGTCCCTGATGTTTACATAACATCATACCTGTCAACATCTTCCCCTCATTCTGCCCTCTGGCAGGCCTCTTTCATTTTAAAGGTGGTTCACTTGTTTGTTTGGGTTTGCTGTTTTTTTTTTAAGGTTTTTTTTTTTTTAAAGACAGAGAGGCAGAGACAGCATCTCACCAATGTTCTTCTCCCTCCAAACAGCCGATAGTAGAGCCAGGTAAAGGCACTCAGACCCTTCCCTGCTCTTTGGTCTCCCTAGATATATGGCTTTCTAAACAGCATATTTCAGCAAGGTATGACACCCTTTTATAAACTCATTAGACCATTTCTTAACAATCCTACAGAGAGAGCCACCACAAGCCTCCCTTCCTTTCCTTAGCTCCCTGCAGGTGGACCCTTGGGCCCCTGCCCCCTTTTCCTATCACTTCCCAAAAAGCAAATCCATAATCCATCCTTTTCTCTTCCTGTCTTCCTCGTTCCCAGTTCTTTGCTTGGATCATGCTGTAAGCACTTCAAGATTAATTTTCAAATAGTTATAATTCAATACAATCTAATAATTACAGCTAGCATGCACTTCTGTCTGAAATTCTAGTTTCTCAAACCATTCTCTAATTACATTACTTTGTAAAAGAGGGCAGATTTAGACTAAATATAAGGAAGATTTTTTTTTATTATGAGGGTCATGAAACACTGGCACAGGTTGCCCAGAGAGGTGGTGGATGCCCTATCCCTGGAAACATTCAAGGTCAGAATGGACAGGAGTCTGAGCAGCCCAATCTAGCTGAAGATGTCCCTGCTGATGGCAGAGGCTGGCCAGGATGGCCTTTAAAGGTCTCTTCCACCCAGCTATTCTTTGATTTTAGAGAGACCTGTGGCTGATCTTGAAGGATTATCAAAGCTAGACCCCTCCACGAGCAATCATGAAAAGAGGATCAAAGTTTCTTATCTCCTTTTTAAGAATATAATGATGTTTAGTCAGTTTTCTTCCTGGTTTTCCCCAGAAAGGGGAAGGGTATGCACGATTCCCCTGCAAAGCCTTATGAATTGACTAGCTGCTTCAGAGTGGTCTGCTGGCAGTAGAGCAAAACAATTCACTGTCTTATGGTGGGGATGAAACAGAAATCCTCACCTAAAAAGTGCTCCTTTTGCACTCTAATGCACCAGATACACACTGTTCTTACTTAAGGTCAGCAAGAGTTTTCATTCCTAAATATTTCCTAATGAGTGTCAAAAAAAAAGAAGAAAAAGAAAGAAAGAAAAGAAAAAATAGGAACTCAACCCAGACTGCAGACACAGTGAAAACAATATTTCAGCACTCTACAGAACATGAAATCTGCAGGTGGTGTCATCTCCACCACCACACCTGTATACTGCTTTTATAGATTGCTCTTCTAAATTACCAAGATTAGGAAAATGAAAATGTGCAAGTGAATCACGGTTACAATAACGCCTGAGGGGTGCAACCTGCTAATGGCTTAGCTGTAAATAAGAAAGCTTGTGTCAAAACAGGCACTTAGAGGAGACAATGATACAAAAACCACGTTCCTGCTAGGCAAGGAAACATTACTGAAGGAGACAATATTTTACAATTCCAAAACATACTGTGCCAGTCAGTAACAAACTGGCTTTTAGTAGCTACTGATACTGATGAAGATAAAAAGGATAGTGTAAAGGGAAATAACAGCTCCATGTTAGGAGACTAAGAGAGCATTTTGTGGTTTGAGACATTAATTTCATTGGGGAAGGGAAGAAGCAGCATGAAATCATAGAAATCACTGCAGTAGGACAAAATGGAAGTGGAAAGTACAAACAGGTTCAGAACAACTAATGCAGAAGGAAAAATCACGAGGTGGGAAGAGTTTGTGGGGAAACAGATCTACCAGTTGCTTTCTAGTACGTAACCCAAACAGAATCCCTTGCAAAGAAACTGCTAAACCACAGTCTTCTGGCAGCTGGAAAGGTATATATATACTAGAGAAAAATCTCCTTTCTAAGCATCTGTTAGCAGCTGCTCTCCCAGGGATTTCAACTACCAGTCTTACTTGTTTTGGATGGTTTGTACAAACATCAAGACTTTTGTGTTTTCAATAAAGGCTTAACCAAAATGGCCCACTTAAGATTGGCTAGGGAATAGAAAAAAACCCACATAAACCAGCTCAAAAGGAACCCCTGACACCAAAACCCAAACATACTTGTTACATTATCCAAGTCTTCTATTCAGTGCTCCTACCTATCAGACTATAACAATGTTATAAACAATAAGTGTTTATAACTCTTTTTTTATATGATGAGGTGATCAAGACATGTTCATGATGGAAAGAGGTGCTGTTGAAGTGCACTACTGTATTAGTTCAGTCTGTGATTTCAACCATCTTTAACGTAATTGTCAGCTCCACCTGTCCCTTCCAGCCTACACATCCCAGTCAAAACTACAAAGGAGGTATTACAACAGTGCATGCGGCACCTGTCAGTGCTGCAACAGTTTAGCTTTATCTCCAAAAGACATCCAGAAACATGATCTCAACTTAGGCAGAAGACAAGCTGAGTCATTAAACAAGCCGGAGGGAGAATGATGCTTCTAAGTGATGCAGCAAGAGAAAATCAGGGCTCTTCTCACAGAGCAGAGGCAACAAACAGGATAAGGCTGGATCTAAACTGCATGTTTAGAAAGGATATACTGATATCTGAACACGAATGTATAGCCCAAACTATAGGTTCTTATAAAATCCAGCTTCCACCATTCAAAAAAAACCCAAAAAACAAAACAAAAAAAAAACCCCAAAAACCAGTTCAAACAGAAAAGTTCCTAAAACCTAACCTAAGTTTTCCTGGAAGGAATAGTTCCCTGGATATCTGCAACACAACTTTTTTCTTTTTGTACAAGAGTCCTCAAAGGAAAAATAACTTAAGTAAAATCTACTTTCTGCTTTTAGTTTTGAACAGCAAAGAGAAAAAGCTAAAATGAGCATTCAGACACATAGCTGGCACAACTGATATTTTCATCACAAAACTAAGCTAAAGGTAGCAGTACACAAGCATTTTAATTCTGAAAGTGGGACTAGAAGACCATCTGTAGTTTCCAACCATTCACTGTCATCTCTGTCTTCTCTATTACTGCCTAAGTGCCTCTACCTGGTGATGTGTATCAGGGGAGTGATTAGGGTGGCACCAAACCAAAGCTTATTTCGATCTGGATCAGCTTCCTGATATGTCTGCCACAAATACCTCTGCTAACACAAACGGCAAAGCAACAAGAGAAAAAGAAATGTTATTCTGACAAGAACACTCACCAGGGTAAAGCTATGGTATTAAAAAAGTCCCAACCAACTGCCAACCTCTGCTGTTAGAATTTAAGACCATCAGAACACAAGAAAAACAACGGCCACCTTTCAAGGTATTTTAGCCACATAAAGCAATTTGCCCCTGCTATATTCTACTCTAACTACCATAAAGACTCTGCAATGGGAAACTTGCAACAGGCTGGGAAGCTCTGATGGAGCTCCTGAAATTGACTGAGAAACTGTAGGCACTGCAGGTCAAGTGAGAGTAGCACCAGCCCACGTTAACAAGCCTGTTTTTCCTCCAGAAGTAGAAGCAATTAGATGTTTCCCAGACAAGGAAGGATACATTTGAGCAGCTGTCAGCTAATGCATCTGCTACCCAACCCAGCCGCCGCTCCGATGCCCCAGCGGCATCAGCCGTGTCTCGTGGTCCAGCCTGCCCTGCTCCGGGGCACATCCCGCACCCTCCATCATGACCTGCTGCTGTTTCTACGTCCACGGCCCCTGTGTGACAACCACACTCTTGAGGAGGGGGACATTCCCTTCCCTAGAATGCCGGATGGGCTGTGGGGGAGGCGGGGGTTCCACGCCCCAGGCTGTGCCCTTCGCCCCACAGCGTGCAGTGCAGGCCAAGCGCCCACCGCACCAAAGCCGCGGCCCCACAGGGCCCTCTGGGCGGTGACCCTCGTCCTTCCGCCATCCCTACAGCGTTCTGGCATTCCAAACTTAACGCCCATCCCCGGCTTGACCCCTGCTGCCCCACGGGGTGAGCCGCGCGTCGCCGCTCCGCTGATTTCTCAGGAGAGCCCCGCAGCCTTGCCTTATCCCTCCCTGCCGAGGGACGGGCCACGCGTGCCGCTCGGGGGGAGCCCGGAGTGACAGGGCACCGCACCCGCGGCGGGCACGGCCCCCGGCTCCGGGCACTGCCGGGGGCACCAGCCGGGCCGAGCCGCGGCCCCCGCGCCCGGCTCCAGCCGCGTCGGGCGGTACCTGCTCGGTAGCGCTGGGGCAGCAGGCGATGAGCGGCAGCGCCGTCAGGCAGTTCACCAGGAGGCCGCCCACGGTGATGGCGTTGGGCGCCAGCCCCCGCGGGACCTGCTCCACCAGCCAGCCCCAGTAGGGCTGCAGCCACGGCTCCAGCAGCGAGCGCCCGGCCGCGCTGTAGCGGTGCTGCTCCAGGCGCTTCAGCTGCGCCGGGCTGAGGGGCGCGGGCAGCGCCCAGGACACGACCATGCCCACACCTCCGGGACGCATGGCACCGGGGTCAAGGAGCCGCCGCCGCCGCTCGGGGCGGGGCTGAGCCGAGCCGGGGGCAGCGGCGGAAGAGGCCGACGCCCAACAGCGGCTTGGCCGGAGGGGAACGGCCGCCCCCGCCTCGGCCAACGCGCGGCGAACGCCCTCGCCCCCGCCCGGCTTTGGCTCCTTGGCCCCGAATGCGCGGCGCTCTCACGGCTCCAGCCCCGGAGCGGGCACGGCTCCGCCGGGCCCGCCTCGCCGTGTGGGGCTGGGGATGCCCGGGCGGCGGGGAAGCCCTGGGTCGAGGCAGCCCTGGGTCGAGGCGGGGTGCGCCCGGCAGGGCCCGTGCCGCCGCCTCCGCAGGCCGCGGGCGGTCAGGGCCGGGGCCGTCCCCGGGGAGAGGCGCCCGTGCGCGCACCTCTCATCTCGGCGGGGGGAATGAGTGCATCTCTCCCCCGTGATTTGGGCTTACTTCCCTTTCGCAAGCTTTATCACGCAGAGAGTGGCCACAGCGGGGCTGCACGCAGCAGGTGGCCAGAAGGATTTTTGCCGGAGCAAAGCATAAAGGCAGGGTTTGATCAGCAGGACGGTGCCTGCAGGGACGGTAGCCCCACGGCATAAGCCAAGGATCCGTCCACCACCCAGAGGGGACCCATTGCCTGGGGAGTTCTGGTGTTAATGTGTTATAGAACAGCTGCACACGGTGTAACACAGGGCTTACTTCACATCCTTGACTTGCTTAGAGAGGGTGCTTCAAAACAAATGTGTCTTTTGAGAAATTGTGGCACATCAAATTATTTAATTGTTCATATGAAGGATTGTAGGTGCATCTCTGAATCTCCAGGAATGTGTGTGGTTTCTGGGTGAGGCCAAGGAGAAGCTGTGTGGCTGAAGTAGAAAGTGAAAAATACAACCTGTAATGGCATCTTCTTAGTATTGGAAATTCTCTTTTTAAGTTACTCCACTGGGAGCCAGAGGGTGCAGCTTTCTGTCCAGACGCTGCAATTTCCTGGACAGACCTGCTTCCTGTTATTCAAAGGGACCTGATTCACTTCAACTGATAAAGTTATAATGTCTTTGAGTAGGTTTCCCTATTGCAAGAGTCAGGAATGCTTGGCACATGTTAAGTGGTGGTTTCCAAATCCCACAATGTGCTAAGGGCATTCCAAGTGCTATGTCATTCATCAGCTGATTTAATTTACAGATCACTAAAAACAGTATGATGCAGTAATTGTTTTTAGAGGCCAAAGCAGAGGGGATAGGAACTGTTAGCAAAAGAGAAGTTAACATATAACATAGTAAAGAAAGGTTCAGTTACAGCCAGCTGGAGAATGGCAAAAGGCAAATCTGACAGATTCACAACCATTTAGATCCCCAGACCATGAGAATCACTACATTTGGAAAAAGGTGAAAATCTGTTTTGTTTAATATCCTGTGCATCACTGTGGTCAATGAGCATAATATAACTGGTATTTATGGAGAGATTGCTCTTTGGATAGCTGCAGGAAAAGAGAAACTGGGGAAAGAGTGGAGGGTAAAGTAATTGGCATAAAAAGCAAGTGCCACATTAGAGGAAGAAAGATTCCCTACTGAATTCATCACTGGGCTTGGCGAGGGGAGCTGTTTGCTTTAGTTTCATCAAAAAAGCATAGAATAAGGGAACACAGAATTATAAGTCCAGTGTGTTTAGTCTTCTAGTGCTTCTTCAGCATTCAAGATACAGTTTTGCTTCCAAAGCAGCAGCTTTACCTGTCAGTCAGGAAAGCAGGACATGAAAGTCAAGTGACAGTAAGTACACTGTGCTTAAAATAGAATGCCTTTTGCTCCAGAATCTCAAAATGCAACAAAAGACTTTCATAAAGTAAGAGTCCCTTCACAATGCTCTGTAAAAAGTACCAATATTACACTTTTTCCTCTAAAAGGAAGTTCAGGAAGCTTAAAATATGTCTTATAAAGGGAATACTTAAAAAAATTTCTGACTCTCCATAAAGACCTTATTAATAGTATATCCTAATTTAAATAATCTTTTAAAGATTACTTGTCTCTTTTTTCTTCCTCTCCTTTATATTTGTGAGATTTCTTTCAGTAAGGGATAAGTATGCTGGCAGTAGCTGTGCTCTTTCAATGCAAATGGGTTACTGCAGTGCCCATATCAAGATCCACATATACCAATTTGAGAATGGAGCCGTATGTATACATTTATATACCAAATAACCTTCCATGGGCAAAGAAAGCAAATAGAAGCCAAGAGAGGACCAGATATTTTCTTCTGGCATCATTTAAAATAAACTAAAATGTTTTAAAATTACTTTGATTCATCCTTGTGTGTCTGTCTGTGTGTGTTTATATGTATTTGCTGTCCTCTGTTGCTCCTAGGTCTCTTTCAGGTTCACTAGTTAGCTGGAAATCTTTGGAGAAATTCCTTTGAAGCATTATGTCTTATCTTCTACAGCATGAGATTCTGTTGCTTCTGTTCCCTCTAAGTTGCTTCTCCTGTAGTTGCTGTCTTTGGTACCTCTATTTTCCTAAGCTGGTATTAACTGCAGATTTCATTAGCATTTTCCTAACTCTTTGGGTTTGGTCACTATTACATCCACCAAACATCATTCCTGGAGAATCCCATAGGGCAAATTGTCATAAACCAAAACTTCACCTTCTGTTATTCTCCCAATAAGGTTCTGCAGCCTGTTTTAAATCACTGGAAATCCCTGTCCTGTCCCAGACCATCCAGTCATATCTCTGAAAGTCGGTTAATTCTTGATCCAGAGTGGTGGCTGCTCAGTGTAGTCTGGTTTTAGAGCAGGTTAATGCTCCCCCTCTCAGCCCCACCCACAGCCTGGTGCCCCTGAGTTTCCCCAGCCCGAGGAGGTGCATCCCCAGCCCGAGGGGGTGCATCCCTAGCCCGAGGAGGTGCATCCCCAGCCTGAGGGGGTGCATCCTCAGCCTGAGGGATGGCCAGTGGCAAATGCTGGGTGACGCGAGGCGGGGGAATTGAGGACAGCCGAGTACAACGCTTACTGTTCACACAGGGAAAAGGAGCTTAGTTCAGCTTGTTGTTTAACAACGCTGGCATCTGGGAGAAATTAGAGTAGCTAATTCCATCCACAGAGAGCCTGCAGAAGCTGAGGTTATGCTGGGTTCCAGGTTGTTATGTGTGGGATATTAAGACTGAGGAGCAGATAAATGTAACCTTGAAGCTATAAACGTTATGCATACAAAGTGCAGATGGCTGTGTGCTTCATTTTTGGCCTTACTGACAAGCAGAAACTCACAATAACTGTGGGTTTTGGTGCTGACTATAACAGACTGATACTACTTTAAATGAGGGCCATGTGCTTATATGCTTAAATCAAACTCTTTAATCAATCTCTTCTCCTGCAGCCTTCTATGCTTCAAAAAAGATGGAGGGAGTCTCAATTCACTGGTGAGATACAGAATAAACAGAAATTATTGTTCTTGTATGAAATTCCTTTCCTATTAGATGTGTTGCTTTCTTTCACATATAGGTGAGAGTGAATGTGTAGGAGAGGATTGATTTTGGCAGGAGCAGGGTGAAATGCAGGTGGGGTGTGGAGGGGTGTCCAGGATCACTGGGAATGCAGAATTGCTTCCCTGCACAGATAGCACTACAGAAGAAATCATAAGACAAAAAGAAGAGAGAAAATAAAAAGAATCTATCTATCTATCTATCTATCTATCTATCTATCTATCTATCTATCTATCTATCTATCTATCTAAGATTTACAGAACATTGTGAGAAAATGCACTCAGATCCCCAAAGTGAAAGAACTGGGAGCACAACTATAAAGCACTACTTCAGGTGTGGCAGTTCAGAGTAACACATTCTTTTTTTATTGCTTAATTACTGACTGCTGAATGTTTGAAAATGCGCTGGCATCAAATAAACATCTTGTGATGTACTACTGGTCTAAGTAGGTCTTTATCTTTATAAACCCTAATTAGAGATCAGTCATTAGCCAGTGAGCACATAACCTGCCCTATTTGTACAGCCTGAGTGAGAATTGGTAAATAAATGTCAGGGCAATAGGGAACTGACAACCTGGCCAAGATATGTGTGACCTTGTGTCTCTCATGTTTCAGGGTTTGCTGGAGACTCAGGGACAATCCCCCCCTCTCCTAAAGAGCTTGGAGGTTTATGGTGCTGGAGTTAGAGAAGAAATTTAACTGTTCTACCTTATCTCAGGCGCTTTTGCTGTGCACGGTGAGCTCACCAGTGCTATGTCTGAGTCCCTTTTCTGATGTCATGGCTACAAGAGCTCCATGAAATACTGGGGGAAGGGAGTGGATCCAGGATGGTGAAAGCCGTCATGGCTGGCATTTATTACATTTAAAATACTGAAAAATGCACAGATAAAAAGTTGCATGTATCAGTAGCATTTATCTCCACTCACACTCTGGGTCATGTATCTTAAGGTGTAAGCCCTCTGGGTTAGGTGACTGCTGATACTGCTTTCCATTCCACGTGGTGGGCACAACTTCCTGCTTTATTGTAAGTGGAAATAAAACAAGAAATGTGGTAAAATGAGACAGAGAGAAAAAGTAAACAAGAACTTAATAGATTTTAAACACTTCATGTTTATTTTACATTAAATTAAACAATTTCAGTTAAGTTGAGAGACCAATGGGTCAGATTTAGGGAATCAAAACTTCTATAGGAAGATATGTTCAGCTTAAATGATCATTAATTATATAAGCATTAGTTACATTATAGTAAAACCATATTCTGTTAAACAATTCTCAGGTGAATAAGATACATTATCAGAGATATGTATTCCAAGGATCTTATTGCACATCTACTGGCTAATCCATGTACTTCCAGTCTGAGAAAGATATGCTTGTACCACTGAGAACAGACTGACTGCCTCCTTTTGCTTGCTACACAGCTTCCCCTCTTTCCTCATTAAAAAACCGAACACGATATCAAACAGAAAATAAAGCCGAACATTACAAAACGTGTGTTGTCTTCAGTTCATTTCATTTCAACCTCAAAGCAATCCATGCGTAATTCTTTCTTTTCAGTAAGAGCAGGTAGGGAAAACAAAAGGACAATTAAGGGAAAAAAAAAAAGGTCATAAAATCCCCCACCGCACATGTTTTTCTGTTGTTGCAAGAACTAAAATGTTGCTATTCTGCTACCAGCTTCCAGTGCAGTGGGAGGAAGCACTGTGGACGGACTCTCACTTCCCTTCAGTTTTGTCTGCCTGCACTTCACGCATATACGAGTCAATGATGTGCGGAGGCACTCCATCCATTAATAGCTTGAAGAATGAAAGCCCACCTACAAACAAGGAAAACAGGAAAATCTTCAGGGTGAAGGTCCCTGGAGCAACAGCTCTGCACCTTTATTCTCTGGCATAAGTGACAAGTTTTAGTCAGTCCCTGTTTCATACTTTGAGATGTGGTAAAATTCAGCCCTGCTCAAAAGTCCAGTATGACATCTACCCATTATTTAATTGGTACTATACAGACCTTTCCTGTCCTCTTGTGCAGGGTGAATTTCATTTCTAGGGTATCCTATATTCAGTCATTTATCTCACCACATGCAATAGTTTATGATAAGCTTCACTTCAAATAAACTCTCCTGGCTTTCCATCACGCTGGGTGGAGTATGGTCAGAGATGGAAGTCAGTGCAGGGGGAACAATGTAGGAAACACTGACCAGGATGAGTTGTGGAAAACATGCAGAGATGTTCAATTTATTCTAGTTTTGGGTCTTAAAATGGTTTCTAGGTATTTAGCAAAATATTTACCACATTGCTTGAAAATGACAAGTGGGATGATATCCATGAAAGAATCATATTTAAAAAGCCAGGATTTCAGATAGAGTGTCCAGAGAGAGAGATGATGAAAGCTGAAATTTTCATCTGCTGGGGAAGTCTGAGGAATCATTCTAGATTTGCTTTTAAATTCACTTTAAAAATGTACATTTTGTTGGGGCTATTCAGCCTGGGGAAGAGAGGACTTCAGGAAGACCTCAGAGCACCTTCCAGTACCTAAAGGGAACTTAAAAGAGAGCTGAAAATGGTTTTTTACAAGGGCCTGTTGTGATAGGATAAGGGGTGGTGGCTCCAGACTGGAAAAGGGTGGTTGTAGATTAGATACAAAGAAGACATTCTTCTCTGTGAAAGTGGTGGGACCCTGGCACATGTTGCCCATAGTGGTTATGGATGCCCCATGCCACTGATATAAAAGCCATGGAAATGAAACACCAGTATTTCTTTCTGTTAGTTTCATTGAAATCAGATGATGTTTGGAAGAAACAGTGGGAGAAAGATAAATATTTTGCTAAAAACTTTTGAATCTGCATTTTCTCCAGTCAAAGGGTGTAAATTGCTTTAAGAAAGCTATATACCATTACTATTCCCTTTACAAATCTGCATGAATATTGTGTTCTCCAAGCTGCAAACCATCCACTGACAGCTGCACTTACCTTCTGAGATTTTTCTGGAACGCACCAAAAGCTTTAAAGCAAAAGTACATTGCCAGGGTGAAGATAACACTCTCTGAATGCTTCAGCTAAATGCAATTGAGCTGATACTTACATACAATATTTATGCTGAGTACAGATTTTTAAGAACTTATAACCCTTATTAACACAAGGATTATTCAATTAAAATGCTATTAGTTACTAGTGATTATGAGACTGTGCTGTCTCATTTAATGTCATCATTGTGGCAGAAGTGTTTGCCCCCAACCTTAGGTAGATGCAAAATACAGACCAAAAAAAAAAAAAAAAAGCATGCTTTTTGGCATTCTTTCAGCTTTTTGCATTCTTTCAGCTCATGGAGTGCAAGTTGAGCTATGAATCATTCCTTTTTAAAAGAAGTTAACGCTGAAATAAATATTTTGTTTATGTAGAGGCATATTCCTATAAAAAATAACTTGCTGTAAATACACAATGCTCTTTTTATTACTTGCATTTTATTCGTGCTAATTAATCATGCTAAGTCATGCACTGTTAAATTCCATTGAAACATGCACCATTTGAAGGTATGGGATGTACTACTAAGAATTACTGTAACAAGCAGTTACTAAAACCTGAATTTGTATGCCTTAAAACCATCATGCTGCTAAACTTATAAAGACATTTTCATTAAGTGACATAATGAAAATCATGCCATACTAGGCAGACATTGTATGACGTATAAACAGACATAAGCTTCATATGCAAGAACCATATGAAAGCTTACCTTAGATGACAATATACATTCAAAAATCCTTACTGTGTAACTAAGGGAGAGAGAGAAAGAGAAGTAACAATTTAATTGCAAACACAAAAGAGGAGAGAAAATGTTGAGTGAAATTATTATTACAATTATGTCAAAGTGATAATTTAATCCTTAGTCATGTAAAATATGTGGGAATAGAAGCACATGAAGAGTAAAAGGTAGGGATCCAGTTCCACTTCAAAATTATCATTAATATGTAAAAACTAGATTAATAGGTACAAGTAACTATAAAAACCTCTAATTAGTCTCAAGTATAGATTGGAACCAAATTATATTTATGATAAAAGTTTCCAAATGTAGCTTCAAAGAAGCTAACACATACATATATATATTTATGTATAGTATTTTCCACCAGGGGAAAAAAAAAGGCACACACATAACACTGAAGCATATATATATGTATGTTGAAACTCTGTAAGGCAAAATAATCAAGTACAGACTGATTACATACCTGTGCACTATAGTATGTACTTTGTCATATATCCATATTTACATTACTAAAGCATGCTATTTACTCTGTAGGAGCCCTTACCTTTAATTAAACATTTTGACTCTATAAAACAGCCATATATACATATATATATATACACTTATCTATGTGTATGTCTATAAAAGCTCTGAACTTTTTACCTATTGCAGCCTTTTAAGAAAAATACCCCAGTGGTTAGAAAGCTGTGGAAACATTATCCAGTCTGATCTCCTAATGTGTTTTAGGACTGAAACCTGGATGCATAATACATTGCAGACCAGTTTCTGGGCATCACTGTCATTTTAAAACTGCACTGTTAATATTCTGAATCTGGGCAAGTGTGCAAGGAAAGAGACATTTCTACAGAAAGAGTCAAATTTTCTGAACCCCAACGAACTTGAATGCAAAATAAGCTCTAGAAGAAATGAAGTAAATGACATAAAATTTTCTGCTTGTAAGTAACTGACTCAAGATTTCGTCCTTAAAATTGGTAGGTTAAGTTCAGGCATGAATTTAACAGATTATCATTCTGAGCACTAATTTCTGATCAAAGAGTAATGTGCTATAAAGAATGCCTTTTAAGTGCAGCAAATGACTTTATGATACTTCTGGTTTTTCAATAATTCTACAACTAATTGAGAGATGGTTTATTTGAAATGCATATTTCTTTCTGTTGGAAAGATCTAAGTGTTGTGGTCAAATATATTCCCAGTCATTAAATGAATTCTTTATAGATACATGTACTTTTATCTAATATGACTACAGCCTCAGTAATTCTGATATTAAATATCCATGCTTGGATATTGTCTTGATTAATTTGGCCTTCTTTGCTCATGTGACATAGACAATGTATGCCATGAGACTCTAGCTAGTTTAATCTAAAAAAGCAAAGAAATACACACTTAGCATGCAGACAAGGCATTTGCATGTGGAAAGAGAGGGTGGGAATGAAATGGAATGTCCAGAGGAGTACGCGCATTGTAAACCTGATTATCCCCCGCCAAGCTGAGTGGTTCTCCTGGGTTAATTACTCCATGATAGATCACTGCAGAATTAGAATATTTATAGTGGTATTTATTTGCATTTGAAATTTTTCCCAGTTGATCTTAACACCTTTTAAAAATAAAATTTCTTGTACAAAAACTTTGCTATCACCAACCTGTTATTAGACTGATCACCAACCTTTATTTCAGTTCTAAGATAAAGGTTCTCCAAAGCTGTTTTTTCCATGATAAAAGAAGCTCAGCATCTTATCTAATTCTTTTCATCGACTTCAGTGAAGCTGATAAGGAATCAGTTTTTTAATGCTTGTAATGAGAGATTTAGAGCCAAATTTAGGGATCTACTTCAACAAACTCAAAAGATATATGCAGTATTTTTTGTAATGAGATTCTGCATGTGTTATTATCTTTCAATATAGATAAGAAAGAGTAATCTATTACATGACTTTTTACATGAACACATTTACAAAAGAAGCCACTAAATGTGTAATTGCACTGAGTAGGTTATGTAACTTCCATCTTTAAATTCACTCAGCAAAACTTAAAACCAAAGATCAAAAGATTGTATGTCTGAAATATCATCAGTATGTGAAAAACCTCTTATGAGGACAGAATAAGTTTTTATCATTTTAATTGTGCTTATATGTATCACTAAAACATTTTCAGGAAATGAGCATTACATTTAGCAACAACTAGGGGGGTTAATTTTGCACCTAAAATAGTGTAAGAAAATGGCTAAAATATAGAAAATTGTAGCATACTGATAATATTCATAGCCAGAATATTCCAAAATTATGCACACTCTGAAATCCTAGGCTGTTCAGATACTTTTGGGGCTGTACATTTATATAGGCACAAGAAATTTAGGTTCTCCAATATGTCAGAGATGGATGGCTAAAAGTAATTCTAGCCAGCGTAAGGAAACATAGCTTGCTACAATAAATACTCTTGCATGGCATAGAGCTCTCTAGCAGGACTTCCTAGTAAGTCAAACCTACAATCTGTAGTAATAGCACTGTAGCTTGTATGTTTACCAGATAGGCATCAGAGCCTTGAGCCTGTTATTCTTATTCAAATAAGATTCAATTCTATCTCATCGTCTTTCAAATCCAGACTGGTAGTCTGACTTGCTGGAATAAAGGTGAAGTGGTTTAAAGCTGTACATATGAAAACAAACACACACACACACTGCAATTCATTTCCAGTGAGTCAGAAATCCGAAGGTCTCTGCTCTGCATCAGCATGGTGAGCAGTCATCTGGGGAGCCCTCCTGAAGGAACAAACAGGCTGGGAAACTTAAGAGGGTGATAAATCAACATGTAAGTCAACAGAAGAGAGAAATGAGGTGTAATGTTGTGTTTGTAGTCTGGCTGTTTAAGAGTAATTTGCTATATTTGCCTAGAGCAGATGCTGAGCCTATCCTGGTTTGCTGAGCTTCAGCTGCTGTGTTCACTTAACAACATAACTTGGCTTTCCAGTATAAAGAAAATAGAAGAGTAACTTTCTCAGGTGTTGAGGTCTTCTGTTATGCTGTGAAATAGAAAGTTTGCTTGTGATTAAAGAAAGCAATCTTCCATGATGAGGACATCGCCTTTTAAAGACAGTATCTTAAAAATAAAAAATAAAAACTAAGAAATGCATTATTCTTATTTTCATTACATTATTTAAGTGCTCAACTTAGCATAGATGAAACATCTATTGAAATGTCTGCTTGCTGGCAAATCTGAGCTGTGGGACAAGATACATCAGAAAATACAGAAAATGGAAACTGAAATGCAAAATAACACAGTTCAACAATTAAAAAAAATTAAATTTGGTTTTCATTATAGACTAGCTTTATGGCAGTAATGTAATTAAAGCATAATGATGTAACCTAAATAACCTCTGAATTCCTTAGTTAGACACTTCCTATCAGCTCTCTTTAGGCAGCTTTCCTTATGTATAAGCTCAGAATAATTTTTTTGAGAAACAGTTTATTCCACAGTTGAAACTAAGCCTTTGGTAGGAATTAGTCCAGCTAAGTATGACCCTATCTTTTCCTAGGAAGTAATTTTCTGAAAAATATGGCCCTGAGATTATTCATTAATCATCCTATACAAGTCCTGTTACCATTCATGGTATCCCAGTTAATTCCAAACTACCTGAAATTCACAAAAATTTTCTATTAATGGAAACAGAGCAAAAGAAAGCAACCAGTATTATTTTGTCCTAACAGAGCTACTGATTTAATCCAGGAAAGCTGAACTGCCTTTTGCACTTGCCTTGCATCCTTTCAGCTCTGTAGACAGTGCTCAGGCAAAGAGGGTGTTGGCAATGTTTTGAAGGCCTTACCTCTTACTTCCAGTTTGCAGTCCACTTCTGCCTCTCCCAGCTCATTGACTGCTCGGCAGGTGTAAGTGCCTCCGTCGTAGGGGCTGGGCTTGCGGATCTCCAAGGTGCACACGCCTTGGTTGCTGAACATCCTGTACCTTGGGTCATTCATTATCAGCACTTTGTTTTTCATCCACGTTATTTTGGGCTGTGGTAAGAAGAAACAGCAACAACAACAACCAAGCAAACAAACAACAACAACAACAACAAAAAAGCAAGCTCAAATGCACAAACCTGTGAACTGAAATATTTTATGCCCTATTTTGTGGTGTTCAGTTAAAGCTGAGTAATCAAGAAATGATAAAAAATAGATTAAGTAGTGATAGAAAGGAAACTGTAAATCTAAACTGAAAGATAAGCATTGGCTGCATCATCTAGTTTTTAGCACTTTTTTTTCAATGCAGCTCTTATCAGCTAATTAAAGTCATAAGTACAAGCCTGTTATCAATACAAGAACTGCGTAATGATAGCAAACATCTGATGATTAGCTTTTGACATCCAATTACTCTAAGTCAATAGGAAAAACATATTTTTCCACAGTAATTTGCACAGTCAGAAACTGTGAAGGTGAAGGGTGAACAGCACGCTGGATTTCTCATTTTACTGAGCCAGTTCAGTTTCTCACACCAGAAGAAAAGATCTCAAAAAGACACAATTCAAAAGAAAGTGCAAGACACATCGTGCAGTGGGTCTGAGAAACAACATGGTACCCAGAACATTGCTGGAATGTGCTTACTTTGAGAATAATTAACTCTTTATAGAATAATTATGGCTTTTAGTAAGAAGTTTTACTGCTATATTAAGTGTAGAGATGCTGTCAGTGAGAGTCCCCGTGAAGCCCAGCCTTTTCCTCAGGTTCTGGCACTTAACTATTGTAGTGCCTGTAGCACAGGTAAGCAGCTCCTTTATTTTTGCATTCCTTAGAACCCACACCTGTCTGTTTGCCTCCAGCCTGGCTTGTGGGTTAAATGGTGAAGGTTGGGTGTCATTTTCACTGTCAGGTTAAACTCTGGTGTTTTAAGCACTGCAGTCAGAGCTGTGCTGTACCTTGGGGTTGCCCCGGACGCTGCAGTTCAGGGTGGCATTGTAACCAGCGACAGCAAACGTGTTCACCAGGGGCTGCGTGAACAGCGGCCGCTCGCTGAAGTCAAAGTCATCGTAAACTGGGTATTTGTACACTTTACCTGTGAAGGGAAAATGTTTATAAATGAACATTTACAAAAAGAGCCTTGGCAGGTAGCTAAACACCCAAGCAATAAATGGCTGCAGGGAGTCAGTTCTGATCCGCACTGCTTTAGGTACCAACGTGGCTCCAGTAGCTGCACGTGCAGGGCAGGCTGGAGGTGGGTCTGCACAGTGACTATAGCCCCTGATCATGCTATGGAACTGATGTCTGAGAGCTTCTCTTTGTTTCCTGTGCAGGTGGTACACAAAGCAATGCAGGTTCATTCCGTTTCTGTGCCTGCATGCCCTGCGTGCTACAGTGCAGGATGGATCCTAACCTGTGTACTGCAGGATGCCTGTCTTTGGCAAGCCTTGTTCACTCTGCTGCCAATTATTTTTTGCAGTTTGTTCTGATTATAAACTGTCCCTGTGTCTGAAAATCAATTTTTCTTTCTGCTTCAAACAGTGCACTGACACTAAAGTGAATGGATGCAGTTTCTGAACCAGGAAAGCATAGTAGTAAAATATATTTTCTCACTGCCAGTTTATCTCCACTCTGCAATGGAGATTACCACCAACAAATCCTCTTCAGCCACACATTCAGCTGGCATTTAAAGTGGCTGGACAGACAGACATCTATTCCTGTGCACAGGTGTCATTATGCAGCTTTGCTTTCCTGAAAGCTGATCCAAGCTCTCATACTGACTTCCGTGCAGCTTAGGCCTGATACTTGCTCTCATGAGAAGGGCAAGTAGGCAGTGCTGAAAAAGAATTCCTAGAGCCATTCTCTTGTTCATGACTCCAGAGTCTTTTAGCCTGGCTGTGTGGGTTGTACAGGCTGTCTGTCCTCTGCATCATGGCATGTTACGTATTCCTTTCTTTCAGGCAAACTGCTTTGATTTTCGTCCTGTAAGCTATTTGTTTTTAGAATCTCCTTTCCATAGGAAAGTTTTCTAGTTTTTAAGTTTACAGTGCCATTTCCAACTGACACCTTCTGAAATGTCAGGATTTTTGACTGCAGAACCAGATTTTGCCTAGCCCCACCTTCAAGAGATGTGAAGCAGGGGCTATGCTTTTCTGTTGCATCCTGCCTGAAGTGGAGGGAGTGCCTGCACAGCTGATGCCAGGTCTCCAGAGGAGGGCAGTGACCCACTGCTTCTAACAGAGCAGCTGCTTTACTCCTCTCCCGCTCCTGTCAATGCATATGTGCTAGTGGTGATGTGAGTCTGAGATCCAAGACCATAGAAATTGTCAGATCATGGGAGAAATGACCCACTCCTGACTAAAAACAGTGACTGTGAGCTATGTGGGCAAGCCAAGAGATCCAAATAGGAAATGCCCTTGCTGTTGGACCTGGCCTTGGGGCTGGGAGTGCCTCTGAACACTCTAGAGATACGGCCTTTACCTCGAGCCACCTTCCAGCCTCTGAGCACCGCCCTCCCCCTTGATGGGGCATGGGTAATTAACTAACCATCCTTTGCAATCAGAGCACTCTCTTTGGTCATGGTTGCATCCTCGCTGAGGCCGCACATGTTCTCAGCAAAGACCCTGAAGTAGTACTCGTTGCCTATGACCAGCTCGTTGATGGTGGCACTGGTGCGGTGGTAGTGCTCGATCACGGTGAACCACTCCTGAAAGGACAGACACACAAGGTCAGCTCTCCCCAGCACCCTGCACTGCCCAGGCATCCACTGCAAGGATCAGCAAGCAGGTTCTTCTTTGAAGAGAATGCAGCTGACAATAATTAATAGTGAGATGAGTGATGATGGCAGTGCAGCAGTGCAGCGCAGTGGAAGTCAAACAGGAGGTGAACCCTGCTGAATTGTTACTGGCAGCTGGAAGGGTTCATTTTAGGAACTGCAGTCTTACAAAGGTTGTGTTGTGTGAGCAAGGCAGGCTCCCTCGTTCCTAATCCACTCTGCTGACAGAGAAAGGACAGTTGCAGATAACAAAACTGCATTCCTGTGGGGAAGGCAGTAGCATGTGCTGTTCTGCAGTAATAGGCTCTCACAAGAGGCCACTGCACTAATCTGCCCTCTCTGTCACAGGCTGAGTGTTCATGAGAAATGTTCCTCTGTGCTTGTGGTCCTCTGGTATCTAAAGGCCAAGATGGGCAAGTGGGTTTTAGTGCTTTAGTCTTGCAGCAGTAACAGGACGTGTGGATTCTGTCCTATTACACAATACCTAAACAACCGTCTGAGGTGGAAGTTAATGCTAAAAATGCAATTAATATAAAGTGCAATATGACCACGGCAATGTTTTTGCTTTTCTTTACTCTGCCCTAAATAGTTTTCTTGCTTTTCTAAAGATGAACTTGTGCTGAGTTCCCTGTACCACAGTTTGCATTCATATTTGGTCAGCTTTAAGAGCCAAAGTTCCTTTGGGAAAACAATTTTTTGTAGAAGACCAGCTGTGCCAGAATTGCAAAATGCACCCCCACAGATAGGGTGAGGAAAGTGACCTGAATACCTGAATGATCCATTTCACACTGAACTCTAGATGCTGCTGGCTGTTGTTACTTTCTCCTTATCACAGTAATTTAGAGGGGACATTGTTCTCATCTCTGTACCAGAGAGCATATCTTCTTACAGTCTCAAGAAAAGGGGAAAAAAAAAAAAAAAAAGAAGGATGGGAAGGAAAACAGTGGCATAGGAAGAATGAATTGATCAGAACATGATCTCCATCAACATATTAATGTGTGGGATAGGAGAGGACAGCAAAAGATTTTCTTGGAGAAGGCAGCTCCCTAAATATTGCCCTAGATTTCCAGTGTTTAAATTTGCAGTAAATGTTAAATCTGGGAATCTGACTACTGTCTTTTAATAAAGTGCTGTACTTTTGTTAGTACAGTTAAAATTTTTTTTGGTAAAAAATTCTGTTAGTTTAATGAAAATAATAAATATTTCTGTATTGCACTTTTCATGTGTAAATCTCAGAGTGGTTACAGAAGTACCTGTGTACTGTTTTGCCATGGGTAGTAGAGTGGCAGTGACTTACACAGTGTGACATTGCAGGTTTGAAAACAGCAGCAACGGAACACTTTTGTTCTGGTAGCAGCCTACTGAATTCAGGATTAATATTTTAAGGTTTTATTTTCTCTCCTGAGGCAAAGGAAAAATGCAGAATTACTTCTCTCAAATCCACCTATTTTTCCCAGTTTTAGTCCTCCTCTTTGGAATAATTTGAAAATATTTCCACTTCTAGGCTTAGTGAAGAAGAGATTTTTAGAGCTTTTAGAGGGTCCTGTAGAGAATTTTCAAATGCTGATAAATCAGTGCTTTGTCCACCTACATCCTTTTAAGCACGTAAAGCTTTTTGTTTTTAAAAGGGAGAATTTATGAGTACATCTAGCTTTTAAACATCTCCTTATTACTTACCATACTCTTCTTATCTGCTTTTTGAATAGTGTACCCAGTAATAGCAGCATTGCCATCATCTTTTGGTGGCTTCCATGATAAATTCACATTCTCTCCCCAGACATCCTCAATAGTCACAACCTCTGGTGGGCCTGGGCGATCTGCAACAAAAATATGACGTATTCTACTGTTTGCTTTCTCTGTCTTTTCCTCACACACATCTTCCAATTAGAGAGAGGAATCAAACTTTCTTACAGAAAAAAAAAGAAGAAAAAAGTCAAAAGTAAGATGTCGTTGTAAAATAAAACTCTTTAAAGTGAAGGCGTGTCAGAATTACAATAAATTTAATAAAGTTGTGCTGCCAGTTTTCCCTATTATGTAAAGGAATGCATGCTAAAAAGAAAAATAAATGTGTTTTCTTGCCTGTCTTTCCTATCTTTCCTACTTTCAGCATTTAGGATTTCTTCCACACTGCATTTGTGACAAACTTACTGGGAATTTGCTACCATTACTGTCTGTGGGTACCACTCAACAGGAAAAATCTTGCATCCTGGGTAGGCAAGAACATGAGGAAAAAAGAGACTGACACATTCCAACAACACAATGGTGTAGGGAGGTTTCCTGAGAGACCCCAAATCTACAGCCAAATAATTGAACATGGAGAGAAATCCCAGCCAAGAAAGATGCCGGCACTCCCATTTTCCTGTGGCCTTGGAACGGCTGGGTTGATTTCCATTTCTCCAAACATACCAACGATCTGAATGTCTATGGTGGCTTTGTCCACCAGGTTCTCCACCTCCACTTTCATGTCGTACTCTCCGGAGTGGCCCCGCTCTGCCTTCCTGATGAAGATGATGGTGTCCTGCTCCGTGTTGCGGATGTTGATGTCGTTCTTGTCAATCGGAGCGCCGTTCTTCTCCCACGATACTTTTGCCCTTGGTTTTCCCTGCAAGGAGCCAGGAAACAATTTTGGTATGATTTTTTTGGGAGAGAAAAGGGAAGAGAAGGAAATAGGATTAATTCCTTTTTTTTTTCCCCAAACAGGAAGTAAAAACTGTCCTGAAAGAAACAGAATTATTTTTAAAATTATACACCACTCACAGATGAAATCATATCAATACATAGATCTAAAGTGTAGCTTTTTTTTTTTTTTTTTTCCCTCAGGAGACTGCAAATATTTGCAATTTCTCACTATAGTGGACGATTATCTCTCTGGCTAAGTTGACAAATCATTTCCAGTTTTCTGAAAGAAAAGGGAGAAAAAATAACCCACAGAAAATATAGAACAAAGTATTTCAAAGTATTTATCTCTCTGGAAATGCTTACATTCTCTACATTGCCAGTGAAAGAGGAAAGTAATAGATTCAGCCTCCAAGGATCCTAAACTCTCTTCTTTCATTACAAAGGAAGTTGTAATAGCTGCTAGGAAGGATTGATCTCTTTTGTGTGCCATTTTTTGTGTGTCTAAGTGCCCAATATAGGTACTTAAAGTAGAGTGAATTTCACCTGCTTTGCTGTGGGATTTGCCTTCCACAGGCAAACAGTTTGCAGGTGCTGTCTGAAAAGGATAATCTCACACCATTTTTAACACCTTATCTTAGAGAATAACCATAAAATATTCCTTTAATTTCTCAAGAGAAATATGTCTTGCAGTGTATTGCTGATCAAGCTTTTATGAGGCTTTTAACAGCCTCTGTGAAGCTGAGTTATGCCCATCCAGTATTTCAAAATGTGCAGACATGAAATAGAAATGAGCTCTGCCATAATCCTTTTATTCAGAAGAAGGACCCTGCAAGGAGAGAGGCTGGTGCTGTTTAAAAGGTATGGGAATGAAGGTTAACATGATGCTGTGGGAAAACAGGTTACATATTTTAGAAATAATCATATTACAGTTGTGATCTCAAGGATTTAACAGCTGCAGTCTGCTTCTCTTCCCCTCACTTCTCCTCTCTCGTGACAAGGAAGTTATTAAATGCTTCTGTGCCACTCTTGATACCCATATATTTAACTGCTTCCAGTGCAGCCCCTTTGCATTGTGCATTGTCTCATGTGCAATGTCTACTGTGAAGATTTGTAAGTGTCCTTTGGATGACAGATGACCAATCAGTCTGTCTGTCTGAGTTACCTAATTCATTACTTGGCTGAACAAAATTTGTTTGAGATGTTGAACCAAAAACTTTCAAGCACCTCTGTACTTCAGAGTTCTTCCACATGTGCTTAAGTTAGCTGACTGGTCAAAGTTACAGAAATCAGTTAAAAAGCAGAAGTATCAAAAAAAAAAAAAAAAGAAAGGCAAAACGAAAATGTAAAAAGAATTTTTCTCTCAGTATTTTTAGTTCTTACCTGGAAAGGAATAACAAGATTCACAGTTTCTCCAACTCTTCGAGTATAGGTTTGTTTTAAGTGTCTTGGTAGACGAATCTTTGGAGGTTCTGAACAAAACAAAAGCTTGTGTTAAGCACTTATCTTCCTTTCTAAGCGAGGCAGCACTCGTGTGCATCAGTATAAAAAGGAGACACTGTGGTCTAAAACTCCCAGAAGTGACTAATGAGTGAGGTGTCTTAAATTTCTTGGTCCCCCAGTGTTGCATTCAGGACACCATCAGCTTTTTTAACACTAAATGCTACAATGGTAGGACTAGATGGGAAGCTTAGAGGAACTTAAAAAAAGTACCATCAGGATCAAGTTCTGCAGAAAGAATGTCCTGAAAAACCGAGACATAAAGGCTCAGAAATGAAACAAAATTATGAATTATCCAAAGATGGTTTTATGATTTCTAGCCCCCACACAACGGCTTTGTAAAGCCATATCATCAGTTAACAGCAAAAAGTAAATATCAGCCTTAAAAAACCCCAGGTATTAGAAACAGGGTGCATTTGTGGGTAAATGTAGGCAGCAGGATCTTACCTATCACTTCCTTGACTAA
This sequence comes from Fringilla coelebs, assembly GCF_963513975.1. Lineage (NCBI taxonomy): Eukaryota > Metazoa > Chordata > Aves > Passeriformes > Fringillidae > Fringilla > Fringilla coelebs. Next base: position 63,001,130 of record NC_140033.1, on the reverse strand, counting down.
AATAGGCTGTGGGTGGTACTTGGGCTCACTTTCACCAGCAGCATTCACAGCTTTTACTCTCACAAGGATTTTTGAGCCAGTTGGAAGGCCGTTGATAGTAAACTTTGTTTTGTCTGTCAGTTCTGGGTTAGCCACGATCCATTCATCAGCTGGTTTAGGGAAGTGAGGGGAGGAGGACAAATCCAAAGAACAGGGAATTATAAATACATCCACAGCATGGACAAGGAAAATTACAGAACAAAAATAGATTTGTTAGATCTAATGAATAATTCTATTTTGTTTTTCTAATTATGCTGTAACACAACGTAGATTCATTTTCGGATGTAGGAAGAATGTTTCAAACCCTAAAGACTTTCTGTTGATTACGTATTTGTATATTCGTATATTTATATAATTATACAAATGTTATTAAATATGTCTATAATTTAAGTATACCAGAGAGAAAAATGGTTAGATATTTAAACTCAGCTAGAATAAAACAAGGGGGACGAAGAATGTATTTGCAAAAGCACTCATCATTGCTTTAACAGCTTCCTTGAAGAGAAATGGGTTTTGCAATTAATTTCAACCAGTACTGAGTACCCTTGAAAGTATAACAGAAGTAAAAAAAACACAGAATATTTACACATTGCAATGAAATGCCATCTCTCCTCATGCCTTTAAAAAAGGAAGGCTGTGTCAGAATTATTCACATAATTACAGCATTCTGGGATTTTTAATCCTACCCCCAGGTGGTCGCAGGAAATTCATGGAGTGATCATAAGAGTACAGTCTTTCAAGCAGCTTCCATTACAAACCATACTTTCTTATCCACCCTGTCCTCCCAGCACAGACTGCCCTGACACTGCTGGCACTGGGCACAGGGGCCAGGTCTATGAACTAGCAAGTCAGGATCAGTACTTCCCACATCATGTAAAGCTAGCACTATGAAATGGGCACAGAAGACACAGAATTGTTATGGACTGGAGAGCCCTGCAGAACTAGAGCATAGTGCTGTGGCACATTCCATAACTGAGTGCCTTGCTTTTAGGAATTAGGTTTTCCTTCAAGCTTCAAGCAGAAAAGGATTTCAATCAATGACTGTTTCCCAAGTATCTCCCCCTCCCCTTACACCTATACTATGGAAAATTCCATCGACTGTTGCCCCTAAAATTCAGGAATTTATCTTTACTTTTATGAAGAGATGCTTTTTTCTTTCATTAAAGAAGACTTATATCCTTTGTGGAATACTGTACCTTCCAGGTTAAAAGGTGGCTCCCCCAATTCCTCAGACAGATCTGTCGATATACCTTGAGAGAATCCATCTTTAAAATTAATCAGAGACACCCACTTTCACACAGATGGAGAATTTTGTCAGTGGTTAGCAATTCCTGTTAGTAAGTATGCAAAGATAGATGCTGGGCTTTACAGATTTAGAGAACCCATATTAAGGGAGACTGCAGAGAGAGAAGAGATGGAAAGAGGGCATCTAGATCACAGAACAATTATATGTGATGCCCACAGGAAAGATAAAGGATGAAAGAAGAGGAGGATATAAAGTTCTATGAGTGTTTTGGGCCCCAGAATAGCCCTAGGAATATGAAGAGACGAAAGGAACACTTGGAAGAGAGAAATGAAACAAAATGATGATGAGAGAAAGTGTAGAAGGAGAAGAAAACACATCGTAGAAGAGATAAGAAAATCAGAGATAAATTCTGAGTAAGAGAGACAGAAAAAATAGAGGTCTTGGAAAAAAACTTGGGGGAAACAGAGGAAGAGAACACATTTAGCTAAAGGTAACATAGATAGAAGATTAAAGAAGACCAGACCCATGGATGATGACAGATAGGATGTAAACCCTAAGCTTTATTTCCTGAACAAAGTTATCACTGCCCTGGATTTCCCATAATCCTGGACCTGGCTACTTTCAGCATAATAAAAATACTATTCTAGTTTTTTGGCATGGTCCTGGATGAGTGCACTGGCATGGGTCTCAGCCAACAGAAACTCTCTGAAGTACTTATTTACTGGCTATAAAAACAGATCATCTGCAGGTACAGCAGCCTGTTACAAGCAGATAAACATATTGTCACGAGGAACACTCGGGCTGTGCTCCCCAGGCTGCCCTCCAAATGCCCCCAAAAGTCAGCAGCACTTTACTAGGGACTGACTTCTCCTGTATCAACAGGATTTGGTCTGCTCTACATCTCCACAGCAAGAGGGCCAAAGTTGGATACTGCAAACTAGGCCTGGGGAGTTCTCTCTCTCTATATATATACACCTATATATTCTATATTCATGTTATTCACAGTATGCAATGCTGGGTCAGGATTCTCATGATGAGACTCCAGTACAGTAACAAGCATGGAGTGTACATAGTTAAGGACTCCAAGAATCCACCATGTTGATCAAGTTATGTGGTTCTGACTAAAGAGAAATACCAGTTTTCCAAAACCAAACCAATGTTTATGATACATTATTCTTCTAAATTATCTTTATATATATTTTTTGTCTTCCTATTGTCAGCTTGTGACTTCTTCTAATGATTGCTATATTAAGAAAGACTCTAAAAAGCCCTCTTGAAAACTACTTCAGTGACAACAATGAAAGAATGGAGAATGTAAATACAGATGAGTTTACAAACAGATAACTAAGAGAAAAAAGCAGCAGAATGAATATAGACAGTCATAAAAAGTATCTTGAAATTAAAATGAATTATTAAACATTACAGAAAAAATTAGTTTGAGGCAGAATGGGGCTGAGAAAAAAGAGGCACTAAGATATTACAAGAAGGGAAAAAACAAGTGAACAGAGAGAAAAAAATGAATAATCCAATAACACAACTTTTAAAATTGGTATTTTAAAATTGGCATTTTAAAATTGGCATTTTCTACTTATCTTGCTTCTTCCTAAGCATTTTCATGACATATATACATAATGTCAATTGTGTATATATAGATGTATATGCATATATAGGAGGTATATATAGATATACATAAACACTCAAAACTATGTAAAATACATTGTATTTTAACTGAGGTGGGTAACAGTAAAATGACAGACTTGGCTGCCATTTTGTTGTATCTTCATGTGTTTAAAACCTATCTGGAAAAAAAAGTAAAGAATTTGTTCCATTTAACAGGTATACAATGTTCTTCTGTCTAACAGCCCTTTGAAGACAGATTTAGAAGATTCCTTTCCAAAGCCATACTTTGAATTAACCTGTCTGTATTTTTCATCCTATCACTTGATTTGGATATCACATACTCTAACGTCAAGCACTTTTAACTTTTCCCTTCCATTCTACCCACTGCTACACGAAGCACAATATACAGCATACACTGAAGTCCTCACATTGATGGTCCCCTCAATATTCCCCTACACCTGGCCTGTGCAGTGGAAACAAAGCCAGAACACTGCACCTTGATGGAAGACTGCGTGCTTACTCACTCTGAGCTGTTCCCACAGCTCCCTCCCAAAATACAAGGAAAACCCTTCCTACCATTCCAGCTGTGTCTGCCTTCAGGTACTCTCCTCCGGGTCCCGGAGCTCCTTGCAGTCCTGCTCCTTAAAGATATTCATCTCAATACTACAAGAGGCTGAGTGCTCCTGAGAAAAGCCAGTGGTGGTTCTTCACACCCCTCCCACTCTCCTGGGAGAGAGCTGAGTGGACTCTGATGCCGTGGCCCCTGGCCACGTTTATGACCTACTGTTTTCCTGGATTTTCTGAATCTGGAACATGTGACAGCATGAATGACACGTTCTGTCCTCTACCTTCTGTCTCCAGGCTGCAGACTGCGTTCGTGGGAAGCTTTCGTTGCAATAAATGCCTTTGTGAAAAAAAGGTGCTCAACCCCTCGCTTGATTTACAGCACAGTTAAGAGCAACAGCAGTGGAGCTGGGGATAACTGTGTGCCCTTCATCACATCCACAACATTGCTGCAGTTGGTGGTGTTGGTCCACAGAGGCTGGGTATTGCCCATACCACTCCAGGCTATTTGATACTTACCCAGGTGCTGGTGGATTTGACTTTTTGAAAACAGGCTTAATTTGATGCCAGTTCAGAAGAAAATCTGCTGGAAAATACTAAGTTTCTGCTGCTTGATCACCAAAAGACTCTTAGTTGTAAAATATAATTTATATTTCCCTGTTCCTTCTTATTTTACTCTCAAAATTTAATTCACTCTATCTTCCTCCTTCAGTTCTTAAATATTTTTGTTTTTATCATAGCTAAAGATCCCCAAAGCTGCACTGAAATGTTGGAGAAATTAAATATCTAGACATGGTCTTTGCATGCCTAGATGACTTCTGCAGGAACTATTGGAAAGGCTGTTCTCAGCACTGGCAGCTGGCACTTGAAGTTAGTCATATGTCAACATAGGGATTACCACACTGAGGACCTCCTGTCCCTAAAACCCAGCCAACCTGAACATATTTTTTGGGCCACACTTGTAACCATTATTTCCTATGCCTTCATCCACCAATGAACTCTTTACTGCCCTAACTCTCATTTAGCATCTGAAAGAGGGGGGTTATTACATGGTACTTGGCACATTACAACAGACTATATGGCTTTTGATTTGGATTTCAAGTCAAGTGTAAGATATGTCGAACCACAGTCAGTGGGTGGCATCTGGAATACAAACCAAAGGAAGCCTGAACAAAACCCTGCTCCTTGAGGTTTTCTGCCTGATTAGTCTCTGCCTGACAGCCAGAGCACCTGATACCTGTAGAGAAAAAACGGAGACAGTCTCACCCACTTTCCCTGTGAGTCAGGTACCCCGGATGCTCTCACTTACTTCCTTCAAAGCAGTATTCCACCACGTAGCCGTCCAGCCCTGCCGCCCCGATCTGGTCCGGGGGCCTCCACTTCATTGTCACCGAGGTGTCGGTCACACTGTCCACTGCCAGCAGAGTTGGGGGGCTGGTAACAGCTGCAGCAAGCAGGGAGAAGGCAGAACACCGTGTTGCCATGAAAGGTTTATGTTTATGGGCTGTGTTTCTCTAGTTTAGCATCACAGGTGGCGGGCTATCCTGCCTCAGAGGATGATTTCACATCATCCCTGGCATGTCTTCCCCAGTTAGGACCACACGAGGAGAAAGCAGCTGCCTCACCCCATTTATGCTCACAGCCTGACCCAGAGATAATTTTCTCCTGCTGAGGAGAGAGAAGGACAAGCAGCGGTGGCAGGTAGAGCAGGGAAGTTGGAAGTGGTGTATTCTACCTCAGCAGGTACCTTCTGGCAAGAAGGGAACATGCTGGACCTGTAACAGCTCCCTCCTTCCTCCTCCTCCTCCTCTGCATTCTGGGGGAACCTTTGCTGATCTACAGAACAAGATACCTTTCTTCTACAAGGACTTGTGGTTGTCACCATAGTTTGAAAATCTGTTTATTTATATGAAAAGGCCACTGAGTTAGCCCATCACTGTGGGATTGACAGAGCCTTCTAGCTGTCACACTAATGAAAAATTATATATTTTAGGTGACTTTAATAACATATATTAATGGTTATTTTCTAAATGCATGCCTATCTCTGCTTTTGGTTACTTACCTAAAGGAACAAAGGACTTGGAGGGCATGCTTGGCTTGGACATGCCAATGGCATTGACAGCAAACACACGGACCTCATAAGCAACGCCTTCAATCATTTTCTTTGGCTCAAAAGTTGTTTCCTTACACAGTTCAAAATTCAGCCTCATCCACCTGGAGCTTTGTTTCTTTTTCCTCTCAATGAAATATCCTTTTGACCAGAAAAGATTTTATCATAATAAGTGATGGCATAAAGGTCAGTAATAAAAGGTCTATTTTTTGACTGCCCAGTGACAATTTTTTACCTGGATACACCTCAATATTCCCTTCTAGCTTCAGAGTGATAATTTTCCTCATTGCAAACTATCTGAGAGTCACCTATTTGCTTTCAGAGCCATATATGAACTTTTTTATGGACTTAGAAGACTGCTGTGTTTGGTTCAGAGTGAAAAGGGCCTGGTTCTACTGACCTCTGGGCCCCTCTGGCCCTTTCTTGGCTCAGTGTATTAAAAGGTATTCCACTTTACTCAGTAAATTGTGTCTGAAATTTCCTTTTAGCACAAACATACTAATAACAATGCCAAGTTTGGTTTTATTAGAAGTTGACTTTCAAGTAGGGTATGTAATAATGTAACAAGATGGAAAATGACAAACCTCAAAGCATTAGAAAAATAGGTATTTGATAAAGTCAGAATAGGTAGAACATTCTAGCTACTGGATATTCCCAGTACCACTTTCCAGGGCCTGAGCTAAACTCAAATTCTGCTGCATCCACTATTTGGTGTTTTCTTCTTTCGTCTGTATTAGAGAGTTACCACCAAAAAAAATAATATGTACCTAAAATGGGTGATCCACCATCATTTGCTGGAGGTTCCCAGGTCATAATACACCAGTCTTCACCCACCTCAGTCACGTTTGGTGCCTGAGGAGGATCAGGAACATCTGTTGTAAACAAAGTAAATATTATTAAAAAAAAAATAAATCTTTCTTTCTGTGTAGGTTGAAATTAAAAATGTCAAATAAGAAACAAATCTAAATAGTTTTTGAGGTGCAAAAGGAATTCCTGATGAGGAGAGAGAGCGGGAAAAAAGAAATTTAGTGGATCCTGGCTGGTGTTTAGGAATGGATGAATGCCAAGGTCCTCTGCAGGGTCATGACACTTGAGATGCTCTCGAGGGCGTGTGCCAAGACAGAGCCCACACCCCAGGGAGAACCAGGAGTGATGAGGACAGCCTGAGGCAATCAGAGAAGTTTGGCCCCTGGCAGCAGCAATAATCAGCTCCTACTTAAATCCCTTCCAAGCTCCTACTCCCTTCAGTGACACCCACCCTTAGTACCCTTGCATCCCAGCTCCACACCTGGCAACGGGGAAAAATAGGAAAATAGAAGTTTGCAGAGACTCTGCCCCAGTGATAAAAGACATGGCTCATGGGCTCTGTTTCACATGACTTACCAACCACTTTAATGTTGATCAGAGCTGTGTCCTCTCCAGCCTCATTCTTTAGAGTGATTCTGAAAGGACCTGAATCATCCCTCTCAGCTGCATCAATGACCAGGCAGCTGCTGTCTGGGTATGATTCTGCCCGAATTCTTCCACTGTCTGTGACCATCTAGGAACCACAGGGAGCAGAGGGAAAAATAATACTTTCTGGGTTTGAGAATCAAAATACTCAGAAATCAAAATTTGAAAGTAGTACTGGTCACTTCAACAAAAATATTAAAGCAACTCTAAGAAAAACCACACCAAACCTCAGCATTTTAGTCACCTAATGATGAGAAAAATGTCAAAATAATTAAAATAAGTAAAACATGGTAACTGTTTACTACTCAATTAAGTCATTGCATCACAAAGGATGAGGCATTAGGCTTCTCCTTTGAGGCAGAGCACACTTTTGCCAACACCATATATAAATAATTTGATGGAAAAAGAAAAGCTGATTCTTCCAAAATTGAGATCAAAAGGAAATAATTCACTTTAAAGGTCAGAGTGGTTGTAATGGTCAGTAGCTTCTCCTCACAGACTTCAAATGCTGTCATATGTTTTGGAGTAGGAGCACTCCTGGAATAATTCCCTGTTTGGACAGGACCACAGTGGTGACACTACAATTCATATTTGAAAAATAGTGGTCACAGACTGGACCAGATAGATTTGATGAATGCATTAGTGGTAAAATGTCCCAGCTTCTACATTGCACAATGAAAATTTAAATTTGGAAAACTATTATTTTGGTATTTACACAGCCAGGGATTGATCTAAGTGAAAGTTTTGCTTTGAGACACCAGATGCAAGACCCCACCCCAATTGCCCAGCCAATTGTTTCATTTGAGACTTGAACTCCATTAGTATTTATCATTCATTTTCCAAAACCAGACCATATCATGGCTTCCTGCCAAAACCTGGCAGCCATTCTGGGCACTGGATGTACAGAAGAAGTAGCCATTTGGTAATTTATCACAACTTTTCTTCTGCATCCAATATATCCTTCTCCTCTACTATTTTTTATAGTAAACCCATACCTTTTTTTTTTCCTTATTAATTTCAGGCTTTCCTTAAAAAGACCCAAAGGATTCTAAAAATTATTTTTCTGATTTACCCTTCTTTTTTGAGCAATGAGCATTTTTAAATACAGGGCATCTCCCCCTTATTTTCTGCCATTAAAATAAATTTCTTCAAAAGGCCAAGGATTATTTTTTGAAGGAAAAGGCTCCTGGTTAAGCTAAGGAAACATCTAGAGTGACAGTGTACCTTGTCCCCTCTACTCCAAAAGACTTTTGGAGGTGGTTCACCAGTGATGGGGATCTCAAGTCGTAGTTTGTTTCCTGCCACTACTGTCACAGTGTTGTTTTCCCCAAGACCATCCAGGTGAAGTTTAGGAGGATCTGAAAAAGGAGAGATTGTCCAAGTTAGACATGGAGCTGCTGCTCTGGGAGCTCAGCGACCTGGCACAAGTCTGCAACACAGAGAAACACGCTCTATGTTTTATTTTCTTGGTATTTTTAAGCAACTGAGTTTTGTTTTAAAGAAAAGTTGTGAAGAAAAATCTAAGCTTAAGAAAATAGCTGTCTGATGAAAAAGAAATCATGGCACCATAGACAGTTTGGAATAAAAAGACCATATGAAAAAAATATACAACTGTTTCCCTGAGGCAGAATTATGTATATTCAGGTAACTTTTGAGAGAGCTTTCTTCTAAGTGGCTCTTGAGAATTTCAGTTGTGGGCTTTTTTTATGGCCCGTTTAACCACGCTTCAGCCTTCACTGTCCTTGCAGTTTAAAAATTTATAAACCCCAATCCTCTTCTGAAAACAAAATTATCACTTTTGTTATACACTGTGTGCACGGAGAACAACTGATTCATATCCTCTTGCAACTTTTTTTAACAAATTAGAAATATAACAATGATCATTCCCCTCTAGTACCACTTCCCTTTTCCTTCTCCCTAAATCCCACCAATACTTTTTGTAATACCGATATCCCACATCTCTCAGTTTCAATTAAAAAAACATGTTTTCTAAAACTTTGGTCATTTTTATTGCTCTCCTTTTGACTTCCCAGTTGCTGGTTGCAGCTAGAAGCTGGTGAGGCATTGCTGTGGGAATAGTCAATGCCCTGTTTTATTTTGTTTGAAGGACTGGGATCACTAACAAGCCTCCTGCTTTGCTGAATGAATCAAAGCTGGGCAGAACAAGTTTTCCCTCTGGACAGCATTTCATATTTTTAGTGAATAGGTAAGTTGCAGGTCTGCTTCCTCTGGTGGATGCCTGCTCAGAGGATACACAGTGGTTGTGGTCAGGGGTATTTCACACTGCTTTTAATTTCCACAGGTCACAGGAAGATGTTCTGTACAGATCACTGTGCAGCCTACTTACCCACAATATGCACTTTGCATGGAATATTAATGTTGTAGGCATCTGGCACAAACATGTATTCACCCTCATCATCAACAGCAGAAACTGGTATAACAAATCTGTGGATTCTGTAAAAGAATTGAGAAAGAAGTCTGTGTAAATTATTTTTGAAGACTGCTTGAAGCTATAAGGAAAAGTCTGCCAGAATTTTAGGAGATCTGTGAAAGTGAGTAAAATTACTGACTAAAATTCCTTGGCTCGTTGCTTAGTGGTGGTTTAGGTGATTAAATACTGTGTGCTTTGTACAAAATATCACTGAGACAACCACCAAATAAAGTAACCAATTCTAATAGTGTTTTTTTGAACATGGAAGAAGGAAAATACAGAAGTGTAATCTCTTTTACACAGGGATTCTATGCTGCTGCCATTCAATTGCAATTTGGTTGTTCAAGAAAAAATCTGCAGGTGATCCCATTGGGAATAGTCTGACTTTTGTTGGACCATCTTTGTGAGTTGATACAAACAGAAGCTATGAGAAAAAGAGGCATAGAAAGGAAAGAGAAAAGGAATTATGTGTTTCATATAAACCTTGTATATTTTACATTGTCTATTTTAACAATGTATGTATACATTATTAAAATATGTATATTTTATTAATGTCTAACAATAACTTTATTTTTCTGCTCAATATCCCCTACCAACAGCAAAACTAATGGCAGGAAAAATCAACAGGTCGAACTTAGGTGGATCCTGGATTTGATTATTGTCCTCCACAGCCAAAATACACAAAAGAAGATTAAAAAATATGATAAAAGGAAGCAAAGAGACATGGCTTTTAAAATGACAGGAATAAATATGTCTTGAGGGACAGAGGCTAGGCTTGATTAGTGAGGTAACCCACATACTGGCACAACTCCACAGTGTCATTCCACCAAAATCCACGTCAACACACACCAGGCTTACCTTCCTTTGTGATAAATCTTTACACGGTCACTGGCTTCAATCAGCTGCCCATTTTTGTACCATTTCCCTTCCACATTCTCAGATATCTCACACTTCAAATGGATTTCCTGGCCCAGCCTCACAGTCTGGTCTTCTAGTGCAAGTGATATCTTCAGAGGTCTCACTTAGGGACACAGAAGCAGATGCATTAAAGAAAGATGATGGAGCTCAGTAACCATGGGCGGGGGGGGGGTAATTTCCTGCTTAGTAATAAAACAGCATGAATTGGTCAGGGTTCCAGTTTGTACAAAATAGTCAAGAGTAGCATGAGTATTGCAAATACAAATGCACATTTATGCATAATGAAATGCACAAAGAAAGCTGAGAGGACTACACAGTCATGTGCTTGTGCCTAGGTTTGGTTTTCCTGTGAAAACCTGAAAGGACTGGAGAAAAGCAGATGCTTCCTCTGAAAATTCACTTTTTTGAATTATTTGCTTTGTTTTCCATATTAATAGTGTGACAGGAAGTTAACAAGCAGAACTAGCTCATGGCCTGCTGCTGGAAATAGTTTCTAAAGGGAAGTTTTCTTCATTATTCTGGAGATTCACAGCAAAAAAATTGCTATGGAAGTCAAGTGTCCTTTTCAACCCCCAGGGAAAGGCAAGAAAATTGTTAATTTCTGTATGTCAGCACACTGTGGCATATGAATTGGAGAGCAAGGTGGATGATACTCACAGTCAACTGAAAGCTTGGCCTCTGATTGCCCTCCAGTTGTCATTACTGAGTAAGTTGCAGTGTCATTTTTGGCAGCTTCCTCTATGACCAAAGTGTGTTTCTTACCCTCAACCTTAATTCGATACCGAGATTTGGGATCGTTGGAGAGTTCTACGCCGTTTCTAAACCTAATGGAAAGGAAAGAATTTTTATTTTTCCAAAGGAAGTTTTGTGCAAGTAAGACTTCCACAGATTGAAACTCCCAGAGGAGACTCTACAAGACTGTAAGGCACTAGAAAAGGTTAAACAAACTCATCCATGAATGTATGAGGGTATTTTTGGTGTTGCTATATTTTTGAATAAGATTTTATTGAGATTTTCTTAACAATTTTCAGGTTTACTCTTTTAGGAAAAAGCTGCCCACATTTTTGCCCACGATTAAAAGCTTCTGGGTTTTATTTTCATGGAAGAGTTCAAAGCATGCCTTACCATTTCACATTTGCATCATCCTCAGACACTTCACAGCTCAGCTCTACTCGTTCACCGACATAGGTGGTGGTGTCCTCCAGGCCTTTGGTCACCAAAATTGGAGGATCTTTGGAAAGAAAAAATTACAGATTTATGATCTGAGAGGGAAAACCAAGTGAAAGAGATTTTTCTAAATCGTGCTGTAGAAGGCAGTATTACTTTTAAGTTCTATTATGGGTATCAGTGTGGCCTTTCCTGCCTTAAATCAGAAAATTTGTTGCTCTTTAGAATGCTAGCAGGAAATTTGCTCAATAAAAGTAACATTTCTTCATATTAATACCTGTTTTGCTTTGTTAGTCAACACCATAGGAGCAAAGGGACTGAAGATATGGCCTCCCATTCGTAAATGTTGATAGAGTCTTCCCTCAAATCAGTGCAAATGGAATAAAAACTGGCTTCTAGAAGCCTGATCTGGGGGCACTTGGACAATATCAGAGCCCTCAGGTGCCAAGTGTGTTGTTAGGAGAAGCCAGGGCTACAACACACAGGTCTCCAAAATGGCTTAAAATTTTGAAGGGCACCCCAGCCCCACTGGATCCAATGCACAGTTGACTGTACCCACATTTCAGGGTTTTCACTGAGCTGCTAACTACAGGATGAGAAAAAAAAAATGGCCAGGGATCACGGAAATACCAAGTGATCCTAACAGCTGCTAATGCAAATTCAAAAATATACCAAACCAGATCCTCCCTGATAATGTCTGTTGCAGCCAAAGAAGCCACATAAATTTAGGGCAGGTGAAACAGCCCCAAGCTGACAGAGTTACCTCTCACAAACAGTTCTGTGGAGCATTTCTCATCGCCAGCTGTTACGTAATAGCGAGCATCGTCTGTCATCGTACAGTTATTGATGAATAAAATTCTCTGGTTTCCTTTGTGCTCAAAAATGTATCTGTTTGGACAGGAATGCAGCAAAGACACATTAGAAAAACTTCTGGACAGCTTTTTTTTTAATGTAGAAAGTGCTGTGAGGATTTTTAAAGGCAAAAATATGGGGGTTTACACAGTACTGGGAAAATTGTCCTTGGAAGCAATTTCCAAGTTTTAACAGAGCTGTCATAGACTTGTAGCAAAAAAAAAGAGCTGTGGTGTAGAGTGACAATGAACTGCTTCTGACTTGTTCCAAGATCCCAGGTCTGGGTGATATGAAAAGAAGAAATTAAAAAAGAAAAAGAAGCTGGAGTCACATGATGGCAAATTAAATGGAGTCTGAAACTCTAGATGAGTAAAGCTGAAAATAACCAGTAAGAGGACACCATCACTCATTCCAACATTTTTGTGAAGTGTAATAATAGCCAAAGTTAAGAGGTTAATATTATTGGTAGGCCAGATGGCACAAGATATCAGTAATGGGATATGGGGTTTTGGTAATGGGATAGGGAGCCTTTCACCTTTATGTCACCAGTTTAGATCTGCTCCAGGTCTGTAATGACCAAAGCTCGTTAGCATCTGACAGCTGCTTCAGCTGCCTGGTAGAAATGCACTGGAGCACTCAATCCAGCCCATCCTGCTGGGAGGAATCCATAGAGCTGCCTGCAAAACCCCTCTGAATTGCTCATGCCAGATATAGGGGCTAAAGAAAAGGTACTCCATTATCCATTTTTTGGTCAATCATAAATTTTAACCAAAATCCTTCCTTGATTTCAACAGAATGAAGGAAATGAAGGAAATCTGCCTCATTTCTGTAAATAGGTCTTTTCTTAATTACTATATTTTTAACTGGTCAGAGGAAAAATTGTCTAGGACTTTGTGCTGCTGAGAAACACTACATTGTTATGCACATTTCCCCAGGTGTGTCTGACTGTGCAATAGGGTTTTCTGCACCGGGTTCTGAGGTGGTTGGGCCCACAAAAAGGACTGGGCTCAACTTCCAGGCACTGCTCTACGTGTACTCAAATGTCTGCACCTGCACTTCTAGGAAAAGCCAGAGAATAAACCAATTTCCAGGTGGAGAAGCTTGTGTACACTAGACCTGTTGCTCATGACTGATGGTGCAGGCTGTTGACTTCAGGGTGTTAACAGAGTAGTGGAAGGTGAGACAAAACTCACACCCCTTTTCCTGGGGTTTATGAGTTGGGTAAGTGTGTGATGTAAAATCTCTGGTTTTAGCACAAAATTACTGTAGAAAGATTGTGTCCACCTCCAGACACAGGACCAAGGGTGATTTATTTAGTAGCAGTGCTTCCTCATTTTTGAAAACTACTGAGTAGAACATGGCACCACATTTTTTTGAGGATCTCTAAGACTTTTGTCTTGAGACAATGGAGACAATCTATATTACATTTAGCCTACAGTGTACTTTTCTGGGTCCTGAGCAACACAGCATCATTTGCATACTCTTCACATCTCACGAAATTCAGCAGTAAAATTGGTGCAGCCTGAGCAAAGAGAAAGATCTAGGCAACACACTTGTCAAGGGAGGAGATGGGTGTCCATTTTATTGCTCACATATGCTAAAATCACTTACTTTGCACTTGGTCGAATTTCTTGGCCATTTTTATACCACTTGAGTTCCACTGTTGGATCTGCTAGCTCCACCATGAATCTTACTTTACCTCCTTTGTCCACCTGGTATGCAGGATCGAGGCCTTTGGCAAAAGCTGTTGTGGAAGTCAAGTGTTATTTTAACATAAGATCAGGAAACAAGAATTAGGATACTGAAATTACATTGTATAAATCTCGTCAAAGCTGTCAGAACACATGCACACAATGTTATGCATCACGAGATATTCTCACACTGGTCTGAATGGAATCATCTGGAATAAGCACAAAGCTGTGCACACCTGGTTATCCTGACCCAGATCAAGCTGGTGTCTCTTCAAGACTTTGCAGAGTGATTGTGTTCCAAATCGGACCAGCTAGATGCATCAAATGAAATACATAAATAAAAATGTATGTGTGGTACCATAACAGATGTTAGGATGTGAGGTAGTGGGTGAGGAGAGAGGGTGTATCAGGCAGCTGGATTACAGCTGGGTTTGTGGAGGACTTCATCCACAAAAAAGGGACACAGGAAGCCAGTGACACTGGAAATGTATATACTGCTTCCAGTTCTGAAATGATGTCCAGGAACAAGCAGATGCCACCATAGTAGAATGGGCTGTGCATTGTATTTATATGCATGTGTAAACATGTTCTGTGGCATAACATGTATTTTATATGCACATGTATGTGGATACAACAGCCTGGTCAGAGAGGAGAAAACAGGTTTCGTTTTCTCACAGTGGACTTGTGAGACTTTTTAGGGAGTCGTAGAAACGATGATAACTTGTTAACAACCACTGCAGGTGGTGTTTTTTTACTCTGTTTTCTGTTCTTCTCAAGAACTGTTGGTGAGAAAGATCTTTATGTTGGCTAGCCAATCAAGTAGAATGCGTTGAATCTGTCTATAAAAGAGGGGATTTTTCATATTAAACATCCTTCTCCTGCAATCCGGCCCTCATGTGAATTTGTGTCATTTTTGGCTCAACAGTGACACATGTATGTATATATTTCTGTGTGTAATTACACCTCTCATACTATTCAGTGGGGTTGATGGGGAAAGACTGGGCTGAACATCCTCACCCAGTGCAGGGTGGAGGGTCTGTGGTACAGCTGGGATTTCTGGGCAATGGAGATTAAGTTCAAAATGAGATTATGAGGAGCAGACACCGCCTGTGTTTGGAGCGACCTCTGTTTAGAGCAGAAGATACTGATGGTAACACAAGGTCTAATTTCTGTATTGTTTGATGGGCTAACACCTTTCCACACACCTTGGGGACATTGTTCCAGATGCAACCAGTGTTTGTCTGAGAGGGAGGGATGCTTCAGGTAAGCACTGAGTTGGATAAGGTGTTTAGTGGACCAAATCTTCCTTCTGTTTAACTCCTTGCAGGAACGAGCTGTGTGTGAAAGTTCTTTTGTGTGGAAGTGAAGCATATTTGGGTTTTTAAGGTGAAGGGTTGTGCGTGAGCAACGAGCACAGTGATGTTCTGCCCCCTCCGTACCTGCGCTCTTCTTCACCTCCCTGCGCATGCGCTTCAGCCGCTTCAGCATGCCCCTGAGGTCGGTGATGCCGTACTGGAAGGCGATCTTCTCGTACTCGCTGGGGTTCGCGTTCTTCAGCAGGTCCCACACGTCCACCTCGGGCTCCTCCTCTTGCTGCTTGACCTCCCTGGCATTGGCAAAATGAAATTATGGGGGAAGAGTCAGCGGGGCTTTATCGCACCATCAGAAAATAGGTGAGGCTGAATCGGTGGTGAGGCCAGAAATGTTTTGACCAAAATTTGAAGGCTGCCATCGTATCTTTTTTATTTCATTCACTCCTTACTTTACATTTCTTCAAGGCAGAATTTGAGTGCAAGTTTTAATTTGTCCTTTTCTGATACAATCAGGTATGGGCATTTTTATATTGCTTCCAAAACACCACGGCTTGAAAATGTAATAGCATACAGCCTAATCCCACTGAAATCAGTTTTATCTGCTGTAACTTGAGTGGAATCAATCACAATTTATGATGGCACCACTGAGTCTGATCTGTACATTTCAAAATTATATAAAAATGTTTTCAAACCCTGAGTCCCTGTAATTGCTACTGTGGGTGACTGGCGACAGGACACTGAAATGCAGGGGAATCTGTGTCTGTTTATAGTTACACCAGCGCTTCTCAGCATTATTTAAAGTTGTCAAATGAATAGGAACTGGAGATTTCCACACCAACTTGGACTTGAAGGATGGATCTGTTCACTTCCATGTGTATCTCAGTCTTAAGTGCAGGAAATGTGTTCAGAGGCCTGTGTGAGGAATCACCTTTACACAGAAGTTTCAGTACTGTATTTACTATCTGCAACTCCAGGCTAAGACAACCAATAAAGAGAAGTATAATTATTTTCTCAATAGCAGCCATTAAATGAAAGAACAATGAAAGCATCCTAAACAAAATTATATTTTTTCAGATTGACAATTTAGCTGAAAAAAGTGAACTGCTAGAACAATACTGGAATTAAGGAAGAAATCTAGATTTTTCCTCCCGTAATATCATTGGGGTCAGACCAAGATCATTCCAATTTGACTTACCTTGTCTAACAAAATCCGTACTTTTGAGAGCAGAGCAAGAAAATAAACTTTTGAAAAATAAAAAAATAAGTTTTGCAGCAAGGCACTGTTAGAGCTGAGCTTTATGGAGTCAAAGAGGGGATTTTCTTTGACATATACAGAAATAGCAGTAAAGATCCCTGAGAATCTCTGCACAGTTTGATGAGGAACCACGGAAACCACCTTGCTGTTTAGTCCATTAAATTTATTAATTTTCATAATATCTCTGTAGTTTTAAAAAGGAAGAGAGGTTCTCCCTGAGTAGTGTTTCAAATAGAATAAATCTGAGACCGCAGTATAAGTTAGACAATCTCGGGTATGTAATTTTATAATTTGTTCCTTTTATCCTTTCCATCCACTCTGAGGGAATCCAAATAAAATTCCCCTTTAAATCAGGCAGTGGTTGAGAATGAGGATCCTGATTTTCAACCAGACTGGAAGACTTAATTTCCAGCTCGTTTTCCTCTTGCATAACTGGAAAACGAATTTTGATGCTTAGAGCAAGCCAGCTTTGTTCTGAGACCTCAGTAGTCTGAGCTGAGGCCAGAGGCCAAACAGAGCATGGTATTTAATAAGCAGACTGACCTCTGACCTTGCCATGAAATCACTTTCAGATCTCTTTCCTAAATATGTGCATTTTGTTGCAAAATATACTTGGAAAAAAACCCCCAAAAACCCCCCCAAAAAACCAGCCAAACAAAACAAAAACAAAAACCCCCAAAGCCAACTACAAAACCAAAACCAACCAAACAAACAAACCCCCAAAAACAAAAAACAACAAAATAAGGACCTAAATATTTGAGTGATTTTTAGATTTGGGCCTCTTGGAATGTCATGGTGCTCCAGAAGCACTGCATTGACAAAGAATATCCAGTCATAGTGTGGCTTTCTGAGATAAGACTTGATATGTCTGCCTGCCAACCAGCAGGAAATTAGAAAATAGACAGTATATTGATTGTATGCATTTAGGTTTGTTTTTTTTTTTTTCCTAAAAAAAAACATGTTTCAAATAGTATGAACCAAAAGGGAAAAGTTCTAGGTCTTTCCTTGGTCATACAACCATAAAAAGAAAGAGAAAGAATGCACCTCCAATGTTGCCTGTTGTAAAAATTGAAATAAAGCCACGGACTTGTCTTCGTAATAATGGATGTTAATATCCACACACTTGGATATTAATATCCACACTGTGGCTTAATTAACAATTTTATTCAATTAAGCTCAGAAATATGAGGTTGCATTTCAGGGCCTGAAGCAAAGTGAACCAATTTGACCAAAGTCAAATAATGGTGTCTGTAAACCAAATATTTGCTTTATCCATTAAACACACAACAGATATTCCATGTTTATAAGGCTGTACAGTATTTATCTTACAAATCTTAAGAGTTAATTGTTAGTAAAGTGATAATGTCTCTTAAATCACGTTTATCTTTCCACAAGAACACCAGGAACTCTCACATGCAGATCTCATGTTACTATGGAAACACCACACAGGCGGTCATGAGAACTGGCATGGCAAGTCTGATTAGTAGGATGAAAAGACAAACTGAAGGTCCTAATTAGGGATGAGAAGATTGAAAAAACAAAGACCTGGTGGATTGGAATTGGTCCAGGTAATTCTTTGTCTACTTTCAGCTTCAGCTTTTCCTGTGTGCTTTAGTTGTTTAAATGCTATGCTCGCCCTTGTAGCCAATGAGCCCTTTGTGACCTTCTAATGTAATTAATACTACAGATTTTCCTCTTTCAGAGTATGTAGTAGATGAGATAAAGGGTGTAATTCCTTTTCCAGTTAGTTCTCTGTGATCAGCTGTCATGGATTTCCATGGCATATAGAATTTCTCCGCTTGATTTTAAAAGATGATGAATTAACTATCTTGTTTTAACCTGGCAAAAGACTAAACTGGGTTTAAGATCTGAGATAACTGGAGACATTACTGTCATAACACCAGATTTTCAAGGCAAATCAGAGAAACATGTACGCCAGTTTTTTTTCCATCAAAACATGTGAGTTAAATAAAACACGACTGAGCATTTGTGTGTACATATTAAAAAGAAGCTACAAAGAATTTTACCAGTATCTATGACTTGAAAGCATGATATATGATTTTTCCATATCAGGATGCTTATAAAATCAAGTGAGGATGTACCCACAGAGATAAATTTAACCCTTGCAGGTTTTCTTACAGTTGCACCAGACTCAATTTTCTGTACTGCTCATCCCTGTGTAGGAAATATCCCCCCCTGTGTCCTCCATGCAAACACAAAAGAAATAGCAAGTGAACTAAATGTTATTGGCCTCTTTAGGCTGAAGCTCACTTTTCCCAGCACACTCAAATCTGAGGTGTCTTTTCTGCACACTTAGAGGTAAAAATAGCAGAACATTTGCATATTATACTATGAGAATAAAAACCAGTTAGAAACATTAAAAAGCTGAAAGGTCACAAAATCCTTGAGGAGTTATTGATGCTACACCTGACTGTTTCTGTGGGAGAACCTAATGGTTTGCAATCCACACCTGCTCACTGCACCCCTTGGTTCTCACCTACGTTTCAGGAGACCACTAAAGTCAAGTTCTCCTGCATCCTCTTGTCCTTCACCGCTGTTATTAACAGAAAAAGATCAAATCTTTGTTTAATACAGGAAGACTTAGACAACACTCATTGCAAATCTCTACACTTCTTATACACTCAACGCTGTCCAGAAACACAAATAATTGTATAAAATCAACACAAACTTGTATGCTTTTTCACACAGATTATGTTTGTGTAGGGGCTTGTGAAAAATAACACAAAGGTTTGTATTGCTTCTTCTTATACTTTGATGGCAAATTTTTGTAACTGAGTACATAAATTTGCCAAGGTTTGTGTTAAATTTCAGTAACACAAACAAAGAGCAGCTAGTCAACACAACCAGCTTTGTTTTTCATTTCTGTAGTGGACAAAACAAAGGGCTTGTGCTGATCTCTTGCTGTGAAAACAAAACAAAGATTTGCATTGCTGGTTGATGCTTTTAACAATGCATAGCTCTGTCAAATACTGATTGAAAAGTACTTAACCTTAAAGATTTTACCTTATTCTAAATGAAGGGAGAAAACAGTTATAAAAAAGAATAAAAGAGTAAATTGTCCATTTTTACAGATAGAGTCACAGTCCTATCAAGGTGCATTTCTTTCTATGATGTGATCTTTAGCAGAATTACCTTGTCATAGAGCACATACAGACAAAAAAGCAAAAAAGTCCTAAATATTTCTAAAAAGGGAAAAATAGTGCAAATCTGAACTGAAATGAAGCCAACGTTTAATCAAGATTTCACATGCAAGATATTGCTTAGAAAATCAGAAAATACTGAGATATCTTCATCTGCTTGGCCAGAGTAATTACTGCATTTTTTAAAATGTGCTGAAGAAAGAAATGCACCTTGAATGCAATATCTTTTGTATTTATCTTTAAATTAAAGCCCCCTAAATAAAAGCAGTTATCTCTGAATTACAGGTTTACTTGTAAATTAACAAACTGCATTCATTATCTGTTTGTAAAGTATTTTCATTCTATATGTTCTTCATATATTTCACCACAAAGAGATGACACCTATACTGGTTAGAATTGCTACTTTATCAGAAAGGTAACAAACCTTAAGACCCAATGCTTTATCTTACAGTTTCTGTACTATACTATGTGCTGCTTTTCCTTACTGATGGTATTTACTGTTTACTGTAAGGTAACAAAGCCAGATCCTGCCTTCTTCAAATCAGTGTGAATTTTCTATCTGCTTTTAATCAGTGCAGGACTGGGACCAGGAACTTTCATACTGAGGCTGACAGCTTTCAGGAAACATGCAGTATAATATTTTAGTGAATGAAAAGACATTTTTAAAAACCTCCAAAGAAACACATATTTAATTCACTTAAATATTCAATCTTCCTTTAAATTAATGACACTTGCAATTTCACAGGAGGGGTATTAATATCACATGTACTGTCTATGTGTTGTAACTATTTCATTCTAACCACCACCAATTACTCAAAATCCCACTTCTTTAATCTATATTTACAAATGCAGTTTTATAAAGTACTTGATACAATTGTCTGACACAAGTTCTGTGCATGCTATTAATGTCCATTACTGAGGAGCTGGATGGGATCACTGAAGTTACCTTCTTTTGAAAGCAGATCTGATGTCAATGGATGGAGCAGCTTGGGAAGATTCTATGAAATAATGGTAACACAGGAATTAAAAACACAATTTGAATCATTTATGTAATCAGTGTCATTTGGAACACGAAATTTGTTCAGTTTCCTGCTGAATGACCAGCATTTGTGCTTCCCTTTTGGTATTGGGTTCTGGTACCTGCAAAGATATTCAGGGCCAAGTGTGCCATTTCTCTGAAGTATTTTCTGCAGTTCTGCATAGGAGATTTTTTTTGCTCTGATGTTTCTCTCCATTCCCCTGCCTGCCTTATTCACAGGCTCTGGCCTTTTTGCCTTCTCACTTGCCATGCTTTCTGCCCTGCTGGCATCTTGTGCTATCTTGGTACCCTCAGCATCAGAGGAAGGAGACAGAGTCTCCTCTACAGCTACAGACTCACATTCATTGTCAGGCGTGACAATAAACGTGAATTTATTGAATAAATGTAAATGTGACAATTCAAATGTGAATTGACTATTCACCTTGTGTGAATTACCCCTTTGGGACAGCCTGGATCAGATGAAATGGTTCAGATCCACAGACAGTAATGGATGGAGCCAGGCTGGCCCCTGCCTTGCTGACCTCAGCACACACACAAAGCCCTGAGTTTTGTGTGCCAGAGCCTGATTTGAGTTCAATACTGGTTTTAACTGCCAGCTTTTCTAATTTTTGGATAAATGTCTGACAAGGTATCTATTTCAATGTTCATTTAGACAATAAATTACAGACACAAGAAAATTCTCTGAGCTCTATGCTAAAAACGTTCACTTTAAGTATTATTTCATTTAAAGGGTCTGAACAAAACGGAGTGCCATTTCAAATTAAAAAAGAAAAAAAAAAAGAAAGAAATCCTTATAAATTTTTACAGATACAAATGGAACCTTACCAGTGACTTCAAGGTCAAAAGAGCAGCTATCAAATTTGTCCTTGTAAGACACTTCACAGCGATAGTTCCCTGCATAGTTTTCCTTAGCTTTGATGATCTGCATCTCAAATGTATGAATCTAAAAATCAAGCACAGTTGTTCATTAATGTGGGGAATGCACTTGCACAAAGCAGAAGTTAAAACATAAGTCTTTCAGATGTGCACCAGAAACAGAGAACAACTCAAATAATGGGCTCTGAAAAGAAACTGGAACCCAGAAATGGCATCAGAAGATTTTGATTTCCCCACCATTACTTGTCCAGAGTTGGCAGAGCAGAAAATCTGCTTCAGCAGAGGGTGAGAGATCACCACTGAAATCTTTGTGGGGAAGTCAGGGTTAGACTCCACTGCTCTTGAAATTCTACCTGTTGTCCTAAACTGATCTTTAGGCTCTCTTTGGAGCTAAGAGAAGGAAAAGTGAAGACACACCTTGGTGTGACGCTCGAAGGACTCCTTCAGCTGCAGGTGCTTCCCCGCTTTGCTGGCCAGATCCATCCATTTCCCTTTAAACCACTTCACGTTTGGCTTTCGGAGAAGATCTTTGGCTTCTACTTTGGCTATAAATGTAATGTTCCCACCTTTCAGAAAGAGAAAAAAACGATGCAGCGTTTGAGGAACATGTGGTTGGTCAGTTGCATCTCTGCAAGTTCCTTTCACTTCTGCTCCATTCACCCACCATGTGTTCTACCACAAAATTAAGAGTCAGATGGAGTCACACCCACTGTGAAAGTACTGCAGTGGTATAGAGGTTAATGATTTTGGGTCTGGAAGCTTTCTGTTGCTACCCTGCATAAGATCTTGATATATCAATAACAGTGCAGCCAACAGTATCAAAATAACCCCAGCTTTCTTCCCCAGAAACTGTACCTCTTACCATTATGCTCAGTAAATTATTAGATTTTCCTGAATTAAACAATTGGGTTTTGCTTCTCTGAATACAGTAATTTTGCCTTCAGAGTGGAGTTCACATCCAGCTAAAACCAGAGGCAGTACTTGCAGCTGAGGGCAGAACCTGAGTGCCACAGAATCTGCACACACCATTCCCAGCTCAGCCTCTGTCTCTGGCAGTGGTTCTTGGTTTTGTTCCCGGGCACTTACCAACACTCACTGTCCCACTCTGAGGTTTCTCGACGAATAAAGTGGATCTTTGGGCATCATCACGCTTTTCTGACTCCTCTGGAGCTCCTTCTCCAAGAGACCATACTGAGATGCAGACAGAGGGGGAAATATCAGTCATCTGAGGGTGTTTTCCTCCCTCCAAAGTACACTTACCTGAACTTCCTAAACTCTCTAGCCCTAGCACCTTTCTCTTCAGATGTCCTGAAAGACATGTAAGCTTTTGTTCACACTGACATCCATTGCTTGGCTGTCACATTGTGTACAGTTCCTGCAGGAGCACTACCTCTGTGGTGATGGAAAATGAAACTCAGGGAGGAAGAGAGGGCAACCTGCTCAGCCAGGACAGGCACTGAGCAACTTGAAGGGCACCAGCATTCAACCATGAGTACTTGACAGAGGTGATGCACAGAATCAGCTCTTTGTTTTTCAGAAGAGATGGAGGTTCTGAAAACACAAACAGCTAGAAGCACAAAAATCCCTACATCTGATGTAGTTTCAGTGGATCTCTCTCAACCCAGACTAAGTCCATTGTACAAGCTGGTTCTTCCTCTATGTCTGCAAAGCAGGGCAGGAAGGAAGTTCACTTCTGAACTTTCTTTTTTTTCTGCCACGACAGAAGCAAAGAATTTGAGGATCTGTCAATACCATGTCCTGCCATGGGAATTTTTATGTGATATTTTATGGAAAAAGCAATTTGTCAGATGGAAATTATTGTGAAATATGTTCAGACACAGCAGCTTATCTTCTGGAAACTGGGACTTTGGAACTGAAAAGGAACAGCACTGCTGAGAGAAGCAGCAAATGAGTGCTCTCCCTGGGGCAGAGCACTGTACCAGGATGGCTGTGTGTTTCTGGTCTCTCTGTTTATCTGGACAGCCCTGGCTTTGTGCTATGCCATAACAACTTGTGTAAAACCATGGTCAAAACTGATTCCTAGCAAAAACTACAAGGAGAGAAAGGCAGTGAATGCTGTCTGTTTTCTGCTCACTTTCTGCAGAGAGGCAAAGCTCATCTCTCGTATTCCAATCTGAAGTCCAAATGCCACATCTCTGTTTTTTGAGGAGTTATTGCCAGCACAGAGGGAAAACTAATTCAAGTTAGAGGTCAGAATAGTCTTTCTGATATGTAGTGATTACTGCTGTGGGAACCTTCTCAACTTGTGAAAATTTCTACCATCCACAAATGCGACACAGCTCATGGCAACCATGGGAAAATGCAAACAAATGGGTTTTATTATCCTAAAGCCTATTATGAATTTTAAAAAGGAATCAAAATGCTAGATAGCTCTGCTATAAAGTCTTAGTGTTTCAGTCAATTGTGGGTGGTGTGCCTAGCACCTCTGTATGTGCCTGCTTGTACAATATTTCTCACAGGTAAAGACATTCATGTATATACACACATGTATGTACACATATATACACACATACATGGAATGACTTACACAGACATAAATGAACACAAATATATATAGATACATATCTATATATACTCTCTATAATCTAAATTTTTAGATTATACCACTCAAAGATGGCAATATATGGAAACAACATGAGAACAAGTGAAGGTTACTGGTAGTAAGAGGATGAAGTGATGATAGCACAGGATCTGGTCACGTGCAGCAACAAACCTAACAAGCCATGGGGTGAAATGGAAAAAGGATATTAATAAATGGAAAAAAGCTTACACAGAGTCATTAATTTGGTACCACATAAAGGAACACCTAAATATTGTCATCACCTCTAGATATTAAACAAAGAGAAGGGGAGATGGGTTTGACGTGGGCTGGCATAGGCAGCTATGCCAGGTCCATAAGCATGGTTGAAGTACCAGCTGCTCATTTTGTTCCAGAGGCTGCAAATCCTGAAACCACGAGGGTGGGTGCAGTGTGCGTTACCTGCCAGGGTAGGAAGAAAGAGGTTATGATGATTTTGCTAGGTTTTCCCCACTGTCCTTTGAGGTGTGAGAAGAAGCCATTCTCCTACAGTCTTCTGGGACCTGTGTGTGGGATTCGGGTGAGGCTGAATGTAGGGATGGAATTCCTGTAGGCTGAGGAGGAATGGAACAGCTATGTATCTATCTATACAGACACAGATATAGATAGATAGGTATGTATGTATGTGCCAAATACATGTCCTGTTCTGTGCAGCACAGCCTTCCTGCTCCTGGTTTAGCTGCTAGAATCTTCTTTGCCCTGGTACTTTGAAACAGTTCAACAGCTATAGTTTGCTGCTGTCTAAACAATGAAAATAAAGTCTTATCTTTCAGAAATAAAGTCTAGAAGGTATTTTTGTTATGTAATTTTGGGAGGGCTTCGCCATGTTTCTCAGGAGGTCTCACCTGAATCCTTCCTTTCCGCTGGCTTAGACATCCCATCTGAAAGGGAAGAGCAATTTAGGTAACACCAGCTCAGAGATCGCAGCTTAAATGGCCTCAGATCACTGGGATTTTAAGAACATTGATTCTTCTTACAAGAAGATTAGACTAAATGTTTGGAACCATATCCATGAGGAACTACTTGAATACCAAAAAACCGTGAACAGCTGAGAAAAACCCCCACAAATCTTCCCCACTTTTCTCTAGAAAGTCTAAATTAGTTTAATTCCATTGAAGAGTTTCTTTAGAAAGGTTACATGAGGCTTATGTTGTTTCCATGATTTGTGTAGTTCCAGGTAACAGAGGAATTTCCATTCCTCAATATTTGTCTGAAGGAAAGTATCTTGATTATTTAAACAGTATACTTATTTATCTGGAGTTGCTTTTGGATCTACTAACCAATATTTTACCTTGCACTGGGGTATCTACTAAAGACCTCAAGACAGGACTGAAAAGGGACTTAACTGTTATAAGGGTCTTGTACTTCTGAACAGAGACTAATAAAATATGGGGCACTTTAAAAAATTTCCTAAGTTTTATCTTTTGAGTTCAGTCTGCCTGTTTGGACTCTTTCTTCATTAATATTCAAGAGAAAAATACATACATACATACACACACAAAGCATTATCACAGTCCTAACCTGCTGGTGGAGTACTAACTGAGGTGTCATCTTCATCTGTGAAAAGAAATACAAATGAAAAAGCACATGAAGAAACTGAAAGCACAGGCGATCATCTGCTCTAAAACAACTACATGAAAATGTGAAACCTGCAAAAGAAAGGGAAATAAATTGCAATATTCAGGAGCATTCACAATGGAAGATTCAAACTGATGAGGAAAGCTTTGCATAATTCAGTAGCTGAAATGGTAAACCTCGATATTTCAAGCAAGTAAAAAACAAGATGAGATGTGGACTGTGATCTGTGATTAAATCATGAGTTTATATGAGAGCTGCGGAGTGATTCTGTTTGTTAGAGATGTAATCCACAGTAATTACAATAAGAAAGCCACAATGAAATGAAGGAGAATCACATATCTAACCTGAGGAAGATGTCATTTCTCTGATGACCACGTCTGCAATTAAAATGTGCACCACATATGCATTCAGCATTATTAAATCAAGAGATGAAAAAGTTAAAACTAGTCCCTTCTATTTATGCTTTGCAATTTCTGTACTATAATATTAAATTAAAGTGCAAGGCTTACACAACTCAGGTTTTCCTCATATCAACAGGAGAACAGTTTTAAATAAGGAAAGAACTATTATCACCATGCTTTGTATTTTCCTTTTGATCACACTGAAAGTTGACTGTCATGAGGTATTAAATTGCTACAAACAATTGTTACCCAGATATTTTAAAATGTTAATCATATAGAATATGTTGAGGCTTATATTTATAAAAATCAAAAGCCTGAGAAAAACATGAAACTGGTGTTAAATGGAAACACTGTAATCATGATTATTAGAAAATCAGAATAAGGTAAAGAGCATCTTTACAAGAGTCTCTTTGAATTTTAGATGTTGACTAGAAACCTCAGAGATCAGCTTTGATAAAAATAAGCAAAAAGGTCATAGTGTCTTAAAATCCTAATGGTAAAAAAGTAAGAAAATAACCAAAGTATCCTTTGAAAGATAAAAATAAATTAGATATATTTAGGAATTAATATATAAGTTATATGAAGAATACATGTTTTTATGCAGGATCAGAAAATAATCTGTAGAACACTTCAAAATGGAGAACAGAGTTAAACAGGAACAACTTTGGAAAAATATTAACGCACATCTTTAAAGACAGTCTTTTTGGGGGTTGGATTTTTTTATATCTTGTATTTCTGTTTCCATAATGAAATTTTAAATCTGAAGTTATCCTTTGATTTTGACCTTAAAGTTATAATTTATCTATATTTTTTTCAAGGAAAAATTTCATAGCTATGACAAAAGCACAAATGAAATATAGTGAAATAAATGAAATATAATGAAAATGAAATATAATGAAAAGCATTTTCATAAACACTGGCAATATTGAATTTTTGGGTTTGTTTAACCAATGAAGGCTAATTAAAAGTCTGTTAATACAATTTGTCTACTTCACCATAACGTTTTACTCATTCCTTTTTAATGATTCATCAAACTTCATTTGAAAGATCCCTTGGGAGGAGGATGAAAGTTGTAAAAGGTATGCCTACACATGAAGGATTAATGTGTTATCTTTCAAATATCTTTTCTTATTCATAGAAAAAAAAAAAAAAAAGAAGAATGGAAGTGGTCTCATGACCTGCATCATCCAATGCCATAAGCAGATGTTGAAAATGCTGTAAAAGCACAGATTAAGTCATGTCAGACATTTTAACATACTGCATTAGCAGCTAAATGGATGCAAGGCTATGTTCTTCCACTGCAAATATTTCTCCATATTTCATGAAAGCATTAAGTATAGTTTCAGCTCTTTTTGTCAATGATGTCACCATTGTGATTGATGATGGCTCAAAGAGCCATTTGACTGAAAAAAAATAATTAAGACCAGTATAAAACATTTGATGTGAGGCATCCTACATGATGATGTATGATAAACAAGTTATGAAAGGACCACTCAGTTTTCTCTTTCATTTAATCATTTGAAAAACTAAAAAACCCCAAAAGAAGTTATTAGTTTTGCAGGGGGATTGCTGGGGTTTCTCCAGGGTAGCCTCTCATTTTTCAAACAAAATGTTAACATCAAAGACAAACAAAGGAAACAAACAAACAAACGTGTCAGAAGTATAAGGATGAAAGCCCAGTTGAATGTTTTAGAAATGGAAAGAGTATGAAAACACTACATGCTGGAGGGATTGTTTTGATAAATGGGTAATTATCAATCCATCACTCCTTCTGTCCCAGGCTTTTAGGACAAAATGGACTGACTGTTGGTCCAGCAGCTTTAGCCAGTTCAGTTTCTGTGATGAATGATTGCTTGTGCTGAAATAAAGTCTATTTGAAGATAACAAAACCAGCAATACCAGATCTGTCAGTAGAACTATGATCATTAATTCACTATCCTTATCTTCTGCAAGTAAACTTGTAATGGGACATATTTTTCAATCTGTTGCATGATAAGAGTTTGTTATAGGGAAATCAATGGATTCATTTGACAGTAGGCTGATAAAATGAATTACTCAATAGAAATCTTTATTCTTTGTCTGTGACATACATCCATTAACATATAGGGTAATTATGTTTCTTTTTCTTGTTTCTAAATTAACTGTGTTAATGTTGTCATTTAGAAATGAGAGCAGACTGAACTGTATCAGGATTAGATTCCTCAGAATGAAAGAACTCTCCATATCTCCAGAGAAGCTAATCTAAACACACTTAGTGTAACCTGAACATTAAAATTTCTGACTGCTGGCACAGCAAATGTGGAAACACATGTACAAAATAAAGAAATGACTGATTTATATATGAGCTGCTGGTATCAAGAATTTTAGACCTATTTTCCCCTGGTTTGAAACATCTCACACAAAATGGGAGCTGCTACTCTGCCATCAGCCACATTGTTGACAAACTTAATGTTGTGGAGTGTAAAAACCTATTAATTGTATATTATTTTATTTTTCTATTCTACTGTTTATGCTGAAATTAGAGAGCACAGCAAGACTGAGAGTTTCAAATTTAGTTGACTTCAATTACCAATCTGATTTTCAAAGGGAGTGCAGCAGTGCCATCAAGGGGACTTGGCACTTTGGAAATGGTAAATGAAGTAAAAACCCACAGGGGGAAGTTTTAGTAGGGAGATGAATGGATAAGTGAAACCTGGGAGAATACAAGGATGACACATGCAATGAACATTTTAGTAGATGGTTGGAAGAAACCTAGAGGAAAGCTATTAGTAAAATATACAGAAATTTTAGTAGCTCTCTGAATGGCCGGATGGGACCTAAAAAAAGGAATGAGCAAATTGATATTAAAATTTTACTATTATTCCAGCAAGTGGGAAGAAAATGATAACATATTTAATCTGTAAGATAATGCTAAAATTAACAACAAAGACACAAGCATTTAAATTGAATGAATATAAGGCAATGTAGTAAATTTGGAGGATTTGTGTTGATTCACTTTCTTTTTCCGAAAATAAAATGGATGATATATCCTGAATTTCTACAACACCATTATAGATCTTTTAAAACTGGTTTATTTTATAAAAGAAAATTTTATGCTTACTGCTCTGAGCTACTAATTTACAGGAAAATAACCGTGAGATACAAAGAATTTACCACACTGTTTTTCATTTCATAACTTTACAGTGAACACAAAGGAATATAAAAATATAATTTCACACAGACAATAAGTACCAAAAAGAAATAGAACAATAAAACAGACACACAGAAAGGTATACTCTATCTTCCTAATGTCTGTTGTTAATATTTTCTTAGGGATGAGGTGAAAATGATGGACTATGGGGTTTACATGGAGTACCAAGATTTCTTTCCTAGATGCCAAGTTCCAGCACAGTCCCATTTCGGGTTCCTGCAGTGTCTACAGTCTAGCTCGGAAATTATCAGCAAACAGGTCACAACTGCTGGCACACAAATATTGCATAATTGCTGTGGAATTCAGATATGAAATGTTTCCCATTTTGTTTCCACTCAGGGAAG
The DNA here is from genome assembly GCF_963513975.1 of Fringilla coelebs. Classification (NCBI taxonomy): domain Eukaryota; kingdom Metazoa; phylum Chordata; class Aves; order Passeriformes; family Fringillidae; genus Fringilla; species Fringilla coelebs. The sequence goes on along the minus strand of NC_140033.1, from coordinate 62,971,284 downwards.
TACCTAAATCTGTTACTTCTGAAGCTGCAGAAAGTCTTTTACATACAGCTTACATAAAAGCTAATGTCTAGCTGGTCTTGTCATAATTTCCTTGCTGAACTGTTCATTTTCAAGTGTAAATGATTTTGGACAGGTTGGAAGAATGGAACCTTTTCCCTTTTTGTGACCTATGCTCACCTTATATAGATTTTTTTTTTCCTGGCACACAAACCTGAAGGAATAAGTCTATGAAAATATGTTTTCCCTTATTTGGTGATATTCTGCAGTAAAACAAGAGCTGATAGGAACAACTGCACTGTAACTAATTTTTAGAAGTATTACTACTGAGTGTCTGTCAATGACATCTACTTTGCTTTGCAGAGGTGACAGTTTCACTGGAGCATGGCAGAAGGTCATCTATCTATTAATATTCAGACTTTCACTGGAATTTTTACAGAGGCAACAGCTGCCACCATGGGTTGAAACTGGGAAAATTCTCCATAGTAGGATCTCAAAGAATATTTTTTGGTAACAAAATCGTCCTAGCAGGTTTCTCTTAGGAGGAACATTTTTCCTCCTAGAAAATACTTGTCTCCTTCACTAAATTCAAAACAGAAACATAATAATGTATAAGAAGATAATAGAAGTTTTGGAGACCTACCATGTTTTCATTTTTATTCAGTGAAATGTAGGCTTGTAAGCAGTGAGGAAATCACCATTCATGTTCAGTTTGGGAACAAACATTTTTCTCATATCCAAATTAAAGCAAGCAGAACTAACTGTTGGAATAGCTTGAGGCAAGACTTTCATCTTTTTTTCCTATCATTAGGCATGCAAATTATTTCTGAATTGCATTTCCATTACCAAGTTGACAGATTTGATTACTCACACAAAATTTTGTGTGTCAAAATAATTGCTCAATGCAAGGATAACTGGCAAAATAGCATGCACTGACGCCTGGTTCAGCATTCTTATTTTCAAAAGGGTACTTGAATCACACATTCTTAGTGTTTATATTTTGACTCTGCTGAGAAAAATAGCCATGCATGCCTTTGCCAAATAAATCTGCAAGTATCAAGTATACATCCAGTCTGTCTAAAAGAGAGGATTTTGTTTGGAAGACACCAAAAACCAGAATACATTTGCAAGCAAGCCATTTCTTGATTTGCCATGAAAAAGCATAACCATGCCAGATGAAAAGCAAGCATTGCATCAGCTGTAAGCATATCTTGGTCTGCTTTAGCCTTTGATCAGAATTAAGTTTTTAAAAAGAGATTATTCTTTTCAAAATAACATGATGGGGTGTTTGATTTCTATTTTGGCAGGGCTCCTACAAAAAGCAGAGAATTTGGCCCAGTTCCCTCAAAATGCATCCTCCTAAGCAGAAGAAATGACAACAGAGTTAGAATCTAATCCCAGCAGCACAAAAATACGTGGTAAAACTCGAGCTGATGATTGCTGACGCTGCTGGTGGAACAGTTATCTCTTTCTTCCCAGCAGACACAAGTCCTCAAACACACTTTTCAGAACGTGTAAAGATCTCTTCTGCTGGGCTCCCAATGAGGACAGAAAGATGGATGTGTGATTTTTAATTTCAGATGAAAAAAAATCTGTGGGGTTTTTGAAAGGTATAATATCAAACTTCTGTGGTAGAACAGAAACAGCTTAGAATGACAGTAGGGCATTGTCCACTTTATTTAAAAGCAACCAATGTGCACAGTTTCTGATTTTTAGCAAGCTTGGTCAGAGGCAACAGCCAGGCTCATTTAAACACAGCTTTCTGCTCATGCAAATCACTTGTAATTTGGTCCATTAATTGAATATAATAATAATAATATATATACAATACAAATACTGTTGCTAAAGCACCAGTCTGGTTTGCAGGGTTTTTGGAGATATTCATGAGTATCATAATTTCCTTGGGCTGGCTAAGTCATGCAAAAGGATCTAGGAAGCCTCATATCACACCTCTGAAATTTAGCACCAAAATTCTGAATTAAAGCTCAAACAATCCAGCATCAGAACAGCATTTAGTTTTCTTTACTGCCCATTTTTAAAGTATAGTTTCAGACTTACCTTTACCCTTTTCATTTCCACCCTCCTGTGGTGTTTTTTGTTCTGTGTAGGAAGTACAAGTACAGTTTTGAGAGGATCTTAAAGTAAAAAGAAAGACTTACACAGCATTAAAAAATGCAGGTTCTGCTAGTATTGGAAAAACAACATTAAAGAATGATTGCTTTATGTGTATATGCAATATACAGTTGAAATCCCATTAAACATTTTCCAACCTGGCGATATCAATGCAATTTCTGTGTTTTGAACAAGTCATTTAAGATCAATGTTCCTGGACTCAGTGGAAAAAAAAAAGCTGGGTTTTTTAGAAGCAGCAGTTGTCAGTCTCTTGTTCTTGGGCTAATTTGCAAAAGCTTTTGAAATGAGTTACATATCATTGTTAATTGGAAAGAAATTGGATCAGACATGAGTTACTGCCGCTCAGCTGATCCTAAAAAAAAATTTACCGAGAGAGTGTATTGAGGATATTCCTTAATTCTGTATCATCATCTTCATCATTTTCAACATAGTCTTGCTGAGACTACTTCTATTCAGTTTTCTTGATCAGAACTGCCAGCCTGTCCTCTGCTCCAAGCAGGTGAATGTGAATTATTTTTGACCTCATCTCTATGAGAAAACTTGGATGGTGCTTTAAACAAAGCAACAATTTCCACACTTTCTCTATTTCAGGACTTGATAGGATTCCTATTGGTTTTGGTTTCCTACTTCATTCAATCTGGAATCTTGTCAAATCATGTGCTGTCTTCAAGGTATTAACACTCAATATCCTATTGCCTGTGGACAATGGCTGTCTGCAGCAAACTTACCTCTGTGCTGCCTGACAGAGCATGGCTTTGGGTGATGGTCAATAGACTAACATTGTCAGGATGGAATTAAGATAATTTTTGTTCCATGGAGAAAACATCTGCAAGAGCCAGTTGATACTCTGATTACCCTGATTTCTTGTTCACATGTGTGCAGCCACAGTAACTATGAAAATTAAAGCTGAAACTTAAAAGGGAACGCCACATTCTGGTAATGTGACAGACTCATGGATGCCTCCGTCTGGATTCCCTAAATTCCCAAACTCCCAAATTCCCAAACTCTGTCAGGTTTTCCATCTTGGCCAGATTTTCCTGTTTAATGGGACTTTTGCTACAGTAACACTTTCTTTCCCCAGCAGGAACTGGGATCAGGAGATTTCACTGATCTTGGCAGATGGGAGCATGTCAACATATTGTATGAATACTTCATCAGTCAAAGTGCTCCACACTTGTGGCTTGACACTGAGATCTGGAAAGACCTCTCACAATGACTTCCCAAAAATTTCCTGGTGCAGTTCAAGATGCTTGGTTATGCCCAATAAACTATTTGTAAGTTATAAAATTTGGAATCTTGAAACCAACTTCCCTCTTTGTGTATTAATGATAATCCAAGATAACAGCATCTTGAGTCAGGCAGAAGGAAGCCAGAAGTGACTGGCACGTCCAGCTTAGAAATATCCCAGTTTGGTCTCTGCCTAACATAAAGGCTTAATGACACCCTACTTATTTTTCAGAAGAAAAACAGGTAAAGAGAAAAAAAAGGAGGTCATAGAAGTGGTTTTGTATTTAATCCTGTGCTTTTGAATAGAAAGGAAGATTGTAATTTTTTGAAAATGTTAATAGATATTTTTAATGTAACGCTTCAAAGATGCTATTCCTTTCTGTATATAAAAAGCTGTTTCTCATTTCAGTTCTACTTGAAAGTTAAGATTGATTAAAAACATGAATTCAAGTACAAAGTATATCAGGTAAGACCCTAAGGGTGAAATTAATTAGTTTAATATTAACTGTACAAATTTTATGGTTGAGTAAAATATCATTAATTAAAAACCAATTAACTTTCCTTACAAATATATGCAATATGAAAGAGTTCATAACACAAAAATAATATGTGGATAATTTAACCATGAAACTCCTTGTGGCAAATGATACCTTTGTCATTTTTTAATCAAAGTGTGTATTGTTGAAACAAAGACATCTTCAATCAGGCTTGTAAAATGCCAGTAATCAAGACAGTAAGTAAAGGCAGATTTAACACTTGTAGGGTATTTGTTCTGTTTGGAATTGCTGTTTAGGTTGCTATACAGAGAATAATACTCACCAAATGGTTACATTGGACATGCACATTGTAGATATAGATATGTATTATATATCAACATTGTATATCTATCTATGTAGATATATATATATATAGATATATCTACATTGTATATCTACGTTATCTGAAAAAATAACAGAAGTTACTCAATGGCACAAGGCAAAGGCTTGGCCACCTTTCCAGCTCCACTAAAGAGAATTCTTGCGCTTTGCAAAGTTGCAGCTTAACCTGAAGCCCTCATCCTTATGAGTGAATTTCACCTCACCAAACTTTGGCTTCCTGGAGCTCAGCCACTCCATTCTAGACAATAAATCAGACTCCTCAGGGCAATTGCCTGCACATGGATATCTAGTGACATTTTACATAGGGTACCTGGGAAACGCCCATTGATGAGCATGTATGACCCAGGATGTGCTCCACTGCTCAGAGGTGGAGCTGATGAACTGCTCAGATCTGATACATAACTTTCAAAGAGCTAAAAGTAAGGGTTGAAATGAATCCCATGCTTGAGTCTGTCAACTTTGCTCACAGAGTACTGTTGAGGCAAAATGAAAGGGAGTATTTTGGTGATTGGATGCCGCCCAGCATCAGAGAGGACAGCATAATTTTAACCACATAATTTAAACAGCCATGATTTACCTGTATTCTGAAGGACATGTGCAATATTGAGCAAAGAACTAGTCACTCACAAACAAAACTTGAGTCTGAAAAATCAGTATTCAGGCAAAGTGAAGTGAGGATATCTTACTTGGGCAGGCTTTTTTACTCATCTTAACTGTTCTCTTGCTTTCAAAGAGACAATGAGCACAAACCAGTCTCATGCAAGTGTTGTTAGTGCCGCAGCTCAAAGGAGCATTTTTTACACTAACCTGGAGGTGGCGGTGCACTTTCATTTTCAGTTTCTGAAAAAATGAGAAAGACAGATATTGAGCTTCAAACACAAGCAAATATTCTTCATACATTTGGTATATGTTTGTTGACTTTGAGTTCTTTAATAAGGAAATGCAGTTGTGAAATTTATTCTGCTTTCACGCGCGCAACATGTGGCAACTTCAGAGTGACAAGGGCAGAGATCTAAAGCTCTTGTTAGGCAAAGAGAATTTAGTGAAATTGTTTAGTTTGGAAATAGATAATATTAATGGAAACATAGAATCATTTGTGTTGGAAAAGATCTTTAGCACTGAGTCCAACCACTAACCCAGCGCTGCCAAGTCACTTCTACCCCACATCCCCAAAACTCGCATCTACACATTTTTAAAATTCCTGCAGGGATGCTGAGTGCAGTTCTCTAGGCAGCCTGTTCCAGTGCTCAACAACCCTTCCAGTGATGAAACTTTTCCTAATATCCCATCTCAACCTCCCCTGGCACAAACTGAGGCCATTTCCTCTTGAGCTATCACCTGTGACTTGGGAGAAGAGACTGAGCTCTACCTGTCTACAGCTTCCTTTCAGGTAGTTTTAGAGAGAGATAAGGACTCTCACTCATGTGCAAATTTAAGCAAAATTTCCACCAACTGAAATAATATCAGATATGATTTTAAATTTGAAATGCAATGGATCCATTAACTTAGGGGGATTACACAGAGTGAATCCAGAGACCTTCACCTCATTTTCAACCACACCATTAAATCTAGAGTTCAATGTTCAGTGCAAGCAGAAAGTAAAAACAAAACAAAACAAAACACTACAGTTTAGCTGCTCTGAGTGTAACCTGCAATATGTTTAGGTTTTCTTTCTTTCAATTATGATTTTTTATGTAAACCACTTCCCTTTTCAATGTGTGATACACAAACCAGGCTTTTTATCCTATTTAAATGCTATTCTTTTGGGATTAGACGTTCTCCCATCTAAAAACATAAGAGCAAATTGAATAGCTGAAATATATTTTTAAAACAGAAAAGGAAGCTTATTTTCAACATTTAAAACATTTAGGAGTCTAGACAGTTTGAAAACAGCAATATTTTATGGCACTAACATTGACTTACAGTTTAACTATTTATAAAAAGCAAAGATTTAAAAAGTTAAAACCCTGACCTGAAAGAGTAGATGGCTCCTACTAACCTTTGTCATGTTGTGGACATTAACCCTTGGTACCCCCACCTCAAGCCAGATTCAGGAAAAAAAATTCAATCTCCATCACATAGGAATGCTGGGAAGGCTACTTCTTTACACTCAGTTCTAAGTATAACTAAAACAATTCTCATTCTTGATAAATACATTTAATGCTTAAAAGGGAGGAATATTTTTAGTGCAAATATAATTTTAAGCTGAGTGTGTGAATTGGATATGGTTTAGGGACTTCCACTCACATACACAGATAAAACAGCAAATCCTTGTAGGGGTTCCAAAGAGAATTCCTTGCTACAAGGAAAGGGCTGGTGTTGTATGTTCTGATCACAGCACCCACCACACAGAATGGAAGGAAGTACATTAAAGACCAACACACAGAGTGTGAAAAGAATGAAATATCTTTACATAGATTCACTGCAATTCATTTTTTCTGGTCTAATTACTGACATACTAAGGGTTTTTTTGCAGCCAAGAAAAATATGAAATACCATCATATGAAAACATGAAAGTTGTACCACAAAGAGTATGTCTGGGAACCTATTTGCTTTGCTACCATGACATTTCTCACTGTTTCTGCTGAGAGTAAAAAATTCTGCTGAGACATCACTGTGGCATGGAAGTATGCTTCTTGCATGGAAAATAGCAGGAAATTATTGATTGTATAATTTTCCTTGTGAAATTAATAGCTAGAAACAGGGAGTATTCTTATGAACACTGGATTAGAAAACCCTCCCTGCCTCACCAGTGAGAGTTACAGACCTATAATTAAAAACTCAACAAATATAGCACTTTCCACTCAGATGAAAGGCTTCTGAGACTTTTGAGGGACCTGCCTTGAATTTTGCTTTCATTTTGAGAGGTATTCCATGGCTTCACTAACTGTAATGCTGCTCAGCAATCACACAAGTCCTGCATCACCAGGAACACATGTTAGCCAAACAGCACAGACCAGACCTGAAACATTATTATTGTTATAGTCTAAACCTCCTCTCATGCATGCAGACAACAAAAGGAGGCATTCAAAACCTGAGTACTCTCACAGGCAACCTACTCTGTTGGACCCTGTTCCTAGCAGAGAACTTGGACTAGACTTTCTCCAAAGGTCCTTTCCAATCTCAGCTATTCTGCAATTCTGTGATGGGACAATGACTGAAGCCTGACCAAGAAGCCAGCAGTTTGTTTCCTAAAGCATAATTCAAGGCTGTTCAGGTTACTGCTAAGGAAACTGAGGCAAGAATGGAGCTCAAAGGAGAGACCTGAAGTACAATGTGGGAATTAAAAAGAAAAGGGGAAAGTTCCAGGCACTGTGGGTGGCAGAGACATGGGAGATACTTCAACATAATCTTTTGGCCATATGCAACCCCTTTCATGGTCATGCCTGGCTTACACTTCCATTCCTGAGGACAGCCAGGAAAAAAACCATTAATAGCTCCGAGTAGTTTCCACCTCCCCAAAGAATGACAGCCCTCTCTGGCTGACCTCTGCAACAGGCTTGTCAGCCAGGACAGGGCTCTGCACTCTCAACCAGCAGCTCATGGTTGTGCTCCTTCCCTAGGAGGCATGCTCCCTGGAGTCCCCACATGCCATTCCCCACAGCCTGTTGCCTAATATGGTTCTCTGCCCAGGCATTGTCAGGGCACTGCTGGTGGAGAAAGTCTCCAGTACGCAATCCTCAATCCCTTTGGAGAAGTGCAGCTCACTGGGTTGCAATGATGCCTCTTGAGCTAAAGGGGAAAGAGGCTGTTGAGGGTCCAGTTACCACTGAACTGACACCATAATGTCAAGTGTGCCTTCTACAGAATAAATAAAGTTAACTTCTGCTTCAGAGTTTCTGAAACAAAAGGTGTCTTCTTTGCAGTTCTTTATTTGAGGACTGAGAAAGTTGTACTTGTGCTAAACACACACCTTGGGTTAGTCATTGGCTGTGAAACTGGTAATGCACCTGGCCTGATGTAATTTTACAGCAAGGACAGGAATGAACTTAGCAGTCCTCTCTACATAGCTGCTCAGAAGAGATAGTGTATTAAGTGTAGTTAGCAAATAAAATGAAAGCACAACTGTCACTTAGATAACATCTCCAGAAATGCTTTCATGCCTCAGCCATGTCATGAGATGCATTCAGGATCCAGTTTGACACAGGATATGAGCACTTAGAGCCAAGACATTTTTTATTTGTAATTTATAATTATATACGCACGCATACACGCTTGAAAATCAGCAGGAGATGCAACTTGACCCATTACCAACAATTTTCCGTCTCTTTTCCACATTTATCATGTTCAGTTTTTCAGATAAAATAAGACTTAAAATCTCTTGCTGTGTATATATAACTAAGCTTAAAGTTCCATGATATTAATTGATGTGCTAAAGTTATGAAAATACTTAAGAACCATGTTAAAATGAGGCTGCCATTATTTAAAATTTCAATTCCATTTTAGGTCTGATTGCACTGGCATCTGACCTGCCACAGCCAGAAGAAGCTTTGGCAGGGAACTGACATAGGGATGTCAGTTTGTGTGTGGTGGCCAGTTCTCAAGGGCTCTGGCTTCCCACTTCCACTGGCTTTTCTGGCAGCACAAAGCATAGAAACTCCCTGACATCACATATATTACCTTTCACACTGGAATGCAATCATAATGAGGCATGATGGTGGTTCTAAAACAGCCTCCAGGTCCTGCTCTACTGCTGTGCTGAAAGCAAAGTGTCCTGGAGACCTGCAGTTCAGAGTGTTCAAGAACTACATCCTGTCAGCAAGCATACTGGGAATGAGGTCTGGCTGGAAAACCCTGCCCATCATTCAGCTCTGTACTCATGACCAGCTTTGTTTTGGGTGGGCTTAAGAACTTTCAGTCATTTTGGAAAATGAGTAGTGGGTGGGTTTTCTGGGTTTTTCACCTTGGGTAAGTAAAGGAAATAACCTTGAGCATTAAATCAGGGCTTGTAGAAAGCCTAAAGATAGAATTTCACTGTCATTGGGCTGGAACATTCACAGGAAGGAGGAGGAAAGTCTCCTGCACTAATTTCTCCCTGGAGTTCTATACAGATCAGTTACAGCCCAGCAAAGAATATCCAAGGGATTCAGGATCTCACCCAGTCTGAGCAGAGGACTCATCCCCCATTTACCTGGAAGGGAAAGCAGGACTGTGGCTGCACCATCATGGACACAGGTATGATATCTGTCTTTGCAACAGCAACATATTAAAGAGACTTTCAAATGTCCAACAACATGAGAATAGCCACTTCATGCTTTTTGTCACAAAGACCTGTCACCGTCAGCTTGTGTCAGATTTTGCTAGGTGGATTAACCTTGTGGACACAGCCTTGAGGGATCAGACCAATGTAACTGTTACACAGGCATTCCTAAACTGCTGACTCTGCTGGTCAGACAAAAATAGACAAAATGCTGTTTTGGAGAGAGCAGGGCTCCCCCCAGCCCCTGTGCAGTTGTCGTGTGTGAGGATTGTCCCCTGTGCCCAGCCCCAGCAGGACACAAGGACCATCCTTGTGGCACCAGGCTTGCTCCTGAGGTAGATGATCCTCTGAAAGAGGTGGGCAGGCAAGGACTAAGGATGTGGAGCAGTTGCTTGGCACACCTCATGTCCAGATCAGCAGCAGACAAAAGCAATGAAGCTTGTTCCTTTTCTTCCTTTTGTTCCCAGAAAAAAAGGTGCTCCAAGAAAGAGAAGCAGCTCAAAATGGTTGGATGATTTTTCGTGGATCACTTCAGGCAAATCACACTGGCACCAATGATGTGGGTAAAAGCCATAGCCTCAACTTTTGGGAGACAGGAATTTATTCAACAAACTACAGAGATTACCAGAACATGAGGAGCATTTCATTGGGAAACAGTGCTGTTAGCAGACCCCAGAAAGCAAGCTGGGAAAGAGAGCACTTGGTTCAAAGTCATTTATAATCAATGAAAGTGCATTCAATTTGACATAAATTGAAATAAAATTATTACTAATTAAAAAAAAAAAAAAAGAGAGAGGAATGCTTATCATTCTGCACAGTCATGCACACAGGGTCTGCCTGGTGCCTCATAAGCCTGTTTCCACTGAGAAATAATCTGATTTGTGTGCAACTTCTGCAGACAATTCCAGTCTGAGCAGAAGCAAGAAACTACAGCTGAAATCAGTACCCTATATTATGAATGTCCATGAACACTTATTTTTTAAAATATACCTAGAGGAACTGTTCTAAACAGAGATTGGTGCTGAATCCTGAAAGCAGGTTTGTTCTGAAGGACTGAAGTAAATAAGCTCTGGTGTCTTATTGGTGCTTGGTTGGCTGGCCAAATGACTATTATTGTGGCCAACAGTGTGATAAAGCCAAACTTATACATTTATCATGTATTTCTAGTTTCTGTTTCCATTTCTAGTGATGGGTTGTACAAGATAAACTGCTGGGTTTGACTTGTGACAGCGTTTAGAAAGGAAAACAACAACCTTCCATTAAATACTCCCTCTTATTGTAACAAAGTGAACAAATCAGCATGTTCACTGAAGATGAGGTTATTTTCTATTCCAACAGCTGAAAGTGTCACAGTCCAGTGATGCACATTTAAGTAGGGGACTGAAAAAGAAGTAGAATTAACAAAGAGTTTGCATAAAAATTTAGTCTGGTATATGATTAAAATTCAAAAAACCCAAACAAGCCCAAGGATAATAACTAGTCCCAGCATATAAACTCACTGAGAGTAGTCCCATTTCAGGATTAATTTAAATGCTTTCCATTTAAAAAGATTTTATGGGCCACCAGAGCCAATCAAGCCATCACATGCTAAGTATAAGAATGTTCTCTGACTTGAGGGCTGAAAAACTGAATGAAAAATTGGAACAATAGGGAATTCTGTGGAATGGACTAGACATCAAAGAAATAGTTTACAGATCCACATGAGGAGCTGCAGTATAATTGGTGAGTCCAGATTTTTCCTTCACTGCCATTCATAGTTCTAGAAGTGCATTAAACAATCATTGCTTATTTTGAGGGTTTTCCTTGTGGTTTCCACTTTTCTGAAATGATGCTGCTAGATCCAACCTGACCATATGTAAACTTCCACTCATTTCTTATGCTTTCACATGGGAATTAACCTTTAAACACTGTAACCATGACCTTGAACAAAAGTAATTTAAGAAAATATATGTTTATATATCTATAGACTTCCAAGTATCTTCTTTTCAGACTCAAAATTTCACGTGTGCTGTAACAGGGATCTGGAAAGCTGCAGAGCATTGACAGTATTTAAGATGGGTAGGTGAAGTTTAGTGGCTATAGTCTGGTTATCAAGTTCCCATTCTTAAACTCATTTTTAGCCTACTCAGTCCACAAGGCACCAGGATGGAGTAACTGAATTCCATTCTATTTCAGTGATATCTTTCTTCTCTTACTTTATATCAAAGAAAATAACCCATAAAAGTTAGTTCCTGAGCACTTGTGCAGATAACAGAAAAAATGAGTATCTGTGCTTGTATATCACAATTCACTGACCAGTAGACCACAATTTGAGTGCCAAATGTTGCTGAAATCTTTGACAAAATCTTTTTTCATTGAGTTTTTGCAATAACAATTTTCTAATTTATTTCATCATTAAAACCAAAAATCCCAATTTGTGGGTTTCTTTGACTTCCAAGACTAAAATTTTGTGATGCTATCTAGCATGCAAAATCTTGCAGAAAATGTTCTGCTTGTTAACCACTTACCAGAGAAAAGAGTTTTGCTGAAATGTGTTACAGTATTTAACAATGTGAAGAAATTCAGTTTACAGTCATTACTACACCTTCATGAGAAGACTTTGTCAGCACACCTGTACTTGCAGAGCCTGAGACTATTCATGGTGACATTGATTTATCATTAATTCCACATCCTGATGTGTTAAATTTTATTTCCACGTTTGGAAATAAAAACATTCTCTTTTGAAATGTCACTGCAAAACTTGTTATACAATGAGGCATATGCAATACTGAATGCTGCTGAAAGCAGTTCTTAGTGTGCATTTTCCTCCTAAAATGTGCATAGTGAAAACCGTGGAAATCCCACACAAAATCAGCTTCTTCCTAGAAATGATAGGGAGCCTCAATTTTTCCTGTTATGGCACCATCTCAGTTTCTATACCAGCAATTTATGAGTCTGAGATGATTCAGGATTCCTGAAATTCTGCATTCCTGACACTCCTGAAGTTCTGCATTCCTCACCCACTGTTCTCAGTCACCTGAGCCATTCTTTACCGCTGCTTCACGCGATGCAGATGCACCGCTCGATTCTGGCTCCGGTGAACCAGAGAGGAGAAAACTGCCTGTGCAAACATTGCCAACGAGATGCGTGCTCATGTCTGAAGGACAGAAGCAGAACTCCTATTTTTACCTTGTAAAACCAACAAAAGCAACCAAAAAAAAAAAAAAAAAAAAAAAAAAAAAAAAAAAAAGCGGTCCTGGAGCCCCGGTGAGCTGCACTTGCGAGGCTCCCAGGTTTGCCCCTGCAGCGCCGCTCCTGCGAGCCCTGGCCCTTCTCAGCCCGGAGAGAGGCACAGGTGCTGGAGAGGCTGCGGTGGGAGCCCTGCAGGGCCCCTCGCCCTGTTTTCCCTCCCAGCCGGGAATGTTCATTCCTCCTTTTTGTGTTTAAAAGGAGCTCAGCTCAGCGAGGAGCCGGGCCGGGCGCTGGCCGCGCTCCTGCCCCGCAGCGGGGATCGGATCCCTGCCTCGGGAACAAGCCGGGACCCGCCTGTCCCAGGGGACACCCAGCCCTTGGGGACCTGCAGGGACACGGGACAGCCCGGCCGCAGCGAGCCCGGGGAGCTCCCGTGCCCAGCAGCTCTACGGAGCGAGCAGAAAATGCAGGAGATCGGCGTGGTTCGGGTTTCTTTCTTTCCACTCCTACTCCTACAGCCGAGGGAAATTCTTCTTTTAACAACCCAAACCTAATTCATCTTTGATATAAATGTACCAAAATCAATTAGCCCACTCGTCAGAATAGCCTGAATCCCACTTTAAAAGTATGACAACATCGTTTCCTATCCTTCCTTGCAGTAATTCCTTAAAATATTTTCTTTAGAAGCAAATATTTTGGTTTATCTCAATACATTCCCAAGGGCAAATTGAAAGCAAAAGACACCACAGTGTGATACCAGAGATAGAAGTACAGTGACTAATGCTAATATTCTTCCTGAATGCTTCAAAAGGTTATAAAGTAGACAAGGTTATTGGATAAAAACTTCATAAACCACAGAACTTCTGCTTAGGAATGAAAGCAATCTATCCTTCAAATTTAACAATAAACTTTTAAGGGCAGTTGAACTTCTAATTATAGGATAAAAGTCAGCAATATAGTGGAAAGGTCATTTATTTCAAGAGATGAGTACTTAACCGTAATGAACTTCCTTTCAGATTGCCAGATAATTTCCCAATCGGCTCAGGAAGCATTTTACCAGTTTGAAAAAATGTCTTTAGTCTTGCTCAACCCAAAACACAACACAGTTGTTTTGCTGAGCTATCCTGAAATATTTCACTGTGAATTAAGAAAATCATTTGCAGTATTGTTTTGTGGAAAGCACATTCTGGACCTGATGCTCTGCATAGTTGTAGTGAGCTCCACAATGACTGTCTCCTGTTCAGTGCACCCAGAGTAGTCCTGAGAGCCATGTGATTATGTGCAGGCAGTGGGAAATCATTCCACACAGGGAGATCGACCCTTAGGGAAAATGATGACATCAGCATAAGGTTGTGGCAGCATGAATTCATGCAATCTATCTTCTTTCAGTCAGTTCCAAGGAAACATTTGAGACATGCTGATGGGTCTCATTTTCACTAAAATTCAGACTAAAACAGTCCAGTGATTTAAAATGGAATCCTGCTGGTGATCCCATTCCATGATTTTTGTTCACAGGCTTTTATTTGACATTCAGGGCAAAACCAGACACTCACATGTTGGGATTTGCCAAGGATTGAGTCTATCAGCTTGTGATGAGCTCTTTCTCAGAGTCTTATATGCTGCAACAGGGTCTGAACATTGTCACGATGGCATCCAAATAAGAAAAACATTTGCTAAACTCTATTTGACAGTGGGTGACAGATAATCTGATACTCTGTGATCTTTTCAAGAAGGAAGAGTCTTCTCAGACTTCCTTCAGATAAGAGCACTCTCCTGTCATCTGCACTTCAGCCCTCAGCCTCCTCTAGAGAGGCAGAGCCTTGCAGGAGGGGATTGAGTGTAACAGGAGCCCGGGCTCAGGGCTGCCGGGCGCCTACGTGATTAGGGACTGTTCCAAGTCCTTCATCACTAATAATCCATTACTGGTTTTGCCCTGAATTTTCTACCTACCCAATGCTTATTTTCAGTCATCACACTTGTGAAAAACACCTCACTCAAGAGGGTGGTAGCATCCACTTTTTAGTTTGCTAGGGGTAACTCAAAACTTACGGGCTACAAAATTCAGTGTCTACTACTTTTTTGAGTTTCAGTGTCTCAGTACATACAAGCAAAGTGGATTTGAAATTAAGTTTGTAATTCAGTTTTTTTTTTTTTAATTTAAAAAAAATAAACCTCAAACTGGCAATACAGGAAAGCTTTGTATCAGAGTTACAGTATTGCTGGTAGTAAAAGAATCAGAAATCAACCTGAAAGTCAGAAACTTGCTTCTTTATTGGGATTTTTATCTACTGACTTGCGCACTTCTCTTTTTTCTGTATGTAAATATTTGTTGTTGCTCAGATTCCAGGGATTCAGAATTGTACTGAGAAACCTTTAGGAGTATTTTGCACATGTGGAAAGAAAGCTCTCTTTCTGTGGGTGAAAAATTTAGGAGACCTACATGAAATCATGCATGTCCCTTTGGGGTGCTCACATATGAAATGACAAACATCCTTTAGTGTTTCTGCTGTTAATGTTTTCTACCTCTCAATCTCATCCTGCATCAATGGAGATAACTGTGAGAACTATAATGCCTTCACTTTAAAGAAACCTAAACATGTAGCTCTGCCTCTTGGGAATGTTTGCACACAGCAGGATGTTTGCAGACAAGCTGTGGGGGTTTGCATCAGTAAATCAGTAAGTGATATGTATGAGAGAAAGCTCTTAACAAAGCCTGACAGCAAAATGCATTTAAGATGCTGTTGTGAATTACACTCCCAGCTCATGGCATATGGTTTCCCTCCAGCTAAAAAAGCTGTTGGGTAAGAGAAGAAACTTCACTGCAAAACATGGAAATGCAAAACAAGGGCAAAGAAAAAGGGGCACAGGACAGAGGTCAGATTTCCCCTTTAAAAATAGGGCTAAGGAAAGCTTAGATGAAAGATTAGTAAGGCTGGAGGGAATGCCATGGAAAAAATGTCATCAGGCATCTGACCCTCTGTGCCTTCACTGAAGTCTGCATCTGTGGGGGAGTGGCAGCCACAGTCTCCATTGGAATTATACTCTTCTTTGGGTCTAAAATAAGGTTTTTGACCTAGATACTATGTTCTTATAAAAACACAGGATACCAAATGTGCTACAGTGTGTGTATGTATATCTCTATCTACATGAGTATCACAGGATGAGACCCAGAAGCTATTAGTCTATAAATTATTCCATCTGCATGGCATTTCTCACGTGGTTGTTCCTAGATATCACAAGCCACAGATATTCTCCCCACCACCAGCAGTAAGGGTTTCTGTAATTTTTACAGGAACAATGTTTTAGTGGCACTGGAAATGAAGAAAACTGTTGGAAAGGGATGGACATGCAGTGCTGTGCAGTGTGCAAATGGTTTGAGATGTTTCATTTCAGTCCAGAAAAGTGAAGGGTCCTACCACACACGCTCAATCAGCTCAGACTGATTAGAGAAAGTTTTTCTTCCTTCTAGTGCTGTTGGAACTGGTTCTAGGGGCCGTAATTGGCACATTTCTTTTCCACAAGAAAGATCTTATGGCAGAGAGCTGTAAAAATAAACACAAAAATACCTGGAGGTTCCAACTTCAACAGAATTCAACAGCTGCTCAGGAGTTGTTTTACTTCTCTTTCTAGTCCACTAGCACACTGGAGTAGGTGAGTATCCAGGAGTAAGACCTCTCCCACCAGCTGAGCCAATAAACTTTTCATTTGGGGTCTCTTTCAGTTTTAACTGCATTTGAATTCAGTTAATTTTGTCACAGCTTCAAGGCTTTGAGAGAAGGAAAAATCTGGAATAGGCTTTTGGACCAGATTTCCAGGCTGGCTCAGCAAAGCAGGACTCCCCTTTGAAAAAGAAGTAATTGTGCTGTTGTGTGAGTTGCTTTTGCCCATCATGTTCCATCTTGTCAGTTCAGTACTAGAGTAAATGTGTCTGCAGTTAATGCCTATATACACAGAGCTAAGATTTGTACAGAAATCTATAGGAAAAGGGAATCTTT
Organism: Fringilla coelebs; assembly: GCF_963513975.1. Classification (NCBI taxonomy): domain Eukaryota; kingdom Metazoa; phylum Chordata; class Aves; order Passeriformes; family Fringillidae; genus Fringilla; species Fringilla coelebs. The sequence goes on along the minus strand of NC_140033.1, from coordinate 62,954,683 downwards.
GTCCATGGTTGACTGCAACCTCCTTTTGGCACCTATGACCAAAATTAGGAAGTTATTCTGGGCCTGCAAAGACGTGATGAATATATTTTAATACAGATCCATCATGCTACTACTGAACAATGCTTCCAACGCTTCCTAAAACCACCATTTGAACCTACAGAGAATTAAATTAGAACAGAACTTTTTGTAACAATCACCTGATCAAAATAACTTGCTGGAGCCATCACATATAAGGACAACTGCCCTAGGAAGTAGATCACATGCTATTTTCAATTAGTAACGGGGCCAGGGAGAGCAAATTATGTAAGAGCTATTTCCTAATCTCCAGGGAAGGGAGAGCAGTGACTGCACTGATCATTGCTGTAAGATACAGCAGGACTCCCTTCTTCCTGCCCAGTCTGTGCACTCTTGGGACCATGGAGAGGGCACATGGAGGGGCTCTAAACTCTGAAATGAGTTACCCAACCATGCTCCCACTTTCTGGCAGAAAAACCACATGAACTGACCAACTGACAAGGTTGGTCATATTTGTGTCAGTCTTTCCTGAAACAAACAATTCTGTGGTAAGCTTCACTCCATGAAGCAATTTTTTAGGACGGTGGGATTTTTTTTTGAATTTTTGAAGTTTTCCTAGACTCTGTCATATTTGGCTTTCTGTTCAGCAGCCCTTCAACATTACTCCAGGAGATCTAATGTCCTGAATTTACCTCCACCTAGGGAAAGCAGGGTATGCAATCTCTCAGTATTATGACATCTAACTCCGCCATGGCTAAGTGCAGCAGAGACCACAGGTTATTTTGTCACTTAGAACTGAAAATACACATAAAGACACTTGGCCAACCAGCAGAGAGGGTTGTGGGTGTGGTTGGTCTTCAGAAGAGGCTGTTCTAACCCATGTGGGTGTAAGACATCCCCCATCACCTCAGTCCAGGTCCCACTGACTGCTATGAAGATGTTGATAGCATTACAAGCGCAGGTAAGGGATGAGGGGAGTCAGAGAGAAACACTCCCTTTGGTGTAGGCTGATATTTTAGGGTCTGAGAGGTTTCCAAGCAGAAATTTATCTTCAGACTTCTTGAATGCAGAGTAACTTTCTGTCCCTCCAGCATCCCAGGACGGGGTGAAGATGAACAGAAATTTTCACCAAAGCATGCTTGCTAGAATGGCTTCCTAGAGCATCACATCCTATTGGACACAGAACTGGATTTTTACTTTAATTCGCTCTCTTCTCTAAGTTGCTTCATCTTGGCTGAACATCTGCTAGCTCAGTGAGCTCTAGGAGCTAAGAGCACACCAAAAATTAGAGTAAATTCCAGAAACAGGAATTCTTGGAGTTTCCGAAATCCGCATGTGTTTTGTTGAACACTCTGTAGAATATTCAGAAACACTGTATTATTTAAATAAAAAGTGGTTTTTTGGCCATAGGTACAAATATCACTGACACAACCAATCATTCATCTAACAGCATGAAGCTGCTGGAGGAAGTGAGAGTAAGCTTGTATAAAAAGGATGAAGATGAATTACTATTGATTTGAACAGGAGTGCAGCTTTCTGTTTCCTCTCATTAAAGGAGAGCAACAATTTAATTCTGAGTTGGTTGAAACACTCAGCCATTAAATAAAATATATTGATGCCTTCTTATAAAAATTAAACAAGTAAAAGCATCAGAATCTCAAAAATAAAAAAAAAATAGCGGTGAAACCTTTTTCCATTGGCGTTATTTTATTTTTATCAATGCATGAAGCAGATAATAGACTACAGAAGGGCGCACTCTTCTCTGCTCGAGGTAATCTGAGCCTAATGTACTCCCTTATTTATGGGGAAGAGCATCTGAGTATCACATGCAAATAATAATGGAACATAACTCTCTCCTTGGCTTCTTACAAAACTACCCACTGCAGAAAACCCCTAAACAGCAATTTTACAGTAGTCCTGCATTCTTATCCTTATGGTGCTCAGAAAAAGGGAGGCACGTGAATGTGTCTATGATGAGAGCTGGGAGTCCAAGCTGACATTGCAATCAATAGAATTGGATTTTTATTGACCTTTTGTTTCATGTTTTCTTGCATACACACAGGTGACCAAGGCCACTGGGATCCTGTAGGGTGGCCATCTATTTCCTAGCTGCTATTCCATGGTGTCGCAGGCCTCCCATGGATCCTGGGTCATATCTGCCAGCCCAAGATGGGTGTTCTGTGTATCTCAGGGCATCTTATGTGGCACTAGGGCACCTATGTTTAGGCAACTGCTGGCAGGTCAGCTGAGTAGCAGCAGACTGGGCACCTCTGACTTTAATGAGCGGCTGACTCCGCTGGGAGCGGGAACACCGAGTTCACTGGCACATCCTTCCAGCTGGGTATCTGGTTCCTCACCCAGAGGTCTTCTGGGACAGTGTAAAGACCATTTAGATCTGTGTGGGCTTGCAAAGTTACCCACATTCTCAATGGACTAACGTGGACATTCATCTCAGGGGACTTGTCCTTAACGCTGTGAGCGCCGGCAGCTCTTGCAAGCAAAGGAGCAAAACCTCCCCCGTGAAGGGAACGATGGTGGAATGATGGAAAAATGGCTCCAACTATCCCTCCTCTAACAGCAGTGAAAAAGAGACACCTTTGTTTGAAGTCTTCAGAAATAGCACTTCATGTGGCTGAGAGCAGAGGGAGAGGGCTGGGCGGGATGAGAAGGGGCTGTTTCTCAGCCACACAGTTCCTCAGGCTCAAGGGATAAAACTGCTTGCAGTGGGACTGAGAAAACTCTAATTACAACTGAAGTTAACGATCCTATTTGCTTGTCTTGTCCTTCATTTAACAGATTTTTACATTCAGGACAAAGTCACTTTAGTCTCTGAATAAGAACAATCTTTTTTTTCTTTTTCCTTTTTCATTTTAGAGCAGTTATTAAATTAGGTCCTCCAATTTACTGGAACCTCTGCATACCCATAAATAATGAGTCTAGTATTCATACCTATCCCAAGGGAAATTTCCCCAGGTAATTTATTTTCAAACCTGATTTGCTCTTCCCCTTTAAGGAACACTCTGGATGTCCCCTGATGAAACATGAAATACATTCCATGCCTTATTTTCCAAGGACTGTCGATGTGTTAGGAAGCTACAAATGTTTTCACAACTGAAGTCCCCCCAGATCTCTCTGCTATTGTTTGGTTATGCAACCACCTTGTTTTGTAGTCCCCTGAAATTAATAGGGAAAAACTCATTCAGTTTTTCATGGAACAGAGGAGTACTGTAGCATGGTTGTTTTTTTTAGTGCTCTCTTAAAGTGATATATTTAGGAGGTATGAGGGGAAAGAACTGGGTAGGCCTTTATTTATCTTCCCAACAGGTGCAGTACAGGGAGGCACAAAGACAGTGTTTGCTAAATTCAGTTTTGCCAAGTACAAAGCGCTCTCTTATCTGCTGAAAGGCTGTTCCCAGCTTTCCTCCCAAACTCAAGGAACTTCTCATTTTAATGTGACAATATTCAATATTTTATTCTTGTGCACAGATGCACTGTTTTTCACACAGGGTGGACAAGCTTTGCAACTCAAGTACGAACAACAAATAAACCAGATCAATCTTGCATTATCCTCCTTCAGCAGTACTGAAGTCAATGCATTGTACGAGGGAAAAAAGTTAGTGCAGTGCCTTCAATTTACACCATAATAAACCAAAACATAATAGCCCAAAGATAAATCATGGTGAATATTCAGTCAAATTAATTTGATTGAAACTTAGCAGCTGATGGAGGTGGATGGTCAAAGTATAAATCTGAGATGCTCAGAAGGAAGTGTGGGAGCCCCACTCAGGGATCAGCAATAGAGGGAAAAGGCAATCTAAGAACAGCCCAGCTCCCAGGGTACCACACACTCTGCAGGAGGAGCTGCTCCGTGGGGCACGGGGCAGAGCACAGCCCACCCTCAGGGATCTGATTACAGCACTAGGCGTGAGTTTGCTTTCCATTTGTGGAGGGCTTAAAATTTATTAGTTGGAGGTGATGAAGAGCAACTTTCTAAAGAATTGAGAGAGAGAATAAGATAAGGGGTTCAGGTTTCGCCCTTTCATCATCCACCCAAACTCATTTACCTGAGATTTGAATATGGAGCTTTGCAAATGATCCACAGGGCCCTGACTTTGAGTGTGGTTTGGCTCTGAGACGGAGCATGAAGGAAGTTAAAAATAATGGGAATGCATTCCACAGTCAATGCTGCAGAGGGGCAATGATGATGGCAGAAGATGGATGTCTGTGTGCTTTTCTTTTGCATCACCATGCAGCAAGGAGAGAGCAGCTGTGCTACCCATGTGCTGCCATATAAAATGGTTATACAGGTCCAGCCTTCTGCATGGAAAGCACCAAACAGTATTGAAAAATGTTCACATGCTGGGATCTCGAATTTTCAGGAAAAATTTCCATCAGCAGTTTTAATTTTGACACAAGCCAAACCTGTATAGTGAAGCAGAATTCCCATTCATCTTCTTTTTGCCTATGAAAAATTGTCTAACCTTGAAAATATGATATTAAAAGAAATCTGACTTTAATTACCTCTTAACCTTCATGCTTAGGTTATTTTCTCACTGGAATGCTGCCCTACATATCTACTTATACGATTTATATGACTAAGTGACTTGTTTGACAGTGACTGTTATCTTGATACACCAGACAGTTGAATTATTTAGAATATTGCAAATATAATGCAAATATAATGATAGAAAAAAAATCTCACAATGAAAAAAAAAATCTAATTATGTTTAAAATTAAATAGAAGTAAAGGGTGTTTCTGCTGGGTGTCTTTGTGGAGAGCAGGGTTGCCATATCTCCAAAGCAGTCTGCACTGGTATTTATGTCTGTTTGCCTCCCTTCACAAATTGCTTCATGTGTTACAGATTGTTCTTCTAACAGACAGTGTATGCAAGTAGTTTTCTTCACAACTTTTACTTCTATGCTATTTGTAGATTGAATAAAATTTTACTGAAACTCTAAAGTAGGCACACTGATTTTAATTTTGAGTCCTTGCCAAAATGTGGATGCTCCAGGCAGCATCATTCAAGCAGAGCTTGCAAACACTTAGAAAATGAAGTTGGCAGAGAGTCGATAAATGCTTTGGCTCAAAATTTGGAATGGTAACTCATGGCCATGCATTATTTCCTAGACTGGGGAGAATAAATAAGGCAAATTTACAGAGCTGCCTACTGGGGACAGACTTGCACCTGTCTCTGTGGGATGATGCCCACAAATAGTTTGAAAAGGTTCCTCTTGAGAGACTTGGCACTTTTACAAAAGCGTGTCCAAATGCCATGGCCTGTGACAGCTTAAGAGGGCACCTAATTAATGAGCAGCTCTTATTATGAGTATTGGTTAAAGGAAAGGGGGGGAGAGGAAAGATTGACTGAGTGATTGCAATAAATTGCAGGAAGTAATTATGTGAGGGAGGGTTATTTTATTAGTCGCCAGGAAAGCGAAAGGCTGTTAAATTTAAATGCACTGGTTTAGGCAACTCAGTCACAGCCTGGTCATCCACTGAGATCAGTTAACCCATTGATGTCAACTTCACCTTGCACACATATTTTGAGCCAGCTAAGACAAAGCTGTCCTACAACCAATGGTCATCTACGACAAAGAAGCTACAGATGATCTTGCACATAGGATTTGACTTTTTAGGAGTACCATGAAGGCCTTAAATAATTAGTCATGGAAGCCTGTTTCTACAGTGACAAATTCCACCAGGCTGAAGCTCTCCAGCAACCTTCTCTAAGTTGAGTGGTGTGTTTAATTTGGTGATCCTATTTGTTAAGAGCTCTTTGTGAGGCTGCACTGTCACCAAGTCAGGAATTTTCTCACTTTGTTAATCTAATAATCTTAGAATAGCTCAAAGAGCACTTGGCCTGAACAAAAAAAAGCCTGGGAGCTCGTTACAGCTGCGTCTGTGAAAAATTAAGCTACGTACTTCAGGGACTGCAGTGATAAACACCCAAAAATCTGAGATTTTCTAAACATTCAAGTGTTAGACAGTTTCTGATTTCTCAACTGCTTGCTTGTGTATGCTGTTTTTAATTTGAAGGACCCATGAAAATGAGGAGTATGGGATAATTCAAGTAGGTTGCTTCTGTTGGAAATGGCAGAAGAACCGTGCTTAGGTGCCCATGTGATGCAGAAACCTTAAGCCTCTTTTTCCCCCTCTGTTTTCTATCGTAGTCCTTCAACAAGTTCTCCAAAGGTTTCTCAGACAGTCCTTCCAGTGGTAACTTCCAGAATTAGTCAGTCCAAGATTCACCTCCATTAATTTTCTTCAACCCTTGATGCTTTGGAAATGACCATGAGAACAGGCACTTGATGATCATGTGAGGTTCTCAATTCTTACTGGCAGAGCTGGTATGAGTAGAACTTGTATGAGTAGCTGTATTGTACTATTACTGGTACCAAATTCTCCTGCCACTAATACAGTAGGTACTCACAATACAAGTACTGTCAACAGCTCAGGGGAGCTCTTGAGCAACAAAAAAATCTTTAGGAAGCAGCTAATCCCTGAAGTACAATAATATAAACCTGTTATTCCCCTGATCTCTAGGCTGCAAATAAACTGGGGGCAATAAGGAACAACCATATCACTTCTCCAGAGCTCTCTACTCCTTGTGAATTCTATTAAGGCAGAATGCTTCAGTAATTTTTCAGTCCTGAATATTGACTCATTAAAAATCACATTTGTTCCACTGTCAATATAATGTTGTTCAGAGTTGCTAAACTTATTTTATAACACAAACATGGAGCTGCATTGGTAATCACTGCACTGGAAGAACATCTTTGAAACAATCTAATTTTAAACAGAATAAGAAACATGAGCCTCCAAACTAATTTTCTTCAAAGCACATATCTTTTGAAAGTGCACAAATATTTTAGGGATGGGTTTTTTTTTTGAGTTGACAGGCACAGAATGCATTCTGATTAAAGTGTATAATACCCAGTCAAATAACAGATCAAATAAAAAGGACACTTAATACATGTGTAAATAATTTGAATTACAAATAAGACACTCTAGAAGGGGCTTGGCTCTAGGTTTGATATGGAGGATTAGGCTCTTGTATTAATACGTGCACTTGGTGTAGCTATTTTCAGAAGGAGACTTCATCTATCATTGTCCTCGAGCCCTGAGGAGGGCCAGTGAGTAAAGTGATCACACTGGTCTGTCAATACTGCTTGCTTAAGACTCAGTAGTGCAAAAACCTCAGTTTTCATGGGTCCCCAGCTGAAGAAGGTGCCAAAAATGAGTAATGTTCCTGACAGTTACTCTGCTCTTCCACAAAACCAGAAAATATTTAAAAAAAAACTTGTAAAACGTTTGTGAAGCTGTTCAAAGCCAATACTACTGACAAGTCAGTCTTGAATCAAACAAACCTATTCAAGCTACAAACATCAGCCTGGAAGATCTGACTGATGGGAAATAAATGCTAGTTAATGACTTCTATACTTTCCTTACCTTAAAGATTACCTTAAAGATTAAATTCAGTATTTCATTTGGGAATGTGTTAGGGAAGCTGAGTGTATAGCTTTCATTCACCAATATTTGAAAAGCACAAACAGTCTGCATATTATGGCTTTGCAAAAGCTCTTTGTGTAGTCGATGTCAAAAAATAATCAACAAAAATTCTTACCGAAACATACAGATTTGAAACAAAAACACAAGAAGAGCTATAGAAATAATTTAAATAGAAGAAACTTATTTTTCTTAAATTTTCAAAATGGTAGGAAAAAAATCGATATTAGCTTTTAAATAAATTATTAAATAATAGACCCTCAATATTTTTCACCTTTTTCCTCAGTCTCCAGTGGACAATTCTGTATCTCAGTAGCAGATTTCATACTCAGTTTCTTTGCTATGAACTATTGGCCCCCCAGAAGGGGCCAATATTACTGACTGTAACTATCCTTCAGAAACATAAAATAACAATTTCTGTAATGTGGCAAAATACATTATTCCACTTCAAGCTGTACAGAATAACTTACTACATTCTTCACTTATGCATTTAGATGTATAGAATATATTTTCATCAGAACAATAAAACTGTTTCATAAGCACATCCTTCCCATTCAGTAACTATAAGAAAACTGCACGAAAAACATATCAAGGTCCTGACTCTTTAAATCCTAAGAAATGCCTTTTCCCTCTTTTCCAGAGTTTAGATAGCTTAGAAGAGAGAAACTACAAATTGCACTACAGGAATCCTGTAGTCTTTAAAAAATGAATACAGCATTTGCCCAGTCAAGCAGCTTCTCAATATCCACTCAAAGTCATGTTTGTGCTATAGCCCTGCCTGAAAGTCATTTCTTAGTCTAAAAAGATCAATGATCTCTAAAGATTCAGTGATGCTACGTGGCAATTGTTCTTAATATCATCTGTGGCTGAGATCTGCAAGGTGGTCTCAAAGGTGTTTCGTGAGAGCGCGTACTCATAATTCCTGTCGTTAAGAAATGCTCAGATAAGGTTCTGTCATGCTTACCATCTTTCTTGGTGGGTTCTGGCATTGTTACAAGGATTCTTTATTCCCAGAGAGTTTCAGCCTTTCAGATGCAGCAAGTAGTAGCCCCAAGTCCAGCGGAGAGTGTGTGAGATCAGTGTGACAAGCAGAGGGTAAGAAGAATTCCTCTGCTTTATATACTGCGGCTGAAATATCAATCAAAATAGCACCTCCTCTCTTTTCAATGCAAACACTTTGAAAATTGACAGTTATGGGAAACCCTTCACATCTGTTGTCTGCAGCCTCTGCTCCCTTGGCTTTTGGAAGGAATCTCTGCTGCATTGCATGGGGCTGATGAGAACATCTATAACTTTCTAAATTCAGCCGCACAGCTTGCTCTCTGTGTCCCTCTCTGTAACTTGCAGACACGTATGCACATGCAGACAGAGGCTGAAAAAGTGACTGCCATGCTATTAAAGAGACCCTCCTGCATGCAAAACCTGTAGGAAATGTCTCTATACATTTATGCCTCTTCCCACAACAAAAAAGTGACAAGTAGGCACAAGCATCATTTTTTCCTTCAAGAGAACATGGTGTGCAAAGACAGAGTGAGAAGTAGAGTGTCTCTCAGTATTAATGAAAAGTATTATTGTACTCCTGTTTTTAACAATGAAGACACTTTATATTTCCCTTCTGTTTACATATGGTACATTTTCTTGGGTCCTTTCCCTGCAGCCACTCTCATTTCGGCATTGGTAGAGAATATAATGCTCCTTTCAGCATAAATAATTAATTAACTGGAGAGATTGCTGCTGGGAATTGAGATATTCTTTTCTCCACTCATCCAGGAGATCCAGCACTGCTTGCCTTTGCCAAGCCAGGAAACCAGACAGAAGGAATGGAAATCCAATCTGTAGCACACACACAGAACCACTAAACTGAGCCACTGGGATGCCCTCCTCTTCGACTCCCACCTAAACTACAAACATGTAGGCAAGAGAAAGGCAGGTCAGAGTCATTCACAAAGTGAATCAGAGGGTACTAGGATTTACTTTCTTATGCCCTTTTAGAATTTTGAGACAAAAGGGTAATACTTAGCACGATAGATGAAGTGGTCCTCAAAGGTGTCATGCTGTTGAAGCAGGTGTTCATACCATTAATCAGGTATCAATGAGAACTAGGCTATTAGAAAGACTGCTCAGTGTATGAATGGAGCCAAATGTTACAGAAAACCTATCTTACTTCTTTGAATAGGATTTGGACATGTCATAGCAGTCATGTGTCTGGTTATTCTATAGCCAATGCATGAGGGCTTCCTCTACAATCTGTTTTTTTCCTGGCTATTTAGCCTTTTTATAGACATCTTATAAAGGATGGATATTTTGTTCCTTTTTTGAAAGACTATCATCTCATTTTTTCTTCTCCGCTCAATGTGGTGTTTATCATTTGACTGATTCATGGGCCTGTGAAATACAGAGATAGGCAAGACTTCTGCCTGCAAGAACTTAAACAAGGATTATTAAAGCTATCTTCCTCCTTTATTTCACACCACTATCAAAGTAAAGCTGCTCACATCACTGAAATAATTCCTGTCCTTGGAAAGGAAAGAATGCTGCCCTGGAAAGGTAAGTGGGGGTTTTGTCCCTCTGTGTGAGTGGGGTGGCAGCAGTATGAACAGACTTAATGACATGGCAGAGATCCCTTTTTATTGTTCCCCTTTCTTCTGCCCACATCCCAGCTCTGTGATGGCTGGAACCAGAGCGGGATGAGGAGCAGCTGCTGATGCTCTCCAGCCTGGGGTTTCCTCAATGGCCCTTTGTAAGATGCAAAGATATTTTGCTTTGCATTCCACCCCTCATGTGCCAAGAGGTGCTGAGAACTATGCTTCTGGAGATTCCTGCTAATACAAACAGGATTAAACTGTGGTCACACTCTAGTACTGGTGGGTTAGAGAGGACCTCCACTGCAATCTCACAGTGGAAAAGGATTGGTGGCAGGTGCTTATCCTTACAGCCTTAAAGGGCTTCCTTTACAGCAAGAGGAAGAAGGATATCCAGGAAGATAGAATCTTATTCATAGTCTTCCTTTAAGCTACTAAATAAATCAGTACTGAAATCATATTTGCTGGACCAAGTGAAAGCATGTTGCTCTCATCTGCCTAGCAATACTTCTCCTCCATCATTAAATTGTGAGACTGCAGTCAGAATCTGCACAGGGAATGGTTATTGGATGTGCCTAAGTTGTGGTTAGGTGTAAGTGGGAGAATTCTGGCTGGTCCAAAATGGTACAAAGGAGCATCTAACCATCCCCCTGTGTTATAATCATAGGACAAGACTTGAAATCACAACCTAGCCCTGCTTTATTTACAGGTATAGGCATAGGCAGAAAAATTAAATTGGCTCTATGACCTCTGGTAGGCAGGAAGGGAGGAAGATTGGTTATGAGTAGAAAAAATAGTGAAGTACTATATTTGCCTTTGTAGTCAATGGAGAGATGTGTGCTTCTGCAGGTCTCTGTTTTGTGAGGGCCAGCTGTGAGTGCAAGGAAAAGGTTCTTCAGCTGAATTATGTAAATTGAAACTGTGGGCCAGCAGCCATCTGAAAATTTGCTCAGCCTTTCATTCTTTCCCACCCTTACATTATACTTGCATAATTCATTGCTTTTCATGTCATGTTCTCACTCACTCTGACAAAACATTCCTGTGCTGCAAGTTTCCTGTAATGTAAATTTTAGTGCTATTATTGCAGGTGCTGCTGGGGTAGATTTAGACTGTGATATCTCAGTGTACCTTACCCCTGGCAGTGACAGAGAAAGTAGATAATTTCCTTAGAAAGTAATCCATATTTTATTTGTTTCAGTCTAATTCCCAGCCTCAAGCCCCTACAGGTATTTCCCACTCTGATGTAAGACAACCTAATAATTTCAGTTTATTTTTCTCCCTGCACAAATATGGTCACAAGTGTGACCCTACTTTACTTGTGCTGCAAAAATCAGTGGTTTGGTGCTACTGGGACTTCCATTCTTATACTTCTTTTCCACATTGGCAGAGTCCATGATAGTCATCGAGCTTGCCTTATTACTGCATAGAAAGGATGAGTTGATTTTGGCCAACCATTGTCCAGGTTGCTTTTAGACTGCCAAAAGAAAAGAAAAAAATACTGAACAGAAGGAAATGCTTGGTGGTCATTTCTAAGCTTTTGCTTCTTTGATCACAGTGATGTCTAAACATGCTTACAATTATCCATCCTCACAACCTGTAACTTCTCTGTTACTAAATGCATTTCTCTATTCATTTTATGAAGTTTAATTTTTTAACCATTTTTTCTTGCCATCCTGCTCTGGTAACCCCTCAGCTGACTTGATCATACCTCACCTTGTGAAGGAGCTGAACCAGAAGAGGAAGCAGTTAACTCCTCTGTGCTGAACATGTGGTTTCTGAGCGAGTGAAAGGACCATGAACCACCTCTGGACTCAGCCACAACCCTGTTTACCAAATGACTGAGCCAAGCCTTCACAGAAATTCTGAGGTGGAAAGAACTGAGCTCCACATTGTTTCTAGCCCACCACCTCTCATTTCTGTACCTCAGCAGACAGAACTAAAGGCTCTGGCATCCCCAGCCATCCTTTCAATAACTCACACTGTTGCTGAAATGATACCCCTGTTTGCACAGGCTGCCCCATGTCCTCACAGGATGGAAATGTCCCTTCTCGTAACTTGCTCTTCTCCCTGCACACACTGCCTTGTGCCCTTGTGCTTTACCCCTCCCAAAAAGTGAATGTGTCTCCTGAACAAAATTTATCCTCAGCACAGTGTGGCTTTTGTGTACCACTATCAGACCTCTTCCTCCACCACCTCAGGGGCCAGACATGTGAAACTCTCTGAGCCTTTCCCTTCCATGCCTGCCTCAATTAATCTGTGGTCTCTTTCCAAAGCACGACTATCCTATTTTAACTCTCTTCAGCTCCTTGAGCAGTTTCCAAATGGCTGCTAATCAGGGCATCAGATAATTAAATCATTCTCTCCTGTCTGTTTTTAATAAATTCCCTTGGTCAAACACCAGAGCTGTATTTGCAGTTGCAGCTGCTAGATCTGCATCAATAATTTCATATTTGCTGCTATTTCAAGGACTAGACTCTCTCACTTACTTCTGCCTCTATTCCATTAGGTGCCTGTCTGCTTGCTGTCAGAGAAAACTCTTCATCTTGTCACTGAGCCAAGGGATCAGAACACTCCCAGAAGTCCCGAGAGACAAATCTTTCACCAGAGCATTTAACCAAATGGTAATCATAAGATGTAGTTTTAGGTAGTTCTGTGAGGAACAGGGAGTTGGACCTTGTGATCCTTATGGATCCCTTCCAACTTGAGATTCTCCATTTAAAAAATTTCTATTTAAAAGTTTCATTGACATTGAGAAAAGCTGATCAATTGAAATAGGAATGTCAGGCAAAAATGATCAGTGTAGATGAGAACAGGAAAGGATTCCCAGTTCACTAATATGTATTCATATTAAAAAATAAACAGCATCCTGGCGTTATTCTCAATAGAATCCAGAGTTTTGAAGCCCAATATAAGACAAAACAATTCTTCATCAGCCTTCATATCTGGAGCTTTGGAGCCTTTGAGAAACAAACAGTTACTTCCAGAGCCCAAGAGTAAAGGACAAAGGACAAAAAGCAGTAGCAGATGAACTTCCCCTCCTATCAGGAGGAACACATAAACCCATTTATCCAGGGAGATACTGGAATGAGGTTTGAGTGTCCAAGCCCCATCCCAGCCCCAAATTCCCTCTCATGAGGCAAAAGGATGGTCAGAATTGAAAGTTTCTTTAATGCTCCACGTCTGCAGCAGAATTGCACCATAGTGGTGACGTTTTCTGCTCTGATTCTGCCTTTGCCACATGGGCTCTTTGAAACCATACATAGGACATTATAGATTTTCGTGAATTTATTTATTGCTAAAAGTGATATTTGAAAGCTGCTGATATATTTTTTTTCTTTTCTATCATAAAAAGTAAAAAAAATACATTATTTCAATTTGTACCATGCTGGCTAAAAGTGAAAAGCTAAAAACGTTTAACCAAAAAATGCACAACCAAAAACAGTGTAGAACTTCTCTTTTTGCAAGGGAAGAATGTTGTGTCTTAAGATCTGCTGCCTTTTAAGTCCCCATCTAATTTGTGAAGGCATTGCTTTTTGTCTGGTATCTTAGCTAAACTTCCTAGTGTTGATGAAAGACACCTGGATTTACCTGGCCAGCTCAATTTAATCACAGCCTTGCACTGCAGACTTGCCAGGAAAAAAACTCTCCTACCCTGTCATGCAGTCTACTTTTCTTCCATGTAAATGAGACATGACCTTTGTTAAGAAATACTTTCTATATTGATGTAGCATCCACAAATGGGGCCTTACTCTATCTAGCAAGATGAGGGAAGATTAAACTCTAAAGCCTACGCTGGATTTTTTTTTCCAAGGCAGTCGGCTTGGAGGCACTTCAAGGCATGTACAAGATGTCGTTGACAGATAAACACCACTTGCCAGCTTTACCTTCTGCCTTACAACGACCCAGAGGGTGACATTACTGTGTAAGCAACACATGCCCCGTGGTGTCCTGTAGCAGGCAGAGTGTTTCCTTTCTGACAGTAAATCCCAGGGCTCTGAGGCACTCAGCACCAAAGTCAAGAGCTGGTCCCTAGGTCAGGGCAGCAGGCAGGGCAGCAGCAGGAGGAAGGAGAACAGCTTCTTTCTGTCAACTGCTTGGCTGGATCAGTCAGAAAATGTTAGGATGAGTGTTGATAAGAAATGTTGGGGAAGATGAAACAGGAAAGCCTTATAAATATGATTGTCCGGCAAAAGATTTTAAGAATATGGCAACTATAAGCAAGACTGAAATGAAAGCAAGCTTTGAGATACCTTCGTTACTGAACAACAGGAAAATAATGGTGTGGCCAGCTGAAGGTGATCCCCTTTTGGTGAAACAATACCTCTGCTTGCAGGCAGGTCCAAGGGTCAGAGCAGACCCTGCCAGCTTGGCAGAAGGGGTCCAAAGAGTAGTTTTAGGGTTTAAAATGTAACACAGCATGGTAATGTAATGATTCATATAGGCTGTATGCAAATGCTGTAGGATTTGTGTCTTGTATTAGATTGGTTAGTGAGAATTAGAATATTCAACAAAGAAAATTTGTTGTATTGTAACGGGAACCTCGCTCTCTTATCCTCTTACTCTTTTACTCTCTTACCCTCTCATCCTCTTTCCCACTCTCTCTACTTCTCTAGGGTCTGCTCTGAGCTGTGGCTGGCAGCTCCCAGCAGGGTCCTGCACCCAGACCCTTTGCAATAAACCACAAGCTCCAAGACCTGGCTGCAGAGATCTCTCCCATCCGTCCATCCCCACCATCCTTCCCTCCGACGCTCCTACAAAGAAAGGAAAAGGGATGGGAGCTTTGCCACTGCTCTTCAAGAGAGGCACACCTTATTTCACACTGTTTTTAAGAGGAAATTTAAAAGGTGACTGTGGTATTTTCTAGGTCCCCCGTGGCAGGAAGGAAATGATGAATCTGACTCCATGTTCTTAGAAGGCTAATTTATTATTTTGTGATCTATATTATATTAAAGAATGCTATACTAAACTATACTAAAGAATAGAGAAAGGATACAGACAGAAGGCTAAAAGATAATAATGAAAACTCATGACTCTGGAGAGAGTCCCGACACAGCTGGACCACGATTTGTCATTAAGTTAAAACAATTCACATGTTGGATAAACAATCTCCAACCACATTCCAAAGCAGCAGAACACAGGAGAAGCAAATCAGATAATTATTGTTTTCCTTTTTCTCTGAGGCTTCTCAGCTTCCCAAGAGAGAAATCCTGGCAAAGGGATTTTCCCAGAAAATGTGACGGTGACAGATGACCATGCAGCCAGGAGAGGAGAGAGACTGTGTAGCCCAGGCTTTTGTTCTTGCTTCCACAGGTGAAACTGGGAACAGCTCCTCACCTGAGCTATACCTAGGTAGGCAAGACCCATGCAGGGTTTACATGCTGCAGTTTATTGGAATCTGTCTGATTGGGAATGCCTGATGCAGGATATCAAGCAGAGGTTTCTTTGGCCCTGGTTTGACCTCCTCATTAAGCATGTGAAGTTACCTCAACAGCTTACAAAGAGCACAGGGCTGGACCCAGCAGATTATGGTGTCCTGCACTGTGGAACAGTGTGTCCAGCACTGGCCAATGAGGCCTGGGATGAGGTGGACATCCCTTCACCATTGAAAACCAAGAAGGCCTCTGATCTTGGCTTCTCTCTCTCTCAAAATGGCTTTTTTTTTGGTTTTTTTTTTTTTTTTCTGATATACATATAACATTTCACCACTGAAGCTGGTGTATTAATTTAAAATTATTTTTATTGCTTGATCTGTCTTATTAGCAGTCTGAAAAATATCAAATATGTGGTTGTAGAAATTTAGCCCCAAAAAGTCCTGAAATGCATAACTAGCTCACCAATAGCACAGAGTTTCCCAAATTCTTTTTTCTAGGTCTGTTTCCCTACTGGTTACTTTTAACAT
The DNA here is from genome assembly GCF_963513975.1 of Fringilla coelebs. Taxonomy (NCBI): domain Eukaryota; kingdom Metazoa; phylum Chordata; class Aves; order Passeriformes; family Fringillidae; genus Fringilla; species Fringilla coelebs. The sequence continues at coordinate 62,938,680 of NC_140033.1, read as the reverse complement.
GTTCCAGTTCCAATATTCTGCAGGTACCCATTGTACCCAAAGATGCACACCCTCCATGACAGGAAATGCTTGGACAGGGCCTCCAAATGAAAGTATTAGAAATACACTTATATTTTAAAAACCCTTTATTTTATTTAAATTATTTATTTTACTTATTCTCCTTTAGCAATTTAAATCTATTAGACTTACAAGTTTTCCAGATTCATTGAGGTAGACACATATTTAAGCTATGCAGAATGAATGATGTAAACCCACATGTCAAAGTTCATTAACATTCAAAGAAAAATGTCCAAATCCCACTATGAAGGGGCTGAAAACTTTGAATTAACTATGTGATAGCCTGGAAATACTGTGAAAGTGACTGTTCTTATTCAGGTTACCACCATCTCAGGTAACCCTTGCATTTTTATAATCCTGTGAAAGTACTTAACAGAAATGCATTCAATTCCCAGGTGTCTAAGAGACCCTAAGCAGCTTCCTTAACTGGGACATACCTTGGCTCTGTCTTGGTAGACTGGGGTTGATATCCCAGTCTTTTAGCCCACAGCTCTCATCACACCTTCTTTGCTTCCTTTGGGAACTTATGGAGTGTTCAGCAGTTCCACTTTGCACAGTGGAGCCTTCATCTTAATTGCTGCCATGATATATTATTACTATTTATACTACCTGAGAGATACTGCTGAGCCTGAACAGATGGAATAAAAGGTGCCAAGTGCTGGGGCTGGTATTATCTTTTTTCTATTACAACACTTGTTCTTAGCATAAGTGAAGTATAGTTATAACAGATAATACCCTTGGCTAATTTGTTTGACATGTTCATGGTATAGTTTGACATGTTCATGGTACAGTTTGACATGTTCATGGCATAGTTTGAGATGTTCATGGTACAGTTTGACATGTTCATGGTACAGTTTGACATGTTCATGGTATAGTTTGACATGTTCATGGCATAGTTTGACATGTTCATGGTATAGTTTGACATGTTCATGGTGCAGTTTGACATGTTCATGGTATAGTTTGACATGTTCATGGCATAGTTTGACATGTTCATGGTATAGTTTGACATGTTCATGGTGCAGTTTGACATGTTCATGGTACAGTTTGACATGTTCATGGCATAGTTTGACATGTTCATGGTATAGTTTGACATGTTCATGGCATAGTTTGACATGTTCATGGTACAGTTTGACATATTCATGGTATAGTTTGACATGTTCATGGTACAGTTTGACATGTTCATGGTGCAGTTTGACATGTTCATGGCATAGTTTAACATGTTCATGGCATAGTTTGACATGTTCATGGCATAGTTTAACATGTTCATGGCATAGTTTGACATGTTCATGGTACAGTTTGACATGTTCATGGTACAGTTTGACATGTTCATGATATATAGTTTGACATGTTCATGGTATAGTTTGACATGTTCATGGTATAGTTTCCTGATACACATCACCCAGTGCTGCTGTGGACTGCTGCAGTCAGGATGGGCCCATTCTCCTTTCCCTTCTCTCTTCCTCCTTCTTCAGGCAGGAGGCCTTCTGCCCTTCCTTGTGCTGGAGCTGTGCAGGGTGAGTCAGTTCTGCTTACTGGTCTGAGCAGATCCTGCTCTTTTGGAGCAGGAGGCACTTTATTTCTGCTGAAGCAATGTCCTCTATCAGCCCTGTGATCACTAGACGTGAGGAAAAGGGAGCACATGGCAGGAGAGTGGGACTATCTCTCCCAGCTACAACCTACACACACATAGTGTTAAGTTTAACAGGAAATTATATCCTCGTTGTGTCCAAGGTCCACAGTTTATAAACATCCACTTCCTGTTCTGGAAGATAATAGAGATATGTGTGAATTATTGTATACTGGTCTCTTAATTCCAAAAACATCTGTTTCAGGGAGAGATTTTATTTATCCAAATCTTTTTTTCCTTTGTATTGGATCAAAAAAGTCAAATTCCTTTCAAACTTCAGTGAATCACTGGGGGGTCCTATTGGTTCACTGAGGAGAGTGAGCCCAGCCTGCAGGAACCTGAAAAGGCAGGACTCAAAGCACACCTGCAACAATCAGACATGAACCTCTGCCCTGGTGGAGGCCTTCACCTTCTCACTAAAAGCCAAGGTTTATTCAGTTTTTGTCATGTGCTCTGTGAGCTTGGCCAGCCCTCAGAACTTTGTAGTTCCCCTTGAGCTTGGCAGAGGCTGGTGATTTACCTTCTTCCTAAGTACGTTATGTGATGAAAGGAACAACACACCCTCCTTCTGCACTAAGGGATGTCATCTTTCATGTGACACTCTTAATCTGAATGGCTGAATGACAGGAATGTGGTGGAAGCACCCTAGCTGCATTTATGAGCACCTTTTGGCTTTGACATGAACACAGTGCCTCCCTGCACTAGTGTTTCCAAAGTTTTTGTAACCTCTATTCCCTCTGAGTCAGCACTGGGCTGCATGTTAGTGATGTCTTTTAAAGGAGCAATGGAGAGATCTCCTTGGGGAAAACCCTGTGTACAAAAGATTCTGACTCAAAGGTTTTGGACATCATCCAGCATTAATGTTGAAGATGGGCTGTAACTCAAAAAGTTACATGCATTGGTAAGATTGAAAATTAAAATAGACTGTTAGAATCAGTTAGTAAGGACTTACTGCATTAACTGAGCTTCACAAACAGCCTGGTAAAAGTAGGCTAAACAGCCCAGTTAAAATAGTCTAGAAAGAATATTTTATATAAAGGAATAAACACAGATAAGTAATGGTATTTGAAGATCCATGTGAGGTACTGGATCAAAGACAGAAGCCCAGAGATGTGATTTTTGGTCTTTGTCCATGACTCCTAGGCTGAGGTATACGCTGCTTCCTGCATCTTTAAAATCTGGAAGAGAAATCCCAGGGGGATACATTTCACTTTTGCCCTGGGTTGCACATATGACATTCAGAACAGGCACTTGTTTTGGCCTTTGGGGTGAGATCCCTTGTGCTTAAGTTTTGCTGAGTGCGGTGCCAGCTTCTGCATCTGAACTCATCTTTCCCAGCCGTGGAGTCAGTGGAGTTCTGGTCACAGGTCTCAGCTCAGTTGCTTAGGGTTGATCTCACACAGCCATCTGAGAGTGCCCTCTCTATGCACCACAGCCTCCCATTGCCCCTGGAGAGCCTGGCTCCTCCGTGCCAAATCCATCTCTGTCAGATGACTGAGCAGCTGCAGGCAGCCCTGGTGCTGCTGGACGCCTATCTTGAGGCACCAGCACTCATCAAAGGGGGTTTACAGGGCAATGGAGAAGGGAATTTTAGGATAAAGTAGCTCATATTTTGGAATTTGATGGTGGCACCCCTTAAAGTGACCAGCCCATACGCCAGTGCTCCAGTGCAGACACCCAGAGAGATCCCAACGCATCTTTCACAGAGATTAATCATTATGAGACATTTTTAGGCTCATAACTGCAGCAATATATTGGATACCCAAAAGTAAGGCCCTCACAAATTATTCCCCTCAGGGGAATAAGGAGCAGCTCCTCTCAGCTGCCTGGTGTACCAAACCCCAGTGTGTGCAGACTCTCCCTGAGCAGCCCCGGCAGCTCAGCCCAGCTCAGTGTTTCAGCCTGGCTGCGACTGTGCACCCCCAGAATTGTGTCTGAGCCAAAGTCTGTCAGTCTGTCATCTGTGCAGACATGAGCCACGCAGCTCCATCTTCTTCTCCTGTTGGCAGTGAAGTGCATCTCAGTGCCCGGACTTTACAGTCTGGGGTCTGACTATTCATTTCTCAATGATGTTTTGGGGCAATTTTTAAGTGTAATTTGTATGCTTTATTAACAAAAAAAAGAAAAAAGAAAGATGGTATTGCAGGCACTCTTCTATGGGAAAAATTCTTCTTCTAAAAATAAATCCTTCCTGCTCAAGTTAGAGCCTGAGGCTTAGGGTATTAGCAGTCTGGAACCATAACAATACAAACACATGAGAAGCCCAAACAGGGCTGAACAGCATTTGTCCACCATGCCATCACTGCTTTCTTATTACCAGCTAAGTGACCCTTCTGGGATTTCTTCAATAGGATTTTTCCCCTGAACATGAACTGCATAAGCAGGAAGACTGTGTGCTGTCTACTGGCATCTTAACAGGCATGACAAACTTTTTTTCCCCAAGAGTTAAATTTTTAAAAAATTGCTGTTGCTTGAAATATATCAGCAGCAAACTGATCATTTAGATGATTGAAAATGTGTTTTTGTACAAACTTCTCAGGCAGGCAGTGCAGTCCAGCCCTTTCCCTGCCCAGAGTCCCAGACTGTTTGGTACAATATTTCTTCCTCATGAGTCTTCCTCAGGAACCACTCCTATGGGCATTTTGGCCAGTTCAGCTAGACAGTGCTCAACACTGAAATGCACTGAAAATAAACAGGCATGCCAAGAGAGCTTATACAGCCTAACAGTGAATATGAAGAGCAGAATTTCTAATTCTGTCCTCTATCATTGTCACCCTGAACAATCCAGTCTCTGCTGTAATGTTCTTACCTACAAAACTGAGGAAAATTTGTGAAAATCTCCATTTCCATTTGTTAGTGATAATGTAAATCATTTAACTGGGAGAAGTCTGCCTCTGGCTTCCTCATCACTTAAAGATGTTGAGCCTGACAACTGGAATAGACATGGCATCCTCAGGAACTGAGCAGTTTATACAATGGCCTAGAAAGTCAACACCCTGTGTTCTTCTCCCTGTTGCCACACAAGCCTGTGGCACACCACACAGGTCAGTTTTATCCTGCTCTGGGAGCTGTATAAATCTCAGGATGACAGTCTTTGTCCTGATAGCCAGGTGTCTGTAAGATGTCTGTGTGTACTGGCACACATAGCCTTATTTCAGAGAGAGTTAGTATTTTCAGCACAGTAAGGACTTAAAGATGATTTTAAACAAGAAAACGAAAGACTCATGAACTGCAACTAAGCTGTACTTCTGTTTCTGCAAGAGGTCTCAGAAGAAGAGGGAGTTGTGGAAGAAAACATTTGAGTGTTGTGAGAGGTAGGATGAAACAGATGCAAGCAAAGAAAGTGAAGTCTGGATTATGGCACCTTGTTTGGGAGACTGAGAACATAAAATGTAATTTGGCATGGAGAAGGAGCAAATAGTGAAAAACTCAAAGCAACACAAAGTACACAAGATTGGAGGGATTTTGTTGATAACTTAAGCCTCTTTTGGGTCACAAAATGAAGTTAAAGCATAAGGGGATATTTGTCCTGAAGACCATATGAATGACTGAATAAGTGAAACAGCTCCACTGTAAGGCAGCATGATACAGCCAGCAAGTTCAGCCAGCCACACAGCTCTGGTGTAAGAACACACATTTGCACACACAGTGCTACTCCCCAGGCACTGATCCCACAAGCAGTGCTCCCTGGTGGGAATGTAGGAAGAGGAATTCTGGGAATTCAAAGAGAATGCAAAAATCCATCACACTCCAAAGAAACTCTTCTCACACTCCAAAGAAACTCCTCTGCCCTCCAGGTAAGGGTGCAATTTCCTAACACTTGCAGAAAGAAGGGCAAGGGTGGCCAGCATTGATTCATACAAAGGAAGAAAAAGTTCTGTCAAAAAAAAATTCTGCTGTCTTGGAAGGTGTCTGTTTTTCAGACATCTAAATAGTTCCATCCACAGTTACACAAAAAAGATAAGTGTGCATCAGCCATTGTGTTTCCAGATGTTAAGGAACATCCAGCTGCTCATTGTTAGCCAGAAAATGACTTAAACAATATTTTAACCCTCTGTTTAACTATTTAAATATTAAACAGTATTTTAACCCTCTGTCTGTGGGATCACATAGTAGCAAACATCACAGACTAAGTGGGCTCTGACACGATGCAGGGCTCTTGTATATTTATAAAGCTGGTTTCTAATCCTGCCCTAGACACTAAATTAACCTTTCTGCCCTTAGCATTTTGCATGGAAAAACTGACGAACTTATTGAGGAAAGGTCTACTGTAAATAATACTGGCCCTTAATTTTGTCACTATTTAGTAAATGGTGCTACCAGGAGCCAGCAAGCTCACACTAAGTACTATTTTACTTACTCAGCAACTAAGAGCATATCAAAGAGCAAAGTGTGCTTACTGAGATGACTGGGGGGGATCAAAATGTGCTCTCTCTCCTCCTTAATAACAGCATAATACCTAAATTTGTAGTAATCCCTATCTGGGATGCCCTTTGGACATTTGCATATGTATCTCAGATTACATTTATTGAGCTGCTTACCAGATTGCCCATACCATTTGATAAAAGCTTACAGTGCCAAGAACTGAGCAACTATCTTACAAAACCTCATGGGTTTCTGATATTTTCTCTATAGTAAACCTTACTGGATTGTGCCTTTAGATTTTGATGGGTTTAATATTCTAGATGCTGTTCTGTTATTGATGGAATAATCCATCACAGCTGGTTTTCAAACTTTTCCTTTCTTTTTTTGTTGAAGCAAAATCTCAGAATCTGCTACCCTGCATGTGCAGCCCACAACTTTAATGCACTTCATCCGTCTCACTTTCCCAGTCCTCACAGATTTCTCTCTCACGACATTTGACGCAGTGAAGCTGCTGGAAGAAGGCACTGGAGGAAGCTTCTCTGAGTCAGTGAGGCCCTTCAGACCTGTTGGTTCTGCCACGAGCAGACCTGCACGTCCTCGAGCACATTCTCCAGTGAGCACTGCGCAGCAGGCACGGGCTGGGGAAGCTGATAGTGCCCAACCCAGCTGAAGAGGGTTAAACCCACCAGCTTCCCTTCTGGGGGATGGAGCTCCTTTCTCCAGATCTGTCAGTGAGGCATATTTTGGCTCAACCTTTCCAGACACCTCCTCTTCACTGACATTGCCTTCCTCACTGGAGCTATCAGGGAGGTTGTATTGCACTGGCAGTATCCCTTGGCACGGCGTCAGTCTGACTCATCTTCCATTTCATTACAGGCTCTGAAAACAGCTGCAGCTGTCAGAGGTTTGCTGTTACTTTGAAGCATCACGATAAAACTGTGCTTGCTAAATTATTCTGGTAGATGCAGCTTCCATGGTGTCAGAAGAAAGGTACAAAAAAAATGAAGTTTCTTGCAGTGCATTATGGGCACAATTCCCCAGGCTCTTTCAACCTTGAGCAATTGCCCAGGAACTCATAACCACAAAACAAAAGCTAATACCCTGTTGCAGGGCAAAAAGAAAACCTATTTAGACAGAAAATATAAGAGAACCATAAAATATAGTATAACACATGGTGTAATGCAGACATCTTTACAACTTAATCTTTTGCTATTACTAGAATTTATTTTTCTCTGCAATGGGAGCATTTAATGAGTATAGTACTTTTTCCTTTAGTTTGAAATGTTTTTCTTAAGAGTACAATAACAGGCAATACTTCTTACTTCAGCATTATTCCTGGAAGCCTTAACATCCCAGTTTTATGCATGGTAAGTACACTTTTTCATATTACTTGAATTTGCAGATATGCACATGCAAGCTCTGCAAGATGCTGTCTCTGTCCATGTATTAAAAAGAGCCCCATGCACAATATCAGCACCAAGTGAACGTGTCAAGTGTGTGAATAACTCTGTTTGCAAGAATAGGTCCACTAATTTCAAGACCAGAACTTGCACTCTGGTGGTGAGTGCCCTGTAGGTCCTGCCATGTAAATTTACCTTTTTAAAGGACACCTACCTGCATTTAAACTGGACAGTGGTGGCAGATTTGGCCGTGGCAGGCAGGAATACAGCACAGGCTGCAAAACCCACATGAGAGGTTAGCTACATATTTGGAGGGGTTCTGCAGGCTGTGCAGAGCTCTGTGTTAGTGTGACTATACTGTAATCAGTCCTTGAAATAGTCCTCTTAAAACTGACAGCCATGCATTCAGATTTAATCTCTGAATATCTATCTGGTGGCTCAGCTCTGCTGTTTCTGAATTGTCCTGAGAACAGTCACAAATCTGTTTCTACCACCCCAGCCAGGAGCTGAAGAAAAGGAATAGGTTTATTGACAATAGTAGAACACAGGTTATGCCTAATAAAGAGACAACTTTTCAAACTTCAGTTTTCCTATGTTTACCCTTTAAAATTAACCAGATTTATCATGAACAATTATTTATAATTATGGTGTATCAAATGTGTTTCTGTGAAAAGAACTCATCTTTTACAAAATCGTTGAAGTCATTACAGAAAAATAGTAACTCTTTGTTGAAAAATACAAAGATTCCTATTTAATTTTAGTATTTTTATAAATTTTTTGCAATAGATAGTTCTGTCATTCAAGAACAGCCATGGGCTCCCTTTCTGATTGATTTTTGATGACAACATAAAGACTGAATTTCACTTTTTTTATAAACCATTTTCCTCAAAATGAAACAGTGTCTCAAGACACCCACTGCAGGGAGGGAGGAAACAGAACTCAGTGGGTTTTGTTTGGGACCCTTTTCTCAGACAGAATTCTGAGACAAATGAATACAGTTTTATGCTAATGACCAGGACCAGCACAAGCAATGCAAAACTGGCTGGCACCAAGAGGTAAAAATGTATGGAAAATCCTCCTAGCAGCGTGAAAGAGGAGGTGGCACACAGAATAAAAAGCTAATTTGATTTTGACTTTTACTTGCCTTGCAATATTCTACTTCTGTTTAATTTTTTAAAGCTACCAGAGCTTCAGCTGGCCCAGAATGAAGCCGGAGGCGCAGGGCAATGCTGCGCTCTCCCAGTGCATTATGTGCAGGCAGCCAGTTGACATTTATGTTGTTTCAGAGTAATATATCACAAGGAGAACGAGCAGTTGCTGTTCCTGATGATGTCAAGGTGATGGCACGATGGAAGTCTTGGTACTATCCCTGGAATCACAAGGCAGGAGGCACCCACTGTCTGGGCAGCCGCAGGCAAGGGCTACTTTGCATAGGAGTCACTGTGCTCTTGGAAATCAGAGAGGGCATATCTAAAGTCAGATAAAACAGGAGTGGGTCCAAGCTTTTGCAACAGCCCTAGGCTTTCCTGCATGCTGTTTTAAAGGTCCCTTTAATTTGTGTTTATCTCTTTATTCCCCACTGCTGGCTATGGCCAGAGCTCTGGAGGAAGGACAGCTGTTTCCCTGCTAGAAACTAGAAGCACATATTGTGCCAAAAACACAGGATTTCTGTTTAATGAGAGGTTTCATGATAACTCCAGCCAAGAGGGTCTGACAAGACTTGAATAATCACTGCAGCTTTGGCACTTATTAAAAGTATAACTAGGCACTTCTCTAGCTGTCTAATTCAGAGTAAGTATCGGAGGAAGGAGAAGCTTTTTGCACACAGCAGGGGCAGTTGGGTTCGAGGATTCGGAGAGCAGCCTCGGGAGGAAGAGACAGGCAGTGCCTGGCTCTGCCCCCTCACCACAGCCTGTCCTGCAGACTGGCTAAGCTAGCATGAGAAAGCAGATTAGTGACAGATTACTTCCCCTCTTCTCTGTAACTCCTGGAAGCAAGGGTGATGCAAGGAGGATCCCTCTGCTCGGAGGTTTCCTCCAACTCAGACCGCCAGCTCACTCCTGTCCCAGCTGAGCTCCTCTCTCACCTGCTCCCAAGAGCTCTGCCCAAAAGCTGCATCCTTCCTACACCAGACAAAGAGAAAGGGAGAAAAAAGATGGAAACTCTGACTTTGTAGAAAAGGATAGCACAGCACAGCAGTGATGCAAGAGGATAACAGCAAGAGATTTTGAATTTGACAATTCTTAATGCTTACAAAGGGATAATGACAAAAAAAGAAACCTAGGCTATTGTTGAAGAGGTGATAGCATAAAATTATTCTAGCAACACTGACTCTTCTGCACATGATCAGAAGAAAGCCTAAGCTTCTGTAAATGTCAAAAGTTGGAAAAGAGACAAACGGAAAGAACAGAAATGTGGTTGTTAAAGAAACCAGAATAAAAACTGGGTAACTCTAGATCTGGCAGTCTGACTTCAGTTCCAGGTAGAATATTAACAAAACCTGAGAGGAGCATCTATTTTTACTTGGATAAAGCAGACAAACATATTGGCTTAAAGCCAAGGGGGATTTGTGAATGAGACAATGCCAAAGAAATCTGATAGCCTGTTTTAATATGGTATCTGAGTGGGTGGGTTTTTATAAAATAGACCTGTGCCCCATGGAAACAGTTTAAATAATGTCTGGATAAGAATTCAATAAAGTGACAAGCAAAGACCTTACACACATAATGTGTTTTTACAATAAGTCCTTGTGCTTCTTTCAAGGATATCTTTTTACCCAGGTGTTTTCTTCATAACAAGACAAAATGGATTTTGATCAACATAATTCAGCAATTAAACCTGGGATACTCATAATAAAAGAGTGTAGACCCTCCTGCTTGACATTTCTGTCTCTTTCTTTTCCTCTTTTGTCTCTCTCTTCCTTCCATCCTTCTCTTTCACCTGTTCTCTCTTTTTCTCATTTTCTCTTTCTGTTTCTCCTTTTCTTTCTCTCTCTCCTATTTGCCCTCTCTCATACATGCTTTGCATATAAACTCATGCTTTCATGCTTCCTTCCATTTTGTTGGAATGCTGACCACAGGCTGCTGAGATGAGCTACACTGAAGGAGCACACTTAGAAAAGAAAGAGAAACTCAATATTCAGTGTCTCAAGAGGTGGAATCAGTGCTTAATTTACTAATGAATTATACCCATGGATTATTATGTTCACACCAAACTTTTTACTGGGATAAATCCATGGCAGTACTGAAGTGAAATAAAACTGCATCAGAACAGATCTACTCCCCTCCACTATGTATGGGATGGGTTCACTGGAAAGCATTTCTTGGCAAAATAATAATTCTTGGCAGTAATCTGGACAGAACCCATACAACCTGCCTGGACAGAGCTACAGCAAGTTTGGTTTCCTTTTCCTTATGCCTGGGTTTTGAATTCACAACGAGAACCAGACATGGTTGTTCTCATGTGGGATCAAAAGAAATTGTTCTTTCTTTCCATAAGCCAGTAAAGCAATGGAATGGCATGGTAATGTCTCCTCTGGTTTTTCAGATTGGAAGATATTAAAACCACTTTGATTTTTCCTTCCAGTTCTACGGGAGAAAACATTAGAAGCTGCATGCCAGGAAGATTCAATTGAAAAAGAATGTTCTAGTCTCAGCTGCTGCCATAGCTCAGCCATGGGCTGGCTGATCTCCCTTCCCCACTCTCCTCAAGCAAAGTGTTTTCTGTGTGCCATGGCACAGCTTCATTCCCACACAGAGCAAGGCAGCAGCCACTGGCAGGTTCCCATTCTCTCTGCTGTGCTCTGCTTTGCTTTCTCCCTCCTGGCAAGGCCACTGCACCTGCATTTGACTGAGATCCAATCAATTTTATCAAATCTTCCAGAGCAACTGAGCTTCTCACATATCTACAGTTTCTCTGACACAGCTTATTTGTTCTAATAATTTTTCACAGATGGATTCTGAGAGCTTTATATATTTCTTGAGGATTTCTGGATCCTCTAATCCATGGATGGGACCACAGGCAAAATTTCAGAATAGCAATGTTATAGTTCACGTACTCTTGTCTCCATTAGCATACACAGCAGATACAGAGAGAAAGGTTATGGAAATTCTAGAGAACCCCTTGAAATGTCATCATTGCTTATGAATTTGTATATGGAAATCTAATACATAGAGACTGCCTGATTGGGCATAGTTCTGTGCCTATCAATGTCTTTGCCCTTTAGGATCTAAGGATGGGGGGGAAAAAAAGAAGAAAAATGGAAGGATGAGGTTCTAAAATTGGCTGTGTCTGGCACAGAGAATTTAATCCCTGCTAGCTCTGCAAAATGTATTCAGTCCCTTCTCTGAGCACTGTGTGGAACTGCAGAGAGCTCTGACAATGGCACCTCCTGGAAGCAGGCTCACCCAGGCTGCTTCAAGTGCCAGTTTTACTTCCTTGAGGACAATCCTGTGGAAAATTGGCTTTAATGACTCTTGAATGAGTATGTTGACTGGAGCAACTGTGTGCAGGGTAGTTCTGCCTGCCTTGTGCCTAAAGCAGGAGCCAGAGTGAGAAGCTGTCACAGCTGTAACATGTGCAGTGGTATATGAAGGAAAGGTCGTGCTCCCTGCTCTGGTGTGAAGGTACAATTGCCTTCTTTGCTTAGAGGTTTCAGAGCAGGACTTGCCACTCAGTCAAAACTGAGAGCTGAGGTGAGCACTGAATAACTCTCCATGCCTGGGGATTTTGTTGCAGAAATCGTGAGTGAGGCCAAGGACACAGTAAGGTGGCCAAAACCTGAAGTTCTTTCCCCTTCTAGAAAATCCTGCAAATACTTGAATGAGAAAGAATTGTGAACCACACAGGTATGCTGCACTTCCCCTCTCTGCCAAGGCTCACCTAATAATTTTTGAACATCAGAATTTTTCATTCAGAGCACACTGTCATTTCCAGAGACCAGTGGTGGACATTCAATCCTCAAATACAAGTAGGATCAGTCAGTTTTCTGAGCTTCAGCCCAGAGATGCCTTCCAAAATGACCAAGACTTCATCCCCAGCTGAGTCCCAACCGTGAAGACAGAACCTACATTACCCAAAAATTCTTTCCTCCAGCCTCTGATCTGAGAGTTAATCTCAAAGGTGGTGCTCAGTACCTATGTTCATACAGCTGTGCCCTTCCACCCAGTCCAAATAAAGACCCCTATCAATATGTGCATGTGTCATATGAGTACTTAAACATATTTATCATTGGATGCTCAGAGGTAAACAGAAGAACCACTAAGTTTCTAATGGTCTTCTCAGAATTTTATTTCAGTTTCCTTCAGCTGGACTTAATTAAATTTTAATTTAATAATCTACAGTAGTCTTTTATTTAATCCTTTTCATAAATTTTGACACCTTTTCTCTTGTACTTACAGGTTTCAATGTTTATCAACTGCTCATATCCTGCAGTTATAACTTAAGATTGCTTATTATAAATTACTCCTATAAATTATTTGCAATAGCAAATGCTGCAACATAAAATTGTAAAAAAATAGGGCTAGAAGGAGTCTCAAAATTTTGTTTCATGCAGTCCCTATCCTAAGGCAAAATCACCTACCATTGCATGATTCCTGGGGATTTTCCTAACCTGACCACAAACACCTCCAGGGCTGAAGGATGAGTACCTTCCCTGGAGATGTCCTGCATTGCTTCACTGCCCTCACACTCACTCAATTTTACCTAACACCTAAAATGAATCCTGCTTGTTAATTCACCTGGTACCATAGTGGCAAATGCTGACTTTTAGGTGGCAGAAGAAATGTTTTCAGGAAAACTTTCAGAGAAACTATGGAAGAAAGTAATGGACTCTTTACTCTATCTTAGCATTTGAGAAATTCCTTTTATATAATTTTTGTAGCTGGAGAAAAAGCCTGAAACATCCATGAGGATTGCTTTTTCTGAAGTTTATGTTATCACTGGTGACACATAATGATGAGGTTGCAACAATCTCAATAAGTCACACAAGGAAATTAAAAAGAAATTCACACAATTTTTAAAATTTATTTACGAACCATCACGTGTTTTATTCCTGCAGGATTTTCAGCAGTTATTGTTATTACAGATGAGACCTTGATACTCCTAATAACACCAAATGTTATTTTGAGCATCCATTCACATAATACTTCTGTGAGAAAGAGCTATGCCAGATTACCAGTGGGATGTGATTCGATATGAGCAACTTATCAAGAACTGACATCAGCGTTTCTATTTTCATTGCCGAAAAATTTCTATACAAAGCTATAAAACATTCATGTCTAGCAAGAGGAAACAGATGAGGTGTGCCTTACACACAGATATGGGGTGCTGTGACTGGAAAAGGGAAAAGCTGATCTGGTTGCATTGCTAGCACACTGAGCACGGAGCTGTCCTGGATCAAAGGCATGCTAAAACTTTTCCGAGGCCCATCCAATGTCAGACATGAACCCATCCCATTGAAGGCTGGGAGACAGTGAGGCTAGAAGCTTTTGGAAGGACTGCAGAGAAAGAACATTAGCAAGCACTGGCTGATAGGAATGTGGAACTAAAAAGGACCAAAATATGGGAGATGACCACAGAGGAGGGAAAAGGATGGAGGAAAAGGGGTTTGGAATTATGTTAACAGTACACTGAGCTGAGCACACACTGGCCTAAGGTTCCCTACAGAAATGCCATAAACATGAGCTCATGGACACTGTTAGAACATTGCCACAAATGCTTTATCCCAAACCTCTGAAATGAAACTTTAGCAAAATTAAGGAGCTACATTTGCATGCTATCTGTCCTTCCTGCTGCAAATACACTAAAGCCAAGGTCCCTGGACAATGGCTTCTAATGGAGCTCTCAGCTCCCTACAAGCAGAACTTGTCAATTCGCTGGCATCTCACATTTTTCCTAAAGAGGATAGCAGAGCAAATTCTTCTGTACATGGCAGTAAACCCATCTTTTAAAGCTAAATCTTAAATGGCATACAAAGAACATGAAAGGAATATTAACACCTCTATTGTGATGCCCTTTATTTGCAGCAGCAACTCATTCTGGTGATCAAAAAGTCATTCACCTTTAAAAAATGAAGATTTAACCAAAAGGATTTAAAGGGATTTAGTGCTGAATTTTGCAGACCTTGCCAAAGTGTAATCTGAAGTCTCACATTTTTGTTCCCATCTTCAGCATGCCAAAGCTCGAATCATAAAGCCAGCACTCAGCATCTTGGCTGAGGGTCAACATCAACTGAAGTCACATGCAGGGGAAAGTGGTGAAGGTGACATTGCCTCTACCTGGCTCAGACAAAATAAGAGCTGATCTCTGCAGTAACCTGTGAAGGACTTCAGCTCAGAAGTTTGTGACAAAGGCTCTGGTTCCAGTTTTTTCACATCTAAATACTCTGTTTAGTACCCAGAGTAAGAAAGTGTCAGAAAAGACTGGATGGAAATTCATCACTGACCTGGGACATACAGTGCTGAGCTTTCTGATCATATGATTGACATCTGGCAAGAGCCTGCATTGTTTCTCTGTTACCTAGTGAGTATATTTGCAAAGTATTAGGAGCATGACACGTGTTGGCACTGGGCAAGAGAGAAAAAGGCTGAAAACCAAACAGCAAAAAATGCTCCTATCCAAAGGAGTGCTTCCTGACCACACTGAGCTGGAGAAACAGTCAAATGCAAACACCAATTTTTAATAACCCTCATTCTCGTGGAGTTGGCTCTGAGCACAGACTTCCCAATGTGGTTGTCCCTAAATGGAGCAGACAATTCCCAATCTCTTTTGGAATTTGAAACACTGATTTTGTGACTCCTAGGCCAGACTAGTCATAACAAGACAATTAATTAACTGGGACTATTCAGATCATGATCAAAGCAGTATGTGAAGCCTTTGCATGCCTCTTTTTGAAATGCTCTGATGAAACACTTGTGACTCCTCTGGGAGTGAGTAAGAGCTCCAATCCTCCTGCAATGCTGCACCTACCAAATAACATCAAAGAAGTGGTGTTGTCCTCACCATCAAACTCTGACAGCCTTTCCTGCACCTTTCCCCAGATCCTGTCCAACACAGGTAAATCATAAAAAAAATTTAAAATAAATTCAGAGGGCAACACAATATGAAAATTATTTTTATGAGCTACAGTTCACCTATCTGATAAACCACTAATGCAAACAGTTGAACAGGAACAATTAGATATCATATTAAAGGTGTAGAAAGGGCTCAAATAGCCCCTGCCTGTCTCTCTTTCCATTTTAATCTACACAGAAAATCTAAATATATCACCATTTTGGTGTCCAAGGATCACACATAAACTTTGATGTGCATGCATATGTACTGTCTTAATCAACATAAATTATGCAAATATATTAAAAAAACCTTTAAACACTTCACTTTGAGTACTTGAGTTAGGCACATATGTAAGCCCACATGAAATAAATGTCATGTATGGTTGTGCAATCACATAAATGGCTTATTTCTTGAGCTCCTGACCAGCTGGACTGCATTGAGCCAGTGGGTCTCCTCTGTACAAGCCTGTGCCTAGAAGGACTTACATGAGTTTTCCACCATACAAAATTAAGATTTACAGATGGAAATCCCTGCAGGACTGAAGCTTAAGCTACCTTCCTGGGAAGTACTGCTGCATTCCAGGCCTCTGAATATCTTTCAACAGCTGCTGTTGAAAAATTAACTCTGACAGAGTGGGATGAAGGCACATGTTCATGCCCAGTCCCTGGGCAGACTGTGGCTGTCACTTGAGGGCTCTTCTGCTCCCAAGAGGTTCTGGCCCAAGTCTCAGGCTGATCAGTTCTTTCTCTGACCCAAACCCAACATCTGTATCTGGAAGCATAAAAAACATGAGTGGCAGAGCTTTGTCACTGGAAGGTAAGAAATTCACTTTCTTCGTGGTAGATTAGTTTTCTTCCTTTGTCTCATTAAAAGATCTTTATTATAAGAGTTTAAGGAATTTTAAGCACTTTTAAAGGTGTCATTTTTTTCAAGTGAACAGGTTGTTATTTTTTCTTGCCATTCAAATGAAAGGAGAGATTTATGGCAGGTGGCAACACCTTCCTCACCTTATGCTGGAGGGTCAGGTTTCATGGATATTTGACTTCAGCCAAGTAGAGGGTGGCAAAAGTCGAAATCTCAGCAAAGGGGAAGATTAATGTGGATACCCTGGAACACCTGCTGCTGAAGCCATTAGTGCTTGGGACACTCTCCTGCCTACTCTGAAGATGGTGTGAACTGTCCTCTTGCCCTTTGCAGAAGGAGAATCAGGCCCTTACTGAACAAGATTAATAGGAGCAGGTCTGCCATTGATTGTGTGCTGCTGTCCTCACCATGTCAGAGGGCAGGCCAAGGGCTGAATTACAGCTACCCAGGGACTCCAAAACATGAGAAGAAGTCAAACTGACAGGTACACACTGGAAATTAAAGTATGCTGTATCTGAGAGAAATCAAACAGAAATCAGAAAGACTTATGTTTCCAGTTACTTGCAGCCTGCAACAGTCCAAATCCTGCAGAGCTGTTTCATGAAAACATTTCTTTGCTTAGTTCAGATAAATAATTCCTGCCACTTTGACCACTGGCAGTATACTCATGTAATGCTTATTCCAGAGAAATGTGGATTTCTCAGACACCCAGAAAGAATAAGAACTCACACAAAGAGAAAAATACTGATGTAACAACAGGGGTTTAAATTTAAAGTTTGGCAAATAGTTCAGCTCTGTAGACCAGAGTTATGTAAGTGATTTTTTTTTTTTTGCAGAGATCAGAGAGGGAATTAAATTCTTGCCATATGCCAAACAAAACCCTGGAGAAGCAGTTCCTTCATCCCTCTCTGCAAGTCAATAACCCCTGGTAGTGGATGAGTTTGCCTCCTTATGAAACATGTTGATGCTTGTATAGAAGATGGGGTTCTCCTCACTGCATCTCTTCAAATGTGCTGCTTTTCCAACAACCTCAGATCTGCCAGGTTGGTTCCTTTTTGAAGAGTTTTAGCCTCAACATTGCTGGGTACAGCATAAAATTTAAAAGCTTAAAAAATAGAAGGAAAACCACTTATTATACTACTACTACTACTACTACTACTACTACTACTACTACTACTACTAATAATAATAATAATAATAATAATAATAATAATAATTATTATTATTATTATTATTATTATTATTATTATCATCATCATCATCATCATCATCATCATCATCATCATTGTTTTTAAACTATCTCCTGTGTTTTCTGGATCTCAGGATGATTAGAGAGGTTAGCCAAATCTGTAAAGATTTGATTGTGATTGAATTTTTCTGCTCTAATGAGGCAGAAAAGTCTACTTAGACCCTCAGACTACTACACACTGCTAGTACTCTAAATAGATTTGCTGAGTTTTCATTTCCTCTGAAAGAAAATCTTGTATGGCTTCTCCATCACTCTGCTTGGAGAGCCTACCGTAATGATTAGCTACATTCCACTTTGAACTGTTATTAATATTCCCCATATGTAATTAAAGCCTCTAATTCTACACAGAGATATCCTGACAAACAAGCAGCTGTGTGTCTTTTTTATTTCATTGTGGTTCTTGAACTCTTGGCTCAGGTTATGTGTTTCTGGAATGTCAAATAAGGAATTCACTTTTCCGTCCATCAGTTTACACTCTGCGCGCAGTTTGATGGCATCTTGCTAATACAGCCTGGTTGCACTGTAATTCACCTTATAATCCATTGTATCAACACTGACTGTTCAATGTGTGACTTCCTAACAAGGTGGCTGGTGCCTCTTAGGTGCTGGGTTGCCTTGGGAGAGTTGCATTTTAAAATGTATGCCCAGCGTACAAACCTGCATGGCCTGGAGTTCCCAGCTGTCATAAACAGAAATAACTTCCTTCCCTGGAAAAAAAGCAAAAGAAATGCCCTGCTCTGGCAAAAATGTGTCCATAGGACAAGAGGAAATTACCTCAAGTTGTTCCAGAGAATGTTTAGACTGGATATTAGGAAATATTTACTCACTGGCAGGGTTGCCAAGCTCTGGACCAGGCTGCCCAGGGAACTGGTTGAGCCATCACCTCTGGAGGTATTTGAAAGACATTTGGATGTGGTGCTTAGGGACAAGGGTTTGTGGTGGGTGTGGTAGTGCTGGGTTGGACCTGGTGATCCAGAAATTCTTTTCCAACAATCCCATGGATCTATGGTCCTACATTTCAAATCTCAAGTGAGCTGTTGAGTTACACAAAAAGCCTGTGCTGCCTCCAGGTGAGCTGCATGAGCCAGTGGGGCACACCTCGCTTCTCTTTTGGGCACTTCCAGGGCATGGATTGGGTTCTGTTAATTATTTTGCTTATTTGTTTTGATGCCTCAGAAAGAGCAGGAAATTGGATCAGCACACAGCAGGCCTGACTGTTGGCTGCAGGACAGGCTCTGGATGCTGGAATTCTCCTCACCTTCCATTGACCCATGCACATTTGACCTGCAGATACCATGGGGATATCAGGATTTTTACAGAGCCCTTTGAAATCTGCCAGTGAAGGTGGAGGTGATGCAAGAAAAGACAGGACAATATCGTAAGATTGGCACTGGGCTGCTGCTTGGTGCACATTTATAAACCATGGATGAGTTCACAGGTGCTGCTGCCAGGTTTTGGTCCAAATTACAGCACAAGAAATTCACAGCAGGTAAGACAGCTACAGGTTGGGGGAGATAAGATCTAGAACGGTGGTAGATTTCAGCAGAGGTCCTCCCACAGGTGGAAGTGAAGTGCCTGTGAAGCACCACTTGCAGGAGGCTTGCTGGAAACTCACAGGGAACTCTGCTGGACCTAAGGAACCCAAGGAAATGTTCCCTCTGGGCAAACGCCCTCTGCTGTCATTGTTAACAAGGGGTTTTTCTACACGGTGCACTCACTACTCAGTTTGCCAGGTTTTCTGTAATATATATGAGACCTTAAACACATTCCATGTTTAATGGAATACTAGGGGGATTTTTCAGTCTGAAATGCAGAGTGAAAGGAAAACTGAAGATCATTGTCCAAAAAAATATCTAAAATGCAAATTTTGTTTTCTGATCCCCCATCCTGTTCAGTTTCTTGATCAAATCTGTTCATGCAGACAGCAGCAGGCACATGCAATCTCATTGCCCTCAGCTTAGTCATGGATGTAAGAATCTCCTCCTGCAGTCTAGAGACAATGTGGGCTTTTGCCTTGACCTTCTCCATGGAAAAAAGTTTGGAAAGTAGGAAAATTTCCATTAATGGAACACAACTAGAAAATAGCCTGAACAGCCAGCTGGAGCTTCAGTGTTACCTTCATACACCAGTGAGTGTTTGCAGTCAGTCATCTATTAATTAATCTATGATAGCTTAGATATTACCAAGAGTGAAGGGACAGCTCTCACTAACCAAACAAAAAAAGGAAAAAAAAATAATTAGAAAAGAATAATACATAGTTTTGTTTACATGTGGCACTTAGGATGCTTCAACAATCCATGGGGCAGTTTCTTGGGGAAAAGAGCTAACTGCTGTGGTATTTTCCATTCCTTTTACACTCACTAAGCAATGCACTAATGGTCATGCAGGTCTCTGATACGTTAGAAGACATCAGCTTGTAAGTAGTGTGGGCTGGTAACCCAGTGTTCTCCATGAGACAGCCCACTACTGCACCTGGCATGGCAGGGCACTCTGACCCATTTGCCACCAGAAGGCACATTTGGCAATGTGGAGGCAGGCACTTGATGGCTGCTCAAAGTTCTGCCAAAATGAAAAACTTCCACTGGAGTCAAATTCAAGGCAAAATAAATGAAATAAAATTATTTTTCATCTGGAAGCTGAGTATCTCATCTGCTTTTGGTCTGCTGAACAGCACATACATATGTAAGTACTGCATAGGCCAGGCAAGATGGGGTAGATAAAATATGTTGCTGAAGTGCCCTAGTGTCACAGACATATTTTCTAAAAAATCCTTTCATTAGGATCTTTTTTCCTGGGAAACTTCAGCTTCTCCATGTTTTTCTGCTTTGGAATGTGATTTGGAGAATTGTTTACCCAGCATGTGAAATTGTTTTTACTTGATGACCAATGACAGCCACCTGTGTTAAGGCTGTGAGCAGTCACAAGATTTTATTATCATTCTTTTTCCTTTCTTTGCTAGCCTTCCGATGTCTCCTTTCTCTCTTTCTTTTAGTATAGTTTCAGTATATAATTTTCTTTTAGTATAATATGTACCATAAAATAATAAATCAGCCTCCTGAAACATGGAGTCAAGATTCCCATCCCTTTCCTCATCCTGGGACTCCTGCAAACACCACCACACTAGTTCTGCCTCCTTTACAGGCTCTTGATGTAATTTCTGCTTGCAGGAATCCTGAAGCCTAAATCAGAAAGATCAGCTTTATTTCTTCCTCATGCATCACCCTCAGCCATATTGGCTGAGCCAGATTTATTTTGGAGAAGACACTGAGCTCCAGATGTGGAGCTGCCCACTGCCCAGGGCAGTCAGCACAGTCTGTGCTCTGCTGCCATTACGTGTCCCCTTTAGCTCCCGGGTTTCATGTCACCAGTGTGCCACAACACTTCTGCATCTGCCACAGCTGGAGCCGGGCAGGTGCTGATTTCCAAAGGCACAGCGCTGCTCCTGCCAACCTGCAGCAGGGCTCTGCGGGAAGATGAAAAAACTAAACACGGTGGGCAAGGGAAAAACCTAAAGGGGCACTGGGAGAACAAAAGACCTGGAGGCTGCCAGTGTCACAGTCCATGTGAAAAGCTGTCCACTGGTGCCATCTTCTGGGTCCAGAGCCACCCCCGGGACAAAGAGGCAGAGCTCACTCCACCGAGCTCCAGCCTGCCCTGACCTAAAGTCTGGGTCTCTTTTTAGCACTATTTAAAGTGCTTCATATTTCTAAGAGCAAACAGCTGTCACCTTACCGAAGTACCAACCCCAAACCTTGCATTTTGCTCAGGCAGAGTGCGTTGCACTGTGTCTACCACATGAAATTACAGCCCTGTGCAAGTAAACAGGAGTCAGAGCAAAGGGCAACTATCAAAGTCAATGAGTTTCATCAAACGTATTAGCCCACCATTTATAGCTCTCCACAGAAATGATTTTTGTCTTTATTAATATCCAGGCCTGCACACTGCAAAATGCAGAGGTTGGAACTGAACACGATTGAATGGAAATATTTCAGCACAAAAGACAACTCATATGAAGATACAAGTTGATCAGGTAACAGAAGTATGAGGAAAAGTAGATTTATAGGTATTATCCTGACATAAGGGTCCACTATTCTCTTTTTGCCTAAATTTAATTCTTCCCCAGGAAGAGAGTGTAAAATTATTGAGCCTTTCAGCTACATTCCCATTTAGAAAAAGAGCTGGAGAAGTGAAATTTTATTTATAAAGTTATACCACCTAAAATAAATGGCAAAGCTATGTTTTTTAGGTCGGTACAGAACTGCTGGATAAAAGTGGAGCTCCTCATATTAGTGGGGGAAGAACTGTACAAAACTTAGTAAATAACTAATCAAAAGCACAAATCCTTTATTAGCTCTCTCATGGTCCCAGGGAATCCACTGCCAACAGTAAAATGTGCACCTGGCAATCCTAATACCACATGTCAGGATCTGTGCTAAGATATGTTAATTTAATTGATTAAGGATTAACAACTTGGTCAACAGGTGCACCCTCATGTGGACTCTATCAGTCAGCCAGGCATTCACTCAGAAAATGTCCTTTCATAAAGAATATTGGTGAAAAAAGAAGACAGCAGTCATGCAGTTGGCCAATCTCTTCCCTTTCTAGCTCAGGGATGCAGCAACCATGGTACAACATCACCTAAATTCTGACTGTAGGTATGCCTAAAACTTAGAGTGAGTGTTGTCACAATGGGATCTTCCATGCCAACTAACAGACAGAAGCCTTGATCCTATTCTTGAATATATCAGCTTGAAACTACAGTAATTCCTTGAACTAGCATCATGGAGAATAGAATGTGTTCTATAGCTGCTAGATTTCAAGAGGCAATGACTGTATATCACTAACTTCAAAAGGAAAAAAAAAACAGGTCAATATAATTTTTTAACCCTTCCTCTTCATGTGTTTGTATGATATCTTAAAGGAAAAGCTACGTAGAGGGAAGAGTTTCTGTTCTGGAAAGTATTGCTGGATTACAAAGGCCTGTTCATGTGACAGGTAAGTCTAGCTGTTAGCATGCTGTAATGCATAACCATTGTTGTACATGTAATTATTGTAACTGGTCCAGTCATCTGCACACTGATATTCTTGATTAGACTGAATGTAAGGATGATAAATTGTTTCTTTTCCCAAGAAATAAGCTGGAGCAAGTCTCTTTAAAACAACAGCACTGAACTGGTATGTCAGCTTCCTACGGATCTTAATGATTTCACCTGTTCTTCCATAATTCCTCAGTGCTCTGGCCATTTTCTGGTAAGTCATGATCTTGCGGTTTCCCTTTCTTTCTCCCCACAGTTCTGCAAGTTTCTCCTTGTTTTTGGAGACAAACTGGAAGACACCATTTGGCTTATCCACCCATTGGATGCAGTTTGCCATAGCTGGATCATAGAGAGACTCATGGAGGTATTCAAAGAGTCGAAGCTTTTTTCTACCTAGAATAAAAAAATAACAAAAGGTCAGAACAGAACCTGTGCTTGTTTTAAAAGATGAGCAGTTGAGTTTTTCCTGAAAAGGGTCTTACAGGCAAAAGCATAGCTAAACCTAGTACGTTAGCCCAAATTAAAAGATCACTATAAACTGTTCAGTAGAAAACCAGCAAGAGCAAATGGGATCACAGAGATGGGAGCAGAGAGTCATGGCATAGTCTGAGTGGGAAGGGACCCAGAAGGATCATCAAGTCCAACTCTTAACTGAATGGCTCATACAGGGATCAAATCCACAACCTTGACATTATCAGCACCACACTCTGGTTCTGAAGGGTGTACAGATCTGTGGTGACAGAAGGGGATTTGCTCATTAGAGCTTCAAGAGCAGGTTATGTGGGGATCATGACAAATATCTGGTGACTTCACTGCGTGGTAGGTATCAAAAGCATCAGTCTGCAGACACACACTAGGCAGATGCACACTCAAGAAACTCCCAGTAGGAAATTACATCCTCAGAGAGGGCAGGAAAGAGGTTCTGGAGAGCCAATCTGAATGTTTGAATGGATGGTTTCCCTGTTTATTGAAAACTCAGAGATTTTGAGATGGCTCGGTTTTGTTGGATTTGTTTCAGGAATGTTTTGGTGATGCAAGGTAGTCTCTGATATAAGAAAGGGTAAGTGGGTGAGCAGGAAAAGCAGGTTGGTTTTTAACCAGAAACCTCATGTAATCAAGAGGGAGCTAGATCTTCTGGTACTCTGTGATAGTGTAAAAATCTGCAGTGGCAGTTTGCATTCCCATGCAGAAAAAAGCAAGCTTGGCACTGAAATATTTGCCAGTTAATTAAGTGCTTCTCTCCACAGGCTCAGTTCTCAAACTTCAGTTTCCTAGTGAGGCTTATTTAGTTTCACATAGATCTTGTGGATTCTACTCTATGAAGTATTTCTAGTTCCCTTCCCAAAGCCAAGGGTGATCAAGAAGCTGCTGTAAGGAGGAAGAATTTAAGATTATCAGACAAAGAGGAACATTTTGCAGAAGAGAGATTCTATGCAGAAGAACATCTTCCACTTTAACCAAAGTGGAAATAAGCAGCTGCACCTAAAGTTCATAAAGTCTTGTCTTGCGTGGCTTTTTTAAATTAGGAACAGGGGAAAAGTGACAGTTGCTAAGGAACACTGAGGTCCAGCCAAGACATCTGTCAGGGATGACAGTAACTCTGTATCTGGTGATAAGGAAAGAGGAGAGAAGTAACAGTCAGATTGGGAAGAAGAAGAGCCTAAAATCAGAGGTACTTTCCAAAAAAATTAATAAAGTTTCATTCTCTAAGTAGAAATTGGCCTGAGGCCAGAAGGACATATTCTACTAGAAATACAGAGAGATTACTAAGAAGCTGAAAAGGAAACCCGTGAAGGATGCTGCCTTGTCACAGTGGACACTTCTTAGTAGGTGACCCCCTCAGGTCCCCTCCAACCTGAATTATCCTACAAATAATTCAGGATGGTAGAACAAACAGGGGAAAATCCATGGACTACAGTGGACTAAATTTCTGCTGGAAAAGAATAGTGTAGCCATGTCTGCAGCAGCACTTGATTTAGTGCTGTTTGGCCTCTTAGTTCAGTGGGCCTTTCTGCCCAAGTTTTTATTCCTAGACACATCACCTTTGGCTGATGTCTTTGTTGGAGAGGGCTAATTAGTTTTAGTGTGTTTATGCAGCTGTGTTTCCATAGCCCAGCTGTATCCCCAAAGTGCTACACACCAGTTTGAGATGGGGTCAGTTAACAGATCTTTGTCTCATTGCACGAGGCAGTGATGTTCATTTTCAGGCCCTAAACATCTGTCTAAGCCAGCAGGTGAGTGCCTGCAGGTTTCTTACGTGGTGATTGGAGACAAGCAGGTTCCTCCAGAAGGTGTTTCAGAGCATCTGCATTAGATTTCAGTGCTGAATGGTCCTGAAGCCACCTAATAGTCTCAGGGAAAATGTATCCAATTTAATTCTGAATGCCTCTCTTGACTGCCTCCACTCCACTGAGCATAAGCTCAGATCATGGAATGGTTTTGTCATGACTGAACTGGACTCTTTTCAGAGGAAACTTATCTCAAAAGATGCTTTTCCAAACATTATCTGCATTAGTGTACCCTTCAGAACTTGTGACCAGCCTAAAGAATGCCCTAAAAAAAAAAATTTGTGAAACACTTAAAACACAGGATTTGGGCCCTCAGTGCTGATGGTTTTATCTACAGATCTATTCCTAAAAAGCCACACTACTTGCTAGTGTACAGAAGATCTCTTATGTCTCAACAAGAAACTAGGAGGACTAAATTCATTTAGTACAGTGAAAATCAGTTTCTGGCAGGAATATCACCATGGGCACAAAGAAATCTGTAGGAGGACACAAAATGACCCCATAAGAATAGTTAATCACTGCAAATATGTGCAGGTTGTCTTCTGAAAAAGAAGATTGATGACAGTGTACAAGAAATAGGAAACAGGAAATGAAGTTTAACAGAGCAGTAATAACTGAAGGTCAAGTCAGATACTGACATGTAAAATTCCCCAATGCAATCCTGGATAAGACTTGGAAAAGCAACATTTCTCTATTTAAAATTCATTTGCAAAGGTGAATTTCAGATCTCTGAAGTAGAAAACTGAGAAACAGAGGCTGCTCTTCCCACCATCCCAAAGAGTCTATGGTAGCAGCAGCAGCAGTAGCAGTAGTAGTAGCAGTAGTAGTAGTAGTAGTAATAGTAGTAGCAGTAATAGCAGCTATTAAACAACAGAGACCACAGTGTTCAGCATCAATGGGCAGGGACAACACCAAAAACTGACACCATGTGGTTAAAGCTGAGAAAAGGGGATTTCAAAAACCAGCTAAATCAGGAAGCTTCTTAAAAAGGCCTCATGGTCAAAAGTAGGTACAACAGCTCAGAGTTGAAGCTGGGAAAATCTCATCCAGCAGCCACAGAAAGGATGCTGAATCCCTCCCAACCAAAAACCCAAATAGTGAATGCAATAAAAAATGAACTACTGCAATGACCATGTTACACAACCAATTCTTTGCAAAATAGATACCAATCCAAGTAAACTCAACCAGAAGGAGCAGGAAAATAGCCATAAAAATGCTATTTTGTCACTGGAAGTGACAAAAGCTGAAAGGTGATTTGAAAAGTAAATTAAGAAAGGCATAAAATCCGGTGTGCAAAAATATTCATGTGTGTAAAAAGCCTTTAAGAAAATTACTGCTTGTTGGGCCACATGAAATAAAATAAGTGGTAAAAATGGATAAAGATGTTATTGATAGCTAGATTTACTTCTCTGCATCAGACTTCATCCTAAATGCTTTGAAATGACACATATCTCTGGTTTCATTTTCCATGTGCTAAGCAATGATGGAATAATTTAATAATAGATTTATAATTTATTATAATCTTATAAGAGTTAGCAGACGGAAACTGAACACTAGCAGTTGTATCCCAGTCACTAGTAAATGTTCACCTTTTTGATCCCGTTGAAACTTTAAAAAAAAAAGGGTAAAGGAGAAAGCATGATTTGCTAAGAGGTTTTTTAAAGTAACATAAATTACACACCAAGATATGATCTTTTTACAGACCTTTCCCTGCTTTTGGCTGGCCAGCAGCAGCATGCATCACTTGACTTTCTGGAGTACTCTGCAGTGTATGGTAGACAGTCTCATCTGCATAAAAATCCGCTGCACTGTTCTTCAAGAATTAAGACAATAAAAAGTTACTAATAGAGAACATTCTCTGAATAAAAAGAAACTTTTGGCAATTAATTGTCTGAAGCCTTCAAAATGCAACTTCTCATCACCCATGGAAGACTTTTCTCAGCCATGAAGGCACTCAGTCCAGGGTAGCAGTAACAAGCAGCACTAATTCTTGTCCAGGGGCAAGAGCTGCCCACCAGAGGAGAAGCTGAGAGGGAAAACAGCACAACTGCCTCCCCCTGGACCTTCAACCTGCTGCTGGAACCAGAGCAGGAGCAGCTTTCAGAGCTAGGAAAAGACAAGGGCCGCCTGGACAGTAGCCCTGACAGACTCTGCAGCTCCCATGCTGTGTTGTTGTTAATCTGCTGAGTGAAAATGGGCTTTTGTGGAATCTGCTTCCCTGAAATTATCTTCCCTGCAAAATTCATTTTCCATCACTCCTGGAGACCATGCTCCCAGTGCTTTTAAGAATGCATATGGACTCTAATGGCTGAAGCTGTGCTCAGATAATGCTGGCCTTTCCAGAACTTTTAGAACAAACTGCTGTTGGAGAAATCAAAGCCATGGCTCTTTTTCACAGTGGCAGAAGCTACATGAGTGTTGGAAGTTGTTGTTCTCTGCCTGTTCCCAGGAAATAAAAAGGAGCCTTTTGTCCTATAACTAATTCTCTAGTAGGTTTGCTTGTTGTCATGTTATGTGATGAACCACAGGAGAGCATCAGAAGCAAACTGCTGACTCCTGAAAAGACATCATTAATCACATTTTGCAAATACTTCCCAAGGCAGTTTCATCTGAATCATGCCTGGCCAGACCAAATTTCTGTTAGTGCTAGCATAATGATTTGTATCAGAAATCCCAAATGAGCAATCAGTCTTCCAGTTATGCCTGACTATTATTAGAAATTGTGAGTTCACTCACAATCACGTTTCTCCAGCTGTACCCTTGCTCCTCCACAGATGGTGCTGCACTGTAACTGGGACTTGCTTGGAGGTGATGGTGATGGTTGATCACAGTCAGGCAGTTTTTATAACCTGGGAATCAGGAGGAGGGAGCAAAAACCAAGTGAGTAAAAAAGAGAGAAGAAGGAAAAAAGAAAACCACAACAGCAAATGATTTGACATGGTGCTGGGCCTGTCAAAAAACATTTATGCTGTGGCTGCCTTCCAGATAATAAAGTGTCCAGAGCCAAGATGTTCCACATCAGCAGGTGATCCAGAAAAATCTGTACTGCTGCTGCTGACCACACCCTTGGGCTGCTTTTGTTAGCCTGCACAAACATGGGAAAATGGAAAGCAATTTTTTTAAGACAAAATGTCAGATATTTCATAGCATCATGAAATTTTTTGGTTGCTGGATAACAGAGGGCCATACAGACCACCAGACATAGGTGGTGGTTATCCAGCATGAATTGGATCAATATAGACTCTAATAATACACCTAGAAAGGAAAAGGGACTGTCAGGCAGGCCATTAGTAGAATGCAAGTCAGAGTCTCCAGTGGTAAATGAAGTAAAGGAGCATCAGAACATCTGCAGAGTCTGGAAGAATGACATAGAAGGAATCCAAAAACTTGTGATGCTTAGAGAAGCAGAGGAGAACACCAGAGTAAAGACATTTGAAAAAATTACCTACTTCAGGTGGTCAGAAGAAGATATTGGAGGGTATTTGTACATCTATTGCAATTGGAAATGTGGGTGCAGCTGGGGACAGACTAAAACATTGCATTGCAAGGGTTTAAAACCTCCATCAGCCCTAACAACACATATAAGGAAGAAGATTGCAAGTAATTACATACAGTGAATCCTCCAGCATGTGTAAGTTACTAATGCAGTGGAGCCAAAAAATTGTTAACAGCTGAAGATACAGCCCTACTGGTCTTATTTACATTTCATTTCATAATAGATAATATGTAAATCAACTTCCTCATATGAAAGGCATTTCACACAAAAGACAGCAGGTATTTTTTTCTGGGCATAGAGCATTTGTCATGTAGCCTCCTATTTTCCTTTCCTTGCATTTCTGCTTACAGTGTCAAAACAAAAGCACAAATTTTAAATTTTATAGTAATTTCGTTACCAAAACCTTGTCAGAACTGGAACAATTTACAGCTTCCTTGCATTGTAGGTTTTGCAAAGTATACAACTCTTGAAGTTGAGAAAAACAATTTTATATTAATTATCCAGACTCAAACGATCATTCCTGCCTTAAAATATTTAAGGTTATTATTAGTGCACAAAAAAATTAAATGAGAAAACTAATTTCACTTGCTGGTCTTTTTTTATTTTTCTTTTGCATTGGGATTCACGGCATAGCAGAAGGGCATTTTGAAGTTAAAACATTAAAACTGGGAAAAGGTTGTTGCACAACAGTCATATATCCTCTGATTATAGAAAAGTGAGCTCAATGCAGCTGGGCTGCTGTTGGGAGGAGGGTAAATGGGGCCATTCCAACACTTTCCCTGTGCTGTGACCTGGAAGATATTCCCCACACTGGGCAGTACTCATGGAGGGGTAAAAACCCTCCAAATAATTTTCCTCCTTTTCATCCTCACAAAACATCCCATTAACCCATCTCTGGGAAATCACTCCTCCACCTGTGTGTTTCAAGAGGTGCTTTCCTGTAAAAGAGGAGCTGGGAAATGAAGTAGAAGGGTGTTTGTTACCTGGTGGACACTGCATTTCTCTGTCAGAGTGCTGCTGCAGCACTTCTAGAGCATCTTCAAAAGCCTGGCCCAGCACGTCGTGGTCAGGAAAGCTCTGCAAGAACATTTTGCAGTCAGGACCCAGAAAAGCCCAGGCTGGTTCTTGTCAATCAGCCCATCCTAAATAAACCCAGGGGTGCTACAGAATACACATCCTCCTGGAACTGATCCTTGGCAGGCACCAAGGCATCACCACAATCTTTGACTATTATGAGAAAGTTCTCACTCCTTTGAGGTCAGTGAGACAATTCACACAGGTAACATGATTCAACTCTGGCCAGTGTTTCAAGGTTCATTTCCTTCATTTGCAAACAATGTTTACATAAAGGGTGTTGCAGCTGGTGGAGAGTTTTATAGTCCGTAACACAGAGATGTTTGCATCACTTGTGTAACATTGTTTATGAAGCTAGAGTTATCTTTCAATAACACTGACATGACAATAATAATTACACATAATTTCTGAAGCAGTTATTCAGAGAAAATGCTACACTATGCCACTACAGGAAACCAAGTGTGGATTTTCAGAAAACTGTTCATTCTAATTTTAGAACACCTTGTAAAAAGCTAAAGACACCCTCAAATTTGAGTTTGACAGAGTCTTCTGCAGCATATTTGAAACACTCAAAAATGAAAGAGAATATAGGTGTTGTAGACTTACCATTATTTAGATATCAAGACTTGAATCCTGTTTAAAAGAACCAATATTTTTAATATTGTATGTTTCAAAACAAATAATAATGCTCTGAGCATAAATTTAAATAACTAAATAAAACAAATCCATATAGTTTCCAATTACCAGGTAAAATATTTTTAATAACACAGATAAAATGGATTTATTATTAGAAGCTGATATTTAAATTAAATACCTGTAACATTGTATTTTCTAAAAATAATTTTTTAAAAATTAGTTTACACTTTCATTAATGCTACATTTTTTAGATTATTATCCACACTATCACAAATACATTTTTAAAGACATTATAAAGTGAAAATGTGTTATTGTAGACATTGAGTCTTAGTCAACATAACTTCTAATTTGCCCAAGAAAATACTGACCTAAATTAAATGCATGTGTCATAGCCAGTTGAAACAAGATTAGATTTTTTTCTAATATAGGTTTGCATATGACTGTATATGAACATAAACACTCAGACTAATTGCAAGCTTCAGAGGCAAATCTGATTGTTTAATAAACAGTGTAAATAGACACATTTCCAGCCAGTTTAACATGAACAATATTACTCAGAAACATATCTTTAGTACCTCCTTTTTAATTTATATTTCTTACAGAAAACCATAATCAGATTTTTTTGCCCTGCTGATTTTTGCCCCATCATCATTTACATTATTATTTCAAAGCTGTAAACATAATAATCAATATTTCAGTATTTTTCTCATTAAATACTTGATTATTGCGTGTGATGTTTCAAAATACAAAGGAGACACAGGATATACAAACATTACTGAGAAAGAATTTTATCCAATACTAACTGTGAATGTTCTAAGCTGGGGATTTTGCCTCAGGTAAGTATGTTAGAGGGTATGGTAAAAATTTCCAGAAGTGTTTTTAAATTTTGACAACCATATGGTGGAATCCTAGCAACTCACTGAAATCAGTGGGATATTTCTCCCTGGGTACAGTGCAATAAGTATTTCAATCATCTGATCCAAATCTATTCTAAAACCAGAACGGACAATGTCAATCATTTATTTAGCTGCAATGGTGGCCACAGATTGCTGGGGCACAGGGCTACAGAAATTAAAGACAGGAATCTGCTTTGTAAAGATCCTCACATATTTTCCCCATAATTTTAAGTAACTCACTTTCCTTAAAGTGATTTTTTTGTTGAATGGTCATGCCACTTACACCAATGAATTCATACCAAAGAAGAAAAAGGCACACCTTTAGCAAGCTTAAAAAAAAAAAATACAACCTGGGCACTTACCTAGAAATTCAGTTCCACACACAAAACAAGAATCTGTCTGGTTTTGGAAATGAAAGAAAGACTGAGTTCCCACAGCAAAGGGCTGGCAAAGGGGCTGCATTAAATAGCTGATTTTAGGGAAGTGTTTTGCCCAGGGATTTTTTTGAGAGTATAGGTACAGTAAACTGCAAGCATGTCCTTTCATTCTGCACAAAAGAGGGCGATTTATACTGAAATAAATAAAATTAAATGTTTTAACTATTGTCCAAAACATGTGGGGTTTAAGCATTGGGAAAGATTACTTTTGTCTATGGCACCTTCTAACAAATCTGTCACTGGTATCGTGGTAGGATGAATCCAGGGCAGAATCCCACATCCCTCATCTGTCCCACACAGACTGCAGTGGACTTTGAGCTTTTATCTGAACCTTGTGGTTAGCTCAGTGTAAGGAGTGGACCAAACTAGACCTCAAAATAAAAGTTTGAAGGAATTTCAGAGTTCTGCTTCAAGGCTCATGTTTGTAGCCCATGGCCAGCTCTAGAGCACTGACAGCAGCCTTCAGTACAGATTCAGACAAGCTGTAGTTGAGGATCTGCCAAACACTTTCTGAGCAGCTCCAAGACATGCTGCTGCATCCTACAGGAGCAGAACTGTGTTTTTCAGCTCAGAGCTTCTTATTGCTGACAAAATCTAGTCTGTGCCATAGCTCTTTCCAGCCAAGTCTTTCAGAGGCACATTTTGCAGAATTTCCCTGGCATTTGCCACAAAACTGCTGTAAAATAGTAATTACTTCTTACATTATTTATGTAAGAACCTAGACCAAGAACCTAGACTAAGAACCAAGAACTAGCCTTGTTTTGAAAGCTCAGTGAAAACAGTTTAAAGCCACCAACCATTTCTGCTGGTTTCACATGCAAGCTGCCTTTTCAAAATTCGCACCAAAAAGTTTCAGGATATCTTTTTTTTCGTGAAATATATTAACATGTGTATGTCTTTTTTTGAACTTCAGGTTCTATTTTTGAACTCCAGGTTCTACCACTTTTCTGGTCTGACTTGGTACTATAAAAGAAAATTAACTGGCAACCAGAGGGAAAAAGGAGGGAATGTGACAAGGTGAGAAACAAGGGATTGAGGGAACAGCAAAGTCAGAGGACTTTGGAGGTGCTCCATAACTGAGCAGCCACAACACCAAAGAGATTGTGGCCCACAGAATGACCACAGTGGAGTAGAAGAAATTAGTAAGAAGGAAGGAGCAGTGGAAGAAAAGGGTGAGAGACAAGGAGCAGCAGAGAGAAACCACGATGTCTTGACCCCAAACCCCTGTGCCACTCATTGCCTCACCAAAGGAACTGAGTACAACCTGTGGAGATAACAAGAGGGGAGGAGATGTGTCTGGAGTGCAGCTGAGCCTGGGAAAGGGAAGGAAAAATATTTTAATGTTTATCTTCTTTGCTTCTCAATACCCAAGTCAGCAACAAAGAATATTATATCAATAAGTTAAGTTAAATTCCTAAAGTGCACAAGCAGTGTTGAGAGTGTGCGGCTGCTGGCTGGGTGCACTAAAAGAGGGTGAAGGTCAAGAGATGAAAGCTAATGGGTTTACCACCACTAAAATGATTCATCTTCCCAAATCAAATTGCTCTGTCAGAAAGTTCTTGTTTCATATGAGAGGCTACACCAGAAGGCAGGTCAGCAAAAGGTTTGTGTTCAGAGGAAACAGGAGAGTGCCGTACACAGCACAAACACACAGCACAAGAACAAGAGCAAATGCTGCCTCGGAGGGGAGTTTTAAACTCTGCAGCCCATAAACTCTGCAGCCCAGCATTGACTCTTTGACCCAACACAGCCTTAGAGCAAGAGCCCAGCCTACCTCCCAGTAAGTGCTCAGAAAAGGCAGAGGAAGGGGCAGCTGAGTGTCAGCTGACATTCACCACTCACTCCTCAACACATCCCAGCGCAGCCAAGACTGGCAGCATGACGACCTCTGTTAAGAGATACTATTAGAGAAAAAAGCCTCCTTTGATTTTGCACTGGATGGGAGGATGGATTCCAGATAAAAATCTGAGAAAGACAACTTACTCTTCACTTCTTAATGTCTTAAACAAGTGATGTGCCTGATAAAAAAATTTGAGTATCTGTTAGAAACCACAACATCGAGCTCTTCTCCTTCCTCTGTGTTTTAAAAATAAACTTCAAACAACAGAATTATAGTTTTAAGTTTCAGAACTTTCTTCTGTCTCTGCTTGGCATAAAGGATACCTCACAGTGATAGTACAGTAGAAGTATTTTCACATCTGAATAAAACCTAAAAATAAATAGAGTATTACAGCACTTGTCAGAGACTTTGAGAAAGCATAAAGATTCTTGCATTAGACATTGTTCAAGTAAAGAATAAAAAGAAGTCTTGCTCTTCCTAAAGTAATTTAAAACTTGAAATGGCAAGTTTTCTTACCCAGCATTTGTAGATTTCTTGAAGTTTTTTGAACATCAGGTCATTTGTAACTGCCCAAATAGACCCCTCAAAATAGAGGGCACTTCATAAAAAAATATTCTGAATGTGATAGCCACAGAGATTTTCTGTGCTTCCATACTTGTTCTAGCCCTTGCCAGATGCCTTTGTCACTACTCTTCTGGCCAAGCAGCTCTGTAGTAACCTTTGCCTTGAATCCTCATG
Organism: Fringilla coelebs; assembly: GCF_963513975.1. Lineage (NCBI taxonomy): Eukaryota > Metazoa > Chordata > Aves > Passeriformes > Fringillidae > Fringilla > Fringilla coelebs. Next base: position 62,904,625 of record NC_140033.1, on the reverse strand, counting down.
GGTGTAGATTCACAATAATTACACCACCACAGATATTGTCTCCCTGAAAGTGGAAAAGTGGAGGGATCACATGTCTGTGCTCACCTCCTGAGTCTAACCATGCTGACCAGTGAACTTCAAAATCTTATGCTCCATTCAAGGCTCAGAAGGAACTGGAAAGTTTCTTGCAGCAAGGATGAAGCCTTGGCTCAATGCAGGAAGAAAAGAGATCAACACATGGAGAGGCCTCTTCTTTTACATGCACTGTGCAATGCTAATCTAGGCATTAATATCTCACAGTGAATGAGTCTGCAGTCTGAACTTCAAATCAGTGGGCTCAGAAAACCCCTGAATCCACATTCCTAGCCCTGGAATACAAAGAAAACTCTCATTTTAAAAAACCCAACAAAACAATCAAAATAAAACTGCCAAACAAAGACAAAAAAGGAAATAAATGCAGCTTTTTACTAGCCTCAGTACTATTGTTTCAATGATTTTGATCAGATAATTTAGAATAGAACACATACAAAAATACCCCAAATAAAATGAACGGGAATCATAAAAACAAACAAAAAACCAATTGTGGTATCATATCATACTAGCAAATCAGATTATGAAACTGACTTTAAAAGTCTCCTAATTGTGTTGAAAAAGTTTAGTCTCTACATTAAAAAACACAGTTTTTTATTATTTTAAATAACAAAAGATGAGGATATAACATAATTTCAAAATTCGAAGCTCCACTTGCCTTACAAATAATTCTACAAATGAGAAAATCTCTACAATGCAAAATACAGACTTTTACTGTAATTGGTGGAGTTATAGTATCGTTTCCTTAGCTGGTGGAAATTGGTATAGAGCCATCAAAGGCAAAGGATCAGGGATGATTTCTGCAAACAGAGGCTGACACCACTATTATTTTTACTACAGGAAGGGGAGACAAGCTGTGCCAGCCTTAATGTTGCACATACTTCTCTGCATTCCTGATTTGTTTTAATTTTTTGTCTACCTTATAAAGCATTGCAGTGGGTTACCAAAAGAATGTCATTTTGGCATTTTAATTCTTGTAAGAGTTCTTTATAGTTATTTACTGGGCCTCATCTTTTGAAAGAGCTTTGTCCAAACATTATCTCCAAGTACATCTCATGTGTGAAGCTTTTTACCTTAAAAGAGGCAAAAGATATTAAAAATGTTTTACAAATTGAATTTCAAGCCTGAAATGAGAGATTATCTCCATCAAACTCACTTCCTTACAACTAAATATGAAACATTTGCATATCCCATTGGAGGCCAACTCAATGTGGATTATAAATTGTGATCCAACCTTAAGATTTATTTATTTGGCTAACATTAGATCTGTAATGGATTTCACAAAGAACCATTGAATAATTACAGTCATGAAATTAGACATTGGGATAAATTATTGCAGAGGTTGGGTCTAAGTATGGAATTATCTCTTCCAGGGATTAAAAAGAGAAGATCAGCATGGAAGCTGAAGTTGCATGAGTGGGCAGATCAGCTTTTCAATGGAAAAACCACATCTAAAGCCCTCATCTTACAACTAGAGCCAGTTTATTGGTCCAAATGCTCATGTCAGCAAGGCTTCTCAGGGAGCTTCTTCTTTGGCTTCATCTAACCAAAGGAAGTGAATTTCTGATGGGAAACTCCGTTGAGATAGAAAACCAGAAACCACAACAGAAGCAAAAGGAACTAATAACAAAAAGTGCATTGGGGAAAAAAAACAAGAACCAGCCCTAAGGAAAAGAAGACTCTGAAGTGAAATATAAACAAATAATTTTGATTCATTTACAGGTATAGTGAGTACTGTCAAATAGTGGGATAAATAAAATACAATAATACTTCAGCAGAAAACTATCAGAGCAAGATGGGAATAATATGACAGCATTTCATAAAACTAGCCATGAGTAATGGAAAGAGTTCTACTCTTGATCTTTGCAACCTAAACCATTCTATTACTTGATGATTAGAAGGTGAGCCTGGTAGAGGATAAAAGTGAAACCCTTTCCCTGAAAAAGAAAGCAGATAGAAAGAAGAACACAGTATTTAAATAACCCTTAATAGTAAAACCGGGGAAGCCAAATAGAAACTAACAATTTTTCCAAGTAACTGAGCTATTTGGGGAAGAAACATGCTTTCAGATTTGAGGGGCACTTAGATCACACAGGATTAATTCAATACTCCATTTCAATTCCATTCCTCCTAAACCATAAAGCTGAGAGCTGAAAAATGTTAAGTCTAGGTGACAAAGCCTTTTCATCTACAAAGAATGGAAGGAAGCAATTGTGTCTGTTTCTGGAAAAGCTGAAAAGAGAGACATATAATAACTGCTGTAGCATCTGCAACCATTTAAAGACCTGTAGCAGACATATAGAAGCAAACAGAGTAAATGTAACAGAGTTCTAACATTTTTAAGACAAGATGCATCCCAGGTTCAGGCAGACAGACCACCTAAGCATCTATTGAAGCACTGCATCTGTAGCTATTGAACAGGAAGAAAAATCAACTTTCACCATTAAGCAGGCCCTAAATTATATTTAAATGCCCTGGAAAATACCAGCAATGGAGGAACATGCCCATAAGAAAAAGGGGGGGAAATAACTCAATGGGCCAGTCTAAGATTCCCAAGTCCATTGAGGATAGAAATAACAAGTGACTATTACTGAAAATACTGACATTATGCATTAAAAGAATACAACATGCTGTTTTTACTATAAGAATACAAGCTGACCTTCACCTGAAATGAAATGCAACAATCTACAGGATTATAGCATAAAGCCTATGAAGTGTGGTTGTTTCATTTATAACTTCAAAATAGGCAGAAATTGTATGAGACAGTATAAAAGAAATAAATTTCTATTTTAAAAGAGTGGAAAATGTTTTCTGCACCATCTTTCACAGAAAATGCACAATTTCATCAGAAGACCAAGAACTGGAAAAACCAACTATATATATATATACACACTATATATATATATATATATATATATATATACACACACTATATATATATATTGGCATTAACCTCCTCCAAATTAAAAAGAGAAAATATTTTGGCCCTTCAACCAAAAAACCAACACATGAAATATTGCATAGGAGTTTTTCTACAGTTATGCCTGCTGCTGGTACTTTTGTATTAAATAATTATAAACAGGGTATCCTGGCAGGCTGGACCAAATTCTGCCACATGCAACAGGAAGGTCAGCTGCCCTTCCCAGGTAGATCCATTGCAAAGCAAATATGCTCCTGTTTTTTCTCTTAAAGGAAAATGTGGAATCACATTTTGACATCACCTCCATGGAAGTTACTACCATACTACATGACTGGTACCACAAAGTTAAGAAAAGATTTAAGCATGCAACCAAAGTAAAAAGCTGTTTGAGCCTCTGACAGAATCTCCATTTTCAGGGACAGACATCTACATTTACTCCCATCAGAGAGTTGGGCAGATATTTCTCACACAGTGCTGAGAGGAAAAATATTAGTCAAGCCTTGAAAGCAGGTCATCTAAAATGAAGGAAGCTGTGAAGTTGTGAGGAAGATGGTAATAAATAGTGGTGAGATAACCAGTTGACAAAGTTCACTTGGGAATGTAAAAATATATCAAATGCTCTTGAGTCAAAGTAGTTAGAATACAAAAACTATTAATAGCCATTCTTGGTGTTACAATTGTCATATAACAAAAACCAAACCAAACCAAAAGTCCAGCACATTCTGTCTTTGAAGGAGTAGAATAACTTTGGATTTCTGCCAGAATTCTAGATTTAAAAAATACCCCTTAAGGAACTGCAGAGCAGTAAAGGAAATTCTTTAGAAATAGAATTCCTGTCACTACTAAACTCTGAAGGCAACTGAAAAACAGCTGTCCCAAAAAATGGGTTTATGTGTTCATGAGGCAAACAGTGATGTGGGCATAAAGTGCTATGACTAGCAAATAATGCTTCCTATATTACCAGGAAAGGGCTGAAGAAGTACTTTGACTTTGGGGATTTTTACAAACGACTGTTAAAGAAATCCTGTGTCTTGATGGTAAGGTAGGAGACATGTCAGTAAAACAGTTTCCTGGCCTGGAACCTTTTTTGAAAGAGGATTTTCCAAAGCTGAGTGGTTTTTAACATTAAATTTCAAATGAAACTGTCATTTATCAGTGGCTTCAGGCTCTTTTCCATTTCCCTTTGAGGTGCCTGCATTTTGAATTATCAATGAATTCAACAAAAAAAGCCAGAGGCCCGGCAGTGGCACAATACCTTGTCTTAGGTATATCCTGAAAATGTCCTCCATGGAATTCCCCTAAAACACATCTATGTGATTTCAGTGAGTTTAGCTCACTAGTTTTATGGGATTTATCTGCTAAAGGTAGATACAAAAGAACATTTAAAATAATTTTAAAATCAAGGCAAGGAATCCTTCATAAGCTAAGGCTCCTGACTTGTTCTTAAGCTGTTGGGCAGCCAAGCGCGTAGCTCAGTCATACATAAAAATCTTCAATAAAGGCAGGAGAGGTTTTGATTTATAGAGACTTTTTAAAAGATCCCTTTAAAGACATTTAGAGCAAGGGTCCCAGTTCTAGAAAAAATTCAGCTATAATCCTAAATTCACACCTAATCAGAAGCATATTTTAACTTTAAACTGAGCAGGTGCTTAACATGCCTGGACAAGTTGAGGTCCTGATCAATGAATGGTAAGAGGTAATGCTTTGCATTACAGCTCCTCAAAAAGATGCCAAACACCTTCCAGAAAGAAATATAAATAGGATTCCAGAGAATGCAACCTTCAAGTTGCATTGTTAACACAATACCTGACAGCGGAATGACAAACATGCCACATCAATCTTCAAATCAAATTATATTTTTCATCTGCCATACTTATCTAATTTTAAGCCAAGCTCTTAACATTACCCATGTAAAATGTGCATTGAACAACTTTCAGATTCAGGGAATACAGAGCCTACAAAGTTGAATTAAGTGCAACAGCAGCATTGCATATTTCATATGTACACCCTAAGAGGTCAAACTTTACTCCATCCCTCATCAGGGATTTATAACAACTTGGGCGATAAGGTTGATTCTAAATACATGTTGAAAAAGGTCTGTAAATGCAAATAATGACAGAAATAATGGAGTAGGTGTTATGTTTTTATGCTCCTGTGTGTCTCACACTGAACATCTGTTGAGTGTTAACTGAAATGCAGGGGAGGCAGAACGGCCTTGTCCTAATAAACATCTTCTTTAGGACTCTCTCTTTATGCTGTTGCTTGGATGCAGGAAGTGTCATAGTCACAGTGCATTTAAAGAAACACTCACAGCTCAAGAACTGTTTTTTCCCCCGTTCTTTCAGATCAACTTTATCTTCTACTGACACCTGCATAGTGCTGAAACCTCACAGGATGAGTTTGACTGGAACACAGGCACCAGAAGAGATAAATCTGGGAGGAAGCAGTGCCAGAATAGTACCAGGGATTGTTGTGTAGGACACTAGGAAGTTAACTGTGACTAATAACGAGAGGAGCAGAAGATGCTGGCAATTAAGGCTGAGAGCTGGAGGTCATTGAATTGGAAAGTGACTGCACAGACACTGGCTCTGAACTCCGGTGTGTTCAGTGGAATTGTGGGGAAAGGTGCCAGAAGGAGATTTAACCAGGATTTGAGGAGAGAGGATTGGAACCTGCTTGACAAGAAGATAAAAGGAAGGCTGAGATTCATATAAGAATCTGCACTAATTTTGTGAGCCCTGGCTGAAGAGTGTAGTATTGAGGATGAGAAGCTTGGACCAATATATCTTGGATTGAGGGGGGCAAGAAGAATAAAAGCCAAATACAGTGGAAAGGGAAGACTGCATTTTGAAAGATAAGGGAAGAAGGGAGTAAATGGAGGGGGAAGGACTCATGCCATCTTTCCAATCCCAATCTCCCAAGACCTACAGTGAAGGCCAAGACTTTACCTGGACTCAAAATACTTCCCTGCACAAAAATTGGTGAAATTCTTCAGTGAAGCAAGAGGACAATAACTGCTATTGCCATCACCTCAGTTAATTCTAATGGTGGAGATGCAGGTGGCAGACTGAAGGGATTTTTTTCTTATGCTAGGCTTCTTCCAAATGTTATTTTTGTTAACTAAGGCATCTGAAAATGGGGCATGAGGGATCCTCTTCCAGGAGAATATGGGAGTAATCCAAAGGTAGAAAATATCAAATCAAAGCATAATTATCTCCTTTTCTTCCCCCATGAGTGTATATTTTAACATTTTCCTTTGAAGGCCCCTATTTTTTAATGTGCATGGAACAAATTTTGCACCAATAGTGAGTGGTCCTGCTCAGTAAATGAGACTTTCACAGGCAGAAACCCTGCTGCATCTGTTGCAGAAGCTATAAACTGTCTGGTGAACAAGGAAGGGAGAGGATGCTCTCAAAGTTAGAGCAGCTGAATGCTACCCTGGAGAAGTGGCTTTGGGTTCTGAGCCTGCTTCTACCACAGAGTTCCCAAATGATGAGAGGCAAGTCCCTTTGAGCAAACTTTCACAGGTGGTCACTTACTGTGTGTTCCTCATTTTTGGGACTTCTGACTCGAGACCCCCCCATCAGATTTGCAGAAATGCTGAGCAGGACCAGCTGCAAGTGTAGACACAGAGTGCTGGCCTGACCCCACAAACTGCCCACAAAGGCTGAACTCTCCAAAACAGGAGTTCTTGGGTATAACAGATCAAATACACAAAATTAGTGGGTATTTTCCAATTTAATCTCATTGTGCCATCATCCCTGTAAAGCAGGGATAAAAATTGCTTTCACATCCCAATGCACTTATAAATGTCTTAGTCCTTATGTAGCATTCACAAGTTTTAATGGAGGAAGAGTAAAAAAATCTATAAAGAGGTTAACAATTTTCTCTTGAAAGAAGTATCTGACTATGTAGTGGATAAGGCTTGGGGATGCAGTCAGGATTGAAATCCCACAGGCTGATTAGTCAATAAGACAGCACTGCCTATTTATGTACTTTATGAAAGAACCTTGTAGCAGAAACTGCTGGTTATCATGTCACAATAGTGCCACAACACAAATTAAAGCTCTACCAGTCAACCTAATTTGGCCATGTTGTAATTAAATATTGTTGTAATTCAATTTTTGATTACTTTATTTGCAATCTTAATATCCTTTTGAAGAAGATTTCATGTGTGCAAAGACAGAAGGACTGGGGACTTTTACTATTATGTTATTGTTAAATATAGTTTCATCTTCCTTTAAAAAAAAATAAAATCAGGGGCTTCATCAGAGGTGCTTTAAAAGCAGCAATATTTTTTCCCCAAAAATATTTTGAAGACTTTTGACTCTGATAGATGTATTCATATAAAACAACATTTAAAAATTGTAAGGAGCTAAAAATTCCTTTCCCTCAGTTCTCAGGTATTCAATATTCATCTCTAAAAATTACTAATACAACAAAATCTCAGAATAATTAGAAGCAAAAAACACACACAGCATAATCCAGAAAGCTGTAGGAAGGGGAATCTCAGGAAAGTTTGGAGTTCAGACACAACAAATGCATTGCTAGTGTTCCACTTGTGAAATGGTCTGGACTGATCTTGCTTTGTAGAAACTCCAGCTGGTTATGGGATGCAGTTGGAGGTTGAAAGATGCCTGCGGCTAAGAAGCCAGAGAGTTGGTACATCTGCTCTCCATATTTCATGTTTTCATTCATTTTCAGCAGCCCCATGCCTTCTAACACAAACATGACATAAAAATCTTGATATGTGAAGTGCAAGATCGAGCAATAATTTTATATACTGATGAGGAAAGAGAGAAATAAGGTTTTTTCTTTTCTTTTAATAAGCAAAATTAAAAGCAGAAAACCCAGATGTCTGTATTTCCCTCCGTGTATCATTTCAGAGTAACCAGACTGTCTCTTACTCATTGCTATTTACCTACAGTTAAATATTAGGCATCAGTGACAATAAATCCCACAAGTGGCCTCTCAGAGTTGCTATGTCAGAACACAAAGACTGATGAAAAAAAAACCATTCGCTTGAGAAAATTACATAGACCAGTAATAACCTGGAAACTAAAAAGCACCAAATGAAAGGAAAATAAGCCTGAAAAAACATAATCAGCTTTGATTAAAATAATCAGTGTTGCAAGCACGGAATTCCCATGAGAATGCTAGGAAATTGTAAATCATAAATCTACTTTTAGAAGACTTATATGACTCAATGTAATGCCTATTGCAAATCAGTTCCTCTTTTTTTAATAGAGCTTGAAACTTGCTAGCATACAGTAGCACAATTCTTGCAGAACAAAAGCAGTATTTCCATGTGCTACATTTCAGCAGACATATTACTTTCATTTTAAGAGTCTTTTGAAAGTGTTACACCAAAAATACATAGAATGTATTTTTATACAGAAATTATAAAGTACTACATAGGTTGATTGCCCTTGTGTGGCAAGAGGGTTATAAAAAGGGCTAAAAGCAATTCAGCTGATAGCCATGCTTGCTCTGTCTCCATGTAGAACACTTGCCTTGCACAGATCAACCACAGATAATTCATATTAGCCAGACTATCTTGCTAGCTGGAACGGGTACCCAGGAAACAGAAAAAGCCTCTCTCATGTGTCATCATTCAACAAAAATGACCAAAAATGCATCAGACTTCTCTGAAATTATGCTTTTTTCTACACCAGCAGTGAACTGTGTGTTCCAGATCACACTGGCTTTGGTCCCACTGGAAGTTCTCTTCTGCAGAATGCCCTTTATCTGATGAGTATCTCTGAATATACTCCCATTTCACTGCTACACTTCCAGTTAAACTATACACTCTTGAGTATAATGTGCAAGAGAGGTCTCCCTTTACCAAGCCTCTGTTTGAATTGTGAATTTTAGGCAGATATTTAAGACAATATGAACACATTAGTTACACATCCAGTACACTGTTGAAAGAAGCTTTTCAAAGCACCTGATTGTTGCTGCTTTTGATGAAATCCTTTGCTCCTCCTGTTTATCCCCTGCTGATCTCCAAATCAATACTCTGTGACATCCTGGGTGATGTGTCAGTGCATTTATGAATTTAGCTGATGAACGCAGAGAAAGTAAAATGAACTCATAGAATAAAAAGTCACGAGAGAACCTTGGAGAGTTTTCACTGCAACAAGGAAGTTTCAATGAAAAGTAGGGACTAGCAGCTGGAAAATAAAGCTGGAAGTTTCTGATTTCTTGCAAGAGCAGTTTTAAGGGTTTTGTTTTTCAATATTCGCTTTCCCATATGCAGCTGACTGCCATCTTCAGAGGCTTTGGGCAGAATGTCTGAGAAATACACCCTCTCCTTCTGAAATCTATCTTCTATCTTCTCCTATGGTGACAAAGATCTAGCTTTTTCCTAGGTGTGCTCAGACACTCCAGGCTGTCTGTAAATTACACTGTGGATGTTTCTGAAACAGATATCTGAAAACTTAGCTGCTTGTGATTATGAGTGGCTAGAAATGAGGATTCCTTCAGTCTTGTGTTTCCCACCAGTCTGACCTTGTAAAAATAACAACCATCTAGCCATAATATAGCAAGGGTTTTTTGAGCTACTATGTGCAGACATAGCATTTTCATTCATAAGTATTGCCTGATGCCATGAACATATATCTTCATAGAGCTGACAGAGGTAAGTCCTTACCAATGGAATTTCATATTTTGTCCAGCACAGGATGAAACACCACACAATGAGGGCTTTTATACTTTTGTACTGTTGCTGATTGCAGTGCAGAATGAAATGTGACAGGATTCAGTAACTGTCCTAGTCCCTGACAAGTTACTTTTTCTTTTTTACTCACAAGAAACTTTGAAAAAGTGATGAGTTTTGAACTGTTAGGTCTGCATGCATGATAAGCAAATCCTTGTGATATAAAGATAAGTGGTTTGGTGGCAATTCCTACATTAAAGAAAATAGAATTGTTGTTCACTATCTGTCAACAGGGAGGTCACTCCCATCTGAAAGTGGAATGCTTAAAGGAAGAATTAACAGACACACTGAGATTCAGTATGTTAGAACTGTAGATAATAGAGACAGTGGATAGTGCAGTGGCAAATGCAGGAAAAACTGTGAGAGCAGCAATAGGCTTCTGACTTTGGCCAATTTACTGCTCATTTGAGGATCACTATAGTTTTAAAGGAGCTTCTTAGGGGGTTTCTGGAAGGTTGAGAAAGCCAGTGTACAAGATTATGGGTATATATGAATTCATTACCTTTTTGAGGGTATGAAAAAGAACAAAAGCATAAGGCTTACATAATAAACAGACTTTTACACTGGCACCAAGTAATAAAATGTTCAACAGAACAAGACTAGAAGTGTGCCAGTGACACATAACAGCATCATTAACTATATTGTAAATTTTCAGCCCTATTTTTTTTTATTTTCACAAGCAAGACCTTTTGAAACTTATTTATGTAATGAACCAAACTATACACAATACATTTTTTTTTGCATCCGATATTAGGCTGGTTTATTCTTATAAAACAGACAATTCATCCTAGATTCTGCCCAGACTATACTGTTTGCATGCAAAAATATATGTTTACATCTGTATCCTGAGGCAAGAGCAAAAAATGAGGATTTATCCTGCTCTTTGCAGAGGCTGCAAGATCCCTGGGACAGCCAACAGCCCCACAGTCTGGTGCTATTCACACACTGCAACAGAACCGAGTTTCCTGGTTCTTGCTTTCAAGTTGTGGGTGCATGAGTTACCTGTTGGATGGTTGATTTTTAGGTTAGATGTCACTGGAGACTCTTGGGATCCAATAAGCTCCATATGCTGTTAATTTGAACAGATTCCAGAAACACTAGCTGTAAGTGAAGAAATTAGAGAAGCACACAGAAACAATTGGTTGTTGGGACTGATTCCAGCTGTACAAGCCCAAAGACTGCATGGTCCTCAGATAAAACACAAAACAATTTTGAGCAAAGAACAAAATAAGTGTGAAATCCCAACATACCAACTCTTTGGGATAAAATCCTACCAATTTTGACCAAGGTGGATGGGACACCTATACTTAACCCTGAAAAGGAACATATATAAATTATATATGTTTGATAAACAGCAAACACAAACTATTATAAACCATCCAGTTGCAGACAAAAGAATGGAAAGTTTAGCTTTGTTTAACCATGTTGTCAGACCATCACTGGGACAACAACTAACCCTCAATAGTGTGCTTAAATGTAGATTGACAGGCAACCAAAAACACCTGCAAGAAAACATATCAAGAAGATATTCTGTCTTCTTCTGCCAATTTTCCTTACATCATCTCCCACGACAGACAATGTAAAGCTAGAAGTTTCACCATGCTAGCTGGGAGAAAGACTGAAACACGTGGATGGGGTGGGAAGTGGAGGCACCATGCACCGTAACAACAGTGGATGTTTTGAAGATGCATGTGAAAATTCACAGGAAAATCATAAAATTACTACATCTTGAATATAGATGCAAATAACACTAAGAAATTATGCCACAGTTCAAATTAACACAATTATCCATAAACTGTTCCTAAAAAGAAAGACATTAGTCTGATGACTGACATCTGCTAATTTCTAAAGTTTTCATAGCACAATACAACAGATTTTACCAAAGGTGGCTCACTGAAATTGCAGTACCTGAAGTCCCACAATTATTAAAACCCCACATGCTCTGAGTTCAGCAGCTGTTCACATGCTCTAGGAACTGCTTAGAGGGAGCTTATTTCAGGACCAATGTGCACAGCAGTCCTTACCTGTAGGCAGAACAGCTCATATGCAATTATACTACAATGACATTTAAGAAAACAGCCTTACCTTTAATTTACAGTGTTTGAGAGGTGAAGAGGAGCCACTTGCCCTAGGTGCCCTTCATGTCTAATGGCACTTAATTTTACAAATGAAAAATTGACTTTTCTGTTAGCTGATAATTCTTCTTCTGAAGAAGAAAGTACAATTTTGCTTATATATAATTCATAGGTGGGGAAGTTGTATCAAATCAAAAGGGTACTTTTATTCTTCCTGAGGAACATGCCACAAAATAAACTACAAGAAACTTGTGTGAGAAAGATTTATTTTGGGTATGAATTCAGGCATGGGAAGGTGCTGTAATTCAAAGGCATCTCTGTAAACCTTCTCTCTGCATCAATCATTGCTTGTTTTCATACTTCTACTTTTGTTCTCCATGAGAAAGAGACAGAATGATAGAGCCTCAAAAAACTCACTCAGGAGTTCCTGCAAAGCAGGAACAGCCATGTGAACTTCCCTGTGATACACACTCCAACACTTCAGAATT